>NC_134951.1:32141745-34541745 GCF_965638725.1 Aptenodytes patagonicus | reverse complement strand
GCAGGGACAAAGAACACAAAATAAATCATGCCACCAGATTTTTTCTCTACACATTTGCTTTGAGCAGGGATCATCGTAAAGTCATTGTGGCAAGCAAGTTACAAAGTTACTGATTATAAAATCTTACAGAGCTGAATAAAGAAAATGTGGGGATACAAATGCTCCTAATTACCAGTTATATTTTCTTTCCCTCCGTGCAGAAAGATCCTGACTGTAAATCTGAATTTTAGGCAATAGATTAAGTTTTATTTATTTGATTTTTTATTTAAACCTTATAGAACGTTAACCTATTGAAATATACTGCCTGATATCTTTTTAGTCAGGTTTAAGTATCATAACCTTAACAATTACACTGGATATTGTTTTTATGGGTGTCAGTCATTTGTCATCTGAAAAGTATTTTGAGCACATGCAATCAACTTTCTTTTGTCACTGTAGCCCTTAATTAAACTTGACATTGTAGCTTATATAAATGAGCTTCTTGGCATAAATGATGATCTACCCTCCACTGTGTTACTTAAAATGCCAGTTGCAGGCTATAAAATGCAGTGTGCATTGTACCCCAGAACTGAAAGCACACCTCTAATGTTGAGAATATCCTTATCACAATTTATCCTTATCACAATTTGAAGCGTCAAAATTATATCAAGGTTAAAAAAAAAAAAAATTTGCACACCCAATATTAACAATGCAAGATCGTAGTTGAGAAATGTCAATATTATTTTTGATTGATTCTTTATGCAGCATACACATCTAATAGCTATCTTACACGCATGTAATAAAAGGCTAGTCAACTTTTTTTACTAAAATCCCAGTTCAGCAAACTATTTAGGGAGAAAATATGTAATGTCCTAATTATATATAGATGCTTACATAGATTGTTGAATCAAGGCTGGTAGCTATAAAAATTTGAGAAGGATAAGGTATATATGATACCACTCAAGTTTTTTAGTTCATTTTATATTCCTAATTACTTTCAGGTCTTTTTGTTTTGAATTTTCTATTGTGTTAATTTTCCCAGTTTCTTATCTGAAATCAATTGTGTTGGTTCACTCCAACAGTTATCTAAAATACATAGCTGATAGCTGATATCAGCTGATATTAGCATTAGCTGACATCAACCCCTGAACTTTCAAACAGTTATGCACTTGAAGAGTCAAAACTTAATGATTTCCTGCTGTGAATTTACAGATGTCACAAACATCTTGTTTTCTAATCCTGGGTCAAATTGCCTATTTAAATCTGGGGGAACAGGGTTCTATATAATTATATGCAAGAGAACAATTGTTTATTTTTAAAAAGCAAAGAATGTAAACTGGAAAAAAACAGCAGATCCTGAAAATGCACTAATCATTCCACCCTACATTTTGCCATTAATTCTTATGTTTAGATGTCTAAAGTACGTGGATTCACAAAATCTATCTTGTTAAAGCCTGGCTGATAGCAGTATTTCCTGTATACGAAAAATAAATACTTATTTAAAATGAAAGCTATGCAGTGAAACACACCATAAATATAATAGAAAATATGGAAATGTCCTTTCTTTTACTAGCTGGCTCATATGTTACAGATTCCCACTATGCAACTTTAATTTGCTTTCCTATCAAAGTTTTTGTAAAAGCTAGCATGTTCTGTTGGAACGAGAATTTGACAATAAAATGACTTTTGAGGAATAGTACAGAATGTTTTAGGGAGAAACTGCATAGGTAAAACACAATATTACCCCGAAAAAAATGCAAATACACTATTTCCCTTATAAATAATGCAAATACAAACAAAACCTGATCTTTTTGGTGAAAACATTGCTAACTCTTATGGCTGACAGAGTATAGACTGTAGGGTTTAGTTCATAATTTATCCCCTGTATTGAAAGAAAGACAGACGATAATCTGAGACAAATGTGGACATGGCTGTTGTGGAAGAAAGAACTGTGATGAAAATGTTAATGATCATGTTGATCACAAAATGAGAAGACAGAAGCAAGTTTTATTAGAAGCGATCTGTGCTCTAGCTGGAATGTATGACTGCTGATTATAACTAACTCTTCTGAATGGCAGACAGGGATCTTTAATGAACACTGATGGTAAGTCTGAATCACTGATATAACAGCGTATTTGCATCACATACCATCAGAAAGATGCAAATCAGCCTCAAAACATCACCTAACAACCGCTGTGGGATCGTGATGACAGAATCATGTGCAGGCAGTGCTTGAAGTAAGTTCAGCCTCCCTCCCTCCCCAGCCAAAGAAGCAGTCCTGGCAAATGAAACTCCCCTCTCCCAGGTATAGCCATGGGCTCAGCACGGTTGACCAATACCCCCCTGGAAATCTGGCTTTTATGTACTGCTGTATTCTTCCCCTTTGATAAACAAATAAATAAACAATGCTGTTATGTCTGGGAAAGCGCTATATCTGGGAAGTCTATTTCCGAATAGGAACAAAAATTCATTTTCACTAAAGGTTGTTATTAAATGGGGCATTGAGTATCTCTAGCCAGGGAACCATAATTTTAGCAAGTACTTTGTTAGTATTTTTTTCTTTCTCACCAGGTCATGGACTACTCCCAATCTCTCCTTCTCCCTCTCCTCTTCTCCCTTGCCAAGGGACCACCACCTCCCCTCACCTTGCTGTACGTGCAGCAGCATCACTAAAACCTTGTGGCCCATCACTCACAGAAAGCTACAGTGTGTCAACCTGTCTGCACCCGGAGATAGTGGTACACATCTTCTCCATTGCTTTAGGAGGAGATGTTTCTTATTTGTTTCTAATTCTAGTTTATTAAAACTCACTGAATTAATTACCTGTGCTGAGCACCTGTCAACTTGCAACAAAATGAATTTTAACAGCCTAATTTATTCACTGTTTCCTCAAGCTTCTGAAATTAAGTCAACTCTGTTACTCTAACCTCCTCTTCCTCCCATTGCTGTTGTTCTCAGCTCCCCATATTTATTTCTAATTACAAGCAGGGGAAGGGAACTTTTCTGTCCTCAGAATGCACAATTTCATGAGCTTTAATTGAGCTTCAAGTGTTTAGCTACCTTGAATATCTAAGTAACACCATTCATCCCTTTTTAATAAACAATATACTATTGAAAGCAAGAGCTCACATCAGGTACCAAATTATTTCCTTCTTTCATTCTTGTAAGACGCCCACTCTGAATCAGGGTACTGAAGCACAGCTGAGAAATGTAAAAAACAGTGCAAATTCAAAGCTACTTATTCTAGCGATTAATATCTTTAATGTAATAATGATGAATAATATAGAGAACATTTATCCATTTTTATGACCTACAAAAACTAGGTCATAAATGCAACCTCAAAATAATCATTTATCATTATTTTTGGTGCATCCGGTTGGGTTTTTTTTTTAATAGAACAGTGTTCTTTTTTAATAGCAGTGTGAACAGATCTTCCACACAAAGACAAAGAGGGTTAAATAAGGACACCTGATTGGTCTTCTTGCCTTGAAACAGGTTCTTTTTCCTTCAACAAACTAGTTGCCTGTCTCTGGGTTCTGATAAATAGCATAAGAATCAAAGCTACTGGAAAATGAACATGAAAAATGAAATCTGTATTGGTGATAGCAAAATGAATAGGGCTAAAATCCACTCAGCTGGATTATGTCATGAAGTAGAAATGAAAGCTAGCAGAAAATCATTTAAATAATAAAATTTCTTGGAGATTAAAAAAAATCCTGCCCTTGATTTAGCTCTGTGGAGATAAGCCTAAGGAGATAAATTAAATGGGTGCTAATTTTATTCTTATGAAGTTCAGACTATGCACTGAATACACAAACAAGGAACACTTAAAGACCACAATAAAGAATAAATGAAACAAAGAACAAACAAAACAAAGAGAATGTAAAGTATGTAGCAAAGAGCAGAAATATAATTCTATGTCAAAACTGGTATATTTTATTGGCTTTTTGTGACTCTCAAGTCCTCAACTATATATAAAAGTTTATCTTTTCCTTCTTTAAATTAAAAATGTAAATTCATAAAGGAACATACTGCTTATTGTTCTTAATTTGCATTTTTATTATTATTTATTTTTAAACTGATTTGCACAATACAGTACCTTTGTCTCAGGAACAGCAGACACTGTCAGAATACAGAGATACAGTATACTGGTCAGATAATACTGAATCCTAGATTAAATACTAATTTCTAGAGTAAACTGCCATGAAATAGTAGATGGACTTTCAAAGGCTGTGGGACAAAGAAGTAAGGGCTTGCATCTCAGGAGTGTTTTTCTGACAAAACAATATGGCAAGGAAGGCTGTCTCTTCAGTTTCAAACATATTTGAAACTTAGGATCTTAAACGCCTGAGAAATCATAGCTGTAGACTTTCAGGTTTCTCTTCCAGGATCATTAATATTGCTGGCACCATAAAGCTCTGAAGGTACCATTTTATTTAAAATATCCCATGTTCTTTTCTTTTGCCAGGCTTGAGTACTGCTAACACCACTTGTTCAAGCAAAGAATTCAGGAAATCTGATACCCATCTTGAAAATAGCACTATAGTGGAAGGAATTGTTCTAAAATAATGTTATTCATATTTTAAACCAACAGCTACGAAACTATTTACTTTAATTAACTTATAGACAAACTTTTAGATCTTCTAAAAATCTTCTCCAGTGTCCTTAAAAGTCAAAGGCTCAAGTGGCTTAACTTCATTACATTGTGTTCTGATATCTGACATGATAACCCAAAATAATTAGCATTTGACTTCATAAGCATTTATGTGAAAAGATATGCACAGTTAATTATTATACTGCAGGATTCTATATGCGGTACAGGACAATGTGAATGGTAACCTTCACTTGGATTTTTAGAGCAAGCTAATTTTTTAGTGCAACAGCAGTGGGTTTTGAGTAGTTATGTGATCTCCCCCACAAAGATAATGAATGATAACTAAGGGCACAGTTTTTTGTTCTTCTACTCAATCATTTTTGTTTGCCCACAACAAGCAAGATGCCTTTTTAGGTTCTGATAAAGAGCTTATAAGCTGGCTGTAAATGACCCAGCTGTTTCTGCAGTTCCTTTGGTTTAGTTTACAACTACAGTCTCACAAAGGACATCTATATCATCAACAGCACCACAATGCCACAGGAAGGTATTTTCAGGATCAAGTTTTGATTTTTTTTTTTGTATCATGTGCAAATTATGACAACAATTGCTAAACTTTGGGGACACTACATATGCCCAGTCTCAGGGTGCAGTATAATTTCTTCAGGTATTTTGATTTAAGGTTTGTTTGTCTGTCATATCTTGTCTTCTCTTCTGGAGTCTGTCCTCTTATCTGAGAGTATAACCCCAGTGATCCTAGTGCAATGCTGTAAGTGTGACTGAAAGAAAACTTATACTTTAAATTGTAAGTTTTCTCCACATCTACACTTCCCAGACACACTTTAAATATCTTCCTTCTCATTTTCACCTAAAGTTTCTCTAGATGCTTTACTGACAGATTCAATTCCTGCTCCTCTTTTTCCGCATCTTACCTCAAATGTATTTCTGAAAATCACCTCTCTCTGAGTAAAGCATTCACAATCTTTATTGACAATCACTTATGAAGATCAGTCAGAGTGTCTCCCATTTTTTCCCAGGTGCAGAGTCCAGCAATAGAGGTGCTGTTCATATCTGGTCCACTAAAAGTATACGGAGTGTTCCTTTACCTTCTGCCCTTTGCAGTTAGTTTTCTTCAAAGTTCTCCTTGGATAGCTGTCACCTTTATCACTCATATCAATAACCTCTGCATTTAAATTTGATACCGTATAACTGTACTTTGGCATCCCTCAGCTGTGTCTATAGAGAACTGCTATTTTTATCCAGACTAATTCCTCTGCTAGTCACTATTCTTCTCCAGACCGTATAATGCACACAGTACAAAATCATTCTATCAACTAGATGTGAAGGGATAGGCTGCTGGTTTTTGGGATGGAAAAGAATTCATGAAAGTTGCTTGCTGCATATGCAAACCTTTCTTTCTTTGTTGTATGGCAGAATCTGTCTACGCTAGTAACAGTAAAGGCATCCTTTATGCACTGGCATGTGATCCATGCTGCTAAATTGTTAATGAATTCCTTGGCACAGTTTTGACCTAGGCCAAAAAATGTTCTCCCAGCCCAGGCCCACGCACAGACTGAAGGAGAGCCTTGGCCAGGAACCCTGCCTGACGGTCAGCTTGCACACAGCTGTCCTGCTCTGGAGGGCTCGGTTGTAATGGATGCAAGCCGTGTTGTGCTAATTTGCCTCGGGGTTATAGAAATATTTGTGGCTCATTTTGGTTACTGGTTGGGATAGAGGCAAGAAGTCCAGCTGGATAATTCATAATATGCTCAGCTATTACTAACATATGAGACAGTAACATTCATTCCGTGTTGTTTACAGCATTCTCTGGAGATTGTCAGTGCAATGTGCAGGTTTGTAATGTGTTAACTCAGAATTGCTTTCTTGGTGGCATGCCTACTGTAAATTGAAAGCCAGTTGGAAGACAGTTCTCATACAGTTTCCTTACACTCATACTCATTTTAGTCTTCCTCTTAGTTTGGATTGTTATTGCTAGGTTATATTCGAGCAAATGAGATCAGCACAAGCAATATCATAGAACAGGTTACTCAGAGGCAATTTAATTTCTTCGATTACAAAACCTGGCAAGGGAAGCTCTTCCCTTTTTGCCTTTGTGCGGTGAACATGTATATTTTTCTGGGCAGGCAGGAAATGAAGGAATAGGATCCTCTGATTGTTTACAGGATTAATTCAAAAGTTAGTGGAAAGACTCCCATTAATTTAAGGGGGCTTTATTTTGGGTGTTACACCTATAGAATAAGGGATGAAATGTGCATGAGCAGAGGCTTGTGATCTTGCTTTTTATCCTAAGTGTTTTAAATGTTTACAAAGTAGTGGATGAATATTTTTCTGGTAAGTGAATACGGCCTACTTCACATCATGAATTTATTCTGTTGGCTTTGACGTTAAACACTTTAAACAAGGTAAATGTCAGTCTGTCAGGACAAAATAACTTAGTATTTTAACTATGTCCTCACATGAATGTGTTGTGAAGTTTATGAAGCTCAGAACAGCAGGTTTTCAGGCAGACATAAAAGGAAATAAGAAGCACTTTACAACTCTGAAGCATAAAATAAATTTAAATACAAGTTTTTCAACTTCTTCCTGACTAATTAATCTCAAATTGCTATCACTGTGTTGTAATAGTGATGTTTCACTGTACCAGAGAACACCTTTCCTCGTTCTCTTCTTTTTCTTGTATTAGGCAACTTTTTTTCTGATAAATCAACGCTTTTGAGTGTAAAGTGGTCATGCTCAGTTCAAGTAAAAAAGTGGAAATCACTGGTATGCTTTGTTAAAACAACTTCTTCATTACTGAGCTATTTAGGAATGACAATTAAAAAATTAAATTGAAGGTGATGCTATCCTGAAAAATTACTTTATAAAAATAGCTGTGTGAGGTTTTGCGTTACCAAGTCTGAAAGATTTCTTATTTGAAGAGGGATAAAATATAGATTTGTGGATAAAACATAGATTTGGTTTTTTAATTGATGGGCAAGCAAAATAAACCTGGTCTATGAAAACCATTGAAGAATTGAAGTTCTTATGTTCTTGCGCATCATTGAGGGAAACAGAACTGAAGGTGCAGTGTGAACATAAGGGACTGGACTGATATTGATGAGAGTGCAATTTGGCCTGAAAAGCCTCTGTAACTGGCTGACTCATAGGAAAAAAGAGAATGCATGCTGGCTGTCAGAGTGGTTCTACTGGGCTGTCAGAAACAATTCTATTTACTTGGGAACTATGAATATTAAGGTGGAGATTATGGATAAATAATAAACAGGCTTCACTGATGTTCTTATACTTTGGTTTTCAGGACAGTTGTTTTTCAAGAACTGTTTTTAGACTCTGAAAATTCTATATTGGTTTTATGTTAAAATGTGGAATGTGCAGTGTGCTCTCTTAAATGAAGACAGGTTCTGGGCAGGTTTGAAGAGAGATAATAATGAGACAACTGCATTAACAATGAAGCAAAAGCTGTTTGGCTATAACATACAACAACGTGCTGTATGTTCATTTCAACTTATTACATAAAGATACACAGATTTTTAGATCTCTCTGGGTTGTTGCAAGTAGAAATATTTGGTTGCATTAGCATACTAATGGCTATAACTGTTTGGAGAAGAATGAAGGATACAAGAGCCAACAGTCAATTAGAGTGATGAGCAACTCATGCGAGAGCGTTCCAAAGGTCCTGAGTCTTCCTAACTTTAATTTATTTAAAAGTTCACTGTGGGGGCTGTGTGAGTAGCTAGGAGCAATGAGCCAGGATTGATAATGAAGGGGTGGCTGAGCTAAGCACAAGGGTTACACATGAGTCAGCAATGACTGCAGCTAAAGAAAAGAGTAGTTCAGAGCACAGTTGAGAGGGAGTTCCCTATGGAGTTCTGAGAAAAAAAGGAGTAGGTGTCCGGGCACTGACAAAGGCAAGGAATTGAAGGACCTTCCCTGAAGACATAGCATAACATAAGAGGGTAACAGAATGAATACTGATATGTTCAAGACAATGGAGCCTGATATGTGAGACTTCAAATTCCTACAGGAAGATCCAAGTGCAACCAGTGCAAACTGATGTCCTGATGGAAAAATAACCAGGAAAAGTCCTCATTGGGTAGAAAGAAAATAATGCCTTGTGTTGCCCCTCAATGCTACATGAGTAAAAACTTGTTGCCAAAGAATATTTTCTTTCTTTTCTTTTGTCAAAGAATATTTTCTTTCTTTCTTTTAGGAAAATGTGATTGTCACTTGAGTATCTCTGATATTAAATCAGATCATCTGTTTGCTCTATTTTAAATTTTGATCTCATTTACTAACAATAGAATTGCTGCAATTTTAGGGAGTTTCCACAGCAATCAGAATGATGACTAGAATGAGAAGATCAACAACAAAGTCTGTAGTTGCCCTTCACTTAGTCTGACTGTGATGATTATAATCTTGCCATATGAAAACAGTCCATCTTCTTGTCTGGAATATTGGTGTCAGCAAATATTCCTTCTCTTACAGTTGTAAGAGTTCCGTCTCTACACTATTGACTGAAACTGTTGAAGCAATAGCTTTGTAATGCTATTACAACATCACCATATGTCACCTACCCTTATTCTTTTTGTGTTTATTTTTTAATCACAGTTGTATACATAGGTCTTAAAAGTCTTTATATAAGAATAATGATAACAGGAAAAAGATGATTTTGCCCCTAAGAGCACCATCAGTTTCAAGCATGCCCAGTTTTCCTCAAAGGACAATGTCTTTTAGGATTAGCAGTATGGAGACTGTGAGAAATGGTCCCTTTTGAGAAAAGTAGTTTAAGTCCAAAATAGAAATAATCCAGGAAAGGGAGATAGTAGCTACATTACTGTGGTCATCCAAAGTCTTCTCATACCATATAACTTCAGTTTATTTTTCAAAAAGAACTGATAAAGTAAATTTTTTAAAGATTCATTATGGCTACCTCTCTTTGTACTTGCAAACAAAATGGGTTAGAAAGCATTCACTCATCCTGCGGACAGCTGGAATGATACAGCAATGTCTACATTAGTACATTTCTTTGTACTCCAAAATAAGGTGGCCACTTCCAAACAGCCTGCTGTTACTGGTCCCTTGCCAATTCCAACTCTCTCAAACTCAAGGCATTGACTGGGATAATGCTAGTTAGTGTGGGACAAAATTGTGCCAGGAAGTGTGCTAATGTTTCAAAAGTATGGATGACTTCATGCCAATGCTTGGGGTCATGCCCACCTACAGAGGCATGCAGAACCTTTTGACTTTATTCTCTTATCCTGTAAAACATGTGGTGGTTTTGAGCAAATGTGGTGGGCTGACCTCAGCCAGCAGCTAAGCACCCACCTAATCGCTCGCTCACCTCCCCCAGCAAGATGGGGGAAAGAATCGGAAGAGCAAAAGTGAGAAAGACTTGTGGGTCAAGATAAAGACAGTTTAATAAGCGAAGGAAAAAAAACCTGCACCAAGTGATGCAAAGGCAATCACACACCACCTCCCACCAGCAGACTGTTGCCTAGCCAGTCTCCAAGCAACAGCTACCTTGGAAAGACTACCCCAGTTGTATTGCTGAGCCGGTTGTCATATGGTGTGGAATATCTCTTTGGTCAGTTGGGGTCAGCTGTCCTGGCTGTGTGCCCTCCTAACTTCTTGCCCACCCCCAGCCTACTCGCTGGCAGGGCAGCTGAGAAATGGAGAAGGTCTTGACGCTGTGTAAGCACTGCTCAGCAATACCTAAAACATCAGCATTAACAACGCTGTTTTAGTCACAAATCCAAAACACAGCACCATACGGGCTCCTGTGAAGAAAATGAACTCCATCCCAGCCAGACCCAGTATAGGAACCTAACACTGAACCCAAGTGTTGTGTGTGCATGTGTGTGTGTGTGCCTGTGAAGAGAGGAGAACAGAGGCTTTTGAATCAAGCAGTGTTCATATAATGTATAGACATACACACATAGACAGGCACCTTTTAAAAAATTGATGTAAATGCATCTGAAAGTTGCTAATGGGATACATATGTGTACACATGTGGGCTAGCAGTTTTTACTGTTTCATTTAATTAAAAACCTGATTTTTTTTTTTTTTTTTCAGAAATAGGTACTCTTTCCCTGTAGTATTAGAATCAGAGCACATATTGTCACACTAGAAAAGCAAGTGGAGTTAGAAAAAGCCTTGGATGGTTTATGCATTACAAAGCAAAATTTTCAGCAGATAGAAGACAGAAGAGATTGCTTTACATCTCTATATCAGATCCTGTCAACCTGTGTATCCAAGAGTGAACGTGGAATGAGGGGTGAAGAACAGAATCTCCAATCTGGGCAACTGACAGTGCCCTAGTTCATGTACAACACAGTCAATGCAAACTTATTATACAAGAGCATCATGAATCATATTAATTCCTTTTATGGTCATGATATTAATCTGTAATGCCTTTAAAGCATTAGCCATGGGTTGGTTCAGAGGCCATCCATCTCTTTCTTCACATCATGTATAGATCCATGTAATGGCGATGAAGCTGCCTCATCTACAGGATGAAATTTCAGCTGGAAGAAAGAAATTCCTAATAAAAGGCTGTATTTTATGGAAAACATAGCTAAAGAAATTAGGCTATAAATTTAGAGTCCCTCTAAATACAGGGGAGAGAAAATATTGAGTAATTACGGGTTTCTAATGATGTTAATGAAATCTCAGTGATTTTCACATGGAAGAAAGATTGTATAGCAATAGATGCATATGCACACTGAGGAATTCAAAGCACACAGTTCCTCAGTATACTTTGCATCTCTGTCTGACCATCAGTTCTGGTCATTGTATACCATGGCTACTGGATCGATGGGTAATTAGATAATTTATGGAAGCTGAAGGAAAAAAAGCATCAGTATCCACAATCAGAGAAAAGAAGAGGTTGTGACTATAGATGTATATGGAAAATGGGCTAAGAATGGGAAAGAGAATAACAGGTAAAAAAGTCAACTTCTCCACTCAGTTAATATTTTGACATTAGCTTCCTTTCATCACTTGCATAAGAAAAATTTTTAAGATTTTTTTTTTTTGTAAAAGGTGAAACCACTTATGCTGCTTATACTTCTGCATTGTCTTCCAGCAAGGAAGAAATTCTGTGAGGTATCACATTCATTCAGTTCTCTTTATCTGCTGTGTTAAACCAGCAGGATAAAAGGTTTGTGGTAATGGCAAAATAATATTTATGACAAAGCACTGTGGAATCTTTCACAGTGATTTCTTTAGAGTGATAATAAAAATTTGTAAAGTTGTGATTATTAAAGAGGAACACTATAGCAACCTGTGTGCTTTAAAGGAGCAAAGAATGAAATGGTTTTGTAGAGGGATCAGATGCAGCAGGAGGAGTTATAACTAGTAATAGCTCCTCTATCATATTACTTCAACCCAGATTTCTCAATGAAGGAGAATACCAGTCTTTCTATTGGCCCAGCTTGCCTGTATTCCCTCTGTTTCTTCCCATGGATCCACAGAAAAGGGTTAGCTGAGTTAGACTATACTTGGGATGTAAAGGAAGGTGAATCCACTTCTGTCAACACAATCTGGAGGAGGAGCTGGGACATCATTACTATTTGGATGGCACTGATTCTTCATAGATACTAGCAAGTACAAGGTTCTTCCTCCTATACTCTCTAACTATATTCTTCCTATGGGAGTCACTATAAGGAGTCTTGTTAGGACCCCAAAACTCTCTGCAAAGCCTCGTATCTACTGGTTTCACCTTTGTTTAACTCCTAGGGAGTCTAAGAACATGAACATCCTGCTGGAGAAAAAAAGGGTTTCCAAATGAAGAAGGAAAAAATTTGTGGAGGGACACTGGAGAGAGTGCACAGAGATTTCAGCAGGATAAACTACAGAGAGAACTAGTGCCTAGCAACATGACACCTTTCTCCAGGTGGGCTTTAGCTATGCTCTTAGATAATGCTTGCCCAGGAATTTGAAGACCTTCCCATTAAAGATGCCCACAGCAGTAAGAGAGTTACAATGTCTCAAAGTTTGCTGTTCCAGGGAGAAGAAGGGAACCTGAAGGGCTACATAATCCGTTTGAAGAAGGTCCTATCAATTTCTGAGCTGTGGACATATAAGCAGCAACAAGAGGAAGCAGGCAGTGTACAAAGCCCCCGTTATGAACAAAATGTACTTTATTCTTGTATCTGTGTATTTTTCATATCAAAGAAGGTGGTCTGAGATTCCCATATTTATTTGGGCTATATATTCTCCTGCTCCACTCATAACAGAACAGTGGCCACATGCACATGCACAGGAAAGATACTAACGCTTGGTAAGAAGGTGATTTGTATTCCCTAACGAAGTGTGTGAGATCATTGTATGAATGAACATACATTTTACTAAAGAGAGGATAGATTTAAATAAAACTACTTCTTTATTGCTTTGGGTCTAGTGTTTTGAATTGTATCTGCTCTGTCCCTGACCCAGACTGCAGTCTCCTTGAGAAGGAGCCCCCAGTGCTCTCCCTCAGTGTCGGTACAGAGCCGAGCACTCTGGGACACCCGGTAAACCTGGTTGTTAATAATGTAATCACTCAGGACGATGCCTTGACAGAAGTTTAATTCTAGTAGTGTCTTTACCCCAGGAGATTTAATATAGCTTTGGGGATAAGTACAGCAGTGAAAGCCAGGTAGGAAAAGAGCAAATGCATTTCTTGAAGGTTAGTTTTACATATTAGTAAAAGGGCAAACAGAACTGCTCAGTTTACAAAACCACTAATTTATCTTCACCCCACATATTAGAAGAAGGACTGATTTTGTAGTACTACTTACCCAAATCTATCATTGCTTAATAAATTACTCATGTGTTTCTGACTGCCTCTTGTCACTGATTTTAGCTCTAGGTAGCTTTAAGTGTGCTGCTGTTTCCTGGTTCTTTCCTTCATTATTACCTTCTCAATCCATGCTAGGCACACACTTTCTAAAGATAAATTGTTTTCAACCCTTGAAGGTGGTAATGCTGTGATGGCTTTATGGTAAGTGCTTGCTACTAATTACTTTAGATCTACTGTTGAATCAACTTCAGCCGGATGAGGCAGATATTTTTTGGCCTTTCTTTCCCTCCCTCTCCCTCTCCTCTAAATAACTTTGCTATTTTTAGCCATTAAAAATATTTTTTAAGAATATTTTTGACTATTTTAGTCTACATTTAGTTGGCCAATCGTAAGACAGCTTTCTGCCTATATGTGGCACAAAAGCATTGGTTGATATTACTAATGGATTTTTTTTTTTAAACTTTTCTGGTGAGAACACTCATTCTAATTACTCAATTGATCTCAATAAACTATCACCATATACATTTCAAAACTTCCTCTTACAGTTTCTTGTTCTAAATCACAAACCATCAAATATTAAATTTTCAATTAAAGAAATTGCAGAGTTTATAATATTTGTAAGAAAATTGCTGGTGCTTAAAAAAATAAGCACATTCTGATGAAGCTGAAATGATGACACTTTGGCTTGTATCACAGCACTCTGGTTTTTGCATGAAACACAACAGCCAACAGGATGCAGCAGATCATCTGCAATTTTGTCTGAGTGTTGGATACCCATGAATCAGTCTCATCTGTGGTGCTTTTTAAAATTTACTTCCAGTTATTGTGAGGGACTGTAAAGACAAATAACTCTGCTCAGGATACAAATAATGTGATTTGCATTCAAATAAAATTTTAAGTGTTAGAACTAGGATGCTCAACATATTATTTTATTTTTATGTCATTGATACATCACAAAATTGAAATGTGGAACTCGCTGCTTTAGGATTTGAAGGTAGCCAAAGAGATAAACGAGTTTAAAATGGATTAGAGAATAGGCTGACTGCTAGATGCTTTGGAAGCAGTCCTGGCTCAGAAAATCTTTAAATTGCTGACTGCAAAAAGTCAGGAAGGCATGTCAGAGACAGGATCATTCATTCCCTGTTACTATACTCTTCCCTATATGTCTGGTTAATGTAGACAGCACAGTGAATAAGACAGATCATTGAGCTGATCCGATACTGCTGTTCTTATGTTCTAAAGCTGGCAGGTAGGAAAATTATATCAGATAATTTTAAAAATCAGGTCAAATCATGAGGAGTAAGAATTACTGCCAGTGTGAAGAAAATCCCTTTCATCTACGTAGCTGGGAAGAAGAACAGCCACTCCTCTGCTGGTCTATTTACACAAAGGTCCAAGACCCTCAGTAAAACTCTTCTGTGCAGGTAAGCCAAACCAGCACCAGCTGCTTTCACTCCTACACTGCCCAGGAATATCATCCCCCCTTCATTATAGCCATCACTCTTCAGTCTTAACTTTTTTTCCTCCAATAAAGAACGTAAGTTTCAGACCTACTATTCTTACATGAAATACTTTTAATATAACTGAACAGGATTTTATAAAAACAAATTTCCTCTACTTTCATACAGGTTTCTTTTTCTCTGTGAATTTAATGGCCTTTTGAGGCAGTCACTTTCACAGTTCTCAGGGTATAGTCCTGTTTCCTGCTTGTTTGTGGGCATTTTTGATACAGCAACAGAAGACAGAGGTGAAGATATAATAAACCAGAAATGCTCTATTGTAAACCTTCCAAATAAGGAGAGCTTAGGTATAAAGTGTAGTATCAGAAACCACTTGTTAAGGTACTGAAAATTTGTAAATCTGCTACTACAGTCTGTGAAACTGTTAGCTGGCTGGCTGACCTTGGATAATTTTTTTTTCTTTTCCTGTCTGTACTTTCCTCCCCCAACTATAAAACAGTAATGATGGCACACACACCACTCTCATAACACACTCAGACTCAAAAAGGAAAAATTATACATCTATGCATATTTGAAGTAATTGGATTTCAAGCTGAATGAATCTTTCTTGTTTTCTTAGTAACTTTTTCTCAAAGAAAATGAAAGAAGTTTAGTGGGATGTCTTTTAATTTTTGTTAAAGGGAAAGGTCAAATATAAAGCAAACAACCAGCTACTCTTCCAAACTCAACAGATGTTTGTATGTGGACATTATGTTTTATCTTTCTGTCAGTATCTGTCACTCAACAGGATAATGCAAGAAGGGGGAGAGAGAGACAGAGATTTTTAAAAAAAACCTAAATAGGTTAAAAAATGTTGCCATAGAGACTGATTCAGACACTATAAAAATAGCTCTATGTATTGTTGATATCGTTATTTTGCTTTCTGGTATTCTACCTGACTGCAGGAGACAGCCTCAGCAAGACGCCCAGAGTAATCAAAAGCAAAGTAGCAAGTCCATGGAGGATCTCCCAGGTTATTTTGAATCTGTGGTTATCTGCAAATTTGGGTTAAATTACGTGATTCAAAATCTAGTAACATAGCTCCTGGAAGCCAGGCCAAGAAATTTGGTTCTTTACAGCTGTTTTGTTGCATAGCGGTTTCCTGGCAATTACATAAATTCTCTTCTTTTAAAATGAAAAAGAAAAACAATAAAATCACTTTTCTCTCTCTTCATAATCACTGGAATCTTTTTAGGGACAAAGTTGCTGTACTCTTGTTTTAAAATTATTTTGTGTATGTGCTTATGTCTTTTGGTGGTTTTTTTTTTTGTGAGTTGAAAAAATAAGTAGCATTCTTGAAATTGCTGGCTGGAGATACATCTCTCTTATAGTCTTACTACACATTTGTAGCCAGTAAAAGCTGTCTGGAGGGGGTTTTTTAGCAATGGGAGTTTAACAAATTGATGAACAGGACATTAATTTAGGGTTAATTTTCTGTTAACAGAAATATTGAGTTTTCCACTCAATTTTGATACAAGAATCATTGCCCAGTCTTCCTTGTATGTGCTAGACACATTTCTTAGAATTCTACTTTTTAAAAAGTACTTCTTTTTATTTCATTTGTAAAATAAGAAGTTTTAAGGAAAGGAATGCTTAAGTCACTGAAATAGACATCTTCAGAAAAACAATTCTGATGCAAATAAAAAGGAGTAGGGATATATATGTCTGTAATAAAAAAGCACAACTGAGACTAATTACTGCACTTCTTCCTATTCTTCCTGTGGCTTAACCCCATTAAACAGGACCTTGTGAGCCTTGCACTTGTTTAGTTTATCCTAGCCATTGGACTGGTTCACCTTGTTCTAATCCTATTTTTCTAGTCCCTGGTTTGAAATTGATACGATAGGCATATTTATACATCACTTACTCCAGAGGTGAGGGATTTGAGACATTTATGTTGTTGCGTTAGCAAAGCAGATAGAATTAATGGAATTATATCTGCCAAAACATGGTGACAAATTTTAATGAAATAATCTTCCTAGTGCAACTGGAACTGAATGGGCCAGATCTTTGCTCTCCATGTGCCTTTTTGTACTGGCAGAGGAGTCGTTCGCCATAGGAAATTCTAAAGCCATTATACTGACAGACGTTTCATCCCCTTTCCCAGTAGTGTTCAGGTTTGGTCAGGTTAGGTTTGCAAGGCTCATAAGGCCTTTGGAGCTGGACCTGGGTTAGAGCTTCCTGCTAGTTACAGGTGGGTTTGAGGGTAAAGCTCACCCTGATCAGCAGTTTTTGCCTGTTTTGTCTGGGCAACAGATTTGTCTTGACTGATATTTCTGGTGTTGGGAAATGTCAGTTTGACCACCAGAAATGAGCTGTGTCTTAATATCCACAGCTGAAGTGGTGGGTTGGGCAGTAGTCTGTGCAGCTGTCCAGAGGAGAGGACTCCAAATTGCAGAAGGGTGAGGACAATAAGCAGAAAGAATGTCCCCATTTGAGAATTCTTCAGCTGAAGCTCAAATATTAAGCATCTTTGTTTACATGCTCACCCACAGTGACACAAGGAGTGGAAGGAATCATGATGTCCAAAGGAGGAATAAAGAAAAAGAAACCTTGCGACACTGCTGCAGGGGTGAATCAACAGGGAAAGAGGAAACTTCTGAAGGGAACTCAGCCCCAGCTCTCTGCAGTAATGAAGCCAAGATTACAAATGGCTGTGTGATAAAGGCCATTGTGAGGGCCTTGCTCCATCTAGACACTTCAGCAGCATCAGTGGCTTGTAGTATAGTTGGCAATATCAGGCAAGCATTCTGATGTATGCCACAGGTGATATTGTTGAAGACCCTATATGTCCCTTCCCAGAGTGACCATGGAAGAAAAGGATACAACAAAATACAAGGGACTTTTCATATTAATAGGCTAGGCAGAAAGAATGTTAGATTTGATAAGGCCAAACTTATTGGAAGGTTCCAGGAGCAAGAGAGGGGGAAAAAAAAAAAGCACCAGCTTTTAGCTGCTGCAGTTCAGTCTTGCTGAACCCTGCAAATACAGAACATTAAAAGCAGACAAAAATAAAAGACAAGATAGCTGATAGCATCAGAGAGACTAGTTTGCCAGCACAGCTTTATTTAGACCCAGATCTCACACTAGGAAAAGTGAGGTCTCACGAAGCCTTTAAAAAATAGCAACATGGTTTACATGTTAGCAGCGTAAGAGGGATTTTATCAGGCAATATTGAGGAAAATAAAAAGTCACAACTGTGAAAGAATTAACTGAAGCCCGTCAGGGAAGTTGTGCATTTGTAAGGATACACAGACAAGAACATGTGCTGTCTGTAACTCACTGGGCATTCATCTGAACGCCAGTGGCCAAAGCATTATCACAGTCAGATGTTAGTGCAGGTTGCTGGCAAATCCACCTAGCTAAAGAATCTGTTTCATTGTACACCTGCATCAAAGCCCTTGTCAGGAAGCTGTGCATCTAATAGGTGTTGGTCATGGATCTTTACCACCTGAGTACCTCCAGAACAGTCATTCAGACTGTCAAATTGCCAGTGTCTTTCCACTCTTCTTAAACAGAACTGGTTGTGGCTCAGAGATGGTTTCATCTGGAATTCTAAATATCTGAATATATGACCAGGATGTATACATTTACAGCAGAGGTGTTAACAAATATGGTAGATTAATAAATGCAGATTTGAGGTCCAACAAGCTGATATCTCTCTGAATGAGAATATGAACTGGGAAATTCATAAGCATGACATGAATAAACAGGAAATTCAGCCACTTTTAGATGAACCTCTGCTATTCAGGGTGTTTCTAATTTAAGATGATATCTGGCTATGACAAATAAATGGAGAAATTTTTACAGACTATTTTTAATTCTTACATTTATAGAGTCACATACATGACCTTAAGAAGACACAGGAAAATACAAAATAAAAGAACTGTTCTAAAACTCTCTATGTTTTTTTACAGAGTCATTCTATAACAACAGCAATGTTGGGCACAGCTTCTTGTGGTCAGCATGCCATAGACAAACAACAAACAGTTGGAAGAAGACCAGGCAACAGTTATGGCCGTATGAAAAGCCTTTACAGAAATTGACTGGTAATCTCAAGTGGAAAAGGAGACATTAGCAGTCGATCTTTTTCTTCTTGCATTTTAACATTGAAAAAGCCATAAACACTTGGTGGAATTCTTGGGTTCAAAATTCTTGCATGACATTCTACATTAGACTTCAAGATTTTGACTAATTTTTTTTTTCAGCACTGAACGCAAAGGCAAAAATACTCATGGCAGCAGCCACTATACACTGCTTAAATTAAGCAGCTACCAATAAAAGAAGAAAAGGCTTTAAAGAAAGATATTTCAGGTCTACGTTGACCTTGTCCTGGAAACAATCCCAGCAACTAACAGTTAATTTCAACAAATTAGAGATGAATAACTAATGGACTAGACTTGCCAGAAACCTGTCCAACTCTGCCAAAGAAGGAGGTGTCAGTGAAGTCAGCATCTAACAAACTTACTATTGTATTGGAAGGACTGAATTGATTTCCACACAACTGATGGCCAAATTTTGAAGAGACAGCACTGCCTAATTCATATTGTACTTCAGGCAGAGATCTCTTCCAAAATTTGAGTGACACCAGGATATAAGCAAAGTCAGTGCACCAAGAACAATAACCTGTGTGGTAGCTTGCTCGTTTAAGTGAGTTCAGACACTAGGAAAATAAGGTGATGAATGTAAGCAAATAAAATATATACCTTACTAGATTCTCGAAAACTCTTTGACAAATGGTATGTAGTGTTTTTAGTGCTGTTATTTTAGATTTTGGTTTTGGGTTTGCTGTTTTGCTTTGTGGTTTTTTTGTTTGTTTGTTTTTGCTTTGTTTTGTTTTTTTTTCCTAAGAAGAACGTATAAAAGTTCCTGTAGCAGTGACTTTGCTAGATATATCAACTTGATTACAGTTTCAAGACTTCATCACACCATATTATACCAAAATCAAGGCAATATTTGCAAAATGCAGGCTATGTCTATACTAGCAAACTAAGCAGTGCCAGGCTATGGGTCTAAGCACCTGGCAGGTAATTATCCATATTGCTGAACTGCTAGCGTGACCCCTGCCATGGTCTCTGCCAAGCAACACCCCCCTGCACAATACCCATCATGCTCCATGGGACAGCACAGGCCAACAGGCAGTATGGATGCATCCTGCCTCTTCTGGAAGGCAAGAGTTTGTATGGATTGTCCTCAGGGCCAGAGAACATTTCCTGGCCCATTTAATTAACTGTAGATGTATAGACAAAGCCACTGAGTTTCTGAAATCCTTGTAACAAAACACGGATCTTATTTTCTCTCTCTGAAAATGTTCTGATTAATCCTTCCCTTATTGCCTCAAAGCTTAATTTAGAAGTCAAAAATTGCAGAAAGATTTCTATCATTTCTTTTTTGCTCAAACGTGCCTGGGTATCTGTTATATGAAATATTACTGGTGATCCCTCTTGCCCCTTGCCCCATTTGTGAAGTGGGAAAACTAATACTTCCCTCCAGAAGCACTGCCAGGACAAATACAGTGGTGGATGTGAAACTCCCAGACACTGAGTTATGAGAACCACACATACCTTTGATTGAGTCAGAGGATTACATGGAATTTTAAGACAAAGACCAAACTAAATGCATTTCTTAATTATCACTAATGTCTTCATGGAAAATGTTATAAAAACAGACATCTTGCTTTGTCCTCTTCCACAGACAAGCTGTCATGGAATAATTTATCTATATATTACATTTACGTAACTTAATAAATAGTTTTTATAATAAAAGACTGAGATTCTTTTTCAGTCTTACAGATTCAGTAATACTAACATTTCTACTTCTCTCCTTACCTTATCTTTGTATTACCTGTGTGTGTTTCAACTGAAGCTGGAATCTTTTCATATTTTCTACTACTTGAACCTCTTCCGGCCCTTGCATGCCTTAGTACTTATCCATCCACTTGATGAATAAGCACTAAGTGCCTATAAATATATGTATATATATTTACACTTGCTTAATATGAGTGCGAAGTGGGAGTAAATACTGTTGTTCTGGGTTTGTGGCACTTAGACCCTCTTTGAACAGGAACAGATGGTTACGTGGAGTCTTGGGCAGTTAAGAGTCAAGCCTTTTATTTAAGGCTTCCAAATAACTCTGTGTCAAATTATTCACAGTGTAGTACTTTCAACTAAAATGTTTTGGATGTCCACAATGTATCTGGCAGATCCCCATAGTTTAACAAGGCTTTTTTTTTCACCTCTGCACAGTTGTGTGAGATTACTACAGAATTAAATAGGGGTTGGGAACATAGCAAACCTCACAGTCTGAATTCTTGCAGTTTATTACTCTTCATAACAGCTGATACTATACAAAAGGTATTAAGGTACTAGTACAGAAGCAATTAAGCTGGGATACTATGCAAAAGTGCTTTGACCTTTCCTATTAAAATATCAGTGATCAATTATTCTCTTTATTCACTGCAGACAGAACAAAAAAGCTTATATGGAAGCAGGAAAAAGTTAGGTCATCTAATAGGAAAAATCTTTTGGTAATGTAAGACATTCCATGGGCAATTACAGAAGCATCAATATGCAAAAATAGACATTGTTTCTACAGGTGATGATTCAGGACTAATAAAGTCATTCCAGGTGCAATGTGATGGATAAGATGATGTCAAACAAAAAATTGAAGAAACATTATTAAAGTCTTTATGTAAGCAGTAGCATGTAAAACCATCTTAAATTCTGCAGTATTCTCCTTGTTTGATATCTTTGATATCTTGACTTTTGATACCTGTATGTTCTCAGGGGTTTAATAACAGTTTAAAGCACTAATATAATTCTATGTGCTTTTTACATCAACATTAACTTTTTAATTGAATTTTATGCTTCTTTCTATATTTGAAATTACCTTTCCTTTTATCTGTCTAGGTTTTATTTAACTTTTATTGTTGTATTCTTTCCTTTGTTTCTGTTACAGCTATCAATCTCCTCTGAATAGATTCTTCAGTATTGCCACTCTCCTTTTTTCCTGTATTATCCTTTTAGCCTCATTTGCCCCAGGCATACTCCTCTGTCATACAAAACCAACTTTAGTATGCATCAAGGAACTCTCAGATCCTTAATCAGTGAGGGACATAGCAAAGAAAGAGTGTATTTGGGTATTTATCTAAAGACAAAGAACTCATCTTTTACCATGCAGGAAATATGACCATAAGCAATCCAGTCCTGTAATCATTAAAGAAGGGCAATACCCTGTCACTCTAATATTCTGTCCAAAAAGCCTAAGGCTTGCATATTCTGCTGCTAGCTGCTACTTGTTCTATGTGTGTTGCTGTATTTGCTCCAGAAAACAGGTTTCATGAATGATGGATAACACATCGTTGCACTGGGTGCAAAGTCAGCTAGTCAGTGTGTTGGGACTCCTTCTCTTTCAATGGTCCACCCATTTTACTTTACATCCTCTTCCCTGCTTTCACTTGAAACTCTTGAGTTTCTCTGCCCGATTCTCAGTGAATACTGCTGTCATCGTGCCATGTTAGACTTCTTTCAATTATGATGACTACCTTGGTACTTAGGTAGGAATTTAGGCTGCTTCTATTCATCTGGTTTTGGTTGTTTCCTAAGTATTGGCTTGTCTTGTGGC
This sequence comes from Aptenodytes patagonicus, assembly GCF_965638725.1. NCBI lineage: Eukaryota > Metazoa > Chordata > Aves > Sphenisciformes > Spheniscidae > Aptenodytes > Aptenodytes patagonicus. Next base: position 34,519,253 of record NC_134951.1, on the reverse strand, counting down.
TTAAAGGCTAATATGTGTGATGTGCTGACATTGATCAAAAATAGGAAGAAAGCACAATGGTGCCATGACCTTGCCTCAGAGTTAGAAAACTTGCATAAGATATTAGAAAACTGCACAGATGTAAGTGGACTTTTGTCTAATCAATTAATTATACTGTTCTGAGGTTAAGTTGCTCCTCACTCTATTTGTGCAGGTTAATTGATGAATCTACACAAATGCAAGAAACAGATTTATTTTCTTTTTTAAAGAACTCCTTGTAGGACTCTTTAGTTATATAGAATGATAATGGAATGCATACAGAGCTTTTTGGTCTTAAAAATGCAATACATTTATATCTTATTTCTTTAAAAAGTTCAAAAACCTTAAGTTTCCTTATTGATCAGAATAGTCTTTTTTATACAACAGAAAGTCTACACAACATTTTGTAATGAGCTCTTTAGGAAATGATGCAACTCATATGCTGTAAGCTAAATGGGCAAATGAGAAGTGAAAAAATTTAATACATCGTATCATGTTCTGTACATAGCAACTTAGCCAAGCAAATGTGGACAGACAGCAGCCTCTCTTCTTGCTTTGTACACAGAAAGGTGGGCAAATAGTGTTCAGAGTGACTTGTACAAAAAAGATACATGCTATTTCACACTGATCACATCTCTTAAATTTTGGCTTTGGTGTTGTAAGGCCCTTCAGTTACTCCTACCATTCAGCTGATGACTCTAAGAGAAAGTACTTAACATGGTAAAATTTCAGAGGTAGGTATGATCAAGTAATTAAAATATTAACTGATTATGTCTTTTGCAAGTGTATAGAACAAAAATATTATAGAATCATAGACTAGTTTGGGTTGGAAGGGACCTCTAAAGGTCATCTAGTCCAACCCCCCTGCTGTGGGCAGGGACATCTTCAACTAGATCAGGTTGCTCAGAGCCCCGGCCAACCTGACCTTGAAGGTTTCCAGGGATGGGGCATCCACCACCTCTCTGGGCAACCTGTGCCAGTGTTTCACCACCCTCAGCGTAAAAAATTTCTTCCTTAGATCTAGTCTCAATCCACCCCCCTTTAGTTTAAAGCCATCCCCCCTGTCGCAACAGGCCCTGCTAAAAAGTTTACTGCCATCTTTGTTATAAGCCCCCTTTAAGTACTGATAGGCTGCAAGAAGGTCTCCCTGAAGCCTTCTCTTCTCTAGGCTGAACAACCCCAACTCTCTCAGCCTTTCTTCACAGGAGAGGTGTTTCATGCCCCTGATCACTTTCGTAGCCCTCTTCTGGACCCGCTCCAACAGGTCCGTGTCTTTCTTATGCTGAGGGCTCCAGAGCTGGACACAGTACTCCAGGCGGGGTCTCACCAGAGCAGAGCAGAGGGGCAGAATCACCTCCCTCGACCTGCTGGCCACGCTTCTTTTGATGCAGCCCAGGATATGATTGGCCTTCTGGGCTGCGAGCGCACATTGCTGGTTCATGTCCAGCTTTTCATCCACCATCCATTGCTGCCCCCCCAAAAGAAAACCCATATTTACTACTTAGTGCTTATAAATGATGAGCTATGAGGCTTACTTTTCCCTCACCAGCTGAAACCTGAGCTAGGAAGGCCACCCTGGGAAATCTTTTAATGTCATAATTTCCAAAAGACCATATTTTAAGTATTGAGTTTACCAGTTTTAAGTTATATATTACTTATGTGAGCGATGTGATTTTTTGTAATAACAGAGATACAAGGGATATTACTTGTACAGCATATGAGGGCAAGCAGAGAGAAAACTGAAAGTCTGAATCTTGAAATGGAAAAGCTTGTGAAATATTGTCAAGACAAGGACAAAGAGTGTTATAAGCAGGGATTTGTAGGTATGAGAGAGAACTCAATATTCTCAAAATTGGCAGATGCTTCTCTCTGAGTGGCTGTCATTAGTCTGTAAGCATGTAAAGATCAACTGTCATCCTCTACTTTGGAAAGGATGACTTTGGTATATGAAAGAAACACAGCCAAGCTGATAGCCGGCTCTCATCACTAAGCTATATAATGTATAAATAATATAATTTTGATTTAAAAAAGAAGCTGTTAGTGCTTTAAGAAATTGTCAGTGCCCGGTGTTAGTTCACAGAGATTTGCTACAGAGAGATTCCTCTGCAAGACTCACATGCATGGGAGCTCTTTTCTATTACAACGAGTCTTCTTTGACAGGTGATCAAAAAGAAAATTGAGAGAGAGACTACAGCTGTAAAAAAAACCTGCCAGCAGTTGATGGAGTGTAATCGAGTGTAGCTGATAGAATCATAGAATCATAGAATCATTAAGGTTGGAAGAGACGTCTAAGATCATCGAGTCCAACCGTAGACTAACAGTAACTTGCTATGCATTCTTCCCTTAAACCAAGACACTGCTAACGGTTCAGGCATAACAGGGAGGAGTTTCAAAACCTCATTTAGTAGCAGGCTTAGCCAATAGCTTTAAAAAGCTAGTGGTCCAGAGTGGTCACTCTGATTGCATTTGGGTTTGGGGAGGCTCCCTCTTCCCTGGAAGCTCCATGGGGCAGGTTGTCTCAGAAATACCGCTCCTCCTTTGTCAGGGATGTGCCCTTACCCACCATCTGCAGCTGTGTGTCTTCAGTGAATATTTCACACCTGGGTCTTTTCTTGATGGGGAAGACTGAAAAGTGGTATTTTTGGGATGCAGCTTGAAAATGTACTCTGTTCCAGCAGGGTAGTAGGATATATACTAGCAATAAATCTGTAAACCAATTCCAAAATAGGCATTTTCACAAATCTGCATATTGATTTATGCGGTCAAATGACCTTATCAGGACAGGTCACTAAATGAGTTTCCCCTGCTTGGCTTGACGAAGGATGAAGGCAGGAAAAAAACAGAGTGGGAGAAGGTAGTGATGTACTAAAGTCATGTCAGTTGCATCATCTTCTAATTGTGTTTAGATGGGATGGAAGAGGAAGGTATCATCTCCTGCCATTGTAATACTGAACTAAGCAGAGAAGCCTTTCTGCCTGGACAGAAGTAGATAATGAAAACTGCCATTGCAGAAGTCCATTCTGAAATATTATGGTATCTGGTTCTGACATTGCTATGTTCAGGCCTTCCATTTTTCTCAGTCAATTGGGTAAAAATTCATAACTTCTGTCCATTCTTGTGTTAGCCGATATGTTGGAAGGGATGAATGAAAATAAATGCATAAGTGTAGTCTCAATTAATTGCTGGAGACTCAAGAAAGCTTTAAAGACATGTAGAGGATTCTGAAGATGGTCCTGAAAGGAACATGGTGCCATTGATCTGATTTAGTCATAAATGGCTGGGAAGATTTGCAGTAAAAGCAATATTTTTCCTACAATTTCAGTAGTTTATGCTTAGACTTGTCTTCGAGATAATTTGAGAATAAACTTGACATTTATGGAAAATATTCAGGCAGTAACTCAATAATTTTGATTTTGAGAAAGAGATCCTTTCAGGGTTCCCCTCCTCCCCCCTTTAAATGTCAGAATGTTTTAATCTTCATTATATTTATACCTGGAAGAGATATTGGAAACTTCAGAGAACATCATGATTGATATTTTTACTGATAAACTTAGAGTGCAAGGAATCTTGGAATCAACCTAGAAATATGAAACAGGAGATACAACATTGTGCTTCCTACAAGATGGTTTTCTAGTTTTACTTCTCTCTCACCAACCTTAATGATTTAAAACAAAATTTTAATACAACTTTTCTTGGTAATTGCTCTTGCAAGAGGGTGACTGTTTTATTCTGCTGTGACTCTTGGGAGACTAATTGAGATACTGACTAAGCCTCGCTGGCTCGCCTTGGCAGGGAACTTGTTAGCTCTCTCCAAAGGAGGTAAGAAAGGCAGTTTTTCTCAGATATCTGAAAATGCAGACAAAAAAAGGAAGATGGAATGAGCTGGAGTTCACTGTTCATTTCTGTTTAACTTCCTGCTAATACAAGTTTCCAGTGGTGGAGGTATTCTGATCCAGAACAGCTCATGTTGACACTTCGAGGACCTTCTGTTCAGAATCTGAAATTATCACTCTTTAATATCTTTTTTGATTTTTAAAGATTTTAAATTATATTTTCTAAATAGGTTAATTGTGTTCTCTAAGGCTTTAACTCTGCAGTTTCCATCAGTACTAAGAGGCACCATAAAGTCACTGATTATCCTAAAACACACCACAATATGTTCAAAACTCAAACTCAGAATAAGATGACAAAAATGTTCTGACACAATAATGAGTTGCATGCTGGTTGTACCTGCATACTTCCATTTCTCTGCTTGTCACTATATTTTCAAAATATGAACAGTGTTTTAATCTTATGGCCAACACAGTACCCTGACAATGCATGCCCTCTGCACCCTTATGTAATTACAGGCTTTGCAAATGTTTCCCCGCACTCTTTCAGAAAGGTGGAAAACTGGTATGTGTTTTCTCTCTCTTTTCAGGATTCCGTCTTGCTTTAAGAAGCACAGACCAGCCTGGCCTCAGCTTATGTAATTGTCTTGAAGTCAACGAAGTTAGCTTATTTCACACAAGGTGAAACTTTGGACTGTGTTTTAATTCCCCTGGTCACTAGACTCCTGTGAATATTTAGTGGCCTTTACTTTATTATGCATCTAGTTTAGTAAATCTCAGATGTTTCAGGGTAGGTCTTTGCGTGTGGTGACAGTGTATAGAGCACAATTCAGGAAGTGGTATGCAACAGATGCACACACACAAAAAAATCTTTTCACTGTAATAAGTTTGGCACTGGTCTACACATGGTTGTTGTTGGAATATCCTGGGAATTGGTGTATTCCAAACAGGGCTGCAATGGGCCCCACCTGAAGCCCTTGGTCACTACTGGATGGGGGATGAGGGAGGAATGCAGAATGATGTCTTTTTTTTTTATTGTTATAGTCTCAGCCGATCCAGTTGTTGGCTTTGAGATTGGTCTTACGTTACCGCAGTATTACTAGCCTGGGCTGAGAAGATTATATTGAAATGATCCTCCAAGGGCTACTTGAAATAGCCTTCTGGCCATTTTATCTCTGCAGCTTGATGTTAGAGGACTGCACCATTTCAGAAAAAAAAGCATGAGCAGCCACAGTCAGTTACTAACCTAAAATTGCTAAATCAAAAGCAAAGTATGTAGACTGATGGGATGTTCTTTGTCAGATGAAATGAGATAAACCAAATCTGACACTTGTATAAATTGACCCGATGCTGGCAAAGTCAATGGAAGTTGGCCTGCTTATTCCAGTAATCTCTTTGGCTCAGTGCCTTGTGTTTTTGCCTCATGGGGCACACGTGGCACTAAAAATTGCTACATTTTAAAGAACAGTGATCATATACAAAAGTAGAAAATACATATTGCTGAAAACCTGTTGTCACCAAATGGTGCAGAAAACAGAACAGAAACAAAATATTTACATTGGTTTGTAATAGTTGGTAAAATCAAACACATATTAAGATTCAAGGCAACTAAGAGAAAAGTTCAGTGGATTAAAATGTTGTCACAGGATAATGGTCTCCCATTGACAGATAAATTCTGAGGATATTCGCTTTCAAGAAACATTAACCAGTAGCAAATACTTAAACTGTTAATTAGTTTCTACCGTACTGGGAATTAATCAATTAAAAAAGAAAAAAAACAAAATAATTGGTGCTGGGATGGTGGAGCTGTAACAGGTAAAACAAAGACCAGTCTTTTAGTTGAAAAATCATATTTTGTCTGATTGGAGCTCAAACCTTGCTCACAGGGACAGCAAGGCAAGGTGAGAGCCAAGGACAGAAAAATGCAGTTTGCAAACTTGTGAAAAAATAGAAACCGGCTCAAAACTAACACAGTTCTAAAGTTTTGTTTGTTTGTTTGCTTGTTTGTTTCCTAAATGGTAGGAGGATTCCGTTTTGCAATAAAATATTGAAAACTGTATCAATTTGTCTACACATTCAGCCTTGCTCTTCCTGTTCACATATGCCATGAGTATGGCAGTCATGTAAAAAAATTACCCAGATTTGACTTTTCATTTGTATAGTATATCCAAGAAAGAGTACATAAAATTATTTTAGATTGATCTGATTTTAATATCTATAGGATAAAGCTTATAGATATTGTATGAATAGTTGCCACAACACAGGCAAACTCAACTCATATTTACAAAGGTACTTAGGTCCCTATCACTTCAGGTGCCAAAATACAGACCTTTATAGTCCCTGCTTTGCTGCTGCCTAATTTAGAAGGCATTTATTTTCTACCAGGATGGTTCTCAAGGCACACTGATTTCTGCCAGGAGGAATGTACAGAACCCCATAAGTTCTGACGTTGGCCAGAATTTGAATGGGAGACTTCATGAATTTGAAGTTCCTCTTCCTAAAACTTTGGAATAAGCCTTATAGATTGTACACTGTGCTTGCCCAACGTCGAGAAAAGTTATCATACCAGTGGGGAGATAGCAGTATGTGAATAACTCTGCCAGAATTGGCAGAGATTTTGCCTTTCTTCCTCTTTTTATGGAGACTTTTCCTCTCTGGATAATAATAGTTATTCAGTGAGACAAAAAGAAGTTTTTAGCTTGATAGTGAGAAGGAAGGGAAGGAGGGAGAGTGACTCTAAACTTGTTAACAGGATATTTACCCATGAGACCTGGTCTCTAGCCTCCGTTCCAACTAATATTCAAATAATTTATGTAAAGGGAAACTTCTTCCACAGAAATGACTGAGAAGAAACCCTTTCAAAACACCCAACAGTAACCTGTTTGGTCATTCCTCAGCACATGCACATGTGTTTCTGGCTCCTAATTGAGGAGAGGAAGGACAAGAATCCCTTATACACATCCCACTTAAGTACTTTAACTCTCAGACACCATGTAAAAAAGGAGGGAGATCTGACCTGAACGAGGAGAGGGCTCTCTGATTATGAATCTCAAGCAGGTAGAAGTGCTAAGCTTGCAATAGCGAGCTGTAAACCTCTCCTCAATGTTTTCTCATTTTTAGTGTAGGCATTGCTGACTCAGCACACATATATGTGCACACCTTTTTTCAGGTATCTTAACTTTTTCTACACTTCAAACAGTGGAGTCTAGCCATCTTATGTAAGGGCACAGATGGCATTATGTTTTATGGTTTTTCTGACTAAAAACTTCTGTATTACTGAGTTAATACCTAAATTCTTACTGTGGATCTGGGCCTGAGATAACTTAGCTGGCTTTATCCGTATAAAAGATCCAACTGGGATTTTAGACAGCCATTGAATTAATTCAGTGCAGATTAATGTGCATAACATGAGAAAACATATTATGCACGTCATTTCATTCGTCTGTGTATGTCTGTTACTCTAAAATACGTAGCTGTTTTTCAGGTTGGTCATAATTCTAAATTCTCAACTTTAATGTTGCTGTGCATGACAGAAGTATTAAAAAGCCATATTTTTAAAAAGACTATGGTAGTTACAGTTCACTTATGTACAAATATATATCTACCATATAGTAGATAATTTCTGGCAGAAATTAAGATATAAATAATATTTTTTTTTCTTGATAACTCAAATAACCTGTTCTAGTACCATATGCACTGTAAACAGTTTAAAATACAGTTTTTAAATCTATACAGAGATCTTTCTCCTCTATGTCTCCATGTACATTCAAGAATAAAACCGTGAATAAAGTTCATAATAAAGTTAAGTTCCAAGTCAGCAAAAAATTAAACTCTCTAGAGTCTATTCTCTGTGCTGCTACTGCATTAACAATGGTATGCTCATTTAGCATTTAACTGACGATTGTACTTGACATTATGTACGAAAAGCTCTAATCATGAAAGCCTGAGTAATCTAAAACCCATCCCTGACAAGATTTCACTGCTGGAAGTCTAATTTCAAAATGTCAGCCAAGGCTGAGAAGCCATATATTGCATGCTCATTAAATGTAATAAATCCATCACAAACTTTTCAAAATCTGCTATAATCTTGCCCGTAACCCTGGAATGAATGTGAGACCATACAAAAGTGAAAAAATGTTGCCTTTCATGTTATGTGATATATGAAAATGAGGCTTAATAAGGCTAACTGCTTTCATCTGCTTAATTGTATAGTCTATAGTCAAGCTTTATCTTTCTGTGAATTAAATGATACTTTTCAACTATTTAAGTGACTGGAAATCTATAAGACCTCTGGCTTAAAATGCAACTCTGTAAATTCACATTTTCTAAGTATATTTCTTCACCTCACAGTATGTCATAAGTACATCACAAGGGAAAGAGTATAATGACAAAAAATTTAGCAAGAATCTGAATGTAGACAGCTTTATCAGTGTGACCTCTTCTTTTTCATTTAAATGCAACTTGACACTGTGGTTAAGAATCCAAACAAATCTGACATATATGTTAAACGTACCATTTCAGAGGTCGTATTGTGTTATAAAATGTGTATAAAGTAGAGACCAGTGTTAGAAAATAGCCCTCTTAAGATAAGCATGCAGACCAGTCAGTATGAAAATAATGCACCTCCAGTTAGTTCCTTCATGTGGCAGGGAGCGGTGCTGTGCACTGACCCCAAGACATCCCCGGATGTGCTACCCCATCGCTGGGAGCAGTGGGGCCGTACGAGTGCCGCACTCCCACCACCTGTTGAAGTCTTTGATCGAGGACCAGCCTAACTGCTGCTGAAGGAGTGCAGCTGATGTGTATTTAGGTAGGCTTGAAAATTCTCTAAATATATGATTACATCCTATTACAATCAACAGCACATTCCTGTTATGGAATGATAATTAATATCAACACTTTCACGCACAAATGCTTGGTATGTTATAATCTTTGTTTAAGACGGTGTTACTGACAGGCAGATTGGTTTCACACAGGATCAGAAAGGGAAAACATTTTTTTAAATTTAAATTATCTCAAGACAGCATTTGAATTCCACAGATGTTGCTTTATATAAATTAGTCCTGAGTTTTACTTTCCACTGGATTCAGAAAAGCAGGAGACTCCTAACCACATTTTAACCTGAAGACCTGTAGTACAAAACTTGATAGTGGGAACTTATGAATTTATCCCTTCTTCACCCAGAGCCTGGCTCCCCGAGGGAAAAAAATGCAGTGTTAGGTATTTTTTGTTAGGAGGCTGGCTCTGTCACTGGAGGTTAGATGTGCTCTCAAAACACAGAACAGATTAGGCCCTTCAGAGCTGGTACTTGGGGGAATATCTGGTTTCTGTATCATACACAGGTTTGGAGGCAAGTGGCATGCTGAGCAGTTTAGCTCCACAGAGATGGATGCATTTTGTAGCAAGTCTGAAATTGTATTTGGGAAGTCTTGAGATTTAAAGTATTTTTTTTTTCTTTTTTTAAACTAAAAGTATCTGGATTTCATTTCTGAATATTCTGCAGTAACTTCAACTGCTTGAGTCCTTCCACAAAGAGCAAAACCATGAAGCTACTAGAGTTGCCACAGAATTCACTGACTTAATTAAGTCTAGAATACTGCATTTTGAATAATATTTCACACTTATCATTGGAGGGATACCCTATGGAAATGTGGTTAAGGCTTAAAAGATAAACAATAGTCTATGCATCTGTAATATCTTCAGCTGCTTTAAGTTAAGCTGCTACAATATAAGTGGGGTTAATGACTAATGTACTTGCATATTAGTATTTTCAAGAAAAGAGTAAGTTATTAGTGCTGTCTTATTAACAAAAGTCTCTGGTTAAATGCTAAATATAATCCTTAACCCCATAGTTAGATTAAGAAATAAATCAATTCTTTCTACCCTAAAGGTAGAGAAGGTACTGAAAATCAGGCTAAATTAAGTCCTCTATAGCACACGAACTTGTATTTATACATGGCAAGATCAGTAATTGAAGAGCTGCAAAGCTGCAAGTTAAATCAGTTTAATATTACATTGCAAATCTATACTAATGTTTCTGATCAAATATTAAGTTTCCTGCTGAGATGGAAGAATCTAGAGGCACAAAGAAAGTGGTACAGTTGCTCGAGAGAGCACAAGCTGTCACTTCTTTTTGTAAAATGATTGGAACACCCACTGTCCCCTGGGAGCCTGTAGGCAAATCAACCCCACTAGCTGCTTAAAAATGTTAACATGGCAGCCTTGTAAGCATTGTGATTGCTCACAGAAAAACTTAGACTTCGAAAGAGTAATAAATTTAGCTGGATATAATGTCATGACTACTCAACATAAGACATGACTTGATTCTCAGTTCACTGAAAAGCAACTGTATCATTGCGCAAAACAAGTTCCAATTCAAGCAGCTTGCTCATGGACCCATGACACGTTTACAGTTTCTTATTGCCATAAAAGCTGCTGATACTTACTTCTGACAAAAATTAATGCCATGAATGTGAGACAAGTGATACAGGAAATCACATGATGTAAAGAACCAGATGTCAAATATGCAGAAAAGTATCCGATGTGCTTTTACAGTAAAGACTTCACCTAACACTGTCAGCCTCATTAAAAGGCTAAACATTACTTTGAACTCTGAAATATTTCTGAAGTAAGGAAAGCTTATGATTAATTGAATTGTTCAAATTGATAAATATTAACATGCCTCAAATAAGAGTAAAGGACTGTATAAATGATATTATGCATTGATATGTATTAGAATATTGTAATACAAAAAATAAAAAGCTTTTGGATGTATTTTTTGATTTTCAAAAGAATATAGCCACTTAAATATTTTTCAAACCTATCTTCAAATAAAGAAAAAATCAAAAATAGCATATTATCTTTTGATTCAGTAGCATACATTGTGGGTACCTCATGCCTTTGAGCTCAGATATTTTCCTGAATTTCAGTATCTATGTATCTATCACATTGCCTTTGCTTTCATCATTTGCTCATATTGGAAATGTGTCAATAAGATGTTGCATTTTGACTTAAGAGTTTTGAAGCTGATAGATTTAATCACTAATGGACTGTATTCTACTGTCATACATAATTGTAGATCCCATTATAATTAAAGGAAGTTGTGTATTTGAAAGTCAAGGTTAATTTATGATTGGTTCCTATTTGGAAAATCCTGCACTTACTGGCATACGCATACACACATGCATGCATGCACACTCTCACACATATGTGCACAAAGAAAGGTCCTGTAGAACTTCATGGAGTTCTTTAGAATTTATTCCAATCTGCTCTGGAATTCTGTATTTTCAAGAGATGTATTGAATATTCTCCAAAAAACTAAACCAAAGATACTGTATTTTTTAAGAATAATGGAAATACAAAACAGTTACCATTTTGAATGAAATATACAGGACTTTTCCATAAGTGTTTTTGGTATGCGAACCATGAATTATTGTTCAGGAACAATTATGTAAAAACTACGTGGTCCACAGAGCTGGATGATAATGGTTACTTTAGCTTTTTTACAATGCCACAATCATAACAACAAAAGGCCTGGCTTAAAGGGAGTTATTGCACAGGTCCCAGAGCTTTGGTGGGACTCCAAAGAATTCACTTCAGAATTAGGGTCTAATTCAGTTGCAGGCACTATAATCTATCAAATTCTGTTGATTAATTGTCCTGTTTACTACAGCTGTGTAACAAATGGTTAGATCTTATAATTTGAAATCCACTTTGCAACTCAATATCTTGAAAACTGTCCCATCAGAAAAGATGGCTTAAAAATAATTTAAAAAAAATTGTCAGGGATTGCTATATGCAAGGCAAAGAAGGACATCCTACAAGTAAACAGGTTAATACAAGTAGAAATTTTGCTTCTGCGTTGGGTCTGCCAGAATTAGTCTTTCATAACATTATGTAAAAGTATATCAAATGTTTGGAGTGTTGTTTTTTTGGCAGGTATAGTTAATACAAAATGGTGTTCCTTGGATAGGTCCTACGCGAAATGCCTTAGTCCTGTCCCAGCAGTATTTGTGAAACTCCCTGGGCCTTTCTCCACTCTGGTGCCAACACATACCGCTGAATAAAAATCCATCATTTCCAAAGCACTGCAGGGTTTTAAGCTTAATTTCAAAGCTCTGCAGGATTTTATGCTGCACAGCCCCCATCATAATCTGGGGGCATTGTGCAGCTTAGAAAGCACTGTATGAAAAATCTACCCCTAAGTGAGGGTTGGGAGAGAATGAATCCCATATTTGGAATTAAAGAAACCAAAAGAACAGTAGCCATTCTATTACTCTTTGACAAGCAGCTAGTAGAAACGAAGAGGGATGTATTTGCTAGTATATTCAAGCTACTTTGTGCTGAGCACTTGATACAAAGCAACTGTAAACTAACTGCTTAACCAGGCAGCGGAAGGTTTATGGCCTGTTTGTATTTTGAAAGAAATGCAAAGGAGCTGAATTAGACTTCAGGCTTGATTTTCACTGTTTTTAATTTTATCTAGTGACTCATGCCTCTTTGTGCTGAGAGTGATGGTTTTCAAGTAGTTCTTCTGTTACACTATACCTGCCGTTTTGCAAGGGTTTACTGGCTGCTGGTACAAGCCAATTGACAACCCAGCCCTCTTTAATGTTTTTCACCCAGCCCATATTTTAACATGGATTTTAAAAGGCAGAATTTAGTAAACATAGATACAGTGCTAGATGCAAGGAAGTGACATGATGTTCTGAGCATCAATCTAATGTTCGCAATCTCTGACAGCACAGAGATAAAAAAAGGCCTAAAATCAGCCTGGAAGGTGGGTGTGTAATAAACAATCTGTTTATTTATTTACTGAGTTCAATTTTCTCTATTTAAAATGTTTAATTCTTTTAATGGATAAAAATAACAATTTTATAAAGGTAGATTTGATTTTTAAAAGGTAATATTAGCCATAAATTAATCAAAAAATGCCTGGCCTACTTTAAAAGATGACAGAGTAGCTCAAGATACGAGTATAGCACAGGAGACAGTGTCGTTCAACTTGCTAAAGGAAAAAAAAAAGCAGCATAGTGTGATTTCCTATAATAGCATAAAGCCACACAGGAACAGGGCAATCACATGACAGAATGGATCATTTCATGAAGGGACTTCAGAACAAGCCTTTAGATCATTGGGCTCTTGCACCTGTGCACGGGGCACTTTGTCAGTCCTACTCTGTGCCATGGGGCTGTCAGAGTGTCAATGATGCATTAGATTGCCGTCTGGTTTAGGATATAACCCTCCAGCTAGGGATACTGAATTTTGAGTGGAAGCCTCTTTAATAATAATTCCACAAAATGCAAAAAATACTATATACAGCATCATTGCATAGTATAATTCTATAATAAATATATAATAATACAATTTCTGCTCCCCATTGTCTTTTAAACTATAGTTCAATAACAGAAAGAAAAACAAAATATTTCTTATTGAGAAGCACAGCAACGGAGAGCTGCTTACACATAATGTATGTCCCACTGGTACGTGATGAGAGTCTTACTGAGCTTTAACATCTCATAAGCACTCTTTCCTTTATTACTCATTTTTCTATGAGAAAAGAGAGCTACTACGTTCAAGTGTTATAACCGAGCTTGAAATGTTCAGCTTACGCTCCCTGAGAAAGGGAGTTTGATAATTTGAAGGCAACAACAGAAGAGAGTACAGCCATTACTCTAAAGAAATTATCTGTTGAGAAGCTTGACAGTCAAGGCAGAGAAGAACTTCAACAGAGTGAAAAAGTGGACAAGAAGTGTAAAGGGACAAAGTGAGCAGGAAGATCTCTGCCTCTCAGGAAACGAAAGAGAGGCAGAAGAGAGGGGGAAAAAATAGAACAGAAAAGGACCTTTCTTTCTTCTAAAATGTAAAACCTTGAGGAAGTAGTTTCTGTCAGACACCAGGTTGGAGCATTGGGCAAACCCTCCAACAGTCCAGGAACATGGTGGGTTCCTCTGTAAGAAATTATCTGGAAACAAAACCTGCCCAGCTGGCCAGAGCCACTAAAGTTTTGAATACTGTAGTCGGATGGTGACTCTCTTATGAGTTTCAGTGCCTTGCCATCATCAGAAATTTTTTCTCCAGTGAAATTCAAATACCAAAGAAAACCTACATGATAGGAAAGTAATGTCTGCATCCTGTAAGCTGTCTTCTCTATTTGAAAATGGAGAAAACTTGTGTAGAAGTCCCTGAATTCCCAAATGTTGACTTTGATTGTAATGTTGGATGACAAAGAAACAAGGAAACAGTATCAGGGAAGCCAAACAAAGGAAACGGTGAGGAAAACCAGACAAAAAGTAGAAGATCACAAATCATAAAAGCAAGGTAAACAATGAATGGAGAAAGAAGGTAAAAGAAATGAATGGAATAAAAGAAAAAAAAGGGGAACTAATGAAAGAAGAGACTACACAATGACCATTTTACTTTCTTAATCTTTAATTTGAAAACATTATTTTTTTCCACATGAAGGCCTGAGGGGAAATCTCCACTCACTATGATCACTTCTTCCAGGAAGGAGATAGGAAAGGAATGCAGCCTTCAAAACTAGGACCTTTCCCTCCCCATGACACACAGCAGGGGCTGTGTAAAGCAGTTCTTGGCTCCTACCTAAAGACAGCCTGGCTAGAAGATTCTCCCTCTCTCCTCCTTTCTGACAGTCAGTGACAGACATCATGCCTATGGAGCTCAAGAAGCACCTTAATCCTGCCCAAGAAGTGACCTGTATTTTTCACAGTAATTAGGAAGTGAAATAATTTTACTGTGACCCTCTTCTCCACAAAGCCAGCAGTACCACAGCTCTGTTTTCACAAGGAGGATTGTCCCCTGGACCAAGAGTTGGTGTTCAAGAGGAAAAGAATGGGTAGCTGTCTTGTCTATTGAACATGTTGGTCTGCTGTTCTCAACTCAAATGCTCTATGGTCTGGAAGGCACTGCATATAATTAAAGACAGAGTAACTGTATTGCTAGTAACACGTTGTCTTAGTTTTTAGCAATTTTTTCTTCCTAATTAGAAATCATTAGCATATATAAACATTCTTTTGCCAAAGTGCTTTGAGTTCTGTTCCAATTTAGATTTGGTTATTTTGAAAGGTAAGTAATCATAAAAATATTAAGCAAAATGAAACATTGCACATAAAGCTTAAAGAAACATAAAATCATAGAATCATAGAATCGTTTAGGTTGGAAAAGACCTTTGAGATCATCAAGTACAACCGTTAACCTAGCACTGCCAAGTCCACCACTAAACCATGTCCCTAAGCACCACATCTACACGTCTTTTAAATACCTCCAGGGATGGGGACTCAACCACTTCCCTGGGCAGCCTGTTCCAATGCTTGACAACCCTTTCGGTGAAGAAATTTTTCCTAATATCCAATCTCAACCTCCCCTGGCACAACTTGAGGCCATTTCCTCTCGTCCTGTCACTAGTTACTTGGGAGAAGAGACCGACACCCACCTCGCTACAACCTCCTTTCAGGTAGTTGTAGAGAGTGATGAGGTCTCCCCTCAGCCTCCTTTTCTCCAGGCTCAACAACCCCAGTTCCCTCAGCCGCTCCTCATAAGACTTGTTCTCCAGACCCCTCCCCAGCTTCATTGCCCTTCTCTGGACATGCTCCAGCACCTCGATGTCTTTCTTGTACTGACCGGCCCAAAACTTTATGTTTACAATACAGCTTCAGTTTTAAAGCAAATGCTACTGTATTTTTTTCAGTGTGCGTGACTTCAAATTGTTCCTAAGTAACATCATTACCATTGACTGAGCCTAGGCATTTTATTATATACAAATTATGACTTATTAAATAATGCATAAGTAGCATTTTAAAGGAAATAAAATCCCTTCAGCTATTTTAAATCATTAACCACATGGCTAGCCACATGATTAACCCCTGGCTCTATGTCTCACTGAGTCTCATATTAAAAATTTAATGTATATGGGATGCAGTTTCCATGTAAAACAATATGTACTAAGAGATTATCTGCAGAAAAAAATAGTATCTCAGTGGGAGGAGATGGATCTTTATTTGGCACAGAGCTATCTGTGTGGAATGCAATAAAATCAGTGAACATCTGAGACAGAACAGGGAGTATCTTAGGGAAAGTAAGAAATGTGCTCCACTCATTGTGGTGACATGCATGGCCTTCTAACTTGTAACTCCTAACTTCTAGCTCGAAAATCCTTGAGGAAGTTGTTTCTGTCAGACACCAGGTTGGAGCATTGGGCAAACCCTCCAATGGTCCAGGAGGCTCCTCTGTAAGAAATGACCTTAAACAAAACCTGCCTGACTGGCCAGAGCCACTAAAGTTTTGAATACTGTAGTCGGATGCTACCTCTATTTCTTATGAGTTCCAGTGCCTTGCCATCACCAGAAAATTGTTCACCAGTGAAATTCAAATACCAAAGAAAACCTACATAATCAGAAAGTAAAGCTTGCATTCTGTAAGCTGTCTTCTCTGAAAACAGAGAAGGCCTGTGTAGAAGTCCCTGAATTCCCAAATGTTGGCTTTTATCATAATACTATTATTTGTACCCATCTGTATATGGAGTAGAAGTTGTGACCTTTCTTTTCTGGCATGTGTTTCGCTGTATACCAGCTTTTGAGACCTACATATTTAACCGCTCTAATCTGCTCAACACGTGGAGTGCTCGGTGGGTGACACTTCCAGACCAGTTGGAAACTTCTGCTAATGCAAAAAATAAATTAATTCTTTGGTTTCACTCATGTGTAACTGTAATCAATAAGAGCAAAGTTTGTCCCCTTCACAGCACTACTGCTTCTAGTAGAGCTCTTCCCGGTAGGCTATACTACCCTCACTTGTGCTGCTGGATGGAAACAGAGCATCTTTTTTACTCCATTTTACCTGACAGAGTTTCACGTCCAGTCTTCTTCATAACATCCACTGCTTCTGTGTACCAATTAACATTTCTAAGGTTAAAATGCTCAGAAATGAAGGCCGAACAGTCTTACTACAGCTGAAGGTGTCCTTACCTCTTTCCCTCACTCCATGGTTCTACAGGAGAGCTGACGGATCTCAATGTGCTGACATTGAGAACAGAGTGCAGGGCTGATACATTTACTCAAGCTTTTCCCTATGGGAGGGGCGAGTACGAAATAAGTTGAGGCTCTGACTGGAGGGAGAAATAAAATAAAAATGTTTATATCTGTTAATAAATCAAATTGAAAATTTGTTGATGTTGGAAATTCTCCCAGAGCCTTAATGATAGGTTTATTTTTATCAACAACAACAATAATTAATAATTAATGCTACATGTCTCTCAGACGCATCTTGGCAACTAAAATTAGCAAGTATAAAATGTTACATTTTAAATTATATACTTAGCATGGATGTTTCCTCCTACAAAATCTCCCAGACTATATCCATGTCCGTCACACCCTGGATGACATGATATAGCCAAATTACCTTTGGAAAGTTTATCTGTATTCTTTCTGCTCCTCTGCTGGGAATTCCCTTAGTGGATGCTCTGTGACCTGCACAGATCAGATAACTTTGCCTGCAGAGCCAGACACTGCAATCAGTGCCATCCTCTGTATACACAGCAGCGTCTCTAAACCAATTGTACTGACAGGTTTAGATCATTGTAGGAAAGCAATCTTCCCTTCCAGACGCCAGAAGGCACAATATTTTTTTTATTTTTTTTTTTTTTTTACTGTATTTAGAAACTGGGTAATGTTTTATTATAGATCTATTCTCATGTTTTGGAAGGTACTGAAAACAAAAGCCTCTAGTAGACCATGGTGAGAGAACCAGACTGTCACAGGGAAGTATTGTGTATATGAGCCTAACAAGAAGTTTGGAGAAGAAATAAGCTAGGGACTGCACTGAAAGGCTACTTGTTTTGTGCATTCATAATCATCCATTTTTTATTTCCTTTTCTTCAGCACCACTTAGACAAATTCACTCCAGAAGTTTAAGCTTTCATAGCGCACTAGCAGATTTCTGCTCACCAGTTTCTAGGGGAGACAAGTGAACCCAAGTGACCCAAACCAGTCCTTCTAGCTGACACATGATGCAAGGTTTAAATA
This sequence comes from Aptenodytes patagonicus, assembly GCF_965638725.1. Classification (NCBI taxonomy): domain Eukaryota; kingdom Metazoa; phylum Chordata; class Aves; order Sphenisciformes; family Spheniscidae; genus Aptenodytes; species Aptenodytes patagonicus. Next base: position 34,501,366 of record NC_134951.1, on the reverse strand, counting down.
CAGAGAACAGAAGGACCATGAGCTCAGATTAGCAAAGCCCATATGAATTGGTATTATTTAACACTAATACTGTGTAGCACTGAGAGATACCAAGGTCCAGTTGTGCTGGGTGCAGTATACACATGTCCTGAACGGAAATCCTGCAAAGTGCTTCTTTGATAAAGAAACCTCAAAGTGCTTCTTTGGCTCTGCTTTGCTTATCATACCTCTTCACTGAAGTATTGAAACTTCAGTGAACTGCGACCTCCAGGGGCTCAAACACACGATCAAGTCATCATGGCATAACAAGTGTCAGCTGAGCTATATCAATAACTTGTGTGCATGCCCCTAGACACGGCAACTGCAAGGCAACATAATTTGGCTTAGTTCTGATTAATTTCAGGCTTTGCATTTGCTACTGGCAAAATGCGTGCACAGGGATTAATGCCACAATTTGAAGTTTTGAAAGCTTTCTATCTGCAATTGACAGACAATTTCCTACAACTAAAAAGACATGTTCGATTGTTTAATGGCTAATGTTTAACTAGGACAGATATGTTCTTTAGGTATTTATGGAATGTGATTGAGTCTTCTAAGGTTTAAAACTCTGACTAGAATATATTTTTACTCGTGTTAGATACTATTGTTCTTTCCAAAAGGAAGAATCCTTTAGAAATTAATGGAAACAGGTACTTGATCAGGTTTAAACTCTTACAAATTGGTTTCTGGAGTGATTTTATGGGATGAGGTTTATGAATAGCTACAAGAGACAAACTGAGGCTAGCAGCAGTTCTTGTCCATCATTAATACTGCCTTGATACTGAGGTCTAACTATGATTCCTAGCAAAACTATTTTTCTTTCATTGTAGTACAACTGCAATGCCTTGTGGGATCACTCAGTTCAGTGAAATGTTATTACTATTCTGTATTTACTTTAAAAGATAAGCAGTGCCAAAATGAAGGTTTTATAGCAATAATTAAATTGCTAACACTCAAACCCAAATTCTGATTGACTTGACATAAGAGGATATGCAGTAAAAGAGACTTGAAAGCCCTCTTAAATATAAGAAGTGTAAAATCTCAATGCAATAACAACAGCTTTACAATTAATCCCATCTTTTTAAACTCCAGGTTTCAATAACTGTAGGTTCTGACACATTGGACTTTATTGTCCTGTATGGTTCAGCTAAGCTTGTTAAGGAAGCCATTCTCATTCTAAGCCTTCACCTAACTTTAAGTGGTATTTAAAGAATAATAAATCCATTTAGATTTCCTAGCTTAAAGAAATTATTTAGCAAATATGGGATAGGTTGAAGATGTGGCTTTTTATGAAATAAAGAGCATGGAGCACAAATTATATGCCATGCTACTAATTAGAGACAGATATGCAATCACTTACTAATGGAACAACATTTTGTGCCAACCTTATTCATACTTCCAACTGCTGGACTCCTTGTGCCAGATATATCTCAGTTTTCTTCAGAAGGGAGAGATACTAACATGTTTTCCATCCTGTTTTTAAACCCAGAAGTCTAGTGCAAACTGAACTTTCTTGACATTTCAGAAATTCTATCAGTTTTAACAGCTTGAGGCCATTTTATTAAAAACATGTACATTTCCCTGCAGGGTTTTGGAAATCTCACAATTACATTCATTAAAAATGTCCATCATTATAGCCAAATGCATGCTTCATAAATTTACCTTTATAGTTTTCTTTCAACAATTATTCTGAGCATAATTTTCTATTAAATTCCACAAAATGCCTACTTATTCATCCACAATGTCAGTTTTATATAAATTTTGACAGAACCATCAAAAGAGAAAAACACAGTTACTGTCAAATTTTTCAGTACCAGGTTTGATGTCTATGGTGTGACTCATTGAGACTCAGCATAATAAGCATGTATGTCCATGAAAACAAATATAAAAAGGTCATGTTTCAACAGCAGTCTAAAATTAGAGGCACTACATGCATTTTACACTAGCACCAAGATGATCTCTGGGTACATTTTGGGTCCCTAACCATACCTAGGAGTCCCTTTATTTGACAAGCTGAGCATCCCTCTCATCACAAAGTCCTGCTGTGATCCAGAGAATCTAACAACATTGCTTTTTCTCATGATGTAATAAATATGCTCAGACCACACTCAGACCACAGCGAATGCTGACTTCAATGAGTTCAGCACACAGGGACCACAGTTTTTTCCTCAGAAAGAAAAAGCAGGAAAGATCAGAATTTGCATTATCATCCTTGGCTTTCCATCTAATTGTTGGTCTTTATCTAGAACAGACATTCGCATCCTGCTTGTCCCAATTCCCATGAAGTTTCACCTACCATCATCCTGTAGAAGAGCTAGAAGGTGGAAATGGGAAAGACACTTTTATGCTTTTCCTGTTGAAACCTGGGTACTTGTAGCCAGACAAACAAGATTCATAGGGAAAGAAAGAAAGAAACTTGAGATCCAGTCTTGTCCCACGTTATTTTTTTTTCTCCAAAGACAGGCAAATATAAAATGAATAAACAGGTCTAGACACAGGCACTGAAACCCAGACCTTAATCTTAGCACCTGAGAACAATTATCATTTTATGGGAAGTTTATTTTGGCCATAGCTTAAAATCAATCACAAATTAAACAGTCTAATAAGGTACAGGGTAGGTTAACTCATAATTGCCCAGGGCAGAGCATCTTGTACTTCTGGAGTGGTTGGTTTTGGCTGCTGTTCAAACAGCATCCTGGACAAGTTTGTTTGAAACTAGCAAAACATCATTCACTTCTTTTTTTTTCAGTTGCTGCAAAAGCAAGAGGGACTCCAGCATAAAAAGTGAACTGATTCACTAGCAAGCTCTCTTTTCAGAACTGAGTGTACTTCAGCCATAAGTAACAAACACAAACCCCATGGTTCATTTTCATACTGACTCTTAAATCACCTGTGAGCCTAATTTTCCCAACTTCTATGTGGTACTATTTCTAAAACTTTAAAGTAAAAGTAAACGTAGGACTAGAGAATACTTTCATGTATAAGGATCACAGAACTGAGCCCCATAGCTTTTACAGAGTGAAGTATGTAGTGTTAAGGAAAGAATACCCATTTTACAGCTTGGGTGACAAATTGGTTAGATGGTCGCATCGAGAGGGTAGTGGTCAATGGCTCAATGTCCAGATGGAGAATAGTGATGAGTGGCGTCCCACAGGGGTCCATATTGGGACCGGTACTGTTTAATATCTTCATCAATGACATCGACAGTGGGATTGAGTGCACCCTCAGCAAGTTTGCAGATGACACCAAGCTGAGTGGTGCGGTCGACACACCAGAGGGACGGGATGCCATCCAGAGGGACCTGGACAAGCTCAAGAAGTGGGCCTGTGTGAACCTCATGAGGTTTAACAAGGCCAAGTGCAAGGTCCTGCACCTGGGTCGGGGCAATCCCCAGTACCAATACAGGCTGAGGGATGAAGGGATTGAGAGCAGCCCTGCCGAGAAGGACTTGGGGGTAGTGGTGGATGAAAAGCTGGACATGAGCCAGCAATGTGCGCTCGCAGCCCAGAAGGCCAATCATATCCTGGGCTGCATCCAAAGAAGCATGGCCAGCAGGTCGAGGGAGGTGATTCTGCCCCTCTGCTCTGCTCTGGTGAGACCCCACCTGGAGTACTGCGTCCAGCTCTGGAGACCTCAGCATAAGAAGGACACGGACCTGTTGGAGCGGGTCCAGAAGAGGGCTATGAAAGTGATCAGGGGCATGAAACACCTCTCCTGTGAAGAAAGGCTGAGAGAGTTGGGGTTGTTCAGCCTAGAGAAGAGAAGGCTTCAGGGAGACCTTCTTGCAGCCTATCAGTACTTAAAGGGGGCTTATAAAAAAGATGGCGTCAAACTTTTGAGCAGGGCCTGTTGCGACAGGACAAGGGGGAATGGCTTTAAACTAAAGGGGGGTGGATTGAGACTAGATCTAAGGAAGAAATTTTTTACGCTGAGGGTGGTGAAGCACTGGCACAGGTTGCCCAGAGAGGTGGTGGATGCCCCATCCCTGGAAACATTCCAGGTCAGGTTGGCCTGGGCTCTGAGCAACCTGATCTAGCTGAAGATGTCCCTGCCCATGGCAGGGGTGTTGGACTAGATGACCTTTAGAGGTCCCTTCCAACTCAAACTATTCTATGATTCTATGAATCTATGATCAGACCAGTCTGAGAATCAGACCAACCCAACAGTAATTTCCCTTATAATGCTCTCATTGACTTGACTGCAAGATATAGGGGCCTAAAATCTCCAACCTAGGAGAATAGGAGGAAAAAAAAAAGCACAACTGTACAAATGAACTTCACAGTTCATGCAAGGTTAAACCATACCATATGTTCCTGAAAATATGCAGACACAACAGGGAGTTGAAGGGAAGTATAAATAAAATCCAGTACAATAAGTAGATAATCTTTTGCACAAAATTTACATTATTATTCCTTAAATGATAGTCTTCTAAAAGAGTTTGTGTTTTTTAATGTTTCATTTTGTTACACAGAAAGAGTAATGATGTAATCATTATTGTAGTAAGGCGTAAGATTTATACCGCCTTTATCTCAGAGTTGTATTTTTTAATGTATCATTTTACCAGATATCTATATCAAAAATATCTTACTGTGTTTCTTTATCTGTTTTGGTTTATGTGACAAATGGATTCTATGCCTACATTCTTAGAAATGGTAATCCACACAGGAAAATCCATGTAGGAAATCCAACTTTCATACTAGAATGAAAATAACCAAGTAGCTGAATGCTGATTTTTGGTGTTGCTGTTGTTATCATTATTACTTAAACCGTTTAGTCTTGTGAAGTCTATTTCTATCATATCTTCATTTAAAAATCCTTTTTACCATTGTACTTAGAAGTGTTTATGGTTTCCTCTTTCTTAAAACTAAGATTATGTAAATGAAAGACATGAACACTTAACTGTTTGTAGGTTGATCTACTTCCCATTGACTACTTTTCTATTTCCACTGAAATTCAACAAATAAGCAAAAGAGAAGTAGAAAAAAGGTGTGAAGCCCAAAATAGCTGCTTGAGTCATCGACAGATTGTCTGAAATGATACAAACAGGTGTTTGTGAGAGAACAAGCTATTTTCCTCAGGGCTCTGGGGGTGAATTCTATAAGAGAAAAAACTACTCTAAAAGGTCCTGAAGAACAAGGAGGAAAAAACCCACCATTTTGGGAAGAGTAGGATGGCAGAGGGTTACCTCAGGAAAGTCTGAGCTTTTTTTTTTTTTTGCTAAGGCAGGGCAGCAGAGGCACACATGCCAGCACCAAGTCCAGCACCACAACCAGGGAGGAGGGAGTAGATTACACCTGTGCAACATTCCTCAGCTCATGTGTGCAGTGTGTGGTTGTGTGGGTAAGCGGGACAAGACCCTCACCAGCTGAGAGACACTAGAGCTGGCACCAGTGTAAGTCATGGGTCAGACACAGTCTAAGTCTCTCACAGGTAAACCTTGGTAAATTTTCGATTCCCAAACCAACATCACTTTTGCTTTTCAAAATAAAGCTCATTAAAATGAGCTCAAACAAAGTCTCTCATGATATTCTTGTAACCAGACTAGGAGGTCACAGCTGGATGCGTGGACAACCAGATGGATAAAAACTAGTTGAATGGTTGGCTTAGAGTGCAATGACTAATGGGTGGCAATTTACCTGGAAGCAGATAACAAGCAGAGTACTACATGGGTCTACTCAGGGACCTATGTTTAATGTCAATAACCTGGAGTAGGCAGTGGAGTGCTTGTTCATATAGTTTGTAGATAACACCAAAGTGGGGGGACCAGTCTATATGCTCAAGGGCATGGCTGCCATCCAGAGAGACCTAGACAGGTTGGAGAGATGGGCAGTGAGGTGAATATGAGTCAGCAGTGTTCCCTGGCAGCACAGATAGTTGACAGCATCTGGGGCTGCACCAAGAGAAGCACAGCCAGTAGGTTGAGGGATGGATTGTCCTCCTCTGCTCAGCACTCATTAGACCATATCTAGAATAGTGTCCAATAGAATTGAGTTGCCCAATGCATGGAAGACTTGATAAACTGGAGTGAGTTTAGCAGTGGCCACCAAGAAGCTTGGGGGCTGGAACACTTGCCTTGTGAAGAGAGACTAAGGAAGGTGGGCTTGTTCAGCCTGGAGAAGACATGGCTTCAGGGGCATCTAACAGCAGCCTGTCAGTGCCTATAGAGAGGTCATTGAGAAGATGAAGCCAAGCTCTTCACAGTGATGTGTGGGACACACATGACAAGGGACAATGGGCATAAATTAAAACGAGGTCCAGACCAGCTATATGGAAAAACTTTTTAACCATGAGGACAGTCAAGCAGCGGAGCAAGTTTCCCAAGGAGGTTGCACAGTTTCCACACCTGGAGGTTTTCAAGACTTGACTATATAAAGCCCTGAGCAACCCATTCTGACCCTACAGCTAACCCTGCCCTGAGTATGAGGTTGGACCAGATGATCTTCCAACCTGAACAATTCTGTGATTCTAAAATAGCTCACAAAGCTCTCCAAAAGGTTCTGGGGGTTGGAGGCAGAGAACACATGCTGCTAATATCTACCCAATTTCTTCCCTGTAACCCACTTACAATCAAAATGTCTGTTTTGTTTAGAAATAGCAAACTGAATGATAAAGTTGATGTATTTTGAGAAACAGGCTGGCAGGCACTTTTGAGAAGAGTGTTACTTTCTCCTCTGAGGCAGGTAACAGTAGCATGAATGACAGTGTTTACTGATCTTGGGTAAGAAAGATCTGCTCCCAGAGGTTCTCCTGAAAATCTAAAAGCAGGTAGTTAATTCAGCTGATGTTAACGGGTTTTGTCAGAATTTGGCATGGTAAAACAGTGCTGCTTAAACAGACCTACTCCTGTAATAGTTATTCAGTTAAGTGAATTCTCCAGTTAATTGTTTCCGAGTTCCTGAATACACAGCAGGCAGATGTGTGTGGTGCAGTGCACTCTGACTGCTGACCTATTTATTGGCGTGTTTCTGTGATGGCTGACCCATACCAGAGGCTCTGTGGCTCAGCTCTTTAAAAAGCTGTTACACAAAGAAAGAGAGGACAATCAGCAGAGCAGGTGTTAATTTGAAAGTTGGGTACTGGCAAAAATGGAAGGACATATTTTCCCAGGCTTCAGCTGCTTAAATGAGGGGTATTCCCCTGAAGTTCTCCAGGCAAGACCTGAAATACAGAGTGCTACTGCCTGACATATTAAATTCCCTACTTCCTCATTGATTTTCTAACACAACCTTAATGTTGTGTTAGCATCATTTCTCTGTTCATTCCATCTGCTCTTAGGTCTCCCCTGCTGTTTCCTAGGAGATATATTGCCACGATGCCTGCATCTGTAAGGCAGTGGCAGATATGGGGCAAGAGCCACATGGTTAGAGGCAGCATTAGTATCACCTGAACATTTGCAGCGTTCTCAGGAGATCCCGCCACCCACCGTTTCTCAAAACCGGAGGGAGCGCTAGTTACACAGTCAGCTGCTTCAGAGCACTATGGGAATGGTATGCTGTGGCTTCTCAACTCCGTTCCACTTCTATTTGCTTCTTTCAGCCTAGAATCTCTATTTAAAGAAAAGACTAAAGTGGGGTTATTTTTGTCCAGTCAGCCAATTTAGTGAACATTCTAATCTTATTATCTACAAAATTTTATGGGGTTTTTGCTTGTTTACAATGCATTTATCAAAACTACTGATTGTTTGTGTAATGTGCTTTAGGTGGTCAGGACATGCCTTTTTCATATCCTTTCAGGTATGGTCTAAGAGACGAATTCCAAAATGTAATAGTAAGCATAATAAACTGAATATTGAAGTTAAACAGGGATGACACAGAATATCAGGGTTGTTAAATCTTGCCTTGAGCCTTAACATGTTCCCTGCTCTTCCCTTCTTAGGCACACATAAACCTGACTATGGCTAACAGAGTCTTGTGACATTTCTAAAAATATGCCTGTTTCTCACAAGTGACCCAAACTCCAGCAATGAACTCTTAAGTACACTCGGAAACAGATAATATAGAAAATAATTAACTTTTGCCCATATGTATGATGAATTCTATGATTTATTTTAAATTGTATTCATCTTTGTTTTCTTGACAGGAAAATTAGGTAAACAAGAATTGTTTACATCACAGTTAATGTGTTTTTATTTAGGCAGAACTGTGAAAAAAACAAGGTATTTTCTGAATGTATGAGAATTTATTAAAAAAACACATAATATTAATAACTTATTGGGGGTAGAGAATCTATTCATTAAATGGGATCAGAAGCATAGTAATGATTTATAGCTTAAGTGTTAAAGGTCCACATATAGAAGAAATACAACCGTTTTTCTTGATGGCAAGAAGAACATTAGGAAACATAATATAGCAAGAGTTACGTTACAGTGAAACCTACAAATCACTGATAGATATTTCCTCAAAGGAAACTGTCAGTGTCGTCAAAGTAAATACGTAATGCTTTTGTAGATGTTAGGGACATCTCATAGTATTTGTGAAATAACAGATACTTGAGCAGTTAGGTTATGCATGAAAAGTGTTACTCTTCCTTAGTTCAGGAGACTTAATTTCAATGTTACAACTAAATTCAGCTGTTAAAGGGCTATCTCCAGTGTATCAATTGCATATCCTCAAATTTAAATATGATTATGTGGCTAATATTTAACACTGAAAAGAAAACAAAAGACAGAAAGAAATACCACAGTAAATTAATATGCTTCTCATTCCTAGTATAACATCGAGTATATTTAAACAAGATACATAATTAATTTCATAATATTCTTGTAAATTCAGCCTTCAGTGACCTGTATTTCAAAACAGGATCTGACAAAACAGAAATCTCTTACACAGTCTGAAACATTAAGAAGGCTTGGAATAAAGTTCTGCATTTTGAAAGGTTTGGGGAAACATACTGAAAAAAGCAGAACATTTCTCAGCTGTGTCCTTCACTAAAATGCACAACACGTTTGGCTAAGAAGGAATAAAGGAGCAAGGCTTTTCTGTTGACAAAAAGCTTTTTTGCTGTCCCAATCCAAATCTTCCAAGAGAAACCATACTCCCCTCCATGCCCCCCATCATGAACTATTCTAAAACAAGCTAAAAAGCCCCATGACCTAGACCTCTGGTCTAATGTTGGTATCCTCGAGCTACTGAAACCAGAGAAAAACTCACTTTTAAACAAGGAGTATTAGAAATGGAAAAGCTATGGTAGCTTGAAGGAATTTAAATTACTTCTACATGTCCTCTGTAAATACTCCGTCCATTTCTGCCTGTGGGAAATACCATGATATTTTTTACTGAAAAAAAGGCAAGACTTAGTTGAACCAAAGAGAGTACAATATTCAAACTCACTTAGTTTTCACTAAAAGAAGCTTTTGTAAAAGCATCGAGGATATACTCAGCCTTCAAAGAGTAGAGCTAAACTTAACATGCTAAGTATCTATGACTTGCATGAAACAGAAAGAAAATAACAGAAAACCTGCACTTATCCAGACCAAGAGACTCAATATTTTTTTCTTTGTCACAGATGTCAATGGGCATACCAGAATGAACGACATAAATTTCCTGGAGACTGAATACCATTGAAATGAATAAAAGTAGTTGGTGCAGTGTTTAATGCATATAGAGAAAACCACAAACTGCAAACCGACTGATAACATGCTGTTTGTTATAAATACATCTTCGGTATGCTTAATTTGCACACTGTTCAACTTTAAACTGGAATTCAGCTTTGACGACATTTACAAGCACCTATTCTCAAAGGGAACATACACAAATACAGAGCTAGGGACAATTTAAACTCAGAAGCAAAGCCAGTCTAAAGCATGGAAAAAAGGGGCATTCTTCAACTTTGTGAATATCAGCAGCATCATATGGACATTAACTATGTGCCCCAGTAATATGAGAACAGTATGAACATAAGAATGAGAACGGAACAGAGTAAATAAACTCTCAAACTTGGCATATCATATTTCTCAAATTTTCTCTGATACATTAAAAAAACTGAGCTCATCTTCTTGCCATAAAACACCACCTCAGTCTTTATTCAGGAAACAATTTCTGCTGACTTGAATATTACATTGTCTTGATAAAATATTCCCAAGATTTCTCCCAAAATTTTCAAACAAACATTAAAACCCCAAATGGTTTGATTTCTAGTAAACAATAAAATCTCAGAAACAAACCTAAAATGTTTTTCATCTTAAACCATAGGTAAGGACCTGATTTTCTTTCTAAATTTCCCATTTACAGATTGAATTTTCCAGCTCAGCAAAATGAAAACAATTTTTCCTACAGATGTCAGTATTGTAATCTAGATCTAGGGACTAAAAATCAAACACTGGCTTCTTCTGGTCATATATGATCTCTGAAAATAAAAAAATCAGAACTTGAATTCAAACACATGTAATGCCAAAACACATCCTTACTTACAAACATACTGAAGTCATACCCGGATCTGATTGCTTTAATTTGAATAAGCTTTTGCTAAACAGTGGCTTTAGCTGGCCATCTCATTGATGGGGCATTCACAGGCTAGCCTCTCGGAGCTACAATATATTCACATATCAGTGGACATAGTGATAAAAAGATTTTTGGTCTGTAACAAGGAATATCTTCCTCGGTATAAAAAGTGTATTCTGCCTTTGATCCATTAGAGGTACTCCCTGGCTAGAAGCTCCCGGGTGGCACGTGTATCAAAAGAAAGATGTGGACTCAAAAAGAAGACAAGTGTAGCAAAAAGTGGTATTTCAGAGTCATTTTTCAGGCCATATATTCAAAATGCAAATGTTGTGATGTGTTGTTTTTTCTGTCAATTATTTCCTTTGAAAATCTCCATTTTTAGGATCTGCTGTTCTCAGAAATAAGTCAATATAATATCTCTGTTCTTTCAGGAGTTCAGGAAGCAGAAGTGAGGGAGCTCAAGGAGATTAAGATTAAAAGAAAGGAACTGGATTAAGGGTGTGTTTTAGTTCAGTGTTCCCCGAGTCAAGTGTCAGAGAAAGGCTGCCAGCATACCCAGGGAGCGTGTTAGCAAACACAGTCATTTTGATGCCCTCAAACCTTGATTCCACAGTGGCAATATACACAAGAACTTTCAGCTACTGAACAACATTTCTTCTTGAAATACATAATAAAATAGCATATATGACTATGCTTGTTAGCGTTGAAGTTCTAGAGAGACTTAGTCCTTCTGCACTCTGGCACTCTGAAGTTGCTTGTGCATTTCTGACTTTTTTTCTCCTGAATAAAAGCTGCGAGAGTCACATGGGTTTCTTCTGCAAATCCATATTTTGCTCATTTGTACCTTTATATACTTTCAAAACTTTAAAGCATATTAATATCTTAATTTTAATAATTTTTTTAAATTAAGTATTGGAAATGACTATGTTTGGTTTTGGGTATGTTTTACAATGTACAGCTATGTGACTTGCATTGAATTTATGAGACTTCTGGCAGCTAAATTTCTAAGTACTCATTTGAAAAGAATAAATGATTCATTATAGGTGTGTTGTAGAAACACCAGTTATCCTATAACAGATGATGAACGTATTTCATTAGATATTGGAAAAATTAAGATGAGCAGTGCATTAAGTAGTTTAACATAGTGGGATAAAGAATTACTTTACAGATACTTGCTCACTCCAAAACTTAATAGCATTCTATCACATACTGCCCTATTTACCAATTACATCCTATTTTCTATTCCAAGCTGTCATGTAGCTATAGTTAATTTTAAGCAACCACTTATTGTCACTTCTAAAAGTTGCCTAGCACCACTAGGCACTGGGTGATGCCTCAAAACACTGACACAGCCCTGCTCAACATGAGAGGGACAAATGATGACTATGTTCAGAAAGAGTTTGAGGACAGATTAGTAATAAATCAGCAATATATCACTAAGTAAGGTATGCAGGGTTATTACTTTCTTATAGCTACATCAGTCAGTTTTAACAGTTCTATAGCTTGTTATGATGTCTGCTTCTGCACATTTTCAAGAGTAGTACTCTAACTTCTAAGCAATTCCTACTTGCCTTTCGAGTGTGTTAATAAAAAGACAAAAACACTGTAGCACAATCCTATTACAACTACTATAATGAACCAGAATTTGCGCTTTTGATGTTGAGTCTTTGAACTTTTTTGCTTTGAAATTTAGTTATAAAACATACAAGTCTACCACAGAGAACACAGCTTATCCAGAGGGAACAATACCAAAAGGGATTTTTGGAGGGGAAAAAAAGACTACAAAAGATGGTAAATATTTTCCTTTGTCTGCTAATATTTTACTAAAAATGCCAAGTCCTATGAGTATAGGACTAAAAGGATGTAATTATTTTAAGCTAAACACAAATAAAACAAGGATATCAATATTTAAGTGCAAATTTAATACAATCCATCATCATACCTTGTTATGCGTCTGAGTTTGTCCAACCAGGATAAGGATATTTGATGAGATAATAGACAGGCAGAAATTGATTAGAATTATTGACCTCTCAGATCTGATGTACCTGTTCAAATAAACAAAGAGAAGGTACAACTTTTCTAAAAGGAAAACAACTAGTAAGTCATACAAAGCTTTGATGCAATTCTTGCATTAAATATTGGAGATACTCTGAAAGGTAAGCACTCTTTCAAGTGCTCAGAAAGAGTATCAGGGAGCTATCACATTACAAACATAGGAACTATGATATTTTGATAGACGTTCTGCAATTCCCTCTTAGTATCTTGGTATATTTTAAAAATAATCTATCAATTCTTCTTTTAAAAACTGCTGGCAACACTGTTCTAACACCATACTGATAATAACGGGCTTGCATGCATTCATTTCAGGAACTCCTTATGCTCTCTGCTCATCCCTGGGAATATCCACAGCTGGCATAGACCACTCACAATAACTAGCTTCAGCAAAAATATGGTGATTTACATAAACAGAAGATCTGGTCCATGATGCATAAATAAGGTGCAGGTTAGTTGCTGATACTATGGAAGTGCATTTTGAAACATGTTATTGGGATAATGATAACACTAATCTTGAAGTTCCACCACATTTACAAAATAGTTTGTATGAAGAAACAGTAATACTGTAATGTCTTCATCTTCATAAGACCTAATGCTAAAAATAGCTGTTTGTACAGAAAGATTAAATTATAACAGTGAGTATCACACTCTTGCAAACTTATTATATTCATTTTACGATTTATTTCCTTACAAGATGCAAATGTTCTCATTTTTCTATATACAGCCTTTTATATGCTACAGGACAGAAAGAGAATGATTATGGTTTCAAGTGAAGTACCTTACTGACTTGATTTTCAGACCTGCTAACAGAGTAAATGTTGACTACTAAAGTAAATGAAAGTTAAGGGTGCTCAGTTCCTCTGAAGTCCATGCCATATGTTTATATATTCTATGACCTATGCTATATGCTTCTCCCTGGAGCTTAGTTAATATTGCTGTCTCCTGAGCTGTACACTCATAGCTGACACCCTGAGGAGGTTGTAACAAAGGGTGCTGAACCCGTGAGAAATGCCGAGCTTTGAACATGAAATAAATTGTAGTCCTTTTTGCTCAGCTATCAATTAAGTAATACAGCATTACATTTTTTAGTTAAGAAGACAGAACAACCCTGATACCAAAATCCACATTTTTCCTTAAAATATAACAATGTTGTTAAGGCTAGTTCTATGTGTTTGCAAACAAATACAGAAAGTCTAGTGCCTTTGTCTACACAGTCAGTATGCTGCTACTTTCTAACTTGTTAACTATTGATTCACCTGGGCCAGTTCCCAACACCCCATCTATGGACTATAAAGGATCTTAGTGGCTGAGTAAATACAGTGCAAGCAGGAGCTCATAGCATTGACTTAAGCTAGGAAGGTTTTAGTTTTTCTGCCAGCCCACTATTGATGAAGGGAAGGGAAGGGAAGGGAAGGGAAGGGAAGGGAAGGGAAGGGAAGGGAAGGGAAGGGAAGGGAAGGGAAGGGAAGGGAAGGGAAGGGAAGGGAAGGGAAGGGAAGGGAAGGGAAGGGAAGGGAAGGGAAGGGAAGGGAAGGGAAGGGAAGGGAAGGGAAGGGAAGGGAAGGGAAGGGAAGGGAAGGAAAGGAAAGGAAAGGAAAGGAAAGGAAAGGAAAGGAAAGGAAAGGAAAGGAAAGGAAAGGAAAGGAAAGGAAAGGAAAGGAAAGGAAAGGAAAGGAAAGGAAAGGAAAGGAAAGGAAAGGAAAGGAAAGGAAAGGAAAGGAAAGGAAAGGAAAGGAAAGGAAAGGAAAGGGAAAGGAAGGGTGAATATTTGACTGACACTAAATTTATTTTTCAGTTTGAATTTTCAGTTGGGGGGATCAAATCAATCAGCCATAAAAGAATGCTCACACAGGCCTTCTTCAGACCAGAATACCTCTACCTCATATCACTTCTAAACAGGCCCTGCCATTCAAAGGGAAGGTGGGTGTTCCAAAATATAAATACAGACATAGGGTCAAAATACCAAATTTTTCCCTATCTCTAGATTTATAAAAACAAGCATATATACATATAATTTTCAGTGTTTATCTTCTCCCTACAGTTGGTTACTATGTGCTCTCGAGAAATGTGTTGAAGGTAAATTTTAATGAATCAAATGACAGGCCACTCAGTTGTCACAATACTTTCAAAATATCTCACTGATAGAACACTGAGATCTATATGAGTTATCTTTTCTTCAGCTGGATGCAGAACCCACACTAGGTCCATAACATATCACATACATTTTTTTCTCTGCTTGGAAGTTACCAGAACCATAGAATCTTAGAATCATAAACTGGTTTGGGTTGGAAGGGACCTTTAAAGATCATCTAGTTCCAACCCCCCTGCCGTGGGCAGGGACATCTTCAACTAGATCAGGTTGCTCAAAGACCCATCCAATCTGACCTGGAATGTTTCCAGGGATGGGGCATCCACAACTTCTCTGGGCAACCTGTTTCAGCATCTCACCACCCTCATCATAAAAAAAATTATTCCTTATATCTAATCTAAATAATGGAGAAGACCAATTCTACTGAGCATGACAGTATTTCCATCCAAGTACTAAATATATCAGGGAGTGCAAAAATAACACTATAATTCTTCAGATGGGAATTATATCCTGAAATACTCTCATTCTTAGCTTTGACAGACAAGAACTGATAATTCTTATACTCTTTTTATTATAACTTATGTAACTAGATATTCTATATTTATTATATATATGTCTAATCCTGTGAGTCTCTGTGGCTACATAAGAGAGTGAAAGAGAAAAGGGTGTAAAATTATCAAGCTGCTTCTAAAAGCAAAACTCTATTTGTTGATTTTACATTACTCTAAAAATCATTATTTTCTCCTTGTGTTTCTTCTTACTTGCATAAGACCCTATTTTTCTTTTATTATGGAAAAAGGTTAAATGAGAACACATGTTCACTTTTTAAAAATATTTAGTACTTCGCATGACTTTTCCTCTTGCTTTTCTATTTCTTCTACACTAAGACATCATGCTATTTCTCATCACTTCTCAAATTAATTTTCTCCATAAATATCTATTGCACTTTTAAGTCAATATAATATTTTAATATAGTAAACCCAGCATGGAAAGAAAGTCTATTACTGGAATGTACCACCACACTATTTGAAACTACTTCATTTTGTGGTCTTCATTGAAACTTATAACTGAAGTGGATAAACTCAAAACCAGTTGACTGAACCTCCTTAAATCTGCAATATCTGATGTGGCACTTTGATGTCATTTTTATAACATAGAAGTTTTGTTTTAAAATGTAAATGAAGGAAAAGCAGTCAAAGATATAGGCCACAAGCCTCACACGAAATATATCATGTAGAAGAATCCTGTAAAATGTTAATTAGCACTACGAATACCCCACTGAAAGAGCAATACCTTTCACACTGAAGAAGGGAAAGAGAAGAGTGGGCTATACCATCACCAGTAGGCCAAGAGAGTAACACTAATCAATCACATCAACAAATTTAGGCACCAAAACATATACTACATTTTGCTTTTTTTTTCTTTTTCAAATAGTAATTGTTGTATCTAATGCTCTCTTTAAATTTTAATTCAACTAAATATAACTATGTATTCACATTCAGCTTTGTCAATCCATTACATACCTCCATAGCGCTGCATAGACGACTGCTAGGGTGATCAAGGCCAAGCATGAAAGACCACTGCCTACTATTAAGGTCACTGAGGGTGTACCAGATGATTCCATGATCTGTAGGTTACAACAGACAACGATGAAGAAAAACCATCCTCCAGAAATTAAAACAAGTCAAAAGAAAAAAAGCAAAAAAAGCAAAATTATAAAAGCAGCCACGCTGTCACAGATAGCTTCAGTAATATTACTTATGAAGCAGAAATCAACTTAATTCCAAAACTGATCCATACATAACTCTGAGATCTGTTTAATTATTGATACATTCCTCAGAGGCCTTTGAGCTTTAAAATGCCTTATAATACCTGCATGATATTTTGAAAAATAAATAAAGTAGTAATACTACAATGTAATAGACTATGACATTAGCACAAGTTTAAACTACTTCCCAGTTAAAATTAATTAAAAGATATATCTCTCCTGAGAAACAGCAATATTTAAAATTGTGTATTAAACAAACAGCTTGGTTTCACCGTAATATATTAAAGATCATCCAGTAATTTGTCCTAGAATTTGATTCATGCTTGTTGCAGAATTACCAAACTTTCTGACTTTTAATAACTTCAACTTCAATCCAGTGTTCTCACACACTTAATTTCCTTGGGCCTCTGATTGTCTAGCAGGAATGGTAAGATATCTATGGCAACAATATCATAAGCCTTCTGTAAAGAAGCTGGAAATTTAGACTTATTTCATTTGTACTCTATGTATTAATAAAAAATAAAACTAAATAAATGACCTTGAAAACAAACTAGCTTTCCCTGCTGTAAAAGAAACTATTATCATCATATATGAGGTAAGGTTTTTCCTGTGTGTGTATAAGTGCTCATGTTCTGAAATAGGCATGGTATTTGCTAATACAAATGGAAAAAAAAATAGATCTAAAAGTTTGAAAGGATACTGTGCTTGGTTTACCAAAATGCTTTTTAAAGCCTCAGGGACGTATTGTAAATTACATTTTATCAAGATATCTTTTGTCACCCAAATAGGAGATAAGACTGATGTACTTTTAGGCCAGATCTCAGGCAGAAAGTAACATTTTATTTCAGCCACTTTGTTCCAAACTGATCTACTTTGCTATTAAAAAAAGACTGATCATATGCTTCCAAAACCAGGAAAATGAAATTATGCCTTAGCAGGATAACTTCACAAATGTTTGTTTTTCAGCTATTTTCACACTCAATAATACTGGGAATGTCTGCTTATACGCTTAATGTCCCCTCTTTCTCATGAAAACTTGATTATTTTTCTTACATCATATCAACAGACTACATAGAAAATCTGCTGAAAATGTCCAATGCAGATCTGCAATCTGTTAAACTACAGTATCTAGGGTTTTCCTACCAAGAGCAGTAATAAAGCCCTGTACATTCCCCTGGAAAGGCTTGCAACCTTTAAAAAGCTTGTTAAGTTGATAATTGTTCAATACAAAAGTTTTCAACACATTTGCGTCACAATTAGAAGGCTTTCTCTGAAAAATTCAGAGTTCGAGAACATGCAAATTTCACTAGGATTTAGTTATATCACAGAATCTGGAATTCATTTCTCTGAGACACTGTAGGCACCAGGAGACTAACATTTGCCTACCTGCAATATTAAACAATTCCTCAATGCAACGTCTGAAATATACCTGAGAGGAAAGATCGACCAGCCCCCCCCCTCCCCCCGCAGCCCCCCTGCTATTGCTTTTTGCATTAAAACTGGAATTTTTTTCACCCCTTTGTTACTTACTATTTCTCTAGGTTGCTGAGCCAAAATGGCGAAGGTAGAGAGACGATCACATAAGCATTTCGTATGGGATGCATCGGTAAGCACAGTTTTACATCCCTGGGTGGACCAGGTTCCCAAAGAGTCGTTCCTGCAAAGGAGAGAGAGGGGGGGGTGGGGGTGGGAAATGGGGGTAATTACGCCTGACGGCCAGTTCCGTGAGGAGACAATGCAGTTTAATCGCGAGGAGAGTGTAGTGTAGTTCCCGGACAGCAGAGAGGTACTTGTTGTGGGGCAGGACCGGCCCCGGCGGCGCCCCCGCGGCGCGGCCGAGCGGGGAGCGGGGAGCGGGGAGCGGCGCTGCGCGGAGCGGCGCGGAGCTGTCCGGCGCGGCGGTGCTGACAGCCCGGCGCGCTGCGCTGCGCGGAGCCCCGCCAGCCGCGGCAGCAGCCGCCCCCTGCGCTGCCAGCCACCTCCGAGCCTCACCAGAGCACTGCGAAAAACTCATCGGGGGAAGAGGGGGAGGCTTTTTCTCTCTCTTTCCCCCCCCCCCCCTTTTTCCTACCGGCTGTTTCTGGCCCTTTTGTAAAAAAATGTGGTGGTCGGTAGTTGTAGTGTCTCTTTTTTTTCCCTTTCTCCCCCCCCCCCCCCCCCCCCCTCCTTGTGTGTGTGGCTAG
Source organism: Aptenodytes patagonicus (assembly GCF_965638725.1). Taxonomy (NCBI): domain Eukaryota; kingdom Metazoa; phylum Chordata; class Aves; order Sphenisciformes; family Spheniscidae; genus Aptenodytes; species Aptenodytes patagonicus. The sequence goes on along the minus strand of NC_134951.1, from coordinate 34,482,814 downwards.
TTTAAAAGCAGATGGTTCTCAAACGTCTGTCTGGGTTATGCCAGTTGGACCAGGAGATGCCGGATCTCCTGTTCTGGTGGCTATTTTTACTGAGGATTTTGGGGTTTTTTGGTTGTTGTTTTTAGTGATCAGCCTTAGAAATTTCACCCTGGAAACGGCAGCATCAGATGCCTCCAACTCTTGCCTTAGCTCCAGCAGAGGGGTGGATTTCAGTACGGCAGCACACAACATCACCAAAGAGACACACGAGTTCGCCCTCCAGACATCACTCAGTCAACTCGCCTTTCCCTAGCTCCCTCCCCCTTCTCGATTTCTTTTTCTTGGGGTGGCAGCACCACGCTAACCCCAAGCCAAAGCGATCATTTGCTGGCACCTTTCACCAACCGCCCCTAAACAAAACAAGATGATTAACACAGCCCCCAAATTCAATTAGACATTCAATATGCTAATGCAAGGTCTAAAACCCACCCCAGCAGAACAATAAAAATGGTATCAACCCACGTTTTCTTTGTGCGGGCAAGGAGAGGGAGAGACAAAAAATCATCTCTCCTTTTTCCTGAACTGCAGTGGGGGGAAAATAATTTCTACAGGAAAAAGGGGTTGGTTTCAACTGAAGCAAACCTATTATCTTTACATATGTTATGTTTAGAGAACAAGAATTGGGTTTCTTTCTTCTTTTTTCCCCTCCTTTCATGTCCAGGGAGCAACTGCAGTGACTCTGCTGCCAGCAGCAGCATGCGCTGTCAATTCCTGTCCATTTCACCTCAGGTCACTAAATGACTTGAAAAAGAAAAACAAAGGTGGAAGAAACAAGGTGGGGGAATAATAATTTCCAGTCCCTGTGATCACCCTTGTTTCACCTCTTCTGCCTTGACAACCCACCTTTGTGAGTGATTCTATATGCCAGGACCCTCACGCAAAGGCAGTTTATCCTAAGCTTGCTCTGAGAATCCAGTTCACCCCAGCCCACCTCGGCATTTTGCACCATTAGTTTTTGAACACACCCCAGATGTAACCCTTACACACTGTTGTCTTCAGAACAGTATCCTGCAATAAACAAAATGAACAGCAACTGAGGGAAACAATTGAGAGAAAATCACCAATTCTTCAAGCCACTAAAGCTATCTATTAGCTTTCCTTCACAAATTGTGTCTTTCAGAGAGCCATAGGCTAAATCAACATCCATTTTGAAAAATACAGTTACATATTCTAAGTTCTGAAGCATTATCTTCTGGATAACTTAACCAATTTATTTTATTAGCTTTCCTGTCCCTTACCTTACTGTGACACATAGTTAAGGCCAAATGGAATGCATTTATCTGTGCTGATTAAATATTAAAGAATGATAGCTTAAGAGAAATTGACATGTTTTAAAACAAAAGGATGATATTATTCATCCTGAGAATAAGATTTAATATATTGAATTCACCCTATGCTTAAAAGCACTGGATGCACGACACATAGAGTTAGCACTAAATCCTTGCAGATGGTGTCCAATGCACAGAGTTAGACAAGTTCTAATTATAAAAGGTAGACAAACACAGAGAGCAGTTTAATTTAAAACAAAACATCTGTTACAGTTATAATTATATTTAAATTAGTATAAATCATGAGCAGTCCACCAGGTTTAGAGGGGCTCATTCTGTTCTTCAAGTCACTCGTGCAAATACAAAATTCCAGTCATACATTAGCTGAGCAGTTCACTGTTGTACTACGTCACCAGGTATTACAAATACACTACGTATTTTGCAAAACTTCTTGAATACTACTGAAAATTTTAGTGGAATTTCCAAAAGCACTCTGAAATGAAGAAAGTGCTCTAATTGAATTTAGCAATAAGACATCCATTGACATGGCAGGAGCAGAGTCAGTCTAATATAGACACTTCTTACATTTCATTGTTAATTTTTTCAGTGATACACTTATATTTCTTGCCTAGCAGCATTACATTTGAATATGTAACAGATGAAAATTCAGTGATTGAATATGGTCTACCTCTCTTTTCTAACCAACGCAGTTAAAAATAAAACAAGTCTCATTAATAAATAAATTTGTAGCCTGTTGAAATGATGGCTAACAGAAGCTGTGTAGAATGTTATACTAAGTCCACGAAGAGGATGGAATAATGAGCAGAATCCAGAAGAAAAGTGTAACTGTGATTTGTTGCGTGATGCTCATGCCTGCAGAACAGTAAATGTGTGATTACTAACTCACTCAGAGATGCTGGACATTTTGACTTGCCAACATAAAATCAGTATTTGGTTTTAGGTATAAAGTAAATAAGGAATGGAAATATGGAGCTAAAACACATGTACTGTATTTAGTACATCTCAGTGCTACACTTTTTATGAAGTTCTCCATCTATGATCTGTTCCTTTTATAATGCAACTCTTCTGGGCCAATCAGATTCTATCCCATATTTGGAAGTTTCATTCCTTTTTGGTGTGATTTTCTTTAACTATGTGTCTAATGTTTAGGGTTATCATATGACTATGCAAAAGAGCACCTATTATTCCTGTGGATCTTTCTTATTATGCAGAAAGCTATAAAGGAGTGCCAGGTACTATTAACAATGTTCTATTTATAGCAAGGAAAATTATCAAATTGAAAATACGTAGCAAATATAGAGTTAGGAGCATGCCCATTATTGGCAATTTTGTACTGTTCCACTGAGCTACAGATGATTTAATCAGCCTGGCAGAATTCCCATGATATAAGTAAAGGAATTCCCAAGAAGCATAGATTCACCATTGCAGGTCCTGTGTCATCCTGCAGCTGAGGCAGGGGAAAAAGCAGGGGAAGCAGGGAAGTAGGGGAAAAAGGCTAAGTAGGATGTAATTTGGGCCTGTGGATCTATGGCTAATATGGCATAAGCACCAAAAAAACCCCTCAGCTCCAACATTTGCCTGTGAGTGTGTCCTTCTCAGATTAGTCTTACAGTTAAAGGAATGCTGGAGTGTCTTTTCAAAACCCTAATGTAAACTTCTTAGTTCTAATCAAGAATTGGTAACATACCGTGCAATGAAAATGATGGCCAAATGATGTACAGAAAAGTATTTTAATCGTGTATGATATAGAGGAAATAATGTGATTTTTACTCTTTAATAATGTTTTATGCAATATTGCCTGATAGAAAAGTGATGCTCAGTACTGAAAACAATGATATGACTGTCTCAGATATTGAAATCGAAGTGTACTTTATAGGATAGGAGCATTTTTGTAGAGTAAAAGATTCTTTCACAGACACAACTTCCAATCTGACATACACTGATGATCAAGCCACGTTTGATATGCTAACAACCGTGTTTTCCTTACTTTGCAGTATTTTTCTTGGTCTCATGACACGGTTTACCACTTACTATTGACATATTTTGTTAAAATTAATAATATACATGTCTTACTAATTGCATTGTTTTGTCTACTTTAACATATTGATGAATAAAAATCAGCTATGACACCGCTGTCAAAACCACTCACTTAGTAAAGGACTTCACCTCATAACGTACACTGTCTACCTTATTAGTTTATTTTGAAGAATTTTTTTCAAATGAAAGATTTTTTTTTTGGAGGGAGATGCTGTGAGGCAGAAAAAGGAAGTTAACAATGCTGTTAGCTATTTTTTCCATACTGGCAACTAGTGATCCAAGTAGTTGCCCGGGTTTTGATCATCATGATGAAAAGTTAACATCTTGGCTATACATATACGATAGTAGCTTACTTTAGTAATTTCTTTAATGATTGATATCTGTGCTTAAAGTAGGATGAGAAAACTTTTTGACCGTTAAGTTCATTACTTAAATAGCAGCAAGAAGCTGTTATTTAAGTATTTAATAACAGCTTTGTAGAAAGCAAACTACACAGAAGTTAAGAAATTATAATATTATTTCTCCCGAGATAATTTTAATTCTCCCCACTCTTGGGTGTGTACATTATTATACATTTTTTTCTGTTCAACTAGGTGCTGTTTTTCCTTTAGGACAGACTTTTGTATTCCAACTCTATTCTCAGTAAAGAATGACATATAATGATGAGAAGCACAGGGAAAATGCAGACATAAGAATTTTTTAGCCTAGCAAAAGATGGGAAACAAGCTCATGGCCTTTATGAGTAGCAGGTTATGTACATCATTTTGCCTGTTCAGATGTGCTGGCTGGCACATTAGTGAAGATAAAGTCCTTCCAACACCTGCTTACTTCTTTACACCTGGACCTAAAATCCCAGGGAAGCCATAGGGAAGGCTCAACTGCAGGAGTTTCCTTTCAGTTGTGTGTGTCCATATGTCTGAGACGTGACTTAACCTTTAGTATGCAGAATTTCTACTGTGATCAATCTTATCCCTACCAGTAGTATATGGCAACATCTGGTTTATCTCCACAGTTTTTCCTAAAGTAAAAAAAAAGGAAAGAAAGAAAGAAAAAGAAAAAAAAAAAAACCACAAAGAAAAGGTGGATTCAAACACACTTTGCTTAATAATGTCACACATAAAACTAGTGTAACAGAGTATTGTTTACCCTAAAATTGTTAATATGATTAACATTATGTCATTATGACTTAGGGCTTTTCCCCCCTCACACAATTTAGAAAAAACTAATGCATGAAATCATGGAAATGAAAAGAAACAGAATGGACAAAAATAGCTGCCTTATGACTACATGTCTAAAATACCGCAAATGTCCCAAAAAAGATGTCTGAATTTGTGTGGTATCAGAAGAAAAAGCTGGGTGATGAATATCTTGCAATTGAATCTCCAACCACAATACTATGGGGAGTTCATTTTCCTAAAGAATAAGGCCACTTTTCCAATTCAGGCATTGAATTGTTTATCTTTCCTCAATTACATACTTCTGAATTTATTTTTTTGCCAAAGAAAGTAGAAATCCTTGAAAAATTAATTTTCTTGCTGATCTTTATATCAAAAATAAATCCTATTTGAATAATTTTTTTTGTAAAACAAATGTGTATCTGGGCTGGAAACCAAGTTTTATTCCAACGTGATTTAAACCAGATGAGATATTAAACCCTAAAAAGTAGGTTTTATAACACAGCCATTGTAGTTATAAACATACATTGTTACATTAACTTTCTACTAGTGTACAACTCATAGAAAGGTGTGAGAGAAGATCAAAAATTGCCTTGGTTATCAGTAGGGGAAGCTATGGACGTGAGTATTAATGCTTGGGGGAATATTTTATTACTCTTTATAACTTTCCTGTCCATACAATTTAAGGTATGATCTAGCGCGCAGTGTGCATAAGCTGTGCTGTAATCAATAGTTGCCCTGTCATTAGCATATTGCAAGTGTATCAAAGTGGAAAAGGAAAAGAAATTCTAAAGGACTGATATGATAAAAATGGGATGAGACAAATATTAGGAGTTTCCTGCCTCCTACTGCATAGTTCTTGATTACTGGTGCTCTGTACTACTGCTATAACGCAGACTTATCATTGTTGGAGTTACCGGATCCATTCATGTTTTTTAATAACATGAGACAAACTCCAGTCATTCAGCTCTATTTCTGTATTTTAAGGAGCCTAGTGGATGGACATTTGAGCAAGACCATTCTCTCCCCTTTCCCAAGATTACAGAGAAAATCTCCTAAGAGGATGAATATTGGTGCATCAGAAAAATTGAGGGAAACCAATCGCTTTCCATAGCTTCATCTCTGTCTGACCCTGTAGATGCTCTCAAAGAAAGTAGCATAGAAGTAAATACTGGGCGTTCCTGTTATGTACACACTGCCAAAGGATGTAGGTATCTGCTGACGATTTATGAGAACTATGACTTCTTTCCCTGTGGACCTCCAGGATGAATGGAGCAGACAAGAGGCCACACTTCCCTTCCAGGATATCTTGTCCCAAGATGAGGATTTCCTGGAAACTACAGGAGGCAACAGAGTGATATTTCTTATTTTCATAAGAATAATGATTGAAGCAAACTGGTCAACTCTACTGCAAATTCTACAGTGAATTGCTGTCTCCCTTTCTGATGAGGTCTCATTTATTATCAGTCTGTACTCTAATTTTGTCTTTCATTTCAATACAGTTTTGCTAAGTTTGTTCACTGTGAAAGGGAGATATAACTGATAATGCTGAATGACCAAGACAACAAGGACCATGTTACATTTTGCAAGCATGCATTACTTAACTGTGGGTATGTTTAGAGATTAGGCTCTTCATTTAAGTTGATGTATGATGTATTTGGTTTCTTGGGGCAAAGTCATATAGCGACTTGCTATGTTAAAATGTATATTCTCAAAGTTTGCAGTAATGCGTTTAGTAGCATTTTGGATACGTATGAAATTGCTCAGTTTCAACTAGGTTAATTCTATAGGATAACATTATCAGATATGTAGTAGAAAAGAAGATAGACTTCCACAAATATTTTATTAGCTTTCACTCCTCGTGAAATCAGTAAAATCTTTCATATTTGTTTGTTCAGACTGTATTAATATTTGTGTAGGTTTATGGTGATCTAAGGAAACATTGCCATATAGTGTTTTCCCAATGATCAACTTGTGAAATCTTTCACACTGTACTATTATTCACAGGGACTCCTAGCAAAAAGGTTCCTTGTAAATTGTATATTGCCAGGGGCTTGAAACGATTAGGGGCTCAGAGGTTTATCCTGGAAATTAAGAATGTCAAAGCTTGGATCAGGGTCGTAGCTGTCGTTAATGTTTCTTCCAAATGACAAGATTAGCAATAAAGCATAGTATCATTAGTTCAAGTTTCAAGGCCAGCTATGACCAGCAGGGAGAGGAACAAGTGTGAAAGGGAATTGATGAGAGGAAGAACAGAGGCTGGGCTTCCATCACTGTTACTGTTACAACATCCTATGCTATTCTAGATTGAATGGCCAGATAAAACTAAAAATAATACATGTACAGCCTCCTCAGAGAGTGCTTTGAATTAGGCTCCAGAGATGCCAACCATGAGGTAGGAAGAAAGTTAAACCACAAAATGAGAATGGCAGAAGCAAACACGATAAGCAGTCAGGCACTGAAATGATGCTCATTGCTCAGGTTATGCAAAAGGGAGCTGAGTTCTCTTTTGGAGCTAGATGTGTACATGCTACCTTTCAAAATCTGAAGTTAGGTTTCACATCAAAGATATCCAGTGGAGAGTCCCCATTTTATCTAAAAATTCAGTGGCTGTGAGACAGAAGAGGTGAGTTCAATTTCCTTCTCTGCATGAGGGGTGTTGAATAGATATTTTACAGCTGATCATCTAACCCCGGACTACAGTATATTCTTGTGTGAGAGTACCCTCACTCCTTCTTGCTGAAGCAGGTGCTCAGTGAACAGAACTATGCATTGGGCCAGAAGGTGAAGAAAAGCATGGACTTTGTAGCCATGCTGCAGGAAGACAAGGGTTGGCACCTGCATTCCAGTTCCTGCTCCACTCAGTATTACTCAGCAGATTGAGCAGTCAAACATCAGTGTTAAATGTTCTCTGAAGATCCTCAGGTTTCATACATGTTCCTTCATATCTTAGCTGCATGACTAAGAACCCTCCTGGTTATCAGCTTCTCCTCCACTGGATCTTGTGAGAGCACCTGCTGCTCCTACACAATCCTATGTGTATCCTACTACTCTGTTACCTGTTGTGTTCTCTGAAGAGCATGCTGTGGAGCTATGGCAACTGCAGCTAAGTTGTCTCAATGTCCAATTTTATAGAAAGAAATAAAGACTTTTTTCTATCCACTTGCACTTTGAAAACAAACTTAATTCAAGCCAGGCTGAGATAAAACAAACAAACAAACAAACAAACAAACAAACAAACAGTAGGACATGGTTACAAATTTTTATAAAAGACACAAACAAAGAAATAAAATAAAACTGACTTTTGCTCTACTGACACTGGGATTATGTCAAGCAGTATGTCTCCCCTTTTATCCAGATATTATTCTGAAAGATTTCCTAAACGTGCATTTCAGAAAAAAGTTCTATTTTCTGTATAGATTAGGCCTAAGGTTATGTCCTTTTCTTTGCGTAAGACACTTGCTCTTAGTAACCAATCCTCTTCTGTAAGTCCTCCCCAGGAGTCTAAACAGATCTAATCTGTTTTTCCTCAAATGGATTGATTTCTTTCTTATTCGGGAGATAATCTGGCCATCTCTCTTAATTAAAATCAGTATTTTCTTCTTCCTTAGAGAGGTCTCTTTGATAGATCAGATGTTATCTTGTGTACCTGACTGGCCAATTAACAACTGCTTCAATAAGAGTAATGCTTATCTCCCTATTCTCTCTTTGGTGAGTCAGAGTGCACCCTGACTGAACCTGCACCAAATCTTTTATTATTATCAGTCTGCACATTAAAAACACATTTGATACAAATACCTCAATAGGAAAAAGGCATGTAGCTTGCTATTGGCTCTTGACTGAGATCAGACACATACTAATTAGCCGGTTTGAGGTGACATGGGGTTTGTAGTGATTGATGCTTAACATCTTCGGTTGGATATCTTTTCTTCAGTGAAAACCTTAACTACAGATTGTAAAAGTGAGTAATTTTTCCCTTTCAGACAATCAGTATTTAGTTTTAATATAAAAGAATAAGACTAAAGGTGATCAGAGGGAATTAGAGAAGCTTCCTTATTCCAAAATACCCTACAGCCTGGAGATTAGGTCATTCCTTCTGAAAAGGTTCTGAATTTTGCAAGCACAGATGAGACCCGTGGGTGAATTTTCTAACCATTGAATTATTGGACAAAAGAACTATAGTATAGGTCTTCATACATGTGCTGTCCATGTTTTATTTAGCAACAAATTCACTGCTAAGTCAAGGCCACAGTCAAGAATGACACAGAGATGACCTGTTTACCTATCTTGATGGGAGTTAATGCTGAGGTTCTTCTGAGCATATTAGAATGAAGCCTTGGTTGGCCAAGCAGCTTAACATAAAACGCATAAGAACCTCTGGATTTAGGATTCTCCAGAGTTGTACGGTGACTGGAAAGGAGGTCTGAGAAAGTCCATTAAGGATTGAGGTACCTATAGTGGCATGTATCTGCCTATCTCATACAATGACTGAGACTTTAAAATGGGGCAATGCAACAAATCTGTGCAAGCAGTTGAGATGCAGTAACTTTGTATATGCCTATCTGATAGCAAATGTAACACAATATAGCTAAACACAAAGCTTTCTTACAGTGTTGTTTACGATCTGATTAAGAAACAAAACTAAACAACCCAGATGTTGCTAAAGCTGATAGATGCAAGCTGTACATTGAAAACTATAATTCGTGGAGCTAACATTATAAAGTAATGCATCTTTTTGTCTTAATGATTTTCACTTTTTTTTTTAAGATGTATGAAAATCATTGTGATTACAGAGTCAAATAAATTCAAGTACAGATTTAGGAAATGGAGGCTCTTTTGTTAAAAAGAAGATGTAAGAGGCACCTCCTTAATGTATACTTTAGACTCTTCTGAGCCGGTCTTAGGTCTGACATTCTTGCCTTTCAGTAAAGCTTATTACCTTAACATTTATTAATGTGGCTCCTCAGCTTCCAGATTCAAAAGGGTTTGAATGTAGCCACTTTGGAGTGCAGTTATGTGAACTACTGCTCATCTGAATCTTCCTGAGTGGATGTATTTACTGACCAACTGCCCAGTAAAGTAAATTACACTTAATTGACCCACTTTTTAGTACCACTTCACACTTATGTAACGGTAGTGTTGCCTAAAACAAAGTCAGCTGATAATGATAATTTCTGGAGATAACACCTAAACAGTTACACGGTGTTTTTTGCTAGGAGTGACTAGTACAGAGGCTAGAAGAAGGAGGTGTGCATCACACTGTATCACAGCAGATGAAAACAGAGGCTTCCATATTTCATCTGGAAAATGCTGGGAAAAAGAATGAGGGTCTGCACTGTGCCATGTCTGGACAGTAATCTTTATGTACCAGGGATTGTGCTGACTCAATAGTATAAGGGCACGTGTTGCAGACGAGGCCACTGTGGTGCACAAAGTCCAGTGGATTCTGTGGACATGCTCTGAATTTGATCTGCACATGTGCAATATCTGATGCATCCACAACGCAACAGACAATTTGCATTTGTAACAAGTGTATATCTGGAAGTCCCAGAAAAATTTACTGCACTGAACAGTGGCACTACAGGATTTAAGTCCTCTTACTCCTCTGGTAAATCCATTTCAGCTAGTCACATGTCAGCTAGATTGTGTGTTTAGACAAATGTGACTGATGGCATTAAAAACTATATCAATTGGTTAAGAGGTTGGATAAGTGCTTTTATTTCACAGTCTAAAAAAAAAGAGATAGAAGACATGTTGGAGAGTATGTGCCTTAACTAGATGCCAAAAAAAGCCTGTCTGAACAAATGAGAAAAGCTAGTAGCCTATCTACTTTCTTCCATCTCCTGATAATATTTTTTGTTTGTGTGTGGCTTCCTTGTGGGAAACAGCACAAGAAGAATTCCTGATGCTCTGCAGGTGCAGGGGTTGTAATAATGGGCTTGTCTTCTGTGGACTGACAAAGTTGGTGTACTGTCTGGCTTTCACGTATGGTAGAAATGGACTGAAAAAAGTGTCCCAAAATAATCAGTGTTAATACATTAATGGTCTACCCACGTTACATAACACCTTTCAGCTGAAAGCCTTAAAACACAGAGATGGACAGTGTCATCCTGAATCTCAACACTGGGCACAGGAAAATTAAGAGACAACCCTAGGACTCAAGGCCAAAATAAAAATGCAAAGGTAAACTGCTTCTAGGCTGAAAAGAAAACGCAACCAAATACAGTGCTATATTTGTTTCCTTCTATCTCTGTATGGAGGTCTCATATACTATTTTTGATGTTTACAACATTACATCGTATAGAATATTGAAAGTATATGTATCTAAAAACATACACCAGTAACATTATTCGGTTAATGCTGCAGTTTTCGCAGAATGAAATCAACTCTCATTGGCATGAAAGGCATATCACAAGCTGTCTGTCTGTCTGTCTGTGATATGTCACATAGATGTGGCATGTTTTAGTTGAAAACTCCATATCTGAAATGCCTTTCCCTTCAGTCAGACGTAGTGTTGCAAGTAGAAATTGCTACAGCATCTTCTTAAATTTTGAAGTAATTTGCATTCTGTTATGTTCTCACACTACTTGATGTTTTAAAAGTGCAATAAATAAAGAATACAATTAATTTAGATTACATTACTCGATCTGAATTATATACCGATTATTTAGTACATGAAGCTTATTAGCTAGAATATATCTCCTAGAAATTACATAATGATGAGTGCAATTGCAATCATTGTCTGTGCATATATAGTATTCAGGGAATGTCATGAATCCACTTCATGTCAGTGCATGCTGTATATTGATTGGACCTGTCAACTTCAATGGAGTATCCTCAGTATAACTCGCATCAGAACCTGGCACTATATTTTGATCTCTCAGACAGCTAAATGATATCTAAAATTACACAGAAGCAAACATCTTTCTATTGACTATGCATTGGAGAAACCTCGTGTTTATTTCAATTCAAAGATGCTAGAGCATATCAAGCGCATGATGTGTTCCTCAGTTATATTAGTTTTCGGCAGGGGTTTGGAAATAGCAAAACAGAAAATATGACTATGCCACTCTAAAAAAGTCTATGGTATGCCCACATTTTGAACACAGTATGCAGTTCTGATCTCTTCCTAGCTCAAACAGATCTAGTGGAATTAGGAAAGCTATAGGGAAAGGGGATGAGGTGACAGAAGATATGGGACAGCTTCCATAAGGTAAGTCCCTCCAGTCTGGGTAAGAGGTGGTCAAGGGAAGTCTGATAAAGGTCTGTAAGAGTGCCACGGTGAAAACGAACCAGAAATGATTGTTTGTTGTTCCTTGTAATATAAGATCTAAGGGCATTAAATGAAATTATTAGGCTGTATATTCAAAACAAAAAATAGGAGGCATTTTTTCTCACAGGGTGTAGTTAAACTGTGGAAATCATTGCCACAGGAGGTTATAAATGACAGAAGATTATGCGAACTGAAAGAGCGATCAGATAAATTCACAGACAAAAATATCTTTTAAGGCTACAGCACACAACGATAAAAATCTGACTGTACATCACAAGCCTGTTGGAATTTGGAAGGCATACCAGGGGAATTTCTACTAAATGAGTACCTTGTTCTTAAGCACTCTTCTAGGCATCTGTTAACAGCCACTGTGGCAGGCAGGATTCTGGGACTAGATTAATCTTTCACCTGTTCAGCCCAGCTTATACTTTAACTATTATTCCTGGTTTAAAGGTTTTGCTTTCAAATTAATCACGTTTCAGTTTGCTGGTTGTTCCACATTGCATATGCATATTAAACCCAAAACATAATGCTGAGACAGCAGTATCTTAGCTGAGCCTCAATATAATGTTGAAGGTACTATGACATCCTAAAGTTACAAATTGAATCTCTTGGCATCACATAAGTGGACATTGAACAGAATTAAATCTTTATTGCTTTGCATTAACATTTTATCTCATATGAGAGAGAATTTCTTATTTCCTTAATTTTATAGTGTAGAATTGGGATTTTACAAGTGTACTCACATCCTGAAATATTTCATAGTATTCTATCAAGATAGATAGAATACGTATGTGTGTGCGTGTATATATATTGTAGACATAGATAATAGGTGTTACAATGGTGATACTTGTCATTGTATCTCATCTGATTTTGATACACTTCATAAGGTCTACTTTTAGATTTACCCTAATGATGGCTTCTTGGTTTTTATTCTGTGCATGATCTTAACTGTTAAGCACTTACTTACAAAAATATTTGCTTCTTTTCTTCACAATGTTGCCTTTCTCTACATAAAAATATACCTCCTGACCCTTAGAATGGTCAAGTTTTAATCCCAAGCCAGTAACATCTATTCTGTATTTTAAAATGTCACTGCTTTTAAGTCCAATACCTAGCAGTCCTGCAGGGCTAGAGGCAATAACTTGTAAAGGGATAAATTCTCAACTTTCCAATTGGACACACAGACATTGCTTCTGAACCTGTAGGGTTGTCAGCTATCAAACTTTGAAGTCATGACATTTTAAAGAAAATGTACGAAGGAGTTATTTTTTAGGAACAGAAAACCATTTTTAGCTTACTTTAGAAAGTTTTTACTGTTCTTTTTTGCCCTATGCTTTCAACGAGTAAGATATCTAGTTTTACAGGTGGATGCGTATGAAAATAGTACTAGTAAATGCTTTAAAGAGTCTAACTTATTCTAAAGGTTATGATATAAATCCACGCGAAGATATTAGCACTTGTGGAAAAATGGAGGAATCAAACACTCAAGGTCAGAAATACAGAAACAATGGCCTCAGCTGCAGCTTCTCTTATGGTTGTGTTTTAATGTCTAGTGTCTTTTTATCTTTCCAGCCATCTTTTACATTAAAATTAACTAAAATAATTGCAGCATTAGTTGAATTAAGCCATCCTTAATTTTCAATTATATGTTAATTGGAATTTCTTACAGATTCCTATAAGAGAGTTATAACAATACTAGTACTAGTACTTTAATTCTTGAGGAGATGTTAAAAAAAAGTCTGCTTTGGAAAAATATTAGTTCACTTGCTTTAAAACCACAAATATTTTACTGCTCCATAGTTCTAAGTTTCACAAATTCCCAATTTTGAACTCAAATATATATAAAAATAAAAATTAATAGATTTTATACAGAATTAATTCCACTTCTACTGAACTAACTTCCCTTCAAAGTTTGGTTTGTTTTTAACTTTGGCAATTTTAACTCTGGAATAACTTTCTCTCTGTGACAAAATTCGGATTTTTAGTGTAGGAAATGGAATTCAGAAATGCCATAATCCATTGCTTCTCTAAGACCGTGGTTCAGCATAATGTTTAAATATATCTATAACTTCTTATGCCAGTGATTTCAGTAGATTTACTCATATACTCAAACGTAGTCACATGCTCAACTTTGTTGTAAAATCACAGACATTTCCATCTCAGTATTACAAAATATTGATGAATTAAGCCTCAAAATAGGCCTTTAAAGTAAGTAAGGATCACTGGTCACATATTCCAGATGGCAAAATTCTATGCTGTTGTACTAGATAATCAGAGCAGATCCTTCTGTCCTTTAAATCATAACAAACTTTAAAAAATGTAAGGACTATGCATATTACATTGTAACTTAGGCTATGGAAGATCTTTCTTCTTGAATTAATTACTCATGCAAATAATTGGTGATTATAGTATCAGTATAGTTTGTATTAATAATATCAATTATTATTCATGAATAAGCTCATACTACATCAAATAAAAAACTTTAAACAGATTTGTGTTAATTGAATGTCTTTTGCAACACTTAGCAAAATTAGGAATCAATTCCAACTCAAATACAAATAATAATCAAAATCACAAAAACATAATTCTCTATCAAAACATGTTTTAAATGTCCCTCTGTACATGTAAGGTAATTCCTTTCTGTTATCAGCCCTTCCCCTCCAATTTCTAAAAGCAAAATGACTGATAATATATCTTGTCATTTCCATGATCTAGCACTGTTTAGCTTGATGTTTCTCAAATACTACAGTTCCTAAGAGAAGTCACTTGAAGTCCAGAGTACCTATACAAGGTCATGAGTACGACTTGTGCTGAATATCCAGGAAAAGATTCCCCTTTATTTACTTGTCGACAACATCAATAGGCAATTAAATATTTGCTAGTAGTTGCAAAAAATGTTTCTTTGTTAAGCGAAGTTCATGCTAACATTGTCCCACTTAATTGTCAGTCATTACTGTTCAATGTCATTGGAAAAGGTATGTTTATTGGGAGAAATCCCAGTAGAAGTCCTGGCAGAAGTCAGCAGATTGCAAGAGAGATCATGCTGCAGTGCTTTCTACCTGGATACCATAGTTCTTCTGTGAGTGAAACCATGTGAAACTCATGAAATGTTTCACTGCCTATGTGAAACCATTCAGCTGGAGAGAGTTCCATGGAAGTAGCTACTAGAAAAAATGGACGCTTACATTTGAGAGAAAATGTTATTGATGCAGCTGCCCTTGTGCTACCCATGGTGTACAAGTGAGAAGTGTGGCATGAAAGGGAGGACTTATTGACAGGGCATTGCTGGGGATACAAGGATGGGGATGTTCAAGAAGGACCATGGCCAGGATACTGGAGCAGCCAGGAGGAAAAGAAACACTGCAGTACTTGAGCTGGGTGTCAGGAAAAAGGGAAGCTTATTGCATAATGCCTCTGTGTATATTCTGTCCAACAAATTCTTTTATGTCTGTACAAGGCAGATGGCACTTGAATTAAAGGTTCTGTAAACTTTCCCAAAACATCTTTGTGATTTCTGTGTTCAGCATGTTTATGTACCTCCCCCTGCAAATTAACAGGTTTTCCAATATTTTACCCTTATTTAACAATCATGCATGGGAGCTTCTGCTCCATGAATAAAGGGCAAATCCAGCACCACCTGCATGATGTTAATATATGTTTTGGTCAAGCCTATAGGGATTGTGGTATATACAAAGTGTGATGGCAAAACTGAGGAATGGGATAAGAACATGAGGGAAAATTATCTTGGACATGAAGAATAAATATTTAGGTTTTTATGATAAATAAGGTTAATAACAATTTTTGCTTGTAATTGCATTACAAGCTTATGTTGCAGAAAGACATATTGATTCATCTACTACATTAGGAAATATTTTTAAAAGAGCTGTGGATGCCTCTGATTTTAATACTTTCAGTAGTCAATGCAACATCTTAGCATATTTGATTTTTTTTTCCCCTGAAAACAATTTAAAAAAGCATCAGGTCGACTGGGGGGAAAAAAAAAAAAGTGTTCACACAGAGAAAAAGTGCAGCAAACAGTTCCTTCTCCACAAGATAAAATAATTTCTAGAATGAGTTATAGATATGTGCTTTTTTTGTCTGAGGCCAATATATTTTTGATATATTTCTTCCAGCAGAAAAATAAATATTAAAAAGGATTTTTTAAAGTTAATTAGAAAAAAATAACAAAACTATTGGAATAGGAATTTATCTTGAATTAAGGAAAAGAGGTGTGTTCGTAAGCACATTTTCCTCAAAACACTTAATTTCTGATTTAAACATAAATTGATGTAGACTTTTAATCAACTCTGTAAAAGTTACTTTAGAGAGAAATGTAAAGATTCAAAAAATAGCTGCAACATTAGACTTCATCGGTGCTTCAAAAAACAGTCTGCCATTAAATCTTGTGTTTTCCTCTCAAAATTAAATTGTTTACAGAGTATTTTTGTTCCTTAAACTGACAAAAGAAACCTCGATATACGAGACACATCACTGTTCATACAACTGAGATTCTGAGCACACACAGAGTTGTGTATGCAATGTTATACATGTAGATAGTCCCGTCTTTACATGTGTAAGTCACTGAAGGATCTGGTTCTAATGCTACCATGTATATAAAACTGTGGTTTTGCCAGCTGCAATGCAAACGACAATGGCAACCTGGTTTTAGGTTGCTTACTCCTGTAGATAGTGTCATAGAATTTGTATAAAAATGTATCTGAGTATTTGCTAATGTAGACAGCACACAAGTCTGCTTCTTTATCTGTACTCGTGTTTACAGATTTCCTGTGAAATTGCTGCCAGAAACTACAAAGGTCACATTAAAATTTTGTGAAGGTGTTTCTGGGTATGTTGCCTCTGTGTCCATGAGGCAACATATCAAATACTGCCGTAAATGCATGTACTGTAAACACTGCTTTCCATGACAAGTAAGTTATTATATTAATGAAGGGAAGAGGCCTCCAGCTATCTTGTGACTCCTACATTTTTCCTTTTACCAGTTTGGAGTCCTTTCATGAATGTGCAGCATGCTCTATATGCTGGAGGACTAGAATCATTGTTTTAACTGTTCCTTTTTTCTTCTGGGTAAATGAAAGAAGGTTGTTGCATAAAAGAAGAGACAGTAAATAAAATTACCAAAGCTTTCTTTTGGAAAAGCAAACTCCTCACTACCTCCCAAGGGAATTATATGAAAAGCTTATGCAAACAGATTGTGTATATTTTTATGATTCAAGCTATGAAGTTACAGCCACATATGGTATTTCATTTTGTATTCACTATCAACCACAATTGCTCCTCTTTCCAGCTAATCTTTCATCTCTGCAGCTCCTCTTTGGAATCTCATTAGATTAATAGGTCACTAAAACATTGTTTGATCATATTTCTCAATCACCTTCATCAGCTTATGAGTCAGCCCTGCAACATATGAAAGCAAGATCATTTTTGCACTCAATTCCTCTAACATATTTTAAATATTTAATGCTAAGTAAAGATCTATTCCTTCCCACCTTCCCTTCTGTGTCACAAGGTAGTAGGTATTTTAATTCAAGACTAATATGAAAAACAGCAAACTACTAAATAGCAAACCACTACTGTGGTGAATTGAGTTAAATCCAGTCACAAGTGGTGTTCCCCAGGGCTCAGTTTTGGGGCCAGTTCTGTTCAATATCTTTATCAATGATCTGGATGAGGGGATTGAGTGCACCCTCAGTCAGTTTGCAGGCGACACCAAGTTGGGTGGGAGTGTCGATCTGCTCGAGGGTAGGAAGGCTCTGCAGAGGGACCTGGACACGCTGGATCAATGGGCCGAGGCCAACTGTATGAGATTCAACAAGGACAAGTGCCGGGTCCTGCACTTCGGCCACAACAACCCCATGCAGCGCTACAGGCTTGGGGAAGAGTGGCTGGAAAGCTGCCCAGCAGAAAAGGACCTGGGGGTGCTGGTCGACAGCCGGCTGAACATGAGCCAGCAGTGTGCCCAGGCGGCCAAGAAGGCCAATGGCATCCTGGCTTGTGTCAGAACTAGTGTGGCCAGCAGGAGTAGGGAAGTGATCGTGCCCCTCTACTCAGCACTGGTGAGGCCGCACCTCAAATACTGTGTTCAGTTTTGGGCCCCTCACTACAAGAAGGACGTTGAGGTGCTGGAGCGTGTCCAGAGAAGGGCAACGAAGCTGGTGAAGGGTCTAGAGCACAAATCTCATGAGGAGCGGCTGAGGGAACTGGGGTTGTTTAGCTTGGAGAAAGAGAGGCTCAGGGGAGACCTCATCGCTCTCTACAACTACCTGAAAGGAGGTTGTAGCGAGGTGGGTGTCGGTCTCTTCTCCCAAGTAACAAGCGATAGGATGAGAGGAAATGGCCTCAAGTTGTGCCAGGGGAGGTTGAGATTGGATATTAGGAAAAATTTCTTCACCGAAAGGGTTGTCAAGCATTGGACCAGGCTGCCCAGGGAAGTGGTTGAGTCCCCATCCCTGGAGGTATTTAAAAGACGTGTAGATGTGGTGCTTAGGGACATGGTTTAGTGGTGGACTTGGCAGTGCTAGGTTAACGGTTGTACTTGATGATCTCAAAGGTCTTTTCCAACCTAAATGATTCTATGATTCTACTACAGGACGGTTGGAGGATGTGAAAAAGGAATTAACTCTTGAAGGACAGCCAAGGGCAGCCTGAACTGCATTACTGGGATTTTATGATGCCAAAACAGATCTAGCTAAATACCTGACATTTGGTTATATATTGTTGACAAACTCTTGTGATCTGATGTTCAGACTTAGTATCTTCTATTCTGCTTAGTGTCCTAAGAAATATGAGACATTAAATATTCCCCTTCCTGTGCAAGTCAAATGAAAAACAACAAAATATCTGTCTCTAGAAAGTATTTTGATAGTTTAATCCTCCCACTCTACTGAAACCAGGCATCAGGGCAATATCTAATTTAACACACACTGTTTGATGAAAAAGCAAAGCAATTGGAGAGAGTACAGAAGAGAGTAACAAAGAGGATCAAAGATCCAGAAAACACGACCGATGAGAAAGGCTGTAAGAACTGTATATTTAATTGAGGGAAAAGAAAACCTGAGAGGAAACATGACAACAGTTTCCTTATATATAAGAGGTTGCCAGGAAGAGAAAGTACTGTCCTGTTCTCCTTTTCCACCAGAGACAGGAAAAAGAAGTGCTGAGCTTAGGCTGAAGCAGAGGCTACTAGGGAAAACTTCCCAGCTGTAGGGACAGTAAAGCCTTGATCATTCTGCCTTGGAGAGTTGTGGAATATTCATCATCTCAAGTTTTTAAGAGCAGGTTACAGAACAGTCTGCTGGTAATGGGCAAAAGGCCAAGGTAAGTGATCTCTTGAGTGACCTCCTTCATTATGTGCTACAAGCCAGTGATTTCTTCTAAAGGGACCTGCGTTTGCTGAACGCTTCTGAAAATGCTGAAGTGCCTTCTACTACCAACGACTGTAATAGGACTGCGCTGCATCATGTTGTTGTGGTTTAACCCCAGTCAGCAACCAAGCACCACACAGCTGCTTGCTCGCTGCGTGCCCCCTCCCCTGATGGGATGGGGGAGAGAATTGGAAGAGCAAAAGTAAGAAAACTCGTGGGTTGAGATAAGAACGGTTTAATAATTGAAATAAAATAACAACAACAACAACAATAATAATAAATTGTAATGAAAAGGCAAACAACAAAGGAGAAAGAGAGGAACAAAACCCAGGAAAAACAAGTGATGCAACCACTCCCAACCCACCGACTGATGCCCAGCCAGTTCCCAAGCAGCGGTTGCTGCTCCCCGGCCAACTCCCCCTAGTTTATATACTGAGCATGACGTCATATGGTATGGAATATCCCTTTGGTCAGTTTGGGTCAGCTGTCCTGGCTGTGCCCCCTCCCAGCTTCTTGTGCACCTCCTCGCTTGCAGAGTATGGGAAGCTGAGAAGTCCTTGACTTAGTATGAACACTGCTTAGCAACAACTAAAACATTAGTGTGTTATCACATTATTCTCATGCTAAACCCAAAACACAGCACTGTACCAGCTACTAGGACAAAAATTAACTCTATCCCAGATGAACTCAGGACACATACATTTGAGCACAAAATTGGGAACCGGACAAGATAAATGCTTGGCAGTTTATCAGCGTGGCTTAGAGAGCTGGACAACTTTTTTTGTCTTTTTATTGTGGTATGCTTGTTTCAGGATTTGTACAGATGTGACCTATTAGATTTCAGAACTGAGTAGAACTGTTACACAAATGCAATGTAAGATCCAAAGCCAGCTGAAGTAAGCAGAAGAGTTTCAGCTGGCTTTGATGGCTTTGGAGCAGGTCTGCAGCGTGTGTGTGTGCAAGGTTATATGTGTGTGTGTATGTGTGCTGGGGGAGAGGAGGAAGGAGACATTTGTACAGCCACTTACCCTGACTTTGAAATGTTGGCTTTGTGTAATTGACTCAGGGGTGTATTCAAACTGCCTAATTTAGGAGTTGAAATTACTGTGGCATTTAGGCTCAAGACAGAAAAAGTGAAACTGCCTAATCTCTGGGGTGGACAGGCTCCCCATATGCCAGTGAAGAGACTTAATCTCTATGCTTATATGAAACACTTATTATAATCTGAATACGTACTTTACAATCAAATTGAACATGTTTTTAAGCATTTGGCTTATCTTAAGCGCCTGAATAGTGCTTCAACAGGAACATAATATAGAACATAAACCAGAGTATCATGACTCACAAAAAAAGGAAGTAAAGTTAAAACATTTAAAAGGTCATATTTCATTTTTAGATGATGCAGAAGCTATTTTATATGTTCATAACAGTCAGTTCGAAGCAGTGGAATTTTCTTAGTAATTTGTGAAGCTAATTAGTTGACACAATGAGAAATCCAAGCTATAAAGCATACCATAGTCAAATCAATGATAATAAGAAATAGTTTTGATGATTTTTTCAGTGTTTTATTGTTCCATACAGGGACACAGTAATATTGCAGAAAATTGATTTTCTGTGGAAAAGTTCCCCTGTTATGCATTGTATTCATCATATTGGAAACCAATGAGATTTTTAGAAAGAACTAATAAATAGTTCAAGCAACATTAGCAAAGTTCTTTCCCCCACAGAGTTAAACTCGGGCTGTTAAACTGAATCATGAAGTGGGTCAGTGATCCAGCCCCTGAGTTTCTTACACAATGGCCTCCTGTGAGGCACAATGTTCTCTGTGAAGTTATTTAGAGTTGACAAGCCATATCACCTCCCAGGAGGTGGATAAGGCCCTATATTGTACACTTTATAATTCTGCAGAAAAAATTATGTTGTTTTTTTTTTTTATTATCATTGATCTGTGCGTACAACTCCTGTTGAGTTAAATGGAAACATTGTGGACCAAAGAAAGTACATACTAATATTGTCATATGTTATGTATAAACAATTAAAAAAAGAAAGCCAAAGTGACTGGCAATTAGAAAGAACACC
Source organism: Aptenodytes patagonicus (assembly GCF_965638725.1). Classification (NCBI taxonomy): domain Eukaryota; kingdom Metazoa; phylum Chordata; class Aves; order Sphenisciformes; family Spheniscidae; genus Aptenodytes; species Aptenodytes patagonicus. The sequence continues at coordinate 34,461,537 of NC_134951.1, read as the reverse complement.
TTTTATAAAAGTTATATTTTCTTATCAAGTGTCAGGGCCCTGATTTCACCAACAGGCTCTGATTATCCTGATGAGTCTATAATCATCTTTCTCCATACTCCTCCTCTACAACCTCTTTTCCCACCCCTTCCCAGAGGCTTGGCTTCCTGTGCTCAGGGTCACTTCTGATCTGCCAGAACTGTGCAACCTTTTATCTGCCTGCTGTGAAAACACCTATGCCATAAGAAAAAAGGTGTGAAAAGCTGGGACCTCCATGCACACATGCTTCACCCGTTGGCTCAGGGGTTGCGTTTAAGCTCAGGCCCCTGCCCTTGGTCCGTGCCTGTGCTATGCTGTAGTTATGCTCTGCTTTGGCTTTGCACCATGCCAGTCCTGACCTTGTCTTGCTGACTTGACTTCCCAGCCTGATCTCAGACCTACCACATCACTACAGGCTGTCTGGTGATCAGTGGGCTGTGGCTGTCCTTGGACCTGTTCTGCTCTTCTTGTTTGCATACTGTGGGACTGCACCTTTCATCTGAGGTCTTGCTGTCAACCTCAGCTCCCAGCTCACCTTCCCTTGTGGAGCTGCCCACTCCTGCTGCTCCCTGATGCCAAAGTGCCGTACCATAATTCAAGTACATACTGATAGGGGACAAGTCTAATGATAGGTGTGCTGAATGAAAGTTCTTACTTACTTTTGTCTCAATCCACTGAGGGTAATCAAAAGTTTCAGCACCTTTCTGAAGAGGCTCTGAATTTTATTAACCAGCTTTGGGAAAAACTGTATTATCTAGTACAGAGAGCGAATGTATTGTGAATTAGTACAATACATTGAACAAGGAAGGACCTTGAGATGTCTTTTGCTATGGTATTGCAAGAATGGCTTACAATTGTCCATTAACTAATTACATTAATTACAGCTTCTCTTCTATCTCACAGGAAACATTCAAGTTCTGTTTGACTCTTTCATACTTTCTTTGAAATCTTGGCCAGGCAGCCAGGACAGGGTGCCGTCACCCTAGGCTGATGAAACAGCTTTACAGATTTGCATACTAGCAGCACAATCATCATTTCCCAAAGCATCTTATTCTGTAAGCTGACCCCAGAGTAATTTAAAAATTTGTATTTGTACCACTAAGGTTTCTTTTTCTTCATCTAAGAAGAATCCTCCCTATCACTCATCCTTTATACTTCTCTCCTGAATGCTGGTTTAAGGCAGGTCCATAAACACAGGGCTCCATCATGATCCTATTTCCTGGCAATCCCACTGATAGCTTCAGCATTAGTAGAAAAGGACTGCTTTCCTAATGGAGGTGAGATGAGCATAAGAAATTTTTTCCTTTCTCCCTATTAAAACACGGTGGGACTGCAATGTAGATACTAGACATACCTGGTTTAGCCCCCTGAGCATGCTTGGAGAGTGCTTGGCACCCTCAGCTTGCTGTGGCAGATCTAAAGCTTTTTGGCTGGGGTGAATCCTGGTTGATCCAGGACTACTGTGTAGGCACAGATTATGTATGTTGTAGTCTTGGCACATCTGCTGCTGTGCTTAGCACAGGAGGGAAAATAGACATAGAAGGTCATAAAGTTTTGGTATGTTTGTGTGGATCCTGCTGTGCCCCTGAGAACATGCACTGGCATTAGCACAAAAAATAATGTTTTAAAACATAAATGGGTATTATGAGGGGGAGAGAAACCCCTCAGGTTGGTGCTGTGTAAGGGGACTGAGCTGCCCGTATCTTATCTGCCAGGATGGTAAGCCTTACAGCACCAGGCAAGGCGAGGTGCAGAGGCACCAAGGCAAGCGAGGCCCCAGACATTAAGTACTGTGCATGTTTCAGGCTGAAATGAGCCATAGACAGAACACAAGAATTATGGAACCAGTAAGTAAAGTAGATGAAGGTTGTCTGTAGAAACACAGGTAAACCCCTTTCTTGCAACGTGGAACAATCCTGGACTGTGGCCTGCTTTCAGGGCTATCTCAAAATTGCTGATGCAGAAGATGATACCCAGAATGCAAGCATGATGCAAACGTGCCCAGAATCCAAAATGTTCCACTCCTTCTGTTTTCTTGGAAATCAATTTGGCTACAGAAGCAGGTTTTCTTTAATTTGATCCCTTTACCCCCATGAAATTTCATTTCTTTCTTCAGAATGATTCAACTTCAGCAACAATGAATTGGGTTGTGGTTGAAACTTTCTTCTCTGAGATGGAAGAGGTGGTATAAAGCTCTAGATGTTCAGGAGGAAAATTAGGGTAAGTATAGCTTCAAAAGCAAATGCTCTTGAAGGCCATCATATAAGTCATCATATAAAAGGCCATCATGTAAATCACTATAATAGATAGGTGCCTCACTGATCCTCCTCAATAAAAGCAATGAGACAATTGTCCATAAACATGTAGATGTCATCTACAACTGGAAAGTATTGAATTACAGCTTCATTGAGATGTCTAATTCTCCATGTCTGTTTCTAATTAGGTACCCAATACTGAGGAAGGAAAATATTTCAGGTATCCTTCTTTAATATTTTCTATTGTCTGATGTAGTTGTCTGTCTGTCCACTGCATTGCCTGTTATGAATCACATTCTGAGGAACCTAATTCTCCCCCTTTTCTGTAGATCAAGGACACACTGAAGGAGGCTGAGCATACCCCATTTCCTTTATTCACCTGGGGTAAATGTGCTCTAAATTGTCACAACTGCTTGCACTGATTTCAGTATCAAAATTCACTGTGGGCATAGAGTAGAGCCTGTGTGATGCAATAGAGTCATAGGTCCAGTATTTTAGTTAGTTTTCAATGTATAAATTCTTTAAATAGAAAACAAGAAAAGCCAAAGAAAAGTATGCCTTTAAAAACATTCTCCCAAGAACAAACAAAGCAGAGGTACTTATTAAGACTAATCACTTGAAAAAGCCTGTCTGGAACTGCCCTTTTTTTTTTTTTAATTTATAGTCTTAATATTTGTTAAATAATACACATATATTTTCCTTTTCTCACTATCACCGATGCTGCAGTTGAAATTGTACTTTAAGATTTTTGCAATTAGCTGTGTTCTGAAAAGAAAAGAAAAAAAGCCCCCAAACCTACCAACCACCCTTTTCTTTAATCCACAGGGCTAGGAAATAGGGGTTTTTTGGTAACACAAATTAATTTCAAATTCCCTAATTTTCATTAAAGTTCTCATGCATGAGGTTGCTGTTTGGATTTTGCTCAACTGGAGCAAAGTTGGTGAAGAATATTTCAAACTTGCTTTCCAGTTGCTCCTAGCAGCTAGAGAATGAAAAATGGTCTGCTGGCAAACTGTGGCAAGAGTTTTCCTTTCCCTTCCCTTCTCTGAGAGCTTACTGCAACATTTGATATTACAAAGCATGAAATTTTGCTTTCTACTCCTGAAACGTTTCTGGGAATTACTTGTATTACACTTGAATGCTTCTCATAGATTTAACATCTTGTGGACAACTTTTAATCATCCATGTAGAGTCAGACTTGAGGCATCCCCAGGGCTCAATAATCAGCCCTTTATTATCTACGATCACTGTGTTACCACTGGATATTTATCAGTCATTATACTAACTACAGCATGGCAAAATGCTTTCACTTTTGGGCAAACACTTGCATGGACTGATTGATTCCTCTGCTACTGTTGTAAAAACTTGAAGGTAACCTGGGAGTGCTTTCTGGCATCTGTTACAAATCTCTTGGATTCTTCTAGTAACAAAGTAACGTGTTCACTGATGTTCCTGTTTTTCTGGCTAGGATTTGGCCCTTTTTCTGTTAGCAGGTGATCATATCATTACTCTTCACATATTTCTGTTTTTCCTGTTTCTGGTACTCAAACTTAAGCTGATAGTTAAACTAAACAGACTTCAAAAACAAGGAAATATTCACTATGTCAGGTCTCCTAACAATTATCAATTTGATATGATTAGACCCATTCTTCATGTGCTCTATTAATATCCTAACTTTGCCTCACCAAAACTGATTCTCTCTCATGCTGGTCCCTGTAAAAGTTGATATAGGGCCCTGAAATTAATTTTAACTTTCATTTCTCTTACAATTGGATTTATTTATTTATTTGATTGGTTGGGATTTTTTTGCTCTTGAACTGATAGTTGTTCTGTCTGCCTTCTGATGAGCAATTGCTCTTCTAAGACTAGTTCGTTTTCAGACCACGACAGAGTGCCAAACTTTCATCATTACAGTCATCGGCAATTCCTTGTGAACCCAAGCAGAATTTTCTCTAGTTAGCCTCCTACCTGTAATAGCTGTCTTTGACATAAGTAGACACTCAATTCTCCTCAAATGCTTTGTAAGAGTTGTTTTGAAATATTGTGTTATTTCTTGATGCTGCTTCATTCTATCCAAATGAGATTAGCCTACCTCCTGTGGCTTGATCAGCTCCACGAAATCTTCTCTGCAGGTGTCACACAGGTTTCTCTTCTCAAGGCCCTGATTTTTAATCTGTACCTGCTTCTCTTCAATAATCTGATCTGTCAATGTGGGCCTAAATTTCATTTATATGCTGATGACAAACAGATTGATGTTATAAAATTAGCCCTTAATATTCCTTCTACCACATCTGTGCTGCCTGCTTGCCAGGCTGATGACAAGGTTTGGATGTTTAGAAATTTCATACAATTTAATGCCTCCAAAATATACACTGCTTTAGGGGGAATAGACACCATTTTAAATTACCATTCTTTTGTAAATCTGTCATTGTGGGCTCATTATAAAAAATTCTGCAACAGCGAGGACTGAGACTCCAGATCTTCTAGCACTAAAATAATATGTGTATTTTTATATATCAAAAACTGGTGGCAAACATAAGGCACTAGAGTTCCAAACCAGTATGATACGCACCCAGTACCAATGGTCAGCATAGCCACTGGCAATTTTGAACTAGAGAAATTGAATTTAAATTCAACAACTACTTTGGCACATTTCTCAGAGTATCTTTTAGTTTTATTTAATTATAGATTAAGACTTTTGGAGCATGTCTTTTAAAAATTATTTGGAGACTTTCAGTGTTTTTAGAATGTCTTTACACAATAATTAAATTAACGGTACCTGAAACCTGAAGCCAGGTTAATCTTTTCTGGTTTTATGTTTTATCTGAATCTGAAACACAAGGCAAGCACTTTTGTCTGTTAAGATTGGCTTCTTGAATGAACAGTCACTTAGTTTTGACAAAAAGCAGGGCCTACTTTTTCAAAGTAAAGTGAAACTCAGTTCATATTTAAAAAAAATGAAACCAGCCAAAACCTCAGGAATTTTAGTCTAACTTAAATTTGAAAATCAATGTTTCTGTCAATAGGGCCTGGAATTCAAGGCAGACTGAAAGTTTGCAGAAAATTTGCACAGCCTTCATTTCCAGCCTTCTCTTTCTTAACATGTGAAATAATTTCTAAAAGCAATATATGAAAATTCATAAAAGTAGTCTCTTAGCTCTACATGAAAGGAGGTCAGCTGATTATAGGCTCTCATCTCATGTGTCAGGACAAGAACAGTGTGTTCGGATGGTCTGCTATGAATAAATACAAGATGTATTTTTCATGCACCAGGTTTCTAGCATTCTCACATAAGATTTACTGAAAACATAAGAAGATTCCCCTTACAGATTTCTGGACAAGAGTTTTTTAGGTATGTTGGAGGATTTCCTCTTTGTTGTTAGCATGACAGAGGTATTCTTTTCTTTTCTTAATTTGAATCATAGGTATTTAAGGGAAAGTGTTTTTTTCCTTTCAGACCTAAAATTCTTGAATATAACCAAAATCAGGCCAAAATTCTCTAGTTATATGATGCTATTTATTGCGTTTAAGCTCTATAAATATTTATAGAAAAATAAATCTATTCAAACTTTCAAAAACAAAAGTTCTATAGGAAGCTTTTAAGAGCAAATTTTATTTTTGTGAGTACTTGTTTCTCCTGCTGGTTATCCAACTCCTTTTGTTCATTTTCTTAATGCCTCTCTTTATAGCTGGGAATAAGGAAAAAAAATGGCTAGAAGATACAGGAAAGAAAAAAAAAAAAAGCCTGGAATAACTATATTGCCTGCATGTCATTTCTCACATCCCATTGCTTAATGCATTGATCTCTGTGTCAAAAGCAGAGTTTCCTGTTCAAACAGAACTGATGGTGGCAGAGTGCCAGCCTGCAGCTGGGCTGGGGACTCACACTGACGGCTCAGCAGAGTGGTAGAGTTTAAAACAATACAAACGCTGCCTTTCTTTTCCAGAGGTGATAAGGATGGCAACTGGCTCAGGATCTCATTAGGAAGATTCTCTGGGTCAAATCCACAGCTATAACATGATCCTTGACTGTAAGACTTTGGGTTAAAGCCAGTAGATGAAGTGAGTAATGTGGTTATTGCCTGAAGCTGGACTCCCCAGAAAAGAGAAGTGGAATTAAGAAAGCTGGGAACTAATTAATCCTCTCTGCTTACAGATGTGGTGCAAAAGGATAGAGTCATCTCCACTTCCAGGATGAACTGTGAGCGTTTTGGAGGTGCCTTTGGTGTAAAGAAGCATCACTGAGTACATGTAAAAGTATTGCTCTCATGTAGTAGACCTAGACCATAAACTTTCCATGAAAACTATGAAAACACTCAGGTTATGCATGGATATGCTTGGAATGTATTCATAACAGGAACCTGTAGCAGCTTTGGCATTGCAAGAAACGTCTTTACACTAGTTTTTGGTCATCCACAGTCTTAAGCTAGCCACAGGCAGTTCAGAACTGCTTTAGAGATTAGGCTTGAAAGGGTGGGCAGACAGCTGAGAAAAGATCTGTCCCCATACTCCAAGATGAAAATATTTCACTATATTTGGATCACTTAGCTTAAGAGTCTGAACTGAGATTTCAGCAACTTTTGGTTTTTATGTTAGCATAATTTTTTAAAGGTAATGAAAAATATATGTTAATGTAAAAGAAGCTTTAAAAGAAGAACAAACAATCTCTTTGTTCCAAATGCTTCTTATCAAAAGAAGACATAGAAATCCATTTTTAGGTAGGGTCAAATAAAATTCAATACCCAGATACCTGCATATCTCTTCACTTTTGATTCTATTTGCTTATCTGTTAAACCTAATGCTTGTTAATTTTATTCGTAACATATTGAGCCAGTTTCACTGGCATGCTTTGCTTTGCTTGTTTGTACCTCTTCAGTTATGCACAGCAGGCATGAACTGAGTTTAGCCAGTTGATAAAGGTGATTGACATCAATGGAGCACTGTGCGACAGAATGTACCAGTAAATGTGGCCCTTATCTAAAAAATCAATGTTGAGTGTTGAGCTCCCCTCTAACTCTTTAACAAGCTAAGGAAAAATATGTTGTTCTTAATTTTAAATATAAAGAAGATCACAGATCTGTTTGTGTTTTTTTTTCTGTGAATATGGAAATATGTTTGTATTTGAATGAATTTTTGGGCAATTTGACATATTTATGTCAAAATTTTTATATTTTTGTGTGTATATATCAAATTCAGATGCCAATACATCAATTCAACCAAGTATGCATACAGATTTCACTCTTGTTCCCTCACATTTGTGAGCATTCAGATGGTTTGGTATGGAATTAGAGAGGTGCTATGCATAAAATTTTGGCTTTGTTTGGGATGCTGCTCCAGTCTCTGGTTTGCAAATGTTCAGAAAATTTTGGGTCAATGCTTTTACACAAAAAATATGCATAATTGGGCTGAACATCCAGCAGATTGTATCTGAATAGTAGATAAACTCTATTCTCTGACTTCATATTTGTTTTATGCACAAACACTGGTACACTGCATATTAGGCCTTCATAACTCAGGGTAGGTTGTGGATGGACAGCAGAAATCACGCACATAAACTACCAAGTCTTGCATTATAAAGCCTTAAAAACAAACCTGCACAATACATTCTTGCTGATGTGCAAGATCAAAGGAAGAATTGGGGAAACAGCTGGCTCTCCAAATGCTGATCAGCTGCTGCCTCTGGCTTTCCCAGCCTAGCACAGCAGATCATCAGCCGGTCCTATCAATGACAACTACAGCTGGTTTTTTGTGGGACATATATAGAAAAGCTTAATAACCTGCAAGTAGTCCAAGGTCTATACATATTTGGTGTGTGATATGAAATGAAGACAGTGTCCCTTTCAAAAAGCTACTAAAGACTTCAGAGCAAAGCCTAGCTTTTCCCAACAATACTTTGTCATTCACAATAATTAAACAGAAGGTTTTTATCATGATACTGCTAAAAGTTCAAGACATAACATCAGAAGCTGAAGACGTATGAGTTTATATTTATATGGTTGGTTCAGGTTAGGGTTTTTTTAATTAAGTATTTAAAATAAAACTAAATTGAAATTTTAGTCATGTATCTGTAATCTAATTCAGAATTATTAAAGGGCTTCAACAGTTTTATAAGCTCTTCACTTCGGAAAGATTGGGGTTTGGATCTATAGTACACGGCAATTTAAAGTTATTGGAGCGCTTCACAAATTGGAATTCTAATTTGGAAGAATGAAGGTCTCCTAAAAATGTGAAGCACACCAATAATTTTAAATTATTTTCTAGTTTGCAAGCCCAGAACCCCTACCATTTACCAAGAAAGACACTTATAACAAAAAGTAAAGTGCTGCAATAATTTCAAATCAGTGAGTATGGTGTAGAGCGATCCTAAGGCACTGAAGTGCTACACTTTCTTTTATGGAAGACTTTCAATCTTAAAAATATAAGCAAGTCAAAGAGTTTCTTCTCTGCAAAACTGAAGACACACTGAACTGATTTGAGATAAGCAACACGCATATTATAAAAGAGTGCATAAACATTTCAGATGCAACTACACAAAAAACATCTGTGTATCTGTGAATACAGCTGATAGCTTAGTTTTTCCTGATTTATAGGTTTGCTTATTTATCATTATTTGTATTATATATAAAATCAGTTCAGTAGATCAGCCTATTCAGTGATCTTTTTTTCCTCTAAGAAAATGTATCTGTGTCTAATTTTACCTGCGCATTTATACATACATGTGTATAAACAAAAAACAAAAAAAAGCACTTTTTACTTCACTGTTGGGAGAGAAACAAAATATAGTGGTCCTCACTGATAAGACAAGGTGTGAGAAACAAGTTTGAGTGATGTTTGAGCGACACTAAGTCAGTGACATGATCACGGATCAAAGACCGCTCATAGTGGAAACAGAAAGATAAAATAGTCCCAATACTGTAGTCTAAGATCTGATTTAGCTTCAGTGGCAAAGTGACAACGCTGTTCTATCTCTGTGATCCTGCCCTGTGTCTGCTGGAATTAGTTCTGGGTTAGCTTTATTTGGAAAACACCATCTTTCAATCAGCATGATTATAATTTCTATTTTGTATGTTATTATCTTGCCATATGAAACTATATCATTCATTATTAATTGATCATTTAACCTCCACTTGACCTTCTTCTGTCTGTCTAGAACTGCCACTATTTCCCTAGTTTTGGAAACCATGCGTATTTGACCTTATAGGCTCTAACCTCTTTTTATGCAAAACCAACGATCTTGTCTTCCCTGTTCCCTGATTAGCTTTTGCAACGCAGATTCCTTGATGGTTTTTAAGCCCCAGTTTCAGTCCTCACTTTGCTCCGAACATTTCTTTTACAGGTTCTTTATGATCTACCATGTGACTCTGGTTATAGTTTTCTGGTTTTTTTTTTTTCCTTCCACTGTGTGTGATCTCTATGTAGCTCTCAATATTATTGATCCTTCTTGAGTATCTCAAGAAGAACGTCAATACCTACAGCCTTTTCATCTCTTTTGAGCCCCACCTAACTGTTCTTTCAGCAGTTTCTTTGGAGTTCCTGTTTTCTTTGCCTCATTGATTATGAAAATTTTGAAAGCTCTCCTCTTTTTTGTCGTACCTGCATGCATAGTTCTGAATATCACATTCATTCAGGTCACACTGACTTTGCACGTCTTTCAACTAAGTTTCTTTTCCTATTACAGACGGTGAGAGAAAGATTTGGAAAAAGTAACAGAGACAAAGCAGGCAAAGTGAGCCACAGACAAAATTGACCTGAAGAAATTGATCACTGAATGGAGTTAGTTTGTAGCTAATTAAATAAGTTGCTATTGAAATGAATTGAGAGCTTAGGCCAAACTGGTTATCAACATGTCACTGAAGTCACTAAAAATGAGGGAAAAAACACACAGTTGCACAACAGTGTATCTCAAAAGAATTTTGCAAGTGAGGTCAAGATTATTTTTATGTCAGAGTTGGGAGAGCTTTTGTACAGAAAAGAGAAGTGATTTTCCCAGGGTCATTCAGTATTGCTGGGAATATAAAGTGTGTTCCCAGCCAATTGACCTCTTTGCTCGGCAACTCTGCTTCCAGTTTCCCCCTCTCTCATTGCAATCTATCAATAACACCTGCAAAAGTACAGGCTTCAGAGGAAGCAGAGACAGGAATAACACGCAGTGAACAAGTATTCACTGCAGTCAACAGTGAATTCCTGAGATGCTCAAGAAGGCTCAAGGGAAAGACCAAAAACAGAATGGTAATGCTGACCTCATTTTCCTGATGCTAGGGGAAACGGATTCAGAAAAGGACTGGAGTATATTAATGAAGAACTTGATAGGCATAATAAACTACTGATTCTGCAACTTTGAGAAATGCTATCGTTCACTAACAAAGTTACTTTTTTAAAAAACACTAAATTTCCCTTATTATGTATGTTACAATACATTTTCCAAATGGCAAAGGCTTCAGGATCAGGCCAAAATTCATAACCATATTCTGGTTTTTTTCCCTTTCCTAATTCCAGCTTCTAACTGAAATTTCCTAATTCCAGTTTCTACAATGGCTAACTGTGAACTTCCTTTTCTCTCTCTCTGCCATTCATTCGATTAACACTTCTCTTCCAGGTCTCTCCCTTCTGCATGTCTCATCTCTGAGTAGGTGGTGAAGCTTTCACTTCTATCCCACCAATCTGGAAATGTCTCTTCATTTACTTTGAGTCACTTTCATTTCAAAGTTATGTGTCCCCCGTCTATGACACTTTGTATGACCTATGTATACTAAGAAGGAAAGTCTCTGTCATATACTTTGAGCACCTCTTGAATATACTACCAAAGAAACTCTTGGTGCTTGAGAAGGAATAATAGTGCTGCTTCCAAAATCTTACAGTATAAGAGAGAGACAAAATGTTACCTCTCTGGTTCAATATCTTAAAGTAATTCCATTGATACAGTTTAAAATTTGCTTACAACATGTTAATTTAGATGTCTAGCTAGCAGAGTCTGTATTTCCACAGAAGTTCAGCCCTTCTTTGAATATATTTTTCCTGACTACTTCCTGGTTAATTACAGTGTAAGACACTTTTCCCACAGAGACAGGTTCTCCATCTTGCCTCTAGCACACCAGCACACATTATGATCCATCTTGTCAGTGTTACGCTTGGTGATTTCCATGCTGTGTCTGGAGTCAGTCCAGCCTATTGTTTTGCTCTGAGTCTACCTTCAGCCTCACCCACCTGCTCTGTTCCTTTACTCCTGTCTGTCTGCCACCATGAGTTGCACTTTTATTTCTACTGACCTAAATATTGATGACTCACCTTTTCCCCCTGAGTAGTTTCTCCTTGACTCCCACATAAAAACACCCTTATTTTCTTATTAATGCATGTAATTTATGTGTGGTTAAGATCTTTTTAAGAAGACCAACACATATATTACAAATCTTGTACTAACACAATAGAAATAATAAAAAATGTAGGTACAGTTTTGTCAAAGTAGAGTATAATTTCAGTTAAAAGTACGTGGAGAGTTTGACTATGAAGACAAAATATAGACCTGACCCCTCTGAAGTCAATGATAGACACATTTGTATACCAGAATCAAATCCTTGTCCACCAGATAATCTCTACAAGGAGTTAGGTACTTAGACCTTCACAAATTCCAGTTCTGTTGGCTTTTCAGTTACCTGAAACTTGTATTTCACTTGGCTGTTTAAATTCATCTGGAGACCCATTTGAAGATTTACAGATTCTGGTTACTACTTCTTTTGTGCTCCTGTCCATTTAGAACTAGTCTAGTATTTCTGGGTGACCTAAGCATGATTCTGAAGGAAAAGGCTGAGAATAATTTCATTTTCCTCTTTTTTAATGCAGATATACCATCTGGATTTTCAAAAACTCTTGTAACTTAACCTTCTGAAATGCAAGCACAAATTCTGCCTATCTCAAAGTTGTTGTAAATTGAACTTACAAATGTATTATAACACAAGACCACTGAAGAGCTGAGCAAAATTCCACAGCAGTCAGCAGTAACCTTTCAATTTGTGTCTGTAAATACCCATTTACACACATTGGTGTAATGAATCCACGTACTGAAATATGCACAAACAGTTCAGTGCTTATAAAAATGAGAACTAATTTTAAAAAAATATGTTCTTTTGTTGTGTAGAATTTTTTTTTTTTTTTGCATTAAGACTCTAGTTAGCTTTTGTTCAAAGGTGATACAACTTCATTTTAAGCATCTAACTTAGCTAGAGAAGAAGTACACAGGAGACCCTATTGACCCATGGCCCCATCATAGAGATTTCTATTTACATCATTCATTTTTGTAAGTATTTTGCTACCATTTTGCTATTCAAGTGAATACTGTTTTTATAATTAAAAAACAAAATCCCCAAATCTCCAAAAATTCACTTGCCTGTTGACTGGGGAAAAGTGTTATTTTTCCAGACATTTTGTGTCAGAGAAGTAGGTAATGAATCTTTCTGATCTATCTTTGGAGCACTCCAGATAACTTTGAATCAGATGTCAGACAGATCAATAGCTTAGAGGTGATGGAGTCATTGGACTAGCTCAGTGCTAGCAGCAGAAAATAAATGGTCACAGGAAATGGAATGATTATGAGGAAATCTAAGTGATTTCAAAGAAATATAGTAAAAGAAAATTCAAACTGTGGCTAGGGATACATTCTGTAGAATTACTATATACAGTCTCTTTCCAATGAATACTAGGTTCCCTCTGAAGAAGCACAGTGATTTATATAAACAGGGTTGTGACCGAGGAAAAGAAATAGCTGATCAAAATGAAAATATAGTGAATTTAGGGTGTTTGGAAAACTTTACAATGTTCACATGCAGTTCTTCACCTTTTTCATATTATTCCCTCTATCTTTGTATTAACTACATTGAGGTTTTCTGGATCATCTCCAGCTTGAGCATATTTTCCCATTAGTGAGCTGACCAAAATTACACCTAATAAAGTACAAGTCTTAGAACTCCAAACACTATACAAACACTCAATTAGCTTCAAGTAGACTTTTCTCATGTGGCCATTACTGCACTATCTGCACAGTTTTGTCAAACAAGCAGAGAGGTAGGTTGAGATTAATGATGCTTGGAGATATGCATTTAGATTAGTATGAATATTTTTGTCCTTTCTTTTTATGCTGTAAAGTCAGTGAAAAGATCCTGAAACTATTTGCAAAGGCAGGTTTAATTTACTGAGTAGATCTAACTGGAAAAAGTAGTTGGGGAAAAATTCTCAGAAATGGTAGTCAAAGAGATGTAGTTCTCTTTTTCCTGTCCCCTGGGTCAAAGCACTCCCATAAGACACAGAAGGCCTTGGGTCCCATTTCTCCGTATTTCTGGAGGGAATATGAATTTGTATGCCCTACTTCCCAACAGAGTACCTTATGTTTCGGAAAGGGAATTATGGAGCAAAACTTCTTAGCCCCTCAGGCTGAAGCAAAATACATCAGCAGTCAGTGAGTCAGAGAACAGGAACATTTCACAGGCACTTTTACCTAGGAGTTAGGAGGTAGGTAATTTCCCATGTTAAAGGGGGGAGTCTTATAGTCTATTCAAGGGTGAATCTTTAATCATAGGTATGAAACAGAGCTGTACCAATACTGACACTGAGCTCATCTTCCCACTTCCATTCCATTAATTCAGTTCAGTAAGAGCTGTTTATATTTTCAAATACATCTTTTTGCCTTTTCCATTTACATAACTAGCTCACCTCCCTTCTCCATCCTCAAAATGTATTCATGGTCCTAATTCGATTCACCATTGTGTAATTGAGACGTAGAGCTTTTGGGAAGCAGATTGCTGGCTTTTATGAGATCACCCACAAAGCGTGGTTATTTTAAATACAAAAGGACTTGTCACTTTGCAGCAGCATGCATTCCTTCAGGGTACTCCATGTTAGCGTAGTTTGCAGACTTTGCTCTTTGTTTTTTCTTTCTTTTTTCTTTTTTCTTTTTTTTTTTTTTAACCCTGGAGAGATTTGTGAACCTTTTCCCTCCATGAGAAATACTGTGTGAAACAGGGTGAAACAATATAACAAAATAATCATGGACTGATATCTTGACATTGCAGTTCAACAATCCTGAGTGAAACTAGCACTGATACATGGTAGTTTTGCAATATGTCTATGTAACATTATGATGCATTTATCAGAAAGCTGTAATTGGATATCATTCCACTGTGACTGGCTGCAATTTAATCCATTGACAAAGTGGCTCTTCAGCTCTGGGAATCTGCAGAATTCAGACTCAGTGCAGCAGAATCCAAGTTTCTGACAGTGATGTACACTCTACAGAAGGAGACAAAGGTTTCCTTCACACAAAGGCAAAAAGAGCAAGCTATTTCACTTTATGTCCATGGAGAAATAGCACAGTCTAAAGATACCCATATCTAAACATACAAACTTGTAATGACAAATTCACACAAGCTGTATTTCATCCTTCCGTGTTCTGGTGTTTTGTAACAGAAAGCTGGCTGGACTGCAAAAACATGAACACAACCTGTCTTTAGTTATAGATACTGCTGCAGCACTTTATCCAAATTTTCTTGCATTCAGACTGTTTTTTCTTCTGTGCTCAGAACAGGTTTACTGTAGCTCTCTTACGTTTGAGACTACACTTAATATACTAGTTATAAGCACACTGTGATGCAAACAAAACAGACAGAAAATGGATGGAAATGAAACTATACATTTGATGTCTCTGACGTTCCTATTCAGGGCTGCAGAAGAACTAGTTAACAGAAATCATGAGTCTGAAACAATTTTCCTGCTCCTATGCAAAGTGAAGATCTTTGTCATCTTCTACAGGAGCTACTGATTAGGCCCCTGTTCTAACATTTGGTTAGAAACCTGCATGAGGAAGTTTGAGGGAGAGCACTACAATACAGTAGTGTCGTAAGAGGCATTCTGCCTGCTGCCTTGTACTTGGGCACCAAGTACATGCTTTTGCTGAAATATGCTATAAACAGCTCTGCAGCATCAAATGGTTATATTTGTTACCCCCTCATTTTTTGCATTCATCTAATTATCAAAAAGGCTTTAAATAGATATTGTATTTTGATATTTGCTTTGATAAATTCTTACTAGAAGGTGTATTTTAAGATTGACAGAATTCAGCATGAGTTATCTTGATTTTATGTTAGTCTTCAATAACTTTGGAAAAATTTAAACCAGCGTCAGCCAAATCTAATCTGATTTCAAGGGAATTGACCATATTCTCTTGTCAAGAGAAGTCAAGAAACTTTTACAACTGAAGCAACTCCAGTGATGTGTACCTCTAGTATAACTGTACTGACAAATTTTACAGAGTGGAATGTAATCTCCTACATGCCCACATCATTGTGCATGAGAGTTACTTCTGCCATATAGTAATCACACTCGTGTAAGCAGATGGGCTAGTTAGGCATTTCTTAGGCTACTTCATACCATGCTCTCCATTGTGGAGGCAACGCCAGGATGTGTCGCTTCCTGGAAAGCATTGGATGCATTGGACTGGATAGGAGGAGTGCAGTCGCTGTTACAGGCTTTGAGGAGATAAAATCTAGAGTGATATCTTCTTGAGTTTATTTGGTGCCTTCAGAGAACAGAGTGGTTTCCATGCATCCCTGAGCATAAGGCCAACAACTTTGCCTGGATCTGACACGTGGAAGTAAGTGTACTGCTGTACTGCAGTGGTCGGGAGCAAAATGCAGTATCTTCATTCACAGAGCTGAAGTTGCTCTTGAGCAGTTTAAAAATGCAAATGTTCTCTACTCAGGGCAAAGCAGATGAGATTTCCTCCACCTGCTTTGCACAGATCTGACTGTATAATGCAGCTGGGCTTACAGATGTTCTCCATTGCTGAGACAATGCAATGCAGCCAGAGCATACCAGTGAACTGAGCTCTGAAGCTACATCAGGATTAAGAAAGTATCTTTTCTGCTTGATAGTTATTCTCTTGCTGGAAGCATGCATAATAGTGGGGCAAAGCACTTGCCTCACTCATTTTTCGAATCTGGAAAAGCCATGGAGAACCCCTAACAACACTTATCTGCCTCACTGGCTACCAGTGTGAATGTAACAGGCATTTGCTAGACTGGTTGTGCAGACAGGATAAAATGGTTAAAAAATTTGCAGACCAGCTTTCCTCCCTCCAAATCAAACTACCACTTTCCTCAATAACTAAAAGATCAAAGAGTCACTTTTTTACCAATACTTTCATGTCGTTAGGATCAAATAAGAACAAGTTCTCTGTGACTATGAGCATAGTGGGAAACCCCCCACTAGGGTCTGCTTGTTTGTTTGTTATTAAGACAAAGTAATTTTGAAATGAAAGAAGAAAGATGAAATACTGCCGATAGGAATCACTCTGGAAGGAATCTTATACAACACTTGTAAGAACATAACACTACCACAGTGGAGCAGAAAAAAGTCTGATTTAGCTCAGCATTGTCTCTGATGTGGAAAAGAGCACCGGAACAAGGCAAGCCTACAGTGATATATCTCTGGATATCCTTTGAGGTGCCAGGGACTTAGGGACTTCCTGACCTGGAGGTTGCATTTGGACCGCTGTACTTAATAGCATTTATAGACTTGTCATCAGTGAACATGCCTAAGAGATTTTGGAATTCATTTAGATTTTTGGCTTCCAGAACATCCAGCACATTCAGCTCCACAATTTAATTACATACTAAGTGAAAAAGTGCTTTGTTTATTTTAAACCTCTTACCTGATAATTTCATTAAGTGCCTCCTCATCTTCCATTATTGTTATGTTTTCTGCCTTTGCAGTATTTCTAGTTATTCACAGTGCTCCAGAGCCACTGCCACCATCTCGTTTGGTTAATTGATGACCTTAATATTACATCCTTTCTCTTCAGGCATGAAATGTAGCATAGAGATTCTATGCTACATTTCGATACAGCAAACTTAACTCACCCTATGCTACATTTTAAGGTATAGTGAACCCCGCTATTACATTACCTCACTAATTATCTTTCACTCATCAAATTTCTGACACATTTATTATACAGAAACTTGCAATTTGATTCTTGCATCTTACTTTTTAGACTTCCAACATATATATAGAATCACTGATACCTCTGGTGTTGTTTTACTACCTACTTCATTTAATCTTCATTGGGATTGCATTTGTTTGGGTAGTTCTTCACTGCTATTTTTTTTCTAAGATAGAAAGCTTTAACTTCACTTTTCAGTTATGTCTCATTAAACATGAGCTGTTCTATGTCTCACAATTTTCCCTACATTTTAACCTTCCCTATAATGTTTGAATTTGAAGCATAAGTAGCCTAACCTATTCTGATTTAGGGGAAGTCCATATCTTTTGGATGGTGTGCTGGTTTTGGCTGGGATAGAGTTAATTTTCTTCATAGTAGCTAGTATGGGGCTGTGTTTTGGATTTGTACTGGAAACAGTGTTGATAACACAGGGATGTTTTAGTTACTGCTGAGCAGTGCTTATGCAGAGTTGAGGCCTTTTCTGCTTCCCACCCCACCAGCGAGTAGGCTGGGGGTGCACAAGCAGCTGGGAGGGGACACAGCTGGGACAGCTGACCCCAACTGACCAAAGGGATGTTCCATACCATATGGTGTCATGCTCAGCATATAAAGCTGGAGGAAGAAGGAGGAAGGGGGGGACATTTGGAGTGATGGCGTTTGTCTTCCCAAGTAACTGTTACGCGTGATGGAGCCCTGCTTTCCTGGAGATGGCCGAACACCTGCCTGCCGATGGGAAGCAGTGAATGAATTCCTTGTTTTGCTTTGCTTGTGAACGCAGCTTTTGCTTTCCCTATTAAACTGTCTTTATCTCAACCCATGAGTTTTCTCACTTTTACCCTTCCGATTCCCTCCCCCATCCCACCAGGGGGGAGTGAGCGAGCGGCTGTGCGGTGCTTAGTTGCTGGCTGGGGTTAAACCATGACAGATGGGTTCAGTCTAAATGTTTTCCCAGTTCCTGAATCCTCCTACAGCAATTGTGGATGATTCCCTACATGTGATATGGTTTCCTACATCATGTGAATGAAACTGGGAATGTTTCAAACCTTATTACAAAGGAAATTCTCATCTTCAGCCTACATTTTGTTAACATTTTACTTTTGGGTCTTGTCTTTTTTTTATGTCCAATATCCATACACATCATACTCACTGCAGTGATTAGTTCCATGTGAAGATGATGTCTAAATGCTCTGGATGCTCCAGCACATTTTCGTTTAGTACAGAAGTCAGCCATACAGTCCTCACTGGAAACTCAAACCAACTGTCTATGTCACTGATATAGATTATCTGATAACCTAATTTTACAGCCTATCTATTCTAATCAGTATGGAGTATGCAGAGTGCAAGAATATATAGGCCTTCCTCAGTCTAAGGATCCCCCATGGGAGCCCTTCTATGGGACCATATTATCTTTAACTCCACATGCTGCAGGATTTTCTTCTTCCTTAATGTCTCTGAGACTGTTACATTGGAATATAGCCTGCTCACTGATGTTCTTCAAAGATTTACTTACCTACCTCTCTGACTTTTTTTGTTCCCTGTTTCTGAGGACTGAATTGCCTACCACAAGTACTATAATATTTGTTCATCTTATTTAAAAATATGCACATGTACATAAGCATACACACATAAATATATTACATTTTGAAAGCATATTTTTGGTATAACAGTGAAAAACATTGCATTGTTGTGATCTTAGGCTTGATTCACTATGAGCTGGTATTTTGAACACCGACACATGCTATAGAAAAGAATTATAAAACATTATTTTGATATTGTGGTTTACTTGATGATCATGCAAGTGTAAGGGCAATGATGGTGGTGGCTCTCAAATAAAGACTAGAACAGTCAGGAAGGGGAGAAGCTCAATTAATTACTTTTAATTCAAGAGCATGTGATCCAAAAATATGCGGGATTATTTTTCTTTAGTAAATCTTTCACTTGGATTTCAAACTATACTGTTTATTCTAAACTGTGTGCATTATACCAATTGTTATTTACCTACAACATGTTACAGATAATATGGCACTCTTCTCAGCAATGAAAGCAACCAATTCATTCTGAAGGTGGTTGTGTGTTCTTGTCGTGGTTTAATCTCAGTCGGCAACTGAGCACCACGCAGCCGCTCGCTCACTCCCCGCCGGTGGGATGGGGGAGAGAATCAGAAGGGTAAAAGTGAGAAAACTTGCGGGTTGAGATAAAGACAGTTTAATAGGTAAAGCAAAAGCCACGCATGCAAGCAAAGCAAAACAAGGAATTCGTTCACTACTTCCCATGGGCAGGCAGGTGTTCAGCCATCTCCAGGAACGCAGGGCTCCATCACGCGTAACGGTTACTTGGGAAGACAAACGCCATCACTCCGAATGTCCCCCCTTCCTTCTTCTTCCCCCAGCTTTATCTACTGAGCGTGACGTCACATGGTATGGAATATCCCTTTGGCCAGTTTGGGTCAGCTGTCCTGGCTGTGCCCCCTCCCAGCTTCTTGTGCACCTCCAGCCTTCTCAGTCGGTAGAGCATGGGCAGCTGAAAAGTCCTTGACTAGTGTAAACACTACCTAGCAACAACTGAAACATCGGTGTGTTATCAACATTGTTCTCACCCTAAATCCAAAACACAGCACTGTACCAGCTACTAGGAAGGAAATTAACTCTATCCCTGCTGAAACCAGGACAGTTCTCCATCTCCTTCAAAGTATTTTCAGAACAACAGTTCAGAAGCAAAAGAAATACAATAATGTCTTCAAACAACTTCGGGAGAAAGGTATTAAATTTATGTCATTCTCTCCAGCAGCACCGAAAATGGTTTATGACAAAAAAGAAAATAATTTTTTTTATGTTTCCTTGGTGGTTTCAACAGTTTTGGAAGACTATCTCTTGAAATGGAGAGACAAATGATTCTGTGTTTTTCTTTTACTGATATGGACTAAAAATAAACTAACTGCCTTTTTTGCTCTTTGTGTGTAAGATTTTACTTTTTTATGATCAATAACTCTACTTCTTTCAATCACATTGAGATGCTCAAAAAGTCCAGTGCTCTGTTGGATGCTTCATTGTTACACTCCAGTATCTGATAGCTGGAAGCATTAAGCATGTAGAACAAGAAAGAAAAGTAATTTTCCAACATTTTACAACATCCTCCTAGGAGAACACTCCTAGGAGTGTTCTAAGGAAGTGAAAGAGGCAATATGGGCTTTCCATTTGTGTTGACCCTATTAATCAAAGGACTGTTTCAGTTCCAATGAATTTTGACTAAGCAAGTCCCACAAGATAAGGATCTGAGCTGCAGTGATGTTAGCTTCCCATATAACTCAACCACCTATAGCTAGAAAAAGGGCTGCTAGGCACACCATCATTGGCTTGGAAGAAGAAAAATCAGTGCATATTAGGAAGAAATGAAGATTCTTAGGGCTCCTTCATTATAACAGGTTATTTAGGTATTTGTCTTCTTTTTTTTGGTCCTTTTGGTTGCAATCTGTCCACTTTAATAATTTTCACCAGTGGGCTTCCCTCAGTCATGTTTACCTTTGAAAAAATGTTTTAACTTTTTTTAACTTAAATTTAAAAGCAGACTATTTTTCTTTATTTAAAATTTACACGGATCCGTATCTGTTTATTATCCTAAAGCCCATTGTCTTGTGAAAAGATGACAATGATCACTTGCACTCATACATGAAATGATTCCTAGCTATTGCTGCTAGCAACTGCAATTCAATAATTACAAGACTAACAAGAAAGATTAATATGAAATATAGTGTTAAAAGAGAAAAAACACAGAAATAAATACATTCTTGAAATAACCCTTTTGACCATGATGGAGCTGGAAATTAAACTATAGCTAATATAACCAAATCTTACAGATGTATGATGGACAAGAATAAGATGGTATATATGGCCATTTATCTTCCTTTCTCATTTTTGAAACTCACAATTTGTATTTTAAGAATCCACTAGATAGTACATATCACTGAAAGAAAGAGGTGAAGAGCCAGGTCTTATGAAGTGTCAGATCATAAATGATACTTAGGAGTGTCAGATGAGAAAACATGGTTGTCTTCAGAGTTCATGAAAGTTGTTTTCCTTTTAGATACTAGCATTAGACTGACTGAATAAGATGGATAGAAACATCTCTACACTCACAGTCCAGTAATTTTTCTTTTACCTTTAGTGTCTTTTCCTTAATAAAGTGACAGCTTACTGTTCTTTATGATGTGGAGTTTATAAAGCACTTTTTTATAAAGCACTCTTTTTTTTTTATAAAGCAGATATATTTATGGAACTTAGTGACAGTATAACATCAGTTACTACATCTTTATTACATCTTATGCAAAGCTAAGAAAGCTCTCCAAGAAGTGCTGTCATTTAGTTTATCAGGCACGGCAAACAAGCAATATCTGCCTGGTAACCCTGGCTGCAGTGTGTTAGGCTGAAGTATGGAAGGCATAGTCTTTTGTGGTGATATTTTTCAGTAAATATGCCATTACTAGTAAAGGCCACAAGGTTTGTGTTGACCTGACAGTGTGGGGACTCAGGACTTGTCTCCCTGTACTGATTTGTTTCAGTTGTGACAGCAATTATGTAGCAGCCTAAATGTGTTTTAGTTTAGCTTTAGTTTACAGTAAAAACAAGTAGTTGCTCTGTGTGTGAACGGAACTTTCTGTCTGCAGATTAAAATGCAATGTGGGAGAGTGCAGACACAGGATAATACCAGAGGTCCCACACAAGAAACACAAACTGCAGTTAATACAACCGCAAATCACAATCACAACAAATCACAATCAGTGGTCGCTACATGCTTGTGACCTTGTAAATCAAGTAAAACCAGCTGTGGAGCTAACAGAAAACTGATTGATCGGGAACCAAAGAAAAGAAAGGGCACGTGAGCAGACTGTGTTAAAATGCATATAAAAATAAAACCAAGTGTACTCAACACCAAGGAGGCAGCAACCCCCACCCTGAACATTACACTTTTCCTGTTGATGACCCAGGATGCCGATGTCTCACTGTAACCCATCCCCCATTTTGCTTGAGGAAGATAGGCACCATCATCTTAGGAGGAACATTGCACAGGGAGTGCAATATCAGAGAAAAGGGGGAGATAGTAGGAAGCTTTTGTATAACAATTTTACCTGCATTATTAATGAAGCTTTTCTGTATTAATTTGGATTGTGATTGTTGGTAGCATTGTAACTGAACTAACAATAGATACTTCTCTTTTGATTAGCCTGTTAGGATTTCAATTAGACTAACAAAACCCCCTTAGCTCTACATATGTTTGTTCCCTTTTGCCTGCAACAAGATTTTGAGTGTTACTAATGATACCAAAATGGGAACTGGAGAAGTTTCCAAAGGCCCCCTCCTGGTATTATCCACAGACTAAATTTCAGAATATTAGTAATACTTGCAGGGGAGAGGGAATATTCTAAGTAGCTGGCTGAAGGTAATGCATAGTTCTGAGTCAGTCACACAGTATAATTGTAGAAAATACAGGTGAGAATAGGCTCATCATTTCAATGGATGGACCTTGTTTCATTTTTATTTATTTGCAGCTTATTATATGCTATGTTTCTTTATGACAATGGGGCAGGTCAGCTGGCAGAAATGTGAGTATTTGCTTTGTCCTAGCAATCAAGGTGGCAAGAGAGTCTCTGAAGAGAAGGATGTTCACTTACTGCCTAGCAGCATTTGGGCATACATGGCTAAAACATCTTCTAAGGTGTGACAGACAGTGTGAGAGCTCGGCTAGCAGGCAGCCTGAAACAAGATTGGGTATTTAGTCTCTTGAAAAGAGAAGGAGCAGACACACAGTTAAGATTCTGAGGTGACTTTTTAGAAAGAACTTTTCCTAGGGACCCAGCAGGAACTACAATTTGCTGTAATGGAGCATTTGCCCTTTTCTTTTCCTTTTTTTAATTTTTATTTTTTAAAATTTCTTGCATTGCTTAATATCACACATGATATTTCTCTTTTACTTTACTCCCCTTGCTGATGGTAGATATTTTCATTTATTAGACCACAAGATTGGTACTTGATTCATAACTGCTCTTCCTGAATCTGCCTTTTTGGGATCCCATGTTTTCTAAGAACAATAAAAGAACGGTCCCTATAATCATAAAATGTCTTCAGCAATGTCCAGTCAAGGGATCCAATGTCCATTCAAGGGATGCTCTCATCACTGGAAAATACATAAAATGTGGCAAGTTTGCCCTAAGTATGCTCTATCATCTTTTAATTTTAAGACTTTTCTGTGAACCAGCTGAATTCTGTCCCGTTTTAGTCACTGCTTGCACATCATTCCTCTTGGCCTCCTTATTTATCCTTTCCTCTGAATGCATCTGGCTTTGCAGTATTTCTTCCAGCCTAGTTCCATCACCTGAATTGAAACTTGTTTTCATGCACATATGGAGAAACTATTGTTACTGTCCCTTAAAATCACTTTTATATGTACCAATGATAATACATCATGGAATCTTCTGAATTTGTCTGCTTTCTTGTGACTTACAAATACCAGTATCTTCCAACATACCAGTGTTTCAGATTATTTTCTCAAGGTGAACAGGCTTTCATATTTCTAAGATGAATAACATTTTTCAGTTTTACCATGTCTGTAATTTCTCAAATTCCACTTTATCTTTTTCTTTATTGATGTGAACACTCCTTCCAATTTAATACTATCTTCAGATTTCATTAGTGTGCTCTTTACTTTTCCTTTCAGCTTACTAATATAGACATTAAACAAATGTAACTCTTGCCAACTCTTGCTAACAAATGCCAACTCTTTTAGATTCCTCCTCTTAATATGTTGCTGGTTTTTATTTCTATTTTTTGTACTCATTTAGGCAGTTTACAACCTGCATGGTCATGATCTTATTGAAGGCAGTACTGAATCAAATTTTAAAACTGAAAATTCCTAAGATGCTGTATCAAATGCTTCACTAGAATCCAAATATATATGATCTACTTCATTCCCATTGCTCATTAATTTTGTAATTGCATCAAAACAAGCAATGAAGTTTGACTGATGAGATACAGTTCTTCTAAAGCCTCACTGCCTACTGTTCATGGCTCTCTTATCCCAGCTATTAATGATGGAATATTTATTTCATTGTTTTACAAGGCATTCAGATAATATTTATGGCCTCATAGTTGTCAGTATCAATCTTTTCTTTTCTGGAAATCTGTACCACATTTATTTTTCTCTGTCCATCTAGTACATTCTCCTTCATCTATAAGTTTTTAGAAATGAGCATCTGTAGGCTTACTGAAGTCAGTAATTCTTTTGATGTCAAAGACAGCATGTCATTCTTGCCTGCGTTTGGAGTATATCATTAATATCTTCATGAACAGAGCTTTTAAAGGGCCTTCTTTCATAGATATATAGGATGCAGGGTCAGGTAGTATATTCTGAACACTAATCCATGAACATTTGGTCCCGTTTACAAATATATCAACACTCTCTTGAGACTAAGTATGATAATTGTCACTCTTAATTGCCACACAAACACTCACATTTGATGGCTCTTCACATCTGATGGCTCTTCTTCTTGGCTGGAAGAAATATTCACACGAGTGTGACCAAGCATTGGACCAGGTTGCCAAGAAAGTCTGTGGCGTTTCCAGCCTTGGGGCTATTCAAAACCTGAATGTACATGGATCTGAACAACCTGCTTTAACTGGACCCCTTTGAGCAGGGGGTTGGACTAGATGACCTCCAGTGGTCTCTTCCAACTTACCTGATCCTGTGATTTTTATGAACTTAATTTCTTGAATGCTTAATTTTCAATCTGAAATGTTAATGAACTTCCTATAGTCCTCTGTCCTTATGTCAGTGTTACTTATGCATACAGTGCAACTCCTTTCCTGATATTTACTCCCCATTATAAATATAAAGTGAGAGGGATCATTTCAGCCTTGGTTTATATATATTTTCTGTGATAACAGGTTTTTAAAAAAGGTGTTTACATTATTAATTTTATCTCTTTTCTAATGCCTTTTTTCCTCAATATTTTTTCTCCTAAAAACCCCTTTACTAATCACTTTCGATCACAGACAATTGGCTCAGAACATAGGCTAAAAACAATACAACATAAACCTGAGTATACATCATCCAAATGTGGTAAATTGAAACTTGCTGATATTTTATATTCCCATCTAATTTTGTGCATCTTTATGCACTTAGAGATCTAATGTGTGCATAACTTAGATTTGAATATGCCAATTGTTTCTAAAAGATATACTTAACTATATTTACATTTTGGGAGCATGACTTTGAATCAATAGCTGGCTCAGTTAGATCCTTTCTTTAGGATGTAAGAAGATCCATATTGGTGGCATATTGCATCAGTTCTCAAATGGATTTCTATCTGATGATCAAGTATGATTTGATCCACAAATCAAAATGATGAGCTGGAAGAAAATCCTTTAGATATAGAATCTTGTGCTGCCGAAGTGAGAGGCTACAGGTCTCCTTGTTTTCCAAGCCAACTGTAACTGTAGATGGGTAGGGCAATCAAACTCTCTTGTTCAACATAAACAAAGTAAGGCCTCTTCACTCTGCAGCATTTGTAATGAAATTCCATAAACCTTAGTAAGTTCTATTGTCCCATGCTGTTGTTCCTAGCCAGACTGTGCCACCAGACAGTGCAAAATTGTTCCAAATCTTTTCACTGGAACTGATGATGGACCAGCTCTCTACTTAGTATCTTGACCCCTTCCTGAATAACCATTATCTCTGCCTATTAACAGCTCTCAAAAGCTGGACTATGTTATAATCAGAGAACTTCTCAAATGGGAGAAATCGGTTATCTCTGCCCTTCTTTCTTTTCAATTGGCTGATATATGTATGTTATGTTGTCAACCCTGTCCTCTCACAGCTGATTCCACTGTCATCTGCATGCTGATAACTCCTTATACTTCTCAGCTGAAAACTTATTGTGTTAATACAGCTCTCCATTCTTTTTCTTTTCTTTGTGGAATAATAGAACTAAAGAGGTAAAAAAGTGTTGGGCTTGAGCTTTGTCTATTGCAAGTATGTGCAGTTGATCTGAGCCATTAGCACAAATTTAAATCAGACGAGAACTTAGCACTGTTAGCTCCATACCATGTTCTCTGAAAGAAAACCAGGCCTGCTGAAGCATACATGAAGTTATCTTTGAAGTTTGATACCATATTCCTCATCCCAACAAGAGCTACTTCCATCTCGCTACATTTATTGCACTTCTAAATATATCTGCAATTGTTTCTTTCATTTTGTAACACATTTATGAGAGGTTTAAAGTTTGAAAGAAACTTTGCAATTTATTTTAGAAAAACATTTATTGCCAATCCTTTACAACTGACTTGTAATTTATGCCTGCAATCATCTTTGTGACACGATTGTATGCATCTAGTTGTGAGTACAAATCACTGAATTCAGATGTATAATTGCTTAAAATGCTTGTCTAGCAAGCCAGGTAGTTATATGTCTAGGGAGAGATTTGCAGACTGTTTAAAACTCAGCTATGTAACCATGGATAAAAGAACATGTTAAAACAGCCCCTTCTAAATCTGTAGAGAATCTCTGTGTTTAACATTCAGACATGCACCTGCCATCAAATCTGCTTTGATTGGATATACAAATTAAAAGCTAGTCCTAAGAGTTTCCTAAAATGTTATCTATAATGCTTGAAGAATAAAATATGTTTTGGTTACATTCATTACAGGCCAAGTATTATTTGAAACAAAATTACAAGTCCATTACAATTACATCAGGATTCCTTTGATCCATGGGAATATCACTGGAATTAAAGTTTTAAAAGCAGAAAGGAGTAAAGGTATTGTAGCGACACAGATCCCTGTAGCATCCCTAGAGAACTAAGACTGCAAAACTATAGCTGAATATTTTCCCCAACGCAATAATTAATTAACTGACTAAAATCCTTAAATTATGGTCCTGTTCTGAAAAGTCACTATAAAAAATTATAGTATATGTATAGTATCTGACTACCTATTACTGAATCCTCTCTATTTGTAGCATTTTCATACACCTTTTACTTAACAATAACATAAGTATTCTGATACCATAATTTAGACTGTGGAAATTTTAAGATCAGTAGAAATATATTTAAAAAGGAAAAGAAAATATCCAAGTCTTCTCTAAGAAACCAAGCTGAACATCTGTTGGACCCTCTCTTAGGCTACAAGAAGTCACTGAACTTGTGGACCGAGCAAAGTTGACATGAATTGTTAGTAACAGACCTGAAACTCTATGACATTATTCTATAGAATCCTTTTAATTCTTTTTCACTGCTGTGCATTTTACTCCAGATATAACTAACAGAAGTGCTTCTCAATATATGAATTTTCAGTACTTGTATGTGGAAAAAAATATGCTCCTTCAAAAGCATAATGAGGCTTAAAAGAAAGCAGCAGAATTATGCACAAAGATGGATCAGGGTATTTATTAAATACCAAACCCAATCTGTTTCCAGATGGACTTTATATTATTCAGCAATTCCCATTCTTAATTTATAAATAAACAAAAAAATCATTAAATCTGGGCAAAACTACCAGTGCTAAGAGTTCTATTAGATTTCTACAGTGAAAATTTCTGAAAAATGTATGTTGTGAAGTACATTTCAAAGGTAATATTTCACACTAAAGGTAATATTTCAAAGAAACGTGTGTATGTAAGTACAAAATAAGTTAAGGAAGCAAATTACTAACTGAACGTGCAAATAGCAAATTTCAGCTTAAAAGCAACTGATCTTTTTTAAACATGCCAAAAACTGAGTTCAGGACTGTGAACTGCTGCTGTAGCACACAAAACTTAAAAAACATTCCCAACACTTAATCTCTGCTCTGCAGCTTTCAAAATACCTAAAGTGTCCAAGGCACGCATTCTTACAGTGATTTAGGCATTCAGTACTCTCCACAGGAAAAATTAGAAACCTGAAGGTCACAGCAGTTCAAAAGGACGTATTGAGACAGACTGCACGTTAGATTCCAGCTTAAAAATCCAGGCAGAGTCACAGTGGTGAAGGCTGCACTACACAAAACTGCCACATCCACCTGGCTAAAGTACACAAGCCCTTGAATCAGCACCTACGCTCGGTTGTGGAGGTGAGTCTCGGTATACCCTGATGCCTGGGTACCTTGATGATCCAGACTGGGAATCTATTACTTGCACCATGATTCCTTTCTGGAATTCACGTGGTTTCCACAATGAGAAGCAGAGTGTGCAGATGGTGTGTGCATGGCCCTATCTGGCCTTGGTACGGGACATGGGCTGGAAACATGCTTGAGAAACACTCCTGGAAACAACTGGGAACTCGGAACTGGTACTGCCTGCTGAAAACTCAACATACCCTGCACCAAAAATGGTTTAGTCAAATCCTGGGCAGGATAACTCTACTTAAATAAGCCTTACTACTTCACCGTTTCCTTGGCTACAGAACAAAAACTAAGCAGGCCAATACCATTAGAATAGCTTGTGCTCCTCAGACTCTGTGGTTTTAACAGAGGCCATGCTGTTAAAAAAAATTGTAAATACAATCCTGCTCCCTGCCCCTCCCCCACTTTTTTCTTCCTGACCTCTGTCAATTTGAGCTTGAATTTGAATTTTAGCCCAAACTAACTGCAGCATATATGAAGGGTATAACATTCCTGGTATATGCCTCTATTAGGAAATCAAACCCAATTAGATTGCTTGACTCCAAAGAAATAAACAGGGCATTTAAAATGTATTTATGTTGATTACTAGAATTGTAAATTGTTCTGTATTCCTTTATTTAAAGGTTATTTCAGTTCCTCTTAAAGATGCTTATGGATGCAACAAATTCTCACACAATATTAAGAAGCAATTAACCACAGAACGAGAAGATCAAAAAAGAAAAGTGGCATATTCATTTGGTACATATCTACATACAACGAAGAGTTTGGGAAGCAAGCAGGGGAACTCAGAGCATAAGAGTCCAGAAGGAGGGTGAGGGACAGGGAGGGAAGGGGCTCAGGGATAGCACAGGGCACAAGGCAGATCCCTTAACCTTTTACCTTACCAGTTCCAGCTCTTGAATATAACGTGTGTATTTTATTTAGGAAAACACTGTTGCACTAGGACCAATGCAGCGATTAGCTAATACTACTGCATTTTAAATTAGGCAATAGGGTCTAAAACTAGATACTCATTCCTCTCAATGCTTCATGTGTAAATTATAGGGGGAAAAAAAGCTCTGACTTCACTCAGGTCAAACCCATTCAAATGACTAAACTGGAGGTTTGAAATTTAGAAGGGAAAATTTAGTTTCTTTCTACCACCTTATTCCTGCAAGACTCCCACTCCCCATTTCTGCTTTCTGAGAGAACAGTCCTTTTAGTCTTCATACCCCATTGACTCATTTCCTCTTAACCCTTTAGGGAAGGGCTGGTGGATTTGCTTCTTTTCTTTCCCCTTCTATTTACTCTTCCTTTTTCTACCTCTCTTACTTGTTCAACAGCCTGACTTCTCTTTTCTATTCTCAATTTCTTTCTTGCCTCCCTTTTGATATCCCTTCTTCTCTTTCCTCCTTTTCTGGATTGCACATACGCATATAATCTTTCAGTGTTTGCTAATGTATTTAGTGGTAATTTTCCAATCCCTCACAACACAGGAAAGATAAATTTGCACTAACCGTTCAATTTTTTTTTAATAAAAGGGGATCTGAGGCATCAATCTGGTTGCTCCATAGCTGCAAGAGGCGTTCTTGTTTCCCTCTTCAAGGCTGGATCTCTCTGCTTCACATTTATCACACTTCTGGCCTACTTTTCCTGATTTTTCTTCCCATTCTCCCCCCCCCCCCCCAGTTTTCCTTCTCATTTTACTTCTGCCATTTGACTTTTTCCTTCCCAGTATTTGTATATCTTCTTCCTCGTTCTCTTATCCTATTTGTGCCCTTCCTTTCTGTTTCTCCATCCCCCTCTCTCTCTGTTATCTCATCTGCTACTTGTTTGTTGTAATCTGCTTCACTTATGCCAGTGAACACACTAGAAAACCACACCTCTCTGCGGGTAACGTTTACCCAAATGCCTCAGGAAGGGAGAATGCCTGAGTGCTTGCAACAAAAGATGTCTAAAATAGAAGTAGGGGGAGAGGAGAAAGAGGAAAGAAAATTGTGCGGAGCTGCAATTACTGTAAGTCTTTCTAGTGATGTGGTTGGATGATATATGTCTGAATCAGAGAGCCTTCACAGTCACAGGTGTGTAAAGCCACCTACGCAGAGCAACTTGGATTTTTTATGTCCTTTACAAATGCTCTAAAGCTGCACCGTGGTTTGAACAACACTTACATTTACCTTTTGAAAAATGGTGTGAAGAAGAAGTATTGCTACCACATTTACATTTTTATAGTATGGCTTGCTCTGAAAGTGTTAGAGTAGATTGCCTGGCTTAAAGCCTGGCTCAATGATTCCTGGAGGATATTTTTTCCTGCAGTATCCAACTACCATATGGAGTGCCAAGTAGCATAAGAGAGATTTCAGAAGCAATTCCATGATTACAGTTACTATACATTAAAGGCACAGAAGAACTATTGTAAATTATCTGTATGGTTCTTGCATAATAAATTACTTTGCTCATATCACAGGTGACAGGCTTCCATTACAGATCATTTTATTTAAATGCGTGGCAATCTTTTTAAACAAATGACTCCTAGTAGCAGAACTCCTGTGATTCTAACAGTATCTCATTCCAGCACCACCATTAAATGCCTCCTGAGTGACCTTGAGCAAATCATTCTTCACCTCACCATCCCGGTTGCCTCCCTTCCTGTGGTCTGCCTGTCTTAGGTATTTAGACAGTGACAATCTCTCTTTGGAGTAGAGAGATCACTTTATCACTTTTTAAATTCTTAATGCAATGGAGCCTATACTAGTCTCTAGGAACTTCTGTAATAAATACTTATTAATAATTATATTTAATCATACTAATAGGATGAGTTTTGGAACACATGACTGGCAAGCAAAAGTAAGAGTCAATTATTTCAAAGATTTGGACCTGAGGATGAGTTGTAATGAGCAATGGTTGAGGACCATACAAGTAGCACCACCTGTGAAGACTTTGATTGAAATGACTCAACACAGGGAGGATAGAGGGAAGAAAAGAATCCAGTTCTCCATAGCAACCTCCAACTCCCTTAGATATGAAGCTATTCTTTCCTCTGCTGAAATCGTGTGATATTTTCTATGATCACTTCCTTCTCCATGCAAAGTATTTCTGTCCACAGCCACTACCCAGCTCCTGGGCAGCACTTACTGCTCCTCTTGGCAATCAGCAGCACTCTGTTCTATACCCCTCAGAGCCCCTTGCCTTTTATTTCTTTGCTCTTTATCACCTTTTGGACCCTTTCGTTAATTGGACTTCTAGCTCTGTAAGCTCATGAAGGATTTCAGTTCTTTCCCAGGAAAGTCCCAGTAGAGGTACACCCTCCAATTCCTGGAGTAAGTGAAGTGATGTTCTAAAACTCTTGATTTGATTTTCAGAGGACACATACTCTATGCACTGAGGAAGTAGGTGTCTTACAGTAAACAAGAAGTACAAGATTATGTAATTTAAAACTGCACCAAAGCACATATGTGCAAAATGACTGAATTAAGATTACACAGGCAACTTTAGTCCTGGCATTTTCCAGCTTTCTAGAACTCAAGTGGGCAAATGAAATAATACCGTTCTTTTATCCTAGGGTTTTTTGGGTTTATAGAGCTTCTTAGGTTTAAAAGATAAACAAGCAAGACTCCTTCCCAACCTTTCAGTTTGAAATCCCACTATATTTTACTGACAACCCTCTAAAATTCAAGAATCATGTTTTTTTCCCTCAGGTTCTGAGGGGAGAGTATTCCGGTAGTCACAGCCTTTTAATTTTACATTGTTTTATTTTCACTGCACTTGTTTTTTCCCCTCTCTTCTCTCTCCACTTCTGTTGCAGTCTCCCTCCCTCAAACACCTTTTACTCGCTCCCCCTCTACTGCTTCAAATCTGCCCACTTGGTTTCTCTTGCCAGCATATCTCTCTCTCCTACTCATCATGCCAATATTCCCTCTTTACTACTCCCCCAAGTCTTCCTTTTCACTCTCAGGTTTTGCAACTAGGCTGCTTTTTCCCTTGGGCATCAAGACACAGGAGTTTTCCTGTTTTGATTTCCTATAACCAATCTCCACACAGATGTTTTGGTACTATCAGAAATCATTTCAAGGACACCTGAAATGCCTAGGACAGAGGCAGTCTTCAAAAAGTTTAGCCATCAACCACTAATAAAACTCAACTTAATATACAGGATCTGAGATTTTTCAGAAATTCTTATCTTGGATGCATATGGGATAATTTTTTCACAGAGGTGCCTATATGCATGTATTTGACAGTGATGTCACTACATATCCTGTGCCATAACGTGCGAGACCTAAATCTTTCAAAGAGGCAACTTTAGGTACCAGGAAAAAAAATAATCATAAATTCTACACTAAGAAATGACTGCTAATTTAGCTGAAATTTTACCCCCTTTACATTTCAGGTGGAGACCAATACCTGATGCACCTAGAATAATCAGTCCAGTCATATTTAAACAAAATTGTAAACAAATGAAAACTTGGTTTTATAACAGAAATTAGAAGATAACTTTAAAATCAGATTTTTGCTGCCTGTGCCCCATAACGTGGATGTTCATCCCTTCTCACACTGTGTTGACTTCTGCAGGTTTCTGTGTGACTTTTCCCTTCTGCCCCTACATAAACACCCGAAAACTTCTAGGGAGCTGGAGGCTGAATCGGAGGTCAGCAGTGCTAAAAACGTTTCTCTCCTGAGTCCCTTCCAGGTACTGCAGAAAAGTGCCAGTTTGTTGAAATTCAAATTCCCATCTCTGAAGGACTAGCTTCTTTCCTTACTGGAAAGAAAAAAGATCTGGGGAGAAATCATAGCTGAGGCAAAGAGTGGTAAGAACCAGGGCCCCGAGGGCACTGATAGGACATCGTGTCCCTGCCCAGCTCCCTGCCCTGGGGCTCCCCGCACCTACCCACGGCCAGGACCCCGTGTCAGCCCCCCGGGGTCATCAGTCCCTGCCCCAGTGATGCCACAGCAGGGCTCCTCACAGCCCTTCCCTGCCCAGCCATGGGCCATGCTGAGCTGGGACGACTCATGGGCCCACATCCCGGCCTGTCCTCAGCCCGTCCTTGTCCCCAGGGAGGTGCCCGATGCCTGGGGCTGGGGCTGCCCTGGTGCCCCCCGGGTTCCCTGCTCCTGGCTGGGGCTATGGGACAGGCCCTGGCTGCTAGACCCTGCCCTGACGGACCCCTGGGGTGCTCCCACTGCTCCTGGCTCCCGACCCTAGGGAGCCACCGGCGCCCACTGTGCCCTGACACCATGTGCAGAAGCACTGCCTGCACCCTTCGCCTTGACGATTAAAGCCTGAAACTTTAGGGAGCAGCGAGGCCAATCTTATTTTATTCTGTTGGAAACAAATCAGAGTTTGTTAGAGTTGTTTCTTTTACAGCCTTAAAGTTCTCAGGTAAGAAAAGCAAGAGAAAAAGACACAGTCTGCCTAGTGCATTTCATGCACTGAGGAATGATATGGATGATGCAGAAATAATGAGTTTACTAGGCTTTGGTGACAAAAGGGAAATATTAGAAACTCGTAAGTGCAAGAAGTCATTGGAAAGCTTCTTACAGACAATTACCATGATGTCCTTGGACACGATGCTTATTTTCCTGTTCCTGACATAAATAGAACATAATTAATAATAAGGAGAAGGTCAATGCAATGCATCATTTATGTTGTTTTTAATATCTGGATTTCAGGAAAAAAAGAGAAAGTAGTTTTAAAGCACTCCAAATATATGTGTATTTTATGGATCTCAGTCAAACATGTAAAATACATCCACACATTCACACATAACAAAAACATACTTTTTTAATAATTCCAGCCTGACTTTTAAAGTAATTTTATTTAATATGTAGCGTAAAGGTTACCTTTTTGTGATTTCTCTGGTATTCATAAATAAGTCTAGTTTAACTGGTTTTCCTTCTAGATACACAGCAGCATCTTCTAAATGGGAATGCAGGGTGTTTATTGCTTTCTGGACAGGGAGGGTAATCATGCTGCTAGGGACCCCTCAGGAGGGAAGTTGGCAATGGGCTGATGAATACACAGTAAATTATTTCCTGAAAAGTCCTGTTAGCTTAAAAAAATGTTAGTTATCAAGACTTTATGCTTAATACAAGAAATACAAATAAGCTGACTGTAGTCTGAATCACTGCAAAGAGTATGTGTCTACTTCTTGTACCAAGGAAGATGGATTTTGTATTTTCCTATCTGCAGTAGCTCATACAGTTATTATGCCAGAGAGAAAGAAAAGAGAAATGGAGAGGGAAGAATAGCTATTTTATTCAGCTTTCTGGTTCTGTTGTCTCAGTGCTAACTGGTGTAAGTAACTGGGATGAAGCTGTGAACTGCATTTATAGACACAGAGGATCTTGAATCTATAGTGAGCATTTCTCAGAGAAGAAGGACCAAATTAGAACTGCAGCTTGAAATATTATTTCCAAACAAGTTTTTAGAATCATCAGAATATGTCTGCCTTGTAACTATGAAATAGCAGTACATGACAGTCTTTATCTTAGCCTAACATGCAAATATAACATGGCTGCCAGTATGATCCAGCCACTCAGGAATAACCCCAGACGGTTAAAGCGGCTCACACTGATGCCCGCTATCACAGCCGGGTTACTACTCATTTACCCAGGGCCACAGGCAAGTGAGATATTTGCTCCTGCCTCTCAGCACAGCCTATATTAGTTACGAGTGGCCCATGTCACACTTTCAAGTTCCTGATTGCAGCGGAAAGGTGCCCTTAGTAAAGTAAGATTGACAAGAAGAATAGAAATGCCACTTCCCCTTTGGAGAAATTAGGAGTGGAGAATGGAGTTTTAAAACTCACCAGGATTGATCGTTACTGACTTTTCTGAGCTAATGATGAAGGAGAAAGAATTAAACCTGTAGCAACTCAGATAGCTTTCACCTGAGAACCGATAACCCTTAGGGCAATGTAGACAAACATACCGCATAGCTGTGAGCTGAAGAAGTATGTTGTAAGGGCCTGATCTCAATGCGCTGTAGTTAATAACCCTTCTGATTTCAGAAAAAAAAAAACTTAGGGACTTTTTCCTTCTACTCCCACTCCTATTCTCCACCTCCCACTCCTGACATATTATGAGAAAAATCTCAGACACATGATGGAACAGTTGATTTTTTTTCTATTACCCACTCAATCAGAAATTAAAGAAGCACCACGGGTAAAGCACCACAGTGCATAAGCAGCAGAATAAGCCTGAATGCCTTTAACACACTTGAGAGAGACACTATAAATGATTCTGTACAATTCTTCTTGTCACGTTGTAGATGTTACACAAAATTCTGCACCAAAGATTTGTTTTCTTGGATTTTGTGGGAAGAAAATACTAAAAAAAGACAGGAGAAATGACCAGCAAGTGAATTTCACTTCCATGAAAAATGTTGACATGTCGGAAGATAAATGTATCCTATAAAGAAGACAAAGTTAAGCCATCTTGTTTTCTGTCCCTTTCTCACACAAACCATGCAATAGAAAAAGATCATAAAAATCTCTCTTGTGGATAGCTATGCGGCAATATTAAATAATTCACTAGATTCCTCCTGCAGATCATGGCAAAAGTAGCAATATGTCTGCCTTTTCTGAGTGTGATCACAAACAAAAAAACCCCAAACCGCTAAAACTTGATATAGTTGAGTTTATTTCTAAACAGAGTGATGGAAATGAGGAACAATAATAAGAATTATCTTAGCAACTCTTAAATATTTAGAGTATAGCTTATTATTTTGCATATGTTAAAAGGTATCTGTAACACTAGTGTTTCAAAATGAATTTTAAATCCTCATTGAATGGGAAAAAACTGACAAAGATAAAATGTCACAGTCAGTCCACATACTTTAAAATTATTATCTGTTCTCCCACAATTTATTTAAAAGTGCAGTTACTGCCTCTAAATCATGGAAACTATGCAGAAAACAAAACCTATTTCATTTAACTATTGAAAATTTTTGCATATATACTGAGGGTTTAACAGGACCTCGGTTCAAGAGAAATAAGTGCTAGAAAGTGATAAAAACCAGTGCCATCATTTTCAGGAGGAGCTGCTGGTGGTGGGTGCTGAAGAAATGAGTCAATGATTGCTTAATGAATACACCTTGAAGTCTGTATAAATCCCTGCTTCTCAGAGCAAGCCGTTTGACTTACTGGCTTGTTTCTCTTTCAACAATATACCTTGCCTGCTTAGGCAGAAACTCTTCAAGGCAGAGATTATCCTAATTGTGAAACACTGGATGTGTGTTTGTACAGGTCCTACCAAAAAGTCTTCTCAATCCTTTCAGTTCCACCTAGAGGCACAAGTGCACAACAGCAGCAGGAATACCCAAAATATACATAAGGACTATGAGGGGGCAGGGGAGATACCGCTGCTCTTTGGGTCACAGGAAAAAAAAATATGAAAAGTTTGGAATAACAAAAGCATGAATTTGATGGATTTGTGTGTTGGTGGCTGATTCTCAGATCCAGCTGAAGCTTTTTCTGTGTTAAATACATTTGTAAGTCTGTTCCTGGGCAGGTCTTCTTGTGTCTGAAACATCGGAGCTGAGCTGCAGCCTTTCCTGCAGTTGCACCACTCTTACTAGCCAGTCACTTACTTACATGAAGTTTGTAGGAAGTGAGCCAACTATTTCAGGATGGGGACATATCCAGATACATATATACTTGAAGAGAGAGAAAAACACAATGTGATCACGAGTCCCATTTACTGAGGTAAGTTGGGTCAAGCTGAAAGGTCAGTTTGTCGCAGGAGGCAAAGATGAGTATCTGAAAAGGTCTGCTAAAATATACCTTCAGATTGATTTGGTTGAGGGTTTGTTTTCTACTGTATCTAAAGAGAACTCTGGATTCTGTGATTAAGCTACTGGAAAGGAAAATGTTACAATGATAAAGCATTTCTGCAACTAATTTTTTAAGCCTATGAAAAACACTAATCTTATTTTATGACTCTTGGTTTTCCAGTATTAATATCCACACACACCATGACCACTATAATACTCTTTTGAATGTTATCTTAACGTCATACAATCATGTTCTGCGATGTCAAATGTACTTGGAAATGAATACTCAAAATACACAGTGCTGAAGTTCACACATATGTGATTACACTTCAGACATATTCAGCACAAAAGTTATAGGTCACATTCTCATCTGATATGGTCTGGTGTTCCTTGACAGATTTCAAGCTACACTTAATTATAGCAGATGAGAATCTTCCTGTATGTGTATTAAAACTCATTAAGCCAAGCATTGTTATTGAAGACTAGTCAATAAATATGAAAAAAGTAATTTCCGCATGAAAACACATGGGTTGCTTATATTTGTGTTATTTCATGTCTCTTTTATTAGATATTAGTCTTCTGTAGAGCTATTTCCTGTGGAAAGCGGAGGGACAAGAGGTAATTCAATACTTCTAAGACTTAACTCTTCATGCTTTAGTGTTTGTACCCTCAGCAGAAGTAGAACAGCTGTTCCGGAAGCTTCTGATGCAAATTTTCTCCCAGAGAAAAGCTTTCATTCAAATCTGACTGTTTGCTCAGGTGAATAATCTTTTGGATCAGGTAAGAATCTTTCATATCTTCAATTTCAACAGGAGAAACTATAAGAAAACAATAGAACTCTTCTCTCTATTTAGTTTGATTTTATTGAGTCAATTTATGATCACTAAATCCAAGGTTATTTCATGTAAGTTGCTCTTTTGCAATCAGTGAGTATATTGCTTACCAAAACCAACATTTGAAATAACAATATATAGCATTTAGTTCATGAAAATAAAAATTTCTATCAGCTATGTTGAAATAATGAGGTCCTACCATTTGTGCAGTACAGTTTTAAGTCATATTTATCTCCCTAGTAACTTTAAAATAGCCTCATCGAAGGTCAGATCTGACATTTGTATTTAAGAAGGATATCTAATTCTATTTCATTAGAAACTACTTTACCAGTTTTTCCCAAATTAATTTTGACTCAAATAGATTACCACTTACTTCTTTGTCCTCCTCCATATCATTAATGTGCAATATTACATCCGTGTGCCCTACTTTTGTCACTCATGCTCAAGAATGATGAATTCAGATTGAAAGTGGTGCAAAAAAAGTATTACTAGATTTTCTATGCTCTGACTATCCATTCTGAAAGAGAAGTCTAAAAGATCTTAAATTGTTAAATCTAGCAAAACAAAGACTGAGAGATACTTGAGAACAGCAGTTATATCCACCAGGAAAATAATGAGGAAAAAGAGCAGTTTAACCTGGACAACATTGGCATGTGGACAGGTCACAGCCTAACAGGTTTTGTGATAGAGCTTTAATAACAGAATCTTATGATGTGATTGCCTGCCAAAGCTGGTTGCTGTATGCAGTGACCCAGGAGGTCCGGTCTAATCCTGCTTGACACAGAGTAAGAAAACACCGTGATAATGTTTTTTTGCAATTAGAGTCTTTTACTTCTCACTGGTACTTTGAATTTCCAGTACAATGTTCTCCTGCATTATTTTGGAAAGACACCTGTAGTATACATTAATTCTTTTCTGTGTTTCATTTCTTCAAAGGTTAAAAAATCTTAATTAATGAACCATGTACGTAGAAAACTTGTTAGCAATTTACTTTAGTAAAACAAATGTTAGGTGGTTCAAAGATGTATCTGAATTTCTGAGGAACAGTTAGCATATGACCTCAAAATCCAAATCAGTCTATCCTGAAGTCTCCATGGGGCAGTTGAAAAGTTGTTATATCCACTGCACATACTTTATGTAATTAAGTTTTAATTGCAGTGAAGTTTAAAACTTATTTCAGATTTCTTACAAGTTAAATTTATGAAAAAATGTTGGACAATTTTAAAATAGTTTATCATAGGGAAAGTCCACTATTAAAGAGATTCAGAACATCTGGATTTAAAATTATTCAAAATTCATTTCACTGGCACCCGTGGAACAGAAATGTGTGTGTTACAATTTAATGTTAGGACTCTGTTCTGACACCTGAAGGTAGCTGGCCGTGGCACGCATATTTGCATAAAAATGGATGAGAAAAATGAAAAGTGAAAGCTGCATATTTGTCCCAGTGAAAATGTCTTTGGCTTACATTTGGAATAGATGTATATTTAATTAGAAGATATTGTATGCACCTGTAAAGTGAGAAGGGTGAATTAAAAGAAAGTGGTACATGGAACTATAACTGTGCCAGAGGCAGTGTCGTAAGTACAAGCACATCCATCAAAGGAGGAGATAGCCACAGAACCGGTTGCTTTTACAACAGCTAGAAGAGACCTATTTTGAATTATTGCCTTTAGGTCATGAATTTTCAATCATGTTCTGCATCTGACTTTGTACACATGGGTGAGGTTTTGGGGGAAGGAGGCAGCATGAAGGTTTGCTGCTCAGTTGTAAGTGCTATGGCATATGATACAAGCAGACAAATCATAATTCTGCCTTCGCTTACTGGCTAAGTATAGAAAAGATGTTTATGTGTTTGGAAATTGTTTTAAATGCACTTAGGTAGTAATGGAGAAGGGATGGCCTACAACAGAGATGTTATCTGAGCTTGCTAGCATGCGCATGTAATGTACAGGTTTTCTACAATGTAGATGAAACCCACCCAAATCCCACCTTACTGATGTTCGCGGGAATATTACTTTAGCTGAGTTTTTTTAGTTCTCCTGTAAGCAGACTTAGAATTAAAAATAAATAAAAAAAAGGTGGGGGGTAGGGGAGAATAAAACTTAACAGTACTCTAATTACTCTGAAATTTTCTGCTAACTATTCTTACTTTGGTAGTAAAAGTTCAGATAATGGTCTTTCACTTTCAAGCATGGAGGGCAGAAAATTTTTTGGAGTAGCTCATATTAAAGGAAAGTGGCTTCCACACACTTTTTTACCCAGCTTTACCTCCTGTTACGTAATAGATATGCCTACATCTCATCTCTATATATCTGAGAGTTTGGCATTTGGGGAGCATGGCTTGATGGGAAGATAGAATATTAGGAGAAAAACGGTGCTATGGCTACATAGCTGTTTGATCTAATCTCTCTCTTCTACATTTATAAATGGTGAATCTTCCCTGACTCAAAAATATGCACTGGGTACCTTATAGAGTCCATCATTTATGAAAATAGTTATATTTACTTAACCCTACCCTGCTCAGTTGGGAATTATGCACTTTCTGTCCTAATGTTACATGTCTACTTAAGACCTTGTAAATCACAGTGACATTTCTGCAGTTGGTTCTCTTCCTGCAACTCTCTTTTCTCAATAACAAACTCAAAACCCACCAGCAGGTTGCCTGATGAAGTGTTTTGCCTGGTTATTTTCAATTTTTATACTAAGCTTGCATATGGCGTAATAATGAAGAAAAAAAAAAATCATTGCAGTGTGATTGACAATCCCAAAAATCCTAGCTAGAAGAATAATTCAGCTATGGGAA
The DNA here is from genome assembly GCF_965638725.1 of Aptenodytes patagonicus. NCBI lineage: Eukaryota > Metazoa > Chordata > Aves > Sphenisciformes > Spheniscidae > Aptenodytes > Aptenodytes patagonicus. The sequence goes on along the minus strand of NC_134951.1, from coordinate 34,420,749 downwards.
TCACTCAGAACAATAAGTAACTCTTAGCCCAATCTTTTCACTGGGGTGTCTTGTACCAATGCCAAAAAGGCATGATGTGGCCATGCAATAAGGAACAGTGTATTTGTTTTAGGTATTTGCATATTTTAAAGGTACTGATGTTCTGATTAAATATATTGTCCATCAACATGAAAACCTGATAGATGAATAGTATGCCTTGCTCAGACAATAAAATGGACAGCGTTTACAGTAGCTTCAGGAATATTTAAGAAGCCAAATAACTCTTTAACTTCTTTTTTTAATGATAGGAGGTATAGAATATTTGTTCTGAGCACCGGGACACTGATGTTTAGCACTGTCTGGTCGACATTAATGCATGCTTAAACTAGATCAGAAACTATAGTTCAAGTATTTGAATTCTCAAAGCATTACCATAAAAAGACAAAGATAAAAAAAAGAAGTATTCATCTGCTGTAGAGGAATATAGGGAAGACACAATCTAAAAAATTGCTACAGAAAAGCTAAGAAAATGAGAAATAAGAGCTTTCCCCAGGGAAAGAAAATTGCATGTAGTTACTTGAATCACAATCTTTGCTCAGATTTTTACATGACCCTTTCTAGCATGTAACAGCAAACAGTAAAATATTAGTATTTTCATAATCTATTAGAAAATATAGTAACAGAAATGTTTTATATTCCTAATGAATGAACCAGATTTAGTCTATTAATATACAATATAGGGGAGAGAAGTGGCCTATAACAATGTTCCTTATTATATATATGTCTAGCTATAATTTTTTTTGTAAGCTATGACTTCCAGTGAAACTGTGAAATTCAATTTTATAATTATAATTATACTCAATTATTGGAGTATGAGAGGCAAAAATATACATCTAGAGATATGAGACCTGTGTATTTTATAACAGAGAGATAACATCATTTTCTTGAAATTATATAGGAAGATTTAAGAAATGCAACATGAACAGAAATAACAGGAAAAAATATTGCTTATAGGAACTTTTGCTGACCAGAAAAAGCCAATGTATATTTTGCACTAGCAGTGGACTGAAACAGATGACTTTTTAAAGAACTGCTGAGTCAAGAAGTTTTCTATGTTTTCTTGCCTGAAAGTCTCACTATATAAAATCTATTCTGTCCAATTCCACCTAAGGGTTACTCTTAGAGATTTTTTGAATGCCCACAATATGAACATGGAAATAAACAGCAATGTTAAAGTAACTTTTTTACCCCCAAATTTCTTGCTGAAATCACTGTTGATAGTCTGGAAAACATTTGCTCAATGCTCCTACTGATTTTAAGTGGAAGGCAGGCAAGTTTTATGACATAGTACATATCTAACTTCTGGGCCTTAATTCACACCAACATTTTATTCAGTGCTTCCACTTCTACTACTCTGGATCAAGGACTAAAGGAAGGCCGGCAATTTCATTGTCCACATGCAGCACCTTCAGTCAGTTTCTTCCTTTAGTGTGTCCAACTTCTGCATTTAAACACTGACCAGGACCAATGGCTTTCTGACTGGGAGCCCTCCCTCCACAACAAACAAAAGAGCAAGTAGTTGGATACCAGATGTCTAATACAAGGGTAAAGTGTGTACACATATATGCAGATAGTAAATTATTTGACCAGTGCTCAGCAAGGCAAAAGTTGCTATTATTTCAGTCTTTAATATTGAATGAAATTAATTTATATGAATGTGCACTTAAATAAATATATCAGTCTTAATCATATAGGCCATAAGCACGTATAGTTAAAAATTACTATGCCCACAAAAAGTATTTTTAATTTAGTCTGAGAAAGATTGTTCCTTTGCCATGATATAGCAGTGATTTCTCTCAGTTCCTGAAATAATTTGTTCCAGTTTACAGTATCAGAGAAAACTGTCCTGCCTGTGCTGAGCTGTTTCTACCACAGCTAGGCTGCTACCAGTATTCAAACCAGGTAGATGAAGGTAGGGTAGATATATTGACTCTACATTGCAGTACACTCAGTGACTAGGTGTAGAAATAGTTTGTGAATGTTATTTTTCCCTTTGTAGCTAGACGTCTTTGGAGATAGCTGGCATCTGCAGTGATACTTGAAATATTGTGATCAATGTTACAGAGCACTGGATAGGAAAATCAAGGAAACTAGAAATAGCAAAATGTGGGATGCTTCTTGGTAGGTGTTATTTTGCAGTTCATCACAAGTACAACACTGAAATGTTGCCATTAGTCACATATACTTGTTGCTGTTTTTATGCACACAAGAAAGACTTAAAATTGAGGAGAAAACCATCTTCCAAACTAAATAACATCATCATCATCATCATCTTTATATTAGCATTTTACCCTCTCAAAGGGAGGGTTTTCCTCCTTACTTTCAAAACCACACAGACTGGGAAAACAACACAATATATACCAGCAAATATACTCAGAAAATTTGCATCTCTCTGTACACATATGGGAGGATCTGGAAGGTTTGAGGATATATGATGGAGAATTTTAAATAATCTTTTGGAAATTCTTCTAACTTAATTTTTAACAAAGCATCTCAACATTTCCAGTCCTAAATTGAAGAAGACTGCAATTGTGCAAACTTACAGATGTTCTTGAGTATTGCCCCCCTGTAGATTTCAGTTAGACTATTCACAGGATGTGTGTTTAAACAATCTTAATCTAATACTTTGGTGAGATGTGAGTCTGAGGAGAAATTATGAAACAGAAGAAGCACATATGAGAATTATTTCTTGGTAGACTAAAACATCAGAATCTTTCTGAGTTCCATCTGATTTTTAAAAGGCACCAAATGGCTAGCAGGAAAAAGCCTGATTCAGTTCAGATTTGCACCGATTCCAGCCCAGGGACCAGAGAAACTGTTGCTGGGGGGTAGGTATAAAAAAGCCATGTGTTTAAATAACATGGTAGTCATGGCATTGGGACTAAAATTCACAGGTCTGAGAGTTAGGCGTTTCTTTGAGCAGTTTCTTTGCAGTTTCTTTGAGCAGTGAATAGGGAGAGTTAGGTGTTGAGGACAGTATTCACAGCAGCCTTGAGTAAAGCACACATGAAACAATCAATAAAAAAACTGGTAAATGCAATGTTTAAAATTCAGCTTCATTGGCATCTACAGGGATTGACACTGGAAACCACTTTCCATACACAGGTAACTGTCATACAGATGACTGGCTGATTCCCTTTTAAATGAAACTGCCAGAAAGATAGAAGCAGTGCTGTCCCAAACACCTTTTACCCCAAAGAGGGAGACCTGGATTTTAGGTCGTCATCAGCCAGAAGGAGTTCAGAAGCATCTTATCTCCGGGACTGGCAACTCTAGATTGAAGGTCACTCTCTTTACAACCTGTTGAATTGTGCCACAGTCTGTGTATAAAGATATAATTCACAGGACCAGAAAATGACAAACAGGGAGACTGATCCTAACCAGCTGACAATGCCTCTTCCCTTGGAAGGTGTGGGAATCCTGTTTCAGGGACTTACATATTCAGCACTAAAGAATACCTGGGAGTTCACGTGGACTCAGAAGCTGTGGGTTCAACATCCACCTCTTCCCTCTCCTTACTTTTTGACCACTGTGGAAGTCAAACAAGCACGTCTGGGCTTCAGATTTCTGGTAATTATTGGTAATTCTTTTCCTTTTTAAAACTACACTGACAAGGGCAAGGACACCAGTATCATCTTAGTAGCAGCAGCACTTCTATTAGCATCCGGACCTCTTATAACTAGGAAGAATGAATTAGACAAAATGTGCAACTTCAGTACATGAGGAATCATCTCATGGTGCACAGCTCTGGTGCATCTTTACCAGTACTGGCAGTTCACTCCAACGGGAAGAATTACTGATAGGTGGAAAGGACACCGCTTGACTTTCGGATCTCTGACTGAACTTTTACAATGAGAGTAGGCTGTTTGTCTGTTGTTTGTTTGGTTTTTTTACTCATAAACCCATCCAAAGTTAAATGGAAGTCACTGAAAGAAAATATGACACTCCATAATTCATTCTGATGCAATCTGTTTTCAGAAAAGTGCTGTACTTCTACTGTCCTTATTTGAGCACAGGGTTTCAGTGTATTAAATTCTCCACTGTGTCTGCTGATGAATTTAAGTTTTGCTCAAAGGCTTCTAGATGGCTCTTCTGTAGTTTTACTGAGGAAGGAAGTGTATAAGTAAAACAGAAAATGCAGTCTTTGATGGTCAGTAAGACTATTAGAAATATTTTTTCCCTGCTAAAGCAGATCTCAGTTCTACCAATATCCAAAATTAAACTATTTCTTTATAACTATAAATTGGACTGCTTGTGTCTGTTTAGATTCCCAAGCTTTTGCATGGCATCAATGTTCTCTGTCCTTACTTGAGATGTGCTTTTTAAGACAGCAGTACTCTTGGTATTAAATATGTCTATTTTTTCTTTTAAACTTTAGCTACAGTTACATTGTGACCTTTTTAACCACCTACTGAAATTTCTTTCAGCAGATAAATAATAAAGAGACTTTCAGTTCAGCAAAGCAAGAACTTAAATTTAGGGAGAAAAACAGTGCCAATAATTTGACAGACATGCTCATTTAATGTGCAGATATCAAACTAAACTCGCATAGATTGAAGATAATGAACCTAGTTATATAACCAAGTTGAACACATGCCATATAGTATTTTGCTATATTATGGTTTTGTTTTACATTTTTCCACTAAAATTTAGCAATAAGGGCTAATCTGTACTTCTCATAGGCGATTAAAAAAAATCACAAGTGTCATTGAAATCTTATTTTGTAAAAATTCTAACATTTTCACCCAGTTGGAGAGCAAGTTGAAAACACAAGGTACATTAACTTCGGTATTTAAAAATTACTTTATATGTAAATATCCCAAAAGATTGAGAAAAATGTGCATAGGTTGAAGTAAAATTAACTTTAGGTGGATATTTCTAAGTTAATTGATTGTGTGCACAAGAGAAAAATAAGTAAATATTGAATTATTTGGTAACCAGAACATTTTTTTTTCTGGAAATAAATACGATCCTTATGTTATTCATTGCCTTTTTACCGCTCAAGTAACTGCTTGGGAGTTTCCACACGTTTCACTGATTACATTATTGTAAAGGGCAAAATATCCCTCAAACTAAAATTTCTTTTTTTTTTACACATCCTTCTGGAAAGACTGCATAAAATGTAACAGAAAAAGGGGATTTAACGATGATCAGAATTTATGTCCTGTACAGCATACTGAAGAAGAAGCTAAAACGTGAGGTTTAAGGGAGAACTGAGAGCTAGCAAAACCCAAACTTGATAGCATGTGGAATTATTCAGTGCACGGTACAGAAAACAAATTTTTGAATATTTATAAGACACAATTCATGAAAGTCTTGTTATAATGTTTTATTGTTAATTAGTTTGCTTGCTATGTAGTCTTGTCTGCTGACACAACTAATCCCTGCAACCAGGATGTTTGTACCTAAATGGGTTCTACTTTGTATGTGTGAGTGTTATTTGTCTTGTTAAATTAATTTCAATACATGAGAAAATAAAGGTGCCAGATCAGTGGGTAGGGGAAAGGGGAGTGTGATGTAAGCCATTCAGTTCTCGCTTTTAAGTTTTAAAGTACATCACCCACTTCAATTACGAAAGACAGTGAAAAGGTTATTTCTGGGTTTTTAACCTTTAGGAACTGATTTAAGAGGCAATCAAAAATACTGAAATACAATTGGTATTAATAAATCATGAGAGGTTTGTGTTCTTTATTTGTGTCACTACGCAGAATGAGACTAGATTTTCTGCTTCACAAATTTCAGACCTCCTCATTATTAAGAAAATATGGCAGAGGAACCATATAGCCAGAAGAGTTAGCCTGATTCATTCTTTGCTTGTGTAAACTGATAAATGGTACATGCATTTTATGACAGGAATTAAAATCTGAAAAACAGAACTGCTTAAAACCACACAAATTGTTGTGCTGCAGCGGGAAAAAAAAAAAAAGCCTTGTTACAGATATGAAATCCTGGGCCTGTTTGCACATTGGTAATATAGAATATAGGATCTATATTGCTTTTAAACATATACTGAAAGTCTGTTCAATACCAACTATAGCATTCACAAAGTTATGCAAGATTATGGTTTTCAAAATGCCACAAAAGTTAAATATCAGACCATTTTGTGTTCTCGTTACAGCTGTTGTCATGAGAATGGATTGACAGTGTACCACTTACTACCTTCATTATAATCTCTGCTTGGTAACTGTTAACACAATGGAAGGCTGATAACATGTTCAAGTTCTTTTACTTCATAAATAAGCTTGTAAAGAGGCCAGAAAATGCCTCAAAAGTGTTTTTGGGAACGTAATTAACCTTGTAGGATCACAAAGACCCATTTTTTATTATCTTACTCGAGTGGAGATAAGGTAAAACATTTTTTTGTTAACCCTTGATTCTCACTACAAACTTTTTTTTAGAAACTAAATATTCTGTGTCAGAGCATGTCTTAGTCCCAGTGAGGGCTCATTTCTCATTTTCTTTCATTTAAAAATGCCTATCAATTTCATTTTCTATTTCCAATATTAACTTTATTGAATGCATTGCCTGTCCTCTGACAAGATACTGATACCTTGTCTGTTATCATCGGAGGATATTTTCTCCATAGAGTCACTGGTTGTCACTATGAACTTAATGATGAATTTACAAAGTTGGAAAATGTCCATCTCCAAAAACTGCAGACTTTGTATCTTAATTTACTTCTGAACTTTGTTCTTCTATACCCAGTTCTGTGAGTTCAATGTCAATAGCATCTTTTCAATATTTTTAATTACGCTTATTATTTTTACTTTTGCTTGCAAGGAACGCAGCTCTATAAGATCATTGTTTATAGTCTGATGGTCAGGGCTATCTCCTGGAAAGAAAAAGCTGTGAGTTTGAACCTCCTCAGAGTGAAGAGGGCTTAGAACCCCTAGTACTCCACAAAGACTTTAACCTTAGGTTATTTTGCAAAAGGTCGTCCTCATCTCTTTATGAAGTATGTGCTTACCCAAGGACATAATTTGGCAATCCATATCCTGACGTAGAGATTGATACATAGGGCAGGATTCAGTTTGGTATTGAAACTTCTAAATTTAGGTACCTATAGGTATGCAAGGTGTCTAAGCTTCCATTATAGTCAATGGAGATCTTGTCGGTACAGTCTATAGAGCCTAGAGGACAGTTTACCTGTAGTAGGTACCCGACGACTGTGGTACTGGCAGACATACACATTCGAGTGTTTTCATTTTCTTAATTTTGCAGTTAATTCTGCTGTTAGCAATTGATTTCATTTCCTACATACAGTACTACTAGGGATGTCTTATGGTGTCTTTGCCTTCATCTGCTTTGAAGGGCATAAGTTTCTCCTACCTCCTGTAGATATATCCTGAAATTGTTCTACATGCCTGTATTAAAGTATCTAAATTGAGCCTTTAATACTAACTTTTAATTCTAGGACCTATTCAAACACATTTACATATCAATTATTTCAAATTTCCTAGCTCCATGCAGATTTCTGGCTCAGTCTGGTTAACAGAAAAGGGTAGGTGTCTTGTTTAGTTGCTGTGAGTCACTTCTTGTAGTTCTTACCTCTCATTTGGCTGTCCAGGACATTTTGACACCAAGTTTAAGGAAAATAAATCATCCTGCTGCACTCAATGACCTATGTTTTAGACTTCTACACTTAATTTGGACACTTGAAATGCAGTAAATCTGGCAAAAAAAGTGCTTGAATCTTTTATCATATTAACAAGATGTCATTCTCACATTTGTATCAGCTTGCATTTGTAAAATGCCTCCTCTTAAAACTAAACAAAAAACATCCAGAAGGGAAAGTATTAAAAACAACTGCTGTAAAGTTGGCTACTGATGATCTATATTTCAAAATAAAATACTAATAATATCAAAACCTTATTCACATCCCCAAACAATGCCCTGGGTGTTCCTTGGTTTTCTCAGAAACTTTTTCATTAATCAAAATAAACTGAAAATGTAAAGGTCTAGACAAACCAAAAAGAAAAATAGTTGTATAGGTTATAAAATGACATTTGCATGCCCAGTATATATAGGAACTCTAAACACAGCAGAATGTGTTAGAAAATACCTTCTCACCTCACTCCCAGTCCTCCCCGGATCTTCCCCACAACTGTCTGAACAAGCAGCTTCTTGGTTCTCCTGAGATTAAGTGCTTTTTGTCTGGGATTTCAACTTGTATCATCACTCTTAGATAGTCGTGCACCGACATACTAGTCTTTCGTGGTTCCTTAAAATGACACACAAGAGATGTTGCTATTTTTGCAGGAAGGTGAGAGTGAAGCCAGGACCGGGTGGGTTCTTTTACAAGTGCTAGACAGTTTCTAGACTAAAGAAAGATGGGTAACTCTAATGGCTAGGTCATGGGGTTGTGGACCTAAGAGCACCTTGTTCTCTAATTTTGGCTGAAATACTGACTCACTATGTATATTTCCTTGACTCTGATGAAAATTTTTCTGTTTACTGGAAAAACCTCAGAGGAAAAAAAGGTTGTGTCTGATCAGAGTTGTCTTTTGTAAATCAATTACAAAAATACGAGAACAGAATGGTCTGCTTCAGATGAAAAACAAAAATAAAATATATTCCCAGCAGTAGATTGTACAGGGAAAGTAAGTAAGGAGATATATATATAAAGATAGATAGATAGATAGATAGATAGATAGATAGATAGATAAAAACATGTGGTTTTGGTAAATTTAGCATCGTTTTTCTCCTGCATTTACAATAAAGAAGTACAATGTAATTCACATTAAGGTGCATGTTATGTAATTTAAGATTGGTGTATGTTATCTCACATAAATAACATTAAGAGCATGTAGAATCTGACATCAGATAAATATATATTGCACTATGCAGAGCATGCCTTGCTGTGTAGTACAATACAGAAAATGATGCTTCATATTTTCAATTGTACTTCTTGGGGAGAGTGGTGGTGAATATTTTTTATATGCTTTATTCCTCAAAGATTTTAATCTCTGTGTGTACATGAAATGATGAAGTATGTGTGTGAGTACACACACAATTTGCGTACCTAAAACACCAGATGTTTGACTGTCCACTTACAAGAAAAAAGAGAAGGGAGGGGAAGAATGGGCTGAAGATGAGTGATGTGCATAGAAAAAGATATTATTGACTTTTTCCTGTACATGCTACAGCTTTTAAAGTATAATCTGCTTAAAAAAAATATTAGACTATCTCCCGAATACTGCTGACTCTCTCTCTCATTTTAGAATTCCTGTATTAGCTGCATGGCACTATGTTGGTTAAATGCAATCAGAAGTTGTTCAAATTAAATCATTCTTTTTTGTTTTAAATAAATCTTTTTGCTTTGTGCTATTACCTGATATTTGACATATTTACATTTTAAGCTATTTTGATATTATATTAAAACCATAGCTTCTTTTTGTGAATAATCATTTAAAACTGAGCAGATATCAAAGAAAGTACTCACTGACAATTTAAAAAGATATTGAATAGATCTATATTGCAGTCAAAATTGCAATTGTGAAGTAGTATAAACCTAAAGGATTTAGTTTTAAGTCTGGTCAAAATAATGTACTCTTTACAGGTTAAGCACACAAATATATCAAATTCATTATAAGGAGTGATTCTGTTTTTCTGGTTCTGTATTGCTCTATATGTCAATATATGCAATCCCTTAATTATTGCCATTCAAGTTGATGGAATAACTCCTGAATTTGTGCCAATATCTGTGGAGTGATTCTGGTTCTATGGTCCCAATCTGGCATGCTGTTTAAGCCTGGGCCTTCAATAGATCTATTGGTAAACTTGACATCAGGAATATATTTATGTTAAGTGATGAACTGATAGTAACGTGATGGCATTTTAATTCATGCTTTTGATATATGCAAAGATATTTCTGTAATTTAAAAGACAAACATTTTGCTCTGCTTTCGCATAGTTATGGGTAGATGGAACAGAGAAAACAACCACTACAAATTGCATCATTAGGATAACGTGTAGCATTGGGAATCATAACCATAGACTGTGAAATTTAGAATTATATTATATTCTCCATTGCTTAGAATAATAGCATGGATTGCAGGATGTTATCCCCAGAACATGCACTTGAATGCATATGTATATTACATTTAGTTAACTAGCTATGCAAGAAATCTCTCTTACTCAACATTATCAGAGAAGATGATGATAACATTAAAAAATCATCACAAATACACCATGCTTTCAGCTAAAAATCTATTCAGGCATAATCTAGCAGCTATTCAACACAACAGGTTTTTTCGCGAAATTGCTTTGCTTGGAGATGTTCATCTAGCATATTACCTCCCATTTAGACTTGTTTAAATCCTGATATACATTTGTATTATTCTCATTAAGGTCTGGCCATCCTGCATAGCTTAAGCTTAATAAAAGATCTTCTATTCAAATTAAGTGGTAAGTAGTGTAAATATTGTCCTTACTATCTTTAAAGTATTCACAATTTTAACTGATAAAAACAAAAACATTATTTTTAATATTTTATGCTTGTTTCTGGACATTTCAATTTTATGGCAAATTCAATTCATACCTGGTATACTCCTCTAATCAAATGTTGGAAAATGTAATGTTGGCCTCTACTGTTTCTGTTTTAAAGAAATTCAACCAGCCTAGCTCATAGGAGAGAATAGTAAGTTGAGTTGTACTCTGAGGAACCAGAACAGTGCTGAATTAAATACAGTAAAAACATAGTATATGGTAAACCTACTCCACATATAACCCCTCATAAATTGGAAGATAAATATAAGTTTATATACATTTTTTGCTTTCTCTGTGCTGAAATGGAGTACACGATGAACTAGTCCTCATTTAATGACTTTATGTTCTCTTGATCTGTTTACTTGGTTGTCCTGGTTTTGGCAGGGATAGAGTTAATTTCCTTCCTAGTAGCTGGTACAGTGCTGTGTTTTGGATTTAGGATGAGAACAAAGTTGATAACGCACCCATGTTTTAGTTGTTGCTAGGTAATGTTTATGCTAAGTCAAGGACTTTTTAGTTTCCCATGCTCTACTGACTGAGAAGACTGCAGGGGCACAAGAAGCTGGGAGGGGGCACAGCCAAACTGGCCAAAGAAACATTCCATACCATGTAACGTCATGCTCAGTACATAAACTGGGGAAAGCTGGCCGGGGGGGCTGCTGCTCGGGGACTGGCTGGGCATCGGTCGGCGGGTGGTGAGCAATTGCACTGTGCATCACTTGCTTTGTGTATTATTATTATTATTATTATTATTATTATTATTATTATCATCATCATCATTTTATTTCAATTATTAAACTGTTTTTATCTCAACCCACGAGTTTTTCTCACTTGTGCTCTTCCAATTCTCTCCCCCATCCCACCGGGGGCAGGGGGGAGTGAGCGAGCGGCTGCGTGGTGCTCAGTTGCTGACTGAGGTTAAACCACGACACTGGTATACACCAAAGAACTGTTTATGCAGGATGAGATTCTGAGTACCATAGACAAAACACTATGGAATGGAAGCATGGATAACTAAGGGAGGATCAACAAAAAGATATCAAGAAACTGGTATATTTTATCCTAGCTTTTGCCACACAAATGATACAAGTGCATAGCTACTATGCTACCAACATTTCAATGCATTTTTCCAAATATTAGGATGCTTCAAAGAATGAAAGTCTTAAACCCATCTTCTTTATCCACTCTGCATGAGCTTCTTGTCTAGATTCAAATTCTCAAAATATCATTCATGAAAATAACTCTATTTTTTAATGACAATGGCCTCTGGAAGTCAACCATACAGAAATATATTTTTGTCCTTTTTTTTTTTTTTTTAATCCGAAGGGTGGCTTTTCACTAAATAAGCCTTTTCCAAAATTTTAGATTGAAGACTGACCAGATTTTGTCAGTGAGGACATAAAGACATTGATTGACGTCATGGATAGGCACATGAAGGTCTTTGCTTCCCTCTAGTGACTGGTTCAGGAAGAGATTTAACTGAATCTGCTCATGTTCCTCAATTATGGCACAGAGATTCAGCAAAAGATTAATTATGTGTAAAGATACCTCTGAGGTCAGTGAGATGCTGATACGGCATTAAAGTTGTATACTTGTGACAGCACTTGATAAAATACAGCATATTTAAACTGGACATGTGTTTGTTTTTGATGGAGTTTTACAGTTTTATCAGGCAGAGTTACGATTTCAGTGTTGACAATTCAAGAACAACTGAATAGACTAGACTAAACTAGAATAGAATAGAATAGACTATTTCAGTTGGAAGGGACCTACATTGATCATCTAGTCCAACTGCCTGACCAATTCAGGGCTGACCAAATTAAAGCATGTCATTAAAGGCATTGTCCAAATGCTTCTTAAACACTGACAGGCTTGGGGCATCAACCACCTCTCTAGGAAGCCTGTTCCAGTGTTTGACCACCCTCTTGGTAAAGAAAAGCTTCCTAATGTCCAGTCTAAACTTCCCCTGGCGCAGCTTTGAACTGTTCCCATGCATCCTATCACTGGATACCAGGGAGAAGAGCTCAGCATCTCCCTCTCCTCTTCCCCTCCTCAGGAAGCTGTAGAGAACATTGAGGTCACCCCTCAGTCTCTTTTTCTCCAAACTAGACAAGCTCAAAGACCTTAGCTGCTCCTTGTAGGACATTCCTTCCAGCCCTTTCACCAGCTTTGTTGCCCTCCTCTGGACACATTCAAGGACCTTCGCATCCTTCTTAAATTGTGGAGCCCAGAACTGCACGCAATGCTCAAGGTGAGGCCGCACCAACGCTGAATACGATGGGTTAATCACCTCTCTTGACCGGCTGGTTATGCTGTGTTTGATGCACCTGTGCACAATTTTATCACAACTGGGGGACACCCTCTAAGATGCATTTCAAAACACTATTCTAAACATTTAATTTAAGGTCATTTTGCCATACAAACACTGTTCTTGTAGAAAACCAGACCAGGCTTTGATGAATTACATGATGTTTAATTTATCAGAGAGAATAGTTATTAATTCAGAAGACTTCAATCAAATTTAGATCCATGCATTTGGAAGTAAAGACAAGCAATCCTATACTCTGCAAACGCTCAAAAATGCCTTGTGTTATATTCTCCTCATCATATTACTAAAAGTAGGTATATTTATACCAGTTGTAGTTCTGTCCTTTTTGTACTGACTGCAAATAAGTTTAAAAGTAACAAATATATGTCTGCGCAAAACTACACAACATAATTTACTTATAAGCAATTTATGCACATGATCTGTGCCCCTGTTGTCAAAGGAATAGGAGAGAATGGAGAAGGGTACTTCCCACAGCTCCTTCTCACATGGATAAGCAATATTCCCCAGATTTTTCATCTTCTTGGGTGACACAAGTAGATTTTATTTTTGTTTAAGGATGGCATAATACAAGGACCTTTAGTGCTTCTGCACTACTTCTGTTGGATAAACAGAGCTAAATTTTCTAGGACTGGCAAGAGTCATGAGCTCATCAGAATGAATGAGAAAAAAACCCAGAAATATCATTATAAAACTATTTAACCTTTAGAGTTCTGCATCATGTCAGGGAAATGATATTGGCTTTGAGAACAGCTAGAGAGCATTCTCAATTAGGACTCAGGAATTTGGAACTCTAACTCTACCGGGGTTAGATGAGTGACCTTGGACAAACAGCTTTGCTTTCATTATGCCCTAGTTTCCCCTAAACCAGGGAGTATGATACCAACCTCTGTGTTAAATTGCTTTTAAATCTACAGGTGTAACACACTTTAAGAGTTACATGATATAAATGAGAAAGGTTGATAAATTTTCACAGCTGTAATTGTGCTATATTGTACTTTTGGAAGCTATATTAGATTTGGCAAACACTGCTTTCCCCTACAAGAATCAGTGCAAGTCCAGCACCACGCTGGATTCACAGATCCCATCTACTGCATTTCTTGGTGAGGTATTACTAGGGAAAACAATGATCACATTTTATTTGACTTGGTAACGTCCATGAATTTTGCTGGAAACATAGATACAAAACCAAATTATGAACAATTTGTTTTCTGTTCTAAAGTTTATTCAAACTGCTTAATTATCTTCTGCCCTTATTATACACTAAAAAATCTGTCAAAAGTCCAATTCAAATCTTTAAATTTGATTATGATGATACAACCACTAGTTCTTTTTATTCACATTTCAGAATTATAATTGCCTGATATTACAAGAAACCACTATTTTTAGTTTCTGAAAATTTACATTTACATAAAGGCAATAAATAGCAATTGAGTTCTCAACAAATGGAGTTGATTAATCACCCAGTAAAAATTAAAAAGGAAGTGAACTTATTAGTAAGACTTAATTTGATTTCCTTTTCTCACTATAAATCTCAGCAGACCATGTAAGCTCTGTTCATGGCCGTGTAGGTGTAAGTGAAGAGCAATGTTATAAAAAAGAACTAAATTATAAATTCCTCCCATATATACTGATTCATTTTGTGTATGACTTAAGCAAAGAAAATTTTGGTCTGACTCTTTTTCTACATAAAGACACTCCATTTTATATTGTACAATACCTACATATTTCAGAACTAAGTACTCCTGTATTACAGTATAATCTTAGCAGTTTGTAAATTTAAAAATTTTTAAATTTACGTCTTGCATAGTTTGAGCAGTGGTTTGCCACTTGATCTGATCTGATTCAAATCAGTCAAAGCCTTTTGGTTGTCTGCAAGGGAGTTTGGATCAGGTTTTTCATTCCATACTATTTTAATGAAAAAGGATATGATTCTATAGAGTCTTTCAATTGTGTATGCAAGACTACCAGGAACAGAAGATTAGGTAGCGTGCTATTACACAGGTTCCGTTATGAAAGTTCTTCATAAAAGTAGGTACTCCAGGAGGCATTTATCTTTTGAATAAATTCATTAACGTTAACTCTTCCATTACATTCACAAATATAAGCATATCTTCATTTGCATTGAGAGCAAATTTTCTGCCTTGAAAAATATGAAAGAATCAAAGTCTGACTGATAAGCTGGACCAACAAGTCTGTCTGAAGTCGATGGAACAAGCAAAGCTTCAGCTGGCATATATTGCCAAACTGTATTACATGAAATACTCTCATTCAATTTTTATTCTACTTATAGAAAAATCCATTTCCTCCATATCTTCCTGGTGACAAAAGTAATATGACTGTAAAGTAATATAAAGTAAGGAGAGGCTACTAGTCATGTTTCCAGAGGCAAATTCTGATGTAGGATATTCTAATTATTTGATGATTAGCTTGAGACATTTAGACGTGCATTATAAAGAGTCGTCTTGAACATATTTTCAAAGGCTTGCAAGGCTAGGCCAAACAAAGAATAACTGTAATGATCCATCATGATAGTTTTAAAAAACAAAGTGGAGAGGAAAGGCACAAAGCAGATCATTGTTCCCTGTCAATTTTATCATGAGGTAACAAAATGCAAAAGTTGTTTTGCTGATATGCATGCAAACTTATGTCCTAAAGCTGAGTTGCACTCTGCCCTATAGGCAAATTTGTGAGAAAATCACAATTAACTGGTAGACTTGTCTTCATTTGCATTGAACAAATTCCTTTATGGACTATTTCTCCACAATTGTATCCAGGGACAATGGGAGAAAAATAATTAAAAGCTTTATGGGATAATTAAAAATAAGTAATTGTAAACTTTTTTTAACCCTCTTTTTAATGGGGGATGTTATAATATGCCTGGAGTGAAATCCTGAAATCATATAAATGTATACAATTTCTCATTTCTCATATATAGGTATTCATAGTTTCACATAGCTTCAGGGTAGAACATCTAAACCACTGTCAATGTAAATTTGTATGGCAATGGAAAAAAAAAACAGAGCAGACCTACCACTTGCCCTAAACTAAAACTGAACCAGGTCAAAATCCTTGCAGTACTAAAAATTTCAGCTAATTGCATTGTACTTCTGCCAATCATATTTTCAGCAGGCACAAACTGCTATGAGCACACATATGGACAAATAAAAAGCTACCATACTGTTATAACATCCTTCTGCAGCAACTGGCAGAAAAGAGCCCAAGAATGCTAAAGCTCTTTCCTTACCCAGTGCTGTGAGATGTCATGTTGCACCACATACAGCTGTGGAGCATGCCAGCAACAACTGACACTGTCCTGTGGAGAGCACATGTGCCCACATTACGTCCAACACATTTCTAAAAGAACGAACACCAGCTGCACTGTTTTGCTTATCAGTCAGTGACTATTGAAACTCCCATGTGATATGTCACCTCCTTCCAGTGACCCACCGTGTCCACCCCACCTTCCATGCCCTCATCGTGATGGTGTTAGCCGAGGATTGCATGTGAGGGTGGTACTTGCGATGCTCAGTACTGTGGCACCTAGCTTCCAGCCTCTTACTCTGTTTTGGATTCTGCACCCTGGTTCAAGAATCCAGTGGCTGGGTCCACTAAGACGAGTGACTAACTTCGTCAGGCCAAACTTTCAGGGGTCCTAGAGCTCCATACAGACTGCCTGTTATGGCACCTATCACAGATACAAGCATCAGAGAAGGCAACAAAGTTCAAGAGAACTGTTCAGACAGCCTACAAAACTGCCACAGTAAATGGCATTTTTAAAATGGAAATGTATGCATGCATACAAGGATTCTTTGATCCCCCAGGCTTACACAGCCTTGCCCAGACTTACATAAAGCAAAACAGTGCTAGGAAAAAACCACTGACAGTGATATGGCTAAGATTTAGGTGTGGCATAGTGACAAACACATGGAAAAAGTGGTAAAATTAAATATAGAGGTGCTGTGAATCAGCTCCCCAACCCGTGAATATTTTCCTAAATAACATGGCAGAGTTCCAGCAGGACACATTGTGAGTAACACACTCCAGAGGAGCCAACAGCTCAGAGGACATGGGCTGCTCCTGTGAGGCTGAAAAGTATGTTTCAAACTCCTCAAGTAACTTCTGTAAAGAAAAAGTTGAAGGGCTGGTCCCTGAGGTCCCCAAGTAAATGCTCAAACCATTGGATTACTTGCTGGTTGAGACTGTCTCTGCTGTCTCCCTCTCCCTTCTTCTTTTTCTTTCCAGAAAGGTAGGAGGACAGGAGAAAAACTTTCAGAAGTTTGGTTTCATCTTAAAATCTTTAAAATCACTTCTGAGAGGTGGGAAAGTCATCCCTAGTACCTGACCAGCTTCTTTTCTTTCTCTTTGTGGACTGAGGCACTGGAATTAATGTATCACAAACAGTTCCTGACAGCAGGGATAGTTTGTTCATGCCAGACAATGTAAAGCAGAAAAGATACAACTCTTTTTTGAGTTTTTGTTTGGTTGGTTTAAGGAACTAAATTGTTTCTCCTCAGAATGTCAATTACAAATATTCCACACATTTTCTCATGCACTGAAGGGAGAAGCATTCAGTACCCTAAGACTTTACTGAAAGTAACATTTAGAATACATTTTCTGAAATGAAAGGATGAAGATTTCTGAGGGGGGAAAAATCACCACTTTCATACCATTGATGCTACCAGCTTCATATGGGGAAGCTGGAAATATCAAAGGAAGCACCAGAACTCATAAACAGCCTGGTTTCAATCAACACAGACAGATGTGCTCTATATTTTGGGAGAATCAACTGAAACAAAATGCTGAATTATTGGATTTGAGTTAGCCCTTTATAATACATGACATAATATTTTATTCTTTACTTGCACTGTCTCAATATAGTACACACATTTGACTAGCTGCCTATGGAGGGAGCACAAGCCTGCCAGCTTGATAAATGGAAAACCTTATAAAATATCATCACAGGGAAGAATCACTGAATCTCACAGAAAGAATGGATTAAAATTGCTTTTGCCAAAGTTAGGATGACCAAATTGTCACAGATAGCAATGGCAGTAGGATAGGTTCGATGATCTGGTGTGATTAAACAGCTCACAGATCCAGAACTTTCTTCAAGGATGGATGACAGGGAACCGTTAATCACTGATCAATCTCCTGAGAAGCATGCCCAAAACCCAGATAGACAAAGCTTCCCCTGCTGTTGGAGAAGTATTAGACTGACAAGATCAGTGGAGGAAGTATCATTTAGCAAATGTGAACTTGCATGCAGATAAAGATGTAGGAGAAGTGGTTAAAAAGGTTGCAAAACACATTAGAGGTTACTGCTGGCTGTATGCCGATGATAAAAGCAAACACAGTTTTCATCTGAAAAGCACTTAATTTAAAACACCCATCTCAGCATAGACTACTGATTAGTTAAGCACCTTCAACTAAAAGCAGACTACTTTTCATTAGGTTTATTCCAAAATGCTTGCCAAATCCTGGTTATGCAAAAATTACCCAGTTTGGAAGGACATGAGCACAGCACAGGTCTGTAGGATTTGTAGTGTGGATGAGGCTATTAATCCATTAAATCCAGTTGCCTGCTGCTGAGAGTGGCTAATTCCTGAGACTTAGAAAAAAGTGGAAAAAATAAAAGAAAAACAAGCCACCAAGAACCCAACATCATCATGGGCACCTAATCAATTGTATAGTCCTCGATATATTTATCCATTAAGATTTAAAATGATAGGAACTGATTCAGCATTATAGAGCTTTCATGATAATATAAAACTCACGTTGTAAATACAAATAAAATGCTCCAAACCAAAAAGAAACAGCATTGCAAAAATAAAATTATGACTCAACTAATGCTCCCACAGTTAACATTAGGGACCTTTTCCTAAGGGATGGAGGAAAAAAGTAGAATTTTGCTCTTGCTATTACACACTCAGGTAAGAGATAATGTAACATTCTCATAAAATAACATACATACATGTGTAAAACAAATGACAATGGTGTCCATGCAGAACTTACTGATACATCATAGCTTATCGTGAATATTTGATGGCTCATATCACTTTTCAAAACTGATAAATCTCCAAGAATACCCCTAATCTTCAAGTATTTTAACATCGTCAATAGCTACTATTAAATAATATGACTAGAAAAGATGTCCTTCAGAACACAAAAGCATGTGTTTTTCCCTCAAAACCTCAGCCTATTTTATGTAAGCTTTATGTAAATTATAGATGTTTCAAAAGTTTACGTTTCCATCCAGATTTTGAAGCATGCTGAAACCAGTACTTATATGTAGCACTAAACAATGCATGAAAAACAAGTGGCAAGCACAAAATACATTTGTTTGTGATTGCTTCGCATATTCATCCCAAATACCTGCATGAAAACTTTTAATCACATTGTTAAATCCACAGCATGATTTTTTTTTTTTTTGTAGTCTAATGCCATGCAAATATGCCTTTGATATATTCTGGACTGGAGCAGTGAAATCAGAGCATGTGCTCTAAATACTCAGTGCTTAAAGTAATGCATGTAAAAAATGGTAAATAAAGCACTGTACTACTACTGTGTAAGCAAAACATTGTGAAGAGGAAACAAAGAATATGTTCCAAATGTTTTGCATTCCATGTGCACATAATAATACATAATATCAAGTCTTTCATGTACTTTATTCCACACATTTTACAGAAATGGAACATTATGATGTTGCTGGCAAATAACTGCATTATGATTCTTTTGTAGAGGCATAGACCATGTTGCTACTTGTATTTGGAATGATTTCTAGTATCATATCCAAAGTTTCTCATTTCTATAATATAATGTTGTTTCTCATCCATCAGTGTACTGCTGTAAACCCAGGCTCAAGGATAAAAGCACTCACAAAATCACAAGCATACAATTTCTAACACTGTAGATGAGTCTGTAGTATAAGACATACATAATACACCTGGACAAGAAGTACAACATCATCTTTAAAAAAATTAACATGGCAACCACATAGGGATGCTTCTTGAAACACTTAATCTGTATTTAGGCAAAGTTCACCTTGACTTTAATGGGAGATTTACTGTGAAAGATTAATGCAGCAAATTACAACTGCATAAACTTAGAATTCTTTTTAAACCACACTGATTTTACTGCTTTACTTCTTTACAGCGACATTTTCTGTTTTGCTACAGAGGGACATACACTGAAAAATGTAGCAGAAGACTGCTAGCAAGCTTTCACTATTTAGTACACAGCTATTATTTTACTAAACTAAAATGAAAATTTGCACCAACTAAAATTAAGATTGCTGTGGGTATCACACTTGAAAATGATATTTCTCCCTGCAGTAACAGAAAAGGGAGCCTTCCTTAGTTATCTGTCTGATCGTTTACCCACTTGCTTGTTGCCCAGCAACTACCATCAAGGAACTACAGTTCTTAGACATCCTCATTTTAATCTTGAAAAAGCAGATTAAAATTATTATGTGAGTAATCTCTTCCTGGTGAGATATTGTATTATTTCAATTTACATAGCTGCAGAAAGGAAGCCAAGTGACTGGAGAATCCAGTACTTTCACTCTGTGAAACATTCATTTTCCCTGCCCTCGTACCAACCCATTTACTGACCAACTACTTAAATATTGTTAGGTACTTTGTAATATTTGAGCCATAGCCATAGAAGCAAACACCTGTCACTTACGTTCTTGAATCATCCCACAGCACACAGTAGGGATTCAATGTGCCCTAAGAAGAAAACAAACAAACGTATTAGTTACTGATATACAAAAAAATATGTCATGTTTGACCTAAACATTTATTTGGGTCTCCTCCTACAAGATCACACTTATACTCTGACAAATTGATGCCAATGAAATTGCAAAAGCTTAAAGTTAATTCTTATGGAGTATTTAAAAAGCACTTGAACCTCAAAGCAGACTATTTGCTGTATTCTCTCTCTTCGATAAGGTAAGCATAAAGTTGTTTATTTGGTATATCCTAGTAGAATTGAAATATGAGACAAGAGTTAATCTGTTAAGAGACTCAACTGAACATTTCTGGGTGTGTTTAGAAGCAGAACTTTAGGCCCCTCGGGAACTTGGATGTCAAAACCAGTAATGCCTTTAAAAATTTTAAACATATTTTGGGCAAAATGTCTAGAGGCTGGGATTTCAGGTGACCCCACATTCAATACCCAAGTCCCTTTGTCAATTATATCCTAAATCAGCAGAGATTTTTGCTCAAAATATTTTTTTTTCTTGAGCTTTACAATCCCAGCTCCAACCTCTTTGGAGTCAGTGGAAGATTTCTGACTTGATTTAGAACAGGATGGGAATCTAGGTTTATTACACATCATTAAAATGTGGGTAATGTTTTAGGAAATTGAAATGTCTTTATTATTACTCATGTTTATTTTGCTGCCTAGGAAGAGTTGAGACAAAATTAAAATCGAAGTTTTGTCCCTAATCTTGTAAATCTTCCTTTATCAAAACTCAGATTGACTTAGAAGTACTTAACTGGCTGAAAACTGCAAAACTGTATTCCTGTTCATCATAAACATTGAATATTCCCAGAAGTCAGAACTATATAAATAAATTAGATATAAAATACAGAATAAAAAAATATTTTTAACAAAATCACAAGTGATTTGAAGAAACAGGTGGAATACACTATTTTCTTATGTCAATGTTAGTGTCGTTCTGTCATGAACAGTGTTGGTGCAGAAGATATAAAGAGAGTTTCCTTGATATTTCATTCTGAAAAGTGTTTTATTTATAGAAAAAACATGGCAGCCTGTGAAGTAAAAATCTATTAAATATTTAAATTCTTCCATCCACCTTTTTGTCAAAGATAAAAAAGGTCCTTCTGAAGATGCTTGTGAGAGAGGCATTTAGGGAAATTTTGATCCTCTACTTCAGTATTTTGCTGACTGCATTGAATTTTATGAGTAGAGTATAAATATTTAAACCCAACATATACTTATGGCACTTTATATTAATATAGCACTGTACAAACATAAATAAAGGATGTTCCATTCCCTGAAGTATTTATAATATAAAGAAGAGGAGAGGGAAGAGGGCACAGGTCCACTGCGACTCAGAGACCAATTCCTGCATCATTAGCCAAAAGCTTTCCGATACATTGACAGAAGAGGATATAGAAGAGTAAGAATTAAGAACAACAGAACGATGGTGCAGAATTAACCTTTTTTTAAAATTTCATTTTATAAAGAGTATTAATTTTTATCCTAAGACTGGGTGAAGAAATTCTACTTGCAATCTGATATAGCTAAATGCATATTAAAAAAATACTTCTAGCTGAATTGTAGTAAGACATTGCATATCTGAGATCTGAGACCTGTCTTTCCTAGTGGCAGATATCATACAGTTTATGCTTGCTATTCCCACAGTGCAAATAGAAAGAATACAACAACATTTTCAGAAAAAATGTCCATTATAAAAAAATCTACAAAATAGAGGGAAATAAAAGCCTTTGCAGAAAGCTGAAACACAATAAAGCTGCTGCTGTCAGACCACATGCTTCACTCTCTTTGAAATGTACTCAAATAGAAAAAAACAAGCGTACGTTTGGCCATTGCAGTCACTAATGAGAGATTAAGCAGAAACATGGAAAGCAGGATAAATATTACACCTGTTCCTTAAGACGGCCTTGTGTGAGGGTTTGCTCTGCCGGGCGTGGCAGCTTGCAAGGGCACAGAAGCCTTTCAGAACTTCTTCCTCTTTTGATACCCTGATCAAACACCCTTCAAGCACTGCAAGGACCACAAGAAGCCCACCTTCCTATTTTTGTCTTCACCCTTAACCTGTTGCTCCCTTTTTCAGAGTCTTTCTGTGTCTGGCCTCCTGGCAATGTCTCCTCACACTGCTGTCATTGAGCTACCTCCAACAGCCGTCGCTCTCGTGAGGGCAGCGATCTTTCACCACAGCTCTTGCCAGTTAATTACTTAGCTGCAGCTAAGGAAGCAGCTACTGTGTCCATTAATGTTTACGACTGTTGCAGTATTGATTTTTACACTACAGTAAAGGACTTGGATATCTCAAAAATAGACATATGTGTGTGGGTGTGTATGTATATATATCTCTGCCTGGCATATAAAACTGAACTTTCGAGATGTGATTGGCAACTTTGACAACTATGCAGCACAATGCCAACTGTGTTTTGTAGCCAGGGTTTTCAGCCTCGTTGAAAGCTTGATGTCCTATGCTACTGCTGGCTCATTACTTTAGTGTCCCTGGAGTAAACTTCTGTGCTGTCAGAAGGTGAGAGTTCATGTTCTCCCTGGAGCAAATAGGATTTTGTTTGAGTTGTGCAGTTTTTAAAAGATTACTTCCGTGTCTCTTTAATCAAACTACTGGAAAAATGCGATCACATTCATTGACATGTTCACAGTGTATAAGACCAAATAATCGTGTTCTCTAAATAATGCATTGCAACCTACATTCTCACTGTGGTCAACTGTCTATTATATTTTAATTTATCTGCAAATCCAAATACCATACTATATTCCAAACAGCACATGTAATTGTGATTTACACTTCCTCCACAAAATAATCCTCTGGTTTTATTAATAAACTGGCTAATTTTGATGTAAAATGAAGCAATGATGATAAATTTTGAATAAATGAATATTTAAAGATTAATTTGAATTAAACATATTAACTCTAACTAAATGATCACATTTGCCCATCTTTTTTCATATTTTTTTATCTACTTAATTTAGTCAGTGGATGGGGAGGTAAAAGAACAAATGTGTGGGTATACTCCTATATATTAGTACTCATGCTCTAGAGGTTGTGTAAAAATTAGTCATTAAATCAATTTGGAAACAAACTGTTCTGAATAATGAACAGCATTTCAAGAACAAAGGTTTGAAAAGAACAAAAATAACAACGTGAAGAGCCATTCCAAAAAAATCAGATGAAAGATAATGTCTGTGTTTTCTGTTTAATAATTAATCTATTTAATTGACATCATGATTAATCTGCAGGTCATTAATATATAATGTTTAAACACTAAAGATACATTTATACTAGTTTTATTTTTAAAGATATTAAAATTGTAAAACTGGTTTCCATTCCCAGACTTTCTAGAGCAATATTTTATCATTGTATCTGCCCATCCAACTCTTATATCCAGGTGGATCGGGGTCCTATATAAATGTACTATGTATGTAAGTCCAATTTAAGGACTGGAAATTTGTTCCAAGCACTTGATGCTTCTCTGGATTAAATTATAGGACAAAAATGAGCCAAAGGAAAAAAAAAAATTGGCTCTGATATCTATTGGCAAGGTTATTGTCTTTTTGCCTTGTCAAGACATGAGCTAATACAATACCTATTAATATTCTGTTACTGAAAAGTTGACAAAGCAAGGTGACAATCAGTATCTCTAAACTGACCTTTTGTAACAATGAAGTTTCATTTCATTTCCAAGATTTTGAAACTTAGCAAAAACTTGTTCTGTAAATTACTCAAAGGGATGGATTTAAAAAATAAAAAAAGACAAAATCCTTCTCTAGAATTTTCTAGAATTTCAGCTTGTGGGAACAGTGATTCAACCTTTCGATAGTCTAGACTTGCTTATGTTGTGCTGGTTTTAATAGCTTGTGTTTGGCTTATAAGTATTTTCAATGCTGACATGTTGCTTACTAGTATTAATTTTTTAAAAAAATTAAAATTTCTAACATAAGTGACCAAAGTAATTACAATCTTTTTTTTTCCTACCTACTACCCCACACTTTTGCAAGTAATAATTCAAATTTCAAAATATAGAAGTCATACTCCAATATTCCTTATCTACAACTCATGTAAGTAGCCTCACAATCGTTGTTAAAATAATGGAAATTAAAATCTAGCATTGAGAAATACCATAAATTCTTCTTAATCACGATCTTAGTAAGATCAAAACAAGTATTTTATTTCAAAAGTGTTTTTTTTTTTCCTGATATATAGGATTAACTTGTGGTTTACTTCAGCAAATTATTACATTTCTAGTTAAATATCTGACAGGAACAAAAGTTATGTTAAAGACTGATATTTTCTCTTAATATATATGATGTAACTTAGGTTGGGAAAAAAACAAACGAAACCAAGAAAACATACCTACCCACCCTAAAACATCTTGAAATTAAATAGAAATAGCGAACCATAAACCCCCAAATCTCCACAATTCTTCATCAATAAACTTCTAATCTTACTGAAAGGTAGGGAGTCATGTCAGTTTATGTTCCTCTATTCCTTTCTTTTTTTCTGCCTGCTTTGCAGTAAATTTCACTGAGATTTTCTTTGTAATAACATTTTTCTGGGAACTGAATGGAGGGTCATAATGACCATTGATGGCAAAATAGTCAGTTTCTTCTAACCTTGTGTAAAATGCAAATCAAAGATCTAGCGTTCAAAGAGGTTTTTTTATACTTTTGCCCAGAGACACTAATCCAAATTTGGTACTGACTGAAATATTTGGAACTCCTCCAGCTGAATTGTACCTATATGACCACTTGGGCAACTGTTTATAACAAAAAATCACAGCTTTACAGTCTTTTGCATAACAATACTATTTACTAAAGCTCTAGTAACTATGTCTCTTTTAATTGTCTCTTTATGACTTTATTAAAAGTAAACTCTAACTCTTAGTTACATAAACAGACAGAGTTTATATGCCATGCCTTCAAATAAATTACTCCCATGCTTGTTATTTAACATTATTTCCCCAATATCGTACATGACAAAAATTTCCCTCAAAATTTATTCTCCCTGTGGCTGCTGGGAGATTGCTGAAAGCATAAAGAAAAGCTGTTAATATTTTTCATAGTTAGACATAGAATCCCTTTTTTCAGATTTAAAACATTTTTAACATGAGACTAAAGGCTGAAAAGTACAGAATTAAAAATAATTGCACAAAAAATCTCAAACATTTATTAGAATTGTAAGCTAAATTGGAACCAGAGAATCTTTTTCAGTCTGCTACAACAGGTTAGGTAAAAACTGGCTTTTGAGTATAAAATAATGAAAGAAAAGAAGAAAAGGCCTGAAGAACTATGTAGCTTTATGACCTATGCAGGGAACAAAAGGTTAAGCATTCAGAACAATACTACATTTTCAATTGTATCCATCAAAGCAGTTAATGGAGAGTTTTCATTAGAAATTGCTGTTTGAATGAAAACCTCAAAACTCACACAACAACATTAATTGTTTTGCATATACACATGCATGAAACAATTACACATTCCCTTCAAAGTATGTTAGACTGTTCCTGGGCTTAAGTTTTAGCAGTTAAACTGGGTTTTATTATCTGATATTTAAAACAACCCCACTTCTTTCTCTCATATGATCTGATAAATACTCTTGGAAGAGCATATCAGCTATCCTTTTACTTACATTAGACAGATGGGCTAGTTCTATCTCCAGGAAAGAATCCGTAGTTTTGGGCTCAGGTCGTATAGTAACAACGATGATTTTTGAATTAACAACCGTAAAATTCCTGGAAAAAAAGACATGTAAAAATGAAAGATTTAACTTAGTATGAGGTTAAATGAGGCTTCTGATATTATGTTTAAAGAAGTATCTCATGGCTATTTTCCATTACTTTAGTCGACAAATATTCAGGGAGAAAAACTATTTGTTTGGAAGTGGTGAAAACATTCATTCGTTACCAACCATACCTGACACATTAAAGACTGAAGAGCAACTACGGTGGCAGAAGTGCCATTTGTTAAAGTACAATTTACTAATTAGAAGGGTGTATTGATGACACAAACATTCTGTCAATGTTTGAATGCATACCATTCACTTCTCTCAACGTAGACCTACTAGCTATGTTTTATGAGAGACAATAATTTTTCTTCCGAAGTGCTGTGTTGGACTTTTTTCTGACTGTTAACTGGAAAAT
Organism: Aptenodytes patagonicus; assembly: GCF_965638725.1. NCBI lineage: Eukaryota > Metazoa > Chordata > Aves > Sphenisciformes > Spheniscidae > Aptenodytes > Aptenodytes patagonicus. The sequence continues at coordinate 34,394,004 of NC_134951.1, read as the reverse complement.
TGTGAAGATGGATGAATGCAATGGGAGATTCTACATTACTGTTGATTCTGCGCTCATAAAAAAACCCTACCTGTTTCCAGTTTTTGAAAAATCATTGCATTTGGTATATGAGTGGGCAACTTCATCATCTAAATACTTTTTAAAATATAATCCACAGTTGTGCCCTGACTGAAATCCCACCAAAACCAATCATTTTTTTCTCATATATGTAAGATTAGATTTGGTCTTATGTTATTGTACCAGGTTACTCAAAATAATAATTTTCTGTTAATTTCTCTAATTCATCATCAATCTCTCTTTTCATGTAAAACGTGGATCACTACATTTTGTAGCTACCTTTCTAGGACAGACCCAGTATTGCCAAGGTTATGCTAATACAGGCATAGAGACATGTTGACATGATGTTCACATCTGAGATCCTTGCTTCTTATGACCCTGTCAGGTTTAGAACAACCATCAGTTATCAGCCTGACTGTTTCTTATGATCATTACAGTATTTCCTTTGTAGGTAATGCTGCTTTCAATACTTTCTGCTGATTGTACATAAACAAACATAAAACCTCACAGAAAGACATATTCACAAGTAGATGTTATCAAAGAAGAAACTAGGCAGTTTAGATGTAGTTATAACAGACAGTATAAATATTCTTTTGTTGTTGTTGTTGTTGTTTAATTGCTTATTTTCTCTAGGGAAATGGTATTTAAGAGAGGATTCCATTCTGCTGGATCATTGAAACAGGAATTGCCATGGCTACAGTAATAGAAACTTAACTCAGTGGGCACTTTACTCGGCACAAGGAATGAAATTATCCTTCTGGGGCAAGGTGTTAATTCTAGTCCAATTTTACTCAGCCAGATCATATAATGAAAATATAATGGAAGTAGCTTTCTATTTTACTTAATTCCTATTTCTTCCCTTTGGTTGCACTTTAAAGTCTCACACATTGTTGATGAAATCATATCTCTCTATCAGACTAACATTTAATATTCAGCAAACTTTCAGTGCATTCTGTAGAGGGGGAGTAATGACGATACCTTACTGTACATACAGTAGCTGAATATCTATAAATGTTCCCAAGTAAGGCAGAATTAAAAAACAAACAAACAAACAAACAAAACTCCAAATAAATACAAAACTGATTTCTCTAACATATCATGACAGGTGGAAATAGAACTTACTAGCTATTAAAAGATTTTTTCCATTTTGGAAATTCACATAAGCTAATGTAAATACTGATATTTAAGTACTTGATGACAGTCAATCTTTGTGGTTGAGAAACATTTCCTTGCCGTATCTAATTTTGGTATAGTTCTGATGGCTCTAGGGTGAGATCCAAAAGGGCACTTCAGGTGCCTAGATTGTGACCTTGGTACACCAATTTTGCCTCAGTCTCATTAAAACCCTAGCAATCCACTTATGTTCTCAAGAGCCCCTAGCAGACTGTTTCACCAGAAAATAAATGTAACTGGCTATACCACCGTGAAATGAAATCTGCATCACTCATTGCTGTCCTGTCTGGGCTGAGCTGCATATCTCATATTTAACTGTTCAGATAGTCCCTGGAAGAATGCATCTGGCACATATATTCTAAACTCACATAACATGTTAAGATGCCACTGAATTAAAGCTCAAAGTCTTGTAGTCACAAGAATTTCCCTCAAAACCACTGGTGCAGTGTCATTGATATCTTTGTTGAAGATAGTTTTTTAAACAACAGCTTAGTGCTGAGAATATTTATTCAGGAATTTAAGTAAGCAGCTTTTACAAAACGTCCCGGGAGGTGGAATATGTGGGTTTCAGTCCCTGTCATACTGGGAATGACACAGAATGGGAATGACCTATGTTGCACTTCCTGGGCAAGTGCATGATCTTATAGATCTTTTGTGACAGGTGAGGAGTGACTTCACCATTACTTCTTTCTCCCTCATAAAAAAAAATCTAAAATTTATCTTTAATGAGAAATGAACTCTGCTGACTGTCCAGAAAAATGCACATCAGGGTCAAATTTTGAAATCAGTTACTCAAAAAATATATTAAATTCCTTGGAAACTATGGTTGAATAAATCCTTGAAGATTCAAGATAACAAAGTTTGACTGCGTAAAGGCTCAAGAAGAGATTCTGGAGCTGCTGTCCTAGTGTTTTTTCTGATCTGAATGAATAACAATATTAATAAAATAGAGTTATTTTACTAAGCTCTTTTTCTATCTGGGTATACATTTTGAGGATATTCTTTTATATAAGGGTATGCATATGGATTCGATGTGATATGAAATTCAGGTTTTCTTTTCTTTTTAGAATGACTCTATGTTGCTCAAGAAAAATGAACTTATGAATAAGGCATGTTGCTATCTCAAGACAGTAAGAAAGAAGTTATAGTTCAATGTGTAAGTGTTGTATACATTACAGAAAAATTACGGATGCTATAGCAGTAATGCTATGCACTAAAAGCCCGCCTGAGGTACTCTGTCTTCAGTCTAACAAAGCTGACCTAAGGAAATTTAAGGGCCTTTTTGGCTGTACAGCACCCAAAGGAGGGGGTTAGGAATGATGTTTCAAATGGGGAAAGAACATTTCAGTGCAGGAAATTATAGCAGGAAAAGTATGGTGGTTGTTTAAATGATGGGAAGAAAAGCTTGCTACAGCAAAATCATTGATCCTTTATTTGTTCTTATTTGTTAAAGGAAAAGTGAAAAACGATCTTACAGTATGGCAATATGCAATGTATTCCTTTGGAGTGCCCAGGAGAGGAATCACATATAGTATCTTTCAGATGAGTATTATAGTGAGAATCAATTTTCTGTGAACCTAACAATAACATAAATGTGCTCAGGGATGCAAGAGCTATGGAAATAATATTCAGTCTATAGCGCTCAAAATATTCGATATTTCAATATATGATTAAAAAAATCCATATGACATTACAAGGACAGTGCAACGCAGCAAAGTATATTAGCAAACAGAATCAGATGAAGTTTATTTACTTGTGCGTGGAAAAAAAAATTCTATTTTTATAAAGAAGAATAAAGTACTTTTCTTTTCCCTAACCTTCATTTAAACAGTCGTGGCAAAATTCTTTGAATAATATACATATACCACTAGGATTAAACACATTGTCCAAAAAGTTCTATATTAATGTAATTGCCAAGTTACTTTTAACAGACTCCATGCTAGTAAAAACAAGAAAAATCGAGCCCATATGGTAAAATGCAGCTAGTTTTGGAGTTTGTGAAATATATTGTATAGGCTGCCCTAGATAATGAAATCCTCATTTTACACACAGAACACCTGTGATGTACCAGATGGGGATTCTGTGGTTAGGTGCTTTGAAAGATTTCCCCTAAATATATACTGAGATATTTTTTGTTTATTTGTTTGTTTATTTTAAACAAAGAAGTTCCTTGTGATGATGCAGAAGCTTGCATACCTTTTAGTGCTGATATTAAGGAATGTATGGAAATGTGTGTCACCTTTGTTCTTCTGAAAACTACAAAAAACAGGTATCATACAATCAAATATTTACTTTACTCTCACCCTAACTCCTGTAAAGCCAGTGACTGAAATCACACGGGAAGTGGTAAAGCTTTCTGGATATTTAACTGCAACCAGTAGAAATCACCTCTTTTATCAGGTTGTCAAGGTGTAAATGATGTGGCCTTTGAACTCAAACACGAGGTCATTTTACTTATTTTACCTTGGTTTATTGTTTTGTTTATCTTTAGTCCCACCATTAACATATTTTGTCAACTGTCATTTTATTAAGAACAGCATCACATAAGATCCTTATCCAGAATGTTTTTTTAATTCATACATTGTGCGTAGCTACCACACTTCTAGGTATCATAAAACCTAGATGACGTTAGCTCCCTTCACATTTTACAGTGTTTGCTCCATACACAACGCTATTGTGGTGAAGCATTTCACTATGTTCACTATAACCACTAAAATGGTTATCACAATAATGCTTCTTACAGTTAAATAAGATTAGTACAAATAGTAATTAATATAAACCCATATAAGATGATAGTTCTTCATTTCAAAATGTAAGCAAACAAAAATAAACCTTTTCCAAATGCAGTGGGATGTACGGAAACCTTCACTTCATTCATGTACGTGAAAGAGTATAAAGTGATAAACCACCCCATAATAAAGTTTCCTTTAAAACCTGCATTGCAGTTCTAATTTTTGCAAAGAGTATAACAACTCAACAAATTCAGCACTAACCACAGTTGCAGCTTTTTTCCAGTTCAGGATTCTATCTGAATGAACATTAAAATGGTTTGAATGCATCAAAATGCATTCAATAGTATTTAATATCTTCATCAATGACATAGACAGTGGGATTGAGTGCACCCTCAGCAAGTTTGCAGATGACACCAAGTTCGGTGGTGCAGCTGATACGCTAGAGGGAAAGGATGCCATCCAGGGGGACCTTGGCAGGCTTGAGAAGTGGGCCCATGTGAACCTCATGAAATTCAACAAGGCCAAGTGCAAGGTCCTGCACATGGCTCGGGGCAACCCCCAGTATCAATACAGGCTGGGGGATGAAGGGATTGAGAGCAGCCCTGCCGAGAAGGACTTGGGGGTACTGGTGGATGAAAAGCTGGACATGAGCCAGCAGTGTGCGCTTGCAGCCCAGAAGGCCAACCATATCCTGGGCTACATAAAAAGAAGTGTGGCCAGCAGGTCGAGGGAGGTGATTCTGCCCCTCTACTCTGCTCTGGTGAGACCCCACCTGGAGTACTGTGGCTAGCTCTGGAGCCCTCAGCAGAAGAAAGACATGGACCTGTTAAAGCACATCCAGAGGAGGACCACAAAGATGATCAGAGGGCTGGAACGTCTCTCCTGTGAGTAAAGGCTGAGAGTTGGGGTTGTTCAGCCTGCAGAAGAGAAGGCTTTGGGAAGACCTTATTGCAGCCTTTCAGTACTTAAAGGGGGCTTATAAGAAAGATGAAGAGAGAGACTTTTTACCAAGTCCTGTAGTGACAGGACAAGGTGCAATGGTTTAAACTGAAGAGGGTAGATTTAGAATAGACATAAGGAAGCAATTTTTTACAACGAGGGTGGTGAGACAATGGAACAGGTTGCCCAGAGAAGCTATGGATGTCCCATCATTGGAAGTGTTCAAGGTCAGGTTGGATGGGGCTTTGAGCAATCTGATCTAGTGGAAGATGTCCCTGCCCATGGAAAGGGGGTTGGAACTAGATGATCTTTGAAGGTCCCTTCCAACCCAAACTGTCCAATGATTCTATGATTCTATGAAAACAGTTTGAAATTGTGCCACCTTTAAGTTACTATTTTAAGGTCATGAGATCAAAATTTGATTATGACTGCCATGGGCAAAGAAATCCAATGTGATACACTTCCTGATGAGGTAATTGATGTAAGCTGTAAAAGTTTCAGTATAACTTCATTATAAATATTAAAGAAGTGCAGAGAAGTACTGAGGCACTGTACTCCAAACAAAGAAGAGACTAGAGGTACCGGGGAATATGTGTTATATTTTTATATCACAGATTAATAATGACTTTTATTCCTTATTCACGTACATAAGAGAAAGTAATAGTTCTCGTTTCCTTTTCTTGGGCAGCTGAGAATTGGATTCAAATAATACTGAACATATTCAGAGGCAAAGTGGGATATCTTCGTATTTGAATTTCTAAAGATTTCTTTTATGAATAGATATACATAGATTATTAGACCATTTTGCTTTAGAAGCTCACAAAACCTCTCTGTGAACTGAATTGTACAGAGAAACGGTCAAATTTGCTGTGTAAATCAGTAACCAGCTGAAAGTAGAACAGATAAAAGCAAAAAATTTGGGAACTGAGATGCACTTTCTCATAGTCCATAGTAGTTAAGTTGCTGTACTTTTATGTCCCTGTTCTGCCCCTATTCCTGCTACTTGGGATGTTATTGATTCTGGGGAAAATCTAGTAAGGCCTATAAATCTCACTTTTCTAATGGATGAAGTAAAAGCCCTGAAAGGCTTCTCATATAAGAAAATACACAGCATTCAAGGTTCACACTTGTTTTCTGTAAATTAAAACTATTGACCTATGAGAGCTGAAAAGGCATGATCATAGATTGTGGTCTGAAATGTACATGGTCACCTTGATGCTTTCCTAGGATTGGCAGATTGTCTCTAAGGTCTGCCAAAAAGGACTTACTACAATAGCCATTTGGCTCTGTTTCTTTGAATATGGGAGAAGAGAAGAAAAAATATCTCTCACAAACATCTCTTCCTTCCTGGCTAATTTCAGGAACTGGCACAACAAATGGAAAGTGCTTAGTGACATTTCGGAGTTGGATGAGCTGTCATTTATACCGTGCCTTAAGCATAGACAGCTCTTACCAGCACTCCCGAGGCTTCCAGGTGTCCTGCCAGGACATCACTGTTCGAATTGTGCTCTACCTCAGAGAGACTTCTGTCCCCAACATTGCATCTACTCTTTGCACAGTGCATTGCAACTTTACTAGGAATTTTTTTTTTTCTTCAGGACTGTGGGTTTTTTTGTTTTCAAATGGATTTTGGCAAAAACCTGTTGTTTTTCCATTCTTTGTTTCAAATCCTGAAGTTTTGGTTAAATAGAGTAGGGAAAGGTTATCTGGTGTCTTCCTAATTACTATCCTTTCTGATTATTGTGAATTCATTAGCAGCTATTTTGACACAATCTGCACTCATTTCTTTTACTGTAAAAGGGCATTAGTAGACCAATGGTGCACAGGAACATGTGAAATAAGATAGTATTAATGGACCATGAAATGATCTTAACCAGTAATTTGAGAAGAGGAGGGGAAATGTTTATTTCCAAATTGTCTGTTATCAAGTCTAGAAAAGAAAAAGTGAAACACAAGACCCTCCTATTTCTTTATGAATGTGTATGGCCCTCATAACTGACATACCACAGCTGTTCAGGCACACGCATGTCTTCTTTCTAAAATGGATCCTCTCTATAGCTCTGCTGTCCCTTCTGAGTACAACCTGCAGTGAAAAAGTCCTTGGAAAACTACTACTAAAGACTTCTGTAGAAGTAGAACAGACAACCTTAGTACATCATGTTATGATGTCATTACTAGATCACTTGTACTAACTGGACAAACAGTAGTTTGAAACACAAGTATAAGTGGCCTGAGCATTAATGTACATCAGTGTGCATACTTCTGATCAAATATTTCTATAATTAAGCTTAATATAGATTACATAAAATATAAATTGAACCAATTTGATAAAAAGGTTATTTCCATCATACAAATGACTAAGCATGAAGGAAAGACAAATATACACATATATATTTTAAATAACAGGAAAAAAAAAATCCAACAATACCAATATGCAAACAGTCTTGGTTGTCTGCTTTTATCCTGACATGTAGTGTAGTTATGATCCCGAAATAGTCTAATTCATATTGTATTTATGAAATTTCTTACCTCAAAGTGGGCAAAATGAGCTCTAAATTTTTGTATAGCACTGCTCCAAGGACAAATACAGTTGATTCATCTAGTTCTGAAAAGAGTAAGGAAAAAAGATTGTTAAACTCTCTTTCCTAAGCCTTCATCAGTATAAAAAACTGTGAATACCATTTGTCTTTCTAGTAGAAATTTTATTTTAAATAAACCATCGTTACTTTGAATTATATCCTGGAAGTCTGTCATAAAGATGTAGCACTGTCAGGAATATATCAAAAGATTTAAACCACTGAAAATCACATTTTCAAAAAATCCATCATTGTGTACTGACATCCATGCTAGTTCATTTACCTTTATAGTTAAGTATCCCCAAAGGCTGTCTTTAGAGTTTAATGCCTAGTGACTAAATTCTTTAATGTCAGAGATCTGCACTGCAATGGTATTTGTAAATTGTATCTGAAGCCAGGGTAATTTGCCTGCTGAGCATCCTTTGGTAAAAGTTAGGTGACCTGTTGGGATGGTCCAGTCTGTTGGAGTGGAGCAGCTTCAGGGGGTTCAGCAGAGCTACATTTCAGCTCACCTCATACCACCACAGGTACAATCCCGTGCACAATAACTAAGCATTGGCTTCTTGACGTAGAAAATAATGTCTAGGATTTCTGTAGCACTTTTTGTTCAAGGTGCTGAAATTAAGCCCCATCATTTCCATCTGGGATAAGCTGTGGGTACTGGATTTCTTTTGAAGATGGATAAACCAACTGTTTCTATATAGTACAGTGGTCCTATGAGACAAAGATTCTGAGTTCCCTTGTTGAAGCTAACACAAAATTAGCATGCTGATATGCTTCTTTACCTGTTGACATAGGGGTGAAGATATTTTTTGGAATGACAACCCTGTCTTCTGAGTTTCGTGCCCAATCAACCATTCCTTTTCTTCCTTTCATGGGGAAATTGATGTCAGTTAAAACAGATGCAGCAGGAAGCTTCTGAATGCTAGCCACTAGTAAGAGAAATCACAAAATCAAATAAAATTGTGTTTCGTACTTTAAAGCATCATACCATGATAACAGTACAGCAGTAACAAAAATGTTTAATAATACATTTCAAGTAAAGCAGGAATTTATAGGACATTAACTGGCACAGAAAATGTAATCTTCTGTTTATTATGCAGTTCTACTATGGATTAATTTTGTGGCATTGATCGTATCATTTGTCAGCCAGATTCTGATTAAGTTTCTTAACAGGGATTATTGAATGTACTGGCTTATACCCTGAAATTCACACATAAGGACATCGTCATGTCTTCAGAGCAAATTCTAAAATGATCAAATGTGACAATGAAAAGAGGATGCTGCAAATTGCTTTGGGAAACATCACTGCTAGATGCAGGCTAATGAAGCAATAACAGAGCTTTCATCCCCTATACAGGCACAATTTCAAGATAGACCCATTAAGGAGAGTCACATATTAAAGACCTCATTGTTTCTACACAAATGAGAATAATGCCGTATAGCACTTGATTTCTTTTCCTTGAAAGAATAATCTCCATTCTGAATTCTTAATTATATTTTTCCTTCTAAAAAAAACCCAAACCCCCAAACAACATCACTATTATATCTGTGACAGATATAGAAAGACAGAAGAAATAGGTATCAAATCTAATAACAGGCAGTTTGGAATTTTGTTTATTCATTCTCATTTTCTCTCTGTTTTCTAACTCAATTATCTGGAAATCAGTTTCAGCTTTGCTGTGAAATCGAAGTATGACTCCATGGCAACACTGTCAGTGTCTAGTAAGACTCAAACTACTTTTAAGGAACTGACAGGGCTGCAAGTGTTTATGTACACTGAGAGAGATGACAAACAACACATTTGGAGCACTAGCTCCATTCTTAATGTAAGCCATGTTGATAGCCATTTCCTGTGCAATGCTCTTCCTAATCAATTTATGAAGAGGCTAATGTAGTTGGAAGAGTTCGGACATCAGGACTATACTTTGATCTGCGTAACGATTTCACTGCAAGTACTCTGCAAGGGGGTTAAATATAAAGAGAGTGGGGGACAGCTGTAAAAGCAATCAGAACAGCAAAATTAAAGTAGAAAACCATTAGGTGTCTCATCAGTGGCTTTTATTTGAAGGGAAACTGTAATTCAGATCCAAGAGAAGAGGAAAATTAAGAGGTTAACAATATTAACTCTACAAATGTATTCCTTGATAACTGACTCTTAGTTTCAAATTAGACTGGTTAGGCATTACAGAATCACATTAGTGAGGTGGTACTTGAGGTTATTTCAGGCTTTCCATTACAAAACTATCATCAGGGCTTTACAACGCTAGTTACAAACCCCTCTGGGCTGAAATTGGCAAATGCATTCCCAGCCCTAAAGGAATGCTTAGTCTTGTGAATTTCAGGTGGTGTGTGGAGAGAGAAGAGTTCAGGTGTGTCAGAATTACTGGGCCATAAAATGGATTGCATGTTTTCACATGCAATCAATGGTTATACAGAATATATTAACATTGTTAAAATGGATTTTTTCCATGGTTCTTAAAATCCTAAAAGAATTTTATTTTATTTTCCACATAAATAAAATTAAACTCACAGTTATTTAGTTTTCAAAATTAAATACAGCCTGTATAAGACAATATTGGGTTTTTTATTTGCACAGTATTTATCTGTGTATCTCCCTATCTATCTATCTAATTAGCTAGTAGAGCCTTAATATTTCATCCACCTTTCAGATGACAGTTCCCTTTATTGAAATAGGAAATCAATGTTATTCAATGGAATTCACTCTGCAAAACAGAAAACCACTTTAGGACTGGATAAATGGTGAGGGTCTAGGATAGTACCTCTCTGGACTCTGTCTATCTCTGTATTTTAAATAGGGCCATTCATCATGGTACTTAAGCACTACTTAGAACCAAAGATTCCAAAATATTTGTTACTATTTAAGGTGATGAATAACACAAAAACCTAAACATAAAACCTAAACATGTGGCTTATGACTTATATGCAATAAGCACAATTTAATTTCACAGAAGATGCAACCTTAACATCTGGAGATTTTGGATCTCTGTATAGACAGAGAGAGTACACAGCACACATAAACCAATAATTGAAAGAGATTTGCCAAAATGCTTGCTCCATGTCCTGCAAAGTCTGCTTCTTCTTACAGATCCACACAGATTATTAGGTCATTCTTTAGCCACTTCGGTGAATGATTCCAAGAGGATGTGCCTACTAATTTCCAACATGACACTGACATTTGAAGGTATAAGACAATTTAATGGAATCTCACTGGAGGCAACTAGTTCAGTCTGTCAACATGGCCAGGTAGATACATGAAACAGTTCCCACCTCTTCAGTGCCACTGTGAACTGTATTTTAGTTTTTAAAAAAGCTAATATTCTTATTAAATATTAGTCTACACCTCATTTCAACGAGATCTTGGAGCATGACCAGCTGTATTTCCACTGTGAAATGCGGCTTTGCTGCTTTCTAACTCAGTTTTAATCTGCAGCATGAAATAATTATTTACTTTATTGTGAACATGAAAATCAACAGGCCTTTTAGAGGAGAATGTGTATAATTCAGGTACTGGGTCATTCACGTGTCAGAAGTTCAAATATCAGTTTCTTATACAATTGTAATACATAGATAATAAGACAGAATGATATGTAATTCACTTTGTACTTTATTCTATTCTTTTTATGTTAGGTTTGTATTAGAAAATGATCTCCAAATACTGGAACCCAAATGATTCAGTTCTGTAATTGCCACACAAGCACTTTGTCTTCTCATTTGGAAAAAGCAAAAGTTGTTTGTTTTTTTTTTCTCAAATTACCATACCAAAACATTTTGACCTGAATTTGTGAGACAGAACACTAGCCGATGAGGACATTTACAGGTACTGTGGCAGAAATATTTTTGCTTGTTTATACACATGTAGAAGCTGTATAATACTGGAAAAACAGTCAATGAGAATATTAATAAGAATGAGATTGTAAAGTGGAAAAAAAGGATGAAAAAAGAGAAGAAAAAGAAAAACTAAAATAAAAAATGGTCTAAGCAGAAGTTGAAGAAAATCTGCATGTGTCATTTTAAATTAAGGAACTTTAAAATATAAAACTTCCCATATACACCATACACAGCATGTCTTATCCTCTCAGATAAAACCATATTTGAGTTATTGCTGCATTATTCCATTCTAATCTGACTACAACTTCACGGACAGTTTATGCTGAAGACATAATACTGACAAGTAACCAGCCTGGTCACTCCTCAGATCATTCTTACAGTTTGCACATACCCTGATGTAGACACAATCAAAACTTTTCCAATATGGAAAATTCCCATTTTTATTTATTTGTATTATGGTAATTCCTATGATACTCCAGACATTGCTCAAAAAAAAAAAAAAAAAAAAAAAAGGTAGAGCTTGCATTCATTTGGAAAAATTATTTGATTTTGACTTAACCAGAATGAACCAAAAATGAAAAAGCCACTCAGAAGGCTTTTGGCAGGAAAAAAACTTAGAGACAGAAAGTTTGAATGTACAGAAACATGTTTAGGGTGCAGAATATGTTGCATTCTTTCATTCTCTGGAGATCCTTTCTTGTTGTGGCTCCTATATACCTTCAATTACAATTTTAATATGATTCCCAAAGGTTAAAAAAAAAAAAAACAGTAGAAAAAGGAATCTCTTCCATGGTACTTGACTGTATTAAACATTTGAAGAATGCAGGAAGTAGAATATAATCTTTATTTCTTCAAAAAATGGCACCATTATACTTCTGAATCTTGCAAGTTAAATTTATATGCCCTAGATGGAAGAAAACCTCACCTAGCTATAAGCTGGAACATGGAGAAAAAGCCTTTCTTTTTAGAATTCTTTGAGCATTCTTTTGATGCACATTGGTATAAATTACAAGACAGTGGTTCAATTACACATAAGAACATGTACATATTTGATGACTCCATAATAATTATTGATTCAGAAAAATCTATTTAAGTAGTCTAGTCTAATCAATTTAGTGATTGCTTTGACCCCTAATGGATTCATTTTAATATCCTTTACAAATACATCTCCATTTACCTTTATTTCATTTTCATGCTGCAGTTGCAGACAACCTGTTCAATACTGCTCTACTGAAAATTTCAGAATTGGCAACTACTAACTGTTCTTACTTACTGAGTAAAATAAAATCTCTTTGGAATAGATTAACTCCAAATGCATAGGAATGGAGAATTTTCCATGACTATCTAAATAAGATGATTACACACAGTAATAGGTGAACGATATTTAAGCAATTCAATTAATGTGTCAAAAAAATTCCGAGTGAAATAAAAATTGTGTAGTTCTTGTACACAAGCTCTTGTAGATCATGGTCTAGAATAGAAAAGCTGAAACATATTGCTATGATCCCTATAACCCTGAATGAGTTATAAGCTGCCTAGTGCAACTTCCAGTAGCTCTCTGACTGATCTGGGTTGCTAAATAATAAAAGATAAAGCAACCAAATAAGTATCATGAATCTTCTTCCCTTTCTCTTTACTATCCACCCTTTAGCTTTCCGTGTTGAACAAAAACTGGTGACACTTCAGAATCAGCCCTTTGAATAATATTAATCACTTTAGAACAGGAAATCAGATTTACTGAAAGGCATGACAGAAAAACGACTGGATGTTTGCTCATGGACTAAACACAACTTCATCTCTCACAGTAGAGATTTAGGTTTTAAAACTACAATGCAAGCCGAATTAAACAGTTGATCCCTATCCTTATCAAAGACTGAACCAAAACCTTTAGAAAAGATGCTTAAAATCCGAGTCTGAATTCTATATCATTCATGTATTTACAAAAGAGGATACAACACTGGTTCTGATTCTTCTTTCTCATAAGTGATAACATTCTGGGTTTGTTGTGCTTTACAGCACAGTAACTATGTTGATCCCTAATTTACAATCACTTAAGATACAGAGAAATGGGAATTAATTGTTTTAAAAGGCATCAGTGCCTTGACTGAATTGGAAAACCAGATACAGAAATCTATGGGATTAGCATAAGATGTCAACTTCTGCTTAACCGTCCCTGTCAGAGCAAGAGAGTAGAACTCTGAATTTGAATTTCAGTCACAGACAACAGAGAATGGCTATGCATATTAGCAGCATCATTTGCTCTTTTCCTGTCCTTTTTGACTTGTCCATTGACAGCATACTAGACATATATTATTCAGCATTTAGTAAACTTGAGTTCATCACACAACTGGTTTTGATTTTTCAGGCAGAGGATATTATACTGCCCTTCTGGAACAGCTACTGCTAAATTTATTTCTGGGTAAAATAGTCATGAATAGAACTGCCATTGTGATAGATGTTCAGAATAAAGAATATGAAAGGATTTTTGTGTTAAAATTCAGAATACTGAGTATTTCTGCAAACATCTCTGTTAAGAAGACCCAATTAGAATCATATTTATACATTTTAGAATTATTCCGTTGACCTTAAATGTAAAACCTTTGTTTTTTTATAGAATAAATTAGCCTATTTAAGTCAGCTCATGTTGGATACACGGGGAAAAAAGTCTTGCCTGGCTCATCATCAAAGAGCCAGATGGACATATTGAAGATGATATTCATAACATATTTGCTCTATCCACTTAAACCCCATCACTTTAAAGACAATCTGTGACAAACACAAATGGTGAAACCCCCTTTTCAAGGAGGCAAATCTGTGGATCTCCAGATTTGCTACAGAGCTCTGCATCTGAGCAGGCTTGATGATCTCCTTTAAAATCCTTCCTTCAGTACGAAGATAAATCTACCTCTTACCACCTGGAAGATTATGTACAATAGAAGGACTGTGGTGAAGTGACATCCTCTTATATGAACATAGGAATAACAGCCAGGTAATTTTCCCTCTGCAAATAATACCCATGAAATCTCCCCACAGTGAACCAACATCAAACAACGGTCAGAAAAACACTCCTAAGAAATTATAACTTAACAGATCTACTACTTCTTAAGACTATCAACACAGAAATTATGTCTTCTTAAATTAGAACCTTGTTATGCCCTACTGCTCCATTGGCAGACAAGAGAGGGATGTCCCTAGAAGCCTGCTGTGCTCTTGCATCCCTGAAGCTCATCAGCCCATAGCAGCTACCCTCTGACTATTCAAGCTTTGGGCAGCAAGACACACTACTGGTACAGGCAGAAGTAGAAGTAGACATTTCATAGATATTTTCACTAATCAGGCATGAGTTCTGCATGAGTCCTTCCTTTGGTGTCAAGCAAACTGTGCCTTAAATGGGCTCTCTGTTTGAAGGTTAAGAATAATGCTTTAGGTTAATCAAGAAGCTACCTTAACAGTGATCTCTGAATATTTCCCTTCTGTATTCCATAGACATTGCAATGAGGAAAAGAGGTACTTGTTACCCTTTTTGTTGTAAAATAATACATTTATCAGTGATAAGCACCGTAGGGAAATAGCTAATTTCTATTTTGAGCTTGCAAGCCACCGCAGTCCTTTAAATAATATGAAGAAAAAGTAAACACACGAACAGTCACATAACTGTATGATGTCTGAATATGCTCCCAAAAGCCTGTAACAAATGCCAGCAATACACTACCATATGAATAATATGAGCAGTATAATATTTAGGATGAGTTAGAAAGCAGCATGGCTTCAGGCAATGATCAGGATGCATTTAATAAGCACTCAGATCTCTTCTGCTACTTACGTAATTTAAAAAAAAAATAAATTCATAGGCAACAGGCAAGTGTTTCCTCTTGGTTTTGTGTACTTTTGTTGTTCAGTACCAAATTCTGTATTTCAGGAACAACTCAGGAATAAACTAATTTCAAAGACTCATGAAATATCACATATGCATACACATTATCTTAACTGGTTTCTGATGGCACATTTGTTATGATAAAAAATCTAGCTTGATAAAATTAAAATAGGTAAAGCATAAGATTACAATTCTTCTTTTTCCAAACCTTTCCTTGTTGCAGGTGTGGACGTAAAAATGGAAAATAAAAAATTAAAAGCTTGAACAGTAATTAGAACATTAAGAATTGTTGTTATGGACAATAAAAGCCTTTTTTAAAAAAAAAAAAAGTTTATGCAAACTATTAAAGTTTACTCCCTGAGAAAGAGTTAGTGTATAGAAATGGCCATAGCATCATAGAATTTGTCCATGTTCCAGATGCTAATTCTGCATGTCCCCCTAGGGGAAAAAATAATAATCTTAGCATTTTTATAATTTTTAATCATTGTTACTATTTACTTACTACTAATGCGTACTGTAAGATGAATATGACTATTTGCAGCTGGCCAATGTGGAATGTAAAGAACAAAATCACTTTTAAATTTGCAGATCTGAATCACAAGTTTGAAGAATACCCAACTGAACTCATGAAAATGTAAACAATTTTTTTATGAGCAGTCAGAAGAAAATGTGTTCTCATGATAAATGGAATGCTTACTGAAATATGTAGTTATTCAGATAAATGCTTTAAACAAAACATTGTAGGAGGCTGTACTTCATTAACTAGAGGACAACTCCATCTTCTGGGGGTTATATTGAAGAAGATGAAGACACTAACAGCCAAAGAGACCCAGAGCCATATCCAAGGTACTCTGTGTTTCTGAAAGAGCTTTATTTTTTTCCATTCCTCTTAGTATTACTGTGCATTCATGCTACTAAGACTAAGGCCTCCCTTAGCAACTCTTGCCTTGTCATAAAGCACTTCTCAATGAAAAGACTCAGCATAAAGCAAGACAGAAGATGGAGGCTGATGCAGGAGATAGAATGAGTTGGCATTTAAGTGCATGAGTTTTAATGTTACAGACATAAAGGTGAAAACCATGGTAATACTGAGGGGACAAGGCCACCTGCAACATTATTTTAGATTGACTGCATGGGGAAGGTGCAGAAATCAAGCATTTTTCAATTTCATAAGGTGACTAGAAAAAGTGTCTGTGCTGGTGATTCTAGCTGATAATGCAAGAAAAAGAGGGAGACTGAAGGTAATGTTAAGGTAGTGAGCTCAGAAGATGGGAATGACAATGAAGCTGTCATCAGAGAAAGGGAGAAAGAAGAAAAGCCGAGAGAAAGAGATCATTCATATGTTTATTTATTAGCTTTACTGATGATTAGATATCCACTACAAACTATTAAAAAGATAGACAGAGAGGGCTTGACAGAGGACAAGAGATCAGTAAGGGGGCAAACAGATGTGAAAATCATTAGCAGGGCATTGATAAAAATATTCCCTCAACATTACATTGCTTGGGGACATGAAGAGCAGAGGTATAATGATCGCTTCCCAGAAGTAGTAAATTGAAGCAAAGGAAAGATGTCCATCATCTTACCTCTAGGGAAATGACAACTAAATCCTACCACTCATAAATCTAGAAAGATGTGAACTAAGTTATGCAGGATATTGAAGTGAATTCTCAGGCATGGAGATAGAAGATTTGATGTATAAAAGCCACACACAGAGGAAACAAAATAAAGCATGTGAATCAATATATGTTTCTAATCACAGCTTTTTGTAGCAGACTAGAAACAGATCTCTTATATTTTATTATTGAACAGCTTTTTTAATCATACAAAATGGCATCTTGAAGAACTTTCAGATACAACTATGAGCAAATTAAAAATGAAAGAACTGTAAATTACTCTGGCATAGAATCTCGGAGCATTAAGAGTATTAAAGTGGCTACTGAATCCTAAAAAGTAGAGCCTGATTGTATTGGGTTTGTGTGGCAAGGTTTTGGTAGTGGGGGGCTATAGGGGCGGCTTCTGTGAGAAGCTGCTAGAAGCTTCCCCCATGTCCAACAGAGCCAATGCCAGCCGGCTCCAAGACAGACCTGCCGCTGGCCAAGGCCGAGCCAATCAGTGACGGTAGTAGTGCCTCTGGGATAACATATTTAAGAAGGGGGAAAAAAAATCTGCACAACTGCAGCTGGAGGGAGGAGTGAGAATATGTGAGAGAAACAGCTCTGCAGACACCAAGGTCAGAGAAGAAGGAGGGGGAGGAGGTGCTCCAGGCGCCGGAGCAGAGATTCCCCTGCAGACCATGGTGAAGACCATAGTGAGGCAGGCTGTCCCCCTGCAGCCCATGGAGGTTAATAGTGGAGCAGATATCCTCCTGCAGCCCATGGAGGACCCCACGCCGGAGCAGGTGGATGCGCCCAAAGGAGGCTGTGACCCCGTGGGAAGACTGCGCTGGAGCAGGCTCCTGGCAGGACCTGTGGACCCGTGGAGAGAGAGAAGCCCACACTGGAGCAGGTTTGCTGGCAGGACTTGTGACCCCGTGGGGGACCCACGCTGGAGCAGTCTGTTCCTGAGGGACTGCACCCTGCGGAAGGGACCCACATTGGAGCAGTTCGTGAAGAACTGAAGCCTGTGGGAAGGACTCACATTGGAAAATTTTGTGGAGGACTGTCTCCCATGGGAGGGGCCCGATGCTGGAGCAGGGGAAGAGTGTGAGGAGTCATCTCCCTGAGGAGGAAGGAGCAGCAGAAACAATGTGTGATGAACTGACCCCAACGCCCATTTCCCATACCCCTGCACTGCTTGGGGGGAGCAGGTAGAGAAAATCAGAAGTTAAGCCTGGGAAGAAGGGAGGGGTGGGGGTAAGGTGTTTTAAGATTTAGTTTTTATTTCTCATTATCCTACTCTGATTTGACTGGTAATAAATTAAACTGATTTCCCCAAGTCGAGTCTGTTTTGCCCATGACAGTAATTGGTGAATGATCTCTCCCTGTCCTTATCTCGACCCACTATCCTTTCGTTATATTTTCTCTCCCCTGTCCAGCTGAGGAGGGGAGTGATAGAGCGGCTTGGTGGGCACCTGGCATCCAGTCAGGGTCAAGCCACCACACTGATTAAAAGCCATATCCTACAAAACAGTAGATATGGAGGAAATATTTGCAGGCGGTCCTCATTTTTACAGCAATTCACCAGGTATGTACAAACTTCTCCAAGTGCCTTCCCAGAAGTGTTCCAATCAGAGCATCTCAGTGCTTGCTTTATACTTCGGCTCCAATAAGATTGAGGAATTAGACAGAGCAGCAGGTAGATCCTCAAAAAGCTCAAGCCTGTAGCTATGTTTACTGACCAGACTGGTCCCCTGATCAGATGCATCTGCATCTGCAGTTGCTTTCTTTTTTAAAACCTGGCCAAGTCAGAGAAAACACTGCTGGTCTAACACTGTCTGTTAGACTACTGATCTAATGTTTTGAGTACTTCAATTAGGAAGATCTGCATGCAATCAAGTCCCCTCTGAAGAGGGGATCCCCATATGAAGGAATTATAAACCATACCTTCCTCACCTTGGATGAGAATATCCATTAGGATTCAAGGCTATCACCACCAAAACCTGAGCTGTCTAGGAGGAAAGGAGGAGCAAAACTGTATTGGAATACTCATTTGAGAACAGGCACAATACATAAACCAAGGGTTCAGAAGAAAGGCAGGTTTGCTTAATTCATCCCAGATAATTGAGAGATGTCTCCAATTAGTGCTTTACTAAATTCTTGACTCTACCAACTTAGGAGACAGAAAGAATTCAGCCATAAGCTTAACATTTCCTGGTCAGCATCAAATTACTTCTCTAGTGGATATCTTCCATTCTGAGTTTTGTATTGAACCTGGAGACCAAGCTGTCATAAGCCAGTGCACCACCAACACACACACAGCTCTACAGCTTTAGCTGCCCATGCTCAAAATCAGCTCTGATATGATGCAACTTTGTAACTTAGGTCAGACTACTGTGAAAAGGGCTGTGAGAATTGGGGGTCCGTGCCCCTTCACTCAGGAGCTACAGTTAAGCTGAATCAGCTGTGACTGTGCATGGCCATGTATTTTGGTTATCTGAACTTTGACTTGTGGATTTGGTGTCAAGGTCAAGCGGCATTGGACCTGCCTTTTCACTATGGGCTTGCCTGGAGACCACTGGACTGTTAGCTGAATACCACCACTGGACTGGATCCTGACCCTCACACCGTGACTTGACTTCCTGGCTTGATGTCAGATCTGTCTCATCACTATGGACTTGTCTGGTGATCTAGAATATTAGCTGGGCCTGGCTACCATCACAGACCTTCTCTGTTCTTGTCTGGGTGCTGTGGGACCTTGCCTTTGCCAGCAAAGGCCACTGTGCATGCCCTGCTGTCTTCTGGTTTCCCTCACAGAGCAGCCCACTTCTTCCTTCTCCCTGAACCCAGCATCTGATAAGCAGGTGCTACAACATCTACCCGGTAAATGCCTTCAAGACAGACTTGAGCAGAGTCATACAGAAATCTGAAACAGAACTGTTACAGAAACACAGGCCTCCTGTGTCTCAGTTTCATGTTCAAGCCATGATTCTAACCTTCCCCACACGAATTCATAACTAGGTCTTTGTTTTCTGAAGGCATGTCTAATTCATCTTGAATGTTCTCCATGGAGGAGATAAAGTGGATTAAGATTTGCTTAAGGGATTGTAAAAAGTTGTCCTGGGGCACTGTGAAATCTTATTGTCAGGATAATGCACACATGCTTTATTTAAATTGTTTACATCATGCATGGCACAACGAAAACTCAGTACCTCAGTGGGACATATAGACACTATCCAATATAAGTAGTAAGTAATACTAATTAGACAGAGTTTGATTTACTTGTTCACATTGTTGAATTCTAAATTAACTTTAATAACTCAGGAGAAATATCTCAGAGTTATTATGGTCATTTCAATAAAACAACTGCACAATGAGGAGATGCTTTAAAAAACATCTAACTAGAAAATTGGGCCTATAAAGAATGACAGAGCTTGGTTATTATGAGCTGTTATAACGCAATCACATGAATCACTATGGCATGTGGACCTTGTGCTCAGCTCTTGTTATCCAATTCTGGTTATCTCATCTCCAGCATCCCCTGCTTCTTCCCTCCCACTCCCCCCAAACAAGACGTTTTTCATGTTTATCAAAGTTGTGGGAGGAAGAATCAAAAAGATCCAAGCAGCTAAGAAAGGAATGAAAACCAACAGTCAGCTAGTCAACTAAGTCAAATGTTATACCATTACTGTTTCCCTTGTCTGAATTCAGGTGCCTTACATGCCCATTAATTTTGAGTGCAGTTGACAGAGAAAGATAGAGATTCCTCATTAGGGTTGTTTGGGCTGCCTTCTCAGGGTTTTAAAAGATCATATGAATTTTGTATATATTGCATAGTGAGCTTAAACTGCATTTTAGGAATACTGGATTAACCCTTGCCTGTGACCGAGTACATAAAATGCAAGCACATTATTCCTGAGATCAGTGCCAAAGCTAATCATAGAATCTGGTCAAAACATTTAACTGAAGATATAACATAGCTTTATACCTGCAGCAGATAATTCTTAAAATTCTAATTCTTAAAAAGTCTATTTAGATTCGGACTGACTTTTCAGATGCCCTTACAGTGCCTTCAGTTTTGCTTTTACATGCAGTAGAGAACTACCACTTTGGACAGCTAATCTGTAGAAACTACTATGAATAAGAAAACATCTTCTCTGGTTTTCCTGAGGCACAACAGATGCCATCAAAAGGAGCCTTCGTCATGCCTGGCTCTGCAACATTTGCATTACTAACATATACACCTGATAGGACTCTGCTGTCTCTTTGGCACTACATCCTATCTGCAACCTATTTTCTGCTACAGTTATTCCAACACAAATTTTGGTTTTATTGCTATTGCTATTTCTTTAATTTCTTGTGCTGTTCATTGCAGTATGTTTATGAAATATATATTCAGAATAGGAGTCCCCCAAACTGAAACTATACTGTTTTGGCTAACTATCCCTAATTTCCTGGAAATATTGCCTGTAGGTAGAAGCTCTATAAAGTTAAAATTCGATTCTACAATGTGCAATACTCCAGAAAACACAATTATATCTATGATATAAAATGGAAAGGAAGAGTTTACTCCAGACTGTTTGCTCATGTTATTTCATAAAAAATCATGGTGAATTATTTTTAATTGGAATATCATGAATGTGAAATATAGAAATAAGAAGCAGGGATGGAATTTTTGTTTTCTGCTGAACTATAGTTTTTGGGACCCAACAACATAACACAATTGTTTCAATTAATTTCCTGTACCTGAAACCACTAACACAGAGTGACTGAATTTATATGCCAGAGAAGCTGTTAATTTACTGAAAATTTCTACAAATTCTGTTCAAAAATAATCTATACTTTTAATCTTGAAAAATCATTCAGAATCAAGTATTCTACACCCGAGTCCAGTTTTGCTATTATTGCCATGCCATATTTGGGATAACTGTCATTATCTCCACAGTCAGATCTGGGGGATAGACAGAAAAAGAATATTTCTTGCCTTCCAATAGCATTTGACCACTTAGAAATCATAATCCACAGTCAAGGTGGCTTTCCTAGTACAAATAATTCCCTGGAGAAATGGACAATCAAAAAGTGCCATTTTATATTATCCCTTTTCCCCACCATATCCTGATTATAGCATTGTTACCCAACAAGCAGTATATTACAGGATGCTGGAAAGAAAATTGCTTTTTTTCCCTTTAGTTATTTTCCCCTCTCTGTTCTGTGTAGTTTTTACAGTGCTATTGCTTTTATAGAATATTTTTGATGTACTAAATGGGTTTTCTGTCCCTAATCCCAAAACATCTAAATGGTGCTTTATTGGAAACCAAACTAACTGCACTCTGGTGGCAAACATTCACAACAAAATTTCTAAACTGAATGAAAGAGGAACAAAGTTAAGGGTCAGTGTAAGGATGCTCAGTTATTTGATAATATTTCAAAGCAGTATCTTTTCTGCAGAAGCACAGATGTGGACAGCATAATCTGGACCTATCTTGATATGAACTGTGGCTATTAATTGTCTTGATGATTTAAACATTTGAGTTCTACAGTTATACTATGTTTATTGCAAAGGGGCATCTGAATGGTAATGAAGCATTTTCAAAAGGTGCTCAATGTCATCATTCAGCAAATGAGACTCAGTGCATGTGCTGAGATGACATACTGGTTGCACTGCTTGGAGCAGGAAATTAATCGGACACAGAAGAAATTTTTTCCCAAAACCTACACCAACATTGACATAAAGATTAAAAATGGAACTGATGAGAATTTAGCATAAGCAATATAAGAAGTAAAATCAGTTAAGTGGAACAGCTAATTTAATCACATTAATAGGAATAAGCAAATTTTATTATTCAACAGAGGTATATAAGATTGGAAATTATATACGAGATAGGAGAAGAGGGGGATGGAAGCCCTTAAACAAAACCTGCAAGTATGTTTTAATAAGTAATTCCTTAGGCTTTTTAATAATGACCTATTATATTTAGGTTAAGTTTATGAAATTTTTATATTATGCTTTCTTTAATTTTTAGTTCTTTATGTCACAGATTAAATTCAGCCTGGGCCCAAATGATTAAACTGAGAACAAAGAACCTCACTGGAACAGTATCTTGACCTTGCTTTTGTTACATTCCTGAGAAAACCCTAGCCACCAACTACAGAATCATTTTCTCCTTTAGTCCAAAGCTCAATATACTATAGATTTGATCTGAATGAAAAAAATCCTACCCATTTAGATACTTCTACTAAATGAAACTATTTCAACATGAAAGATTAAGATGGCAATATAAACACTGAGCCGTAATGTTTTGTACCACCAAGAGGTTCAAATGCTGTGAAGAAACAAAATTATGTTTTGGCAATTTAGCAATACTTAGCTTGTCAGACAGCCTGTGATAACTGTCCACCACAGCTGGGAGGTAACATAACTTTGTTTAAGCTGTTTTAATGGAAGGTTTGGCCTTATTCCAGTGAACGCTAAATCTAAAAAAAATCTAAAAAAAAAAAAAAAAAAATTGCAGGTTGAACAATCCAATTTCATATCCAGCTATAGCTAAGACAGACTTTAAACATTGCTAAAACCAGTGACAGTGCAGACTAATGTGAGCATAGAGAATGCTGAGTGACAGGTAAAAATTTGGATCCAGCAGCTGGTGCCATCAATAGAAGTTATATCCATAGGAAAAAAAATCCATAAAAAGCACGTATGTGACTCACTAGACAGAGACTCCCTCAAACCATACATTAAAAAGCTCATTAATAAATATGTTGTTAGATAATTTAAAGATTAATAAAATTATGAACAGAAGAAAATATTCTAACAAATGCCCTCAAGAAGGAAAAATGACCAAATTCTTATACAGTTACGTGCATCCTTATTTTCCAAGCTTTAAAAGAAAATTCCTAAATGCATGCTTCAAGTATGTTCAATGAACAAACACATATATTCAGCAAACTCCCTCTAATATCCTGTCAAGTAAAATGATAAACAGTATAAACATAAACACTTCAAACTCCTCTGAGATCTGCTGTTGAATACCATTTCTAAGTAGATGAACTAGTGCCATATTTGAATGTCTTACCCTATTGATGTGCAGTCTCTACCATTTCAGTTTATGAGAGGTTTGGATATCTATAATTTTAACTTCTGAAAATTATTTCTAAGTACAACCAGGAATGTAAAATAGATGATGTGGTATAAAATCACCAGCCATGTTTTCCAGTAGTGGAACTATTCATCCAAGAAACAGGTATAAGTTCAATTTGGCAAAGTTAAACGACAGTCATTTTGCAGAAATTAAATTTTCTTTGTGCATTGTTGACTGTGAATGGAGACCATTATTTTTCATTGCCTAGATAGTGATGCAATTTTCAAAGCTAAATGAGCATTAAAAACATTCATTCTATGCTTCTGCAATGAACAATCTAAGATACCTAATGGCAAAATGAGACATTTCCTTTAATCTTTATGAACATATTGTACCCTCTTGAGGTAAAAATGAGAAAGGAGGGGATAAGCTCTCTGTATTTTTGATAAATGTTTCCCTCAGAAATGGGAGAAGTCTTGTATGTGTAGATGCAGCAGCCTGCCTGACTGCCAGTCCCTGAAGATCCAATCTGTCGGATGACTGTCCCACAGTTTCTTCCCCTTGGGCAGGCCAGTCTCTTTTCATTCCTCTGCTTTATTGGAGATGAGATTTTGGTACCAATATAGGGAGGAAATATGTCTCACCAAAGGGCACCATTTATACACATATGAATGGGTTTCCAAGTATTTGCCTTTGAGATCAGCTCACATACTAGCTATGCTGCTCTACATTAGGACCAGAGTCAGGATTTTCTGGACAAGTTACTATACTAATATACTATTTTCCCATAGGTTTACTTGTAATCTACCTCCTTTCAAGATACTTAGGTACTGAGTAACGGAAGATAGTATGAGGCCATAAGATTTTCATAACAATGTATTACAAAAAATGGCATATAACTAACACTGTTAACTATTAACTAATGTAATTGGTACTAAAAGTGGAAGACCTTATAAGTTAGAAAAAAAATTCCATAAAATAATAGTCATTAAAGAACAGCATAAGCTTTGAACCACAGATTATATAGAAAGTCATTCATGAAATGAGATCAAATATCTTTTCTATAAGACCATTTCCCAAACTATATTCTTAAAAGATTTACAGAGGAATGTTGCCTATGGCTGACTAAATTTCTCCACGTATGTGGACAGTGTTTGTTAAAACAAAAAAAGAAAAATGACCACAACAATATCAAGCTCTTTGGCACCACTGCAGGGCAATTTAAGCATTTGTGCTCCTTACAACAACTACCAGTCAAACAACGCAGACCACAGAGCTGTACCATATATTTTGAGTGAGAAAAAGTTTTTCTTCCCACTGTAAAGGAGACTTAGAGAAAGAAAAAACAAAAAATAAAAAAAAAGAAAATAACCTTTTACAGAGTTCTTCTGAAATTTTCCAAGGTGGGAAAAAGCTATATTCATCCATAGTAGAACAATCCTCTGATTTATATCACAAACCTTATCAAAGATCCTCTATCTCAGCCTTAAGCCAGAGCAGCAAATAGGGTCCTAAAACTCACAGCTGAAGCCAAGGGAAAGCAAAACAAAACAAACAACACCCATGAAATGAGTAAACTTACGGGTTCAGAAATCACAAAATATACTTCATAACTTTCAGACTCTGTTCTTGATTTTAGCAAACCCAGTACATGGATGCTTTGAGATGCTTTGAACTGATCTTACTGACACTGTTAACTCTGTTATCATTATACAACATGGTCCTAACAGAATTGCAGAGATATGCGTAGTATCTTTGGTCCATGTACTGAAGTCCAACTCTCCATATTAAAAAAAAAAAAAAAAAAATTACATAGGCACACACATAGTTACTCAGAATTATATCTGCATATATTTATATGGCTTTGAAGTTTGATCTCAACAATATCTTATAATTCCACTGCCAAAATAATTATTTACCATAAAAATACTTTTCTCTGATATTAATAATCCACTAACACCCTCACGAAACTGACTTGAAAAATGAAAAATGCTTATTCAGTTTGTTACCTCAATTGTTACGTTACTTTCAGGCTATGCAGTTTGAAAGAGGCAGACCTGTACTTCTATTTGGAATTAAAACCTACAGTCATAACCGAGGAAATCATATACTTTTTCAACACAGCAGGTTGATTTGTCTAGTATTCTAGATAGAAATTCTTTCCCTCCCTTTTCTATTTTTTTGTTTGTTTGGTTGGTTTTTTTGTTGTTTCTTTTTTTGTTTGGTTTTTGGTTTTGGGGTTTAGTTTGTTTTTTTTTTTAATTTGTTTTTTTTTTTTTCCTGAAAAGCCAGAAAATGAAAACAAACTTTGGCAGCTGGTATGCCACATCCTTAGCTTGGCATAAACCACGATACCTCCACATTCACAATGGAGCTCATTTGTGAGTAACAGACCTCTCTCTGACAAACTGCAAGTAACATGCAGAGTTAATAGCTGTCCCTTAAGTCTTTGTAAGTAATATTGTCTGTAGACTCCAGAGTCTCAGATAGGAAATCACTCTATTTCCACTGACTTTTGCTAGTTTTTACCAGCTGAAAGTATGATTCCTTGGTTTTATTCCTATTTTAACTAATTTATATTTTATGGGGTTTTACTTTAGTTCTATTTAATTTTCCTTCATTCATTTTCAGTAGTGAGTGAGTAACAAAACCCTGTAGAATTCATTAAAACTGAGGGTGAACTTTGCTATTTACAGTAGTTAGCCACGCCATCTCTAGCTGACCACCTCTAGCTGTTGCACCACCAGATGATGGCTGGACATTCTTGTGACTGCCTTACAAGGACACAAAATCCCAGAATGAGTCTGTGCAGAATTGCATCTTGTTATCGGAGTGTGACACTCTGGTGCCTCCCCTGTTTAAGGGACGACTGCATTGTCTGGAATATCTTGCCACTATACTTTACTGAATATGATTGTTGCCTCTTGACACTACCTTAATATGAAATTATAATACTCTCTTGGATGTGCTTTTACTCCATTGACTCAAAGTTACCACCACAGACTTAATTTCTATCCCCTTAAACCTCATTCTACTCAGAAATTGTTGGGAATCACCTAAAGATGCAGCTGTCCGAGGCAAAGGAGTAAATAAACTTAGATATTTAATTTCTCTGGGCAACGCTTAAGTGCACCTGTTAAAAAATGTCCTGTCATAAAACAGATGATTCCTTTAGAAAACACCAGCTTTTAATTGCTCATAAAAAGGGGCCTATAAACAGAATTATTCAGAAAAGAGTTTACAGAGGTAGAAATTTAGGAATAATACAAGACTCTAAGATACATATACTTAAATGTTGTAAAAAGTTATTTCCACAAATGGGCTGCAGACACTGCTTTCTGTTTCAGTTGGATGCATTTTTTTTAATTAGACTGAATCCTGGATGTCTGCATGTTTTATAGTTTCCATTTCTTTAGAACCTTTTACTGCACTGTATCTTACTTAATACAAGGTAGCAAAGGGAAACACCTTAGATTATTCCAGTTTCCTATAGCACCCATTTAAAAATACTGAAGGGTTAATTTATTTAGCTTTACCTTTAAAGATAATTAAAAAATAATATACACAAAACTAACTACCGAATTATGACTATTACTTAGAATATATCCATAGAATTAAGTTAGATTTTTATCTACATTTGTGAAGATTGCTTGATAAAGATTCATATAGACATTCCCTTGATATTAGTAATTTTTAATCTTAAGTAACTGAGAGCCGTATTTCCTCAGAATCACTGAGTATGCAGTTTTAGAAAAGAGAGGAAAAAAATCTACTCTTTTATGCACTGTTCACAGCTAAGTTTTCAGGGAACGTGAATCATTTAATAAGCTTGTTTGATATTGAGAAAGAAATACGAGCTCTCGATCATTTACTTCAGGCACGAAGTCAGATGCTGCGATGAGCTAGACATTCAAAGTTTGCATGACATTTTCCCCCTTTAATCAGTGGAGAAAGCTTGAGTCTTCTGAAAGCCAACATATTGATCTGATCAAAGAATTGCTGAGGCTGCTGCAAAGGAAATGAATGTGAATATATATGGAGCAGAAGTATATAAGGGTGTAAGAAAATTCCAGTTGACCTTTCTCTGTAGTTTTCCTATTCTTTTGTCTATTTTTCTCTGAAAACTGTCTCTTGTGGTAGCCTTTAGCCACCAGAAAATTGTTACATATGGTTTGAGCAAATGAAGACTAGGAAAAAGAGAGTGACACTGGCTGAGTATGAATCTTGTGACTTGAAGGATTTTTTTGGGGAGTGAAGAAAGAAATGTGACAGATGCCCACTTTCATGTAACAGAGCATCTGCTCAGCTGACAATGTACAACTTTGGGGCAGGAACGACTGGTGGGCTACATCTGAGTGCGAAACAAAGAGGATTAGGACCAGGAGCCAAAGTCATGAATGAAAAGAACAGGGGGGAGAAGGCAGAACTTATAACTGCTCTGACCACCATACTCACTATCCAAGAACAGAGTGTGACCAACTACGCACCACAGTGCAATGAGAAAAGCATTAATCATGCCTACCAGGACTGGTTTCTCACCCAGACTATCCCCTGAACCATGCCTTGACATTGTTTGGGCAGGTGCCAGTATGGACAACCGAGGGACAGTTCTCAGGTCTGCACCTGGTCCTTTTTGATTCATGTTTATAGACACAGTCAGAAAAGCCAGATCCTAGCCTGAAATGGGAAGATGATGGGCACTGACTCTTTTAGGCTGTTTTGAAAAGAAATGGGATATTAGACAATGGAAACTGGAAAAAGTCTACATAGCAAAATTATGTAATAATACATAAGAAAAGATTCTTGGCTAAATATTGCTTACTTTGGTGTGTATTTTACTAGTTACTCAAAAGCTAGGTAGAAATCTGAAGAGAATATAAATACTCCATGAATTAAAGGGGACTTGTGTTTTTATATCTATTAGGAATGTAGTTCATTGCAAAACCATGAAAGTTTCACTTTATTTTTTCCTTGTGAAAATTTGTTCTTGACAAAACCAACCATAATTGTATTAATCACTACAGAGGTATTTACACATGAACTATGACGCACTACAAGGAATGATTCCTGTTCACCTTCTTAAAAATAATAAGTGCAATCCACACAGTGGTTCTTTAAAGGCTGTACCCTTAAATTTTTCTTTGTGAAAACATAAGGTATTCTGGAATAACTTGATGGAAACAGGAGAGAGATCTGAATGGCTGTTTTGGGCCATTCTATGGAATTTGCATTTTCATTTGTCTGACAGGTCCAATTTTCTTTCTATTGGGAGAAAATGTTGAAATTTTACCAGCTGAATTTTTATTAACCACAAATATCCACATTAAAATTCACAATACTGTGCTTTAGCACTACACAGCCTCAGAACAAGAAGTAGTTTCATTACAAATTAATTCTGAGTATATGTGTATGTAATTATTAAAATAGTTGTTTCCTGACTAAAAATTTTAGACATTTTCTTTACACCTTTGGACAAGGTTTTTTCTGTCTTCTTTAATATATTTGATAAAAGACCCCTTCAAATGTTAAAACCAATTCAGTCTCTTGGTATATTTTAAGCCAGTATGATATTTATGATATCATATGATATGAGTCAGAGGATCTCGAGTGTTGTAGTTAAGATACACGTCACTAATTCTGATACAAAAAAATAAGCAGACTAGGCAGATGCCATTAGGATAAGTAAACAAACCATATAATGTGGAGAGGTTTCCAGAGAGTATGAACAGGATCTACAATTTACAAGACCTAAAAATCTTTCTTGGGGAAAGATGAATGAATCATAGAGTCATAGAATCATAGAATCGTAGAATAGTAGAATGGTTTGGGTTGGAAGCGACCTTAAAGATCATCTAGCTCCGACCCCCCTGCCATGGGCAGGGACACCTTCCACTAGATCAGGTCGCCCAAAGCCCCATCCAACCTGGCCTTGAACGTTTCCATGGATGGGGCATCTACCACTTCTCTGGGCAGCCTGTTCCAGTGCCCCACCATGCTCATAGTGAAGAATTTCTTCCTTATATCTAGTCTAAATTTACCCTCTTTCAGCCATTATCCCTTGTCTTGTCACTACATGCCCTTGTAAAAAGTCCCTCTCCAGCTTTCTTGTAGGCCCCCTTCAGGTACTGGAAGGCTGCTATAAGGTCTCCCCAAAGCCTTCTCTTCTCCAGGCTGAACAACCCCCAATCTCTCAGCCTTTCTTCATAGGAGAGGTGTTCCATCCCCCTGATCATTTTCATGGCGCTCTTCTGGACTCACTCTAACAGGTCTTTCTTATGTTGGGGGCTCCAGAGCTGAACGCAGTACTCCAGGTGGGGTCTCACGAGAGTGGAGTAGAGGGGCAGAATCACCTCCCTTGACCTGTTGGTCATGCTTCTTTTGATGCAGCCCAGGATACGGTTGGCTTTCTGGGCTGCAAGCACACATTGACGGGTCATGTTGAGCTTCTCATCAACCAACACCCTCAAGTCCTTCTTGGCAGGGCTGCTCTCAATCCATTCTCTGCCCAGTCTGTATTTGTGCTTGGGATTGCCCCGAGCCATGTGCAGGACCTTGCACTTGGCCTTGTTGAATTTCATGAGGTTCTCAGGGGCCAACTCTCTAGCCTGTCAAGGTCCCTCTGGATGGCATCCCTTCCCTCCAGCGTGTCGACCACACCACATGGCTTGGTGTCATCAGCAAACTTGCTAAGAGTGCACTCAATCCCACTGTCCATGTTGCTGACAAAGATGTTAAACAACACTGGTCCCAATACTGACCCCTGAGGAACACCACTCATCACTGGGAATGAACCCACAGTAACAGACAGAAATCCAGCTTGCTCATTTCCTAGGATTCCCAAAGCTCAGCAGGTGTACCATTGCTTGCGTCTTATAGCTAGAGTAGGTACACCTTCTGAAAGCTTCTTTGGTCACTAACATTTCTACATATATCTAGGTAGGACTGGAAAATTTTAAGATACACTCCCATAAGCCTACAGGGTTATTTAACCTTTTGGTACAAATTTCATGGATATGAACATGGAATGGAAGATCAAAGTGGGAATAAGAAAGTATGCAAAGACAGAAGACAATGGATAATGTTTTAAAATAATTTTCTCCCCTATGGCATCCTAGACTGTCTGTGAAGGCAGAAATCAGACTTTGTTCTCTGTCAATATTTATAAAGTTTATCTAAGCAGCTCAGTATGAAGTATTAAATTAAAAATTATATGTTAATTACTATACTGGATCAGATTACCGACCAGAGTACCAGTGTCACAGTAGCCATTTTTAAGTAGAGAGCTAACAGACTGTTAGAAGCTGATTTATGCATGGAAGCATGGCTTACACCTCTTCGTTTTTTCATATAATATGATAGCTAGCTGCATTCACCACGTACACTTCTACTTGTTTTTATTTTATTCTT
Organism: Aptenodytes patagonicus; assembly: GCF_965638725.1. Classification (NCBI taxonomy): domain Eukaryota; kingdom Metazoa; phylum Chordata; class Aves; order Sphenisciformes; family Spheniscidae; genus Aptenodytes; species Aptenodytes patagonicus. Next base: position 34,362,717 of record NC_134951.1, on the reverse strand, counting down.
CTTAAGACCTTGGCCTCATGCTCATTCAGAATTAAATGTGCTAATGTATAGTTTAATTAAGAATCTTTGTTTTTCCTGAGAGCAAGATTAAACAGAGATGTCAGCCTAGTTTCTCTTTTCATTCACTTCTCAGTTGTGTACATCTAGTCCCTTTTAACAATCTGTTCTCAAATATCTATTCTAATCATTCCAGTTCTCAATCTGTTATTTTTTGTTATCATGCAGCTCTGAACCTCTCTATGTTCACAGGCTTTATTTACTCACAAAGTAGCACTCTTCTTTGCTTTAGATGACATGAATCTTTCAAGCCTAAGCTAGTCACTAGGCTGTCTTTATAGCCAGTGGGAAAACTTCCAGAAGACAACCTGTGCCCTTACTTTAGATGTCTGAGATGGTATTAATTGCTCTCCTGAGCAGTAGTTTCCCTTGACTATAAAGGAAGCTTAGGGTGACTTTGGCAAACTTTGTGATGCTTAAAGTAAGTAAAATGAATCCCAACCATACAATCCCAATTGAAAAGAGCATTGCAAGTGATGGCTACTGAAAATTAAAAAAAAATCTGTATTTTCTTTAGGCTGCTCTTTTTGCACACTAATGCTGTTCTTTTCTCTGAACTCTGCTGAAAAGTGACCATGGGATTTTACTGAATTCTTTTAGATTCCTACATCATGTATAGTTGGAACTACTCCCTCTTACATGCTTTGTCAACACTGAATTTAATCTGCCAGTGGATATCCTCTTCTTTTCATTTTGCTATACCCCCTGGAGTTCTTCAGTTTTTCCTGTCTTTGACAAGTCTAAATAACTTTGTGATCTCTGCATATATTAGAACATTACTGATCACTCAAACACCAGTATTCATAAAATTAACATTAACAAAAAGTGGCTTTTCTCATGCTGAAAATTGTTTATTTTCTTTCAGTTCCAAATAACATCCATGACAACACACTGCACTTCAAGATTATTTGGTGTTCTCATTAATATCTTCTAAGAGCTGTAAGCTTGATTTTTGACGAGAGTCTCCTTTAACCATTTTTTGGCTGCTGCTCTTAAGGAAATTCGTTTGACAACAGAGGAAAAATTTTCCCTTACAAAAGAATCCTAATTTGCCATAAAAATATGTATCTTTTATACTGCTCCCTATTTCCAGTTCCACATTCCACCTATACCTTTAAAGACAGTTATGCTTGTGGCACTCCAATCTTCCAGTCTAGCAATTTTTTTTAAATTAAAGGATGAATATTTCTTGATAGCAGTTCAGCCACCTTTTAGTACATTTCTTCAGAACTCTCAATGGTTTACTGTGATGGGACCCCAAATCAGCCAAAGTCCTGAAGTGAATCTGCTTAGGCCTTTAGCTCTCCAAAAAAAGTTCAAAAGGCTGTTAAAAGCCAAGATTAATTCTTTGATCTAAAATCAGGAACTCACTTTTTAAAACAGAGAAAACTGAAAGCAAGTAGTTAACACAGAATGGTAATATGGTTTAAAAGCTTTTCTCCCACTGCATGTTGTATCCTTGCAGGTGGGTCTGTGCTTTCAGCTAATTCAGGGACTTTGAGTGGTAGCAAAAGCTCCTGTTTTTTCACACTATCCTTTTCCTGTGCCTGCTCAGCTGGTCCTGAGGAGGAGGAGGAGGTGGAGGAGGAGGAAGAAGAAGAGAAGGAGCAGGATGAAGAAGGAGGCTTCCACCTCCTATCAGAAGCTTTTATTTCACCTAATCATTTCTTAAAGGAATATAATATAGAACTGAGAGCACACAAATAAAACAAATACCATCTGTCCCAGCCATGTGTGATCAAAGTAAATTGTTGCTTTTACATTTGTTAAGTTTTTCATAGCATATTCTCTATCCTTGAGAGAAGAGCTAAGAGGAGATGGGCTTTGCTTCAATGGAAATGCATTTGATTTGACTGAGCTGCCTAAATAAACCCCAAAGCACAGATATTGGATCATCTGGATTTGGAAGCAGTCTCTGATGTTTTGTTCAGAAGCAATGAAAAATTGGGAGTTAAAAGCCACCACATTGAAAAGTTTAACAGTGGCATGGCAACTGTCCTTATGGACCTTCTTAGCTACTTTGAAATGTATAATAATGTGACTTGGTATAGCCTACCATAAGTTAAGGTAACTTTCATAACTTCCCATGTGCCATGAGCTGAGAATGTGTAATGGACAGTCATTGCAGCGTGGCTGTTGTGTAGTAACTTGTTAAGCCACAGTTACTTGCTTCTGTCTCTTGAAAGAAAGAGAAAATAAAATTCCATCTGTGGAGGATCTCAGGAGATTAGCATATCAGTCAAACACAATTAGATGTTCAAATTGTATATGGACCACTATAGTGCCATTCAATTAGAAATAAACTTGTAAACTGAAATTAGTAGAAGGAAACCAAGAACTCAGTACAATACTGTGAAATTTGCTACACAACTGGATTTTTTTTCTGACACGAAGCAGCAGTTCATCTTTAGTACTGAATCCTTTTTCTCATATATCTGAACTATAAAGTGATTCTAAAATGAAAATACGGCAAAAGGCATTTCAAATATCTGAAGGTGGTGAGGGAATATTTTATGGTAAATAACTATGGAACAACTATTGGATAGTCCTATTTAAAAATGAATATATAAAAATTAGGCCTGCTTTCTGCACATATCTGCTTCCTGCATGGAATCTGTTTGCTGACTTAAATGACAAGAATGTTATTACAAATTATAAACAAGACCTCACACATTTTTAAACTCTTGTTGGTACAGCAGAATTAATGCTAAGACAAGACAACAACAACTGCATAGTTCATTCCTCTCAGTTGAGATCAACATAAACGTTCCCTAAATTCCAAGTACATAGCCAGTCAGACACAGTTATGCCAACCCCCTGAGGATAACTACACTAAAACTGAATTAATCCAGATACATTCCTTCCTTGTTTGTGAAACTAAGAAATTACTCCTTGTTGATAACAACCTTCAGTCCTCATCTCACCATGTCACCTGAGCTCAAGTATTCTGGTCAATGAGTTGCACAGCAGTGACCCTGTCCTTTTTTGATGGATGACTGAGCAAAGAGAGGATAAACTCATGCCAATATGTTAAGGCACAGAGCTAGGTAGTCAGAATAAACCTAAATTTATTTTACTGTTCTCGGTTTCTTTCTATTCCTTTGATGGTTATATAGTTAAGAACAGACCTACTCCTGAGTGCCTAAAAATATCTTATATGTGGGAAGAGAAAGATAATCAAAAGAAAGACTGTTAAGAATATGCAGTTATCTAGACTAGCCAGTGCACAGTATGGTTTCTGATTCAATTGGAAAGTTGTTGCTGTTTCCCATTTGAAGCCATGAATATGTAGAGACACAGATTATTTGAATGCGTCTTCTTAAAACATTTTCCAGTGTTTTTTTCACATTTTTCAGAGGACAAACAGATCAGAATGCAGTACAACATGCCAAGCAGCACAGGCTGTGCTCTTTAAATAAGCTCATCTTTTTATTTTGTCATAAAAATGCCATGGAACAAGCATTTCAAGAAAGATACTGTCTTTTCTTTATAAATTTGTGCAGGCCTTAGCATAATGAAGGACTGACAACTGGAAGAAGCTTTAAGTGGTACTACAGTGCAAACAGTAAACAACAGAAATAATAAATCACTGGTTAAAAGCTAAAGTTCCCCATACTGCCTACTGAAATGTTTTAAACATTTTAAGACTGCCAGAGTTCTTTTTGGTGAGTTCTTTGACATGTCTCCAATACAAGGCTATGCCTTACAGGGGCTAGTGTTTACAGTCCTGTCAATCTAAATATGAACTGGACAACAATAATAAATATTTATTATTGCACAGCAAGTTAGATTTTTAATAGGGACATTCCAAAAATTTCCCTGCTTTATTCTGCCAATTAGTTTCTAAATTAGCCTATTTTCTAACTGATTCTAATGACTTGCTGAAGAACTTACTGACATATAGATGCAGGAAGATGCTAACTGAAAATCTGTATCGACACCAGAAGTTTTGCTGTCAGACAAACATATATTTTGAATTTCTTCATTACATACAACTACCTAATACTTTCCTGGCATTATAAAAATGTAGCTATAGAAAGTTATTCAAATAAGGAAGATACTAAGCAAAGACAAAATGCTTAGAAAATAGCTTTTCAAACTAATTTTTGGTTGAATTTTTAATAAAACGCTGTGATATTGCAGAAGCATTTATGGCTACTAATAAGTGGAATTCAGTTTCTAAAAATCTTCATATTTGATGTTTGTTATTATGTAATTATATTGCCTGGCAACTCTCCAGTGCCAAAAACAAAGTTTGAAAAATAAATTTGAATAAAATTTTGAAACTGTCACACATAGAAAAAACTGATGTAAGAAACCATAGGCTTAAATTATTTTGGCAACTAATAGATTTTTTTTTTAATTATTGCTTATCTGTCTATGCTGATTATTATCACACCATAATGTGCAAAGACTGTTCTTTGGGAGAACAGAATATTAAAAAAGATAATGTCAACAAAATTAACATTTCTCAAGCTATTAAGTATATCATTATTATCTTAATTAGCATGATTTTCTAAATTACCATTTGAAACACTGTACATCCTGGAAATGCTCTAACATATACCTACAGTTCATAGTATTCTGATGAGTATTTTCTGAAATTTATTTAGAGTCTGAAACTTTGCATTTAGATCTTGAGATATGATTATGGAGAAGTCCAATGTGTAAGGCATAGCAACTGTGTTAAACCAGAGAGGAGATAACCAAGCAACAGAGATAATCCGGAGAAGGAGGAGCAGCCCAATCTGGATTGTGATAGAAGCAGCAACTCTATAGTACATACTTGCAATTTCTGAATTTCAATAGATCATAAATTTGATAGAAAAAATTCCTATTTCTTACCTACATTTCCAGTCATTAGGTATGAATTCTGAAAGTCCATCATTCCCATTCCAACAATGTGTATAAAATCTTCAATCACCTGCATTAACTCCACCGAGCCTGGATAGATCTAATAAAAGAAGGTCAGACATGCCGTTAACTATAATATCAAAATCTCTACAGCAGCAAATTCAAATAAAATCTAAAGTCCATCAAATGAAATGTGAGACTTAACAGTCAAACTGCTCTTCCCATGTTTCAATACCCAATATTTTCTGTCACTGTAAACCAACCATTTAGTCATTAGATCCTCATGTGGACAGACACTACTTCCCATATAGCTACATGAAATCAGCTTTGCGCTGGAACTGTGGAATGTTTGCTCTAACTCACTGTACTTACCAAAAAAATTTTTACTGGCCATTACTTTCATTAATGGTTAAAGCATTTCATATTCCAGAATAATTCTAATTAAAATATCCTTCCTTCCTCTGGAAGATATCTTCAATAACTTCAGAACTATTGACACAAACAGCTGAATGAATATCTTACCATGGTCTCTCCAGCATGATAAACCTTTGTTGCTTTAATCAATATTTAAGTAATATAAATTTTTACTGGTAATACTATTTTCATTGCTGGTGTGGAGTAGTAGAATCACAGGATAGCTGAGGTTGGAAGTGGCCTCTGGAGATCATCTAGTTCAACCCCCTGTTCAGAGCAAGATCAGCTCTAGCAGGTTGCCCAGGACCACATCCAGTTGGATTTTGAACATATCCCAGGATGGAGACCCCAGAGCCTCTCTGCACAACATATTCTAGCATTCAATCACTCTCACAGTGGAAAGGTTTTTCTTATATTTAAATGGAATTTGCTGTACTTTAATTTTTGCCCCTTGGTTCTTGTCCTGTCACTGGACACCACTGAGAAGAGTTTGGCTCAGTCTTCTTTACTCTCCCCCCTCAGGATTTTTTAACATTGACAGGATCCCCACTAAACTTTCTCTTTTCCAAGCAAAATAGTGTCAGCTCTTTCAGCCTCTCCTTGCATATCAGATGCTCCTGTCCCCTAAAGATCTTCATGGCTCTTCACTGGACTCATTCCATGATGTCATTCCATTGTACTGGGGAGCCCAGAACTGGACACAGTAAACTAAAATAAACTGCATAGCCTTTGAATTGCTAATGTAGCCTCTCAGTATGACTTTCAAAATGGTAAGAACTAGCACATTTCCAATAAATATAATTTATTTGCAAAGCTGTAATGTACTATGATTACAAAAACATTAAAAATTGTTATATTCAACAATAATGATGCATCATCAAAACCGCATTAAAGGTCAAACCAGTTATTAATAAGCTTAAAAATTCTGCTTATATCACACACATTAAAAATAATTTTTGGTTGTTATGGCCTGTTATGAACAGGACAATTTTCAGTAATACAGTATTTTGCAATAGAAAAAGAATGGAAGACCTGTTCACAGTGCTTTTTTCTTCATATCGGTGAGATGTCCAGATTTCACTTTATGAGCAACATTCAACCCGTTCTTTCCACTACTGGGACTACAGACTCTGAAAAATGCCTATAGAGACTATAAATTCCAGCATGCTGTGCTCCATCTTCATCTTGCTTTATCTGTCTAGATCCATAGCTGCTTAGTTCAGGATAGAGAATTTCACAATGTGCTTTGCTTTCTACATGGATCTTTTTATAAAAGGCAGGCCAGCAATACAATTTTTATGAAGAATTTGTTGTGACATTTATGATCCTAACAGGTTGTAAATGCTGCTTCAGGTGAAGGAGACTTAACTTCTGTTTTCCTAATGATGGGTTACTGAGGTAGTAAGTGTAGCTTTTGCATTCATCTCATTCATAGCACACACACTCGCAGATTATGTACTAAGGATAAATTTCAGTGAAAAGATTTTTTCACCTTAGTTCTTACACATAAAATTTTATAGTAATAACTTTAGCAGAAACTGTTGAACAGTCAGTGTTATAGAGGTACTCTTCGTCTTTATATATCTGAAGTACTGGTTAATCAATAGGATGCCAGCAGATGGTGATGAAGAATATGCAGAATAGCTCCTGTGTTTTGAAACACCAGTATACACTGAACGCATTGTGGACTTGAAGTGGTTTCCTGTGTGCAGTGCTTTACATCAGCTCTTAAGAAAAGGCAAGTATTAAAGTGAGTGCTGCTTATCTGAATGCTATATAACCTGTAATTAATGGTATCAACTGCTGGCATTTAATCCAGAAAAAAGGATGTGCTGAGGCATTGCAGCTGTATACTTGATAGAAAGTCAGCAATTTGCTGACAGTGAGTAAGATTTTCTTTCCAGCAAAGAATCCAGAAAACAGGCTAAGAGATCTATGTTAACAGTAGCTGTGGAGTTCAAGAAAACCATGCAAGCTGACAAAAGAAGTTGGTTAGACTGCTCCTTGGTTTGCAATGTTTCATTACAAAAAAAGAGTCAGAGTGGCTGAACCGGAAACAGAATCACCTTTACTCTTTTCTAATGAGTCAATAGTGTTTGCACTAGGTTGTATTCACAGCACATAATGACTTGTACATGTTCCTTTCAAGTTCAATTCCTACCTTGATTTTAACATAAAAACTAAAAAAGTCTTCACACAGGATGTAGTAATATCAAATAATATTGTTTCTGTTTTAAAATCCAATTCTATTTAACCATAACATTTCAGCGTTTTATCCAAAATACGATAGAAAAAAATATTTTGTATAGGAAAGCTTTTTTTTTCAGTAGTGGAAGAAAAAAAGACTCTTAGGAGTACTTAGGAGCCCAGCTCACCCTTCTTAGCTCGTATGAAGAGCTGCTTGCTTCAATAGTTTCTTTGAGACTGCTTGTGTAACTGCCCAAGAACAGTAACAAGACCAGGTTTCTTCCGGTGCCATAGCTCAGGATTCTAAGATTTAGTGAATTCCCTAGCTTTTTCACCAGGCAGCTATGGCCCTGCTACTCCTGCATTCAGCTCATCTTGGTGCTTGCTTGTGTTCCTGCCCGCCTACCGGTGCTGTACTCAGGTCTGCGAGACAATGAATTACCAGGCACAGACAAGGAGCTACGAAAAAGTAGAAATAACTTGTCTCCTTTCCCTTTTTCAAGACCACTTCTTCTACCAGCAGCAATGAGGGGAGGGAACTGGAGATTTGTTGTTCCCTCTTTTACCTCCACATTCTCACCATTTACCCTTAGGTACTGTCAACTCCTGATCTTTGTGGGACAGATGGTGGACATGGCATGGGTAAGCAGGCAGGGTGGAGGTAGAAGATGACAAGGCTGATAACATAAGGAGTGGTATTCTGTCTGTTCATTAGCGGGGTTAAAATAGCTGCTTAATATTGGTTCCCTAATCTTGGTGCTGTTTATGGAAAATGCCCACATGCATGTGATTTTTCTGCTTCCATCCACCACCACTAAGGAAAATGACATACTTTGTCTATTTTTGTAGCTGGCTCTTACACAGAGGAACAGAAAAACAACAAAAGAAAAATACGATTCCTGGCTAAATTACAATGGGTCAACTGCAGCATCATATGTTTACTGCAAGGTTTGAACTGGTAGCAAAAAGTCCTGATCTTCCCTTTCTTAGTCATATTATAAAGATGAACTTACAAAACCAAAGTTAAATAGCTTCAAAGACCCTCAAACACCTAGTGATTTATTAAGAACCACATTAAAAGTGAACAAATTTCAAGTACCTATATAGCACACTGGCAATGACCATACAAGAGCAGACCAAAGATCTGTGTAAGCCATTTTATTGTCTTTGACAGTGGCAAATAGATGTCTAAGGAAGAGTATAAAGGGGCATGCACATAGTGATACTTCGTTTGGGATTCTTGCGCAGTCTTTAGCACTTTTTTGCCAAAGGACTTCCTTAAACAAAAAAGGGATCTTTCCATGAACAGTCCTATACTGACTTTTCTTTCATTAATTTTTTTTTTTTTAACTTGTGTACTTTCAGCGGCAAGAACTTATGCAACCTGACCTTCTGTAAAAAATGTATCTCCTAGTATTCATTCTGAATCTGCCACTATTTGATGTTCTTTATTTTACAAGAAGCACAAGTGAATAGATTAATCATTCCCGCATCACATTCTCCAATCCACTCCTGATTTTAAAAGCTTCTATTGCACGTAAGTGCAGTTAACTCTTTTTCATACTGAAATATCTTGCTTTGTTTAATCATTCTTCATATAGAAATGTTTCTCTGCCTTTGACTACCTCCATAATTTTTTCTTTGTATGTAATTTTCTGTTCATCCCCATTGTCACTGTTATTTGTATATGAATAAATTTGATAGTTTCATGGTCATGTTCATGAACATAAATATTAACATTGCCCTATAATGTTCTTGGTATAAGCATGTAGGAAATACTTATATCCAAAAAAATGGTTTTCATTTGAATTTTAAACTCCTATTATAAATTAATGATTTTTGTTAGACTTTACTATTTTATAAAGTGCTATCATAATATCTAAATTAGTCCTGAAATTTGTCAGTCTTAAGGATCACAGCTGTTCTCCTAAATACAACCTTTTAAAACAGGTCTACTGTTTAAATTTCTGTAAGTTGTTTGGTGGTGTCATATGAGCTCTTTAGGTGAGTTCTGATGTGTTCTGTTTAATAAAAGCATCATTGCAGCTAGCCTTTGGTAGCATTTTTCAGCTTTCGTATATACTTCATTTCAACATGAAAAGTAAAGACATAATGAATAATCCCATGGAATGCAATAAAAATCTGTTCATTAAGAGAAGTGCCTTATATTCTTAATATAATTTTAATCTAAGGAATTTGTCAATGGGTCCTGGAATTACTCCTTTTTGAAAAGGATCAGTTATTTCCAAAATATTGTCTCACATAGGATTTCCTTTCACCTACAGGAGGGTGTATGTTTGACCTGATTTTTGAAACCATACATTCCACTTTGTCATGACTTACTGAAATAATGTGTGGCTTCTGACACAGTGGATGTCATAACATGCATAGTTTCCAATTTTTTAAATTGATGAGTTAAAAAATGCAAATCTTACCTGTTGCGCATCTTCCCATTTCTCTTTGTTTTCTTCATCTAAGAGGTTACTAATGATTTGAAAGAAGTTCTGAAAAACCAATTAAATAAAAGACAAAGTAAAATGACTTTCAATGACATAAACAGTCATATCCTTAAGTTGACATTAAGAAAGTTTTCCTTTCTCTATTACAGATGCAGTTCTGCAGCCTATATTCTGTCAGTGGAAGAGATGAGATAACAAAATAATATATTAGACTGATAAAAGGGCACATATATTTTATGGTTGATTGTTCATTTCTGGCCATATAATCAGGTTCCATACTACTGCTTGGTATAAAATAAGAACCGTTTTAAACTTGCTAAACTTCTAAATGTGATGGTGTTCTATTTTCAAATTGCTCTAATTCCAGAAACTAGACAGCTATATATTTTGCAAATAAACAAAGTACACTAAGACCAGGCCACTAGTTTCTATTCAAAATGTGAAAATGATCCTTAATGACCATAAATAGGACATACAATGGTATTTTATTGGCAAATGCTGTGTGAAACCAGGTGCATCTTACTTTTAAAAAGTCACATATCCCTCTGTCCTTTTAGTTATTTCAACAGAAAAGGAATAATTAATTTCTGTTTCTTTGACCTTAAACTGTTAATTTCTTTATCTGATTCTCCTATTCATTTAACTATAAGGAAAAAACAAATTAAAGCCAGGGCATTTAGCTTTTAAACCACACATTTTAAAAATCACTCTTCCAAGCGTTTGTGGAGAACTTTCCTTTCTAATTTTGTCTTCTCTCTCTACCAATTTGTATTCCCAACTTCTTCATCTTTAAAAGCTAAGAATTTGTGCAGAGTCTGTTCTCAGCTCTGTGTCACTTTTTGTGCAGAATGTCAATTTTGTCTGCAGCCTGCCAATTGTAATTTATCTGTTCCTTCATAAAAAATACATGTAGTTTCCACTGACCTTAGCTGAGGAGTGCAATTAAGGTCCTCACAACCTCTAAAAAATCTTTAAGTAAGTGGAATACCAACATAGGACACTATTGGAACTCAGACTAATGGTCGTTCCCTCACCTGCGCTTACTTTTTAGACATTTTGGGGGGATAAATAAGGCTTAAATAAGGTTTAAGTAAGAAGTAATTTTAACTCACTATTAATGAAAGTACAAAGCATTCGACTGCACAGTGACTGAAATGAGAGCGGAAATAACTTCCAACCTTAGTGAACTATGGATACTGTGGTTATGCTTGAAAAGATGTTAATTTCAAAATATGAGATATCACAGACATTTTAGGTGTCTCACAACCATATAAGTAAAAAAACTGTAGGATACAAAATTGGATAAAACTTGTGAAAACTATTTTTACAGGAAAACTATTTTTACATAAAAAACATTTTTACCAGTTTAATCTAGTCCTAACACTAACTACTTGACAACTGAGAAGATCCATCTTTGCCTCATCATTAGGAAGTTAATTATACTAACCATAAAATTTACACAGATAAAAATTGCTTTAACTTGGCAAATTTAACATAGAGGTGACTGACACTTTGGTGAACTTGAGCAAAATAATCCTGTACATTAATGAGGGCACAATTCTTCTCTCATTGAAGTCAGTAGCACAATATCCATAAGCTTCAGTAACACAAAACTTCATGACAAGAAAGGAAATGGCTCAGCAAGCTCCTGTGAAAATGACAAGTATGCTTTGGGACAGGATGATGGGGATTAAAGACAGGACATAAAACAAAAATGTTCTCATGGTTTGATCCAATTTACAGCGATAGAGATGGGAAATTTCCAGTCAAGCTGAAGATAAGAAGAGGAAAATGTAGCTACGTATTGCTTATATACCCAGAATACATTTCATCTCTTTCAGGTATTCAGTAGCAAAATAAAGCATAATGAAAAGAGTTACATTTAGTATTCATTACAAAGGATTTGCCAGTTTAACCAGGTTGGCAAATCATAATTTTGTAAATGCAATTTCAACTAGGAAAAATGTACAGCCTTATCGGTCCCTGAAGTAAAATAAACTATACTGGCCAAAGCAGTTTCATGGCACTATAACCACATCTACTCTAGGACATTATGATTTTGGCAAAGAGTTCTACTAGGTAGTCGGCTGTAGGGGGATTTTGCCTGAGGAAAACAGTTTTTAAAGCATTATATTTCTGCGCTCTTCCAGTGTGATACTGTGGAGATGTAGTGGACAGAAATTTTAGCTAACTTGAACTTGTTAGGGTGCCAGCCAGCAGTCTAGCTGCAGCAGCACGGAGCTCAGTGTGGGATAATTTATCATACTAAGGAGACGGTTCAAAGCTAGTTTTGCACTACATTGCAGCCACTGATTCCCCTGCAGAAACAGTCTAAATCTTAATTGCAAAAGTATCCATGTCTGTGTAATGAGATCTAGCTGAGAATAGCATAGATTGCCTGAAAAACACTCAGGAGTTATAAATGTTTCTTGCACGATGATAAATTACATGGTTTTGCTAATAATGTTATGTGTTCATTAAATTGTATGTTTATTTTAGTTACATGAAAGCATTAAAATGACCAATAATTAACAGAAATATATGTGAAAAACTTATGAATAATCCTAGACTCAAGCACAAACAAAAGATGAGCAATAACTGATTTAATATATACTTTGTACTTGCCAATGAACCATAAATGATGTATATGAACCTAGTGACAAGAATATCTTGCTTATTGAGATCTTTTTTTTCTCTATTTCTATCCCTGGTTGATGTCATATTTATGGTAGCAGTAGAGGCTGACATGTATGAAGATTTTTCAGTCAGCAATACCAGTGCTTTGTGAATTAAACAGAGAGACCATTAAATGGCTTTGCTGCTTCAATAATGAATAGATATGAGATGCACTCCAAAAATATGACAGGCGAATAAGGGTTAAAAAGTCTTTCACCTACTTTGACTATTCTCTTGTTCATTGCATTAATGCTGCAAGAAACAACATTGCTCTTTAGTAAAATGATTGACAGGTATGAAGGCTAAATTTTAGAAGCATTATGGATGTGATCTGATGGTACTACTGCAGTAAACACTGGACCCCCTTGTAGAATCAAGCTCCTTCCTTTCATGGCAGGGCTTACATATTACTGAACTGGCCACTATAGAAAATGTTGTGACAGCCAGAGCCAAATTTTTAAGTAAGTCCTTTATTTTTGCCCAGGCGTTTTTGAGGATAATGTCAGTTATAGTCAGGAATGGACAATTATGTTTTCCTAATTTAATTTCCTTCCTTTCAATCTTTTTCTTCTGTAATACATTGGCTGCAGTTCTCTGTTCCAGTCTAAATTCTTTGACCCTCTCTGCAGGCATAAAGCTGTCATAAATCCTTTTATACAGCTAGAGAAGAATTCCTTCCTAGGAGGAATTAATGGATAGCCTTAAGTGACCCCTACTTTCGGACTTCAGCATAGGGAGTGTGTGTGTGGGAGGGGGAAGGTGGGGGGAGAAAAGCATTGGGCAATCCTGTTAATGTCTGACTGACAGCAACGGTCCTTCTGGCTAATATAAATGGGATTATACTGCTCTAACTTCTTTGGGGAGAAACCCTGTTTCCTGTTGGTCACTGGATCTCAGGATTGTGCAACTCTGCCATCCTGTCCTGAAAGGTAGTTCCTTTCCTGCCATCTTGTCCTTAGGAGGTAGTTCAAGCACTCTTAGACCAATTCTGGGAAGTGTTCCAAAATGTTGCTTATATTATGCTTATTTAAAATTTAATTATCTCCCAGGTAGAATCCTTCTTACACAAGTAATAACACAGTGGCCATCTCATAGCCTCAGTGTACCTACACAGTGTATTTTAAAGTAGTTCCCATATTAAGAGAAAGTCCTTGCTTGTAGAATAATTGCATGACTCTTGTCTTCTGCTATTTCTGCTAGTGTACTGCTGTTTTCAGTCACTGGTGCAGGATACCTCCCATATTGTTTAACTGCCTCATACATGGTTATTTTTCTTCCTGACACTGTATATGTAACGTATACAAAAAATTATTGCAAAAAAGGTTAAAATATGCAAAAAGAAAAACAGTCATATAATAAATAACTTGGCACTAGACATGCATACTTTAGAAGCTTTGTTTTGCTCTTGATGTCTGTCTGCCTAAACAAGTGGCATTTTCTATGCAGCACATCAGGTAGTGGCATCTTCATTTTGAGTAATTAGCCTGAAATTTACAAATTTGATCTCACTTTTCTGTTCATTCTTTTTGTTATGGAGTCTCTGAATCACATCTTTTGCACTATTCATGAATATTAATACTGGATATAAGCCAGAGATTATAGACAGTTGAGGGACTATCCAGATGGATGGCAAGTATAAGAAACAAATAGACATATATGCTTTTCCTTTCTCAGTTTTAATGGAAGTGGAAGTGTTGTTTTTGTATGGAACTTAAAAAATACTATTACCCGTAATTCATAATCTACTTTTCTGACATCATGCAAAATGATAAATTTTAAATCTCACTCATGCTTTTCGGAGAATTTTTTTAAAACGAAAACCCAACACCTAAGAAATTCTACTCTCTATCTAGTGCAAAAAATAGAATGGAATTAGAACACCACACAGAGCTTCCTCAGGAAGAAGAATCTTGGTACTTTTGTGCAAATTAATTTCATTTTCACCTTTTTGTCACTTACTTTGATTATGGACTAGAAAGTATGAAAATATGTGATAGTGAAAATAAAAATTAAATACAATCCTCCAAAGTATGGTAGCATATGACATATGTTTACATATGGGAAAATCCTGGTTTCTCAGAAATTGACAGTAAAATTTAAACTGAGGTTACTGAGAGAGGATTTCATTTTATATCATCAGAAGTCAGTAACAGGAACATTGCTTAATACATCCCCTGTGCAAAACATATACTTAATTCTGATTTCACTTACTTTCCTGAACACTATACATTGGGTTTTGGATTTTACCTTAGCTTGCAATTTGTTAAATATTTTTTACTTTTTTTTTGAGTTTCAGTGTCTTTTTTTCAGCTGGGATTTAAGAGCTCTTGGTATTTAGGCATCTAAATCCTGAAATACAGTTATTTCTTTGGTTTGAGAAATCCTTCCTTATTTCCTTCACAATATGGCTTACTGGTTTTTGCCTTTTCTCATTTCTTCACTTCAAAATGGTTAATAAAAAATTATTATAATATTGCTAATCATTTTGCCAAGTTCTGCCAGAATACTGTTATGAATTTTGGAAACAGCTCTACATTGCCAAAGTGAACAGAACTTTTGGCACAGTCATTAGTGTGAAAAGAATCAAATTCTCTCTAATCTATGTAAACTGCAAATGAACTGATCTGCTAAGCCCATGAACAAAATCACTTGTGCCAAGCAGTTTCTCAAGGCTGGTTCTACCAAAGATTTCTGTAGTACCTGTGAACCATGAAGAAGTCACACTGGGCTATCAGATTGTTAAATGCATGAAAAATTTTCAGTAAATAACACCCTGTTTAACAGCAAAACTTAGTGAAAGTAGGAAAATATATTGACTCTCATTCAATTAAAAAAAAAAAAAATTGTCCAACCAAAATACTTTTTGAAAAGCACTGTTCAAAAAATATTACTTTCAGCTGGCTACAGGCCAACACAAGAAATGTTGGTTTTATTATGGAAGTTAATTTTTCTTTGTCCATAGAAAAACAAGAAAACTGAAAATATAATAGGAAGCTCTTGAAAACTTAACTCTGGAAAAATTGTCTTTTCCAAGATACCTACATTTATCTGCATGCATATATTCCAAAGTGTATTTATAATCTATGCTCACCTTCACACAAACAAATATATACACATGACCTGCATTAATAACTTCATTAGTAATTTATGAATGATCATGAGCCTCTTTTTCATAAATAATATATGCATCTACCTTCTTAGTATTCTTTTTCAGTACAACTACAGTCTTTGAAAAGTGTCTAAAATTCTCAGATACAGATGAAACCAATATCCTGATCTAGAAGTCCTGTGAAATATTTATTTTAATGAACATTACACAATGAGTTGTGCAGCCCATTATGTAGAAATAATTACAGTGTTTTTAGCTCTAACAGTATTTTAATTGGCCTCTTGCACAAGAAGAGTTAATCTAACACGTGAAATAGAAAATTCATATCAAATGTACTATCCATCACTCCTGTCCACTTTTAATGAGCTTTTTTTATTTGAACTGAAGAAGCAATGCCAGAATTACATAACTAAACACTGTGGTTAGATTTTGAACTGAAATGAGCTAGAACAAACACTAGTGGTTTGCTTAGTGCAAAAAAATACCAAGACATCCTTACCAGTCAAATCAAACCTTGAAAGAGAAAGATACTGAAATAAATGTTACAAAGAAAAAATTTTACATTTTTCACTCGCTGCGTTGTTTTGGATATTTGTCTCATTAAATGTAGTTCAGTTTTTTCCTATTTTACACTCGTATCTTAGCTTTATGTGAACAATGTTTATGTCTATCATTCAGAAGATTTAGTTTCCTCAGTGAATAAAATAGGTGACATGCAGTATACCGACATAAACTCCATCAATCGAAACATTACCCTTCTTACAATTTTTCTCTTACCTGCACCCCATCAGATGCAGGAATATAACTTGCTCTTTTAAATGTGTCTGTAACATTTCTGAGAATTTCCACAGAAATCAGAAGGTCCCCTGCATAAAAATTTTTCCTCTGAGTTAAATCCAATAGTGTCTTGGTTACTTGGGACATGCCATCACCAGCCAACATCCTCTGTCCCTTGGCGAGGTGCTCTTTAATCTGTACCAGAAGAACAAAACGAATATCAGAACCTACTTTACTGAGAAAAAGGTATGATAAATTCTAAATACAGCCAAAAATATTAAATATTAAAGCCATTATAACAAAGTTCATCCTGTTAAAGAGAAGACAAAATAGTAGACTATGATGAAAGAATTATTATATTTATCAGAGAATCATGGATTTTATACTGAAAGATTCTGAAGTTGTCATGTTTCACCCATTTGCTTCTCTTTGGACACCAATAGTTTCTCAACATCCATGTTTTCAAAGGAACTCCATGGGCTGGACTGTGGCTATAATCTACTGCCATGATGTAGCAAGGAACGGGCTGGACTGTGGCTATAATCTACTGCCATGATGTAGCAAGGAACTGGTCTTCTTCAGAGGAACAGCTGTACAACCACTGTTGCCACTCATTAAACAACCAAGAGCTCTGAAAGGGGTAAATGTCAAGGCAGTCCTTGTTATAATCTAGTTTACTATAGGAAAGTATACCCTTCATCTCTGCCAGCTCAGCTTGGCTAGTCAATACAAGAGTTATGGTTTATGTGGAAGCTGATTATGGTGCTCTCTTCTGTAGAACTAACAACACAAAGGTGCTAATTTGGAACAATCTTGTGGTTTTTTTCAAGAAATGCAAATGAAATTATGAATTGTTCCTGTGTATCAGCCAAGAGAGTATACTTTAGTGGTAGCTTTTCCAGCAGCTCTGTACAGGGCTAGTGATAAAGGTAATCTGAAACGCATGTGCTGGTAGAAAAATCCTCCTGATAAGAAGCTAAACTTGTGGATCTGATTAATTCTTAAAGCTGACTCAGCATCCCAGGAAGATGCATAGTGTATAACAAAGATGTCACAAGGCCAGCCAAGGCTGAAAAAGAGTGCATGGTTTAAACAACCTATTTTTAAATATGCATATGAATTTATGCATACAAACACAAGTTCTTCCAAATTGAAGCTAAATTAAAGAAAAGATAAATGACCTGAGACAGACCTCACTCTAAGCAGGGGGGCTGAAGAGAAAATTCTGTGCAACTGGCAACCAAAATGCTGACACCATCTCTGTAAATGTATCTTCTATTACTTTTTAACTTGGCCTTATTACTGACATATAGAGGGAAGGATGACTAATGTAACACAATGTGATGGTGGAGTGGAAAGAAGAGTATAAAGATACTTTTTGTCACTTCCAGATCTCCCCAGCCACTTTATGTGGGTATGTGGGCCTTCATTAAAAAAACTCACAAATAAAAGGATAGAATATGTCATAAAAAATACAGTGATTAAAAGGATTCAAAATAACTTTCATGAAAGCAATTTAAAAAATGCAATCATCCTCTGACATATACAATCTAAATAGGTTTTTTTTAATGCTGTTGGATCATATTTTGGTTACATTCTCAACCGGTCCTGAGATAAACTAGATATATGTAACACAGCTGGGGCTGGGCAAAGTGGCTGCTTCAAGTTATGTCTATGGCCTTAAGTCATCTTTATAGCAGCAGGGGATCATTATGGACCACAACAGGCTTGCCCAAACCCTAGAAATACTTAAGATTTGGGAGAACACCTGCCCGCTGCAGCATGGACAGAGAACGAATCTACTCTATACCATGAGTACAAAGGTACAAGCATAATTGTACAATCAAATATTTTCAACAAAAATTTCAGTGAGGAGAACTGAGGCAGTTAATTGTTTTTTTTTAACAAATATTTCAGTGGAAATACCTCCCTCAGTCTTCAGGATACTGTAATAAGTAATTAGGCAAGAAGCTTGCTTGCAGAAATCCTTTTGTGCAGTTTTTATTCATTTTAGAAGGGGACTTTGAAAGTAATCTTGTAGGAAAATAATGGAGAAATAGGTGTGAGAATTGAAGAAAATTCATTTGAGTAAATTCAAGGATCTGATATTGTATACAGAACATTATGAACTACTTTATTGGGAACAAGCAAAAGCAAACAAGAACTTGATTTGTGATTTTTCCTGTGAAATGTTGCCATTTGCCTCATCTGCTCACCCATTGTGTCTGGGTAGCAAATTAAAAGAGCATCAGCTAGCACAGTAACACAGAATAGTAGAACTTTTGCTGGAACTAGTCCAGCTGTTCATTGACCCCAGAGTGTATTTCCAGATTTTGAGGATTAACAATGTTCAGTGTGTCTTTAGTCAAGCCCAAAAGACATACATCATAAAAGACAGTCCATAAAGCTGAACTCCCAAATCTAACATGTGCCTCATGATGTACCGTGGGAAAGGAATCACACAACTTGAAGGTAGAGCTTAAGAGAGAACAAAGAGGTCTTTTAATTGCAGTAACAACAGCAAAGTGATCAGTCTTCATAAAAACTCTACTGTGCTCTTATGCTTGTATAAAACACTAGTAGGAAAGCTGTTGAACTACTTAGCACGTTGTTTTATATTGCATTATTTTGCTTCCTTTTGCTCCATCTGTACGTTCACCTTCCCATTTGTTTTTCCATGCACCTGCTAGACTTTAAACTCAAAGATGGCAGGGGCCAATTTGTTGTTGGTTTTGGACTATGCATAGCACACAGAAGTCTTGGCCTCAGCTGCTTTTGGAATGTAAATAATAAATTAAAATAATCCTAGTTTTGACTGGTTTTTAGGCTTTTGAGCAAGTAAAGCTCTGTTTTCAATCAAAAATTTTACAGATCTCTAGCAGCAGAAGCGGGAGCTGTAGTATACCCTTTAGTGCTTTCAGTAAGACATTTTGATTGCTTTTGGACACAATGATAAAAAGGGTCTAGCAAGTGCCCACAATGCCACAGGACTAAATTATTACACCTACTTCAGAAGTAGCCAGGGTTGTGGTACAGGTGGTTTAAAGTACTTCAGAATTATTGGCTCTTAAAATTACAGCTCAATTTGGAACTGTTTTTAAAAAAATGGCATACACAGAAAGCTCAGCTTCCCAGCACAAGTACCGTTCCTCCCTTGGGCCACACCACTCGTACACAGCTTGGTGAGCACCTTTTCTTCACCCTCTCAAGCTCCAACCCAGAAGTTCCTTTCCCTGATCCTTAGCTACCCCTCCAGTCCCACACTGCCTTGAGTTAGACTAACAGCATACCCTTAGAAGTAGCATAACAAAACAGAAAGTTGCAATGTGTTTAGGTAAGGAATGTGGGTGAACATTAGAGTTAATTAGTAGAAAGTTTTGACTACAGACCAGCAAGCAACGTTCAGGGCATGGTAAGAATTAGCAGCCTCTTTATTATCAGTTTATTACATAATGTGTTTTCTTGTTGTAAGACAGCCTACAGCTCCTAACCACAACTTTAAAATCACAGGCCATTCACTCAGTTGATGTAAACTGGTGCAACACTATTAAAGCCAATGAAGATGTCCAGATTAGTATGAGTTGAAGGTAGCGGATTACTTGCACAGGTACCAGAAGAATCTTTCAGTGTGAAAATACAGAATATTTTCATCACCAGTTAGTATAATGTCTTTCTCACCATACTGCTTATTTTCTATGCTATGGTCATTGTGATATACACTGTCCAAGAAAGCTATTTTGGTCACCGCTGTAGGCCCTTGTAGTTCTCAGGGAAGGTCATTTTTTAGTGGTCTTACAGGCAGGCTCATTAAAAATAAAGTTTATGAGCCAAGAGATAGTGAAATGAAGCAGCTGTTAAAGTGATACTTCAGTTGTCAGCACAACCTCTAGCTGCCTGCACTATATGGTTGCATAGTTGAAAAATTACTGAAATGTTTAACTGGACTTTGACTCAGGGTCCAACTGCCTTTGTCCCTCTATTTATCAGAAAGTATGATATAATAAAAATGCCTCTTTACAAAGTCAGAGCTCCTAGGCCTCCAGAATTGGAGTACAAATTTATTACTGCATAATAATTACTGCAAACTTAACAGCTAGACATGGTTTAAAAGGACAGAAAACAATGAACCCTCAAGAAACCTATAAAAGATTGAAAAGAATGATTAATCTGAAGAGTAACTACACCATCATCTTTTTCTCATTATTTTTTAAGATGATGTTGGATTAATGGTTAGGTATTACTAATGATAGCATTAATACATTTTATGGTAGTGGGGACTATAAGAACCTGAATTAGGAAGCCTTAGATAGATGTGAGGAAAGACAGTTAGAAATAAAAATATATCCTGAAATTGTTCATAATCTGCAAACCACTTTGCTTTCCACCTCCACAACCCAACATTAATATTTTGTAAAGTATTTTTCATAATGCTCTTAAGATGCAGGACAGGAAGGAATATTCACATCACCTGCAATAGCCACTTCAATTACACAATTGTATTAGAAACCTAAATGCTCTTGAAAGTGTTGGTTCCTCTAGACAACAAACCAGAGCACCTGAAAACTTATCTTGAATGCTCTGAATCACATTACCTGACCTCTGTGGCTCCTAATCTTGAGGCTGGAATTCATAGTACCCCCTCAATAAATATTAATTAATGATTTTGCATTAAACTTACTTTTATAGTTACCATCATTGAAGTCCAGAAAGATTTGAACCAAAATGCTGAAGTCTGTGTGCTTAAAGTTAGACACATAAATTAAAAAGGCAGAAAATACATTTTTGGCAGCTGAAATATTCCCATAGGTATAATCCTGCACTGAACTGAACTCAGGCAGCATGCTGATGTTTAAAGTATAATGTGATGTCATTGTGAGAAAGCTCTTCCTTTCAGATTTGAGAAAAACTTCATTACAGGGTGTTTTTTTCTGATTGTCGGCAGACAGACCTTTAACTATCTTAGCACAGAATCTGGAAGTTTCATTTATTTTCCCTTGATATAATTAATTATTGACAATTTATTTGTTTATTTTCAGGCTGTTTCAGTGTTCAAGAATATTATTTCATCCATCTTTTAAAAGAAACAGAGTATGGTCTGAAGATACAGCTATGCGTCTTCAGGTATGCATCTGAATGTTTATAACCTAATGTCATATAAGAGTCTTTTTCCTTTTCTATACATTCAAAATTTTATGAAGGAGATGATTGCTAAAGCAATACAAAATAATTTTCCACTTTGTCATCAGTGAAATTAGTTAGTAGTCTCAATCTAGATCATGATAACATACTAATAACTAAACAGTTTCTGCAGTGAGGAAGGAAAACGTATATTCCCTTTGATTATAATGGAAAAGGGAAAAAGTAATTGGTATACATTGTGTCAAGTAAGATTAAGGATATATATTAAGGAAAACTTTTCAGCTGTAAAGGAAATGATGTACCATAGTTTACCTGAAAAGACTATGCAGCCTTCCATATTGGAGGCCTTAATAACAGTCAAGAAAAACAAAACGCTGGAATAATGCAAGTATAGCTGATTCTGATGGGACAGAAGTTTGGGCTGAATGATCTCATGAATTTCCTTTCAGTTCTATAATTCTGTAGCAGGTCCCTGTAAATATTCTGAAACCCAAACAAATGTCTCCTATAATTTATCCCAACCAGAAACATCAAAGTTTAAGGAGAGCCCTGAAACTGAACTTTTACCTTCCTGCATTTATCCACTGTAATAGTGTGCAATATGCTGCATCAAGTTTCTGCAGATATTGTGCCTCAATCTGCCTCTGTGCACTCAGCCGAAGTCACTGCAACCCTGTGCTGTAAGGAACTTATTCTAAATTTACATTGATGAAAAGAAAAATGAGGATTGTTTCACTATATACAAACAGTCATCCCACTGTCATATACTTCTAAATTTTCTCAGGCAAAATACTTCTCAAAGCAGTAATTTGTTTTTAGAGAAAAAGAGCCAGCTTAATCACACAGAATCCTGTGCTGTTCTAGACATTCATCTCAGGCAAACTGAATCTCTGCACAGATGCTAGAGAAATTATATGTGCTCTTCTATATGTGATGAGGTGTATTGGAGAATCTTTGAAAAAAATCATCTAGTATCTGTGGAAGTCTAACATGTTTTTAGAAGAAGAATGTGAACAGCTCAGAGGGATGCTTGGTTCTTTCTGTACCCTCTTTCTTTGCCCTCTTTCACAAGAAGACTCCTATTATTTTGCTCAAGAGATTTTTTTTTGCCACTTTAATCCATTCCATAATTACATTTTTTATCATCATCATCAATATTGTCAATGATTCTAGTCCTTGAGATATAATCACCAATAGGTTGCCCTGGTTTCAGCTGGGACAGAGTTAATTTTCTTCCTAGTAACTGGTACAGTGCTGAGTTTTGGATTTAGGATGAGAATGATGTTGATAACACACAGATGGTTTAGCAGTTGCTGAGCAGTGCTTACACTAAGTCAAGGACTTTTCAGCTTCTCATACTGCCCTGCCAGTGAGAAGGCTGGAGGTGCACAAGAAGCTGGGAGGGGACACAGCCAGGACAGCTGACCCAAACTGGCCAGAGGGATATTCCATACCATATGACATCATGCTGAACAAAAAACTGGTGGAGGTTGGCCGGGGGGTGGCAGGACCACCTGCTCGGGAACTGGCTGGGCATCAGTCAGTGGATGGTGAGCAATTGCATTGTGCATCACTTGTTTTGTATATTCTTTTACCATTATTATAATTTTCCCTTCCTTTTCTGTCCTATTAAAATTATCTTTACCTCAACCCACGAGTTTTACCTTTTTTCCGATTCTCTCCCCCACCCCACTGGGCGGAGCGAACGGCTGTGTGGTGTTTAGCTGCCTGCCGGGTTAAACACGACAGTCCTTTTTGGCGCCCAATGTGGGGCTTGAAGAGTTGAGATAACGACAAATCTGACTAAAGCGTGTTGAAACAAATTTGTTATCAGCTTTCATTATTAGGTTAATAGTCACTGGTTGCAATGTTGATTTATTTGCTTTCAGAATTGTTCTGCTTGTTCTCAGAGTTGTGTTATGTAACACCTTACTTGCTGTATATGTTCTCTATTGTGCTGTTTGTCACCTCTGAGGACTGGATTAAGGTTACCATTTTGCTGTACTGTGTAACACTGGCTTATGATATGATAAAATTACTGGTCGTGAAACTAATCTGGTATTTATACTCTGCATTGCTGCCACCTCTGTACTTCGGGAACCACCTCTCGGAAACTATTAATAATTACACTCTCGGTGAGCCAATTTATGGGGGAGACAAAGGGGGACACTTTCCCCTGCTCCTTCACCTTCCCCTTCTCCTCCAGGCTAGTTACAATAACTCTTGAGAATTTTGAATATCCTTGGGATATTCAAAGCAGCATGTTCCTATTGCTATGTCTCCTTAATGTGTTTCAGGTCTTGTTTAAGGTTAAACAACTATTTAAGAATACCACCCAGAGATCTGCCCCAAGGCTGGATAGTTATGAGTGGCAGGGTGTGTGGCATAGGATGGGCAAGTACCTAGGACAATGGGCACCCCCAGTGTTTTGGAACTTCACCCCTGAACAAGTGCAGAATCCTGAAAAACTAGTAAAATATTTGGAAAAAGTATGCTCTCACCCTGGCAATTCCAGAGAGACACAGATTACTGCAACGTGCTGGGGCCTGGCCCATGCCTGCCGAGCCCTGTTCAACACTATTCAGTATCCTCAAGGGCAAGAGAAGGTCTCTGGATCTGACGACAAAACGACAGGCACTGCAGCCACTCTGACCCTGGCAACAGGCACTGCAGCTACTCCAACCCTGGTGACAGGCACTGTGGCTACTCAAATCCTCACGACAGGCACTGCAGCTGAATCAGAGAACCAACCTGTGCCGGTATCAGTCACCCCTATACACAAGAAGAAATATTGGATGTGAAAGGCAGCTTATTTAGTAAGGGAAGAAACTCCTACTGAAAAGGGGAAGGAGGAAGGAGTGAACGAGTCAGGATACTCCGAAGCAGGGCCATCACAAGAAGATGAGGAGGAAGAGGCAGAACTCATAAATGATGCAGTAACCATCTGATCCCTATCCCTGAGTGACCTACGAGATATGCAAAAAGATTTCAGCCATCATCCAGGCGAGCACATTGTCACCTGGCTGCTCCGATGCTGGGATAATGGGGCCAGTAGCCTGGAATTAGAGGGTAAAGAAGCCAAGCAGCTGGGATCCCTTTCTAGGGCAAAGGGGCGCAAGCCCTCAGCCTCCGAAGGCAACTCCTGTCAGGTGTGAAGGAAAGGTATCCCTTCAAGGAAGATGTTATATGTCACCCAGGCAAGTGGACCACCATGGAGAGAGGTATCCAGTACCTGAGGGAATCAGCCATGCTGGAGGTGATTTATGATGACCTGAACAACAAACAGGTATCCAAAGATCCAGATGAAGTTAGGTGCACACAACCCATGCGGTGCAAGTTTGTACGGAGTGCACCATTGTCGTATGCCAAGTCATTGGCAGTAATGACCTGGAGAGACGGAGAGGGACAAACAGTGAATGAATTGGCTGGCCAACTCCAGCAATACAAAGAAAGTCTCTCTTCCTCCCTACGGGCCTGCATCTTGGCTGTGGAGAAAATGCTGGACATGCTAGCCGAGAACCTGTCCCAGGAGTTCCAGTGATTCAAAGAGGATATGTCCTGCTCCTCACCTGTATGGACCAGTATCTCAGCTATTAGGAGTAAGCGTTCCTCTGCTCAAGAGAGAGGATACAGTGGGTATACACCACGGGCCACCCTGTGGTTTTACCTATGCCACCACGGAGAGGACATGAGGAAGTGGGATGGAAAACCTACCTCGACCCTAGAGGCACGGGTACGTGAGTTGCAAGGGAAAACAATGACAAAAGGGGGTGCTTCCAGGAACATTGCTGCTCCAGTTTCCAGTGAGTAGTTCCCCAGGCAGAGTAGAAGGGCTGATCTTACTTCTGATCTTAATGAAGGGAATCCTGACTCATATCTACAAGAAGTGAGTAACGAATACTATGACCAGGACTAGAGGGGCCCTGCCTCCAGACAGGTGGAGGAAGGGGACAACAGGGTTTATTGGACTGTGTGGATTTGGTGGCCTGGCACATCAGACCCACAGGAGTAATAAGGCTTTAGGGGACACCGGTGCACAGTGTACCCTAATGCCATCAAGCTATACAGGGGCAGAACCCATCTGTACTTCTGGAGTGACGGGGGGATCCCAACAGCTAACGGTACTGGAGGCCAAAGTGAGTCTAAGTGGGAACGAGTGGCAAAAGCACCCCATTGTGACTGGCCCAGAGGCTCCGTGCATCCTTGGCATCAACTACCTCAGGAGAGGCTATTTTAAGAGCCCAGAAGGGTACCGGTGGGCTTTTGGTATAGATGCCTTGGAGACGGAGGAAATTAAACAGCTATCCACCTTGCCCGGTCTCTCAGAGGACCCTTCTGTTGTGGGGTTGCTGAGGGTCGAAGAACAACATGTGCCGATCGCCACCACAACGGTGCACCGGTGGCCATATCGCACCAACCGAGACTCCCTGATTCCCATCCATAAGCTGATTCATTGACTGGAGAGCCAAGGAGTGATCAGCAAGACTCGCTCACCCTTTAACAGTCCCATATGGCCAGTGCGAAAGTCTAATGGGGAGTGGAGACTAACAGTAGACTATTGTGGCCTGAACGAAGGCACGCCGCTGCTGAGTGCAGCCATGCCGGACATGCTAGAACTTCAGTACGAACTGGAGTCAAAGGCAGCCAAGTGGTATGCCACAACTGGTATCGCTAATGCATCGTTCTCAATCCCTTTGGCAGCAGAGTGCAGGCCACAGTTTGCTTTCACTTGGAGGGGCGTCCAGTACACCTGGAACTGACTGCCCCAGGGGTGGAAACACAGCCCCACCATTTGCCATGGACTGATCCAGACTGCACTGGAGCAGGGTGAGGCTCTGGAACACCTGCAATACATTGATGACATCATCGTGTGGGGCAACACAGCAGAAGAGGTTTTTGAGAAAGGGAAGATAATAGTCCAAACCCTCCCGAAGGCCGGTTTTGCCGTAAAACAAAGGTCAAGGGACCTGCACAGGAGATCCAGTTTTTAGGAATAAAATGACAAGATGCACGTCATCAGATCCCAATGGATGTGGTCAACAAAATAACAGCCATGTCTCCACCAACTAGCAAAAAGGAAACACAAGCTTTCTTAGGCGGCATGGGTTTTTGGAGAATGCATATTCCAAATTACAGTCTGATTGTAAACCCTCTCTATCAAGTGACCCAGAAGAAGAACAATTTCAAATGGGGCCCTGAGCAACGACAAGCCGTTGAACAAATTAAAGAGGAGATAGTCCATGCAGTAGCCCTTGGGCCAGCCCGGGCAGGGCAAGATGTAAAAAATCATGCTTCACACTGCAGCCGGGGAGAATGGCCCTACCTGGAGCCTCTGGCAGAAAGCACCAGGGGACACTTGAGGTCGACCCCTAGGGTTTTGGAGTCACGGATACAGAGGGTCCGAGGCCCACTATACGCCAACTGAAAAAGAGATATTGGCAGCATATGAAGGGGTTTGAGCTGCTTCGGAAGTGATCGGCACTGAAGCACAGCTCCTCCTGGCTCCGTGACTGCCGGTGCTGGGCTGGATGTTCAAAGGGAGGATCCCCTCTATGCATCATGTAGCGGATGCTACGTGGAGTACGTGGGTCGCACTGATCACACAATGGGCTCGAATAGGAAGCCCCGGTCACCCAGGAATCCTGGAATTGACCATGGACTGGCCAGAAGGCAAAGCTTTCAGAATGTTGCCGGAGGAGGAGGTAATGCGTGCTGAAGAGGCCCCACTGTATAATAAACTGCCAGAAAATGAGAAGCAATATGCCCTGTTCACTGATGGGTCCTGTCGTCTTGTGGGAAAGCATCGGAGGTGGAAGGCTGCTGTATGGAGTCCTATGCGACAAGTTGTAGAAACTGCTGAAGGAGATGGTGAATCGAACTAATTTGCAGAAGTGAAGGCCATCCGATTCTCTCCCCCATCCCATAGGTGGGGAGTGAGTGAATGGCTGTGTGGTGTTTAGCTGCCTGTCGGGTTAAACCATGACATAGGTTTGAAACATGACACAGAGAAAGTCATTACCAAGTTTCAGTATTTTGATTTCTGCATGGATCCAACAAAATACTTTAATAGATATTTTGAATAGGTAAGACTGCTCTTCAGCAGAGTAACAAATGGCTCTAGGGATGAGAAATGAATAATCATTAAACAGATCACTTCTTTTGGGTATGTTTTTTTTTTTCTTCTTATATTTTTCACTGTGTTTGTTGACCAGAATTTCTATTATTATTTTATTAAGTACTGCTATTAAATGCTCCAATTATCTGTGATTAAATCCTGCTCACATTGGCATGCTGTGTGAGAGATCTTGTTGTTGTTATTGTTGTTTCCTTTTTTAACCAGAGGGCATGTCTTCAAGATTTGTGTTTTCTATGTATAATGCAGCATGACAAGAGCAAGAGTTGAGAGGAAAATAAGAATGACGACTCTGAGAGGGTTGTTTTCTTGCTATGACAGGCATAACATTGCTTGAGGTAACATCTCCTGGCTCTCCATACTGACTGAATGGCTGAGGCTGGGGGTCACAAAGGGACATACTATGAATGAGTTGTCTTTCTTTTTTTATAGCACACGGTCATCCTGGTAAGTATGTGTCCCTAAAACATAAAGCTCTGATTAACTGCTTCAATTTATATGTTTATTTGATTTTAACCAATTTCTTTATTTATTTGATTTTATGTTTCTATACAGTCATTCCAATGACACTCACTTCTGTTTGCAGGACAAACCAGAATGATTTCTTCAAGGAAGAAATTAGCACTATTGGGGAGTCCTAACTTCTGCATGGGAGTACTGCATTAAGTAATAGGCAAGAGAAAAATCCTTTGTGCCTCACACACTTAACAAATCTAAGCTTAAACATGGTGGGGGAATGCAGCAAATGAAGTAGTGGACAAAAAAGCAGGGAATGACTTTAAGTGTAAGATGCTGTGGCCACTTCTTTGTCGCTAGCTGCCTAGCCAAATTCCTGCATTCATTCTGCAGCTGTGTTGGAGTGAAGGTTCCTGCAGTTCTGGTAGACTTTAAGGGAAAATTAGATTAATTCTTTCTTTATTGAGTTCCTAAATGGCCTTCACCTCTTGTTTTCCCTCTGGCCATACCCTAGTGGAGTTCGCCTGTTGGCTGCAGTGTTGGTTGGTTTGGAATATCAATGTGATCGGGGAACACAGCTGCTCGCTGCTGCAGCATACACAGCAGCAGCAGAAACCACAGGAGCACATTTCATTTAACACACAGATTACTTTTTGGTAAACCAGACATGGAAAGATGATTATGGATGCTGAGATGGTAGTGGGGACTTTTCCTTGCATTTAACAAGTGGGAATGGTTGGCTATTAAAAAGCAGATATTCAAAAGCAGAAAGGAGGAAAAGCAACTTATCCAGTTGAATTAAGTTGTGATGTCCTTATGCAGAATAGCAGATAAATATTTTCTCCCACTGTATGGCATCTCTAAGAATGGGGTGCATGTGTATGTTGGCAAGATCAAGCACTATAATTTCATGAATGGAGAAGGTACCACAGTAGCTTTAAACACATTTCGCTCTCCTGACCCTAAGCTGCTCATTTCTGGTGCCTGCTGTAATACAGACAGTTATGAAAAAAGGAGCCATTCACTTGGTATGGAGCAGTTGGTTTCTAGCCTACATATTTCATGAGTGGCTGAAGTATTGGGTTATTTCCTCTCTTTGGCAAAGTGCATACTTATTTACAGAGTGAAGCAGATCTGTTAGGAGACTAATAAAGCCATACTAACTTTATAACATGGTGTTAAAAGCACTCAAAAACTCAACATTTAATTCCATGCAATGGTTTTGGCAGGGCAGAGCAGGCAGAGCTTTCTCACAACCAAATAAGTGCCCTCACCATCAAGCAAACAGCAATACTGAAGTCATTAGCTTTTTTCTGAAGTTTTAATCTTCTCCCATGCAGAGTGGGAAAATGTTAGTGAGGCAAGGGAAAACTGTTGCCTGCCACAATCTCTTGATCAATTCTTTTCTGATGAGAGAAAACAGTTTGCCATCCTCCTGTCAAGATACCAAAGTGACAAAACAGAGCTGGCTCCTGCAGATTCTGGGCTTACAAGGGAGGCAAGGTAAGGAAAGCAGATCATTTACTGATGTAACTCCCCTGCCTATGAAAGGCTGTGAAGGTGAAGATGAAGAGCAGACATATACCAAGGTAAGGATAGACTGAGGCAGAACAAAAATGTTGTTATTGAGGCCTGTACATTCAAATCTACAAAACTAAGCCTGGCTGCTTTGCTCTGCAGCTATATAAAAAGAAATGAAGCACTAAACTAGCAAAAAAGGAGCAGTAAATTTTTTAGGAGGAAACCTTTCATTCCCCAGAGAACAGCAGTGATTTCAGTGAGGAGTACATGGACAGGGTGATACGCTGCCCTTGTAATATAATTTCGAAAAACAAAATCATCTCTAATGAGCTGCAGCTGAGCAAATCGTTATTCACCTCAGAGTTCTTTTTATCAAATTAT
This sequence comes from Aptenodytes patagonicus, assembly GCF_965638725.1. Classification (NCBI taxonomy): domain Eukaryota; kingdom Metazoa; phylum Chordata; class Aves; order Sphenisciformes; family Spheniscidae; genus Aptenodytes; species Aptenodytes patagonicus. The sequence goes on along the minus strand of NC_134951.1, from coordinate 34,332,554 downwards.
ATTTTAGACAAGCACTTGCAAAATTGTGAATAACGCTGCTGTGGAAAAAGGGGAAACAATTATAGTATGAACTAGAAGCAGCAGAAATGCATTTTTATGGCTATATTATCAGTTTGATATGCAAAGATTCACCTGCATAAGTTCCCATACTCCTTCATAAGTGCCAATATCTTGACACCAGTGTGATATTTCATATGCAGATTTTTTCTTCCTATCTCTCAAGAGTTAAGAGGTGTTTTGGTTTTCCAACTACCTCTTTCTGATAGAAAAGCAGCCCAGTTTGCATGAATGCATGTTTGATTTAGGAGTTATATCACTCAAATTGGCACAAATTAGTACTTTATTTTTATCAAAGCAACTAAATGTAGAATTTCATCATCCAGATTTGAAAACTGCTACATAGGTTAAGAAAATGAGCTGCTTTAGTAGAGATTTTCTGATACTATTGGAGATGACCTTCAGAAACAAAGTGTCTTGATGACAGGCTTTAGTCTTCCTCATTATTTATGAGCATAGTACAAATCTCTTCCAAACTAGAGTGTCCAAAAGCCATTTAGAGGAAGTCTCACTTTAGGCAAAAGAGCTATTCCAGTGTGTGGTGAGTCAGTGATATATTACCAATATTTTTTAAGTAGATCCCTCACAAAATAATCTTTTTTTCTGATTGAATAAATCCTATAACTTAGAATGCATGCATAACAGAGTAGAAAATAGAAATAGCCCTATATATTCAAGTATTTTCTCCATTTCACAAAATCAGTTTCTAATACTCCATGGTAAGGTGTTATTAATTAATGGTTTTCATTAAAAATGGTCATACAGGCTTCAGATATTAATTTCATAAAGATCTCATAAGCTATGAAAACTCATTGCTCTTCCATACCAAACTATTTTAATCTCATTTCTTGGTTTTTGGTTTTTGGTTTTTTTGGGGGGTTGGGGGAGAGGGTGAGTGGTTTCTTTGTTTTGGCTTGGTTTTTTGTTTGGTTTTGTTCATTTTGGTTTTTTTTTTTTTCTAATTTAGATGGCTATATTCCATAGTATGGATTAAGAATAGATAAAGAAGTCTTTAGCTATGCCTCTCAGAAGCAGTTGTTCATACAAAGGATGATGTAGGATATTCCTAATGCTGGGGTCTTGCTTCTTACTCTTCTTGCTTGTAGTGTACCAAATTTGGTAGTTTTCAGGAGAGTATGAAAATGAAATCAACTCTTATTTGAGGCATTTCAGTGACTTTTTTTCTTGGATACAATCTGAGGTAGGCCTGTGGGCTCCTAATCACTGATTCTATTCTTGGTCCTGTGGTCACTCACATCCAATCACAGTACAAATAGTTTAATTTCTTATTCGCAGGAAAGATTTTACCCTGTTTATCCAAATGAACGAAGTAAAAAAAAAAAAAAAAATCAAATCATCAAAGCAGAGCATGAAATTTCTCAGCAGATCCAACCCACTTGAGGTGTGCTGGTCGAAACTTGCAAGAACATGAGAATTGAGAATTGAAAAAAAAAACAAACGTCTTGGAGAATGCATTCTCCATTGCATCACTTTTTACAGTGAAGACTAGATGTGTTCCTATGAGAGATACGCTATTTCAAGAAGAGGTCATGCAGGAAGTCATGCTAATTAATCATGACCTGGTTTCGGCTGGGGTAGAGTTAATTTCCTTCCTAGTAACTGGTACAGTGCTGTGTTTTGGATTTAGTATGAGTAATGTTGATAACACACCAATGTTTTAGTTGTTGCTAAGTAGTGCTTACACTAGTCAAGGACTTTTCACCTTCCCATGCTTTACCGACTGAGAAGGCTGGAGGTGCACAAGAAGCTGGGAGGGGGCACAGCCAGGACAGCTGACCCCAACTGGCCAAAGGCATATTCCATACCATGTGACGTCATGCTCAGTACATAAACTGGGGAAAGCTGGCCGGGGGCGCCGCTGCTCGGGGACTGGCTGGGCATCGGTCGGCGGGTGGGGAGCAATTGCACTGTGCATCACTTGCTTTGTATATTCTTTTATTATTGTTGTTGTTGTTATTATTATTCTTATTTTATTTTATTTCAATTATTAAACTGTTTTTATCTCAACCCATGAGTTTTCTCACTTTTACTCTTCTGATTCTCTCCTCTATCCCACCGGAGGGGGAGAATGAGCAAGCAGCTCAGTTGCCGGCTGAGGTTAAACCACGACAATGACGGTCCCTTTCTAGACTTAACATCGAGAAAGCAATAAAGACCAAACCAGATATTAGTTATCACCTTATATACCAAACAATTGTTGCAGAAAGAACAATTCATAGCTTACTAACATACACTTGAAATCCTAGAAATGAAATAAATGCAAAAGACTAAATTTGAAGTTTGGTCTGTCTCAAAGTATCAATTACACAGCCCAGTTGGTAGATTGTGGCAGCCAAAATACATACATGCAGTATGTCTTCTGCTTTAATTTCTTTGTGCCACAGGATTCAGTTTGCAATCTCTCATGGTGATGCTAAACCTAACTTGACAGTGTATTCATTCAGTCAGTGGAGTTGTGTAATGTCTGATCGATTTATAAAATTTCAAGTATGCAGAATAATACTTTAGAATATTTTGAAGATATCATCTTTCTCTTACGAAAACATATCTCGGAAAATACTAGTCCAAATTAACCAAGTACTAGCTCAATTTTAGGTAAAGTAATTAGGCAGACCATTTTCTGCTTCCAGATCAAAAGCAGATAATAAGGAATGAGGAGAATACTTCATAACATTATACAGTCTAAGTTTGGGTCATTAGATCATCATCTAATCTGCTTTTCTATCGATAACAGTCCATTAAACTACCAACAGATACTCTTTAAAGAGATTAAAATATGCTAGTTAGACTAAAGGAGTTCAGTTTTCAGAAAATGAAACTATTTGCCAAAGGTAGAAAGAGAGAATAGGCTTTAACAAGGTCCATAATTTCTGCTATAGCAATAATTGATTTGGTAAAATGGTCGAAAACCCAAATCATGTCTATCCCACAGAGGGGAAGAAACCTCCAAATTCTGAGAATATAATCTGGAATTAGAGAAAGCAGGGAAATTCCTCCCTATTAACTGAAATCTGGTGATCAGTATGTGATTAAAAACTATCCAGAAGGAACTGAAGAAAGGATATCCCCTGCCACTAGATCTTATTCAACCTTATGACTTTACTTCATCTCCATCCACAATAAAACAGACGCTTGGAAGACTGACTTTGCTGTAATCTCCTCTTTCTCAAGATCACATTTCACAAATTGTGCATCATTGGGCAAAATATTCCTTCTTAGCTGCGAAGGTGACTGGTAACAGTCCTGAAACACCATGCTTGACTAAGAGCATTTCTTAATGCAAAGCTGCAGGTACTGCAAACACACTAGGGCAGTACAAGAAATCCAGAACAAAACCTGATATATAATCTGTGATGTTTCTTTTTCTGTTCATCAAGTTATTGTTTGATCCTCTAGGTTATGACTCCAGAAGGCAAAGCATACCTATTTACCACTTTGCATTTTCCACTTATAGTGCTTTAGTAAGAATAATCCTAATTAGGTTCTTTAAGTATTATTATTAGAGCTAACGAAATAATTACTGAAGGGTTTATTTCATGGATCTTGGCATTTTCGTCCCTTAATTTGTTCAGTGAATAATTTTTCATATTAGTCAACCAGCTGTATAAGCTGGTCGAACAGTACTTGTTGAATTCATTTGATGATTGATTTGTACCAAATGTTGGATAAATTATACATGACTAATTGGTTCCGTTATTCAAAGAAATCTAATTATCATCCCTAGTTTTAAAAGGGACCTGCATTCCATAGCGCACAAGGTAAAATAAACTAATGAAAGTACAGGCTGTACATTTGTGGCATAGCTGAAGTGCATCATCCTCTTAACTGCTTTTACTCAAGCTCCTACATGGGAATCATGTAGGGCACTGTGCTCTCGAAAGATGCAAGCTGACTGACAATCTCCACTCCACAAGCCAAACCATTCCCCTTCACTGTTTCATCATGTTCCAGTGTATAGTCTCTTCAGAGGCCCTGCAGTTATTACATTTTTACCATGCCATGGATTTTCAGAGCTCTCATATGGAGAGGTATGAACATGAAGAAGGAACAGTGGCTAGGCACTAATTCAGAAGACCAGAGATAAATTTCCTGCTTAATTGTCTCACTCAGTTCCCCATCAACAAAAAATGGAGACGCAGTAGAGCCTGATCTCAAGCATATGTTGAGGAGATGTATTAATTAAAGATTGTGAATTACTCTGAAACTGTTGCAATAGAATATTAAGTACAATATTGATATATGTATCAAAAAGTGGTCCACATATCTAGACAATTCCATTTAACCAATGGAAAACCCTGCTTTCTTCTGAGGTGCCAGTACCCTGCATCTGAAGCGCCTATCCTGAGTAGAGGCAGTAATTCCGCCTGGCACATTCTGTAAGTGGCTGGAAAAAGACCTAAATTATTCATGGTGCTGGGGGTTATAAGCAAAGTATATTATCTTTAGCATTACGAGTGTATTTTTAACTTTACTGACTCTTCACCTTTTGCAAATAGACTTCCAAATGGATTTTGAGATTAAAAGATAGTGCCATTTTAGCATGATTTACATAGCTATGGTATTGGTCTCCATACAAGTCTTGAGTCAAGCTGAAGAACATGCAGCACTACCTGGGTTTCTGCTACTTTAATACTGCTCATTAAGGGTTGAAATTTGTCCCATGTCACTTTCAGGTGAGTAATAGAGAAAATTGTAAAAATACAAGAGGTTTTGTGCATGAGGCAGTGAACCTACTGTAGCTACATATAGTAAGGAAAGTCTTCGGGGGTCAATCACCTGCAGTTATGTGGTAAAATTCTATACTATATATAGAATAGAATTCTGCCTTAATGTGGACATCTGCTGAAAACCTGTGTTAACATTCATAGGAAAAGGTTATTTTTAGGAAGAAAGTAAAAATCATACTGTTATTAGAGTGGAAGTCTATGAATTAACTTTTCAGGATTTCTGCCTTGTGTGAATTTCCAGTTTTCTGGGGTCATGGGAGTCACAGAATCACAGAATCATGGAATGGTTGAGGTTGGAAGGGAACTCTGGAGGTCACCTGGTCCAACCCCCCAGCTCAAACAGGGTCACCTAGAACAGGTTGCCCAGGACCATGTCCAGATGGCTTTTGAATGTCTCCAGGGATGGAGACTCCACAATCTCCCTGGGCAAGCTATGCCAGTGTTCAGTCACCCTCACAGTGAAAAAGTGTTTCCTGACATTCAGATAGGACCTCCTGTGTTTCAGTTTGTGCCCATTGCCTCTGGTCCTGTCACTGGGCACCACTGAAAAGAGTCTGGCTCCATCTTCTTTGTATCCTCTCTTCCGGTACTTATATACATTGATAAGATCCCCCCTTAGCCTTCTCTTCTCTAGGCTCAACAGCTCCAGTTCTCTCAGCCCTTCCTCATAGGAGAGATGCTCCAGTCCCTTAATCATCTTAGTGGCCCTTTGCTAGACTTGCTCCAGTAACATCATATCCCTCTTGTACTGGGGAGCCCAGAATTTGACACAGTACTCCAGGTGTGGCCTCACTGATGGACACATGCAGCCCTGAACTTCTCTACTCACAGTCCAAGCTGCCCAAATGTAAGGTGTTTTTACTATATAAATAGTAAATACAGGTAAATAAAATAGCCACAGGAATATTGTCTAGCCCTGAGGCCAATGAGCACAGACAGCTTCTACCCCTCAAGCTAATCTCTCTTTCCCTCCTCTGTCTCAGAAAACAATAGTTTTATTGCCTGCTGGGAATGGTCTCTCTCCCATGCTATCCTCTAAAGGATGCTAGGCATTGTTTGGGAGAGTGCTCACTGGTACGGTCTTAAATCATGTCAGGGAGTATGCTAACAGATAAACAGTTAAACAGTGTAGATGACTGCAAGGACAGTGTTTAAGCTTGGGCAGTCACCCTGTTTAGTTTATTTACTAGTATAACTGTAAGCTTCCAGTCTAGAATCTGTGTAGCCAGATTAGCAGCGTCTGTGGCCAAGGCAGTATTCTCTGGCTCGCAGCATATGAAATGCTTTTCTTTAGAAAGTATTTGCTTGGGCACAGCACCATGTGAATTCAACTACATGACTTCTGGGCTGGTTCTGGATCATATGTGGATTGTTTGGAGGGCAAAGAGACAGGGATCTGTCTGTATTCCTCCAGACAGGCATGCTTTAGTGTATTAAGTATTGTATATATATTATATATATCAACTGCTTTAAATGAACTTCAGAAATATAATTTTTTTAAGACTATACACCTATGTTTCATTTATGTATTTCAGGTAAGAAATGAAAGGGATTCAGCTCAGACTCAGATTTTATGAGAACATTCACAGAACTGCGTGGCACCCCCCACTACTCCTGGTCTGAGTTAGTAAAATAACATTATTGGTAAGTTAAGCACACTGAGGCATCTCATAAATGCTTTCATAAGCACACATATTTATTATAGAAACACCGTCTGTCAGCAGCTTCCTTATAAAGCTCTATTTTCAGGGATTTATAGAGCTGACATATGTATCGTGGGGGGACAAGCCTACATTTGCAGGGCGATGACCTTATAGGTCTTTACCTCTATTTTCTACAATTCTTTAAATATGTTGTGTTGTTCACTTTGAGAAGCAGTAAGATGTAAGACAAGCTGATTTTCTTTGTGAACAGCTCCCAAGTGTAAAAGAAATCCACTTTTCTCCTTTAATTTGTATGCATATAAACTAGACTGAAATTTTGTGCAGCAATAAGATGATGTTTAGATGCTTGTGTAATTTTAAAGAAGCTTTAGTTATTTTTAAATGTTCTTTGGCAAAAGATTATTTCATAGTGTGGTCTAATCGTATTTAATATTTTGAAAAAGGAAACATAGAAGAATACATAAATCTGATCTGGGTTAGAAATGCCTTCTTTTGTCCAACAATGATCCCTTCCTGCTAGGCAGACTTGCAGCTCTTCAAAAAATATCAGTGCCTCACCAAAAGTTAGCCAGGTAAGTCAAACCACTGAATAACATGAAAGAGCATTTCCCACTGTTTGAGTTGTTTATGAATGACTTCTAGCAATAACATAAAAATAAAAGGCTGAATATCACTATAGAATCAGTGGCATGAGGATCAACGCTATGAATAAATGTTGATATGAAATGTAAAAAGGTAAGAGCAAAGGGATGGTCTTCTGGTCAGGCAGGTCAAGATGAATAAATCCTTTAAAATATTTCAAAATCCTTTAAATATTTCGGAAGATTGCAATATTTAAATGCAAAAAATAGCAAGTAAAAGAGAAGTAATTTGCTTTACTTTGAAATATCTCAATGTTTTCAATCACAAAATGTGAATTTTTTGTTCTTCAATATGACATTATTAGTATTCAAAACTGTATATATATCACCTACAGTCATTGCCTTTATTGTGCTGTTTACCAAAATACAGATTCTAAGCAAATGAAATACAAATGTGTTGCTGTCCATGCCCATAAAGTACGTTTACACATACTATATGCAGCTGTTGAAAAAGAATAAAATATCAAAAATATAAAATGCAAACCCATTACAGCCAACTTACTGTTGTTTTTTCCAGGGTGAACACTAAAGGGATAGAGCAACATGCGGACAGCTATATAAAATGAGAAAGTTTCTCTGTAGTGGGGAAAATTGCTTTGACACTTTATTCTGTGTTATTTTAGAAATAATGCTTTGGCTTACCCTGAAACTGAATCCCAGGCCTCAATTAAGTTGGAATCTAATGAAACAGAAATGCAGCTCAAAGGAATTCATCAAAATCTCCTCTAAGTGGCAACCCAGATTTGAGGAGTGACAGCCAGGCTACTACCTTTCAAGCCACCAAAGATTTTTAAACATGCTACAGAAGTGCTACTGCACTTGTTTGAGAGGTTGGGAAGTTATGAAGCACATGGCTGTATTAGTGCCCCTCTGCTGAATGATTAATGGAGCAGTGGCCTTTGGAAAAGGAGGCAGAGTAATAATAAATAAGAATGTCAGTAAAATATATCATGCAGGCAAAAAACATTGTCCATGAGAATCTTCAAAGGAGCTCTTCCCACAGTAGTATTAACCTGGCTGAATGCTTCGGCTATGGAAATAGAATGTAATCAATATACCTAGCGTATACCATGGTAGTATGTTTACAATGCGATATATACAGTGTATTACGTCTATGCATATAAACATATTTAGGCAGTAGATAAATGTATAATGCATATGATTTGCAAAGAAAGTTTTGTTAAGTATACTGAAAAAACCCCATAATATTTCTTCATCTAGAGTTACTTTACATTTCCTATTGTTACATTTGAAGGTGAAGTTCTAAATTTGATAGCAAAAAGAAATATAATTTCTGACTTCCTAGTGTGCAATTAAAGAATTCAAGGTATTATAAAATTACTCAGCAGGTCACTCTTCCAGTAAATCTCATTTATTCACATCTCATTTTCTAATAAACCAAAATATATCTCACCTCTGACCCCTATAAAAATTTCACAGAGTGGACATGAAAAAAGGGAATCTGATTCATTTTTCCATTTCTAGTAAGACAAAGCTTCTTTTACTCAAACACCAGCAATATGCAAGATCAGAATAATATACATTAATATAAATTATTCTTTCTTAGGTCTATTTTCTTCCTGGTATTTCTTATCAGAAATCTGACTTGACAGTAAATAAGTAAGTTTTTTTTTTTCACACCAATGATTAGTAATGAATAAACAGAGCAAGTACTAAAGCTGGCTTTGCACCTACTGAATGCTGCAAGTGTCTGTACTCATTTGATATGCATCTAGCAAAGCTTGGATGTTCCCAGAAGGCCACTCCATGAACACTGAGAGAGCAGCGTCTGCTAGTGGTGCCTGTAAGTCACAAAGAAGACAGAAAATATTTATATAAGTGAGAGCAATTGGAAAGAATGAACCTTATTTAAACTACATTCTATGCTATTTTAAAAGCACACACAAAAATAATTTCATGCAATGATCATCAGCATATAGAGAGTAGTATACAATTCTGAAACACATTTCAATGTTCACTTGGTGGGTTTTTAGCAGTGTTTTCTTAATTAAAAAGATTTTTATGTTTTGCTTCATTTTCATCACTTTGCCTGATAGGTCCTGTCAAATTGATTTTTTCTCAGCTTTTTCTCTCTGGCTATAATGCATATATATGTATGTGTATACATATATATACACCACCAACCCATGCATATATGTAAGCTATAAGAGGCAGAGCATATGTACATGCATATACATACTATATGTATGTATATGCATATGTAAATATGTGGGGCTTATATAGATATATTCACATATATGCATATATACGTATGTATACGAGTCTAGTAATGATTCTGTCTAGAACACAATGCAAAAGATTTCTCCCCTTTTTTATCACTGTACAATTTCAAAGTAATACTGTACCTGTGGCATTGAGGGGACATCGATTGAATGCCATGTCCCCAGCTGGGGTCCTTTTCCACACCATTGACATCAAATAGTCTTCAGGACATATCTCATAAGGTGCTGTCATTTAGAAATGAGAATTTAAATAGAAGCATTAATGTAAAACAGATATTTTATATCAGAAAAGTAAGTCTTCAATCTTGTCCTAATTTTTCCTGAAATGTATATGTTAACTTCATATGGTTTAATTTTAAGAATCAAGTACAAAAATGCAAAAATACAAAACCTGCAATTTTTGTGTAATATCTGTCTTTGTGATAGATAGAATAGTCTGTGCCTTTATTCTCTTCAGCAAACAAACACTCTTTAGGTTGTAGCTGCAATGTTAATAGGTTTGAATCTTTTCTTGTTGCTCTATTTTGATCAATAACATTAAGCATCTATCAGAAGATGATGATATTTAAAATATTTAATATTTTAAAAATATTATAATATTTAAAATATTATAAGCTGTGATGCTTATCTTACATTAAAATTTTTAAAGATTTTTCTAAAACTTAAACTGTATGTGAAAGAATCAGTTCTGAAACCACAACTGAAGCACTAAATGTGCTGTATACACATGCTGAAACCACAATACAGCATCAAATGAGAGCTGTATATTCTGAAGACTAAAAAGCAGGTTATTTCTTTGAAATGTGTTTCAGTACAAGTTGGTAATTAAGCAAGTATAGTCAATAATGTGGGACTGAGAAGCTATAAAACAAAATGGCCTTTTACTGGTTATTGCAATACCATTTAAAAGGAAAAAATATTTTCACAAATTTGTAGTAACAGAACTGCATGGGGAAAAAGAAGGTTCTGCAAATGCTTCGTGTTTTATTTTCACGTGGTCATGACTTACAGATTCCTTTTGCTCTTTGTATTTTTACTGTAGATTCCCAGTTTATGATTTTGGAGTAAATTAGATTAACACAGCAAACATCTGGCTGAAGTCATCTCACAACTTAAAGCACTGACAAACGCTAGTTACTGAAACCTAATTAATTCCAAGTTCAGCAGAGAAAAGCCATGAGTTGTTTAAAAGTATTATTATATGTATTTCAGGAAAATTGTAACCCTACTGTATTACAGCAAAGCATTTACAAAACAAGAAAAAGGAAAAGATAAAGGAAATTTTATCACTATAGCAGATGGGGTGATAAGGCAGAAAGCTATTCAATGATTCACCCATGGTTGCATGGGAGATCTCTAGCAGAGGCAGGAACAGAATACAGATTTTGCCCATCCCATTACCTAATCCATAAAACTGTCCATCTTCCCTGTTTTGTACTTCTGCTGACAGAAGAGTGAGGTGAGTAAGAGAACTGAGCAGACTTGCGCACAAAACTGTACCCTCTCTTTGTGGAAGACAAAGAATACCTTGCAGATGGCTCAGTAATACTAATATGAATCACAGTTGGGCAGAAAAATTGCTTGCTAAATTTGCCTCACCATCAGCATTCCTGAATCATAAATCAAGACCGTTGGTGCTGCTAAAAAACTAGAGATCCATTAATGGCAAAACCCAAAGAAAGTTGGTTATATTCCTAATCTAGAATACTAACATTGCTTCAGATATGCCCAAAAAGTGAATGCATCAGGCCAGTGTTACAATGGGAAAAGCCAGATTTTGATAAACATAAGCCATCTGGTGACATAAGCAAATGCAATTACCATCCTATTATGACCTTATAAACAAAAGAAATGTTCTGATTTGGGGAGCGTAAATGAACATAATAAGGAGGTAATATTATAAATTACATAAATTTGCTAAAGCTTAGAGCTCTTTGAGAAGTATATTTGTCATGCAGCTGTGGCCATTTCAAATGTGTTGTGTTCACTAATCAACACTTTAGGTGTTGATTCTCAGAACTAAAACTCTTACTTCCCTCCCAATACTGAATGTTAAATGGATTTTTTTTCTGAAAAAAATATATACAAGCATATATATGCATACTTATATATACCATATTTTATCTTTTATGTTAGCAAGTCACAGGTAATATCAGAGATTTCCCATCTATTTGGAAGGGTACTACTTGTGAGCTTTTGCATCACACTTTTCAGAACTCAAGATTATGTTTTAACTTTAGCCTAGTGCCAGAGATAATCTCTGCATCTGTGTGTTCTGTTCAAAGTAAAAGGCATTCCCAAGACCCAGAGTTATCAGGAAAGAGGTGCAGGAGCAAGTCACAACTTAGAAGAGTGTGGCTACTTAGCCCAGGCAAGGAAGTTTTCCTGGTCCCTGGCTGACTGTGCCTTTCAACACATTGTACAAATACCTTGGATCAACAAATGCTGCGCATAAAAAACAAAGCAGTTGTCGTGGTTTAACCCCAGTCGGCAACTAAGTACCACACAGCCACTCACTCACCTCCCCCACCCAGTGGGATGGGGGAGAGAATCGGGAGGAAAAAAGTAAAACCTATAGGCTGAGATAAAGGCAGTTTAATAGGACAACAAAGGAAGAGATAATAATAATAATAATAATAATAATAATAATAATAATAATAATAGTAATAATAGATTATACAAAATAAGTGATGCACAATGCAATTGCTCACTACCTGCTGACTGATACCCAGTCTGTCCCCGAGCAGTGATCACTGCCCTGCAGCCAACTCCCCTCAGTTTTTTTACTGAGCATGATGTCATATGGTACAGAATATCCCTTTGGCCAGTTTGGGTCAGCTGTCCTGGCTGTGCCCGCTCCCAGCTTCTTGTGCACCTGGCAGGGTATGGGAAGCTGAAGAGTCCTTGACTTAGTATAAGCACTACTTAGCAACAACTAAAACATCGGTGTGTTCTCATCCTAAATCCAAAACACAGCACTATACCAGCTACTAGGAAGAAAATTAACTCTATCCCAGCCGAAACCAGGATAGTATCCACCCCTTATTCTATACCACCTATGTCATGCCCAGGTCCTACACTTTCCAATACATTCCAATTAATCACCACCACTTTTCCTGTCTTTTGATACATATACACACCGATATCATGCCCTTAGTCTATGGGCCATCCCTATAAAATTTTGGTTGAGTTCATTTAGTCCATGACTTTGGGCTCCATCTGTCATAACAGTCCTTCAGGGCAGGAGAGATGGTGTGTGGTGTTGCATTGTTGTATGCTGAAGTCAGTTCTGGTTCTATCATTGCTGCATTTTGCTCGGTTTCATCAAAGTTCATTCTTCATTAATTGAGGTGATTCTTACTGTAATACTCTTGATATGGCATATAGCCACCATAGAAGTGATGACATACAGTATTATATAGCACTTAACATCATACAATTTAATTCACTGTCTATTCTCACCCAAAATCAAATCCCCTTGAGGTACACATCGGACTTCCCCATCCTCCTGTATCACCCACCAAGTGCACCCAGGTCCTTGAGCAAAAGCAATCCCACGGATGGGTTTGCCTTTGCCTGAGGCAGCAATAACCCAGACTGTCTTCCCCAGCATAGTTTTTATGTGCACTACAGGGGCTTTATCCCCTTCTCCAGTATGTAAAAGTTCTGACTGGGCAGGGCCAGCTCGACTGGCAGATCCCCGAGTGTTGACTAACCAGGTGGCTTTTGCTAAATGTGCGTCCCAATGTTTGAATGTCCCACCACCCATTGTGCTCAGTGTGGTCTTTAACAGCCCATTGTATCGTTCGATTTTCCCGGAGGCTGGTGCATGATAGGGGATGTGATACACCCACTCAATGCCATGTTCTTTGGCCCAGGTGTCTATGAGGTTGTTTTGGAAATGAGTCCCGTTGTGTGACTCAATTCTTTCTGGGGTGCCATGTCGCCATAAGATGCTTTTCAAGGCCCAGGGTAGTGTTCCGGGCGGTGGCATGGGATATGTTTCCAGCCATCCGGTGATTGCTTCCAGCATGGTGAGCACATGGCACTTGCCTTGGTGGGTTTGTGGGAGTGTGATATAATCAATCTGCCAGGCCTCCCCATATTTATATTTCAGCCACTGTCCCCCATACCAGAGAGGCTTTAATCGCTTGGCTTGCTTGATCGCAGCGCATGTTTCACATTCATGAATAACCTGTACAATAGAGTCCATGGTCAAGTCCACCCCTCGATCACGAGCCCATCTATATGTTGTATCTCTTCCCTTGATGGCCTGAGGTGTCATTGCCCACCGAGCTATAAATAATTCACCCTTATGTTGCAAGTCCAGATCCACCTGAGCCCCTTCAATCTTAGCAGCCTGATCCACCTGCTGGTTGTTTTGATGTTCTTCAGTGGCCCGACTCGTGGGTATGTGAGCATCTACGTGACGGATTTTACAACAAGGTTCTCTACCCAGGCAGCAATATCTTGCCACAATGCGGCAGCCCAGATGGGTTTGCCTCTGCGCTGCCAGTCGCTCTGCTTCCATTGCTGCAACCACCCCCACAGGGCATTTGCCACAATCCATGAGTCAGTACAGAGATAGAGCACTGGCCACTTTTCTCGTTCAGCAGTATCTAAAGCCAGCTGGATGGCCTTTACTTCTGCAAATTGGCTCGATTCACCTCCTTCAGCCGTTTCTATAACTTGTCGCATAGGACTCCATACAGCAGCCTTCCACCTCCGATGCTTTCCCACAAGACGACAGGACCCATCAGTGAACAGGGCATATTGCTTTTCATTTTCTGGCAGTTTATTATACAGTGGGGCCTCTTCAGCACACGTCACCTCCTCCTCCGGCAACATTCTGAAAGCTTTGCCTTCTGGCCAGTCCATGGTCAATTCCAGGATTCCTGGGTGACCGGGGCTTCCTATTCGAGCCCATTGTGTGATCAGTGCGACCCACGTACTCCACGTAGCATCCGCTACATGATGCATAGAGGGGATCCTCCCTTTGAACATCCAGCCCAGCACCGGCAGTCACGGAGCCAGGAGGAGCTGTGCTTCAGTGCCGATCACTTCCGAAGCAGCTCAAACCCCTTCATATGCTGCCAATATCTCTTTTTCAGTTGGCGTATAGTGGGCCTCGGATCCTCTGTATCCGTGACTCCAAAACCCTAGGGGTCGACCTCAAGTGTCCCCTGGTGCTTTCTGCCAGAGGCTCCAGGTAGGGCCATTCTCCCCGGCTGCAGTGTGAAGCATGATTTTTTACATCTTGCCCTGCCCGGGCTGGCCCAAGGGCTACTGCATGGACTATCTCCTCTTTAATTTGTTCAACGGCTTGTCGTTGCTCAGGGCCCCATTTGAAATTGTTCTTCTTCTGGGTCACTTGATAGAGAGGGTTTACAATCAGACTGTAATTTGGAATATGCATTCTCCAAAAACCCATGCCGCCTAAGAAAGCTTGTGTTTCCTTTTTGCTAGTTGGTGGAGACATGGCTGTTATTTTGTTGACCACATCCATTGGGATCTGATGACGTGCATCTTGTCATTTTATTCCTAAAAACTGGATCTCCTGTGCAGGTCCCTTGACCTTTGTTTTACGGCAAAACCGGCCTTCGGGAGGGTTTGGACTATTATCTTCCCTTTCTCAAAAACCTCTTCTGCTGTGTTGCCCCACACGATGATGTCATCAATGTATTGCAGGTGTTCCAGAGCCTCACCCTGCTCCAGTGCAGTCTGGATCAGTCCATGGCAAATGGTGGGGCTGTGTTTCCACCCCTGGGGCAGTCAGTTCCAGGTGTACTGGACGCCCCTCCAAGTGAAAGCAAACTGTGGCCTGCACTCTGCTGCCAAAGGGATTGAGAACGATGCATTAGCGATACCAGTTGTGGCATACCACTTGGCTGCCTTTGACTCCAGTTCGTACTGAAGTTCTAGCATGTCCGGCATGGCTGCACTCAGCAGCGGCGTGCCTTCGTTCAGGCCACAATAGTCTACTGTTAGTCTCCACTCCCCATTAGACTTTCGCACTGGCCATATGGGACTGTTAAAGGGTGAGCGAGTCTTGCTGATCACTCCTTGGCTCTCCAGTCAATGAATCAGCTTATGGATGGGAATCAGGGAGTCTCGGTTGGTGCGATATGGCCACCGGTGCACCGTTGTGGTGGCGATCGGCACGTGTTGTTCTTCGACCCTCAGCAACCCCACAACAGAAGGGTCCTCTGAGAGACCGGGCAAGGTGGATAGCTGTTTAATTTCCTCCGTCTCCAAGGCATCTATACCAAAAGCCCACCGGTACCCTTCTGGGCTCTTAAAATAGCCTCTCCTGAGGTAGTTGATGCCAAGGATGCACGGAGCCTCTGGGCCAGTCACAATGGGGTGCTTTTGCCACTCGTTCCCACTTAGACTCACTTTGGCCTCCAGTACCGTTAGCTGTTGGGATCCCCCCGTCACTCCAGAAGTACAGATGGGTTCTGCCCCTGTATAGCTTGATGGCATTAGGGTACACTGTGCACCGGTGTCCCCTAAAGCCTTATTACTCCTGTGGGTCTGATGTGCCAGGCCACCAAATCCACACAGTCCAATAAACCCTGTTGTCCCCTTCCTCCACCTGTCTGGAGGCAGGGCCCCTCTAGTCCTGGTCATAGTATTCGTTACTCACTTCTTGTAGATATGAGTCAGGATTCCCTTCATTAAGATCAGAAGTAAGATCAGCCCTTCTACTCTGCCTGGGGAACTACTCACTGGAAACTGGAGCAGCAATGTTCCTGGAAGCACCCCCTTTTGTCATTGTTTTCCCTTGCAACTCACGTACCCGTGCCTCTAGGGTCGAGGTAGGTTTTCCATCCCACTTCCTCATGTCCTCTCCGTGGTGGCATAGGTAAAACCACAGGGTGGCCCGTGGTGTATACCCACTGTATCCTCTCTCTTGAGCAGAGGAACGCTTACTCCTAATAGCTGAGATACTGGTCCATACAGGTGAGGAGCAGGACATATCCTCTTTGAATCGCTGGAACTCCTGGGACAGGTTCTCGGCTAGCATGTCCAGCATTTTCTCCACAGCCAAGATGCAGGCCCGTAGGGAGGAAGAGAGACTTTCTTTGTATTGCTGGAGTTGGCCAGCCAATTCATTCACTGTTTGTCCCTCTCCGTCTCTCCAGGTCATTACTGCCAAGACTTGGCATACGACAATGGTGCACTCCGTACAAACTTGCACCGCATGGGTTGTGTGCACCTGACTTCATCTGGATCTTTGGATACCTGTTTGTTGTTCAGGTCATCATAAATCACCTCCAGCATGGCTAATTCCCTCAGGTACTGGATACCTCTCTCCATGGTGGTCCACTTGCCTGGGTGACATATAACATCTTCCTCGAAGGGATACCTTTCCTTCACAACTGACAGGAGTTGCCTTCGGAGGCTGAGGGCTTGCGCCCCTTTGCCCTAGAAAGGGATCCCAGCTGCTTGGCTTCTTTACCCTCTAATTCCAGGCTACTGGCCCCGTTATCCCAGCATCGGAGCAGCCAGGTGACAATGTGCTCGCCTGGACGACGGCTGAAATCCTTTCACATATCTCGCAGCTCACTCAGGGATAGAGATTGGGTTGTTACCATTTCATTTATGAGTTCTTCCTCTCCCTCTGAGGAAGAGGAGGAACCCTCACGACGAGTTCTTCCTCAGGGGGAAGTGGAGAATTCTTCCTCTTCCTCCTCCTGTTATCGTGATGGCCCTGTTTTAGAGTAGTCTGCCTCCTCACTGGCAGGGCAGTATGCTTCTTCCTGCTGCTCCCTCTTAGGAGGAGCTTCTTCATCCCTTACTAAATGAGTTGACTTTCACTTCCAATATTTATTCTTGTGTATGGGGGTGACTGATACTGGCATGGGTTGGTTCTCTAGTTCAGCTGCAGTGCCTGTCATGGGGGTTGGAGTAACCACAGTGCCTGTTGTCGGGATTGGAGTAGACACAGTATTCTTAAATAGTTGTTTAACCTTAAACAAGACCTGAAACATATTCAGGAGACAGCAATAGGAACATGCTGGTTGAACATCCCAAGGATATTCAAAATTCTCAAGAGCTATTGTAACTAGCCTGGAGGAGAAAGGGAAGATGGATGAAGGTGTCTTCCCCGTAGATTGGCTCTCCAAGGAGAAAAAGTAAAAAGTGTAATTATTAATAATTTCCAATAGATGGCTCCCAAAGTACAGAGGTGACAGCAATGTTGAGTACAAATACCAGATTGGTCTCAGAACCAGTAATTTTATCATACCATAAGCCAGTGTTACACAGTACAGCAAAACAATAACCTTAATCCCCCTCCCAGAGGTGATAAACAGCACATAAATACTGATAATCAGTATATACAGCAAGTAAAGTGTTACATAACACAACTCTGAGAACAAATACAACAACTTTGAGAGCAAATAAATCAACATCATGACCAGCAACTACTAAACTAATATAATGAAAGCTGATAACAAATTAGTTTCAACACACTTTAGTCAGATCTGTCATTATCTCAATGCTTCGTGCCCCACGTTGGGCGCCAAAAAGGACTGTCGTGGTTTAACCCCAGTTGGCAACTAAGTACCACATATCCGCTCACTCACTCTCCCCCACCAGTGGGATGGGGGAGAGAATCGGGAAAAAAAGGTAAAACCTGTGGGTTGAGATAAAGACAGTTTAATAGGACAGCAAAGGAAGAGAAAATAATAATAATAATAATAATAATAATAATAATAATAATAACAACAACATCAACAACAACAACAACAATAAAGACTATACAAAACAAGTGATACACAATGCAATTGCTCACCACCTGCTGACCGATGCCCAGCCAGTCTCTGAGCAGTGATCACCGCCCCCCGGCCAACTCCCCTCAGTTTATATACTGAGCATGACGTCATATGGTATGGAATATCCCTTTGGCCAGTTTGGGTCAGCTGTCCTGGCTGTGCCCCCTCCCAGCTTCTTGTGCACCTGGCAGAGCATGGGAAGCTGAAGAGTCCTTGACTTAGTATAAGCACTACTTAGCAACAACTAAAACATCAGTGTGTTATCAACATCATTCTCATCCTAAATCCAAAACTCAGCACTGTACCAGTTACTAGGAAGAAAATTAACTCTATCCCAGCTGAAACTAGGACACCAGTTCTTCCCAAAGCTAAAGTATATCTGGCAGAGCTTACTAATCAGGCACCCACCCACATTATAGCATCTGTGAGGCTCCAACCCATGTTGCCCATGGAGACATAACAGTCACACTGGAGTTGTATTATATCTGAGTTAAAAAGCCTTGCTGGCCATGCTGGCTCTGCTCAGGACCATTTGAAGTATTTCTGTAACTATGGCACAATTAATTCATAACACATCCACAGATAAATGTGAATTAGCTGTACAAAATCATAGAGAATTGCTAAAATTTAGAAGCAAACAGCAAATACTGAGGTAAATTTACTAAAATTGGTAAATAAAAACCAGATCTCTCTTTCACTGATGATGTGATTCAGCAATATCTTCCCACACAGAGCATGTACTCAAATTTACCACGTTATACCCCCATAATGATAGGCCTGAATTCATCCCACCTAAGCACAAACACTCAGCAAAGTCAGTGGTCTAGAAGCACAGTCTTTTTCTGACATTACTGGTGAGAGGACATGGGTGTCCAAGAGGCAATCAACACACCTGCGATCTGAGGAAGCTCTGTACAACACACAGACAAAGCAAGAGACACACACAACCTCACAGAGCTTATGATCTACCTAGGCAGCTAACAAATACGGGAAAGGGTAATGAAAGGGTGAAGCAAGTTAGCCAACACCACACAGTAGTTCACAAATGAAGCTAGAATTACAGTTCCTCTCTTGAATCCTAATTCAGCGCCACAGGCAAAATTATCTTAAACAAAGGCAACAGAAAAGAGCTTTTGAACATCTTGTAGAATAGTGTTGTAATCAGAGACAAAACAAACCCCAAAGGTTTAATTTTATTTTTTAGTTGTTGACAATTATTTGAATCTTCCTCCTTCTCATATTGTATCTTACGTAGCTAGTATCACCTCTGAAGAAACCTTCTACCTTCAATAGGAAATCATTAGCTAGTCTTCGGCAGCAGTTGTGCACTTATCTTATTAACAAACAAGGTAGTCTGTCATTGTTTTCAGTAATATTTTGGTCAAAACAACTCCTATATTACATTTTCTACCACTGACAATAGGCTAATGAGAAAAATATTGAGGAAATGTTTTGAGTAAAATCTGGGTAAAGCATAAATATTAGAACATGTATAGAATTATTTTTGAATTAACTGTTATGGAATTAAGTATTTCTGCAAACCAATACTACCTTATTGGAACCTAAGATATTCTTAAAACTGTTATAAGAACATGGTCTTATTTTTATAAAAATAAATTTACAGAAGTCTTCTCTCCTGAATAATACTGTACTTTGTTATCAGTTCTCATGTCTCTTCGTTTTTACTGACAAATTTGATGGGATTTACCTTATTTGTCTTACACATTTCTCTAAAAAGTTTCTGATCAGCTTGCCATGTAACTCCTTATCAGTCATGGGTTGCAATTTCTTTTGTTACCTAGCTGTCTGCTTTATTCCTATGGGCAGAGGAATTGTTTGTTCATCCTGTGTAAGTTTTCCACAGTGGTTCATGCGTGACTAGCTGCTTAGCAAATCTAGAAGGTTTTTTCCTTTCTCTGATTTGTTCAGAGCTGAAGCTGTCCTTCACAAAAGGATACTTTGAGTGCAGAGTACTAAATCCTTAACATTGCTGACCTACTAGGAGTGTAATCTAACTGTAGGCATTTGGGATAGAACAAAGGAGCAATGATTGAAACCAAAATATCTTCAGATCTTTGTTTTTCATTCCCAGAATATTACACAATGGAAAGAAACAACCACAGTTTTAGAATTTATAATTGTGAATAGAAATAAATCACAAAGAATGATACTCAACATTTGTCCAGAAACCAAGCTGTTTGAGAAACCAACTTTCAGATAATAGTTCTGAGCCTGCCTTTCTTAGTGCTGCTAATATTCAGCTTCTAGGAGTGTCTGATGTAATTCAGTCCCTGCCCAAACCATTTGAAGAGAATCACTGATCGACTATGAAGAAAATCTTGTATAATGTTCAGATAATGCAGAACTCAAACTACAAAGAGTCCAGTTAAGATTTTCAGTCAGTCAAGTGAACAGCTCTGTTTGCGAAGTATCTTATTAACAGCAGCCAGCATAATAGAAAAAGGTTTTATTGTCCTTTTGCTTCCACAGCTTAAAGTCAGATATAATTTAACTTTCTGTAAGTCTATAGACCTCTGTGTGATACAAACAGGTGCAGCTTCATCCACTTTACAAATACGTTATGCAGATCTACAGAGCTGAGGATCTAGTCTTACGCTAATGGCAAAGCAATGCTAATATAAGAAAAAATTAACATTTTAGTCTCTTATGTTTCTCAATTACTTACACAGAAAAAGAAACCACTGAGACAAAAATAACTTTTCTGAACTATTTTAGGGCTATGGAAGAAAAGCATACAAATCATGAAATTTGCTTATACTTTGAACTATCATCTCTGTATAGTACTTTTCAATTTTGCTCGGTGTTTTTAAAATGTCAATCTGTATATCATTTTATAAAATTTTGGTAAATTATCCACTGTCTACATTTAAATCTGAGACGCTTTAGTAAATGTCAGTCTAGAAAGAGATAAATTAAATCTGTTATTCATGTATAATCTTCTGCACAAGTATAGCTTGATAAAAGGTGCTTTAGGTTATGGTTTCCATAAGCATACTGATTCTAATCTGGAATTAATCAAGTAAATAAGTAAATTTACCAAATGGCAAATAAAGCTCTGTGAGCATTAGACTTGTAAATACATCTGTAAAATACTTTATTAACAGCAGGTGGCAACCTTCGAAAATTGGACTGCAGCAGCACGGTTTTACTTTTAAATATACAAATGCAAATTATTTCAAGAATGGTTTTATAAGTGGAAGCTGGTTGATCTGAATGTCTGCTTATTGAGAAGATCCACATTAACCTTCTCTTAGTGCTATACTTTTATAGAGGAAGTCTGCATCAACTATGGAAATTATAATTTGTTTAGGAATCCAATACAAATACTGTTTTGTACTGCTTTTCAAATAGTAAATGTTTTATTTAAATTAAAGAGATCATTTGAGAAGTAAGTTAAATTTGGTTAACTTCTCCAGTATAGTATTATAACTTTATAACTACAAATAGTCCCTTTGTTGTTCTTCGAATGCAGTGAGATTCATTGTTCTACAGTACTGCAAATACCTTGAAAACTGTTCTTTGATGGCTGTCAAGGGATAAACATGCTGCCTATGAAAATGTGGGCTTGATAACATAAAATGCACATCTGCTATATTTCCCATTTCCTGACCCAAAGCATCCCTGCCATTTAAGTCCTTTCTCTGACTAGCAGAGAACATAGCCATCGAAATGTCCAGAAGTCAAAGTGATTGCTAGATTGATTTTTGCTGCTTCCTGGCTTGCAGTTCAGAACACATAATTTCCCAAGTGAATGGCTAAGACATCCTACACTAATTACACCTTATTTTGTTATCTTACACCTATCCAACAATGCATTCTTTTCCTTTAGGACAATGTGTCTTTACAGATAAATATGATCAGATTCATCAGCTGTTCTTGTTTACTCATCACTTTTGAAGAAGTTCAAAAATACACTTTTATTAGCTTTCAGTGGGAAAGACTTAAATTTGTTGGGAGGGCAAAGTAAAAAGTGCTGCAAAGAAATATATTTAAACATTATATTACAGGAAAGAAGTGCCTTTTTCATTTTAAATTACTTTCCTTTTTATAAAATGTTGCTCATGTATTCATTTGTTCTATACAGTACAGTAATGTTCACTTTTCCCCTTATCTTTACTGCACTGAAATTTACCCCAAATGTATTACAAAGACATCTCTTGTACACTGGATAAAAGGAATTCCATGATTTACAAAACTAACCCTGATATTTTGAGAAACAGTGCATTTAGAGAGAATTTCTGTAGCAACGAAATATTTTTCTGATAACCTTCTATACTATGGTATTTTGATTTATTTAAAATATGATGCATTGCTCATACATCCAATAGGGCTAGTTTACACCTAGCTAAATAAACACAATTCTACTGAGAAAAACAGCAGTGACTTGTCTAAAGCAAGGCCAGATATGTCTCTTTTTGGCTATTGCTCTATGGACATTGATCTTGTCTCTCCTAAAGACAACCATTAAAGTAAGCCATACTGTAGTATAGATAATAACAATGATTATATTTGTATCTCACCGGGACACCTCTGTTCACTGCATCTTCTAACTTCCTCTCCGGTTCCTTCACACTGTTGCCCAGTCACGGCAGCACCTTGACAGATCCTTATCCGTCTCTCCCAGCCACCGTCGCAGGATTTGGAACAGCCACTCCAGTGGCCCCACTGGTTCCACTGGCCATTTGCTGTTTGGAGAAATATAGTTGCAGTGATGACATAATGACAGTCATAAAGGAGGATATTCTTTACTTGGCTAAGAGAAGAAAACCCCCCCGATATAAACAACAGTGACAGAAGTGGTAGATGTAGGCACAAGGAAGATGGGGAAGTCTCTACTTGACTCCTAAATATGGGATTGTTGTCTAAATGACTTGCATCTTGAGATAAAATAAAAAGAATTGGTGCACATTAACCTACACTTAGACTGCAAAACAGACATTGTCCCTTTTGTATATTTTATTCTATGTACTTGTATATGCTGTTGTATCGTAATGATACACATTTACAACATGCATAGCTACCCTTTAAAAATCTAAATAAAAACATTTTTGCATATGATATTTTAGGAACTTGATTTTTACATGCTCTGACAGTACAAATGAGGCTTAAAAGTAGGTATAAATGTAATTTACCCGCCCTGGAAGGCTGCTTTTATACTTCCAAAGGATCATGACATAGTCTCAGTGTAAAAGGGAACCAGTTCATACTTCTTTACTTTCTAGGTTCACGAGACACTTTATCAAGTTTTTTAGGCCTCAAACATATCTTTCTAAAACTGCTGAATATCCTTTAAATGGTGATAAAACCAAAAAGCTGATATGCAGCCCATCATGCAGTGTTTCTGGAGGTATTCTTTAGCTTTTTATCTCCAGGTGGCTCATCAAATAAAAGAGCAGCTGGAGGCGGCTGCTCTGCCCCTTTGCAGCCAGCTGAGGCTTGTGGCGGCCCGCCAGTCTGCCGGCGTACCCCCAGTTCCCCTCTCAGAGCTACCGGCAAGACCGGCCCCTGAGTCTCTCCCGAGCAGGAGAGGCAGAGCTGCAGCTCCCCACGCCAGTTGGTACTCACCGGTGCACTCGGGGTTGTAGCACTCCCGGCTCTCCGCCCAGGGCCCTCTGCACTCGGAGCCGCCGTGGGCCGCCGCCGTGCACTGCCGGCTCCGCTGCTGGGTGCCGTTGGAGCAGGTCACCGAGCACTGGCTCCACGAGCTCCACTCCTGCCACTGTCCGTCGACTGCCGCGGCAGGCACAAAAGAGATGGACACAGCAGAGTTACCACCTAAGCCGGGCAGGGCCTTGCGGCTTCCTTCTAGGTTAGGGGGTTTCAGTTTAGGCCTGAATGCAGCCCCTTGGAATGGGCATAGCCTGAAGGTGCTTGACTTCTTACAGCAATCAAATACAGAAACTGCCATTATGAGCTACTTTAAAAAGAATTAAAACTGTTTTTCCTTTTTCTTCAAGTAAAGAATGTTTCATCTCCTCTAATTGTACACTGATATAACAAAGGATAAATTATGATTTTGCTCACATACCATACAGTTTGAAAGGCATTATTAAAAACAAGGCCTTATTAAAAGACTGGTCTTGCCTTTTTAGGCAGAAGCGGGGGCCAATTTTGTATTATGTAAACCCCGAGCCCTTCAAAGTGATTTATTACAGCTGTGGCGATCACTCAGATGGGTCAGCTTATAAGATTATTGGTCTGGACTGTGAAATTAGGTCTCTTTAGTTGAATAGGAAAAGGAAAACAGGAGTTACCACTTTGCCTGATGTACAGTCTCTGTTCTCTATACTTATTATGCTGAATATACCTTTATCATTCATCCTCCCTGTAAGGCAAATGATCCCTGTTCTTCAACATTCTTTTGGGATAAAATGTAGGAGGACAGAAATGGCCTGCCTTCCTCCTCAGGTATGCTTCTGTGTTTGCATATTGCATAATCTTCTTTCTGAATTTGTCAAGTTGCATTTTTAAACAATATAGATATGGTGACCACTTCTGTATTTAGTACTAGCCCATACATTTGAGTTTGGATGAATATTCCCATAAGTAAAGGTTTAGGACTGTTATTTTTAATTTCATATATCAGAAAGCTTCTTGAGGTAAATGAAAATATTAAAAAAAAAATATATATATAAACCAATTAAGTTCCCATACAAGTGAAAAATTATAAGGTCTATAATAGATAATAGAACTAGACAGTATTTTTGAAAACAGGTAAACATTATGAAATGTGTTATTACTGATTGTGCTAATTCAGAATCCTGCATTCATACAGACTTTAGCAATTGTCAGTTCCTTATTGCACCTGCAGTTACCCAATATAAACTCAAAATGTAGGTCGTAATACAATTTTGATTAATACTTATCCTTGAGAGCCCAGTTTTGTAACTACTATTGCCATAAAAGCACCACCGAGTGCTACATGAGTAACTTCACTTGGCGCACTTCTCAACCCCTGATTTCAGGATTTTCTACAGGAGGGCTGGAATAGCAGCTTCCTAAGTTGATGGTGTTAATAATTAAAATAGGAAGCAGAATCTTTAAGTTTCTGATTTACCATACTGTGTATGGGTGCACCACTGTTCAGTGAAATACGGAGGTGAACTATTTTACTGTTGTCTGACAGTAACCACAGAACATTTCTAACAGTTCAAAGATACTATCCATATCTCTAATGCCCAGGATCTCAGCAACCAGTGAATTAAAGGAAGAGAGTTTCTGAAGCTTTTTCCTAAAGTTCTATATTAAATATTCTATGTAATGCCTGGTTGTGAACCACTTCTCAATGCAGATGCCTCTCAAGCTATGAAGCTGCGCCTTGATAATTTATTCAGCAGAAAATGGAAATCTTTCCAAACATGGAAGCTAGTTGCACTCATTAATCATAAAAGCTTTATGTGAAGAAGAAAACGTTATGGAAATTACATTTCAATGCACCCTCTTCAGTTTTATTCATTGCTGTATACTATTATTTAGAGTAGGAAAGATCGAATCAATTATTATAGTGTCTTTGGAGAAAACTCATTTCATGGCTTCTCATATATATTTCATACATCTCCTTTCTTTACCTTTAGGAGCAAATAGCATGTGATTTTTCTATTTCAGAAATACCATTAAAAGACTGAAGAATTCAACATGAAGATTCCCTTACAAAATTGAACATTCAAATTACAGCAAATCTTAACATTCAGCAAAGATTTAAACGGTTACTTTTAAATGCAACCAGTATATAACTTCCTCTGGTGAAAGTCATTTAGGTACAAATGACTGTTCAAAATCTAGAATTCTCAAATAACTGCTTATTTTGACAGATTAGGTGTAATATCTTTTGTGTTTCATTGCAGTACTGAAGTGAACTGAAGGCATTAATTTCTTCTCTGCTATTTTTATTTGGCTTTTCTCTTGTCAACTCTGCTTCATGCTCATATATCATGTTAATTACTTTTGTGTAGCCACATGTAAAATTACACAGCTGCCAACTTGGCCAAAAACTGGATTAATTCAAAATTTTTGCAGCTGTATTCAAGACTAAAACTTTTCTACAAATTTTGTCCTAAAGTTGGAGTGTGCTTTGCTGACCAGAAGAAAAGGAAAGTTCCAGTTTAATAAAAATCTAAGAAATTTAGTTTTAATTCTGTGAGGCACTAAGTTCCATTTTTTCCTTCATCTCTGTTTTCAAATGGTCAAACAACCATTTGCTAATGAAATGTCCATCAACACCTTTCAGGAAGAGCTCCAGTCATGGAGAATCTAATTGCAGCAGTGTTATGAACTGTGGATATTCAACAAGCCCACTGCAAGGGCAACCTTCACACTGTGAGACAGAACTCATGAAAGAAATTTCTCACATTACAGCTACCTGACAGCTTTTTCATACCTAAGTATTACAATGAGTTTAATAACCATATATTATTATTATAGTTATGTAATCTTCTTTATGGTTATTGAACTTATTGTAATACTTAGGTATTATATACGTATATATACACACACATGCATATATGTGTGTGTGTATATATATACATATATATACACATATTGAAATTGTTGGTCAAAATCATAACCTATTGACAAAAATTTTAAAATCAATTTTGAAAGAATAGATTATTTTTCTGAGTTAGTTTCAATTTCAGTGGATGGAAGGTTTAACATGAAACCCACGCATTGTTTACTTGGTTAGGGTTAGTTCTTTGAAAGTGGTTTAGCAACTAACTCCCAGAAATGAGGCACTTAAAGTTCTTACCATAAGGGTTTAACTGGGATTCAAATAATGCCCTAGCTTGTGTCAGCCTTTCTCTCTGCACACATGTAAATAATATCCATTTTGAATAAATTAATAACAATTAAAATTTTAC
This sequence comes from Aptenodytes patagonicus, assembly GCF_965638725.1. Lineage (NCBI taxonomy): Eukaryota > Metazoa > Chordata > Aves > Sphenisciformes > Spheniscidae > Aptenodytes > Aptenodytes patagonicus. The sequence goes on along the minus strand of NC_134951.1, from coordinate 34,305,545 downwards.
AGTTTCCCAAATATGTTTGTTGTATGATGAATAAATAATTACAGTGAACCTCTAAGCAAACATAATTGAAACAGATATGGTGGACACAAACTGTGTGACCTCTGAATGTCTCCCTTTAAGCCACACTCAGAAAGTTGTTTGCCTTTTAGTTCTCCAAGACCCATCTTGAATCAGGATTTCCTACACAACATACCGTGCCCTACATCTTCCAAGATTATCTTGGAAGAAACTAAGAATTGTCTGCTTGTGTAGTATCTCAAACAGAGTTCCATCCAGATTATATCCTTTAATCACTACGGTCAGAATTATGAACAATATTACCCCGCCTACTCACTTTGCATAACATTCTTTTTTCTGTGTGCAAAGGGCAATAAAAGAAATCACAAACAACCCACATTGAATGCACTGTAACAAAGCAGAGAGTTGCTATATGAGCTCACCAGGGCAGAGTGCAATATTGCAAGGTTTATGTTGTGTTTCAGGTCCATCACATGATCTTCCCCCATACTGGGGAGGTATACATGACCTTGTCCTAGTTCTTTGGCCTCGACCACATGTGAATGAACACAAACTCCAAGGTGACCATTCCTCCCAAACGCCATGTACTGCAACAAACCAAACAGATTTTAACCAGAAACAGACACGCAAGTAATAGAAGGATTTCAAAATAAACAAGATCAATGTTTTAAATGGGAATTATTTTGTCAGCTTCAAGGAAATCAGTACATAGGTAATCTTTAGCATTGGAAAGTAAATCCTTTATAAAATTTAGTTAATTTCAATTTAAAAAGTATATTTTCTCTAAAATATATTTAACTTTGAAGGATTTTCTCTAATCGTTAAACTAATCTCGCTACCACATTTTCTTTTCTTTCATTCTTTTAAGAAAGATGGCTTCCTGTTTCAAAAGTTCGTTATGATATCTTTGGTGCCTGACTTGAGATATATTTAATAGCCCTGATTTTCAGGAGACTAGTCTTTGTGAAAATCAGGCATATACTTTATGTCTCAAGGCAACCCTAAAAACTTGACGCAATCAAAATTAAGCTTTCTTTTGAAAATATAGGAATAATTTCTTACTGTGTCACTATCATAAATTGGGGCTGTTATCTTACAGTTCTTTCACTTGTTTAAATTCTGGTGGAAACATGGCAGCACATGTGCTTGATTATCTTCCTCAAAAATTCCAAGACCACATAAGCAAAAGAGATTTGCGCTATTTCCTTACATGAACATATTAATTGATATAATATACACGGTAATACATGCATCACTCTATCTTAAAAAAATGTTCACTCAACATACTTCAAACACCTTCAGAGTACACAATAAATTACAAAGACATACCAATATTTTATATACAAGTATTTCATAAAATTAATATAAAGAATCATAGAAGATGCATCTTTCTCTTCCTTAATTTTTTTCCACTGCAGAAGTAACTAATATACAATATCCATATGAGTTTATATACCATATGCATTCCCTTTTCAGAAACAATTGGAGTTAAATTTTCAGAAAGTTCTCTAATATATTACAGTTAAGCATGTACTGGTAAGACAATTCCATACATGCACTGGAAAAACAGTTCCTTATAAATTGAAAAATACTGCAAAACAAACTTTAGTTATTTTTCTTCTGCTTAAATAAAAGCAGTTGCACAGGTTTAAATTAGGCTGTGTGAGAACAGGAATGTAGCAATTAGAATAGTAGTAATGCTGGGCTTTTAAGAAAAATCCAGAGACTTAGTACCCAGACTGAGAATCACACTCGGTATCATATACCTCTGTGTTTCTGCAACTCTGTCTGTGTGAAGGGTGTCTGGAGAGTGAAATAGTGTACATCTCAGTATATCATTTGTAATGGTTCACAACATTATAGAAGAAATAGATTTTCTGGTTTGTCCTCACTTTTTTTCATCACTGTGAAAGAACTTCTCATGTATAGGTTTCCTTTGCCCTGAAGGCACGTATGACCTGCCCAGTTTCTACAAATAAAACCCTTTTCTTGTAGGGATCAGAGTAACATTTCCCGAGGTGCAATTCAGTTGTTTACAGTGCGGAAGGAGGTTCAGCTCCCTGGCATATTATCACAAAATCATCAGTAAGAAAGGGGAATTCTGCATGTAGGTAAGTGCTATTGCATTTCATTAAAAGTAAGGAAAATTGTCATTTCAGATCCTATGTTGAGGTAAAAGGTTTGTTAGCTAACTTCTGAGAAATCGTACCTGACAGAACATGTCAAGCTTCATTCAGGGAAAATTTTAACCCACTAGATAACAGCTCAGTTGATGAAAGGTTTTTAGTTGGTCACATGCAAGTGATCAAAAAGCACAATAATTATTCCACATCCTACATGGCTAGCTTTATTAAAATTATCTTATTCTAAATATCACATCAGTCTGCATTATATTAGCAAAAAAACCCTCCTCAGGAATATTCCAAATTAATGTTACAGTGACAGATTTTAGTTTAGTTATTTTAGACACCTTGATTAACTGTGACATTTTGGTCAAAACCAGGAAACCTAACTCTTCTAAAACTAATAAACTGATGACTACATCTGCATATAATCCTTTATGTTTCATCTTTTCTCAACAAGTACTATACTTAGACAGCTACTCTGATCCAGCCTTATGATCTGAAGACTTTTTTCTCATTGGCAATGTATTAGATTCTGAATCCAGATGTATCTCTAAGACTCCAAACTTTTATCATATGAGAAAAACTAATGAGAAACCCATTTGTCAGATCAGATTCCAAACAGTAGTCAGTAATAACAATGATATAATTTCATCTCCTGATTCCACAATGGTTGAGCAAGATACTCAGATGCAACAACAAGAACTTCAAAAAGTAGAAAACATAGCAAATCAAAATTAATCCAAACTAGAAAAAGATTATTCTGTAAAAAATAGTAAATTAGAAAGCTCTAGTCACTGTGTCGTCACAGGCTGAGGTTTTTTAGGGTACATATGAGATTAAGTCTAATGTTTAATTTGGAGTTTTGATTTGATGGTGTCAAAATAGTATGTTAGTTGTCTTCATTTAAAAATGACAAAAGCATGGGCTGAGGGGCTCTTTAAAGATACTGTCTTGAGCCAAAAGGTTGTATATCTCTTCTGGCAAGAGCGGTTGCATGTTAGCAGCAACACAGAATAATTCTTTTGTGATTTTGGATCTGAACATAAGCCAAAAAAAAATGTTTCACTTTGGGTGGACTCAAACTTACAGCAGCCTCTGTCTGTTTGTGGTTTAAAGTAAGCTGTGTCCAAAATCATCTTCCGTGACAAATTTTAGCTCATTAAGTAAAAATTTCACAGTACCTTCTTGTGTGTAGACTTGTATATCTGAAACTAATAGATAACTAATAAAGTCAAGGATGGAAAAGGCGTAACACTAAGAAAACAACCAATGTCAGCAAACACATATCAAGGAGAATTAATCTGTTCAGTGCATCACAGAAGTGTCCAGTATTATCCAGATCAGCTTTAAAAGAACATCTTAATTTAAAATTTCTTACCTTTGAATATTTTTTTCTGATGTTTCATTTACATTTCCTTTCTTTAATACCATTTTCTAAATACAAAACCCGCTATAACATATGATGAATTATAGCCAGATGAGCTATGCCAAATTACACCAGATGGAGAGCTGGCCCACAGAGGAGTTACTGTTTTCTATAACACAGTTTCAGATGCAAGATTCATTATTTGGGACAAAAATATTCAGATTATTGCCAACATATCTGTCAAAAACGTTGCTAGCACAATGAGTTTGGATTACTGCAGAGCATCTTTCCCTTCTCTCTGCCACTCTGTGAACCTAATCATGTTGAAGTAAACACCCACAGTGTTCACAATATGCAACTGCTGTAAGTGGGAAGAGGCGTGAGGCCATGCTGGCCTTCATCCTACAAGCATATTTTGGGAGATTTTTATTGGGGTTTAAATGCTTTTTATTTGTTCAGCTTTAAACTGAACAGCTATTGGGAATCTATTATGGCCATTGATGTTTCATTTTAAGTGGTATCATAGTTTAATATGGCTGAATAACTGCATCCAAGCAGATGCTACATTAAAGGAATTTTTAAAATTAAATTAGAGGGTTTGTATGCACAAATTTAAACTCACTTAAGTGCTATAGTTTCCTTTAGCTTTAATTGTCCAGTCAAAAATCTTTCTTAAATTCATAATATGTAAATTCAGAAACTTTCTGACACCTGCCCTCTAACCTCCACGTTTAAGCCATACAGCTACTCTACTTCTGCCATGTCTCTTTCTAATTATAAACCTAAGTTTTCCTTACTCTTATTTTCTTCCTCTCAAGTGAAGGCCTGAACTTCCAGAGCATAGATTACTAACAATAAAGCTACAAGATTTAAAAAGATAGGGCTAATTTCTCTGTAATGATTTTGTTAGTGTACCATGCAGGCACAGAATATATCAAACTGTACAACATTTCAGCAATATGGCTAAACTTCATTGAAATGAGGCCTGAGAAAAAAAGGGAGATAAGTAAAGCAATCTTAGCATATCACACCAGCCAAAATATAGCTTTTGAGCATACAAATGTTTGAAATGGTTTAGCATATTCCTGCTCCTGCCATGTCTGCTTTAGCCATAAGCCTGAAAATGCTGAGCTTCTTGAAGGCAATGGAGAAGGAGAAATAGAAACTAATTCAGATGACCTACGGGCATGGAAAGTCCATGTTCTTTCTCCTTGAAGTTTTAGCTGTGTTAGAAACGATCCATTAAGCTGAAATGAATGCGATGTCCTTGCTCACTAAAGAACCAGTAACAACAATGGTTACCTGAGCTATGTTTTGTTGCCTACTATGCTGCACTTTTCTAGAAGTGTCTTGATTCCAAGACAGACTGAATTACCTAATGGACTCCTGCCCCTGAAATAGTATTTGTCCAGAACAAATATGAATAAACAAAAAAACATGTAAATAATGATGCCTTCATGATTTTACTTGAATTATCAGGAGTACTATTTTGAAATTTAAGGTTTTATTTCAATACTAATACTAATATTTTCCAGGACAGTGAGATCACAGAGAGATGTATTCCCTAACATCCCAGTGAGTATCTTGGACACTAAAGGGAGTATATGAAGGCAATAGGTGAAAATACTCTGGAAGCCTTGCATTAGTATTTTCAAGTTTAACAGGTTCTCTTGAAGCTTGTGGATAGATGCTTGAAGTATAGCCCAGTAGGCCATTCTGTATACTTTTTTATTTTGAAGGGACAACTTTTTGATTAGGAAACCTTATTCCAGCTCTCAAAATGCCCCTCCCTGCTTTTACTAATTATGCAAACATATAATGAATATGCCCCAGTAGATTTTGTATTTGTAGGTTACAAGGAGAGACCACTGTTATTTTTGTATGTTTATTGCTTCTAGTTTACGCTAGATGTAAAAACTTGCAGTGTTACCAGACTCCAGAAGCTGTATGGAATGAGTGGTACAGGTCTGGGTATACAGGCCAGATCCCAGCTATGTATGCATATGTTTGGATTGTTTTGTCAAACTTGTGTTTTAATTATACTAGTGTACAAACTATGCATTTTGTTATGCATGGGGCAGGGATAATCCTGAACTATGCAACTCTCTGAGTCAGGATACATAGTATAATGAGGACAGAGGATATTTAGGCTAATAATTAAAGGGATGTTTGAAAAATTATTGGAGCTGTGACTAGGAAAAACACATTTCTAAATTGCTAATTTTGCACACTGCCACACAGTAGTGACCCTGTAACCAGACAGAGACCAACATAAATTAATAAGGTTATTGTAATTATGTGAAACAACATGCAAGATTAAGCCCAGAAGACTAATTATTTAGGAAAGGTAACTCAAGATACATAAAGATTATCAGAATCAGATGTGGTGATCTGAAAAGGAAAATATGTTGGCAATATCACTGTTAGCCAGTGAGAACTGGTAGCCGCTGCTCATACTGGGTATCTGGAAACAAAAGCCATACCCTGAAGTGGGAGTTCATGTGTAAGGTAAGACCTCCTTTGTGACCTGAGAAATATGGAGCAGTCTTTTTGTGTGAGCATTGTTCAGAAGTTTGCTAGACAATGTGATTTTTAAGAATTAACTTTTTTCCAGTTTACTTTGACAGCAAATTAATTACCTTGGCTTTTGCATTACATGGATTTTTTTTGTTTTGATATGAAAAGTTCTCATTCCTTACTGGAGAGAATGAAGTTAAAATTCTGTAAAATTAGGTGACTTAAACACCTTGCCTCTTCTTAGGTAATACAAAATGAGCAAAAAAGCAGGCAGAACTGCATCTCATTGTGAGTGCTGGACTGTGTGTTTTCATGTTCATACTTCATACAGTTTCAAAGGAATCTTTATCTTTGATTGTTTGGAAGGTTTATTCTTTTCTTTTGTAGTTCTCTTTTTTCACTTCTTATTTTTATACCTTCAAGTTGAGAATTCTTTTGCAATGTATCCCCCCTCTGGCAGAATGTAAGCTAGCCTAACCTTTTTAGAAATAGCTGCCATTTTTGTATGGAAACACTTCAAGTGTGTTGAATTCAAGTGATTGAATTCAGCCCTGCCTGGAGGTTTCTACACTGAAATATTAGAAAATCTCATGTGAATTTCTTACCTAAAGCACAGTAGTAAAGCGTTAGGTGCTGACAGCAGTTCTTATTACAGCGATGGTTTATCTAGATACAATCTTTTTAGTTACTTTCCATTACAGATGTTCCCTAAATGCTTATAATGCTGATTCACAAACTCTGATGGGATCATGTATGCACTTTGTGTTGGATACTTTTCAACACACAGTAACAGCATGAGAGTCTGATTCTACATATTACTACTCATTGAGATAAAGTCCAGGGCATTCTCTGTGTATGACAGTCTATTTTACTTCAAAAATGGAGTGAGCTTCCCCAGAAGCTGAAGATGGCTCACCACCCTTTTGGGATCAAATGTTACAAAGAGCTGAGGAATTTGTGCATCTGAAGGCAGGCATATAATTTTTTTCCATTTCAGACACAGCAGAGGAAAATGAATGTAGTCGCAGGGCATATGCCTTCCCATTTGCTTCCCATCCCAGATTAATCAGATCCACAGGTAGAGTCTAAAGAAATGAGATGTGCCCTTTCAGCAGCTAACTTGAACATGTCTGACTCTTCTCCTTAGTGTATAACTACTGCTGAACTCCAACTACCGCCAGATCTCTGAGACAAAAGGAGTAGGAAAACTGTGATGCAAGGTACTGATGACCTTTACCTTGTGTCAGATGCAAGAGAGTTACTTTTTGTCTGATCTTTCTTCCTTTGATGGGTAGCTGTTGCCCTTTCTTGCCAGAACAATGTAAAGGAAAGTCCATGAAGACATTACTGTGCAGAGAACATTGTCTGGCCCATTGACTAGCAGAAAGTGCTCTAAATGGTGAGACAATTGCAGTGTCGAATAATATATGTTAACTTAACCCACCCTGTTAATCAGTCTCTGCTTCTTAATGTATCGATGATCTGGATTTCTTCCCTAGTTTGTATTTTGTACTCATGCTATACCTTCTCTTTTCTGAGTGAAAACTAGAAAATATAGACTTTTTTAAAAAATCTGAAACTGTCAGAAAAAAATGGACTCTTGTTCCATATCTTGACTGTTCTGAAAGTAAAAATAACAATCTACATGACAAAATTTCACAGCTGAATAGAATTACATTTCTCTGCTCTAATTGAAATGCCCTTATGAAATTCATGTTAAAAATAATAATAATAAAAAAAGATATAGTTTCAAATTCTTATCATTATACAGTTCAAAACATCCACAATTTTATTTATTGGCTGCTAACACTACCTGGACAGAGGGCAGTGTTATTGCAAACCCTTGATTCTCTTAAAGGGCCGCTGCAGTGTGTCCCGTAAGGTGATACACAAGTTCTGGTTCGCACCTGCGACCCTTGACCACAAGTAACTGAACACGTACTCCACTGGGCCCACTCTTCAACACCAGATTCACCTGTATTCAAGACAACAAACAAACATGAATATAGACATAAGTATTAATGAGACTTTTATTTTGCTGAAGCTCATTATCATCTGCTCTTCTAAAGCAAAGAAAAAAGTACCACACCAAAATAAATATTTAAAAGTTCATGGAGTAAAGCAGCTGTGAAAATGTGCAATGAATAGAAAATAAAGACACCTACAATGCTGCAGTCACATAATGCCTGTCAGAGGGAAACTCTTTGATTGCTTAGCATCATTTACAACTTTATGAGAACTACTGCCCTTCAACATTTTAGAAACAACACTGCCCTCAGGATGCTAAAAGAACACAGACAACTCTTTTTATATAATAGCAAAGGATTTATCTTTGATATTTATACTTACCACTCTAGAATGAAGGCTAGGTAATAATTTAAGGAACTCTGCCAGTAAGTGAATTCTGATTAAAAAAAAAAAACAAACCAACCCCCTAATTTCTTATCTTGAGCAGAGGAGAATCATCTAGTATTTGAGAGAAGTTCCCTGTTAAAGAGAAGCACTTTGCTTACCAAATTTTAACCTGAAGGGTGGGATGGGAACTTTGGTTTCATCATTTACTGCACAGATCTGCTCCTTGCTTTTGACCTACAGGTGTGCTAAGCTCTTTGATGCCCTAGACCTCCTTACTGTGTATAGTACATACCACTATGATCAAATTGTCAGATGTGATTTATTAATACCATACATTCCAATAGCATATTTTTTTTACCATTGAGAGATAGCACAGTATATTATTTCTATTTTTTGAAAGCAAGTAATGCGTAGAGTCTTCTTGCATGGACGTTCAGGAACAAATGCTTAAATTTAGTTTCCGTGAACAGCCATACACACAATTCTGGAATTCCTTTCCCACAGATATTCATGTTCAGAAAACTGGATCCCTTCAGTATTCTCAGAAAGCAAATGCAAAAATAATGTGAATATACCTCGCCGAACAATTTGAGTAAATAATTGTGGATTCATGTTCACATTCTTCCATTAAAAATCAGTATAAAATGGCATGCTGAAGCCTCTATTACACCCTTGATTTTTAAACCTAAGTCCTTTGTGAAACAAATGGGATTTTCTGCTTTAAAATCAGTGGCATGATACAACCTTCAGCCTTGAATAGCTTCCTTAAAATTTCAGTTATCTCAATATACCTCTAGTCTTCCAAAAGTTTTGATATAGGTTACAATCAAGGGAAGGTCTGCAAACCAGGAAGACTCTGGTGCTATCTTCCAAGAATGCAGTAAATTATATACTATTTCTTGAAACTGTGCCTTTGTAGCAAGCATCTGTCCAAACTCTTTTTTTTTGTTTCCAGAGGCCAAGCACGAAACCTTTGCAAAATTCTTGTCTCTGCTAGTCCTCTAAGAAGCAATTCTAAGGCTATTCAATGCTTTTTTTTAAAAAAAAAAGTGCTTCTTATTCAGTAACAAGACAGAATTCTTTATAATTAGCACACAAATCCCTCTGCTTTTCATGAAATTATATACAATTCTAAAAATTTCCATGGAGAAGGACAAAATAATGAGATTTTTTACAAACAAAAGTTCACCAAAGTGATTTTTGTAGTAATTTTCTTATTTTGTTAGGTGAAAAAATGAGAAATTTAATCACTGATTATTGTCTTAATAATTTTTCTGATATAAATTCAGCATTTTGTTTAGGTTGTTACATGGCTTAGGTTCAGGTTAGAGGATATAATATGGTAAATATAGCTATGTCCTGGTTTCGGCAGGGATAGAGTTAATTTCCTTCCTAGTAGCTGGTACAGTGCTGTCTTTTGGATTTAGGATGAGAACAAAGTTGATAACGCACCGATGTTTTAGTTGTTGCTAGGTAATGCTTACACTAGCCAAGGACTTTTCAGCTTCCCATGCTCTACTGACTGAGAAGGCTGGAGGTGCACAAGAAGCTGGGAGGGGGCACAGCCAAACTGGCCAAAGGGACATTCCATACCATGTGACGTCATGCTCAGTACATAAACTGGGGGAAAGCTGGCCGGGGGGGCCGCTGCTCGGGGACTGGCTGGGCATCGGTCAGCGGGTGGTGAGCAATTGTACTGTGCATCACTTGTTTTGTGTATTGTTATTATTATCATATTATTATTATCATTTTATTTCAATTATTAAACTGTTTTTATCTCAACCCATGAGTTTTTCTCACTTGTGCTCTTCCAATTCTCTCCCCCATCCCAGCAGGTGGGGGGGAGTGAGCGAGCGGCTGCGTGGTGCTTAGTTGCCGACTGAGATTAAATCATGACAAGCTACTATATAGGTAGACAGTAAATTATACGTGTACTATAAACTCTATGTAAATGGTAAAAATACTTGTATGACTATGGGTTTCTAGTCTAATTTTTTTTTTGTCTTTTCCTACATGTTTGAAGCTTGTCTTTGCTTTTGTTAAAATTGTTTAGATGAAAGTTCAAACAGCAGAAAAAGTCAGAGCTATGTTTCTCCAGATGTTCCTCATTATGTAAAACAGTCATATATACTCAGTGTAAATTATCCATTATCCAACACAGGCATGGTGACGGTGCATAGCTAACAAAATACAGAAATGAAGTATTAAAAATTTAAAATGTTGGAAAGCTTAAAGTGATAAAAAGTTGCTTTTAAGCCTTGGAATATAATGAATAATAGCAGCAACATGATACTAAGAAGTGTGATTGTATTAAGTGAATTTTGAAATTAATATTAATTATTAAAAGTCCTGAGGATATATGTACTGTCAATTCACAAAAGGCAGACTCTAGCAATATATTTCAATGTAGGTAAAGGCTTAAATATTTGCTGGAGCAAGATCCTCCACACTAAAAAGATGTTATGTGCAAAAAGAGTGAAAACAGAGAAAATAAAGAACAAATTTATCTCACCAGCTACTCCACTTCCTTTTGCACAATGCATTATTTTTTTTGGTAATTTTTAACTTTTCAGAGTATTTTGTACTGCTGTCAGTATGATTATTACTTATTTTAAAATATTTTAAAGAAGGGAAAGATCTTTGCAGACATATCATACCATAGTTAACCATTTTTAATATAAGCAAATAGACTTCTTTATTTTCTAGAATAAACCTAGATTGCCTACATAATCTGCAAATAAATCTTCCATTGTTTTCTTTATCTCTTTTCCATTTTTTTCTTTTCTGAAATGAAAATTTCAAAAGGGCTACTTTTTATTTCACTTCTAGTTTTCGGTTACTTGAGAACTCTTAGATTTTTGTATTGACCGTGTTAAACCTACAATCTCAAATTAATTATTGGCAAGCTACCAAGCCGTCATTCTCCCCTGCTGCTTGACATGTAAGAGGAAACATAACTTACTGTACGGAAGGCCTCATTGATCTGTGTAACACTTACCTGTATTATACTCTCTAAATCCCATAACACCTAAGGGAAGGATCAGTCCAAACACATAAAATGACAAATATAGGACAATAAATTATTCAATTTTTTTTTTTTTTAAATAAAATGTTTTACTGCCTCATATCACTCACAAACAAACAGGAAAATGCATATTATAATACCACATTTTAAAACTCTTCAATTCCCAGCAAAATTCGGTGGATTAAGTCCACTATTCTAACAGTATTAAATGCTTTTCATAAATCTTTTTCAGGACAATTCTCTATTCCTGTTTTTCTGTCTTTTTAAACCATACAAACATTTTGTTGCACTTTTGCATCTGTTTTATTATTACACAAAATAAAATATTAAACAGGCTTAAACTATAAGAAACCTCATAAACTCAGCATCCATTTACCTTAAAGGCTATTAGACTTCTTAGTACATGGGTAAATTAATGAGATAGATATGTTTGTTAGAAAAAACCTTATGAATCAGTTTAAGAAGGTATCACATTAATTATATCACAAGAAAATGAATGCATTAGAGGTGAAGAAAATATGCAATGATCACTACAAAGGAAAATCAAAATGAAGAAGAGATGAAAATTAGTAAGTATGTCCAAAAAGAGCACAGTATTACTTAAAATGTGTTAACCTACATTATGTAAAATATAGATTTCCTTAAAGTTGGGCATGTACATTTATATGTTCTGCTGATAAATCTCACATGCTTTCAGAACAGGACCTTGAAAACCAAGCCTGTATAATTTTGAACGTTCATCTCCCACTCCACACACACAATCTATCAGAAGGTGATGGTATAAGTGCTGCATTTATAATGCAGTTGTCTAACACCCATAATAGATGCATTGCAATGCATGACTAGAAATTATGAAATTCAAGTTTTACCTGATAATATGAAAGTTTTAGGGATTTATATGAGGAAATAAAACAGATCATCTAACTTATTTTTTGGAGTAATTGTATGAATTCAAGAAGCAGCGTAAAAGCAAAGGTGTTATTCTATGTAGTAAGCAAATAACATTGTAAGTCTGAGCTAAGTATGTAAGTAATAAGTTCTACTTGCCTAAACAAAAACTGCATGGAGACCAAGAGGGTTCTAGGCTCCCTTCTTCCACTACATTTGCTTACAGTAGTATCAACTGGGAGTTAGCCATAAAAGTAGTTCTATAGATTAATAGGAGGGAAACAGACTTTTTCCCCTTCTAAATTCTTCACCAAGCAGATCTCCGCTGATTGGCTATAGATGTATTTAGATTACTTAATATATTGATTTCTGCAAATCTGTTAAGAAAAGCACCCTATGACTAAGGAAGTCAACATGCAACGTAACTAGAAGCAATTATAGCTCTTTTACTAAAGTGAATTTTAAACTGGAAGCATTATGTATGACCGATGCAGGCATATTTTCTAGGTTAGTAACTATGGAATACAGGGTAAGTTGTTTCAAATCCATACAATAATTATGGGGCACAAGATTTTCAACACCCTAACTTACTGGAATGGAGTGTGTAGGGAACCGTTAAAGAGTTAGATTTTACCAACAGATACACAGATCACTACTGATGTCAAAATGGGCAGTAGTTTTGCTGTATGAGAGCTTAATTCAACTCAGCACTGAAACGTCATCATTGACCTCAAAGGCAGCTGTGGTAACTGTTGGTAAACAGGCTTTTTTTTATTTTTTAATTACTTCAGCTCTAGGTTTGTAATATCATTTTGGTATCTTTATCTAAAGAAGATGCAGTTGCTAAACAAAATTAGAAAATAAGTTTTAGATGAAAAACTGCTAGATAATTTTCACATCCAATTAAAAAGTACTTATGGCCAATTTCATTTAGCAATTATGAATCTGGAAACTAGAGAATAGAGCATTGTACTTGGCCAAAGATAGTAAGCACTGAATGTACGCACATTAAAGTCGCCCTAGTAATTAATTAATTTGATAAATGCCTAAAGCTGGGATTAGACCTCAGTCTATTTATAAAGAAATTCTGAAGCATATTCTTAACATCTTCTTTGAAAAAGCAATACGTCAAGTAAGCTGTCCAGTGTCTTGTATGTGTAAGACTGCCTTTAGTAATAAAGAAATTCATGTTTACAATAAACGATTCAGTATCCACATTCACAGTGCATGTTTTTGTATGATTTACCTAATTCTCAGCTACTTTATTTATGGACTTTAACTGGTGGAAAAAAAATAAATGATTCAAAAAAAGTATCAGCTTAGAAAACTGACAAATATGCAGCAAAAGATTATGGAAACATGCAGTGGTTTTGCTAAAATTAACAACAGTAAATAGAAAAATGTAACTGATGTATTACCAGTTTGTGCCATAAATTTAGCAGCATCAGCTTGTTCCTGAGGGACCCTTTTCTCATGAACAGATCGAGGTCGCTGACTTTTAATTGTATGATCTCCCATCATTCCAAATTCTAAAGACAGAATAAAGGTTTATGAAAGCTTGTGTGTAGACATTTCTCAAAAGTCACATACTGTCTCATGCAATATGTTCCTAAACATACCTGGAAGTTGCTGGTAAAAGTCAGGCAAGTGATTATGGCAGTTAACATCAACTTAACTTTGCTACACTCAGCTTTTAATAAATACTTAAATTTGCGTCTGCAGATTTTCAAACATGATTTTGTTGTATGAACCAACATTCAATGTAGTGACACATACTATAAATCAGCTGTATGACATGGGACAAAAACAATTATTCAAATGCAGACATTTTATTCCTATATTTTGAATCAGTGCAAACCACACCAGAAAATGATTGTGACAGTGTTAGACATTGCTGTTCTATGGCAGAGCCTGCTGCTCCTCCAGAGGACTTCTATTTCTGCACTCATCTTTCAGGCTGACAAAGCCTTCAACAGAAATAACGAGTCATCTTTGGAAATGGTGGTGATGCGAAATAATAGTAATTTAGCCAATGAACTGGTTAATTTTTAGGCTGAATCCAGCAGAACAAGTGCTTGTGAAATGTTTCCTTTCTGAAAACTCTCAGTTATAAAGAGGTTATAACTATATATATATATATAGGTTATATCTTGCCCTCAGTATTTAAAAAGAAGTCCCCATTGATTTTAATGGGGAAAGCTATGTAAAAATCAATGACAAAAAGGCCCACAGCGTGGGAGACAAAAGCGCTTCATTTTTTATCCTCTCACTGCTGTCATTTTCCCTCTCTGGTCCTGCACAAACCTCCTAGCCTTCTACCTCAGAGTCCATTTTTCCTTTCTGTGATTAAATGTGGAGGGTCCTTTGCACTTAGAGGGGGACTGCTGCGTCTTCAGCAGTTCCCTCTGGTCCTCCCAGGCACACGCAGCTGCCCGCAGCTTGGTGCTAAATATTCAGCTTCTCTGGGGACTCTAATTTAGGAAGCGTGTGCTGGGAACCGTGGGTTAACATTGAAACTGCTTCAGCTACAACCACATGAGGTTTCTGATGAGGCAGAAGGTGTCTGAAGCACTAGGAATGTAAACATTAAAAAATACCTTTCTGCTGGAAGGTTACCTTGCAAATGCAAAATTCAAAATTCTCCCCAATTTGTAAAGTTATGAAGATAATAAAACTTACCTTCCTGCCTCAAAAGATGCAAAACATTATATAAGATGCAAATGCTACTAATACTATTTACAAACACATTGTTTTGATAAATCATTAAAGTAAATGTATTTAAATTTCTATTTAAAGAAATAATAAAAGGCAAATATATTTTTAAGGGGTGAATCAGCAGAAAGAGGTTTTTTCCCTTTCTAGTAAAATAATGTATTTCTCCAAATTAGTGTTTCTTTTTCTAAATATTAATTAATGGCACCACTTAAAATACAAATTTAATTATTCATTTGAGAACAGCAATGCAGTTTGCATTCTAAAGAGAATATTTGAAAATCTAATTAATAAAATATATTTTGAGAATTAAACACTCAACATTTTTAATACATCCCAGAAATACATATAAAAGATAATTAAATTATATATATACACATATATATAATATATATACATATATGTATGTGTATACATACATATGTGTGTTATAAAATTTTATGAATATAATTTTACAAAATACACCTCTTCTACAGCTCCTCTGATTTAAGACAGGTTTTTATTCTGTGGGAAATCTCTTACTATAAATAAAGTTTTACAATCAATATTCTAATGCAAATTAAGATTAGAATGATACTTTCACAATTTTACAAGGTGTAACACAGATGACCATTTAAACTGTAATTAAAAACATGGTGAAGGACAAGAGACTTTACATAGGTTTTCCCTTGAAGAGGCTGTGAAAGCAAGGCCTGTTTGCTCTGAGTTTGCTGCCTGTGCGCTGCCTGCTTGTCAGGCAATTTAGAGGATATGGCACCATTCTTGCAGGAGATTTAATTCTATTTTTTAAGTTACAAACAGAGTGCAATAATGGGAGACCTTTGCTAGAGGAAGACTTTCCAGAGGCATACAGGGAGGTGGTGAATGCTCCGGTCCCAGTCCCGCAGCATCCCATGCTGGGCGCAGGCACGTGCAGCGTCCCGCAGGACAGACACCTCTGGTGAAGAGGCAAAGGAAAGTCTGGGAGATCAGTTTTCAGGGTTGTGGTTTATACCCAGTGGAGCTCCATTCACAACAATGGGGTTACTCACGAATATCACCAAGCAAAATAAAACACAAGTTGTTGATGCAGGATCTAATCATGCCTCAACTTCTTTGTTTTTCCACGTAGCAACAACATATTTTTAATTTACATGTTCAGTTCACTTCCACTATTGCTGATGGTCTTTGAGGTGCACTTTTCAATTAATCTCCCTTTGATGTATTAAGCATTTATATAGTAAATATATAAATATATATTAAAGATAAATGTTTCATAACAAAGTTAAAAATATTTCTTTATAAGTTTTGTCAAAAGATGGAACCAGACTTATGCAGTGCTCTCATTTTCATATTCAGCTGAAGTGTTTAACCAAATGCCGCATGAGAACAAAAGCGGTAACAGGAAATGCAGTGTACTGGCATGAGTGAGGACTTTAAGGCCTTATTAAAATTCATGCCTCATAAGAAAAGAAAAATAAAGGTCAAGTACATTTTCGTAATGGGATCAGAAGTGTCCAGTTTCTGCATATAAGTACAAACAGTGCTCTCAAAATTGTTTAATCTAAGATCAACAGTAATGTATTTTTTATGAAGCATTTTATAATAAAATATCTTACTTAACTGACTGCCGTAGTTTACAATAAATACTAAATAGAATAAAACTTTCCTTAATTTTCAGATCCTAGATAAATAACAAATGTAGAAGATGAACCGGTTACGCATTTGTTTTCCCTCAGTACTTCACGGAGGAGAAGTATTTAAATGCTTTCTGGGCTGGGAAAGCATTCTAACCCAAGTCAGCCTAAAGTATGTCTAAATGGCACAGTAATTTCAAGGACCTGTTTGTGTGGGAAAGGTGATAGGGACCGTCTTACTCTAGACAGTATCTGGCATGGAGGTGTCCTGCAAGTTCAGGCCAGCGCGATTCAAGACCTGATGTCTGGGATATGATATCGGATGTTTGAATTGAGATTCTGAGTAAAGGAATTTTTTCTCATTCTCACTCTTCTTACCTAGTTCTTGCTGCTGAAAACAAGTTTTCTAACCCAGAAGAAGGTATTTTTGCAGACATCAGCTTCTGAACGGAATTTTTTGTTGATGCCTGTCCTAATTTTCCCTTGGGTGAAACTGAACAGTCCTTCTCTGCTTTTACCTCAAACATTGATATTGATCAGATTATTTCATTAAATAAAGAGGGACAATGAATCTTTTCAGCAGCAGACAGGTACATGGCCTGATCCAGAAACCGCCAATGTGACTCTAAGCTAGGCCTGAAGACATGAAAAGGTTTTAAGACTTTTGACTACATAGTTAATATTATAATCTACCTGCATGAGAATAAAACTCATAAAGAAATACCTCAAAATGTAAATAACAATACATTATGGGTAACCTTGAATGGATCATCTTAACCAGACCATGACTTACAACAAATGACAACATATTCCAAGCATTTGTGGTAGAAAATCTGAGGTTTAGTTATCTGATAAAAGAATTTATCCTGCTGTCAGAGTTCCTTTGGTGGCTATGGAAGTACAATAGTTTCCTGCAATAGGATGCGTATTCTTTCTCTCCTCAGCTGTACACAATGGATCAATTCTTGAAAGTATTTTAGCAATGCATATGTCTTAATATGGATGTGGTTTATCATTTCATTTTACATATAACTCTGAAGCATGTAATATAGTTCCATGCCTTCTAGGAGTGAAAAAAAAAACCACAATGATTTCTGAAATTCCAAAGTTTACAGCTGAGTATTATTTACAACAACTCTTATCTGTAGTCCCATTGGCTTTACCTTTATTTTTATGTTATGTTATGGGAATTTTTATTCCTATTGAGTAACCTTTTTAGTTTTTAAAGGAGAAGCTAAAATCTTGCGGCCAATGTAGGTGTACGTTTTTAGGAGAGAAGAGAGGTGCCATGAGCTCTCTGTAGGAACAAAGAAGAAAAAACATCTGTTAACAGTATAAAAATGCAAAGTAGGAAGATTGAGCAGTACAAAAGAAAAACACCGGCTTTGCAAGGTTCTACTCACCAATGGCTAGTCTTTGCTCTTTGACAAGTGGATAATCATTAAAATTAAGGTACATGTCAAACAGATTTTATGCCTAGGCTGTTTAATAATATTTGTAAGCCTGTTACATATATATCCTAGTCATGAGATGACATTATAAACCCTGTTGGTTTGGCTCTTATGGTTATTTTTACGTCACATTTCATGGGAACTTCACAGTGTAAACGTATGGATCTGGTTATAGGTGTAACATCTAGTATGAACTGTGCTATTAATGGCATGGAACACACTGGCATTAATAAAAAAAGACTTTTTCAGCATTGTAGTTGGTGACGACAGCATGAATGAACTGTTGAACTAAAAAAAAGTGATTCTGAGACCTTTAGGGTTACCCCTTCAGGGCACGTAAAATGTAAAGCAACGTCTGAGAGTTGCTGAGCATCCTCAGCTTGTACTGAACCGCTTGGAAGGTGAGATGGTGAGCAGCTCCCTGCAGGCTGATCAGAACCTTAAAAGGAAGAAGAGGCAATCGATTCCCCAAAGTGACTGTCATTTTCTTCTCTTACCCATAGCACTCCAGCAGTGTACTTCATACTATCCTACCCACTCCTGAACTGTAAATAGTCAAATGAGTGTTTTCAATTACTCTTGACTACGGAATGAATATTAAAGGCCTTGCAGCCAGAATGTGCATTAATGCAAACTGTCTCACGTGCAGTAGCATGGCATCCTTTCTGTGCCAACACACAAACGTTTTCCCCAGAAATTATGCAAAAAGCTGATGTAAGTCCCAGGTGAAGGGGAAGGAGGGCGTGCAGAGGGGGAAAGGAAGAAAGAAGAGGGTTATAGAAATATATAAAGAACCAGTTTGTTTCAATTAATTTTTGGACAGAACTATTAACTGATTTCAATAGATCTGATTAATTGCAGACTTCCAGAGGCTTGAAAAAGTTTCCTGCACATTTAATGTCTTCGTAGCCCATTCTACAGTTTCTCCCACAAACATACTACTGCAATATGCAGTAGTAGCAGTACTTGGGGTTTCTCATCACACTTGCAGCTGGTCAGTACAATTTCTTCTGGTCACTAGATGGCAGAATGTGTGTTGACTTAGAACAACTTTGCATTGAATTGAGAAGCCGGGACTTTCTGTTTCTTTTTCATTATAAAATTACCTCCCCTATAAAAAAAAATACTTTTCATTACATTCAAAGGACTGAGGAAGTTTTGTTTGCGTTTTTTTTGTAGTTCTTCTTTTGTAGGGCTGGAGTTAAAAAAAAAAAACAAAACAAAAACAAAACCAACAAACCAAACAAAACATGAACTGCAGTTGTTTTTCCCTTACAGTAAACCCGTGACAAAAGAGAATAAAATCCCAGGAGCACTCCTCCCCCTGTCTCCAGCCCTGCTTCACTGTAGCAGGGCACCCAGGCCCCACAAGGAAGCACCTGTTCTCAAATGCTGCATTGACAGGACACAGAGCTTCAGGGCATCAGTGAATATCGTCACTCTGCAGTATAGATTTAAGCTATGGCTTTCTATGGGAACCCCTTAAAATGATACTTCCTCACCAGGCAGGCAAGTTGCCAAAATGGTAACATAGCTATTAGCTGAATTAGATTTCCATGGGAACCTCTTCTTAGCAAATGTGGAAAACGTTCTTAAAACAGTCTTTGCCTACTTCCTATGTAGATCATGGTCCCATAAAAAGTCCTCTTTTGGCTCTCCGAAACTGTATAGAAGAGCTTTGACCGGTTTCAAACTGAATGGAATAATTTCTTTCACTAGAGTGAATTAAGATCTGAACTGAGCTGTATTCATGAACACAGTGAGAAAGATATCCTATTACTCATGAAAACACAGAGGATTTTAATAGTAGTGGAAATATGAAAGGCAATAGTATTTGTACTAACAAAGTCTTTTTTTATTATAATACACTCTTGCATTTTATCAAGTAAAAGAGAAAGGTTAACATTTGTAGGAAATTAGATACAAGATTTCCTTTCTCTCTTACACAGAGATATACTAATACATATACGTATGCAGTCTTTCCTCTTTCAAAAAATTAGGGAAAATAATTACGTATTCTAAACAGTCAACATATTGTACATAGGTAATTAGTTTGTGTTTGCCTCTAGGGAGACCCATTTGCTCCTAGGAAATAATGTTGGATTAATACTATTGCTGCTATTTTTAATGACATAAGAAATGAAATATTACTGAATTAAAATATAAATTATAGCACAAATCCTGATGAGCTAGACTTTCTCATGGCAATGCAATCTGCCATCTCTCTGTGCATCTCTGCAGTCACTCCCTTGGCCAGCCATTAGCTTCGGTGGGATCTGAACCTGTTTATTCCTGGCTATGGATTTGGTCAGTGAAGAATATCATAAAGATGTAATATTTATTCACTTTGCATGTGCACAGAATGTTGAAACTGTGCAAGCTCTATTACTTGCCTTCCTGGGCCCAACTGCTCATCATCTTACACCTGGACAGGAGAAACTGAGTGACTCATACCTGTTCAAAATGAATGTAAAATGTCACTACAGCAGGTAGTGTGTTTTCACATGTGCTTTACAGAATTATAACTAAGCAAAGAGGAAAAGGAGTGAATGAAAGCCCGAACTGCAGCTTTACTCATTTATATCTTTACTAAATCTGACATATTTTATAATTATCATGGCCAGTATGCAGAAGATGCTCTGTAGTTCACATTTTTCCTTTTCAAATATTTCCCTAACAATCCATCCCAAAATGTTTGTATTCAAATAAAAATAATAAAACTGATAAAGGAAATTTACATTATCAAGTTTAACGTTAGAATCCTCTAAATTCAGCAGTATATTATTCTCTCATATTCCCCATTGTTCTCTCAAGAAATTAATGGATGTAATAACACATTAAAGAATGAAAACACAGGGGATTACCTTTATTTATTTTTGCTTTTTTAATGAAAGACCTTAAATGCATTCTTTTGTAATATTCTCATCATTTTAATGTTTCTACTATAATAACTTATTCATGTGTAGCCTTTAGAAATTTAAATCATAGTATAATAATAATACTTTGGTATCTTCATTGCTTTTTTGCATTTCATACTATTTTACTTCTGCATTAAGTATTTTGTTTTTGTCATATATTTAATTAATTGAATTATTGATAGGGTTAGTCAGTGCAGTAGTTATTTCAGAATGGTAACATTTTTATATAAACAATCTATTTTTACTGAACACTGCAGCAAGCTACCTAGATATCACACACAGTCTAGTATGTGCCTCTTTATTGCTCTATACATTTACAACTCAAGAGAAGATGACTGCCGATAAACTAATTTTCTAAGCTATTCTTGAATTCAGTAACTTCATTCTCTGTCCTTTCTGTTCTAGAAACACTGAAAAGTAAGTAAAGCTAATTGTAGAAAGCAGGATTCACAAGAACATCTAGACTATTTCCTTGCCCTGCAACTATTTACTGCAGACATTCCTGCAGATGGTTGCCTAATCTTTTCTAAATGATAGCAGCATTCATTAAAATTTGAGATGAATTGTCTATGAATTTATGACAGGGAAGTTTACAGTCTGTGAAAGATTCTGAAGCTGTATGAAGAGAAGGAATAAGAATCAATGTTTTAAATAATAGTTACTGCAAACTCTACTCACTAAGCACAGTTAAACTGAATGTGAGGGGTTTTTTAGAATGGTAAAGCTTCTAGGTGAAGCTAAATGATATTGCATGCCTTTTTAAGAGCATTTTCTTGTCCTCGTTTAAGTAAGTCTGCTAAATTGTTTTTACAAAAGAATAATAAAAAATGGAGGAAGTGTCACTGGATGTGAATTTGGCACATTACTTTTTTATCATTTGTAGTACCACAAAGCTGGCTGTTCATGTACAGACATCATGGGTAGCTGCTAAATTTTATGTATATAAGAGAGAGAAAAGAAGAGAAGAGAAGAGAAGAGAAGAGAAGAGAAGAGAAGAGAAGAGAAGAGAAGAGAAGAGAAGAGAAGAGAAGAGAAGAGAAGAGAGAAGAGAAGAGAAGAGAAGAGAAGAGAAGAGAAGAGAAGAGAAGAGAAGAGAAGAGAAGAGAAGAGAAGAGAAGAGAAGAGAAGAGAAGAGAAGAGAAGAGAAGAGAAGAGAAGAGAAGAGAAGAGAAGAGAAGAGAAGAGAAGAGAAGAGAAGAGGAGAAAAGGACGAGAGCCTTGGCCACTGTAAGCTGGCCTGGTTCCACCCAGCCAGACCAAATTCTGTCATCTGAGGACGTGGTCTAGAAGGTCTTTTCCAAAACCATAGATCTACTCTGAGCTAAGAGGTTTATACAACCTGTTCACAAGGATACGTAGCCTTTGCTAACTGTCACTGGCAGGTTAACAATCACATGCATGCAATTTCAAACATATTATTCCACCCAGTTCAGCCTGGGAGATGTGTGTATGGCACAGCCCCCTGACAGGTAGAGCATTGCAATGGTTTCCAGAATGGACCTGGAACCTCTTAAAAGGTCTGAACTCTTATGGTGACACCTGTGGCCTTAACAAATATGACCCATAAATAACTCTTCTCTAGTCAACAGAATTACCTTAATGGGAGAACATGACACAAATGAAAGGAAAATCGGTGATTCGAAATTTAAACTTCAGAACAGTTTTTCACAATAACAAAATCCTTCCTTTTGAAATACATGCATGGGATTTTAAGTAGGAAAGCACATAAGAGATTTACCTGAAAACTATCAATGAAAATCACTTGGACCTAGATCTTTCAGGACTTGAAAATCCATTAGATGTTTTCACTGTATTTAGTAAAAGCACACTTTCCTAGGTCTCTGAGATTCTCATTTCAGGGTCAGACTCAGCAATTCATTTAATGGTTTTAAGGACCCAGGTATCACATTGAGGCTAAAAAGCAGTGTTCTTCTTCACTCTTACTGCAAAATCCACACTTAGAAAAAATATTTGAGCTCATCTGCTAACACATCCTTCTTACCTCTATGGCCCATAGTGTCAGAGAGGACCACATGGTTGGCTTATTTGACAGGTGTTGCTCATGCAATGCCTCTATAAAAGCAAATGAACTGTTCAACTGCAGATCTGACCTAAGCAATGCACAGTCTGTCAATCACCTTTTTGGGAAGTTCACCCTGAAGCCTGCATTAAAGAATAGCAGAGGCGCAAGATTTCTCTCCTCCTTAACACCAGATTGAATACCTAATGCCAACATATAAAAAATTATAGCATAAAAATTGACCTAAAAGCAGACATATTTGATGGACATAATCTATCTGATCATAATGTACTATACTTAACACAGGAACAACAGTACTTTACTGAATTGAGAAAATGAATCCATTAGAATTAGTGAGACTATGATAATGATGCTCTACAGGTCTACAAAATACACAGATTACTCCGAGAGCCATCAGTATACTTGTTTTCTTTGCAATGCACATATTTTTTTAAATTTTTAAAAATGCTGTTCTGTAGTTGTGACAGATTTCTACTCAATCATGGCAAAGTGCCTCCCAGTCCAGTTCTCTGATTAACTTAGAAAGCAATATAAAACACAATCTAGTCAACATGACATTGATACTCATATTAGGGAGAACGATGGGGATGACACTACTGAAGTGGTATCATCCTCAGAGGTGGAAGGGCATGCCTGTCTTTCATCAATAAGCATCAAAGTAACTGATTTTAGTATCCTCATTGTTTCTACATCCCTACATGATGTCAGACACTTGAATCATTTCTCTTAAAATTCTCATGCATCTCCCGCAAATATTACTGCAACTGTCTATACCTTTTGACCTGCAGAATGATTAATGGAAGTGTACCCTATGGAGAATAGTGGCTGTTTCCCCTACAGATGTCAATAATAAGGATCATTAAAAAACATCTATTCCCTGATGGCTGCGCAAGATACATCTCATGTAACTCTTTCAGCTTGTCAGCATAATATGCAATGTGGTTACCTAAAATCTGTCTTAGCTCATCATGGTCCATCATTTGAAGAAATGATGCCAATAGTCAACATATATGAATGTCTGGAGATTGCAAGCAGGGATTTTTTCAGTGAAGATGTTTAGCTCTGGACTTAGAACTACAGTTTGCGATACCCATTAAGCTGGGAACTCTGACTGTAACTTATGTAAATGCATTCTCAGAATGACCTATTGCTTATGGACATAGATAAACTAGTACCTCTTTCATGGAGAAGTCTGCAGTTAGCAGTGTTCTACTTAGTGCAAACAGACTTTCTCTTAACAGCTGGAGACCTACAACTGGGATGTGTATCATGTCTCTCTAAGAGAGGCTTAAGACTGGAATCTCATCATGCTGCTCCTAACTATGAACCTTTTTTGAATTCTCTCCAGAGTTACTTGCACATCTACCCACAGATATCCTATAAATCTCTCCCATTGCCTCTACTCTGCTGTCTAGAAAGGGCTGGGAAAGAATGGGCTCGCTAGGAAGCTCAGTGAAATAGCTACAAAAATATCTTTTATGCAAAGATATTTTCAAACAAAAAATTGAATTTGCTTCAAATTATGTTTTTGCCTCTTGTGTGTTGGCTCTCTGAAAATATTCTAATGATTTAGTTACCTGAAAGAAGTGTTCTCAAATACAGCCTACTGTAAGCATGTATAATGGAATATTTATGGTAAGCAAATTCTGAATCAATAAATTAAATTATGCTCACAAGAGACTTAATAGTATATATTCTGAGTGTCCAATCAGGAATCAGAATCAGAACTATAAAAGCAGTATGTCTAGTCACTGTGAGCCAATATGCATTGTAAGCTGAAAATAAAGAACAGTGAGTACTAAGGAATTGAGGAAGTGTGTGTGGGTGGAAATAATGCATTTTTTTAGAACAGCTAAAGTATTAGGGCAAAATAGGCAGATTTTGGGCACACAAGCTTTCAGCTCTGAAGTAGAAGCATCAAACTTCAAAGCTCCTAGGAGTTT
Organism: Aptenodytes patagonicus; assembly: GCF_965638725.1. Classification (NCBI taxonomy): domain Eukaryota; kingdom Metazoa; phylum Chordata; class Aves; order Sphenisciformes; family Spheniscidae; genus Aptenodytes; species Aptenodytes patagonicus. The sequence goes on along the minus strand of NC_134951.1, from coordinate 34,280,569 downwards.
CATTACTGCCACTTACAAACCTTGCCTTGCTTATGTACTTAGACTACCATGGCCCCAACTCTGCTATCACAATGAACAGATTAAACATATTTCACATTCAGTTAAGTGGTTAACAGTTAAATTAAAAAAAAAACTGAATAAGGCAGAAGAGATTATAAATTCAGAAAATTCAGAAAAAAAACACTGCTTATGTTGACCTATGTTGACCACAAAAATTATGCAGCGTGTATTATTTAGAATCATAGAATCATAGAATCATTGAGGTTGGAAAAGACCTCTAAGATCATCGAGTCCAACCGTTGACCCAACACCACCACCCACTAAACCATGTCCCTAAGTGCCTCATCTACTCGTCTTTTAAATACCTCCAGGGATGGGGACTCAACCACTTCCCTGGGCAGCCTCTTCCAATGTTTAACCACTCTTTCAGTAAAGACATTTTTCCTTACATCCAATCTAAACCTCCCCTGGCGCAACTTGAGGCCATTTCCTCTCGTCCTATCACTAGTTACTTGGGAGAAGAGACCAACACCCACCTCGCTTACAACCTCCTTTTAGGTAGTTGTAGAGAGCGATGAGGTCTCCCCTCAGCCTCCTTTTCTCCAGGCTAAACAACCCCAGTTCCCTCAGCCGCTCCTCATAAGACTTGCTCTCCAGACCCCTCACCAGCCTCGTTGCCCTTCTCTGGACACGCTCCAGCACCTCAACGTCCTTCTTGTAGTGAGGGGCCCAAAACTGAACACAGTATTCGAGGTGCGGCCTCACCAGTGCCAAGTACAGGGGCATGATCACTTCCCTACTCCTGCTGGCCACACTAGTTCTGATACAGGCCAGGATGCCATTGGCCTTCTTGGCCGCCTGGGCACACTGCTGGCTCATGTTCAGCCGGCTGTCAACCACCACCCCCAGGTCCTTTTCTGACAGGCAGCTTTCCAGCCACTCTTCCCCAAGCCTGTAGCGCTGCATGGGGTTGTTTTGGCCGAAGTGCAGGACCCGGCACTTGGCCTTGTTGAACCTCATACAGTTGTCCTTGGCCCATGGATCCAGCCTGTCCAGGTCCCTCTGCAGAGCCTTCCTACCCTCGAGCAGATCAACACTCCCGCCCAACTTGGTGTCCTCTGCAAACTTACTGAGGGTGCACTCAGTCCCCTCATCCAGATCATTGATAAAGATATTGAACAAGACCGGCCCCAAAACTGAGCCCTGGGGAACACCGCTTGTGACCGGCTGCCAACTGGATTTAACTCCATTCACCACAATCACAATTTCAATCTAGTCATCAAGAGTATGTTAAGTAGCCTGAAAAGCTAATGTTGAAGCTCACAAAGTATTAGTTCTCAGAAGACTACAGAAAAAGACATATTTAAGTTTTTTTCCTTTTTTTTTTAAAAAAAAAAGGTTACTTCAAAAACGTTATTTCCACTGGTCCACTGTATTCATTCACATGTCAGAGTAAATAAAGTACTTCTAAAAACTAAAATCTTACGATTTTAGAAACAACTTTCGGCAAATGAGAATACAATTCTGGCTTTTAAAAATCATTATTTGCTTGATATATAAGGAGCAAACTCCACTAAAATCTATTCAAGGAACCCTAGGTTTCAAAAGTAACGTTCCATTAGTTTTAATGAAGGTTTTGAAAGTGCTGCAGCAATAGGTCTGCAAAGCCTGACTGAACTGGAGTGCTCTGCCAGAACTGACTCTGGAGTGCTGAGGTAGTTATATCTACAGTCAGAGCAGTTTATTTCCCAGGATAACTGCAGAACCCATTGATGCAAGACATGGTTATACAAATGCCCACATGCTAACATATGTAAAACATCTCAAAAGGATAGTCTGGGTGCACAAGGTCTACCTCTGGGAAAAGGGCTTGGTGCCACATGATAGCACATGTATAGAGTTTAGGCCACAGAACAGATGTTCCCTTTTCTTACTTTCATGTAATTTATATTTTTAAAAAATCATTACAAGTTCCCAAAAGACATGAAGAAGCAATTTTTTATGTAACAGATTCTGTCCAAAAATGTCATTAATGCTAATATACAACCCCCTATATTGGTAATCACAGTTAGCACTTATATTTAATTTTGATCCCTTTATGTGGTGCATTTCAATTATTCTCTCCCACTATCAAAAGAATAGACAAGTCTCATTCTGCTTCATGTTGTGGTTTTAATACTGAACATCAGAGTAACATCACCTACAAATGACAATACTTTCACCTCCACCAGTGTAAATCAAAAGTCATGAAATAATGGAATTAAATGTGTGTATAACTGCTGTGTGAGCAGAATTGGCTCCAGGTGGATTAATTCCTGTGGTTGTGAGCAGCACACAGGACTGACAGACCTAGAATAATAAGTTATGATTTTCTAGCTCCTTTCTCTATGTTCTGTTAGACCATGTGGATTTTATGCATATCCATACAACGTAATCTTTTAGATTATAAGAACAAGTACAGCTAGTTAAAGTGTGATTTCACTAAATCCTTATTCATGATGAGGTCAGCTTGGTTTTTTCTCTAAGTGGCAGCCTTTTAAAAGGTAATGACAATAAATTATTCCCAATATTAAAAATGGGACCGTACAATAATCCAGGAGAAAAAGTGCCGGTTGGGAGAATGTCTTTTGTTGTTGTTGCCCTCTGCTGTTCTTTTATTACCTCAAGGCCCATCATTGTTACTGGCATGAAATGTTACAGTTGTATGCATTGGGTACACACTAAACTGAAGTTAGGGATGTCAGCCACTATACCTTTGTTAAGTTCCTGTGGCAGGACCTGGGCAGTTTGCTAAAAAAGCAAGAATTCATTAAAAATAGTAGAACACTTGAGAGAAAAATTATTACATGCGATCACTGGACTACTGGTGCTCTTCTGGACAAATGCCTGTAGCAATGAAGAAGTACACGAATATTAGTCTGAAAAGAAGGTGCTATTTGAAGTATATAAATAAGATGTAAATTGTTAAACAAGGTAATTCTTGCTAGCCCTAGAGATAACTCTTTCTTTGTGTGAGGAAAGACAAATCCCTTTGCTGGTATTTACAGTTGAAGCAAATTTTGAGTCCCATACCAGTTTCACAAATTAGCTGTAGATCCAGAATTGGGACTAATAGTTAGAGAGGTGCAATATTTCTGTGGCCATTTAGCTCCCTAACTCTGGTAGTCAAAACACAGCTTAGGGATTCTAAATAAAAAGACTTAAAAACTGAGGATCTGGGGAGAGTTTCTGGCCAAGTTGTAAAGAGCCTGCATAAACACCTGTCCTGGTTTCGGCAGGGATAGAGTTAATTTCCTTCCTAGCAGCTGGTACAGTGCTGTCTTTTGGATTTAGGATGAGAACAAAGTTGATAACGCACCCATGTTTTAGTTGTTGCTAGGTAATGCTTACACTAGCCAAGGACTTTTCAGCTTCCCATGCTCTACCGACTGAGAAGGCTGGAGGTGCACAAGAAGCTGGGAGGGGGCACAGCCAGGACAGCTGACCCAAACTGGCCAAAGGGTTATTCCATACCATATGACGTCATGCTCAGTACATAAACTGGGGGAAAGCTGGCCGGGGGGGCCGCTACTCAGGGACTGGCTGGGCATCGGTCAGCGGGTGGTGAGCAATTGCACTGTGCATCACTTGCTTTGTGTATTATTATTATTACATTATTATTATTATTATTATTATTATTATTGTTGTTTTGTTGTTGTTGTTGTTGTTGTTGTTATTATTATTATTGTTATTATTATTTTATTTCAATTAAATTGTTTTTATCTCAACCCACGAGTTTTTCTCACTTCTACTCTTCCAATTCTCTCTCCCATCCCACAGGGGCGGGGGAGGGAGGAGTGAGCGAGTGGCTGTGTGGTGCTCAGTTGCTGACTGAGGTTAAACCACAACACCACTACTTCAACGTGGAAATTGTTGGGAGGGAGTTCCTTCTGGTTCCTCCCATGCCCTTTGCAAGGAGTAGATCCTCTCATGTCTTGGAAAACTTACAAAGTTACTTGTAGTACATTTGGAGTAGCAGAAAGGAGACTGCTGCAGGCTTCAGGGAATCAAGAAAAGCAGGAGTCCTATGATTCTTAACTAAATAATATTTAAAGAAGAATGTCAGCCAAGCAGAAAAATGGAAAAAAGAAAAAAAAAATAAAGGGAAAACAAAGGCACATCTCTTCAGAAGGAAAGAAATCATGTATGCATACATGTTTGATCAGGGTCAGTCTGGCTCTGCTCACTGCAGGAGGACTCTATAGGGTTGAAGAAGACAGAGGATAACTTAATCATCAGGGCTCCTGTTTTCATTGGCTGTATCTGAACTTAATTCAGAGGATCCTCAGAAGGGCAATCGTATCCTGGGCTGCATCAAAAGAAGCGTGGCCAGCAGGTCGAGGGAGGTGATTCTGCCCCTCAACTCTGCTCTGGTGAGACCCCACCTGGAGTACTGCGTCCACCTCTGGAGCTCTCAGCGTAAGAAAGACACAGACCTGTTGGAGCGGGTCCAGAAGAGGGCCACGAAAATGATCAGGGGCATGGAACACCTCTCCTATGAAGAAAGGCTGAGAGAGTTGGGGTTGTTCAGCCTAGAGAAGAGGCAGCTTTGGGGAGACCTTATTGCAGCCTATCAGTACTTAAAGGGGGTTTATAAAAAAGATGGCGGCAAACTTTTGAGCAGGGCCTGTTGCGACAGGACAAGGGGGAATGGCTTTAAACTAAAGGGGGGTAGATTGAGACTAGATAGAAGGAAGAAATTTTTTACGCTGAGGGTGGTGAAGCACTGGAACAGGTTGCCCAGAGAGGTGGAGGATGCCCCATCCCTGGAAACATTCAAGGTCAGGCTGGACGGGGCTCTGAGCAACCTGATGTAGTTGAAGATGTCCCTGCTTATTGCAGGGGCGTTGGACTAGATGACCTTTAGAGGTCCCTTCCAACTCAAACTATTCTATGATTCTATATAAGCTGAGGTACTGGTTTTTAACTGCTCTGCTTTTAACTAAAATTTTAGCGTGTTATATATATGTATATTTAATTTTATTTACATCACTATTTAGTATTACCTCCAAGCTAAGTAACTTCTATTAGAAGAAAAATATCACAAAAAATTGCAGGTGATTATATTGGTTCACTGTAACAATATGCAGCAAATGAACAGGTAAACATTAAACCTAATTCAGGACTGACTGTACTAATGCTGGACCAGTACATTCCAGTGGGCAGTAGGTGATATTTTTCATATAAAGAGCTTATTTCATAAAAAAGTTGTTTCAAGGCCAGACTCATTGATTAATCTGAACTAAGGTAAGAGGTTCAGACTAAAGAGAAGAAAGAAGAAAGCAAGAACAGCATTTTGTAAAAGTTGAAATAGCATAATTTCTTTTTTGTATTATAGCTACAGTTTGAATTTGAATTCTAATTAAAAAAAACTCACTGAAAATAAAACAAGAGCCCTTTCTGAGTAACACATTTAATTCAGCCCCAAATATTTTTTGTCTGTCTCATGAAGCAAAAAATCAGTTATTCCAGAAGTTATATAAGTGAATGAATTTGGAAAAATAGAAATTAAAAAAACTTTATTGCATCTACTCAAGCGCACTAGGACTTACATTAAAAGTAAATTATTACTTCCTACATTAGGCTTCTTCATAATAAAAATAATAGCAACTTTACCTTGTGAAAAAGAAATAAAAGAATCATAATTACATGGGATGTAATCCAAGAATCATAATTACATTGAGCATATACAGGGATAAACCATTAAAGGCAATAACCAAATGATAAGTAACTCCGAACCCTGTTCTTCCCACCCCATAAGGTTGTTAAGAAATGAACATTTCTAAATTTATACCAAGTATGAAATAGTAGTTAAGAATCTTCGAAACCCATGTATCTGTTTATATTTCCTATTCCATATACTTACGCACTGATGGAAAAATTGCTGGTATTTTCTGCATGTGCTGAAGATGAATAAACTGAGCCACCAGGAAAGTGAGTACCTAAAACCAGTCACCTTATTCTGCTTCAGACTTGGCACACTGCTTCATGGCTGTGAATTTTTGTCATGTCCAATCTATTGATGCTGCTGCTTGTCAGCTGCAGTTTTCATTAAGAAAAAGGAGTTACAGCTGATGGTAGGGTTTGTAGGAGTTCATAAATATTCTGCTACTGTTCAAAACTGCTGCAATGAACTAAAAGCAGACTATTAGCTGCATTTTGAACCCACATGAAAGCAGAGCTATTAGACTATAAAGCATGATCACTCAACGTGTTAATTAAAGAATAAAACCTATCAAATTAACTATGGCGTATTTTTTCTGACCTGGTCCAGGGCAGAACAACAATACGGCTCTTCAGTTTTTGCTCCTAACCAGGAGCTCTGCATCTTCATAACCCTTCTAATGGATCTCTCTGAATACTCTTTGTGGAATGGTTTTATAATGGAAGGGATGAATAGTGCATGTTTGTCTCCACTGCTCCTGCTCCCTTTGGTGACTTGAGCAGAGAGCTGACCTGTGATCCTGCTGGGCCACGGGACTTACCGCAGTGCTCTGCATGGGGAGACTGATGGCTGAGTGTCAGGCTGCCCTCAAGGAGCTTGTTCTGTGGCCACTGACAGCCTGGTAGGACATTTTCCTTGATCATCAATATAATGTTCCCTAAGCATCTTCTGCTTGTATATCACTCTAAGGTCACTTTGATATAAATAACCAGTGACAGATGAGGCCTGTGGGGTGCTTGTTAGAGAGCCAGTGGTAGATATTTTATTTGAAGCCTGATCAATCGCAGCACAGCAAGGTTCTGGAGATCTGTACATGTCATTGTAGAACCATAACAAGACCTTTTCTTCTTCAGCCAGAGTCTGCAAATTGTGAATAGGGCTCCTGCTTATAGAGAGTTTGGTGAATCCAGTGGTCTTCACCTAGAGACAGCAAGACCATCCACCTCTGGAGGAGAGCAACTGTCTCCCTTATGAATAAGTACAATCTCATTTGGACCAAGATGACTAACGTTATGGAGGCAGATCTGATCGTGAAAATGGGAGCAACATGCGCACTTCTCTTCAGTCAGTCAGTTTGGCTGTTGAAGATGCCTGAATAGCATCTGCACCAGGACAACAAACAGGCCCTCCTCCAGTGATGCTCACATCTGCAGGAAGCTGCCACTGCTGTGGCCCTGGGGTGTCAGAAAAGGCAAAATGTAAAGCTGTTCCATGCTGTTTGCTATAAGTCAACAAGCATGAGGGAATATTGGTTTGGAAACATGGCATCTGACATAGAAGATGGACCTCAGAAAAAGAAAGACAAACAGAGATGTTTTTTACAACAGACATAGGGTGTTTTTTCGTAAGAACAAGAGGCCTGTTTTCTTCTACTTATATGCCTATTATTCTTTCTTTTAGAAGAAAATTATCCCAGCAGTAGTGCTTGAGATTCATTAGTGTCATTTAGAAATCTTTCCTTTTGATAAATGCAGTGCACATACTGATGTGACTGTTTCATTGGAAAATTGTTGCCCAGTCAACTCAGGTGTCCTGGTTTTGGCTGGGATAGAGTTAATTTTCTTCCTAGTAGCTGGCATAGTGCTGTGTTTTGGATTTAGCATGAAAATAATGTGATAACACACTGATGTTTTAGTTGTTGCTAAGTGGAGTTTATACTAAGTCAAGGATTTTTCAGCTTCCCATACTCTGTCAGCGAAGAGGTGCACGAGAAGCTGGGAGGGGGCACAGCCAGGACAGCTGACCCAAACTGGCCAAAGGGATATTCCATACCATATGACGTCATGCTCAGTGTATAAGCTGGGGGGAGTTGGCTGGGGGGCAGCGATTGCTGCTTGGGGACTGGCTGAGCATCGGTCAGCGGGTGGTGAGCAATTGCATCGTGCATGACTTGCTTTGTATATTCTTCTATTATTATTATTATTATTACTACTAATACTATTACTACTACTATTTTAATTTATTTTATTTCAATTATTAAACTGCTCTTATCTTAACCCACAAGTTTTCTCACTTTTACTCTTCCAATTCTCTCCCCCATCCCACCGCAGGGTGGGAGTGAGTGAGCGGCTGTGTGGTGCTCAGTTGCCGACTGAGGTTAAACCATGACATCAGGTTACATAGATTACTGTGAACTGGAGGACCCTAATTTTATAGTTGAATTCCTCAACTTTACTTTCCCACCCATTGATATTTGTTTCTTTTTTATTGTTATTGCCTTCTAAAAGCACTTAATTTCAGAGGCTTTTATCTGCTTCCTCTGAAGTTTTCAGGTTTCTTTGGTACATAAGAGACTCTGAGCTGTACAGTTTTCCACAGTACTACATGTGGCCGCAAAAATACCTCATGTCCTCCAGATCTGACTTTCTGTCTGCCCCCCCAACTTGCTATTTGTACACCTAAAGTCTGTTTCCCCCCTTTATGTGCCAGAATCACACTGTAATCATGTTAATCTCTCTAAATCTCCCTATTAATTGAATTAATTAATTTATTAATCTCTCTAAATTCTCAGGGAACAACTACAAGCAGGGGGTATAGATTTTTACTCTCAATTATTAAAGTAAAGCACAGCACACCAAGATACTGAAGTCATCTAACAAGACTGCCTCATCCTTAGAATTACTACCACTCTAATAATTGTTTTGGTCAGCTGTGGCTTTATATTTACTCTTCATGAAATACTGAAAAGACTCAGACTTGATACCAAACACTGGGGAAACCCACTGTTAATCATACTACTTGAAGATCTGCTCGTGGGTCAAGTTGTTTCATTTAACTTTAATGTATCTATACATTTATCTTTATCAACAAAATGTAAAATAAGTCAAGATAGATAACAGCAAAAGGAAAAGTTTCACATCTCGTATTCTGTTTGTTGAATGGCATTAGTTGTATTCCTGTATAGAAAGTAATATTAGAAAGTCCACAGTAAAATATTTATTTCTACATTTTTCTTGGGAAATACATACAGTATTTCAGAACTATAAATCTCCTTAACATGTCCAGATAGATGCTCTGGCTTATCAAAACTTGGTTGGTAAAGTATGAAAAATTTGAAGAAAAAAAAGTAATATAAAATTCCTTTTTTCATCAGATTTGTTCCAGATATTTTCTCTAATATCAGTGACAAGGTTGTAGTATTTCATTATTTACATATTCTGCATTCTGCTTGGAAATATTCTTTTTTTAGAAAAAGTTTTTTTAATTGAAGGTCTTTTAGACTGGGAGCAAGTACACTTGCTGAAATATAAGTCAGCATTAGAATAAAGTAGTAGATAGAAATTGTGTTTTATACTGAAACTGAACGCTCATGAAAAATACCAAAAAGGCTTCAGGTAGGGATGAGGATGCAAAATCTGAACATTTAAGTTAGCACAGTGTGTTAAACACTATAAACTATCATGTTACTGTTAGAAGAAGACAGCCAAAATGCAAGAAATGAACTAGTTGGAAGGCACAGCCTACCTGAAAAGAATAGGAAATGTCACTGTACTAGAGCAGTAAATGGAGAAGGGCCAACTGTGTATTTACTAACTACTTAGACTATGTAAGAAGAGGATGAAAGGAGATGTTCAGTATCAATAAGAGGGAAAAGGAAGGTATGAAAGTCTATTATTTTTACTGCGTATGCACATATAATTAAAGTCTCCCATGCTAGAATCCATGAAATACAGTTCAGTCCCAAGTTATTACTTACTCCATAAATGTTACACTAACAATGGTAGCATTTTCAATATATTTTTTAATGATAAGTATGTCTCATCTAGCAATCTATAAATAAGAATTAGGACACATCCTCATTAGACATTAAGCCAAAATTCATTCTTGGTCAGTTCCATTTCCACAAAGGCTTTCTGTAACCTCCTTGTGGGGAAAGCAGCTGACAGTTGCTTGCCCACCCAACTTCATTAGGCTTCAGAAAAGTAAAGGAAAGCCCCACACTTGTGTTTAGCACACAACACATAGATGTCAGTCACAGGAAATTGTTCTTGTAAACTTTCAAAAACATATATCCATACATTTTGAATAGCCCTAGGTTTCTACTCATATCAACTTATATCTACAGCACACATTCGGAGGATTCTTTCTTTTCTTCTGAAATAAATTTGGTTTATTTTTATTTTATTTTATTTGGGTTTATTTTATTTTATTTTGTTTGTTTGTTTTGTTTTATTTTGTTTTATTGTGATGTATACTAAACAGTCCTGCTTAGTTCATCTAGATAATTCCTTCATATGATACAGAGGTGATATACTGCAACTTTGACACAGTAATGTACATCAAGAATAGGCAGAAATAGAAAACCGGTTAGTACAGGAAAGTTAGACAGAGCTGTAACTTTACCTTCAGCTGCTCAGTAACTAAAAAATACACGTACTGAAGCATATACATTCACAGTCGTCAGTAAACCTATGAGATAGAAGCACACCTCAGATGGGAAGAATTTAATTTGTTGAGTATTTCCTGCTCTATTGCTATGTAGAGTTGTGTCCCAAAGAAGGAAGAAGTATCGTCTCTGCTCTTGTGTTACTCCAAAATATGAACACCTAAACACACTATGTAAATAGAGCAAAAATGTAAGATAACAAAAATGAAGAACAGGAAGTTCTTATAAAGCAGACAAGGAACTATAAAGGATGGACAACTAGGATCATTTAGAACACTAAAAGCAATGCAAATCAGTTTGTGTTATATTTGCAGTGATCTTTCCTCACATAGGCCATTTAAAGCAAATAAATGCAGCTGGTTGGAACATAATGTTGACAGCTCCGTAGGTCTTTAGCCTTTCTTTTCTGTTGCCCAGTTTCAACCTGCCTTAGTCAAGATCATTATACCGAGATGACTAAAAGAAAAAGGGGCAATCTCATGGGAGCAAAGCTGTCAGTTTACAAAGATGATACTTTTTTTGTGTCCTTTAGGTTTTCTCTTCATGACCTTCTATGTATGTTTGCTTGCCTCATGTCTCTGCTTCACACAAAACCATTGTGTGTTTATATTTGGGAAGGATATAAACAGTTTTTATAACTTCAAGTTACATGTATTTTGTTCCTGTTTTATAAAAATAGAGCATATCTATGAGAAATTTTATCTATTTTGTCTTATTCATTATATGTTTCTTCCATGACCATAGTTTATTTTATTTTAGTATTAGAGAAGTATGTCTAACATGACATCGGGAAATAAATTAAAAACCCTCTTTCCAAAGTTATATGAGAATCCTCTTTCCAAAAGTAAATGAGAAACAAGACTTCAATTTTTAAGAACCAGAAATATGATTTCGGTTAGAATGCTTATAACATTACAATATATTTTGAGGAAATTTTGAGATCAGAGGTTTTGTTCTTTCAGGGGCACTTTCTGTAACACAAAGACATCATATTACAAATAAGCTCCACAGGATGTTATGGATCATTAAGTACACTAATTCTTTAAGACTATTCAAAATATACATGCCACAATGTGAGCCAGAGCCGACAGTCAGATTAACAAAAACTACAGCAATCAGCTGTGTAGGTAATGAGCACAGAACTTTCACTTGCCTTGAAAAAATATTAGTGATTTTTTCTTCATATACTGGAAACGTCTCTCACACTACTGTATCTTCTACTGAAATCACAGTAGAAACATACTTAAGACTTCTACAGCTGGGTCATGGCTTTATTTACATAATAATTCCCTTAAACCTACCCTCATGGGCAGATGTTTACCTATAAACACATACATTTTCAGGACAGATTCCTTAAACCTTTTGAATAATTCTATGCTTTGAACAAACAGATCATAGATACTTTCTATAAAGAGAATAAAACCTAAGATATAATAATGACCATAATCACATTTTCTTAACTTGTTATGCATGGCCCTATATCATACTTGCCAATATAACTACATTCATTCCAGTGATTCCAGGCCTGATTGACAGTGTTATAAATATGTAAGTAATCAAGATAAATGCAAATACTGCAGCTAAATTCTTTAGTAACATTTACTACTTCATAGGAGAGTTTCCCATCTTTATGTTACCCTGTCTTTAAAATTGCCAGAGAAGTCAAGACATTGCATATTCTACATGACAATGAAGCCATCAATGTCAATCTCATTCTCTGAACAGCTATCATCTAAATTAAAGGGAAAACATCTAATATGCATATTAATATACTTATGTGTGCATCTCAGTGTGACCAAGTGGGTAAAAAGGTTGTATACTGTCATTCCAGTATGTATGCAGCTCTGATCCTCCTTGTCTCACTACTCCTTCTCATAACTCCATTTGACTTATCACCCCAGCTTTCTGTCTAAATATGTAATTATGCAGTCTCTTGTAGTAATAATATATGCTGATACTCAGTATGAAATTAGAGAGAATGTGAAGTACTGTATTTAATGGCATAAAATGTTGGCTCTTAAACCTGTATTAATTATTCATTTGTGTGTATCAGGTTCCTCAATGCATGTTAGACTTAGTTAAGTACATATCTGGGATATTGTATATTAACCACTGGTGGAAAAAATATAATTCAGAAGAGATAGCTTCTCAACTTCATTTAGATTGCTTTTGTGGTTGCAAATGCAAATGAAGGGGACAAATACACTGTGTCTCTTGCTGCCTAAAGCCACTGGCCATTAAACAGTCTAGATGCTAGGCTTGGGTTAGCTCATGAACAACTACCAAAACACTTTACTTAAATTGGTGGACTAAATTATTCATTCAGAATTAAAGTGGCCCTAAATCATTTTAGCTTACTTGGTAAATTAAGCTAAAAAGAATTAAAGCCACTTTAACTCTGAATGAGACTTGTCCCCAGAGTAGAATAAGTAATTTATTTCGGGGTCACACCTTCAGCTGATTCTGAATTTTCTATGGCATTCCCAAAAAGACAAGCCTGGAAAATGTCTCCCCATCTCACTGCATGCAGTTCTTATTTCTTCCAACTAGACATTTGGGTTTTTTCTTCTAATGTTTTCCTTCTCTCTTGGATGTATAAGTATTGGACATCTGAATGACAGACTAAATATCTGTAATTTGCAAAGCAGTAACAGGCATAGACAACAACTAGTGAGCAACCTGTCTCTCTGTTTACTTTTTTTTTTCCCCATGCAACCTCTGGTTTTGTTGCGATGAAACTTCTGCAGGATGCTGACATGGTTCTCAAGAGAACACTAAGCTAAATGCTCATCTTTAAAATTCCCTTTTTCAGTAGCAGGTTCCCACATAAAATGGGGAATAGGAGTTAGGAGAAAGGAAAAAGATCAAACACTGAGTGTATCAATCATATCATTTTGTCACGGTCACAAAATCTCTCTCCTGAGATCCAGATAAAGGAGTTCATCAGTTAGTGAGAGCCTTTCAACATGACCCAACGTAACACAGCCACAAAGAGAGAAAATATTAGTAAGGCAAAGATTATGAAGAAAGAAAGTCTGTTTCCAGCCTTTCTCTTTTGAGTCGAAGTATATCAGTAGAACAGATTGAAACAATACTACCTCAAATTATCAGGCTGGTTTTCTTTTTGTTGGATCCTAACAGATTGACCTGGCTCTCCTCTTCTCCTGTTCCTATGTGGAATAGATACGTAGTTCTCAGAAAGGTTCCAGTGTTTGGCCAGTGGTGTTCGTCTACACATTGTGAAGCAGATCCTCAAAATCTTGTTGGAATTTTTTTTTCATTGTGTAGTTCAGTCAGCAAATTCTAGCATAGATGCATTTAGCTTTATAATTTAGTACAACCTTATTTATTAACATGAGTTATGAGGTAGAGTCCTTGGATCTCCCACAAAATAAAAAAAAAAAAACCCTGAGTATTAAGAAACGTTTACAATAAAAGCTTCTATTACTATTTTTGCATCTATTCAAACTATATAGTCAGGTTTCTGACTTTCGGCATTTGCAGGATTATTTGCAAATGTGATTAATTTGAATACTGCATAGTTGTGTTGTGATCATGTGATCCTTGAATTAATATGACCTACAAAAAAGAAATGGGTTTGTTTAGTCTAGCTCGGTTGCCCTCAAAAGCGTATAAACTTAGTATAAAGAGGACAGTGGTCAGCTGACTCCATGTTTACCAAGTATTGAACAAGGAGCAATTTAATGGATTTAAGCTTCGAACAAGTCAGACTTAGGGTAGGTATCGGGAAGAAATGTAAATACTGGAACAGGAGTTCTTTTTCTACTAGTGTATGGACACAAAATTTCCCTATGATATTTATTACGAAGTATATCTGTAGAATGAAACGTAGCAGTACTGATGTTTGCTCTACCCATCCCACCATACCTGTCCACCATACACGGACACCCCAATCTCCATAAAACCCAGGATGTATCTTTTTTTGATTACCTATTGCCATGAAATACAACACACATGAGAAATAATAAATAAATCTTGTAGATATATGGAATACACAATCCAACATCAGATATCCATTGTTCATTTGTTTTTCAGTGGATTAAAATGGAGAAAAGTTTTGTGTATGTTTTAAAACACTCCTGTTGATCACATCATATTCAGGTGCTCGGAATTTAGGCATCCTAAAGTGACTGAAAGATAAATGAAAAGAGGGATAACAGGCAATTTAAACTCAAGACCCTTTAATTCTCATCCCTTTCCTAGACAGAAGTTGCTTTTGAGAAAAAAAAAGAAAAAAAAAAAAGAAAAAAAAAGAAAAAGAAAAAAGAGAGGATGTAGGAATGGAATAAAGGTTTCACATTCAGTAAATCAGAACAACTGTTTCCATTTTGATTCAAAGCATTTTCAAAAACTATGCTTATACATACCATATGTAGAAGTACACATCTTTCTATATTAAAAAAAAAAAGAAACAACAAAAAAACCAAATCAGAAATGAGAGCAGAAATGTTAAGAAAGAAGTGGTCATGTGTACCTATATTTTTAACATTTTGAATGCTTCTAAGTAAACCCTGCTGTGACTTGCATACTGAGCAAAGTACCTACATGTCTAGTCCTATTTGTAATTCTTGTCCATGAGTTGCATTCTAGATGGTGGCACGCCCACTACTACAACTCTTCTCAAATGCTGCCACCTAAAGGCTAAAATGAAGTACAACTAGAGAGATGTGTTAATACAGCCAAAACGGGCAAAAATGCACAAATGGTTCACAACTGTGCAACAGTGGGAAGTAAAATACAACATTGCAGAGTTTTTGCTTGGATATCACATAGCAAATGCATTTGTGTTTAATCCCATATGGATAATTACCCAAAAATAGTTTGGGGATATAGTTTTTTCAAAGGATGGGTCAACATTGAGGTTTGTATCTTCAGCAGTCATATTACTGAAACATCATTACATTTATAAATCAATTAAACAAAACTAAACAGTAAAATCAAAATTATTTATATGAGCTGAATAACTCAGAATTATGACACATTTGAAAATCTCCAAACTTGCTTTCTAATTAAAAATACGCTTCCACTAATTTGAACATGTAATTCATGTCAACTCCTTAAAAAAAGAATGCACAATATATTTGAACATTTGTAATTCTGATTATCTCTTAAATACGCAGGAAAACATCATAAGCAGGAAAAAATGAGGATTTGGCTTTAAATGTTTTTAAGTTAAAGATTTAGTAATTAAAAAAACCAACCGAAAAACAAACCCCCAAAATCCTGCCTAACAGAGTTTTTGTTAGAGCTAGATAGGTTTTCCATATAAAGTAGGTCTTAAGAGAGAGGCTTTAAAACAGTCACTAAAATTAAGTGGATCTTTTCATTACCCTGATAAAAGGTGGTTTATGTCATAGAAAAGGTATTCTATGTCATAGGAAACATAACTAAACTTAACTTCATCTTAAAGTAATTTACATATGCCATCTTTGCAATGCTTTAAACTATCTTAAAATCAAATAATAGAATGCTATAAGTAACATGTAATATTTTGCAGATTTTAACTATTTAGATGTTAAGTATATAATTGCTAGACTTTGTATGAAAGGAAGAAAACTAGACTCTATGATTGGAAGAAATTAATGGATGGGAAGCTTAAAAGTGTAGAGTTCATGTACCACTGTAGTCCTCATAGCTTGAGAATAAAAGCAAAGCAAGTTCTGCAGATAGAGGCAGTATCTCATATTATACCAACTCATGAAGTTAGAAAAAATAAATACAATTCCGGGCTTTTGCACTGAAAACGTTTTTTCCCCCAATTTTGTAAGTTGATTTAATACTTTCCCCCACAACACGTTGATGCACTTAGTGCAGGCAATACATTTTAGACCAGTATACTTGACATTCATAGTAGTAGCTTCCCTGTCCCTGACTTCCATCCTTACTTATCAGTGTCCTTCTATTTCACAGTCAGGCACTTGACTATAAGCAAGGCAAAATGAAATCAAAGGGAAACAAAAATTTTGGGGTTTTTTTTTTTTTAAATTGTGACTAACAATTACCCAGTTGCACCGGTATTGAAGAGTCTGCCAAATATGTTTAATTTTGCCACTTCTATTGTTAGTTTTCTAATGTGTAAAAATTGAGTTTAGGAATAAGAGTATCCAGATTTATTTACTTGTGGGCTAAAATGAAATTTCAATTTCAGTTCATATGAAGAAAGACTGATATAAGATTTCATTGGCTATGCTTCTTTATTTCCTTGTTTTGGCCTTGATTTTAGCAAGTTATTTTCAGGACATACTTTAAAATCAAAACAACAGGCAATGCCATAAAAAAAAAAGTGTCATGCAGCCAATCAGTGGAAAACAAAGAGTTTCATGAAAAATTATGAAAAAGCTTGTTCATTACCAGAAAATGTTAGTATTTTACCATATCTAAGGAATACCTGTATTAAATCACTGCAGTGACAACAGCCTCTACAGGATTGCTATTCTGTATATGAACACCCTGGTGGCCTTCATTTGCCAAGGAATATGTGTTTTATTTTTATTTCTGTTCCAGTTTTCTCTCCTAGGGCATTATCCAAGCTAATACTCCCCACCAAAAGAAAACAGTAGGTTTAGATGCTGTCCTTTCAGGCAGTTGATGGGGCTGGCCCACAATGCTGTTGACATGACTTTTGGTTAAAGTAGGTACGGCAGGATAGCCAAGGTGTACTCTAGTCCCTGACAATTCCTGCCTGGAAAGTCTCTGTACTTCATTCTGGCCTGTGTGTCTGCTTCCCTCCCCTCTGGGGTTGGGTTGTTGACAGAGAACAGATCTGGACACAGGAACTGGAATCAGCTCCCAGGTTCTAATAGTTTGGACAGAATTGAGCAGTATAAAAAAAGGAGCTCATTACTCTGGCAACTTGGGAAAACAATTAGATTTTTAAAAATATTATTCAGAGAAATTAATGCTGCATGCTGTTTCCTAGAACATGGGATTTTCTGGCAATTGATCCAGATAAGAAAAAAAGTTTTGGCTATATATGACACTCGTTATTTTTGTTAATGACATTATTTTCCATTGTTTTCATTTGGCCAGAGTTGCTTTCAAGATTCTTAGTAACAATCAATTAATAATGCTGTGCAGCACAAGACATTTGTGCAGTCTGTAATGGTGTGCACCGCATAAATCCTCAGTCTAACAGCAATCCATCTCAGTAAGCTTGCACAACATAGTGCAGCTGCATATAGATATACTAGTGTGGGTCTAGATGTAATTAAAGAAATTTTGCCTCTGCAAGACTAAGTAGTTTTGGTGTTTTATGAATGTTACTCTACTGATTCTGATACTGAGGGTGTTCAGGAAGAACTATTTGGACATTTCTGCACACAACGCAGCAACTAGCATAGATCACAGAACACAGATTTCAGTATGTGTGCTGTATGTGCACGTATTTAATGGAAAGAATAAGAAGGCTTAATCTCTTCTTTGAGGAATGTACAATTGAAATAGTTCTGATTTGATTCCTTCTCATGATAACCACTGTGAGTTTTCGGGTGTTTCAAGTTCCTAAAGCTAACAGAGGACTAAATAAACCAAAGCGAAACTAAAATATAAGTGTTCTCTACTATGTGGCAGTTGGAGATCTTATCCCATAAGCTTTTTTCTGTAAAACCCTGATTGTTTCGATAATGTACTGTGAAAGACTGATAAGCATTCTTGTAGTCTTATTCTGCAACCCTCCTTCTGGCTTAGAAGGAATGTCCTTTAGACCCTTAGCACTAAACATGAGCTTCTGTCTGATTCCCGTAGATGTATTTCATGTACCTTTTTCAAGTGTCATACAGTACCCTTCTAATTATGTTTTGTGGGAAACATCCTTATATTGTCAATTTATTTTTTTCTACTCATTAGCCGTTTCCATCACAAAGAAGTAGCAAAAGAAAGCATAGTTAATTGCATAAGAGGCCAATTCAGGACAAATGCAATGTTTTCCCATCACATCCCATCACAGAAGGTTGCCATTTCTCCACTTTTTAAATGTCTATCCCTTGCTGCTAACACACAAAATTGAACACTGCCTGTGGCATTTACTGTACCTTCATCTGCTGGATTAAATGTTGTCTCAGCTGCTCTACTCTGTCCCTCGGGGACCAAAACCGTTACCATTCAGAATACTCTCAGCAGCAGAAGCAGCAGAACACCAATGTCTCATCCAAACTAACAGCATAAAGGTGATAGCTCACTACGATACTAGCCTATTCACCTTTTTATTCATTCTTTTTTATGTTTTCCTCATAGTTTATAGCCTTTTTGGTATCAAGCAAGGACCTGAAGGATTAATCACTCTCTTATAATACCTGACCACATTTTATTAGGGTGAGCCAGAACCCAGAACTGCTCCTGGGCAAAGCTGTGTGAAGGATGGAAAATTTATTTCACATAGGATTATCAGATGTACAGACTGAGACGACAGGGCAATGGCTCAATGATCCAGGAAATATTTCCAGTTCCTTCAGGTTTCTTTTCATCTTACAGTACTACGCTGGAGATTTCGAAGTCTGACTTCAATCAAAGTCAGAATGGAAAGCAACAAATTTCCAAGATCTCCATTGAGAAAAAAAATCCTTTAAAGTGTTTTAGTTGAAACTGCTTCTTGTGCAATCTGATGAATCATTTGGGGAATTGGCTTTGGACATCTTTCAGTTGCCTCCCTGACTTCATCCCCAAGTAATTCTGAGAAAACTGGCTGGATCTCATCCCAGTTGAGACAGAGAAGCTTATTGCAGTAGTATACAATTGTGCTTAAATTTCCAGAGGAGTTTTGCAAAGATATAGGTGTGGAGGTAAGCTGTAGCACTTTTATAAACCAAGTGAAACTCTGCAACCAAATACTCCAAACTGCAGTGATGTTGGGAACAATACTGAAACTCTGTGGCTTGAATTCCTCTCAAGTTATAGTATTGTGAGAAATCAAACGGCAAAAAGCTACTGACAACATCTATAACATCACCTTATTTCCCTTGACAGTTTTTCAAGAGTGATGTTTTTATGAAAGCATGCAAACAAAAGAAAGCTACTTGTAAAAACCTAAAACCTGATTTTTTTCTTTAAGATGTTTTCTTTTTATTTACCATTCTCAAAGCAATGCATATATTTACCTCAGTATTTCACATCTCATCATTAGATGTATTAAAAAGACTGCCAGAGTTGGTCCCTCATAGCAAAGCCTTGGACACCTTCCAAAATAACAATATCTTCAAAAGATTCTCCGTAACTATATAAAGATTTACTCAGTTGTGTCTTTTAACCTTGAAAGCAGGTGTTCTCATTTTTGGAAGATACCTTTTAGTATTTGGTGGCAGATGGAAACTTAGTAAGTATTAACTACCATGAAATGAGAGCACAGAGCAATGTTTTCTCATTCATACTCCTGGAAACTCAGTCATATCATACAGTGTGGACTTACAGTCCCTAGCAACTAAGTTGAGAATGAGAGAGAAAGGAAGGCTAACATAAGCATAATTTTTTAAAGTTAAAGTTGTCTCTGCTTACTATGTCTGCAATAGGCATTACCCAAATACTTTGTTCAGGTATTCACCTATTCCTGAACGATAAGCAGTTCAAAAGAAAATACAAAGCAACCAGAAAATTCTGCATATAATTTCAGCTTAACTTGAAACTTCTGAACTTCATTAAACTTCAATTAACTTTTCAAAACTATCACCTGTCTTTTATCTTACTAATTTCAGCCATAACCTAAAGCAAGAACAAAACCCATGAGGGAAGCTTTGCTGATCGTGGAGAAAGTCGGAAACTTTACAAAGAGATCAGTTCTCATTACACTTCAATATTGTTTCAGAACCAAAAACCTTGGCATGAGCTTCATAAAACCCTGAAAATTTTGTAACTCATGCAAATAGCGCGTGTGGGCCTTCAGGAACTGAAGCCACCAAAGCACGTTGACTAGCTTTTGCCTCTCCCCTTATGACTACCTACTGATTCACAACATGAAATGAATCCATACATTCTCAGGGGAGTTCAGACCCTGGCACTTTTTGATGGAAAGATTTCAAGCAGATTTGTATTTATATTCCAGGCGTGGAAAATAAATTCTTACAACTTCTCTTTTTTGGCTAAGGGATCCACAATGTGGTGTCAGAAGTGTCTGTCATAGCTTTTTTTCACATGGCCTTGGGAATACCTAGACAAGCACTGGTCATACTCTGTGTGTTCAGGTATACATCAGGCACTGCTGAGGGTCAGTCAATGGATCCATCTTTTTGAAGGAATGGTGTACGGGTACACCTGACACCTCCCTAAAGAAATAGAACTAAATGAAGCTCTGACCAGCTTCACAGTGTAGATTTGTGGTTGGCCTGTTTGTTTGTTGGTTTTTTTTTTCAAAGCTGATGCAGTTGAAAGCAAAAGTACAAGTGGCACATCCTTGCAAACAGTCAATTTTTGGACAGGAGTCCTATTATGAACTCTTACAGTAGGTGCACATATGTGATGTCTGCTGTCTACCCTCATGTTCATCTTAACTTCAAAGCATAGTGCTTGTTTACAAGTTTATCAAAACCTTCCCTGGGGATATAGGTGTCAAGCAATGAAAGGTGACTGCTTAGATGCCAGTGAATGATCTGTTTAGCAGGGAAATATTTCCCAAATGGTGAATAAGAACTGAAGAGTTTCTCTTGTCTGCTATGCTAGTTTAAGTTAGTAATTATGACAGTTGCCCAAAATATATAACCAGTTTCTAAATTTATTATTATTTTACATATAAACACTGTTTAGATATCATTTCTCAAGAGTTTTTGTTGCTCTTTTACAGCTTCTCCTCAATTTTTAAGTACTTTGTGTGAAGTATGCTTGCTGATTTTCCTCTACTTCTGAACACCTAATTTTGCTTTATCTTCTGAGGTTCTGTTTAATTTCTTAGACTATCACTACAAAAAACTCCACCATTAGCTGTCTCATTTATCTCTCCATTTCTCCTGTAACTTTTTCTCTCCATTCTCAATACGCTATGTTCCTCAGCTTCCCTCTGACGTTTCACACTTTATTCATTTCTTATTCTCCTCTCTCCTCTTCATTTAATATTTCCTTCTGAAGCCAGTCACCCTCCCTTCTCGTCCATCTTTTTTTTCCTCCTGCCAGCTGGAATGTGGCTGTTTGTCACTTGCTCTATTATGGAACTGTTCCCACAGTATTTCATGAAAATAACATCAGAGTCAGTATTCTTCCAGCAGTTTTCATCTTATTTTTCAGATTCCGGATGAGTGGGAAGGGTAACAGCAGGAGGAAAGAGTCTGATTCTAATAAAAAACAACTGTTAACCATAAAATATCTCACGCTCTTTGAAAAAAGTCCTTTTAAGGACTTTGTGAAAGCCTTTAACCATCATCACTACATGCTCCCTATCACTGATAATCACACCTGTTGATAGTTATCTGCCAAAAATGATAACATAAGAAAGTGAGATCTGGAATTCATAGGCATTTGAGAATGCCAATGTAACAGGCTGATTTACAGCAGGTGCCTTAGTGACTCATGACAGCCACCTGACTGTGCCAAAAATGTATTGAGCATGGTATCTTTTGTGGAAGCATCCCTCCTGCCGACAGTGATACCAGCTGCCAAAATGCACCACAAAGGACTAAATCTAGCAGCCTTCAGGTTACAACTTTTTATTGTTTGAAAAAGTTCAATAACATAGGAGAAGCTGGCTGCTTAAAACTACAGCAAAATACCTGATTTCAAATGGATGAGAATTTTGTGTTTTAATACTTCTCAGGTAGGTTGAAGTCATATGCATCCTGCAACAGCACCTCTCCCCCTTCCTATAGGGCTTCAGGAAACAAATAGCAGACGGAGCCACACAAAATGAATCTAGCAGTTCAAGTGCCAAAGGTGTTGGAGTTGAAAGGATGGATAGAAGGGTAAAAAGCAGAACCAGCCTGGATGTCGTAACAGCACAGCTGGTTTTAAAAGGGAAAATCTTTTTACAGCCTTCTTTAAGAACTGCACATTGCCCTACATAATGGGGCTTGAATCTCACTTGTCCCTAGGCACTACCACAAGCCTAGGGTTTTGATTGATTAATAGGTTTTGGTAGATTAATAGTTAATCATTAGCACAGTACATGTTAGGCTCATTTTATAGCTGCCCAAGTAATGCTGATTTAGTGGAGCAGCGTTGGAAATAGAAACATTATAGTTCACGCTAGCCTAAGGACACCAGTGGAACTTAGCCCACAGATCAAGAATAGCAGGTTGTTGTCTGAGATGGCATCAAACATACCCGTTAGTCAACAGACAGTAGAAAGGCAACCCTGGTATTTTGTCTTTTTAAGTATTATCATCTATGAAGTTGCTGTCAAAGCTATCTTCAAAAGCCTTTTTCATGTGTGAATACGAGTGTTGTCTCAAAGCGAACTCTTGAGTCAGGCTGACTTTAATAGTATAGACTTAGTTAATAGGTTTGGAAATACGACCTTGTATGCCAGACTAGTTAGGCTGGGGATTTCTAGACTACTTCTGTACCATGTCTTAGGTGTGTTTTGGATCAAAACAGAGCATGATCCCTTGGAATGTTTATGTTTATATTATTTAAATTTATAGTTCTTCTATTAAAATTCTTAAGTGTTCAAATTGCAACATATCTATAATTCTAAAGTTGAGATTTTAAATTACTTCTGAAAAATACGTAAAGTTCTTTCTGCTTACAGGTGTTGAATTAACAATAACTTGAATTAGCAAGAACTAACTCCTCTACTTCAGGGTTATCTTGCCTGCAATGAGCCAAAGTAATTGCTAGAACGTAGCAATGTTGCCCTCTTTGGTCTTCACTGCAGATCTTTTACTCAGATTTGGTACCATAGCACTGGATTTTAAATCAAAATCTGTGGGAGGTCTGTATGTACACAGGTGTAGAACATACTCAAGAGATATGGACTAATGATAAAAGATTTGAAGTGTGAAACTGAGAATATGTATTTGTCCTTAGCAGCTTTTGGCACTAACAATTACAAAATGTGGATCTGTGTTACAGTTCAATACCTAAGCTTGCTTTCCAAATAAAGCTCATGTGAAATAACATTCATATGAAAGGACGGTATAAAATTGCCTTCATAGAAGTCTAGGAGAAAAAAGAACTACATTCTGGAGGAGATCTTGCTTTAAAAATGAAATGAGCTTCCCCCCTCATTTGCAATATTTATAAATTTAGTTGTCAAATTGGTTTTGCTATGCAAATGTTGTTTACTCTTTGTCACTGTCACCTTTCAGTTCCTATCACCATAAATTAAGCACTTAAAATGGAGCTTTGAAGCTTCTCAACAAAATGATAAAAATGTTTTCCACCCTAGAAAATCCAAGGCTCCCCACTACTAATTAGTGCTGCTAAAACATTTGTGGCTTTTTTTTCTTTTTCAAACGGTGCTTGAAAAAGATTTGGAAATGCCTCTTATATTTCACCAATCAAAATTATCATGTGTATTATCTTTTTGTATCTTTGATCAAAAGCACAATTATACAAATAAAAACAGCAGCCCATCAAGTAAACTTAATTTAGCAACCATCTGTAGCAGATGCTGTATCAACATGTAAAGATACAGATAGTCCTCACCAGAGAAATAAAAACAAAACCTCTGAGACAGGTTTTATATTCCCCTTTTCTGTTCTTATATAAACACGTTAAAAATGGGAACCAGATAACTTATTCCACTGACAAAAAGAATCCTGGACGAATAGAATTGCAAACTTCCTAAAACCACTCTAATATGCTTCTGCTCCAGCACACTCATTTATCCACAGCAAACTCCACAGGCAGGCAGGTATACATCTTGTGGCTTCAATTGTTTCTATTTTACAGCCAAACAAAGACTGCATAGCACCTTGAAAAATGTACATGAGTTTAGTCATAAAGTGCGTATAAAAAGCATAAAGATGTTCTTATTTCTTCTATGGACTCAGGAAAGTTAGTGGTTTGTGCTTGTAATTTGGGAGTAATCTGTAGTAATCTGCTAGTGGATCCACACAGGACTGGTCTTTCAGTGGCTTATTACTTTCTGAACTATTTTTACCTGGACAAAGTAAGCATAGAAAAACATGCAGACAAGATTTCTCTGTTCATTGGCAATTTGTATTCACTTGCCACATATAGGAGAAGAGATACAAGGAGCAGAGCAGTGGAGAAACTGCCAGACTCGGTACATTTTGATTTTCTGTTTTCTCCTGAAACATATACAAGCAAAAACCTGATTAGAAAGAAAAAAATTATTCTGCCTAATAGGAGCTAGCAAGGAACATATGGCATGACATAGATTGTACACACTGAGACATCAGTCAACATGGCAAGAAGCTGAAGCAACATCCACAAATTACAACCTTAATTGCTAAAAATAATTAAACAGATTGGCAGACATTTTAAAAATCACACATGGGCATCCAGTAGCCATGGGAAGTGAGTAGGACTTAGTGATGTAAATAGTGATGCCATTTATCATTTTAAATGTCTTCCCTATTATTTAAAATATTTGAGAGTTTTAAAAACATCCAAATTATGTTATGCCCAAGTTTGACTGGGATAACCTTCTCTGATAGGGAAGGTTATCTCATTCTCAGTCATAGATTGAAGGAATTACGGACAATCTTGTGCATGCTTCCCTGAAAAGACAGCATAATGTTGTATATATGCTGAGCCTTCAGCAGAGAAACACTGGTAATTTACTAAAAAGGTAAATACCTGTTTCAGCTTTCCAGTAAACCTGAGAGTTGCTGAATTCAACGTGAACGTCATTATAAGTGGAAGAAATAGAGCTGCGTGACGACAGCAAAATAGAATGCCTGCCTTTTTCTTTGCAAAGAAACCCCACCAAATTAGGCTTGTTCATATTCATGACCGCTTTTTCCTCCAACTCTTCATGAATATTCAGTAAACAACTTTTATTCAAAAGAATATTCATGGCTACCAAAATCTCTGTAAACCAGTGTGTGTAAGAGTATTTGCACTAGTGTACTAGCATATTGAAAAGCTCTTTTATTATTTGTACGATAAATTCATTAGCTGATTAAGAACATTCAGTTCAATTAGAAATAGAAGAAGGATCCCTCTTCTACTTGGAAAGCTTAGGCCGTCCAACCAGAGAGCGAGCAACTGCGCTGCACGACGCGCAGAAGCCACGCTGAGAAATAAATAACATAAACTAAATGGTTGCGAGCACACAATCTAAACCATTTTTCTGCAATCCATCCGCCGAGCAATTCAGAACAATGTGATGGAGAACCCCGCAGCTCGCTCGCGGAGGGTTCGGACACAGAAGAGGGCTCGGCTCCTGAGAAGGCGGAGGTCGCCAGCCCTGCCGGCGGACCGGAGGCAGCCACGCAGGGCAGGCCGAGCCGCACCGCTCCCGGCACAGCCCCCGGCCGGGGCAGGCGCGGGCCGACCCGCCGCCGCTAGTGGGAGCCGGGAGACCGCGGACGGCCGCCGCCTGGCGTGAGGCAGCGGCGGCGTCCGCCGGCCCGGCTCTCGGGCGGGGGCGGGGGGGGGGGGGGGGGGGGGGGAGCGGCGTCCCTCCTTCTCAGCGCTTTTGGAGCACCCGCGGCCGTCAGCCGTTGGCGAGCGAAAGAGCGGCTGCTGTTCCATGACGAGAGGGTTACGGCCTGAAAAAAATCACGACTGGGTTTTTTAACACGAGCTGAGCCAGCACGCTCGAGTGATTTCTAGATGTTTCTCTTCCTAGCCTCGCGTCAATTTTAAAGCGCCTCAGTGCTCCAGTGCCACAACTTCAGCCTGAGTGACAGCAGCCCTGGTGAAGGTCCAGTTCTGTGCTGAGGCTCCGGGTGGGGTCCTTACTGCAGAATTCGGCCCACGATTAATTTAATACTTCGTTAGCTTTCAAAATGTTAACAGCATGACAGCTGATGTTTACAAAGGATACCGGAAGGGTATTCAGAATTAAATGTAGTCCTTAGTATGGGCAAAAGGTTTTGTTAATTTATACTGTCCCTTGTCCCCAAAACTCTTGCGAGATTTTATGTAGGAGTTGCGAAAAAGATGTAGCTTAAAAGCCTGTACGATCACAGCCGTAGCTGCATGAGTACAATTGCTCAATATAAATTTTAATACAATTCCTGTGATAAAATCTGCAATCATAAAAACACAAGCTGGCTTCCAGGTGCCCTGTTCTAGTCATGTATTTTAGAAATCAAATCTACTAACTGCAGCACTTTATTTTAGCACGTTCATGAGAAATACTAACTTGAAACTCATATTCAATTATTTTCCTCATTAATATGGTTGCCAGGAACAAAAATTTGTTTAAAAGCAATAATGAGAGATATCTATTTCCAATTTTCACATGCATGTGGCTAGTGTAGAAAAGCTCTGTTTTTTGGATTTTTTTTTTTTTTAATTTGAAATTTTCTTAAATGTAAAAGAATGATCAGAGCTGGGGATGAATTAAGCAATAATGGAGCTAGGAAGACAACATGACAAAAAATCAGTACGATGGATGTGTTGAAATGGAGCTGGGGAGATCAGAAAAGAAAGCATGTCAGAGTCTAATATTTTTTCTAGGAGAGATAATTAGGGACTTCTGGTGAGAATACTTTCACTAGCATGTACAAGGAAGAAACTGCACTTAAGAAAGTGCCAGAACAGAATTAGGATTCAGGAATTAGATAATACTGTTACCTTGTCGCCCTGAAACACAACATTGCTATTGCTAGTAAGAGACCATAAGCTTTGTAGTGAGTTTGCAAGGCCTCAGGCTTGCCCTGTCTGCATCCTTCCTGACTTGCCTGCAGCAGGTTTTTTCCTACAGCAATTTTTCTAGCAGACCAGGAGGCTATGGCTATTTTTTTTTTTTTTTACTTTTTTAATCTTTCTATGGCATAGACATTGTTTTACACAAGCAGTTACTGCTTTCACACAGACACACCCTGCTGAAGGTACTGGCCTTAAGAACCTTAAGGATGAGCGTAATGCCAGGAAACAGGTTGAAACCGAGAAATGTGTATTACAATTTAAACTATATTATTACTATTATTGAGACTTTCTCTGTATAGAAGAATACTTTCTTTTTCTGTAATAATGTTAGGGAGACACTAGCTTGATTGTATTGCAAGAAGAATAAGTACAAGAAGGAAAGTCCAGGAAGACAGGGCACATAGAAAACTGATGAGAAATTTTAGTGCAGTGATGAGGAGAAAGAAGGCGTGCAGAGTAGAAAGCAACATCAGTAGTTCTCCATTTAAAATAAAAAGTCAGCAATACATTAGTGGTAGAGAAAGAACTGTGCGAGGGGAACCCTTAAGAAATTGTCTTGAAAGTTACTAAAATATCGCAGTGATTGCAATGTTTGCATTGTTATGGTTTTAGGAGGTTTTAAACATTTCCTGTTTAACAGAAAACCTAAACTAAATCTCCACTGAGCTGTAACTTCTGCTTGTCCTGAGAAAGGACAAGGCATTCTGAAGTGGTGAGTGAAAATGGATCTCTTAGTCACGTCCTCAAGGGGCAGAAGTGAAGTAGATAGTCTTCTATAGTTCCCAGTAGTTGAGGAAAATGCAATCCCCAGTTCTTACTTCACCTGTTGGTAATTGGGAATTTGCATACCACAAGTAGCTGAATCTGCCACACTACTCGCTAGGTCTGAGGTGTATGCTCTAAGATAGGGCCGTGACTTTCATTTTTCACTGCTAGATCTCTTCTTGGATAAAACTGCATCTGAAGCAACTAAGGCAAGGGACAAGCGGGTTGAAAACAGATACTCCATTTCAGCAAAGATGTGCTAGATATAAAGGTACTACCAAAATACAACTGTGTTAGTTAGTACTATGCTTGGATTTGCAGCTGCCAGGATTAATTGGAGGCTATCCTAATCAATCAAAAAGGGTCAAAGCACGGGATCAAGCACTGTCCTATGAACATTCATACCGTACAGTCAGTGCTCGACACGTCTTTGGCCAGAGCTGGAGGATGCTATCCCTGTTGCTTCCTGGGCATGGCGTAAGAATAACACGGGTGTCAAGGGGAAACCAGGCACCAGCTGGGGAATTTTACTCAAGTTAATCAATTGCCAACCAACACAACTGCTGATCACCCTTTTAGGTACCAGGAAAAAGAAGAACACAAACAACTAAACAAGCACATAAACATCTATCCTCTGCCCTCCGCAATCTCAGCTTTCTGTATTTTCTCCACCAGTTACACTCAGCCCTCCAAAATTTCACTGGGGAGGGGACAGGTAGCGGGGAGACTGAGGTGATAGATGCATAACAGTTTTCTGCTGCTCTGAGCAAAATATTTTTCTGCCACCCTATGGTCAAGCCTTTCACACTGTGCTTACTGCCCTGTACTTCATGGTTTCCTGATGCTCCGTTCCTAGTGTCCCTGTCCCAGCATGGGTCACCCACGGCTGCAGTCCCTGGGGGTGTGCATACCCCTGTGGCATGGCGTGACTCCCCACTTGCCGATGCCTCTCATGCATATACCTAAGCAGGGCCACGAGCTCCTCCAGCTCAGCGGCGGTTTGGTGCCCGGTGGGTTTTCCCACCGCTGTTTCCGTTGGTCCCAGTTTTGAAGGGAAGAGCATTTAGCCAAATGGATGAAAGCTCCCATGCCACTTTCCCTCAGGGCCAGGGCCAGGGCAGGCCCTGATCTTTAGAGTTTACTAGTACAGACATAGTCACAATGACTGGCTAATATATTCTTAATACTTTGACTTGTATACCCTAAAATCACTCTCTACTTAAATTTATGTTAGCTGAAAAGTCTTATGTAATGGTTTTAAAACATGAGTATTTTCCCTCTTCCAGGAATGCCTGAGGAGTTAGGTCATTGCTGTAAAAATAAATAATTCTCTATACATATAAATACGCATATTACATAAGAAAAATCCAGTGTCTTGAAAACATTAATTAAGTATTGAGACAGCCGGGCACTGACCAAGAAAACAACCATCCCAGGCAGCTGTCTGACAACCAACCTACTGACTTTGGAGGTGTGACACAGGGGTTCTTCCCGCTTGCTTCTTTCGTTTGACACATAAACAAAATAGGCTGCTTAGGTGGTATGGACTGCTCTGTCATACGCAGCTTAACATCTTAAACCCTCATTGACGAACAGTACCTCATAGCCCTAAATAACAAAGTTGAAATAGATCTTTGTTTATTTTTGTTTCCTTTATAACTCGTTCTGATTTTTATTTCAGTACAAAGTGATGTGAGACCAAATGCAATAGGATATAATCAAACTGCAGAAGGTTATACCCTAAGGTGATGTTCAGTTTCATAATGAGGAGTTGTATTTATTTTTCCCAAAATTAAAATAAAAAAGCTCAGTTTTTCAGTCTTAACAAACAAAATGCCCAGATATTTCAGTAAATAAAGAATACAAATTATGAAATATAATTCTTCTCCTACTCATATTGCTGATGGTAATTAAGAACACATCGCTATGCATAATTGTCCCTTCACTCAGTCTCCTGCAATGCACAGTACTAGGTCTTGATCTTCATGTCCTAGACAATTTCAGTATGTTTTATTTGTAGCCACCTAATTTTTTTTTTTTTTTTTACTTCACCAGGGACTGTACCATCCTGTTAAGCTTTTTCCAAAGATTTTTTTACACAAGTAGTAAATAGTTGTTCTTATCCCTTTATAAAGATAAATTTAAGGTCTTCAGTTATAACTGTATCGTGCTTTATGACTTTGGTTCCTTTTACTTATCCTCTTAATTTTTCTTTATTAGAAAATTGATTTTATCAAACACATCCAATAAAAAAATCCTCTTGCAGATTTAATGCAATGCCAATAATTAAGTTTGGATTTTTGGTATACTAAGAACTGACTGCCTTACCAGAATTCTGGTGCATATGGAATGACTCATTTGAGTATGGTTTTTCTCACCTTATTATTTATTCAACAGATCTGACAGTCATGAGATTTCCATTTGTTATTTAATACTGTAATTAAGAAATATATGTATTTGTTCCCAGTGCAGAAATTGTATTAGTTTATTTTATTCTTGAGGTGTATATCCAAAGAATCTATTGTGTGAAAAACAGAAGTCACATATCTACTTAGAGAAATATAGATCGCAGTTATAAAAAGCGACTGAAAAAGTCATTCTTCTGTCTATCCTAGTGACCTAAATAATTCCTGACAGGTATTTGTCTAACCTTTTCTTAAAAAAATCCAGTAGCAGAAATTCTACAACACTGCACTCCACTTAAACACCCAATCAATCTTTCTTTTAGAATGTTTTTCCCAATGTCCCATGCTGCCCTTCAAGCCTGTTATTTGAGAGCGGTATATCACCTTTCTCATCATAGCATCTATTTACCTATTCAAAGACCGCTATGATATCTTCTCCACTTTTTTTCAAGACTTAACAACCTCAAATACCTTCCTCAGAGGCCATATTTTCTTGATCTGTGACCTGTTTCATTGTTTTTCTCCAGACTCTGTATAATTGCTTTACATCTTTCTTGAAGCTTGATGGAGTACTTGAGCTGAAGTTTTACCTGCATTAAGCAGAATGGAGGGATTACTCCTACAGGTTATATTCCTGTTGACAAATCCCAGTTGGATATTTGCCTTGTTTGCAGTAGCTTAATAACATTGACTCATGCAGAATTTGTCATCCACTCCAAATCCGAGATCTTTTTCTGCAGAACTTCTAGCCACTTAGTTGTTTCCTGTCTTGCACTAAATAGCTGATGAGTCCTACCTACATGCAGAACTTCACATTTCTCTTTGCTGAGCTGTATCCACTTCATATATAAAATTTATTCACAAGAAGTATATACTAGTAATTCAGGTGTCTGTAGACAGTCATTGTGGAGCAATAACAAAAAATTATAAAAGATGTTAACATGAAAGCACAGCTTTCAATTTCATTGCTTATGCTGATACCAATATAGCTTCAAGCATTCTTTTCTTAAAAAAAAAAAAAGAACTGGAAATCAGTATATCTGGAAGGGAACACGATTAAGATTAGAAGGCTCAGTGTTGAGTGGTTTTTTTCTTTTTACTTCATGGAAAATTGCTGAATGACAGCCTTGGGCAGCAAAGTCTTCTTATTCATCGGCAGAAAATTTCAGCCTTAACAGTGGGAGCATACACTTCTTCACTAATGTACTTCAGATCTTGACCCTGGAGAAACCACTCCTTGTACTACCAAGTCAATTCATTTTCCATATCCACTCAGTTCTTGGTCAGTCTGCCAAGAGTGCCTACAGCAAAGATTTTGGAATATGGACAACAGTTCTGTAAGGACCATGTTAAATGAACAAGCCTATAAATTTTTAGGGCTAGTCTACCCAGAAACCTTGTACCATTTTGACTGTACTAATGCAGTGGAACTGTTACAGCTTTTTAGCGTGGATTCACATCTGTATTTTTACCATTAATCGAGCCAAAAGGCAAGGGAGCAGAGACACTCTTGATTTAATCCTACATTAGTATGTTTTTCATGGTCAATCCAGTTTAAGGGGTTTCTATTCTCCTGCCTCTGGGCATTCACTCAGCCCTGCTCTGCACCCCCTTATAGTTCCCCACCCTCCTTTACCCTGATGGAACTTTTTTTTGGGACTGCATTGCAAAGTACATCAGTGCTAAAATTACAGGAGTTAAAAGTGCTGGGTTTTGGAGTGCTCCACTGCTCCTGTTTACAGCACAGCCATGCAAGAGTTGCAAAGACAGAACTGAGAGGAGGTGAGCTGGGACACCTGGTGAGAAAACATGGCTAAAAGAGGTGAGTTATGATAACCTCCTAAAACACATTCCCCTCTACAGAAATTTTAATATCATGCTGCCGCCTGACTCTCTAATCCACCTGTTAAACCACACAGCTGGGGGGATGAAAATCAGAATCAAAGTTTTGCTTCAATGAATAGATAATTGTGCAAGAAACAGCAGTAAAAATGAGACAGACTGAGAAAAGACAACCCCCACAGAACTGAACAGTGGCTGCAAACCTGTTTGAAATCAGGCCAATGAAGGATTTGAAAACTAACATATTTTACCACTGGGTACAACAGGGAGGAACTACCTTTTTCTCAGGAAAGACCTGACCTGGCTTTCACATGTAATCCAAAAGCCCTGAGCAGAGACACATGACTTACTCTTACCTTCAAGGGGCAGAGTTTATCCCCACTTCCCTTCACGGTGTTTTCTATAGAGTGGTTTAATCAGGTCCTTACTCAGAACCACACTGAGTTTTGTCAGGCCCATTGTCAGTATCTGGCTTTATTGCAGAGTCTGACAGTGTCGTGTGAAGATACCAAAGTCCACTTTAAGTGATCTAGCCTCCTACTGCAGGGAGCCTATATTCTCAAGGTACTTTAGTCTGCACAACATGCCATACAGTGGACCGTTTCAGTACCCAGGCTAGGTATTTCTACACTGAAAATCTGTGTAGCACACAAACATAATATAGGCATACCTTTCCCTCTGGTGCCTCTTTCCTGTGAGGCATTGTACTGGGACTCTGGGCATCTGATTCAGTTCTCACGATTTGATTCTGCTAGCCAGTGGGATACCTGAAAACGTAAAATTACCCCAAATTTCTTGCACAATTAAACTTTCTTTTTATGAAACACAGGGACATTTAAGAATTTAAGCCTCATGCTTTTCAATAAGATTTAGCATCCTAAAACTGTGATACTCAAAGATAGATAGATAGCAAATTTCTGTTGAACTCAGTGAGAGACTAATACTCTCATAGAGCTATACCTTTGAGATCTGGGTTTTATAGATGACATTGTAAAAAGGGCATAGGCATCAAAAGTAGGACATAACCAGGATTTAGGAACTGTAATACAAAACACAGATGCTTGAAATATCTACTTTGCTGCTGCCTACTCATGTCTGAAGTCTGCAGAGCTCTAAGTTTCCAAAATTAAAGCTCTCATGGTACCTAAAGTTCTAGTTTGGGATTTGTTAACCAGTGAAGCACTGATCCTAGACTAAGCCCTACCAGGCTTCACACACTAGATTTTTCTCTACTATATTTGCAGAAAGGACTCAATCTGTTAAGCCCTACCAGAGCAGACCTATTGTGCTCTGTTCTTCTAATGAAGTTGAGTATGAGAGGTGGGATTTGAAGAGTTAAAGCATTCAGTCACAATAGAGTTTACAAAAGCTTTCTTTTCTGTATTTGTCAGAGGGACTTTCAACTCCTATCTCCTATAAAAGTATTTTACACAATAACTATATATTAATAGGGGAAAAAATAAAAGGAAAAAAAGCATTCTGTAACTGCTGAGGCTATTCCACTTTGCGTATAATAATTTGTGAGGCCAAAAGAGAACATGCAAGTATGACCATAAGTCTTAAACAGTGGCTTAAGTAATATATCTTGCAAAATGCCAAAATGTCAAAATATTTAGGAGATGAGGGAAGTGAGGCTCCCCTGTATCCCAAACTAACATATAACCACTAGAACCCTCTATACACTAGTGAAACCATCTACGTTCAGCTTTGTTTGCAAAGTCAATTTTGCAGTTACAGATTCTTTTAAGCAATAGTTCAATAATCATTAAAAAAAAATATAAGAGTACTCTGAGTATGAGCTCCATGGCTTCCTATAGTAAAAGAATCTGGTATCTGCTAAGACAAAAGGCATCAGTTTCAAGCAATCTGGATAGTACTGCAGGTAATAATTAAAAAAAGGTTAAAAGTTATGAGAAAGGTCCACTTCCTGCCCTCATTTTCCTTGTGCCTTCACCTTCAGTTGTGCTCACCCAGTTCCCAGTGGAGACAACAGGAGCACTGAGTGTGTTCAGCAACAGCGGGTGAGGAGCTAAAGGACCAGGTGAGAGGGCACCTTCCCCATTTTTGATCGCTGAGTGATGGCTAGCTGAGGTCAGTAATGAGAAAACCCCATTTTACTAAAATATTCAAACATATGATTACTTCCTGTGAAAGAGGTTAGGACTGAAACATATGCCTGAAATTAAGTACATTATTTACGTATGTTTCTGAATAGGTCATGTTACCATCTGAAATTATTTGATAACCAGGTCAGTAAAAACCACATTTAAACAGCCACTCTCCTAAAAGGTCTAATGTTTCAATTGGCAAAGATTATTTTCTCTTAAATAATAATCTTTCAAGGGCATGGCTGAGATGCCGTATTACAGAAGTTTATCATTATTTGCATTGCTGTGCAGCCCGTTGCAGGGATAAATACAATACAAGTCTTCCATTTCTAACAGTGTCTGTCTCACAGCTTGCTTTGATGCTAAACACACTTGAAAAAAATCATGCCTTCAAATACTAAGGAATTTAGTCACTATGGTATGAATGAAAAATAAAAATAAAACCCCCACAATTTCTAAACAAATCTCTGAGTATGTCATTTTGAAGAGTCAAGAATAGCTTGTTTGGCTCATTACTTCCAATTATAATACACTGCTGCTGCAAATAAAATAACAAACTGTTAAGCAGTTTTATGTTGTTAAGATGAAATTCAACTTTAATAAAGTAGACAGTTCAGTTTTTAAGAAATAACAAGTTCTACTGAAAACACTGCTGCATACTTTATCTTTTTCTACTTAGCTATATTAAAAAAAAAAAAAAAAAAATTACAAGTTACTTATTGTGCCTGAAGGTTCCCAGAAAACAAGAAGGAACAGTGAGAACAGGAAAGTGATAGTGTCATAAACGCAAGCATCCAGACTGCTTACACTCATGGATTTGAACTCTTTTTCAGTTGCAAGACCTTTTTAATGTCTGAAGTAATTTGCTGAGACAACATCCCAGTGATGGAAAAATGTCTGATCAGCAAATTGAGTATGTTGACACTTTAACCTAGATGTACTAATACAATATATTACTTTTTGATCTTGAAACAAGAGTAAGACTCATCTGATTAAATGTGGATTGCTTATATAAAGTAGATATCCATAAATGAGTCGACTAGACTCATTTTATAATCAATTGAGAGAAATAGGCATTTTTAGAGCCTGATTCATCTTGTGATTCATTTTGTGTTGAGAAAAGCAAACCACACATCATCAAAAAACCCTGCTGGAGGCCTTAAACGTAAATCTAAATTCTAGCACATAGACAACTGACATATGTTATAGATTATTATGTTTACATAGATGTATATGTCACTGTTTTACTTAAAGCCTATTAGACTGTAGTAACATTTACAGTATTACATAGCTTCTTGTACTCTGTTACTGTAATTCTGTAAAAAACAAGATATGTTAAAAACACTAACAAGGAAGGAACAAATTTTCTAACCTATAAGCTATTGAGTAAGAAGAGAAACACCAACTTCTTCACTCATTTCGATACCTTTTTTTTCTCTTGGAAGTCTTCTGTGAATCATCTGTAATTTACAAATGACTATAAACCATACATTTTTCAAGTAAACTATTAAAAAAAAAAAAGACACCAGTTTATTCTTACTTAAGTCAAATTGAATCTGCTGCAGTTTAATTACCATTTTGTCCAACATTAATTTTATATGCTTTGCAATTATACAGTGCTCTAAGGCACTTGGAGAAAATCACTCTATGAAACTATACACTATTTTACCATTTAAAAAATCCCTAGGAATTTTCTTAAACCTTGCCATGACACAAGGATAGTGATACAATTTTAATGACTATACTAAGATAATAAATGAATAGAATTGCAAAAATTTTGCAGAGAAACTTCCTGTCATTCTCTTATTTACATGCTAAGCTTTCTGGCCCACTCAAATTAGATCCTAAAAGTCCTTCAGTGGTTCCTCTGACACCCACCCTCATTGACCTTGTTGGCTGCCCCAATGTGCTGGATGAGCACAGCCATTAGCAAAATCATAAGAAAAGCATTACATGCAGAGTAAGTATTCTGAAGGACTGGGTTGTTCAACTAGAAAGTCAGTTACCCTTTACTTACATAAAAGAGTCAGATGATGTTATAAATACAAATTTGCAGTTCTTTCTTTGTTTCTTTTTGCTACATGAAGCTTTCCACTTTCAATTTGCCCATCTTCTGAAATACTGTCGTCTTTCACATTGTTAAGTAGTACCAGAAATATTGCTAGTATTCATAAAGAAGGATGTGACAGTAAAAACTTGAGTAGCATTTGGTATTGAAAAAGCCAGTCTGCGTGAAAATGAGATTTCAAGGCTAAACTGAAAAATACATAGAACTTTTTTGTAGATGAAAATGCTTAATAAATGATAATTCAAATGGACATTTCCAGTCATAAACTAATATCCCTCCAGCAGAGGTGCATACAGTAGAGGAAAACTGCCCCACGCTCACTGCTGCTGCACTATTCACAGGACAACAGACAACACAAAATAAACCAATTACAGACTAGCCTAGCTGCAACATTATAGAGCTAGCAGTAGCTACTCACTCATGAATAAGAAGTGTCTTCATGCAAATTGCAGACCTACCACAAAATATTAGTGACAGTCTAGTGAGTATGTCCTAGGTTCTATGAAGCAACATGCAAATATATGGAAATATGGATTCCTTCATCATTAAATTTTTTTAATGCACCACAAATTTTAATCCTGATTAGTTTGTTCATTCTTTCCCACACAGGACTGAACAGTGTGAGTAAAACACCCCACCAAGGTTGTCACTTGATATTCCAGTCACACTGGGGACATGGCTTCCCATTCCTGGCATTTCAGCCTGTTGAGTCTAAAGAAGTAACTGTTATTATTCTGCACTCAAAGCCAACATTTTCCACTTGAGACACAATTCCAACAAAATTAATGTCAGATGAGGAAAGCATTAATTCATTTTCCAAGTAAATTGGATATCTAGTTTTTGACAGCTTGTATTGTTTCTGTGTCCAATGCTGTAGGCAAGAGAACTCTTAAAAGAAAAAAAAAAGAGGGGAAGGGAGATTTTTTGCTATTGAAATATGCACAGACAGCATTATGGGCAGAGCAGGGTACTTTAAAAAGATGTCACAGTTCCTTTTTTGGCATTGGCCCTAGGACAAGTGGATTATATCTACATTTCAAATTTTATTAAAAGAAAAAATCCATACCACTCGGTTATGAGGAAGGCTCAAATACATTTATTTAACTCCACTGAAATGTAATTCCTGATAGCTATTGTGGGATTCTTTTGGCAACCATATGACAAATTAATTTTTTTCTCTTGTAAAACATTATCTGAAACTACATCAAAACTTGAGAAACAATGGACACAGAGACCATATCTGAATATGAATACTAATTTCATCACTTCACATAACTAACTTTATATGTATACCTTTCTGCCTCTATAATCCAAGTGTCATTTGCATCTTTTTACTAAATATTTTTATAAACTATTTTCAAGTTTTCTTTTGTTCATTGCTTAAGTGAAGGACTACAATAATGAAAACAAATTATTTGATAATTTTATCTCTCATATGAATATAATTGTGCATGTTGCACAAATAAGACATAAATGTTTTTTTTAAAAACAACAATTAAAAGGTCTTCACTGCTGGTTTACCATTTCAGCTATTTCTCAAATACTTTGTACAGAAGGAGGAAAATTGCAACTAGAGGTCCATTATAAAAATATCAACTACAAAGTAAGCAATTTAGCAAATTTAGCAATACCTTCCTGAATTGGACACATAAGGCTATCTGAAAAGTAAAATTATAGTGCTCCCACTAGAAGATATAGTTATTAAAACAGCGAATTTACCAGACAGGTTATTCACTTAAAAAAACCAAACAAACAAAAAAACAACCCAAGCACAAAAAAACCCCACACCCCCGCCCCCCCCCCAAACTGAAAAGGCCTACAGTTCTCATTACACTTTATTCTACTAAATTTCAGTCAATTCAGTGGAAAAAGACAGAAAGACACAAGACCTCACTGAAAAGATCCCTATCTGAAGAAAAGTTGCTTATGTAATCTAAACAAAATTTTTTTACAAATTGCTTTTATCTAGGTTTTCTCATTATGTGTTATGAACAAGGCAACTTCTTTGCTAGGGTATGAAGTAAAAGAAATGTATTCATATTTTTATCTGTAGATTCATATTTAATAATATACCAATAGGCCAGAATTGTATATCATATGTGAAATGTGTATGTGTTATGTGAAATGAAGCCAAGTTATAAGAAAACAAAGGTCCTTTATTACAATTCCATATGTACTTTTCACAGAAATAGAAGTGTTATTCATAGTGTCTTCACTAAATTCTAATGTGGTAACATCTGCAAATCTAAATTTGTCCTGTAACTTGAATAATGCAATTTTTATTTCTCTGAAGGAATTATTCAACTGTTGGAGATGGGCACAGGAGAATTCATGCTTACACTTCAGCATTGGCTAATTAATCAGATCTCTAAACATTCCTGTGAAGTTACTATTCCAGTCTTTAGATACGGAAACTGAAGCAATGGGTTAATTGATTCATCTGAAGCTATAGAACATTTTAATAGCAATACAGCACTAATATAATTAAAAACTGAGCTTCGAATTTCTCAAATGATACAAAAGCTGCTAGTTGTAACCCTTCATTAAAAGGATATTGCTGGAATCATGTCAGAAGGAAAGTTCAATCTGAACTGTATGTGCGTGAGAGCCAATATTTTAACAGTTTGTGTGAAGAAGAAAACAACCTTTATTACTCCCTGAAATACAGGAAACTACCTCCCGTTACAGCACCAATTACCAGCCTGGCTAGCTCATGGGCAGCTCATCCACACATGCTGTAGACAAAATCATACTTTACTGTCCCAT
This sequence comes from Aptenodytes patagonicus, assembly GCF_965638725.1. NCBI lineage: Eukaryota > Metazoa > Chordata > Aves > Sphenisciformes > Spheniscidae > Aptenodytes > Aptenodytes patagonicus. The sequence goes on along the minus strand of NC_134951.1, from coordinate 34,241,520 downwards.
TTTATTTCTTGTGGATCTGGGTAGTGCGGTAGGGTTTCATGGACAACATGTTTCCTGTGAGCTGTGTCAGGTTTATTAGATGAGTAATACAGGGTTTTTTTCTACTTTATGGCCACTATGCCATAAACTAGTCATAGGCTTCCAGTTTTGGAGTGACTGATCATGAAGGCATGTCGCAAGCCCCAAACTTTGGCAAGTCTCATTTCCAGCCAATCTAACATGAGAGACTATTGATTGTATACAGACACATTATATGCATACTTCCCAGTTCTCAGATCCATATTGATTTCATTAGCCATGTTCCCAGCTAAATGATGGGACAAGACATCAGTATGCATCAATGCCTCTGCTCTTCCAGGCTCTCCCAGAAAGGAGGAAAGAAAACCAAACCTGGAAGAAAATGACAAGCATTCCCTGATCTGAACAATCAGGAGCTCAGGACTCCAGGCGCCGTAAAACATGTCTTCCCTGAAATCTGGACATATGCACAGATACTATCAGGGAGATAAATACATTATTTAAAATCATCTCAATAACTGTAGTCTAGAAAGAACTGACACTGTTTCATTTCCAAGTGTTATGAAACGTAACAACACTTAGTAATGTAGGTCTTGCATCAAATAAAAAAGCCCTATTCTTTTTTAAAAAAATTATCATTTTTCAACATGGTATATACCTCTGGCAAGCTTCCAAGGCAGACTTGTGTCTTCCAAAACTGAAATATATGCATAAGCTCAGTTCATGGCCTAACCGAACCTTTCAAGATCTGGGTACGTTACAGAGCCTCTTCACTAGCAGTATTATCAACAGTTTTTATTTTTATTTTGTTTATAACTGCACTTGTGAGTTTTTTAAGCTACAGCTTCTGGACACTTGTGCCCCTGTCAGAATCTTAGTTATCATTAAAAGGATTAACTTCCTAGCCCTCACTGATACAGAGGAAAGCCTGAAAATTAGATGCACACTCTAAATTTCAGAACCCAGAGACAGAATACCAACTGTATCATTTTAAAAAGTAACCAAAACAAAATGCACAACATTCAAGCCAATTTCATGATATTTGATGCTCAGCAGGTGACTTGAAAGCCTGGGGGTAACAGCAGTCATGAACTATAGTCTATCTATGCTCCCCCATCTGACTCTTAATGGATTTTCAGTCTAGCAAACACCGCCATTTCTTCTCAATGCTCCAGAACTTCACTAAAAGAATACCTTCACATATTTGTCTTGGAGAATACAAGAAAGGAAACAATTAAGACTGTAAAATATACTATGCAGCTGATTTCTCCCTTTCTGACTAAGTCATGTAATTCAAGCCCTGAGTTCCTCTGTTCCTGGTGATGGACACATCTCATGCAGGTGCATGTTTTCTTTTAAATCAGGATACTCTGGATTTTAGTTTAAAAAGGCTTAAAATAACTGATTAAAAGTTCCTATAGTCTGATTTTAGCAGATCACAGTGGCATTACTGCTTAGTATACCTGTAGGTATTAATATACTTATCTAGGGCAGTGATGAGCCTATATGAATTAATTACACAGAAAAGATGCTCATGGTTATTCACTGCAGTGAGACTATATATTATTAATGAGGCTGATATGCAGATGAATTGGTCAGTGCAAAGCTTATATGAACTGTTTGCCAAAAACTTGCTGCAAATCAACATCTGGCTTAGTCATGAGAGGAGAGGCAGTCCCATCTGGCTGAAAGTGAAGCATCAGATAAAAAAAATCAGAAAGGAACATATAATTCCAATCTGTCCTGTAAGGCAGTCAGCCCTGAGAAGCAAAAAATTTTTATGTTAAGGTTTTAACCATTCAAACTGAAAGACTGTTATTAAAAAAACCAAACAAACCCACAACATGAGTATTACGTTGTGGCCTGTGGAAATGTTGTTGAAACTACTGAAGTTGAAAAACTCAGCTGTGCTTCCAATGATAGGTTCATTATGATGGCTAGTCTCTTGAACCCTGAGTTAAAAACCTTTACAGCTGATGCAAGATATGTGGAAGAAAAAAAAGCAATTACAGGACACCCCTGCTGGAAGGAGTTAATTTATTTAAAGCATTCAGTGATTTCCAGTCTCTCTTTCCTTTTCTCAAGAACCAGGTATTTGTCAGATCCAAACCCCCAAATAGCCCGTTTTTTCACAACAGGGTTCCTTTCCACCTCGCTTCTACTTAAACAGCTCACACAAATGTTTTGTCACCTCCTGAGCTTGATTATGGTTCTAAGCAGACGTTTAACTTTCATCAATAATGTTAGACAGAAATCTATAGTATTTTCTTCTCAGATTCCCCACAGGTTTCAATGATGCCTTTCTCCTTTACTGGGGAGACAAATCAGAGACCTGGGCTCTGATGCACTGAATGGTCTCCTATTGATGGACTAGCAAATGTCTAGACAGTTGTCGCTCATCTGTATTGCATTGCAACACAGACAAGCTATATCTTGTATCAGTAGATGGAAAGTGACTCATTTAACTTAATCTTGACTGTTTTGAAGAGAAAAGTGAATCACGAAGAGATTTCTTTTTTCCATGTTAACATTTAACTCTGATGTGCCTCCTATATATGAAATGCTTACTTTTCATTTCAAAATGCAGCACTAAGGAGAAGGAATGTATTGTGATAATTTTGTCAATAAACATCTACTGCATTATTTATGGTAATTTTTATTCTAAACTTTTATTTTCAGTTGTAATTTCAGGAAGGTTTCTATTTATGTCTTCAAAGATATGTGATCTTGATATAAACTTTAAAAAATAACTTTTGGAAAACATTTGGTATTCCAGAAGCAAAATTTAAATTAGGAAGACAGAAAATAATTTAGAATTATGTAGAATTATGAAATAATTTAGAATTACATAATTTCTTTTGAAAAATCATTATTATAATAGTTTCTTTCTCTAAAAAATCACTGCTTTCGGATAAATGTCCCACCTCGTATGTCAAGATTGCAGTTTGTGATGACAAGAACGATGTCAAATAGAGAGTGGCTTTGCCAACAGTACTACAATATTACTTTCAGATATGATGCAAATTATTCTTAAGATAAATTATCTATTTCATGTAACAATGGCTATAGTCCTAGCCTATACACAGAAATAACTTTCATTTGCTAAATTAGAGTCAGTGTTCATGCTCCTGGTGCTACTAAATCAAATATGTTCCTGTGTTATATAAACTGTTAACCTTTAATGTTGGAGGCCTACAGATATGCTCAAGAAAATAAAAATTTTCTTCCTAATAATACTACTTGAGCAAAACTAAATACCTAAGATCACTAAATACCTTACAAATATGAATGAACTAGGGGTCCTAGATTTTTGGCAGACTTCATTATCACATTTTAAATATGGGGAGTGAAACACAACATATCCAATTAAGTAACTTTCACTCACACAAAAATTTTCATTTATATCATTTCCTAGAGCAATATCTTAAAGACTGAACACAAAGAGGTTATGTGAATAAACAAAGGATATAACTCAAACCTGTGACTGAATGGACTAGAAAGCATTGGTACATAGCTGCAACAGACCAACTACATTGATTCCACAGTTGTTGCAATACTTAAGTACCAATTCAGCATCATTAATTTATTTTTCTCCACTAGCCCCTCCAGAAGAATACTATCAGCACAACAGAAATGAACAGACCTTGATGAAAAATAGATGACAAATGCCTCTTCAAAATGGATGGAGGCAATTTCCTGTACAGGTAAATCCAGACCCAAACACTTCAGCTCTGCCTGATATTTCGAAAGAACATCTAATGTTTATTAGCTCTAGCAATCATTTAAGAATTGAAAACAATCAGTTAAAATTCAAGTAATTTATGCAGGAGATATATTGAATGTGTTCACCTGAGCAAATTTATCTGCTTTCGTAAAAATCTATCTAGGGAAGATTTTTTTCTTCTGTTACAGGGAATGCACACCATGCTTAATCTAAATGTAAACATTTCCTACTCTGTAGTGATGTTACTATAATATTTTCAGCACCATAAATGAAAGGTAGGTTATCACCATACTTTACAATAACTTAACTTCTTGTAACATGGTGATTTTTATAGGGAAATCTACAGGTACAAAACATTTACATTTGCTTTGCCCTGCACCCATGAATGAATAATTTCTGATATGAAAAATTAATTTCAGAAAAGGAGAAAAAAGTCAATCCAACGTAGAAAGGTCTACCTTCTTAACCCCTTAATTTGATGTGTAATCACAGCAAGATTAAAGACTTCTCGGAGCATGGTAGCTTTCCGTTGTAAGGAAGGAGAGTAAAACCTTATAAAATATAGAGAGTGATGGCAATGGGAGTAAATTGTGTCTTGTGGGTACATTACAAACTTCTATTGCTTTCAGATGGACCTTTCTTTCTGTGCATATTCCTTTCATAGGCTCACCCAAACTCACACATTTTACTGGTTATATAGCTTTACGACTTAGGAATTCACATTTTTCTCTGGTAATGTTTTCACCTTACCCATCTAAAGTGTACAATCCTATATTCTTCTGATTAACTACATAGCTATCTGATGTCATCACCTCTTCTCTAGCTTTGCTAATAGCTTTTTTTGTTTAATATATCCTCCCTCTACGAATTTAATTTTTTTCAGTAGAAAGAAGTGTAATCAAAGCATCACTTAAATTATCGCAGTACTGAGATGTTCTTCGGATAAGCACATTTACATTCAGTTAATATTTTTATCCACTACATTGCACTGTCTTTTGACAACTACTTTGGAAAAAAAAATAGTTCAGCCACTTTCAGAACAGGATTTTAATTTGAATTGATTGCTTCAAACTATAGGTAAAGAGAATAAAAAGACAATAAATACGCTGCTGTAGTTCTGCATTGAGACTAGCTACTGCATACTTATTTTGAACACATGCAATATGCATTATATTAAACAGCCTATACAAATAGAAGTATCTTATTAAATGAAGCCTTAGTCTTTAAAGGTCATTGTTTTCAGTCAGCTTGAACTCCTGGTCAAGGCAGATTCATAGGCCCTAATCCTGCAGTCACACCTCTGCTTGAACTCAAGGATGTGAGCAACCTCACTCAAGTGCCAAGTATGCAGGACCACAGGTCCATGTTTTAGTGTTTTCCAAGTTGGGATGCAGTGGAAGATTGATTTCCCTCCTGTCATTTCAAGCGTGCATATAACTTATCTTAAGAATATAGTGAGATTACTTCTGTGAATCTAATTACTTTAAAATATTTGAAACATTACTTTAATAAAGCAAAGTTAATTATGGGACATCTTTAACTCATTGTCTTGGCTCCAAAGCATTTACATTTGCTTTGCCCTTCACCCATGAATGAATAATTTCTGATATGAAAAATTAACTTCAGAAAAGTAGAAAAAAAAAAAATCAATCCAAAGTAGAAAGGTTTACCTTCTTAACCCCTTAATTTGACAGATAATCACAACAAGATTAAAGACTTCTCAGAGCATGGCAGCTTTCCATTGTTTATACCATAACAAGAAGCAGAATCGGGTAATGGTGGCTGGCCTGACATTCTTCTCCAAGGTTTAGTCTTTCATGACGTATCTGGAACAAGATCTCTGTTCTTCAGTTTCCAGGTTTGAACACTTCAAATTAGTTTGATAGAGAACTTTTTAGCTGATGGTCTACATTACTGTTTGTTCCACTTCAAAGGAAAGACGTTTAAGCTATTAGAACCAAAACTATGAACCTGAATACTTTGGAAATTGCAGGGTAGAAAGTCCAGGTACCATCCACCGTGCCTGTAACCAGGCTTGATCCAAAAGCCTAATGGAGAGGAAGGGGGAATCCTGGCCATATTGTGCATTAGGGAAGAGAACTTCCATGGGAAACATTGTTTTGGAAACTTGTTTGGCTTATGAAAACACCCTTTGAGAACAAGAATCTTTTGAGAACTGCAGAATCCCTCAACTATTTCCCGGGAAAGCAAAGCATAAGAAGCTCAGTCTAGCAATGGAAAGCATGAGTATGGCAATATTTTATAAGTTTCAAGGAAGAAATAGGCAGAAAACAGTAAAAAGAGGAGAACTTTGTTCCTAATGTGAGTAGATGGAGCAAGAAAGCCTTGTCTTCCTCTGCCTCCTAAGAGCTACACACTGAAGATTCTGTGATGAAAAAAATGCAAAAAGAAGCTTTCAATATCCTCTTCAAAAATAAAGTACAAGGAAATCTCCATTTGCTGTCAGCTCTCAGATGTATAGCAGTTCAGCATGAAGCACTTTCTTTAAAATATCAGTGTAACCCTTTACTTATGATTACAAAAGGGACCTGCTGTTCTGCTGTTTGCCTTTGTTTAGTAGTGCCTCCACATTGGCTCTGTACTCGTACACATTGCCTACTGTGTTAATTCTTGAAGAGGATTTTATTTAAAAATAAATAAATGTACTTCTTTATTCACCCAAACTGTGTTCAAAAATTGAAAACTAGAAAAAAAGTAATGCCTATAAGAAGACCAAAGTTGATGTTATCATATGAAAAAGAGTCACCAATACATTTGTGTATCCAGCACCGGGAACACCTACCTCAATGACTCTGTATCTGTTACCTGCACAAATGGATCGCTGTACACTCTGTTTACATGAACTATCATTCCACAGAAAATCTTAGGTCTCATTTAAAAATATATATAATAGATATACAATATAGGTATATACATCTACGTATGTATTTGTATATGTGTATACAAGGTTGCAAAGAAAGTGTGAGACCAGACACGGCACCCAAAGCAATGTAAAATGGAACTAAATACCTGTTCTGGCAACTGCATCCATCTTATGTCTCAGCCTTGTAACAATTAGCTTATGGCTGATGTAAATTATAGTAAACTAGATAAATATTTTCTTTATTAGTCATCTAGAAAACAGAGGTTCTCTAGATCTAACCTCCACTGCAGTCATGGTTGTGCTAAGCTGAGTGTCAAAGACTAGAATTAGTGTCAGGAATCAGAGTTTTCCTATTAGGAAAACTTCAGAAGTCAGGATGCTTATCCGTAGGGTACTGATGTAAAATAACAGCAGTAGAGCCAAACTCATCTGTTTCATAGTATCTCTAGTCAATTTTATGATGGCTTCACTCAGTGTGTTGATGCCATATTACATGGAAGAAAAGAGGACATTTTCTTATCTGGGCAGTGGCTGGAGATGCTCCATACTTTAGTCAAAGATTGTGAGTGACAGTAAAAGAAAAAAGAACTGTGCTACAGATGTACATTCTTACCATCTCCATTTTGTTTGATTTGTGCCATCTTTCTATCCCTTTCTTAAAAACAAAGGTATACATTATTCTACACAAATGTGGAAAGATTCATTAATTTATTTTAATCTTCCAACTTACTTTTTTTTAAAATTTTAGTTGTCGTGCTCCATGAGATGTTTGTAAATTTCAGCTGTGTCCTGGTGCATAGATAGAGGTATGCTGATGGAGCTTCATATTATTCACTGTAGGAATCATTGATACAAATGTCCACCAGAGAAATCTGCTAGTTCAGCCAGTTCATTTTTGGAAGAATGCTCCACATCAGCTTGCATTCCAAAACCGCACATTATCTATACAAACATCTCCTGATAATGTAATAAGTCAATACCATCATACTTAAGATATAGGAATTGCAAAGAGCATTTTACATAGAGAAGGCTATTAAGACCAAGAAGTACAAAAAATGAGTACCCTATCAGGAAATTATTTATTATCTGTCCTTTGTGGACAAATATTCAGAGCATAATAAGATGTGGCATCATCAGATTCACAATGTAGATTAGTGCTGCACCTAGCAGTAGCTAGCTGGTTTTCAGGTGAGATGTGCATTTGGTAGATGCTAAAACTCAGTTTGCCAAGAATGCACAATTTAACATCCCTTAATGGTGAAAGCAGTATAATTGTATCTAGGAATAACTAGACTGACCAGTCAATGAATGGAAACTATTATGTTTGGAAGGGGGAATCTGCAAGAAGAGGTAGAAGAAGGAGGAACATGGGATTTTCTATGATAATGGTACAGTGGTCTGTAATCTACACCCTTCTAATCCTTTCAGATACAGATTGGGAGGGGATGGTAAGGGTAATTCAATTTTACTTTTAAATAAATGTAATTTTCTGTCAGTAATTATGTTCATCTGGCAAGCTGAACAGCTAGAAACAGGGAAAACAATAAACAGAAAGGACTCTAGCAACATCTTTCTAAAAAGAAAGTTCTGAGAAGCTGAGAAAAAAAACATATGTGGTTTCCTGGCTGGATTTGTTTTCTGTGGGCTTGACTCTCCTCTCTGAAATACTCTGCTGATCAGCAAGCCATGTGGAGGGTAGTTCAGATGTCTTGCTTTGAAAATAAATGATGATTCCATGCTACCTCATACAGGGCAAAATCCATCTCCCACGTCCATAAGACCAGCTGTGTAGTCCCTGTCACTCCTTGTCACTCTGTCTGACAGGGGTGGTCCCTTATACGCCATTTCAGTTCTAACCGTTCTTACGTAGTGACAGAATTTAGAGAGGAAAAAAAAAAAGGAGGAATTGTTTCCTCCCTGCTGTGGCTTTGTGCTAGAAAGGACGAGTAGTTCTGTCCTCAGACGTTTAAAGTTTGATTGAAAGTTTGGTCCCTTATCCAGCTGGTTTATACCCAGCTACCAGACAGTCTTGAGCCCGGACCAGCTCATTTTTCAAGATTAGAAAAGCTTCCCAAGTGAGGTGTCAGAGGGTATGCTTGAAGCCCGAGAGCCATTTGGAGAAGTCTTAAATGTTGCAAGTCTCTGGGAGTGTAGTTTAAAGAGATACTGGATTTGGCAGTAAAGCTGGCCAAACATATTAATGTTTCTGCACTACATCCTGCCCCAAACTTCTTTTTCCTGCTCCAGTGATTAAAATTTCCTCTTCCACATTTGTACAGTTGTTTCTTGTGGGAGACTGGCTGGCTGAGCAGAGGCATGTCAACATAGAATTGATAAGTCAGCAGGATCTCAAGAAGTGGCGAAAACAGCTGGTGTGAGAACTAATAAAGTGCAAGGACACACTGACCTTGTTTACTCCGGCATAAAGCCGACAAGAAAGTTGTGGTTAGCAAAAGGGAACGGCAGCTGGAGGAAACAGGGTGTTGGGAGAAACAAGATGTGTATGTAAATGTTGGGAGAAACAAGATGTGTATGTAAAGGCTGGCATTTAGGCTACTAACCAATAAGGAGCTTGGCTTTTGTAATATGTATGAGCTAATTAAGGAACCTATAAAGTGTGATGATTGTATTCTAATAAACGAAGTCTGCTGATCCCTCACATTGAGTGACTGCTCCTTCCCTCTGCTTTGGCAAATGGCACGACATTTGGCGCCCGAACAAGGGACCCGGCGACCCGATAGCGGAGTCCGGAAGCCACGGCCAGTAGAGAACTAAAGTGCGGTCCTGTAAGCAGCGCAGGAGGTGAAAGGGATATTCGTCCCCGCACCCGGGAGCACCTAAAGAGGCTGTCCCGCCAGCTACGCGCCGCCGAAGTCTGCAAAGGCTGCAATAGAGCGCTCTTTAAAGGTATGAACAGGCAAGCGGCGTATAACTTGCTCAAATGCTTCTTAGAGAAGCGGGGCACAGAAGGGGTAGATTTAAAGAAGGAACTCCCTGACTTGTTAGAGTATGGGGTAGCCCGGGGAATTTTTTCAGATTCTAATACGGACTGATAACGGAGCAGTCTGGCCAACTGCCTCCCAGTGAGCGACCGCTATCATGGAAACAGAGGCGGCAGCTGTGTTGCTCGTAAGCATCCTCTCCAAGAGAGGGATCGAGACAACGGTAAAACAATTATGTGCGTTGATTAGGACAACGTTGGGGACATTTTAAGGACAGTCAAACTATTTTTTCTGACCTTGAGTGGCGAGAGCTTGGCAATACTATGTGGGAGCAGACTATCACGGGGGATGAAAAGTCAAAGAAGGAGATTAAAACAGTGCGGGAACTATGGAGGTCTGTGTCAGAGACTTTAAAAGCCATGAAAGCTGAAAGAAAGGTGGCTTGTGCAGCCACTCAAATGCTAGCCCCAGAACCCTTGCCTGATAGACCGAAGAATACAACATCTGGACTGTTTCGGTTCTTTGGGCCGTCTGCAGTCCGAGGTATGTCGGGTACCCCCAAACGAACTGCCTTGGAAGCCAAGTATAGTGTTCTGGGGGGTGACGGCGCTTCTGAACTGCTTGAAACGTACCCTCCGCTTACGGACTGCAAAGATGCAGAAACTAGCGGTAACGGGGCCCCTCTTTCACCTGAGACGGTCGCGGAAGAGCGACGACCCGGAGAGGAGGAGCGGCTGGTTCCGTTAACCCCTCCGTGGCCAACAGCCCCACCTCTAGGAGTCTCTTCAGGTGCGTCTACTCCACCACAGGGTGACAGCAAAGAACAGAGTATGGCTGGGACTAATGAGCTCCTGAAGAAGGTGGTGCAACAGTTACAGGACTTAACAATTACAGCCCAGAGGGGAGGGATGGAGCACCTGTCCGGGGCATCAGGGGAATCCCTACCCCCTTGCCTCTCTGGACCACCAGCGATGGTTCAGCCCAGACGCTGGAGCGAAGTGGCTAGAGACGCTATGCTGGACGGGCAGTGGCAAGCGGTATCCAGCTTGGGGGCGAGTGCTTTTCCTGTGCTGCAAGAGAATAACGGCAATAAGTGGGCACCTCACGATTGGAAAATCCTTCAGCAAGCAAAAAACACTGTGTCCCAGTATGGGATAAAATCAGAAGCTTCACGTCAAATTGTAATCTGGATTTTTTCGGCTGACCTGATGTGCCCTTCTGACTGCCAAAACCTTATGCGGCTTTTATTGTCACCTACACAGTATTTGTTGTGGGGGTCGGAATGGTCACGGCGGGCGGCAAGTGCTGCGGCACAGCATCAAACGCAGGGGGATCCCCTCTATGGGATTACCGTGGAAATGATAACGGGGACGGGAAGGTTTAATGATATTAATGCTCAGTTGTTTTTTCCTATTGCTTTGTTGCAGTTGTCTGCCAAACTGGTGCTAGATGCCTTTTTAGCCTTACCCGGTTCGTCCACTCCATCCTTTAGTTCTGTACAGCAAGGTGCCACTGAAGCGTATAGTCATTTTGTCGATCGCTTGTGGGGGGCGATATGTGGGGAAAAAAAAAAAAAAAAAAAAAAAAAAAAAAAAAAAAAAAAAGAGAGAAAAAAAGAGAAAAAAAAAAGAGAGAGAGAAAAAAAAAGAGAGAGAGAGAAAAAAAAAAGGAAAAAAAAAAACCAACAAACAAAAAAAAAAAACAAAAACAAAGAGTGCCTACAGTGTGTACCGTGAGTATTGTGTCAGTGTTACCATTGTGATAAGAAGTGGTGGGCCCGGTGCACGCGCGCACAAAGGTGATCTGAAACTTGCTATCTAAAAGAAATAGTGCTGTATAGAATATTAATAACCACTGGACACGAAATACAGTCCACGAAACTGCCAAATTGATTATTGTTTAAAAAAAAAAAAAACAAAACAAAACAAAAAAAAACCAACAAAAAAAGAAAGGCAATTCGCCTAGAAGAGAAAATGTTGAGCCAGGCAGATGTGATCGTAATTGGGCTAATCTTAACAATCCCAGGGTCGGCAACTATACATCGCATTAACCCAAGGGAAAATATGTGGGTAACCTGGGCAAATAAAACAGGGCAGCCCGCGTTTTGCCTTTCCCTCGCCTCAGCAACTGAGCCGTTTAGGACTTGTTTGTTAGGTATGCCTGGATATAAGGAAGGTGACTTTGCCAGGTTCAGTACTGGCAGTTGTACTAATGTGACTGCAACTAGCAACTGTAGTGCTAACTTGATAAAAGGATTAAATCACTCGCTACCCTGGAATCCCCAGGAGTTGGAACTATTAGGGTCGATGCGAGTTGGAAATACATCTAAAAATTGGACTCAGACATGTTTTATATTTGGGGGACCCCTACAGACGGGTATCCACTTCTACCAGACAAGAAATTGGACAGGGTGGACTAATGTCACCTCTCACGCATCTTACTACAAGTATCAGGATGCGGGCGATTTTTGTGGTACCAATGACAGTGGTAACAGCTATGCTTTAGGAGCGGCTGGAGCGGAAACAAAGGGAGGAATAGGGATCTGGAACAATGGTACCCCAAAGGCGTTGCCCCCACAGGTATTTTTAATATGTGGGGACAGGGCCTGGCAGGGTATCCCAGCAAATGCTGTAGGAGGGCCATGCTACTTAGGAAAATTGACCCTGCTGGCTCCGGGAGAAAATTGGTGGAAAACCGTAACAAGAAAAGAGCAGCAACAAAGACGAAAAAGAGCCGCCACGGGTCTTTCCCCAGACTGTCGTGATGACGTAATTCTGCCTAGCGACACCGAAAAGGTCTTCCTTTCACTATTTGTACCAGGTGCTGCAGCTGCGAGGGCCCTAAATGAGGTAGGGAAATTAGCTTGTTGGGCTAAAAAGCAGGCTGATATGACAACAGAGCTTATTGAAAAATTACTTGCAGATCAGGATAGCTTCCATCATGCGATTTTACAGAATAGAGCTGCTATTGACTTTCTGTTATTAGCACAAGGACATGGGTGTGAGGATTTTGAAGGGATGTGTTGTATGAATCTGTCTGACCATGGGGAGTCAATCCACAAACAGCTACAATGGTTAAAGGACCACACCAAGAATATTCAACAAGATCACGGGTTATTCGATACCTGGCTTAAGAATATATTTGGGGAACTGCCATCTTGGATAATAAGTTTAATAAAAGAAAGCTTATGCATTTTAATTGTTATATTAGTAATAAGTATATGCTCTTGTATAATTTTTAGCTGTGTGAAGAAAGCAATTATGAAAATTGTTAATCAAGTCTGGGTTGCTCAAAAACAAGAAGGGGGAATTGTGGAGGAGTGGCTGGTACAGCAGGGGCACGATCTAGTATCCATGAGCAACCCATGTTTTTAACAGTAGCAGGGATATGCTGACAAAAACGGCTGGTGACCTTGACCATCCTTCCCTGAGCAGAAGAAGGAGCCTCACTACGTGATGAACAACAACAGCGGAACAACACCCAGGATAAGGAGGAGGCACAGATCGGCGAGACCAGCCGGCAGCTACCAATGAGAAGGGCTAACTAATTGGCTAGGCCTAGGAGGGTGGTTAAAGGGAATAATTCAGAGCATAATATTAATACTAATAATAGTGATTATAGGATTATTGTTGTTTAGTTGTGCTTTGTCTTGTATTAAACGATTAATAACACGTATATCTAGTGACGCTTGGCTAGCCCAAAATAAAAACGGGGGAATTGTGGGAGACTGGCTGGCTGAGCAGAGGCATGTCAACATAGAATTGATAAGTCAGCAGGATCTCAAGAAGTGGCGAAAACAGCTGGTGTGAGAACTAATAAAGTGCAAGGACACACTGACCTTGTTTACTCCGGCATAAAGCCGACAAGAAAGTTGTGGTTAGCAAAAGGGAACGGCAGCTGGAGGAAACAGGGTGTTGGGAGAAACAAGATGTGTATGTAAATGTTGGGAGAAACAAGATGTGTATGTAAAGGCTGGCATTTAGGCTACTAACCAATAAGGAGCTTGGCTTTTGTAATATGTATGAGCTAATTAAGGAACCTATAAAGTGTGATGATTGTATTCTAATAAACGAAGTCTGCTGATCCCTCACATTGAGTGACTGCTCCTTCCCTCTGCTTTGGCAAATGGCACGACAGTTTCTGGAGCTGTGCCACAACCTGCATCACTAAAATTATACAGGCTACAATCAACTTATTTTGGGGAGGTAATTCTTCACAGTAGCTTTTGTCCAATTACACTTTTCTTTTTCCCTTTAGAAATAGGCAAGAGATTGGGAAAGACATGACTGTGGTTCTGGGGTTAATTTGTAATTTATACTGTCTGGAGAGGTCTCTGTATATTTGAGTGATGCTATATTCTACACAGGCCTGACAATTCTTCGTGTATAATGTCATCGTGCAAAATATAAAGGAAATGAGAACTGAAGTTGCAATTTACTACTGTGAAGAGTCCTACTCGTTGTGATAAAGTATTTATCATGAGAGAAAAGAAAGACGTATCTTTGCTTCTATAGGGTCTGTTAAGCAGCATCGCAGGGATTTCTTAGCTAGAATTTAACAGATTCCAGGTTCAATTTCCAATATAGCTTTTCCCTTAGGTGCATGTTTTTCCCTTCCTTTCATCACTGAAAGTCCAGGATGATCTGAAAAAGTTCTATGTAGGAAGCTAACAGGTGATGGAATAAATTTGTAGATCTATCATGAATGTGAAATAATTGTTTCTCCAGAACACCTCTTTGATGCCACACCAGGAGACTACTGTGATTTAGTCAGGAAAATGTAGTGTACGTACAAAAGAAACATTTTGTTAATCAACCTAAGAATGTTGTTACATGTATTTGTTGCTCTTTTCCAGCTCCTTAAAGATAAAATATGGTTCCTTTTAATATTTTCTCAAAATTCCAGCAAAATCACCTCTGACAACCCAATCTGGTAATTGTACCATATTTGCTAATGGAGCTACAAGAACAAATATGGTACAAGATTCTGCTCACATTTATGGCTTTGGAAATAGATAAATAGCAGCAAGCAGATGAAGAAAAAAGAAGGAATTTATAACATCTGTGTCATAACTAAATGGTTATAACTTTGCAATACTTGGACTGTATCCACCTTTTATAGTACAAATTACCTGTATTAAAAGAATAGCCAAAGAAAGGCAGAGAAACATAGTTCTATTCAATTTATCAGTTAAGGTATTCAATTACTCCTTACATGAAAAAAGAAAGATACAGACCTGTCAGCTCTCATTACCGTCTTTTTGTCTGAATGGGCAGAACAACCTGAACTCTAACTTTTGTATTTCACTTTTTGCGTTTTAACACTGTCATCCAATTGGGAAAAAGTGTGACTGGACCATAAACTGGGAGTTAGCGAACTTAAAAAAAGAGAGACACTTGCCTTGACCTGTATAAACCCAAACTTCAGTAAGGATATAAAAACTAAAGAACTAAGCATGTACTGTTTTAGAAATCAAAGTGATTAACGGCAGTTTGCAAGTGGCACATAGTCACACACCTGAACTTGCCATGCAGAGAAAAATTGCATCTTAAAGCCTATTAGTTAAGTTTGAGTGACTGCAGTTTACAGACCTGTACTGACAGAGCTGGTCTTTACACTGAAGACTAGTATGAATTGTAGTGGTTGTAACACCAAATGTTAAAGAACTGCTTTATGAGGAAGTACATTCAAAGTTAATTCATTTGGTTTTTAAGTAACTTTTCATACATATTTCTCCTTTGATATTTTGTTCTTCCAAAGGCAGCGAAGGGCAAGGTCTTTTCTTTATGTGCTGAAACTAGGCTAAGTCTAGAAATGTCAAAAATAATATTTGTCAGTGAAGACTGCTAACTGATGCTGATTATGATAATGCATCTGATTCATAAAAAGATTAAACATTTTGTTTTAAATAAAGGCATCACCTGCCACTATTCTTTCTGAAGGTCAGCACTTAAGTGCTTTTAAGCACATCTATTTCTTCAGTGTGCTTTTTGGCACTTACTGTACTGCTTATTTCTTGACCATCAACAAGGTAGATTTTTTTTCCCCAAGTGTTATTATGTTTCGGACAAAGTATAATAGAACTTTTGTATTCCAGTCTAATTAAAGATAGCGAACAGTACTACTTCCAACAAAATTTTGCCTTAGCTTTCACTTATGCTCAATCTTGTTCAGAGATTGTGTTTATTTTAAAAATAAAAATACCGTTTCATTAACCACTAGTTAAAATTGATCATACAAAAGAAATAGGAACAGCAGCATGGAACTTTCTACAATAGAGCCTTTTTGAAGGCCCAGCCTAAAATTGTGTGTGGTACTTCCCACAGAAAGCAAAGAGCATCACAAGCGGATTTGCCGCTTTCTGCTCTAAGTAGGAAAAAAAAAAACCACAACAAAAAAACCCCTTCAACCTTCTGAACTCACCTTCTGTAACATTAACACATATATATGAATATAAGCATTACATATATTACAGATGTATGTGAATATATGACACATAAAAAAAGAGTTATTGAATATTCGACAGAAACGCCAAATGTCAGAATGTATTCAACATACTTAATATACTACTGGAAGATGCTAACAATATGATACACCTGGCATAGGAATTTATAAGGAGTAAACCAAGAAAAGATATATTCCATTACAATGTTATGCCTTAAACAATTTTACTGAAAGTTTATTACAAAGCTGAACAGTTCAATGTAATTTTGGCTGTATCTGAAAATTAACTTTTTTTAAAAATATGTAAATACTTTACTCATAAATTTTTCTTCAGCTTGTTTATACAGAAATCGCTACCATGAGTCATACTGCCTGTGTTGGGAAGGTAGCATGGAATGCTTTCTAAAAATATAACTGTTCTTTCTACATTATCACCATTTGATATTAACCCTATATTAAGGAGGAAAAAAAGAGAGAGATGAGTTTTTCTTATTCTTTCTCTTAAAAAAAAAAAACTTAAAAGGGAGAGAAATTTCACTGTACATTCTCTTTGAAAGAAGTGCTCTTCTTTTGTAATTACCTGCACTGCACCTAATTCTAACACAAATATATTCTAATTTCAATACAAATATATTCAAATTCTAATAAAGCAAATCATCTTAGTTCATAAATATGAATATCATTGCCATATCAGTATGATATAATGGCTTAAGTTTATCACAATAAAAATGTCTTTTCCTTATGAAAATATTTATTTTTTCAGTGAAAAAAGTTATTATTATTACTATTTTATTTCAATTATTAAACTGTTCTTATCTCAACCCACGAGTTTTCTCACTTTTACTCTGTCAATTCTCTCCCCCATCCCATCAGCGGGGAGGAGAATGAACGAGAGGCTGTGAGGTGCTCAGTTGCCAGCTGGGGTTAAACCACAGCAGTCCTTTTTGGCACCCAAGAAATAAAATAAAGTAAAATAGTAATAATAATGATGATAATAATAATAAAAAATAAAAGAATATACAAAGCAAGTGATGCACAATGCAATTGCTCACCACACGCTGACCGATGCCCAGCCAGTCCCCGAGCAGCGGCCCCCCCGGCCAGCTTTCCCCCAGTTTATGTACTGAGCATGACGTCATATGGTATGGAATAACCCTTTGGCCAGTTTGGGTCAGCTGTCCTGGCTGTGCCCCCTCCCAGCTTCTTGTGCACCTCCAGCCTTCTCAGTCGGTAGAGCATGGGAAGCTGAAAAGTCCTTGACTAGTGTAAGCGCTACTTAGCAACAACTAAAACATCGGTGTGTGATCAACATTATTCTCACCCTAAATCCAAAACACAGCACTGTACCAGCTACTGGGAAGGAAATTAACTCTATCCCAGCCAAAACCAGGACAGGGCGTAAGATCAGCTGTACAGATTTGAGCCATGCTTTACAAGCCAGCGAGAGAGTGGTCGCTTGCCCATTTCATTTACTAGAACACACATAGCCAGGGAAACTAAAGTACTTAAACCCCCCCCCACCCCCCCGTTCTTAAACCAGTTACTTTCCTGAACAAATTTAGCAACTGTTAAGAAAGACTTCATGAGAAAATATTTCCTGCTGTCTACTTAAATTATATATTTGATTAGTTGTTTTCTTGAAATAGATCTTAAAATTTGCTGGAATTTCTTGCTGGGTCAAAAAACGTGGGTTTTTTGGTTTGCTTTGTTTTGTTCCGTAATGACTGAGAAAATCCT
This sequence comes from Aptenodytes patagonicus, assembly GCF_965638725.1. NCBI lineage: Eukaryota > Metazoa > Chordata > Aves > Sphenisciformes > Spheniscidae > Aptenodytes > Aptenodytes patagonicus. The sequence continues at coordinate 34,223,771 of NC_134951.1, read as the reverse complement.
AACAGATACAAAGGTACCTCTGTTGTTATTTTAAGATACAAATCAAGCAAACAATCAAAATAGAATTATTTCCTAAGTTAGAGGTAAATTGCTGTAACTTCATTAAGGAGCCTGAGAATACTGCTATCATGTCAGCTCTGTGAGGGAAAGGTTAGGGGAGCAGAAGAAACTCACAATTTGCTGGCAGTCCAGGCTGAGATAAATAAATAGCTATCATCAGCTTCAAAATTTAGAAACTCGCTTAAAGAACCAAGCATTTCAAATAAAGAATACATGATAGATTTGAGAGAAATATTTACATCCTAGGAGAGCTGGAATTCTAGTACAGGTTAGCAATGGCATTTGTAGATTAGAAACATATTAAACTAAATTCCTCAGAATTCCTCATTGATTTTACTGAGTGTGCCGTCAATAAGTCTGACCTGTTTTATAGTATATAATACACAATTTATTGGCATCTGGTTTCAGCCTTCCCCACCTCTCCCTCCCCGGTACCATCACTTTTTAAATTCCAGAATCAGATAATTCATATTTTGGCACCTAAGAAATTACAACACAGAGAATGAAGTACTCAAAAACTTGAATGTTAAGAATTGCCTTACACCAGATAAGAGGTGCCTGTAAATTGATAGTCTGTAGCTGACAGTAGCCATTATCACATAAACCTTTAGAGGAGTGTCTCCAACTTCCTGTGAAGAAAAATACCAGTGCACTTATATACTGCAGGCAACATCATACTTTCCTTTCCCTGTCAACCTTAGTTTTAACTTTCTCATCTCCAGCAGCCACAAGCAATGGTCTGCGATTTTATCCTCTTCTCTAAAGCACCAACCCTTCTCTTAACACTGTAGAAAATAATATAAAACTCTATTAGCCCTTTTCTTGACCCTGTGTCCCTTGACTTCACTTTTGCCAGTAAGACTTGAATCTTGGTTTAAAAAATAGCATTTTGGAAAAATGGTCATTTGATTAAAAAAAGATTGAGGAAGAGTGCTACGGAGAACCTTAACAATGCAGACTAGCGTGTGCATAGCATAGGTTTTAGCAGTAACAGAGGAAGGCAAGAGGCAATGTGATTAGAGGAAGAGCAGCCACAGAGGACCGAGCTGAAAGGGTGGAAACATTTACAGAAAATAAAGAGCAATTCAAAAATATATGAAAGTGGTGAAAGACATACAGAATAAAGGGATTGGGAAAGAGAGCAAAACATCATAGGACTTCTGGCAATGTTTTAAAGATTTTTTCAAATGAGGGTAATTATTAGAGAGCAAAGATATCTTTTATATGAATTGAAAAAGTGGCTTATACATATTCCAAATATTTTGTCTACACTTCCTTCTTTCATTTAACTGTAGGGTTGTATTTTGGTCACATTTCACTCAGATCTGATCCTACTTTCTATGAATTATGGCTGCTTAATTTTAGCTAACATGTTGTAATTTGGCTACTGAAAGATGAGAAAAAAATTAAATTGTCAAACTCCACAGCTGCTGCAATAATAAAATGGTTTCTATTTTTTTCTAAACAATTTCTTGACTGAAACCTCAAGAATGATACTTAGAATTTAATTATAACTTTATTTCAAAGTTCTTACCATAATCCAATTTTTAGTATATGAAAACTACTAGGATATTAAATGAGTGTAAATTTTTTTTCCTATACAAGTATATGAGCATAGGCCTCAGAGGAAACAACTGGACAAGAGAATTGAGTTCACCACTTCTGTTATGCAACTGTGCAATAACATTTTAAACTAGAAATAGGCCACAGAGCATCTGTCCTGCAATTTGCTACTCATTGCAGGTCTCAAATCTCCTCCAAAGATTTTCAAACTATTTTTAGACTTGCAGGGTAAAATAATTCCAAGGAACACAACAGCCATCTTAGAGAAGGTAAGCAAAAGAAATAACAACCTGGGCAAGGACAAAAGATGAACGCAGTCCAGAAAAGCAGAAGGGCATATCATACTATATACCAGCAAGAAAAAAAAAATAATTAGTGGCCAAGCATTACCACATGCCAGTACCACTAAGTCCAGTGCAAAATACAGCTATCTTTGAACCAACATTCAACATGATAATCTAAGTACCAAAAGCAGTCTAGCCAAAGCAACATGGGGTCTATCCTGAATTACTGCGCCCTGGTCAGAATTAAGACCACTTCCAGAACTTGAGCTAGTCAAAATTACCTCAGATATCACTACACTACAGCTGGCACCACCAACAGTTCTGGAGTTCCTGTCTTCAAGAGGTAACATATAAACGATATAAAAACATAATAAACTGTATTAAAAAAAAAACCACAAAACACCAAAACAACTACATAAACTACAGTCTTCTGAATGGTTGCATTCAACTAAAAAGATGTTACCTGAAGAATCAGCCTTTCATTTAATAATTAGTCTGCTAAAATTTACCTTTACTCCAGATGACAGAAATCACAGAATCACAGTATGGTTGAGGTTGCAAATGACCCCTGGTGGTCATCTGGTCCAACCCCCCAGATCAAACAGGGTCACCTAGAGCCAGTTTCCCAGACCATGTCCAGAAAGCTTTTAAATATCTCCAAGGAGGAAAACTCCACAACCTCACTGGGTAACCTATGCCAGTACTCAGTCATCCTCACAGTGAAAAAGTGTTTCCTGATGTTCAGATGGCACCTCCTTTGTTTCACTGTGTGCCCATTGCCTCTGGTCCTGTCACTGAGCCCCACTGAAAATAGCCTGGCTCTGTCCTCTTCACACCCTCCCTTCAGACATTTATATAAATTGATAAGATGCCTCCTGAGCTTTCTCATCTCTAGACTGAACAGTCCCTGATCTCTCAGCTTTCCCTCATAGGAGAGATGCTGCAGTCCCTCAGTTATCTTCGTGGCCCCTCACAGGTGCTCCATCTCTAATCTAGAGCAAATGTGTTCTCTGGAGATAGTGCAGCTGTGAGGTATTGCAGATGAGCAGCAAGATGGAGGTTTCTTGGGCAAGAAAAGAGCTTTTTGTGTACATATTGAACACTCAGGATACCTTCTACTCTCTCTCTGCTCCCACCTTCTACCCTCATACATATAGAGAACCTTCATATACATGTGTGTTTTCACACACATATGCATATTCACACATTCATATCTGTGCACACCTATCTCTGTCTCATTTTCAACCCCATTAATATCACATACAATGCAATGTCACATAAGGAATAATGCTACTAATGGAGGAATAAATGAGCATTCAATTATGGAAAGGAATTATTTTTAAGCATTGTACCTGGCATCTAAAAACTTTAGCTTTGGGGGCATTACAAATGTACAACATTAGCCAGTTAGAGCTCTAGTAGTAGCTTGAGTAGTCAGCACTATAGTTTGTAAACATGACGAAGTCATACTCTGAGAACTCTCTGCCGCAGGCTGCTATGGATAGTTCATACTCAACCTACTTCAGAACATCAACTAATCCTTATGACATCTATGAAAGGCAAATATCACCACCTTTCTTTTGAGATATACTTTGAACTCTGTGATGCAAGTTATACTAAAAGATGCCAAAAGTAAACAACTTTGCTACCTGTTACCATCATTCAGTTCAAGGCTGTTGTGCAATTTTCTAACTGGAGCATGATCAGCTTAGGAATGAAAATACCCTTAAGCATAATGGAAATATGGTTGTACATTAGAAACAGTTACTCATAAGCAGCAAGGATGAGGTTCTCCATAAGAAGAGCTGAAGACAGCAAGTAGGAAACACCTTCAAAAGCTCATGAAAAGAAATGACACAACAATCACACTTTATATGGTCTACTCCACTTTTCTGAGCTTCCTTCTTCTTGCTGAGCAATTTGTATTAAAACTAGATTTAATGGCTACCTTTTCTAGATAAGCAAGTGAGCCAAACAGCCTGGGACTATGGAGATAGGTTTTAAATCGCAGGGTCTTTCAGACAAAAATGGACAAAGTGTTTCTAAGCAGCTAAGATTAGTTTGGGGCAGCTGTATCTCAGTGCAGAGCTGTGGAGCTGGAAACAACTGCTCTCTTTCCTATCAAAGAAAGCAGAGCCCAAGAAAACATCTGATCTGTGCACCTCTCAAACACAGAAGTGGGAACACAAGTTCTGGTGCCAAATAGCAAAGGAACATAGAGAGGATTCATGCTTAGATATGAGAAATGTTGTTCACATTTAAACACAAATGTTTATTTGAGAGGGAAGTCTTTCATGTGAGGATTACACCTAACTCTGTAGATATAGAGCAACTTATTCCAGTGAGGGCCCATGAAGATTAGGCCTCTGTGCACTATAGCAATACAGATAAATAATTTTTATAGGAAACGCTGTATTGAAATGACTTAAGTTAATGAACAGGTGTTAAAACACATTTTACAAAATGAAGTGTATGCAAATTAATCATATGGCAAAGACCTTGGGACGTTCTACAACTACTTTCTATGTACAGCTGGAACTAAGCAACCCTAAAGTGGGCATTTATTGGTGGCCCTGGAAGATGATCAGGACATCTGTATGCACTGTGCACATCCCTTGAAACTCATGAGGCCTGAGAAAAATTATATGAGCTAATAAGGGATTAAAAAAACACAGAGGTGTCTTGAAGTACCTCTTAACTCTCTATCCTCTTCTGTGTGCTGTGATCCCTCCAGCTGCAGCTAAGGAGCTGAGACAACACCAATTAAGCCCTTCCTTAATACACAGAAATGGAAATCCTTCCCACTCCTTTCTTAAATGTTCTGTCTTCAACAGTTATGGAAAACCTGGCAAATAGGTAGGGTTTTGCAGCATATCCTGAAGGTCAGCAGTGAAGGGGAAAAAAAAAGTAAAACTTGGCAGAAAAACAGCTAAAGGACTGACATCTTGCCACTATTATCTATTTCCACAAGAGGTAAATGAGGTCATGCCTAACTGCATTTATATCAAGCTAAGCAGCCCAAAAGAACAGCTCAAAAAACCCTTTAGGCTTGCCAAGGTCCTAAACGGTCATTATCTTACATAGGACAAATTAAGGGACATTTATTGAGGGACTAGGAGAATCTTTAATTAAGGTGAAGAATAAATCCTGTCTTGCAATCCTTATACTTGTTTGGTTCCAAATTAGAGCATAAGTAAAATGGGTAGATTAAAAGAAGAAGAAAAGAAATAGATTCTTCTATAGGAACCTGCATGTCTGTGAAGCTTAAAGACATAAAAACATTGAAACCCTCCAAAATAACTATATTGATTTCTTAAACCAAACAAATAGAAAAGAAAAATGTCTTCTATTTAGTGTTGTCCTAATTAATTCTGCAAGCATTATTCTTGTGCTCCTGTGGAGTTAATTACAAATCAGTTTAGTATAATTAGATATTAATATCCTCAGCAATATTTTCTAATAACTCTTAAGTTAACAGTATCATTGCTCGATAGAGATGTTTTATCACTGTAGGCCAGATCTTACAATCCTGCAAGAACGAGCTGATTGCTTGCTGAAGAAATATTAGACAGCACTGCAGAATCTGGCCGTAACATTTAAAATTTTAATGATACAACAGGATTCATGCACATTGTTTTTCGAAGCTATCTGAAGAATTCAGGTGCACGTTATTCACATAGAATCATTCCAATCTTTTTTCCAAAATTCAGAGCATAGTATGAATTTTCATCTCAGCATTTACAAACACATTGCAAAACATAAACTGCAGGCTGATGTTATCTAAAGAAAGATTACTGACCAGTAACTAGAGTCCTTTGGGTTGTGTGATTGACAGGCAGATTTGTCCCAGCCCTTATGGCCCTCTCTGGAGGCATACAGCCACGTAAGGCAAAGCATGGACACCACCACTTCAGTTTCCTCTCAAATGCAGAATGTAAAAGAGAAATTCTGAGCAGAACTCTGAAGGGTGGGAGGAAGATTATGAGAAATGAATCAACACATGAACAACATGTCTTGTAGCCTAGCAGGTGAATACAATGTCCTTTCTGTCTTTTGGCCACCACCATCCCACAGCTCTGTTCAGACTCTGTGAAATTCCCAGCAGTACTTCCCATACATTCAGTAATTATGGAGTTTCTGATTCTTCATGTAAGTCACAACTACAGGATCAATTTAGCAAGTGCTGCATCAGCTCTGTATACCACAGACAGGCATAATGCAAGGTTAAGATATATAGAGCTCCAAGTATCTGCTAGACAAATATCAGTCTTCAAAACATTTCCCAGGAAAGCCATAGACATAGCTTGAAATACAAAGAGATACTTAACTGTCATTTTCTTCTTATATAAGTTTCATTACAGACTTCAATCCATATCCGGTGTATGAATATTATATAGACATCAAGAATCACCTGATATTGTGGGTGTGAACAGCAGTCTTAGCTGAAGAAGTTTCATGAAAAAACAGGTATGTTGATATCTTGCTTAATTTGGAACTCAAAAATCCCCCTCGTGAAAAATTTTGGGTGTTTTTTTAAGAATTTCCTATCTTAAGAAAACCAGAAAGGATACCTTCAGTGAGAAAAATAACAAGGACCAAGTGCCGGCTACCCAAAGAGGGAGATGCTGGGAGCTCCGCGGGCAGATTCTGCAGAAGAGAGTTGCTATTCAGGTAATAGGTTAACCAGTGCCCTTTGAGACTTGAGGATAGAACTTATAACTACAGGCTCATGACAGGCGGATATATGGAACTTAATCAAAGTGAAGAAAATCCATATTGCTTTAGTGGAGGATACCACTAACTTAAGGTTGGTGGGAAAGTGGTTTGTGGAAAGACAAGGCAAAGAACATGGCTTATTTTGCCAGGTAGATGCACTACTCTTGCTGAGTCTAATAGGGACCTTTCTGCAAGAGATCAATATTCTCCATTAGTAAGGTCCATCTATATATCCACGTCTGTACCATGCTATAGAACAAGATTAGTTTGGATAGTGAAGTAGCCTGCATTAGAAGGTGTGGGAAATTAAGCTGAGTCCCTTGACTCCTCATTGATTGTCAAAGGCTCAGATACAAAAATTCTTTCAGCTATGTAGGATCATCAGTGCTATTTGCTGACACACTGGGACCAGGGCCTTTAGACCCAGAGGTGTCAAAGGCAAATTAGACTTGTCTGCTTCATCACAAAGCCAGGATCTGATGGAGACTCTCAACACTATTTTGGGTTTGAATGGCCACTGGGGTCTGAGAAACTCTTGGGTTTTTTTTCAAGTGCTACTTTTCAGGGCTTTACAGCTTTTTCTTATGATTCTGTTGTTTGAGGACAGGGTACACTGTACACTGCAGATGAGAAATCCGGACAAAAAAGGCTGTAGTAATGGATAAGAAAAAGAACAGAGCACCAAAAGAAAAACAGGAGGAAACAAGAAGAGAGAAGAACCTTTGTAACAAGAATTTTTGGATGGATAAACAACTCCACCATTAAGTACTTTTGGGTCCCCACAAGGACAGATCATGCAGAACCCTGCTTCGACTAAGTGGTTGGTAGGATCCGTCATGGCACTTTGTGAGCTTGGCTTAACTTGTTCAGGCTGCAAGCTTGAGGAAATGAGGGATCCCCTACACATACCACAAAGTTAAAAAGTAAAATTTTACATTTGAGTGACAAGGCAAATGAGCAACCTCTCTGAGAATGTATATGTGGACTTTCACTGCAGAACAATAAAAGAACTTGTTACTGCTCTAAACTGAAAAAATAACTGAGATGAAGCACGGTAAAATATCAATATCTTAAATTTTCATTCCAAATCATATAGAAAGTTTCCTGATTCCTTCACAGACTGTAAATAGTGCTATCCATGATCCAATAAAATCATAAACACCTTTATCTAATTTACAAAGCATGAAAGAATTGAATCATACACCAAGGCAAGCACAAATTTTAATTATTTCAGGAAGACAGAGATGTCGTTGATCTGAAACCCAACAAAGGGGCAAAGAATCATAAGCCCTTATTGTTTTTATTCCCCTAGCTGTTATAATAGAAAGAGTGTATGTGTGCATGCTCAAATATATATGGACACAGAAACTGTAAGTACAGCAGTTAGATAACTTACTGTTTGGAGAAACATTCATAAGAATGTAAGCAATCAATAATATCATCATGGAAAAACACTGTACATACATATATAGGGCATACAATATATAAGACAATAAAATATTTAAATATTTGCAAGTAAGTGTAACTCCAAGGAAAGACTCAAATGAGCAATTAAAAAGCCCCAGCTTTTTAGTTTTATCTTAATCTCCTTAGACAAAACCACTCAGAATAACAGAATTTAAATGGAAAAGAAATCTCTTAGAGTCATTTAGACTTACCTCTTACACAACACATCTCTAGTTCATCAATTTTGCATAGGAGGGAAATACTCTTCTCTTCTACATAAGTAAATACTATCAAGCCAAACATCTTGGGACATAGTTTTGGAAATAAATTGTATTACAGGTAAAGACTCCAAGTGATGAATTTACTACTTTGTTCAATAAACCATTACAATGATTAATTACTCTCACTCTAAGAAGGTGTGATTTATTACTAATTTCACTTCACCTAACCTCTATCATCAGATGTTAGACCTCATGCTTCATTCATGCAGCTCCATCTACCATGACCGAAATTTCTGCTCATCCACTGTAATTTTTCACAATATTTTTTCATTTGCTATACATTCTTTTTTACCATGGTTAAAGATCTTGTAGTAGCTTTCTGAAGTTAAAAGAGCCACCATCAGCTTCTTTTCCACCATACAATTTAAATATTTTACACTTCACATTGCTGTGTATTCCTGAAAATCTTTTGCTTTGTCATCAGCTTATCTCTAAATTAAGTGATGTGGTCCTTTTGTATTCAGGCAGTATATGAAGCATTCAGAGAAACACAAAAGTAAGTGGCAATTGAGAATATTATTTTCTTTTTTCTTTTATATTATATTTCAAGAAGTAAGTCAGAGCAAAATTTCTGCAGGGCCTAGTAAAATTATTTACCATCTAAATTAAAAAAATTGTTCTGGTTTTTCTTCACTCTTTTTACACTGATGTATGTCTGTTACTGTCTGTGGAATCTCTTCTGATTTACATCAGACAGAGCTACAATACACTCAGTATTTCTATATTTTTACAGGTTTGTACATAATTTATTCTGTTACATTTAATATCATTAAGTGTGGACTCAAAGTACTGTCTGAGACCCTACCTTAAAGGTATTTTATGACATAAAAGTTTAAGCAGGAAATTTGCTGAGGGCATTTTTTCTGCCACTAGGTTCAATATAAATATTAATATCGTACTAGCTATATTTTTAGAATTTAATTTTTAGCTCAGTTTTATCACTACCTTGCAGATAGGCAGTTTTAAACCGTACTATTTTAGCCTAGTAAAATCCCCTATGCTGTTTATCATAATGTATTTTATGCTGTTTTTGTCACAATTCCAGAAAGTTTTTCAGAGGTCTAAATACTGCATTATTTTTACTTCAGTCCTTTTACGGCTTAGCTACAGCTATATTGACAGATTCTCACATATGTTTATAAAATTAAATTTAACCTGTTCCTACTTCAAAAAAGATACTCTGATCACCAGAAAGAAAATAATTAAATCAAAATAAAGATTTATAAACTTTGTAGCTTTTAAATAAAAACTCACAAAATTAAGCATCATTTTTCAGTGAAGGGTGGAGCTTCTTCACACTCAATTATTTCTACATTACTATTTTTCAGCCAAGCTTTTAATTATCTCTTTGTCAAGGAAGGAGCAGAAATATTGTCCAGTTTGTTAAATGCTTTGAGTTTATACGATGGGAGGGACATCTAAACTATAAACTGTGGATTTAGGGAATTTTACAATAAAATTCCATTTTAACATATGGAACTGTGATTGATTTTATTTCAATGTGTTCTTCCTGCTAGTAGAAATGCCAGTATTTTCAGATATAGTTGCCTATGACTATCCAAAACATAGTAAGGAGGATTCTGGAGCCAAACTCTTTTTGATGCCAGGGACAATGCCCAAAAATTGAAACCTGAGAGTCTTAGGTTGGACATTAGGAGGAACACCACCCCACCCCACCCCCCCGCCACATTAAAATCTGTGGAACAGGCAGCCCAGAAAGGCTGTGGACCCTCCACCTTTGGTGGTTTCCAAGACTCAGGTAGACAAAGCCATAACTGATCTGAACTAGTGCAGGGATACTCCGGCTCTGAGCAGGTGGGTATATTAGATGATCTTTAAAGGTCCCTTCCAACCAGTTTTTCTATGACACAGTGATTCTACAGTTCCATATTGCCCGAATGTACTGAGTATGTACCTACAACTCACCAGGCATAACTGTATCCTATATTGTCTCCTCCCTCTCCTAAGTATAAGATATGTGAACTTGGAAATGGACCTAGAAAGGAGAAGGAGGAGACCAGAAAAAGAAACTTTGTCAGGAAGGCAGCAGTGATTCTTCCAATGCCTTAGGTGCTGGCATGCAAATGCAGAAAAAACATGAGCAGGAAATCTTAACAAATTATAAGAATGATGAAGATAATGACTTAACTGAAATAACAGATGCTCATGAAAAAAAATTGTGTCTAGAATATGAATAAATAAGAGATTAATGGGAGACAGACAGGAAAAAAGGGTATCTGTGTGAGTAGATATAAAACTGATTAGATAACCGTAACCCCTAAGTATCAGTGGTCTATTATCAACATGGAAGGAAATATCAAAGGGGTCCTGAAGCACTCTGACTTAGACTTGCTTTTTAAAATATTTTCATTAACAGCATTGATGATGGAAAAGTGAAGATGCTTATTAAGACAGCAGATGACACCAGGTGCGCAGAGATCACAGATACACTGGAAGACAGGATTAGAATTTAAAAGCATAATGAAAAATTGGAGGAATTTAAAAAAAGGATAACATTCAAAAGAGAAATGCAAGATGATCTACGTGGGAAAAAAACCAACTATGTCACCACAAGACAGAAAAAAAATAGCTAAATAGGTCTGCTGGATAAAAATTATTACACTGTTGTGAAGAATACAGGGTTGTAGACTGGACTGTGTCTTGCACAGCATATGAAATCATCCTATTAATAGTCTCAAGAGGGGTAAGACCTCAAAAGTAGCACTGTGTCCAGTTTTAGGCACTGCACTTCAAAAAAGAGATATGTAACAGCTGAAGGATGATAATGAGAATGATCAGAACAATCTGGCAACAAAGTCTGAAACAACTGACTTTGCTCAGCTGCAGGAAGAGGAGGATAGGACAGTAGTGCTCAAGGATGTAAAAAATGCTTGCCAAAAAGAAGGAAATATTTTTCCTATGTCCATAGCCGATAGAAGAAGGAACTGATATTACAGTGAGAAATCAAGCAGCAGTAAGGATTCAAGCTAAAAACTAGTAAAAACTTGCTGATGATAAGGGTAGTGAAGCACTGGAATATATTGCCCATGGATGCTTAAATGGGCTTGTGGTGGTGGTGTCATTAAGGGCAGGTTCAGGAAACACCTGTCAAGCATGAGAGTCATAGCAGATTCTAGCCTGGAGTACAGAAGTAGACTAGATGGCTTTCCAGGGTCTCTTCCAGCCCTCATATTATGAATATATGATGTTGATTTGTTTATTGTTTTGTTTTTTGAGGATTTTTTTTTTCCTCAGGGACAAAACCCCTAAGAAGTCAAGGACTTTTTTTCCCCAAAGTTTTATTTTTAATGTTTGCTGGTAGGCTGAAGTTGTCAACTGAATTCTTCAGCTGTAACTAAAAGTAACTTCCCAGATACAAGTATCTGAGAACTTTAGAAATTCAAGAGTTACTTATGTAGAGGAAATAAAAATATAATTATTTTTTAATTTTTAAAAAAATTTTTTTTAGAAAATAAGAACTTGGTATATAGCTAAGACTGTTTCCTGTTGGAAACAGTAGAAAGGACAGAAATTATCCCTGCAATCCTTCAGTCATCCCTTCCTCCATTCTTCTCCTGCTCTTCTCCTAGAAAGACTTACAGTGCTTTTGCTACAGACTTTCAAATGTCTGAACAATTTAAAATGCAATTGCCAATACACTTGGTGATATATGTTGCAAGATGACAATTCATGAATGTTGATAGAGAAGGAAAATATAATGGAAGGAAAGGTGGTTACCAAAAAAACCATGTCAAATGGCAAAAGTCTTGAAACTAATGTCTGGAAGGAAGTGAAATCTCCTATGGCGTGTTAACGATGGCCAGACAAAATGCTCATATTCAAATGCTTCAGGCACACTACTATAAAGGAACTGAACTTTTCACTAAATAATTTATGCTAAAATATGTATTTTCTGACATTAGATTTCACTGCTTGGAAAAAATTGACTGATTTACATAATATTCTTATGCTGAGGATCTGACTCTAAAAAAGACCTAGCTTAATAATATGTTTTTAACACAACCTTCTATTGCATGTGTCAAGTTAAGTTGCATCCTAGCGTATTCTTCATCAATCAGCAACTATGGACATACGTATTAAAGGATGTAAATCCAGACAAATTACAGAATTATCACTGTCATTTGAGATTATAAATATTTATATAATTCACATTTTTTTTTTCCAAATTAATTTGTCAACATTTCAAATAAGGGAATCAGGAGAACAGATTAGATTTTACTCCAAGATTTTCAGAAATTCAGTAGCAATTATTGTTTGACTAAATAAGGTAGGAGAGAATGGGGAAAAGAAACCACCCAAGCGACCAAAACCACTTTTACAATTCAGCAGTCTGTCATTGCAGCACTTTATTTAAAACAATATCCGTAATAAGCATTTGCCCCAGTCTAGTTTTCATGAGGTGAAGCTAACCATGCTTAATATCTAGCACTTCTATGGTAGAGCCAATCTATAGACATTAAATTACTGTAGCAAACATTTTTCAAAATTATTCTCATTTTTTAAAGATGGGAAACTGAAACATTTCGTAGTTCAGTTCTATATCTAAGGCAACAGTGTGACTCAGTGATGAAGGCAGAAATAGAAACAGTTTCCTGGCTATTAATCCAGTACATATGATGACATGTACCAAACACCGTTTTCCAGGAAACTGAACAATCCATACATTATTAAAATACATTTTAAAAATATATAGAAAGTGAAAATACAGGTTACCGGGTATCATAAAAGGAAGGGCTTCATCTGACTCATTAATATAGGGTATGTAGGCACTGGATTGACAACAGACAAGCTAGCAGCACGTAAAGTAGATTATGCTTCAACTCTGCTTGGTATCTAGTGACAAGTTGATGGATGATAGTATCTGTCTGCTCTCTGGTTCACAATTTAATTATGCTTTTGATACAGTCAGAATAGCTGAAAACCTGAGAAAGAAATCTAAGGAACAGGAAACGTTAATGTTTAGCCATTATCATACAGATATTAAAAAAAAAAAAAAATCAGATCAACTTCAGATTTCAAAGTTGTATATAAACCTTGATAAACCTAGTATATTTATGCCCTATTTTGGGGTGGGGGTGGGGGCGGGAAAAGAAGAAAAAAGTATTGAGAAGAACAATTGGAATAAAACTACAGCGATATGAAAAGCTTAGAAGTCTGTCAATATTCTAAAGTGCTTTTCTCTGTTGATCTTCAAAGAGAGCATCTAACATCTTCCCCCAGTCACCTGTTTATTTTGTCTGGGCTGAAAAGGTCTGATTGCGATGGTGTCTAAATATACAACTTTTTCAAGTATAGAAGTCAGAAATCAGTTCTGTTGAATGAAATCTTTGTCAATATAGATAAAAGGTCAGTGCAATTTTATCTACAATATAGGATAAGGTTGACCCTTGGAAGAAATGCTTTATTGCTTTATGGGCTGCCGAACATAGTCTTTTGACACATTAATTCTTTTCTCAGCCTTTTATCTGAAAACACATTGGCGGATGTTATAAAAATAAGGCATTATTATGATGCAGTGTTATGTACACCTTCTCTTAGGAAAGTTCAGTACCATCACTTATATTTTTATTGACTGGTTAACTTTCAGTTGGATGCTCTCCTTTTCATAATCATCACTATTTCAGGCATCCATATTAAAATAAAATTGTCAGCCATACAAAGGTAAGACAGTAGTTTGAAATAGGAGTTCCTATTTCAAATGCTTGTAACAATCTGTGGAATGAATTTAACAAGCACAGAAAAGTTTTCAGGCATATTTAAACATATAAATTTCCCTATGGGACCTAGAAGTCCAAGGTCCATGCATGAAGTTCTCTAACAAAACAATTATTATTTTCCCCTGCATCAAAAGCAACATGTGCAATGGAGACTGCAGTCACTTTTCTAAGCAAGGTTGCTGTCAAGTTGCCTACATACAGAAAAAATTACTAGCTCTAGGTAGCTATGTCTGAAAACACTTGCCTAAAGCGGTCTCATAAATAATAGGCGACTAAGAAAGACTGTATTAGATCTGTAAGTACTCCTTCCTCTTCCAGAAGGGATGAATATTTTTCAAGCACATAGCTGAAGGCAAGGGGATGTGGATATAATACATGTATACCTTTATGTACACACAGATGTTTACAATTGACTTAAAAGATTTTAGTCTTTGTGTCATATGAAACAGAATTTTAAATGACTAAATGAAGTTTAAAAAATTATTAAATGAAAACAGATTGTAACAAATTAATTTGTGCTTAAGATGCGGAAAGTTAACCAAACCTTTTCAACATGGCCACCTTCTAAATCAATCCTTACATTACCCATTTGCGGTATCTAAAGCTATAATTTAATGCCAGTCAAGAAAAAGTTTATGAATTACATTAACTGCACATGAATTATTTTTAAAAGTACAAAACCTAATGATTATAAAGGTTTTATCGGTTGAAGACGTTCCACTGACTGATTGAAAGGTCCAGTCATTGTGGATGGAATTCCTAATCTCCCAGTTACAGAAATGTTGCACTTTCTTAAGTTTTGGTGATGCTCCTAAGAATTATATTATAAATTGTCTGTTTATGGAGGTAGTCTTGTTTCTAATCAATATGTCCAAGAAATTATTTCAAAATAAATACTTCTATAAGTCCTGCAAGAGGCCAATTAGGTTGCATAATGGAAGCTTGATGTAGGTGCTGTTCCATGAATGTGATATATGTCTCTAATTTAGGATTTCCTCCAGTTGTAGACAGAATTTCTATAATCAGAAACCAAATTGTTTCTCATACCATTGAGTAGTTCTATCAATTCAAGACTCAAGAATCTAACGAGTACAGTCTTCCAAGTTTACAGGAAGTTAAGAGCGTGATTTCCAACCTTCTCTCTTGATTTGAGCAATTTGTGTGTTAACATTTCCACATTTTTAAAATCTTGTACGAAGCAAAAGTTATTGTCTTGCTCCTGAAGAAGAAAATACTATTCATTTCTTATATGCTGGTACTCATGGAAAGAATTTAAAAGAATTTTAATTTTCTGCTCCTAAAAATTGACCACATCTGTAAGTTTTAGTGATAGAAATCACCTGCATTTCAGGGAGGAAAAAAAAGGACTTAATGAAAACAATAAAATCAATTATTCCCCTGCATTTGACAAGAATAAAATAATTCAGAAATTCATGTTCCCTGAATCTTAGTTAGTCAGCAGTTTGCACCTTTGAAGTTTTTCAGCTGGAGGCCTTTTGGTCTGGATCTGAAGGATTTTTTACTTTTGGAGAATGAATGTTCAGGATAATTCACGAATATGTTGTTCAAATATAGCAAAAAATTGTGTATATAATATGTGCACTAGAATCTTCTGATCTGAAACAAATAATTCTCCATTTTTTGCTTTTATATTGCAAAGTTATTTTGTAAACAGGAGAACGAGCTGCACATTATATTGTCATATTTTAAATATTTATATATTTATATTTTGTCATATTTTAAAAAGAAAACTGGATAGAAATCAAGGATTGATGGCATGATGGATAAAGGGGAGGAAAGCATCCAAGGACATTATCTTCAAACAGACATAATCAAGCATTTTAGAGGACTGTGAAGTCGCTTGTAAAGGCACTTAAAATGTGCTATGTGGATGTTTCCTACATCGGACAGATGTCCTACCTACAACATTTTCATGCTAAAAGGAAGTAATTTTTTCTGCATATCCACCTGTCTCCATTGCATTTGCTTTATCTCATCCAAAGAAAAAACATTATCTTTGTCTGCTATGACTTTGAATGAAAAGAACTACAGTCTCCCTTGGTTTTCCTTTAGTGATACCTTACATATGGTGGAGAAAGGAAGAAGAAATGCAAAAATTCCCAGGCAACAGATAGGCAGACAAAGCACTTTTAGGTAGCTGCTGTTGTTCTCCTCCTGGTGCTACACTCCTGACGTTTTAACTTTCCCTTTTTGGTAAGGGTGTGGTTTACTCTTTTACCGCTGGCTTCTTTCCAGTTGTAAGACATAACTGAGGATCAGGAAAAAAAGCTGTGTCCTGCTGAACTAATCTTCCTCATTATAAAATGGACATAGTCTTTTGACACATTAATTCTTTTCTCAGCCTTTTATCTGAAAACACATTGGCGGATGTTATAAAAATAAGGCATTATTATGATGCAGTGTTATGTACACCTTCTCTTAGGAAAGTTCAGTACCATCACTTATATTTTTATTGACTGGTTAACTTTCAGTTGGATGCTCTCCTTTTCATAATCATCACTATTTCAGGCATCCATATTAAAATAAAATTGTCAGCCATACAAAGGTAAGACAGTAGTTTGAAATAGGAGTTCCTATTTCAAATGCTTGTAACAATCTGTGGAATGAATTTAACAAGCACAGAAAAGTTTTCAGGCATATTTAAACATATAAATTTCCCTATGGGACCTAGAAGTCCAAGGTCCATGCATGAAGTTCTCTAACAAAACAATTATTATTTTCCCCTGCATCAAAAGCAACATGTGCAATGGAGACTGCAGTCACTTTTCTAAGCAAGGTTGCTGTCAAGTTGCCTACATACAGAAAAAATTACTAGCTCTAGGTAGCTATGTCTGAAAACACTTGCCTAAAGCGGTCTCATAAATAATAGGCGACTAAGAAAGACTGTATTAGATCTGTAAGTACTCCTTCCTCTTCCAGAAGGGATGAATATTTTTCAAGCACATAGCTGAAGGCAAGGGGATGTGGATATAATACATGTATACCTTTATGTACACACAGATGTTTACAATTGACTTAAAAGATTTTAGTCTTTGTGTCATATGAAACAGAATTTTAAATGACTAAATGAAGTTTAAAAAATTATTAAATGAAAACAGATTGTAACAAATTAATTTGTGCTTAAGATGCGGAAAGTTAACCAAACCTTTTCAACATGGCCACCTTCTAAATCAATCCTTACATTACCCATTTGCGGTATCTAAAGCTATAATTTAATGCCAGTCAAGAAAAAGTTTATGAATTACATTAACTGCACATGAATTATTTTTAAAAGTACAAAACCTAATGATTATAAAGGTTTTATCGGTTTGGAGAGCATTTTGTAATTAAAGAAAGGGGAGTTTACACTAACCCATACCTTAGCATTAAAGAGTGTACACTAACGAGAACTGTTAATGAGGAATTAGGCACACAGCTCCTGTTATTGTTAATGGAATTTTCATGCTCCATTCTCTCTGTGCCAAGTAAAAGATATAACCCTCAAGACAATGTTTAAAGAAGGTGCTGCCAAATCACAAACTGCAGAACAAGATATAATTTTTGAGAGGATATGTGTGTTCTAGAAACATCAGCAGCTTATCTCCTGTATTATTACTTGAATGAACTTTAATGAAGTTGTGTGTATTTCACTCTTCTTTAAAGTCCTTGTGTAGTTCTCGGGTCATCTCAGCTTGTAATTTACCATCTGGAAAGCACTGCTGCATTTAAAAGGTCTTTGTGGACATTTTTTCCAGATTGCTTTTACTGTGTGAGTACAAAGGAGAGATTCTTTCTCACTGGCAAGCTGAGATACCACAGTGCTTACTTTAGGCACCTGAACTCCTTATGGAGATCTCCCCTCCTCCTTGTACAAATGCTCCTCAAAAGAGAAGATGCTGGATAATAGTTACCCTCTTAAATTCACTGAGGTAGCATCTAATCTGATCTATGGATACAACCCATAGCGTGCCTCTCATCACTCGTCTGTCCACTGTAAAGATTAAGGTCCTACTAATATTGCAGTGCAACTCCTGACTAGCTGGCATGTGCTTTCGAGGTTTCTACCTATCTCCATTAAATCTATGTAAAGTTCAGGCCCTTCAGCAAACACATTAGATGCCTACTGTTAAACAGTTTTAATATCTATCTATATGTAGTCTTGTACTACAACATTTAGCTGCATTGGTATTCAGAGAAAGTTACCTTGGCAATTAATCCTAATCATCCTTAAGCTTTGGTTATTGGAGAGGAGAAGTAGCGTTTATTTCATCTGAGAGTGATGTTTTGGTTTTTTACCCATGCAACACTTTTTTTTTGCATTTTCTCCCCAACTATCACACTGTATCACTTATTATTTTCACAGCTGTATTCAGAGTCCGGCCATAAGTCCAGCTCATCATGGATTTTTGCAGTATGTATTATTGATAGATATAACAGTTCCATGGCTGTAATTTCTCTGGTGCCACAACGTAGTAAGTATTGGCAAACATTGAATTTTATATGAAGATGTATGTCTCTGAAATTTACACTAACCATAGATCTCACGCATCCTAAATACAGAAAGCTCATAATCTATTTTTCTTGTATTTTGAAGTATATTAAGAGATATATGCAATCATACCCTTTTTAAAAATATGTATTTTGTTCAGCACTTGAATATAAACTGTCCGAATTTAGTCAAATCCTTCAATGAAACATTTTCATAGCTGGTAAATTAGGTAGCCTAGTGCCATAGCTTCTGTGCAATAGACTGCCAAACCATGCATTTAAAGAAGTCAGTGCTGCTGAAAAAAAGCAGGCTTAGCACACTACAACGACCATCTCAGCAAAGAAAGGGGGTTTTGCTGACTTTATGCAGGTTTTTTCTCATACAAGCTGCTTAAGTGGGTCACTATATCTTATTAGTTTACTGGCCCAAGGGCAATTTAAAAATTTGACTGAATTTTATCTGTGTATATAGTGCTTTAATCTTATTCCCACAAATTTATGTTAGTTGCAGAGGAAAGCTGAATAATTTCTTTGTGATTAGAAACTATTGGAATTCACAGGGAAATCAATGTACCTCTGAAAGCCCTGGCACTGAGCATAACTTTTACGAATGAGGTACACACTTTGTAGGAGAGCTCTCATTGCCACATCGGATCACGTTTTTCCAGGTTTTTTTCCTCCTTCATTCTTTACAATTACTCCTGATAATTTAACCGCGTCCGTTTAGTCAGCAGTGTCATTACAGCAGCAAGCTAACTCCTTCTCAAATCAATACGAGCCTTTCTCTACATTTTCATGAGAGCGGGATCAGACCACAGGAATGAACATGACTAACAGGCTCTCTGGCCAGCTGACACACCATTATAAATATGTAACTTCACAAAGACCTCTGTTTCCTGGAACTACAGCTGCCAGGGACAATTTACTTTTTCTTTCCTCCACAGCATATGAAGGAATAAAAGCAGGATACATTCCTGTCTCCAAACTGGTGATGTTACCAACAAATACTCTCATGCTCGAAGATAAGAACAGGGATCTGCATGAAGAGTGCAATTCTTGTCAGAAGAAGTAAAATCTTAACCCATAGGATGTTAGTTTTAAATGACACTAAAGAATTTCTGGATTAAAGGTAAAGTACACTGGCGTACACATAATTAAAACTGTAGTGATTACCCTACCTAAAAAACTGTGGTATAAAATTATTTTTGTGCATATACATGGAAAACTAAGTGAGACATCACTACTGTAAGAGCAGACCAAATTTCTCCTGAAACTGTAAGGTACCTGAAAACGTACTGCACTTGCTTGGATTAGCGTTGAGAGGACAGTTTTCTAATCATAGGCAATATGCACACATGGATTTTTGTGTTTGAAGAATAAGACAGCAACAGAAAACTGCAGACTCAGCTATTCACTGAATTAAAGAGTAACACTGCATGAGGAAGAGAGAAGAGCAGGGCTAAAATTAAGCTACAGTATTGTCTGAGAGTATATACGTCCATGGATCTTAACATTTCTTTAAGCTAGTGCAGAGAAATAGTACATTAAGAAAAGAGGAAAACTTTGTATTTTCAACCATAATATTTTTTAAGAACAGAAAGAACAGAAGAAATTTTTTTTTTAGAGTATTAGCAACAATTGTTTACTAAATGTGTCATCTCTTACACGGAAGTTCTACCAGTAAAATGTCACTGCTTAAAGCTGTTCGTATATACTGATCTATCCCACAGATTGTACCGATAAACAACAAAGACAAGATTATAGACCAAATAAGGACTAGTGATCAAGATGAAGCAATGTAAAGCTGAAGAATTCAAATAGTTCTACTATATTTACTTAAAAAAGCCCATTCAAAACTAGAGAATTAGCAGAGGGAGAGAAAGATGAAAAGCACAGAGTCCTTTGCATAGCAATGTTTATTGTTTGTGCTTAGGAAAGAAAGGAAACATCAATAAGAGAAAGATACAGTGTTCAATGAAGGTGACAGTAACACAATGAAATACATTAGAGATGATCACTTCAAAAGCTATATTACTACACAACAGTAACCATTTCACTTCGTGCACGGATATTTTTAAATTGCAAGAGCAACCAATAGAGCAAGCTAAGCCCTTGTGATAACCTCCATTCAGTCTTCAAAAACTGATGCTGGGATTCAGTTGTGAATAGCATCCTTTCTAAGAAGTATTGAGCAAAATGTCCAAATACATGATATGGTAGGAATACACTTCAGACAGAACGTTAAATTCAAGTTCTGTCTTCTTTGACCCTTCAGGAACTAAATGATGTGTCAAACTACATCTTTAAGAAATTCATACATGTTAGCTTTTATCCCTTTTTCACTATGCTTCAATATGGAACTGGCATTAAATGGCATATAATCACAAGCAGGTGTCAAGGGCTTGCATTAAAAGTAACATAAATCAATGCTGAAATCTCTAGCATCAAACAGTCAGCAAAAGAAGTAAGTTTATACAAAAATTAGACAGAATTTCTGCCTGAAGGCCTAAGGATCCCACCTCTTCTATTCACTCCATAACAAACATGGGGGTTTGTGTAATAACACTAATTCTCTTGGGATGGAATTTGTCAGACTAAATTTAGATATCTTTAGTGGTTTGTAATCAAGAATATCTCCAGAAGACCCAAATCCAGCAAAAATATGAAGACGTTCCACTGACTGATTGAAAGGTCCAGTCATTGTGGATGGAATTCCTAATCTCCCAGTTACAGAAATGTTGCACTTTCTTAAGTTTTGGTGATGCTCCTAAGAATTATATTATAAATTGTCTGTTTATGGAGGTAGTCTTGTTTCTAATCAATATGTCCAAGAAATTATTTCAAAATAAATACTTCTATAAGTCCTGCAAGAGGCCAATTAGGTTGCATAATGGAAGCTTGATGTAGGTGCTGTTCCATGAATGTGATATATGTCTCTAATTTAGGATTTCCTCCAGTTGTAGACAGAATTTCTATAATCAGAAACCAAATTGTTTCTCATACCATTGAGTAGTTCTATCAATTCAAGACTCAAGAATCTAACGAGTACAGTCTTCCAAGTTTACAGGAAGTTAAGAGCGTGATTTCCAACCTTCTCTCTTGATTTGAGCAATTTGTGTGTTAACATTTCCACATTTTTAAAATCTTGTACGAAGCAAAAGTTATTGTCTTGCTCCTGAAGAAGAAAATACTATTCATTTCTTATATGCTGGTACTCATGGAAAGAATTTAAAAGAATTTTAATTTTCTGCTCCTAAAAATTGACCACATCTGTAAGTTTTAGTGATAGAAATCACCTGCATTTCAGGGAGGAAAAAAAAGGACTTAATGAAAACAATAAAATCAATTATTCCCCTGCATTTGACAAGAATAAAATAATTCAGAAATTCATGTTCCCTGAATCTTAGTTAGTCAGCAGTTTGCACCTTTGAAGTTTTTCAGCTGGAGGCCTTTTGGTCTGGATCTGAAGGATTTTTTACTTTTGGAGAATGAATGTTCAGGATAATTCACGAATATGTTGTTCAAATATAGCAAAAAATTGTGTATATAATATGTGCACTAGAATCTTCTGATCTGAAACAAATAATTCTCCATTTTTTGCTTTTATATTGCAAAGTTATTTTGTAAACAGGAGAACGAGCTGCACATTATATTGTCATATTTTAAATATTTATATATTTATATTTTGTCATATTTTAAAAAGAAAACTGGATAGAAATCAAGGATTGATGGCATGATGGATAAAGGGGAGGAAAGCATCCAAGGACATTATCTTCAAACAGACATAATCAAGCATTTTAGAGGACTGTGAAGTCGCTTGTAAAGGCACTTAAAATGTGCTATGTGGATGTTTCCTACATCGGACAGATGTCCTACCTACAACATTTTCATGCTAAAAGGAAGTAATTTTTTCTGCATATCCACCTGTCTCCATTGCATTTGCTTTATCTCATCCAAAGAAAAAACATTATCTTTGTCTGCTATGACTTTGAATGAAAAGAACTACAGTCTCCCTTGGTTTTCCTTTAGTGATACCTTACATATGGTGGAGAAAGGAAGAAGAAATGCAAAAATTCCCAGGCAACAGATAGGCAGACAAAGCACTTTTAGGTAGCTGCTGTTGTTCTCCTCCTGGTGCTACACTCCTGACGTTTTAACTTTCCCTTTTTGGTAAGGGTGTGGTTTACTCTTTTACCGCTGGCTTCTTTCCAGTTGTAAGACATAACTGAGGATCAGGAAAAAAAGCTGTGTCCTGCTGAACTAATCTTCCTCATTATAAAATGGACACTTGATAACCATGGCTGTCACTTTAAATTAAATTTTTTGTTTTCAATTTTATTTAGGTGAGGAGCTGTCTCAGTTATCACTAACACAGATGTGTGCCTTACCACAAGGCTTGAGCTCTTTTTTTGTTTTGTGCAATACATGAATAAATAGATTTAAAAAAAAAAAATAAAATCAAGTATTCTACCTAGAGATGGTCACTTTCCATACTCCACTTAATCAGAATTTACAGGTTGTTATCTTAGCTCTGGCAGATGGCTGTTGAGAGAGACAGACAAATTATGTGCTCAACAATTCTATTTTCTAGCATTGCACAATGAAGCTAGAGGGACCATTTTTATTTTGCTTTGGTTTTGCTATTTCATACATAATCTATATATGTTTTAAAAATATATTTTATTTAAGCCTGAGTACTCCTTCAAGCAACTTGTAGAGTTTCACTGTAGTATGGTGTACTAATTGTTAAGATAAGAAAAATCTACAGGTAGGTAAACAACTGTACCAGCTCATTCTTAGAATCACAATGGTAATTAAAAAAGAGAGATTAAGCAAGAACAATAAATGTCAGATACAATGTAATTGCCTAGGCAACATAGGATTCTGATCATGTCGTGCAATCCCTGTCTTCCTCAACATAAAGTGATACAATCATAAGAAATCCTTGTAGGAGGGTTTAGCGCTACATGTGGTAATTTTTCCACTTGTTAAATCTATTCTTTAGAAAAGTCTGAATTATAGCTTTAGAAACATGTAAGCAGTTGTGGAAACAAGTGAAAATAGTGCAATGCTATTGTCAAAATTAATGACACTGAGTCACCAAATTAAAGAACTGTTTATGTTTTACATATTTTTATTATGTTTCATTGTGTTTCTACCTATATCAATATGCTGAAAACTAAATGCAAATACAAGGTATAATAAATAAGTCATACTTTTGCCAGCATATTTTCTTTGAACTACTTACACTCCAGCATAGAGTGTGAAAGACTATAGTAATATCAAGCATTTAAAAGTCTTTCCTAAAAAATGCACATATACTAGAAACCAAAGTTCCATTTTGATCAAAATAATAAACGGAAATCTGACCGTATCAGTACTGTTTATATCATATGTTGCTTTTCCTAATTTACTTTTCAGTTTAATATTTTTGTGTTGCTAAGAAGAAACTGCCTTATCTCTGTGGAGTGATTTATTAATCACTTTATTCACAAATCAGAAGATGCAACAGAATCAGTGATCAACTACCTGTGGGAATATAGGCTGTGCATACTCAAGCCCCTAGGCAGTTTCACAAGAACTGTTTATATGTGCATAAAAATAACCGAGAAAGGAGAAGAAAAAGCCTGAAGCTCTCTCCCATGTTAAGGACAAACACATGAAATTGATAAAACCAAAGCCACATTTTTCAGCTTCCTTTCGGTCCTTGCTTCTATACAACGGCCACCATTTGGATGGTGATCCAAATCCTCCATCTCTCCCCTTCTCCATCTCACTCCATCTCTCCATTTTTCCAGCATTCTACATGTCTGAGGTTTATTGTTTAGCTGGCTGCAAACAAGAGAGCACAAGTATTTCTTAACAATAAAAGCACTTGCTGAGAAAGTGGATAACTGGCAGTGGGAACAATTCAGCTTACTTTTCTGTCTTTCCCTAAGAACAATGCAAAAGTTACAGAAAAGACAGAGATCTACAGTTGGTAGAGTATACAGGCACTCTCTTTATTATCTGTTCATAGACATCTAATGCTTTGGCAGTCTTCCAAACATGCATATATAATACAGGGAACCACTTTTCTTGTAAAAAAGAAGTGTTTGCTGGCACAAATTTCAGACTTAGTTGGCTATCTTTTAAATCAGCAGCTAAAGCTCAGCCCCTGCCCTACCATCAGGGATAAAGTGGTCTTTGTTACTCTGGCAGAGCTGAAAGGAAGAATTGAAACTTACTTTCTCCTCCCCCTAGCTTCACTTAGATCAGAACTCCCTAATTAGACTTTTTTTTTTTCATTCTTGATATATTCTTTTCAGAATCATGAACATTTTTACTTAAATGATATTCGTTTGTCTAATTTTGTGTCTGAAAAAAAGAATTAAAATTAATGCTTCATCAGATTTGACTGGATTGATGATGTATTACATTACTTTTTTTTTTCTTCTAGGTAGTTTCATGAGTAATAATCAAAAGTTATTGCTTATCAGAAGGCAGTTTAGATTATGAACTTCAATTGTGGTCTCAGGCCCTAGGAAACAAGTTTTCACAAATCACACACAAATCCTTTGCAAATGGTACTTGTTAGCTTCTTTCAGCTGGGAGGCTGAATGGATATGGAAATGATCAGGCCAGGGCAACACAGACCTATGCAGCATTCATGCATTTATAAATGTCAGGTTAGTGAGCCCAAAAATGAACTTCCAGCCTGTCATGTAGTTTCCCTGATATCAAGCTAAACAAAATACCATGCCTGTAGAAACATGAGTCACATGGATTATTAGTCATTTTTTTATCAGGTTTTCTGTTTCTTTTTTGCATGAATTAGTCTTAATTCTAATTACTCCTTAATCTAATATAAATAACATTGGTTATCCCTGGAGTCCTGCAAATGGTATGATAATTGTCTCTGTCTATGAGAAAAGTACCACAGGTAAAGAGTGGTTCCAAGTACCAAAGGCGACAAATGTGGAGGTCAACTGTATAAACATATGCTCAGTTTTATAACTGCATACAACTTTAATCGATGCTTGCTGTTAAAACAGAACTGGCATCAAAACTAGCTTGTACTAATCACATTAGTTCCACTTACTATTACCTTGGCCATTGTGAAGAGCAGCCTATGGACGCCATCCTGTTGCAAACAGCAGTCTCTACCTGGACTGCAAAGTCAGTCCTTCCTTGTGTTGCCTGCTCTCCATTTTGGACTAAAATTAATACACAGTCTCAGTACAGGGCTAACAAAGAAAAGGCATTGACTTATGTGTTAGGCCATTGAAATATAATCACCCCAGATAATAAAGAAGCCGCAGACGAGGAGAGCTGGTTTATTAGCGCGGAGGTTGCCTGGTAACAGGCGCTTGGCATTTGATGAAAGCTGATCAGGAAGTCACGCTGAAGAAGATTGGATCATTATAAAAGAACAGCAATTTGCCCTTATGGCTCAAGTTGAGGGATCTAATACAGCAAGTGTCTACTGAGATAAGAGGTAACTCTATTTTTTTTCTCAGTGTAGAGGGAGAAAATTCTCTTTTTACAGCATCTTGCAGGGAAATGACGGAGCTAGAGCACTCTGGGGCTCTGTGCAGAGCCTCCAGGGGCTGTCCTGGTGCCTCCTGGGCTGCTCTGGGCACTCCATTGAGGCACCTTCCAGTTTTCTCATGGTCTGTGGTCTCTTCTGCTTTTTTCTCAAGCAAAAGCAACTATGAGTTTAGAAGCCCTGCACCATACCTAAAATGCTCATTTTAATGATAAAGCGTAACTCAAAAGGCTCTGTTCTTTACTGAGACTCTAAGGGAAGAGGGGTTAAAAGCGTGGGAGATGCTAGCCTGTGCTTTGTACACCTAAAACTGTAGGTTCCTGTACCCAGAGATCTGACTGAGTATTTCAGAATAAAAGGCAATCTTGCTCATATAGGAGACTTCCATGTTACCAGTGACTAGATCCCCCAGCAGCTATTTAATAGGTAATGAGCAGGAGCTGCTCAGTCAGTTGCTGTCACGAGGCCCCATGTTCTAGGCCAGGTGGATGCTTTCTAAATAGGGAACCATTTTTTCACTTTCCAAAGGCCTCTGCAGTATGATTTACATTCTTTTACACTACAATTCAGGAGAATTATAAATAGAGCAAAGGACAAGACCCAAATAGCGGACGCAGCTAAAGTGAAATTTAGGCAGAATGTTTAGGAAAATTATTTTTAAAAAAGGGGTGGGGGGGGAAGCATAACCTTCTTAGGAACCTGAAACCCTTTGGTTTCTGACATTAGCTGACATAATCTTTTATAAGAAGTTAAAACTATATTGCTGTCTGGAAGTACTGCTATCTAGAGAGCCTAGTTATTCCCTAAAACTGTTCAGGATTGTGCAAGTAGGTATTCCTGTATCTGGTGAAAGAGCTGACTTACCCAACTACATCAAGATCACAGCTGCTCTATCCTCCTTCTTGGCTGTATTTCAAGAGAAAAAGAAAAGTGATGTAGTAACTAAGCCCTGGACAAGTTTTGACAAAAGCAAGTAGCTGCAGCCCTGACTGGGAAACCCAAGTCTGTGAAAGACAGCAATGTGTTTCATCTTCCTATTCCTCCTTCTCTGCTCCTAGCCATGCTGCCAGACCTCCTCCCTCACACCGGCCCCGGTTTTCACTTAAGTCCATCATTAACTAAAGGAAAACTGCCTTTCTTTTCTTGCTGGGTTAGTTTTGTTCCAGGATAGTGAATGAAATCAGCTGTCAGAGGAGCCTGATGAGCTACAGAGCAGACGGAAAGTGCATGTCAAGAGTAGAGAAAAGACCTGGAGAAAAGGACAATTTCCCTTTTGCCAGAAGTGAGCTGTTTTGACTGCCTTATCTCACATCAGGTAACTTTATTCTGAATATTCTGGCTAAGAGGTCAATTCCTCAAGCCAAGTTTATGCAATTTCTACTCTAAATCCTCCTTAGTCAGTACTGTGATTTCCATTGAAAAGGCAGATGCCTAACTTCTAAGCACATCACTGCTTGCTTACCAACGAAATACCTTTACTGAGGCTTAAAACGAATACCAAAAAAAACCCCAATAAAGAATTCTAGAGATATTCACTCAAGAAATTCTGAAGTGTTGTTCAAATTTTGAGCAAGAGTTTTAGTCATAGAAATGTTAAAGAAATCACGTTACACTTGGAACTTGAGTTGTTGCACTGAATGGTGATATATTTCATAGAAGATAGAAAGCAACTTGATGACAGGGTTACCAAAAGCCTTGATGCAGAGGCAACTAAATGAGACAGTCAAGGCTCTGCCAACACCCTTCGCAGTAAGAACCACTCACCCCCACACGACACTTTGTGCGAATGTCATGACAGAAAATTAATTTCAAACTTTGTATCCAGCCAATAACTCTTGTAGCAGCTTATTTTTTTTCTGAGAATGTGACTTTGGGCAAGGCTTCTATGATAAAAAGGAAGAATTCAAGGGTTTTTTTCTGAAAGTATATTTATCCCATCTTCTGCTCCTCACAAGGATTTCAAAGACCTAGTGAGTTGTTCTACCTAATTTGAAGTCTATATCTTACTTAAATTTAAGAAAAGTATTGATTTGTCTGCTTTTTGTGAGCCAAGGGAGAGATGAAATTTTATTTGGAATGTTCTTCTCATATTTATTCTCTCTCTAAAAATCCTTCATTTCAGTGACTGAATGAGAGTGTGTCTTGTGGGTACTTAGTAAAGTCTGGAGCAGAAATCCTCCTAAATTTCTATTTTATTAACACAATAGCTTTACTTATGCTGGAATTGTTTTTCAAAATTATTGAGGCATTTGAAAATGCAGATAGACCACAGTGGGATTGCAAATGCCCTTGAACAGTTTGAGATTCTACTTCTGTGCTGTATCCAACATGTCCGAGAAAAGTGCTTACCTGCACCCTCAAGCATCTGACTTCTACATTTTTGTAAACTGGCCCTCTGTTTTGGATTTCAAGCATGTTCTAAGTGTATTTTGCTTCATGTGTTTCTCAGGTAGCTAGGCACTGCTGTGCACAGTGTATGTGCCACAGGACTTGTTATGAGTCTACTTGCAAATGGCACGAACAATGGAAACAAAGCAGCTCATGTTTACCATAGTTCCTCAGAGGGGTTGTTCTCTCTTTTTGCTGAGTTTGTGTACTGTTTATAATAAAAGTTTATGAAAACAATACAAGCAAAATATAGTTGTTATTTTTTTACGTGGCTATTGACAACAAAAATGGAATTTAAACAATCTGCTGAGGACATTTATGTGAATGAACCGTTCCTTTTAGGATAGAATAAAAATTAAAACATTTAATTTTTTATGCCCCAAACTATAAATTTAGGATCACCTGTTCTATAAATCTTCTGATATTTAGTGGATACAGATGATAAACTGTTCAGTATGATGAACTGTTCAACCATTTGTTGCTTCTTGAAGACAAATATCTTTGGATGTCTTCTTCGAAAGAAGAATGTTTTCTGTAGCCAGGTCTGACTTACCATACCTCACAGACAGCCCTACCATATCCCATGAATACTAATATACACCTAATAGCTTTTAAGATGGTGGATCCTCTGAGGCCTTTTAAAGTGCTGTATCCTTCAGCCATTCTTCAAGAAGTGTCTCTGTCTTTGTAGCTGAGGAAAATGCATATACTGGTTTTTGGTCATATTGAGAACTGCTCAATATGCTGGAAAAACTCTCAGCCAAGTTCTGAACTGCAGGAGAAACCTACAGGTTTAGGGAGGTTGTTCATCAAGCATCTCCCTTGTTTGTAAAACTAAGATTTGCTCCTTGGCTTCATTTTCAATAACTGTGTTTCCAGAAGATGAGCAAAATGACTATTGTCAGCAGAAGTTTGTGCATATGTATTATGTGCATATCTGTTTGTGTAGATTGCATCACTTTCTGTGAAACTGAAGCTGAAAGGACTAAAGCAATAAGGAAAAAGAGAGAAGAGGCTACTGCATGCATAATTAGTGAGCTCATATCTGGTATACTGTATGCTGCTCTGAGGTCTGATCTGTAGAAGAATATTGAAAAATTGGACAGGGTTTATAGAAATGCCACAAGAATTACTTCAGAGCTGTAAAAAGAAAATAAGATGAAAATGTTGAGAATGCCATCTAAAAGATGACTTGATCATGCTTTATATAAAGCTCTATTTCATAGTAGAGGTCTCTGTGGTCTTTGAAGGTCATGAGAGACAAATTTTGTGTAGAAACGAAGTGTATACCTGGAATAGAGATTGTAGTTTATCACCCTGTGATGAAGTGGGTTCTGTACCATGGGTGATTTTTAAATGAGGATGATGCAGTTTTAGTTTTGTTTTGGTTTTTTTTTTCTCTAAAGCGTACTCCAGTTAAACATCTAATCATTAGATTCTATGTGGGAGCAACAGATAAATACTATTCCCTTTCCTCTGCAAAAGTTAAGCAAAATGAACCTTTGGATCCCTTCTGGCTTCCTATTAAACACCAGGGGCACTTCAGTTCAACATCAGACAACTAACAGTATGTGGTGTATATACTATTAATAAAATAAAGAATATTATATGTTGTTATCCTTGTAATAAAAGATACAAATTCTGTAATGATGTGTCAACATTCTTGCATTCTTTTGAAAAAGAAATCCATTTGACCACTTCAAATCTACTGAACTAAATTTTTCAATTCAGTGGCAAAAGAAATCCTGTTTCTTTAGTATATATAGAACCTTTATATGTTATAATGGCTATAAATAAATATGCTAATTATAAGCCATTTAAGCCATGATCTGGATTTTGATGTCCCTACTTGTAATTCTGAAGACATCTTATTTTTCTACCTTTCACACGGCATATTGCCAATATACTGAAATATTTTACAGATAAAATTAAGCAATGTACATGAAAAGCTAAAATGCTTCACAGTACAAAGAAAAAAAAAAATAGGTAGAGAAGAAGTCCTCCTGAGAAACTCCCTACATCTCATCTCACCTGCCTTCTATACTATCAAAAAAGCTTCATGACTTTCCTAAGGACCTTTAGATTTACAAGAATTTGCAGGGGAGGTCAGGACTGTCTACAACCGAGGCTCTGATCAATCTACATAAGTTCTGACAATTTCATGTATGCTTTCTGGTAAAAGAGCATACCTCCGCAGGCAACTGTTAGTTGTCTGATGTTGAACTGAAGTGCCCCTGGTGTTTAATAAGAAGCCAGAAGGGATCCAAAGGTTCATTTTGCTTAACTTTTGCAGAGGAAAGGGAATAGTATTTATCTGTTGCTCCCACATAGAATCTAATGATTAGATGTTTAACTGGAGTACGCTTTAGAGAAAAAAAAAACCAAAACAAAACTAAAACTTCATTAAGAACTCAGGTTCTTAATGAAATACAGTTTTGAATTTTCTTTCCTAAGGCACATGCTCATCTATTGGCCCAGCCATCACTCTTGGTATCAAGAAAAATGCCTTGGACTTCATTGTTTAGAAGATGGAAACAAAAACAGAGGTGTGAAAGATGTTCTTGTCTGAGTAGATAGAGGAGAGCTGAAATAATTCAGAGCCATTACAGCATCCTCCTTTGCCTGTTTAGTAATACTGCATCATAATGCCGTGCACGGTAAAGTGGATCCCGTTTTCGACTAAGAGAGGTAGCTGCATTTCAGTGATGCATGAAGTAATTCATCTATGTAGCTTATAAAGCACTTAGGGTTCCTTTGGGATAAAAAGCACTTAAAAATGTGAGGTATTAGTATTTCTTATGTGTTTAAGTTGTCAAATCTTCTTACTTTCTTATCACTCAAATCAGCTTTAAAATTCACTTTTGCAGTGAAACCCACAAACGCAAAATCATTTCAATTAAAAATCTATCGCCTGCACATCATTTTTAATGGAGGCAGGTGCTTGGGTAGAATACCCCCTTGAATCTTACTCATGCAATACGATGTGGTGGGCCAGCTTTCCCTGGCATTTCTACCCATGTGCAGGAGCAAGCAGTTCTTTTGACTGACTCACGATCTAAAAATCCTTTTGCTGGGGTCAAAAAAACATTTGGATTTGTCTGCTTTTCTTCTTCAGTATTTGCTACTAGAATGATAATGAACATATGCAAGGGTTCGTTATGCACATACTTTCTTTCCCCTGTTCCTCCTCACTCTCCTCCCACTCTACAAGGTTTCACTAAGTATAGGATGCCACAAATGCCATTTTCTAATCCTTCACCCAAATGCCATTTCAGTAATTCTTACATTGCTGAAGAAAGCTTGTACAAGACTTTCTAGTTAAGTGCTTTAGTGTGATGGAACTGTGGCTGACATTTATGTCAGCACCTTCTGTGATTTCAAAGGGGACAGAAGTGCTTGGAGGGGGCATTAGCATATGTGCCCTCACTGCAGCTGTAGGGCTAAAGTTGGAATGGGGCTGGATATGGATAGAGATTGGAGTACCACAATGAAAATAATTTTCTAGACATTATTGAATGATTTTGTGAAATATTGTTCATTTTAAATTGTTCAGTAAAGTCAGACTGAAAGAAGCTTATTATTAAACAAAAAATGCAAAACAAATTACAATAATTAATTATTTAATTTAGAAATTTGTTAAGATGCAAAAGACTATGCTTCAGAAAACGAGTATAACAGCCTAATAGCTTTTTTGGCTGCTAAAACTGCAAGTCACCATGGCTTAGATAGCAGCTGTAATAGCATGATCTGAAGATGTATTTCTCAGATCTAGCCAATAATTTGCATGTTAAGCATCCTAAGAATGTGAAACCATTTGGTCAATAATCCATATTCTTTAAGATTTATTTATCTTTTAATTAATACTGAAGCTTCAGTTGTAGAAAAAGAACACCTAATGATGTACTCTGAGTCTTCTTAATGGAGGACCATCATGTGCATTAACCCCAGCATAAAAAAGTGAGTTAACGACAGGGATTTAGCTTTAACTCTGAATTTCCTGTCTTTTTCAGGCTTAAACAAGACCCTTAATGTTACTTTAATGTAGTTTTTGGTGGTATAATTCTTCTTAATTCTGTCCATTGCAGTCCTTTGATACTTTATGAATTACTTATCTCACATTAATAAGGCTTAACATGGAGTATTAACCTCCTATACATTCCTAATTAGTTTTTAATGAATTTTAGTTTCCTTGTTAGAAAAAGAGCTAGCTAGCTAACTACCACAAATTTAATCTCCATTACTGGAGCATAAGACAACCACCCCTGGGGATGCATGTCCTTGAGATTTTCACGTTAAACAAGCAGCTTTATAAAAGAGTCAAGGAAACTTAATACGTGTGTCTTGGCTTATCCCCTCAACTTTGATGGTGTAATGAGTCCTGAACTATTTATAACTAGTGACACAATACACTATATAAGCTTTAAGAGATTTCTAAAATATGTTAAGATACTGCGAAAATTTAAAAGGCCAAATTGCTATCCACCTGTCAGCCTGATACACTGGAGTAGGAAGGGAAGAAAAGATGAATTAGTGCATTTTCTAATACATGCTTTAGTTCAACAATAGCAACAATCATGATATTATATGCAATGGAAAATATAATTTCCTTTTTTTTGACATGATAATCATACTTTTTCCCATGAATAGTTTTTTATGTGGATGAATTTTAAGAAATGTATGTAAGAGCTATAATTATTTTTGGTGTATAGTACCAACAAACATGTTGCAAGTAACTATTCTGCAAGGGAGCTACAGGAGTACAAGGTACAAAAGTTTTTTTCTCTTTTGGCAGTGCTTTAAATAAATATAAATGTGAATAAAATTTATGAACTAGTACATCGGGATAAGTAAAACAAAAAGAACAGCATCTCATTATCAACTGCAGCAGTAGTTCAGTAATGATTACAGAAAGGTTTTAACTGGCAGTACAGAGGATGCTCCTGAAGCAGCGCTCGGTGCCAGGATCAAGTCAGAGAAGCACAAACCCTCTAAGCCCTTTGGCTCTATCGGGAGGGTGCTACAGGATGTTCTTCATGCTGGTTCTTCAACTTCAGGATTTGATTTCTTTGTTGATTTACCAAAGCCCTACAATTTTGCATTCAGCATATACTGCAGGAGCTATTTGTCAGTCCTTTATGCATCTCCCAAGGGGATTGGGGAGAAGGCGTGGTTGTCTGGGGGTTGGTGTAGGAGGTCTGCAGTGGAGGGCTCAGTTTCTCACACACTTGTCTTCTCTGACATTGTTCTACCAAGTACACAGGCATTCTTGGCGTTGGATGTATGAACTTTTAGAATGGCAAAACATCTGAAGAGATACAGTTGAGCGAACATCTATGTTAAAGTGGTAGGCTGCAGTTGTATGTGTTGGACAGTTTTCTAAGTGCAAGTAGACGTTTCCTTACAATATTACAAATTGTATTTGGTTCATTTCTTTTTGTCAACAAACGGGAGCAAAAAAGAAATAATAGTGTCCCAGAGAGTGAAAATTTATACATGTACGAATACACATTATTAAAACATTTTAAATGCAGAAATCCAGTATGAAATACAACTGAAATTCATTTAAACAATATTGTTCTGAATTCTTAAATCCTTTCCATAGTGTTTTTACATATTTTCAAACAGAGAAAGATTATAAATATGTAATGCTCATCATTCATAATGGGGAATAGTGACTATGCTAGGCAAAAACAGATAGCTGAGCATTTTAACAGCTGAATTTCCAGACCAAAAGCATAGATGCTTCTCTGCAGATCAAGATGAACATGAAACTCTGCATATGCTGTAGATCTTAGTGGGACAAAGGCCTGGCACAGTAGTCTCTGCATCACTACTGAATTTCACTTATTAATCTTTTACTTTACAAATTGCTGGGTTATCATGCATTCATTAATTACACTGCACATTGCATGTTGCATGTTGAGACCTATCATTGTGTAGCAGCTGATGGGAAACAGAACAGCTGAAAATGAAAGGCTATCCAAATCCATGAAATGCTAGAGGCAACTTAATCACTGAGCCTGACACACAAAGTGCAAACACCGTATACAGATGTGGTTTAGCTGGGTTCACAACCTTATTAACCTAATTCATCTAGGGGTTAGCAAGCAATAACTTGTACAGTGCGAAACATCAATCCTCTCCGTTAGAGGCTGTCGTCAGCCCATGACCCATCCATGACTGGCCTCAGCCAGCACAAGGCTCTCTTGCTCTCACTTTGTGTGATTGTTCAGGGGAAAGGGAGTATCCTCTTCATTACACAGAAAAGCAGCAGCTATTGGAAAGTGCTCCTTTTCCCTAAATCCAGCATCGGGTGGTCAGGGTGTAACAAGCAAACCAGTGCACTAGATAGCTGCTATCGGATAGAATTATCCATTCACCTAGCTGCCTTCATCAACCCCTCAGTTTTCCAGATGGTTAAACTAGCCATATCTACTTCCTAGTTTGAGACAAATACCACTTTTTCCTCATACGGTTCTGAAGACGAATGTAGCACCTGGACTGTCAGAAGGACTTATTTGCTCCTCCTTCTGTTATGCAGGCAGGAGATTGTTACTGCTCTCTCTCTCCCTCCCCTTGTCTCCCACCGACAGAGGTAAAGAAACCGCTGCTGACATAAAAAATATTTTAACTCCAGTCATTAATACTTCTTTGTGTATTTTCTTAAAATACTTGATTTCCTGCCTCAGAATACTCATGTGTTCTGTTAAAGAGAGAAGAGACGTACCAACCTAGGATAAAGATGGAAGCCAATGAACCTTTTCAAACTCACTGTTGCTAAGTCTTTCCTCTCATCTCAGTTCCGTGCTGGCAAGGACAGACAACATTGCCAATCACAGCAGCAATATCTGAGGCAAAATATGAACCTCTCTAAAGACCCTATTTATTTTCTGTAACAGGAACATATAAACACCAGGGCTAGCTTTAAATATATAAAAATACAATTCTGACTGAACAGCACATGGATTTTTTTTTTGCAGGAAGAACGGGAATTGCAAAAATGCTTTTCTGCAGCTACGCAGGTAGGTGGCTATCCCTCGTTCCTGTTGCTGAGTACTTTCAGGGAATTCCTCATATTTACTCATGACCCTTAGATGTTTATGCTTTTATTACATTTCAAATAAGTCTTAACAGAAATTTTTCTCACTCTTAAACATGCTATTTCTGTAAAGCACACAGAAGCTTCTACAAAGGACTATGTTAATTTCTTGCAATGATTGCATTAGAGTGAATTATGATACTTCTGTGGTACTACTTTTTTCCTTGACTATCACAGCTGAATTGGCCAAATAGACATTCTTTCAAACTGTATCACGTGTTCATTTTAAAAGACTAATCTAGCACGACAGTTATTCATAAATGTGGGTACAAGAGCACCACTAAAAATGTAAAACTGAAATATGCAATTTTTACAAAATGGCAGCAAAAGTCTCAAGTGCTCAAATTGTCTTTGCAGCTTTTGGCAAGTCTTTCAGCAAATATTGATCTTTTTAGATTTTACAAGCTTTCAAAAATATGACAAAATCCTTAGCATTTACACCATTAAAACTGTCTTCTATTGAATACATTTATCACTGACAAATTTGAGAAAATTGTCTAATAAATGTTATAGGAAAAGATAGGAAGTAAAAGAAACAAAAGTAGGACATTGCCACATGAATAGTCATTCATTTTGAATATAATAAGACAATTTCCTAGAAGACAGGAAGGCTGAGGGTATTGCTACAGTCAGTAGGTGTGGACTGTCCATCAAAGCTCATTTTCAAGGACTGAATAAATTAAAAGTTGTATAGGAGCTTATTGATCTAACTTTGATCTTAGCCTTACTTTGAGTGGGATGTGTGTTAATGGATGACCTTCACAGGTACCTTTTACCCTAAATAATTCTGTGAGTTTCTGAAAGACTGCAAAGAGGAAGATAAAAGGAATGAGGAAGGGAAGAAGGAAAAGCAGACTATGAAAGGAGGAGTTGGTTTGGAGTAATAAGCTTTTCAATCAGAATGAACAGCTAGTTGGCAGGTAATAAGCACGTTCAAGGGGAAAGAATAAAGAGATAATAGCTTCATGACATCAGTGATCTCCAAGATGTGTACAGCAGTTCCTTCAGTATCTGTTTCTGTTAGTGGAGTCTCAGCTTCAACCTTGTTTTCCACCCTAAATTGCTTTGTCTCTTGAGTTCTCAGTGTCTTCAGGGAATTTTTCTCTCATTGAGGTGATTATGTTGTTTGCAGATTCTTCTCTCAACAGTTTCTGGATGACATGAACTATTTAATGGCTTGAATGTTATTCAAATGAATTCTTGACATGACACTTGAGTCCCTGTGAGATTATTTAGATTTAAGGTTTTTCTTTTTAGTGATTCAATGCTAAAATCAGCAACACAGATTCTATTCTTCAGACTGTCTGAAGATGTGATTTTAGCTTTTGCTAAGTATCTTTTTTTTTCTCTAGTACGTGATATCTTGACTTTCCCCAGTTGGTATTTTTCTCATCTTGATCCATGCAATCCTGTGCTGAGTATAGCTGCATTTTTGTGATATAGCCAGATTTGCTTCCTTTGGTGAAGCTGAATTACTCAATGGTGGGATGCCCCTTTTCACTTTGCTCTGTCACAATCACATACGCATTATTTTTGAACCATAGATAAGAAAGGTTGCTGATTTATAGAAAAGGTCACGGCATATCCAAGATCCGTAAATACTGCTGTTGATTCCAGCTGAGGAATAGCTAGGTGCATACTCTCATTCAAGAAATGATGGTTAATCTACTTCCCTGTTTGCAGCTAGTCAGTCTTTGCAGTATCATCATAACACTAATATTTAACAGATTGGAGACAGATTTTACACTGCTGAATATTCCAGTGATCTGTTTCCAAAAATGATGAACAGAATAAGATGGTTGGAAAGGCTTCTGTGCACAATCCTACCGTGTACACTGCTCAGTCTTTTGCCAATTTTTCCAGTAGGCTCCTAAACTTACTTACATTTCTGAAATGTTTAAGGAAGATCGCAATTCATGTTATTCATGTTTCATTTTCAAAAAGTTTTGGATAACATGGACTGAAATCATAGATTCAAAACAAATCTGGATGCAGAAGTTTAGAACTATGGGGTGGTGTTTTCTGGGGTTTGTTTGGTTTTGGTTTTGGTTTTGTTTATTTCAGACAGATAAAAAATAAAGAAACACTGGAAGTGCAAAAGCAAAATATGCTTTGAAGAAAATAGCATGAATATATGTTACCAAATGTCCTGGTTTCGGCAGGGATAGAGTTAATTTCCAAAGCTGAATAGTTCAGGGATTGAAAGCTTATAAAGACACTTTGCTATTGAAAATCTCCTTAAAATAAAATAGTTTCAGCTCATTTTGAATAAAACTGTATACCACCAACATTACTAAAAAGGAGAAAGAGAGGAAGGAAGAGAGGCATCGGTATAGAAACCATTGAAAACGAATCAATAGAAGTGCATTTAAAAAACACAACTCCCCACAAAACCCCAAAAACCTAGTCTGAAAGAATGAGAGAAAGGAAGGACCTTGCCTTCTTGTTATTTAGCATATTCAACTTCTTGGCAAAAGGTTTACACAATAATCTGCATTTTTAATACAGACAACTGAGAAGAAACTTCCTATATTATTATAAAGATTTCCTATATAGAGAGGCAGTTTTCCTCCTCCCCACCCCCACCAAATAAACAAATTGAAGTTTAAATAGAGTACTCATTACCCATAGAAACATCGTTATACTGGAAAACTACTACACAATATATCATTGCTGGTGAAGCTTACAAATAGTTATTTGGTTACCTAGATATTTAACATTCAAATTTACTTGAAAGCTTGTCATTTGAGAAAAGGCTCTGACTATTTGTGGAGTGAAGTAATTAATGGTCACTGGAATAAATTACTGGTCCCAGTAATTAATGGCCACTGGAATCTGTTCGATATGTAGTAAATCACAGGACAAGTCTTCATGTTGCGTACAGCTTTTTTATTCTGCAAACAAGAATGGAAATGGATCTGTAAAATGCAAACATTTTTGTTTTACCCTGTAAT
Organism: Aptenodytes patagonicus; assembly: GCF_965638725.1. Classification (NCBI taxonomy): domain Eukaryota; kingdom Metazoa; phylum Chordata; class Aves; order Sphenisciformes; family Spheniscidae; genus Aptenodytes; species Aptenodytes patagonicus. The sequence continues at coordinate 34,185,226 of NC_134951.1, read as the reverse complement.
AATGCAAAAACATGGCACATGAACTTCACGTTCAAGCCTGAGCTGCTTTATATATATTTTAAATAATTCTCAGATGATCTCTTGAATATGCATCTCTTGTCTTTTTTAAAGTTATTACCTGTAATATTCTCAGAAAGACCAAGAGCCTGAGTCAGAGAAAAGGAATGCTCTATGTGATTCACTGCTTTGATTCTTTTTTTTAGCCAGTGGGCTCCACTTACTGAGATACATTCATATCAGCCTAAAAAGTTTTCTTCCCTTTTAAAAAAATGTTTGTATAAATAATTTATAAACCATTGCCATTACACCATAACTTGCACTGATTTTCCTCCTGTTCAGCTGTATGACCAAGTATATTTTAAGAATTACAGGCAATCATAATTTGAGGTCCAATCCGTCCTCATATTTATGAGATTTTCAGATCTTTAGCAAAATGCTAGTTCCACATCAAGTTGACCTATTGAGTCAAACTGTCAGTATGATTCTTCAAAGGAAGGAAAAAAAAAGAGTAGCTCAAAGCAAGTGATTTCTATGTCATGAGCTCTCATTAACTCAGCTTTTTCTACCAAAGGTACCAGACAGTACTGTAGTGTAGACCACTGCAGCTATTAAAACTTTCCTTAATTGCTGAATTTCAGAGTAATTTAAAGGTAAAGCAACATGGGCTGAATGGAATTGTCACCTAGGCAGTCCCTTTAAAATTATTTCTTGAACTAATACTCAGTCAAGCAAGAACTGTCTTTGTCAGCATTTTTAATTTAGAAGAAACTGAATTATTTATTACTTTCACACCAAACAGTATTCATTTTATTATTTTTGGAATAAAAAAAATTGCCTATTTTAGAATAGCAATGTCAACCTTATGGATCAAATCTTGCATTCTTTTTTCAAAACTTTCCCTGAAGAAAGTAGGTGGTATCTAATTTAGCTGGCACTTCAGCTATATCTTAAATGATTTGACTTAGGGGTATAAAAGGGAGTATTCCATTTGCCTAATCCAATCATCTAAATTCCCTAGGCAGTCAGAGGAGAAGCCCAGAAAATTTATGATTGTAGATTTAAGATTCAAGTACTATTCAGATATCTCCAGAGATAAGCCCAGCCCACTAAAGTGAGAGGCCAGCTTACTCGAGCATGAGTACAGATAGTCAATAGGAGGTTTTCCAGCCTCTTGAAATCCAATCTGTCTGACCTAACCTGACCTATGGCACTGGATGCCCTGGGGTCTGTCCTATAACTGTAGATGAAACAGACATCTTCCATTTTTCTTAAGTAGCTAAACACAAGCCCATGAGAATCCTTCATTAAAGCTCTCCTTCTTTCTCATTGAAACTAAAGCAATGTGCAATACAAGAATCATAGGTCTAGACACAGTATGCCACAAGCTGGCCTGAATCTTAATCTAGTGGTAAGAGTAATCACCAAGGGAGCACATATGTTCAGATCTTCTATTCTCCAAAAGGTTATATATTTCACAATATTAAATACAAAACAAAAAACAGACCTGGGAGAAGCATTTTCTCAGAGTAGAGATGTATCAATCAATTGTAGGTATACATGCAATTCATAGCCCTGAAAACTGGGTGGATAGGCTGATATCTTGAAGTTGTCAGCAGGATTTAGGTAGATTGCATGCCAGTTAATGTCAATATAAGCTAAAGGGCAGGACTGTAATTCAAGATTATATATTCATATGAGTATCACAGATTTTTTGTTAAAAAATACCAAAGCAAAGGTTCCATCTTCTGTGTTACGGGCAATGAAAAAAAGCTTACATGCAGCCCAAAGGGAACCTGATGGAAGAATGGAGATAAGGATAACAGAAAGGATTAGAGAGTAATACCATATCATTAGTTGATTAGAAAGTCAAAAGAACAGGGGAATGGGTTTAGATTTCAAGTCACAGAGGAGATTAGTAAAGGGAGTAATTGACTCCCCTTTTGAGTTGACCTTCTTTCATAAGTAATGCCCCTTTTTGAGGGAGAAAACTCCATACATGCATCAGTACCTGTGACAAAAAAGGATATTAATGCTGCTATTTTCTGTACCTGCTGGTCAGCATGTACCAATAAAGCATGAAAGACTGAGTGACACTGTTTATTGAGGGTCTAATTTAATACCCATATGGCAGTGAATAGCTGAGTTCGTGATCAATCTCACAAGTGGGATAAAATTTAGAAAAAATATTTTGGTAAGTGTAACAGAAACAGAATTTAGCCTATCATTGCAAGAAGGCTTAATTTTCATTATGTATAATAGGAAAAATCTAAACAATTTTTTTAGAGAAAAATCTAAATCTAATGGTGTAAGAAAGTAATAATACTAAAGGCAACTATGTAAACAAGTCATTTTGTATTTGAACCAATTAAAAACATAATATACAGTCAACCCTCAATTAGGAATCAGGTTAATGATGCATGTTAAAAGCTGTTATTTGCCATGTGATTTAAAGAAGGAGCTTATCTAGTTGACATGATCTAGCTTATGTTGACATGATTCCATATTCATTACTTCCTTTATTCAGTCTGAGACCGTGGCAACAAAAGTAAGTCTTGAGCCCAACCATCTAATTCAGTAGGAGAAAGAAAATCTGTACTTTGAGCTTGATATTTCTTAGGTTTAATGCTGTCAGTAGCAATGACTTCTCTTTACTTTGACTGGAAAGAGGCTAATCATAATAAAGAAAGGTGCCACAAGACAGCAGGGGAGTGGCCACTGCTATGTAAAGCACTGAGGCTACTTGGGACTCCTAGAAAGAATCTACAGTAATAAACTAAACAGAAACTGCACCAACTAAAAAAGCACATTCCCATGATTAACCATACTGTCATACCAACAGCACCAACCCCGGTACTCTTTTGGTTCAAACCAAAGAATGGTCTGTCTTGGGTCAGGAGACATTCTCATTGCGTAGTGTTGATGCATCCACCATGTTTTGCAGAGTAAGAGACTTACCTATATGAACATGAGGAGTGCCATGCCAGTCAGCCTTGGGGTCAGAGAACAGCTCCTGCCCCACTTGGTGGTACAGATACAGCCCTACAAAGGAACTTTCCCTCACAGTTCATAAAACAAGAGCTCCAGCAAGTGCTATAAAGATGAACAAGTAGGAAGCATGATGCATGGCTAGTATAGTGTCTCCTGCATTTATTACCATGATGTTGGGAACTTTGGTCTTAAGATACAGGAAAATCCCAGATAAACTATCTAATGCTTCAGTAGTTATCTTTAAGTTGCACAAAGTGCACAAAGTGCTGAATTCATATATATGCTATATATATACAATACAAAAGAAAAGGCATCATCCTCCATCCATCATGCTATAAAAAATACCAAAAGAACCTCAGATAGCTACAGAAGTTTAATGAAAAATTGTAACTCAACCAGCCTGTGTTTCAGGATAATTTTGCACAGCCATGATCTGTTCGGTGTCTGTGATCACACCACAGTTGAGTTGAAAAGCACTGTGGCAGAATGGCAGTTTTGTTTCTTCTACTGGACACTTAGCATCCATTTAGGTTGAAATTAGTATCAAGCAGAAATTTAAAATCAAAAGATAACATTAAAATAAAAACAACAAATCACCTTTCAATGAAGAAATCTTAACAACCATCTCACTGTTTACATCTTTAATTTTTTATTTTTCTTAAAATGCTATAAATTGTTTTATTTAAAATAAAGTCATGAAACAAAATTCTTGAAACCATTATAATTTAAATATTTCTCTTCTATTTTTAGATATCAACTTCTTTTAAATTTGAGAGGGATATAAAAATACTTTTATAAGCAATCAAATATATAAAAGTATTATAATTATTTATGTAGATTTATCAAAGTATAAATACTTTATCAAAAGTATAAGTACTTCACATAGAAATATGTATTCTTTAGTTTTGTGTATTTGCAGTTAAGCTAAAAAGCCCGAGTAGTTACTGCTTCAAAGCTGCTTCTGTAAATCACTCATAACTTAATTTGAGGGAAAATCCAATGAACCAATGGACTTTTAACATCAGAGGCTCAGATGGATTTCTTCCCCTACTGTTTAAGCATTTTCAATAGTAAACACCTGAACTTATGCTCCAGATTAATTAGCTTCTTTTGTAGCATCTCGATTAGCTTTGGACTGACAACAATTTGCAAAATTTTCCTTATTCCCTTATCTTTCATATTGGACATTTATTTTTCTATTTAGTTGCTTTCACAGAAAATTTTTTTGAGATGGTTCAAATATTATTCTCAATGTCTGTAGACTGTTCTGTATTTTAAGATATTTCTTTTGTTTCCACTAAATTTGTTTTCTTCTTTAAACTTCCTGCTGGAAAGTATTATCTGTAACACCATCCTTTAAACCTCTGTCTGTTGGTGCAACTGATGGGAACTACCAATAATGTAGCTGTGATACATCAAATTAATTGTCACACCTGAAGAACTCCGAATGAGATAACAACCTGCTTTTCTTTTATTATGATGTCACTTGGCTTGTTAGTTCTGCTTTAACAGTTATATTTCTGTATTCTTGAATGAGAAGAATTATGGTTTTTTATAAATAATATGTATTATTAAATACCAACAATGTACTGAGCACTTTACAAGACTAAAAACAGTTATTCTCTTCTGTGGCCCTTAATTTTATATTGAGAGAATATGGTAGATCCTAGCCAAAATAAAATTCAGGAGTCTAAACAGAAGAAAGAAAAAAAAAAGGAAAACATTTCAGAAAACAGGAAAGTGGGAACATGTAGAAGAAGAAATTATTCTTCGTAGCTATCAAAAGAACATTCAAAGAACAATGACTCCACATAGGCTCTGTATAAATCTGAATATTTCATTCACCATCAAACCACATGAGTAAGGTTCAGCATCCCTTGGTCCTTGTCCTGTATCACTAAGGATAGGATTCATATCATCTAACCTTAAATGGCTACACTGTAGATAGCTGCATCTCAACTTCCCAACCTAGGCTTCCTTTACAATCAAGGAAGAGAAATAGGCTGTTCTAAAGTGCAATTCATATTAACTATTTTACATGCCTGTGTTGGAATAACTGCACTTTAGAATTAAAGGCTGGACCAGATGATTTTTTGAGGTCCTTTCCAACCTGGGCTGTTCTATGGTTCTATGATTCTATAAATTTACTCTTCTTCTGTAAGACATTGACAATAAAAGGGGTGCAGAAGATCAAGTCAGATCTTCGATCTGAAGAGATTAATCTCATTCTGCATACCTAAATACCATCTAACAGACAAATTCTTTCACTTGCTTTCTTTTGTACATTCCTTCAAATACTTAAAAGTACTCCTGCTCTAGAAAGCTTACTTAAATATGTCCAAACCCATCCATCATCATTTTGGGAAAATTATGATGATAAACAGTTGCTATTCTCTGAATATGAGATGGCAGTGTGACCAGGTGGCCAAGAAGGCCAATGGCATCCTGGCCTGTATCAGAACTAGTGTGGCCAGCAGGAGTAGGGAAGTGATCGTGCCTCTGTACTCGGCCCTGGTGAGGCCGCACCTCGAATACTGTGTTCAGTTTTGGGCCCCTCACTACAAGAAGGACGTCGAGGTGCTGGAGCGTGTCCAGAGAAGGGCAACGAGGCTGGTGAGGGGTCTGGAGAACAAGTCTTCTGAGGAGCGGCTGAGGGAAGTGGGGTTGTTGAGCCTGGAGAAAAGGAGGCTGAGGGGAGACCTCATCGCTCTCTACAACTACCTGAAAGGAGGTTGTAGCGAGGTGGGTGTCAGTCTCTTCTCCCAAGTAACTAGCGATAGGACAAGAGGAAATGGCCTCAAGTTGTGCCAGGGGAGGTTTAGATTGGATATTAGGAAAAACTGCTTCACCGAAAGGGTTATCAAGCATTGGAACAGGCTGCCCGGGGAAATGGTTGAGTCACCATCCCTGGAGGTATTTAAAGATGTGTAGATGTGGTGCTTAGGGACATGGTTTAGTGGTGGACTTGGGAGTGTTAGGTTTACAGTTGGACTCAATCTTAAAGGTCTTTTCCAACCTAAATGATTCTATGATTCTATCATTATTTGCTACAAATCTAGTCCTTTTAGTTTCCAGTGCTTTCTGAGGAGGGGGGGGTACTGGGTTTTGTTCGGTGTTTTTTGTTTGTTTGTTTGTTTTAACCTTAGAAATCTATTTACATCTTTGGTAGATTTCTGTATTCTCTACGCTTACATAAAGACGGACATAACATACAACCTGAAATCAACCACACAGCTGCTTACTAATTTCCCCCCCACTGCAGCAGGACAGAGGTGTGAATCAGATGAGCAAAAGTGAAAAGACTCATCAGTCAAGATAAACAGTTTAATAGGTGAAATAAAAAAGGAAGAAAAACCAAAGGAAAGTAAAGCAAGCGATGCAAAGGCAATCACTCACCGCCTCTCATAAGCAGACTGACACCCAGCTAGTCTCTGAGCAATGGCTACCACCCCAAACCCCACTCCCTTCAGTTTTTATTGCTGAGTGAGAGATGGAATATCCCACTGGTCAGTTTAGGTCAGCTGTCCTGGCTGTGTCCCCTCCCAACTTCTTGAGCACACCCAGCCTACTCACTGGGGAACAGAGTGGGAAAAGAGAAAGCCTTGATGCTGTGCAAGGACTGCTCAGCAATAGCCAAAACACTGGTGTGTTACCAATACTGTTTTAGTCACAAATCCAAAGTATAGCAACATACAGGCTGCTATGAAGAAAATTAACTCCATCCCAGCCAGACCCAGTACAATATATGAAGTTATAATCTTCAGCAATGGGATGATTACTGATCTACCTACACATGCTTGTAATTTATTCCCAGCAAAAACATGTATTTGCACAAAATTAAGTTTAAGAGTATCAGTAATTTAGAGGAAAAAAAATTATTATTATGTTGTGATTATCCCAATACCAGCCATTACAAAGCAGAATAATGATTACACTTACAGAAATCTAAGCAAATCAAGATACAGAAATGCATCTGAAAGATTGAAATGGTTTTAATCCTAAGTCATAGTACTATGCAGGAACTACAAGAAATTATCTGAGACAATTTCTTACTTGTATTTCAGATTAAATTGCATATTTAAAAAAAAAAATGTTTTGCTTTTCATAATCCTCCTTCTTATATTATTGAAAGGAGAAGTCTCTCATTAATTTGAAAAGCACCAGGAATACTGTGTGTATTACTATCATGAATGCTGACTAACACAATTATGAAATATTTATCTTCTTTGCATGTGTGGAGAAAGAAATAAAGTAATGTTTCTATGAATGGGACAGCTTAAAGATTTTACAGTTCATACCTAGCTTGACCTTTGCCTGAAGTGTTATACAGAGAAAAAAACAACAATGCTATATAAATACTCAGAGCTCTTGGTGGTCTGTTACATCTCAATGATTTTCTTTGGAAGGAGTCTGAGAGCCTGCCACATAACATGACCATCCAAAAGCAATAAAATTGCATTAGTATGATGTAATTTCTTCCCATTGGAGTTCTCTAAGTTGATATATTTCCACTGAAATAATTCTTAACAATAAAGATAACATAGAATCATAGAATAGTTTGGGTTGGAAGGGACCTCTAAAGGTCATCTAGTCAAACCCCACCCTGCAATGAGCAGGGACACCTTCGACTAGATCAGGTTGCTCAGAGCCCCGTCCAACCTGACCTTGAATGTTTCCAGGGAACATGTTGGGTTAAAATGTAAATAATTCAGTTAGAAATATATATACATCATAGTTAAACATTATGTACTATATATTTGTTCTGTCATTACTGTTGTTTATTCTCACCATCCAAACTCTTGAGACTTCAAATCAAACATCATTGCTTCTAAACACTACCAAGTTAATTTTTTTTGTTTGACAGCCACAACTAGCCATGTGACACTTATTTTTGAGGCACCACTTTATTGCATCTCTTGAATTCTTGAAGCCCCATGTGCTTAGCAGGGTGGACTGACACTGTTGTCACACTGCTACACAATGACACAAAATAGCTAAATCAAATAAACTTAACTCTGGCTATTCAGGTGTGCCTCTCAACCAGACAAAAGCAATCTTATCCATTAAATTGTATTGACAAAACACAGTAAGACATTTTGTTTTTTCTTCTTTAGAGGACTGTATTTGACAGTTACTGGCACTGCAGTAAAAGACCCAAAGACTGGCGCATACATGGCCAGTGGATTCAACAACCTTTCAAAATTGGACATGCCTTTTCTGTAACCACAAGTCACAAAGAGGTGGAGAGCTGATCTACTATTGACCTGGTTCTGGACCAATGTACAGGCTTTGATATAGAATTCAATTTAATTTCTTTAGCTTATTCTGAGGAGGTACAACATTTTTTTCAGGCTTAAAATTTCTTCTGACTCACGTTTAGAGTGTCATACTTGAGTCACAATGGATGAGAGATACCTGAATTGGCCTATCTTGAAAATAGATATAGAATTCAATTTAATTTCTTTAGCTTATTCTGAGGTGGTACAACATTTTTTTCAAGCTTAAAATTTCTTCTGACTCACGTTTAGAGTGTCATACTTGAGTCACAATGGATGAGAGATACCTGAATTGGCCTATCTTGAAAATGCCTTAAATGATGAAGAACAGACTTTATTATAACAAGGTGACTTTGCTAATCTTCATTTTAAAGAAAATAAAAACATCCAGAACAAATTTTTTTTTTCCTAGTTTAAACTATTAGGGCCCTGATGCTTTCTTCAAAAATATTTTTTATGTTCATCCATTACATCTCTAATAAATTATATCTGTATGTACTGAAATGAATTATTAGGTATCTAGAAAAAGAGGTTTGTTAGAAAGTTAGGTAGATAAACCTGTCAGCCTGGACAACAAGAAGACCAAAAGGTCTCCTATCATCCATAACAGGAGCAGCCTGAAAGTAAAATGAAAGAGGAATCTTTCCATGCATAATTTGTTTAACTGGGATTACTATATAAACATGAGTGAAATTAGTCAATTAAGGACAGATCTTTACTGTGAGACATATGTCTTCACAGTGTATGTATACTAAAGCAAACAAACAAAAAAGGTACAGTGCAGCTGTCAATAGTAAGGCAAGAGACAAATAAAACCAGTAAAAGTAAGCCTTTATTTTTCCATGCTGAAATCTTTGCTTAAAGTAAAGCCAATAATCTTCTCTTTTTTAAATGGAGACCTATGACCATTTCATTGTGCACAGCTATACATCTTAGTCTTAATTCCATCTTAGTCTTCAAAGAGATCTTCTGATATGTCACAAGATGAGAAGAGAGTCTAATTCTTGCTATTTCCAGCTCGGCCAGAAGTGTAATGTACCATGCATTTAGGAAAAGGCTGTTTTCATGGGTTATACTGACACAAGCATTAACATTTTCACTCCTGTTCCAGCAGCCATATATTGGTTAAAAGGCTTACACCGATGTAAAAGGGCTTCCCAAATTTCAGGACTTTGGCCGACAGATGACTCTGCCAGGGTACCACAGAATGCTGGCCTCTGAATCCCACATTGCAAACTGCGATGAACAAACCTGAAGTTCATAACAGAATGAAAGAAAAAGTACCTCAGTGGTAAAGCTGTAGCCATGTGGTGCTACTGGTAATCGGGTAGGTAGGGAGCCTTCATTAGTTTTATTGTGTAAACCCTTCTGAGTTTGCTATATTAGTTTTACATGGCTACAGTTTTACCAGCAGCCCAGCACTAGCAGGACACAGAAGTGTGTTAAGGCATCTAACTCCTCCTTTCTGATTCCTGCTTCCTGAACTGTAATTTTACTAGTTTCTAATTTTAATTAGACCTCTACATTTCTGAAAATTATATATAGACAGAGATGGAGTATATTATATGGGACAATTAAGAAAGCTTTCATTTTTAAATGAAGTTTATAACTGAGGCTAATAGGTCTAAACTTATCAATACATATTCAACAAAACCACATTGCTACAACATTGCTTCAGTGGACCCTCCCAGAACTACCCCCTACTACTTTATGTTATTCAAAACAGCCCATGCTACTGTGTGTTTGTATATAGAGGTCACAGAACCATGAGCCAGTCGGGGAGCTGGTCTAATCTGATACATTCAAAATGTGCAGCAGCTATGGCCGTCAGGATTTCAGTAGTTTGGTATTATGAGGTTCCAGAACAATCTGTTCAGAGATGACAATGGCTCAGGAAAAAGCTTCAAATCACATTAATACAAAGGTATTTGTAATAACTGGTACTGTCACAATTTAGTAATGAACAGTGAAGCACAAATAACTGGAAATAGGATGGAGAAAGGAAAGAAATCCAGGCTAGTGGAAAGACAAAGATTATACTTTAAAGCACTGCAATGAATTTATCATTACTGACTTCAACCTCAGTTTATATTATTCTGAATGTTGTTTATTATGTGTCTGTTACTAGGGAGCTTACCCAGTTTGAACCTCTGACATTCTTATCTCTGAAAACTGATGTAGAATTTTTGCATTCATTAACCTTAATATGCTTTTATCAGTCTCAGAATTAAAAAAAAACAAACAAAAAGGCAGCTATATCCTGAACAGTAAGAGGTTCAGCTGCAAGAAAACAAAGTCACTGAAACAAGAACAAAAGGTGACAGTAAAAACCAGTTGATGAAATAGCTAGTGAAAGCAAACTTGAGTAGAAAGGACTGAGATTGGAATAAAATAATCAATTATCAATGGCCAAAGGGCATTTGATATGTGAAAAGAAGAGGGATTTTCCTTTTTTTTCCCCATATATACAGAGCATACTTTCATATCTGAATTATTGATTTCATTTTAAGTGGAAAAACTATTACAAAAAATAAAAAAAGTCCCATGAGAGAAACACTATGGAACATCTATTTCTCACATAAAGGGCAGCTGCTCTGTAGAGGATAGTTTTCAAAAGGTAAAGATGCACAATGGGAAATAGTCTATCTTTCAAACCTTTAAGCAAAAATTTGTTTATTTCTAGCTTCATATGGTATCCTGAGACATGAAATTCTGAGTAACATTTTTGCCATGTTTTTGCAGCCATGAAGCTACAGCTGATATTTAGAGCCCAAAGTAAAAGAATTCTGTTCATTTAAAAATCACAGCATGTAAACTGTGATTAATTATTAATTTCCAAAAGTTTTAAAAATAATTAAAATTAAAATTGACATTGTGAACACACAAAAGACCAATAAAACACTTACTGAGCTGCTGTAGGTGTATTAAATTACTCAGTAAGTCTTCATTAGGTGCCTCCATACTGTGAAGTCAGTCTTTACACTTCTGTAGTGGGGATTTAATGCTGCTGTTGCTCATACTACATGGATTGTTGTTCGTTTGCACATTCTGACCTGGGACAAATATTTTCTGTGGGGAAGCCTGGGTGACAATGATCCATGCCAGAGTCCAGCCCTACATACTATACGGATACAAGCTAGGATGTCTAACTCGGTCCAAGCACCCTTCCTGTCATCAATAACTAATACATTTCAGTCCAACTGTAATTAGCTTTGAAATCTCATTTTATTGTAGTATCTCTCTGCCAGCTGAGTAAGATAAGGATGCTAGAATAAAGATGATGAGGAGGAAAGGGGAACAGGAAAGACTGGTTTACAATTAATAGGCCCCTCTTGTGGTTACTTTCTGAGGGTATCAGGCTTACCATAACAGATGTAAATCCTACTTTAAAAAATAATAATCATTTACACCTGATTTTTCACTATGGGAACGTTCAGAGATTCTAATTTCATGAGTTGTTTAAGACATAAATTCTAGAAATGCACAGATGAGCCAGCTGTGAGTTAAAGACATAGCATAAACAGACACATGAATTATCAAAACTCTCACGATGTGTGACACATCAAAATAAAAGCAAGACACCTTATTCTCATAAACATTACTCACTAAAAGTCCAATTATCACCCCCAGAACTCCTTTAAGAGCTCGGTTCTGATCTTCATTTTCCTACTATATGCTAGACTGAAATTATGAAAAGTATACTATAAGAGGTATATTTTGTGTGCTTTGAGCTTTTAATATTTCATTATCAGTTTTGTAGTTTAGGAAAGTGTGATTTCCTTCCTTTACATGTTGTACCTGGCTGTGTATGTTTTGGGTCAAAGAAACACCTCTAAGAAATAACCTCAGAAGAGTCAATTTTGCAAATGTTCTCTTTTAGGCAGAACTGCCTTACAAGGCCTCCATTGCAATTATAAAACAATTCTAACACTTCCATTTGAATTTTTTTTCTTATAAATAATGTAAATATCTTTATAGTTTTACAGTGGACTCACACTGCGTTATTTTTAAACTTTTAAAAAATAATTTGGACATAAAAATACTAAAAGCACCCTAAAGTTTAATTGTTCACTATAAACACGTTTACTTAGCTCTTTGTTCAAATTAAATTGTTTTTATTCACATCAAAAATGAAAGGTGACAGGCCTCAAAGTTTGAGATCTTGAGATTTTTACGGTGCAAGAAGAAGCAGTTTCAAAGATAACTGAGTCAAAAGACAACATGCAGAGGTTTTCTACCACCCCTTTCCGATCAATGCAAGTTACTCATATACTGCAAATAAGGGAGTACAGGCTCTCTGGGAGAGTCCTATACTGCATTAACTGCAGTTAACTGCATTTAACTGCACCCTAAAATCTGAAATTTTAATCCTCATACCATAGCACAGGATAAAATAATGACAGTTGACTTCAGAGAGCCCTCTCAGTCTGTTATGTATTCCATCATTAAAGGATTATCCAATTAAGCTCTCCAGTAGATGAAAGAAATCTTTATGTTGACCCTGTCTTGAGACACACAGATAGATCTAACGAAAGGTTCCCGCATGTCTGAAACTGCAAAGTCGCTCAGACACTGAAACCGTGAAGTGGGTTTGAGCTTCCAGAGCTACCTGCCAAACATCTCCACAAGTGGTAGGAGAGACCTAACAGCTTCAGAAGAGTTTATCGAAAAAAACAGTACACTGTGGAGAGGACTCTCCTCCACCAGCCAGTAAAACATGCCCACTGCAGGTGTTTCTGATCTCCAGCTTGTGCTCCTCCTCACTTGGGTGCCTGACCCAGCACTGAGGACAGGTGCCTCTGTCCACTCAGGAGTAAATCCATTGCGTTGACTTTCCACCAAGTCATCCTAAGGTTTTAGGCATAGGAGAGCATTCTTGTTTTCTTTTTCTGTTAAAGTTGTAGCAACATGGTGAAAGGAATATGAGATTTGTGGAAATAAAAAGGGAGACAAGGAAACGAAGTCTGTAGCCTTGTGCAGTATCATGAAATCTGTCATGTGTGTGCCATTGGTCTGACAGGAACCAGAAGAGACTCCATAAAATTACTACAAAGCATAAAACAAATGACATCTAAGCACATATTCCCATGTAACTGGCACATGTCACTGCCTGCTCTTGGCTTTGATTAGAACGTTTTCAATTATTGGTGTGTAAATGGAAAAAAAAGTGGGATTTCCTAAACAAATACTCTCCAGTCACCAAAAGCAGCAGCAAACAAATTGGTCTATGGATATTTTTCAAACATGCTCTGAACCACCAGGTACGAAGTCCCATGCTTTCTCCCATCCTTTCCTTTCCAGTAATGCCACGGCCACCCTACAAAGCAGCCTGGTTCCCCAGGGTGAAACCTGCGGCACACCAGCTCCACGCTGCTGTGATCAGCATTCCTCTGGGATGTGTCTTCAGCCCCACTTGAAGCTCCCCTTGGCCTTGGAGCCCTTTAATCACAGTGATTTTTATCCTCTCATTTCAGCGTGGGCATAGCAAATTCTCCTTTCTCTCTGAATCTACTTGCAATACAAAACCAGCTGCAGGTGAATTTTAAGAGGAGTCCCACCCTGTTGGGAGGCCAGGGAACAACAGCTGTCTTCTGCCCATCCCGTGGACCCCCATGAAACTTGGGTGGGAGGAGAACGCCTGGCCATGCCTGGCGATGACATTCAGCCAGGGAGCAGAGCACAGCTGCAGACTGACTGCTGGGGAATTTTAACGCCAACCAGAAAGACACGTAATGAGTTTTAAGCACTTCCCAGGTTAGGCAGATGCTGAGCAGGGGGTGTTTCGATTGCCTAGATACAGCCTTAAACCTAGAGTAACTGGCTTCTAACGTGAAAGCTAATTCTCTCTGATGTCTCAATGTGCCATTTATGCTGTGCCACCAGGGAACTAAGACGTGCTGCACTTGCCTACCTGATATGAATTCTCCTTTGATAGTTACCAGATTGCCTATTAGTTAAAGCAGTATAAATGTAGTACATGTGGTTTATATACCACCTGCATATTCACAGTTCTGCCATGAACTGGGAAATGATAAAACTTTTACAAACATTGATTTTATGGCAGACTGCCTCTGGGGAAAATCACTCTTTTGTTAAGGCAATAGCCTTCTGCCAAATGGAAATCACGTCGCTGAAAATCCCCTTCTGCATTGTCCATTTAATCTCTGCTTCTAATTTTTGTGGTTTGTTTTTTTTTTTTTTACCTTTCATGCTAAACAATAATGCTCTGAGCATCAAAAGATAATGCTGGCAGACAGCCGGCAATGGGGTATATACAAAACAAGAAATATGAAATATGTTTTTTTTTTCTATTTGATGTGTCTGCCCTATATGTGGTACAAGTTAAACAACCAGTCATATAAAAAAAATCAGGTTATGATTATTTATTGCAAGCTACTGCAATGTTTGGTATTATAATCTGATAGGATTTTGATTTGCAAACACTATTTTTATGAGGATATGTGTGTAATAAGATAGCAAAAATTATCTGATAGTGTCTTTATGCAATGCTGATCAGTAGCACTAAAATTACGATCACAACTAATATATAGAATACGACTTATCTGTCTGTACCTTTTAGTATAACTGTATGCTGTATAAGAAAGAGCATAGAAAAAGGTTTTGCTAACGATAATTTCCCTTCCCCATGTGCAATTGTAAAAATATCTTCTGTTGCTTCCTCTCCTGAAGACAGGAGCCATTTATAGATAGAATACAGACAAAAGGAACTGCCAAATTTATGGTGTACGAGATCAATTGATTGTAAAAATTGATTACTGTTCTTCCATAGAAACGACTCTGACTCTGAACCCCACATTGCTGTATCTAAGAGCTGGGGAAAAAATGCAGGAAAAAATGCTGCCTGAGCTAGACATGACTAGTATATTCTGTCTTGAGACAACGCAGTGGGAACAACCTATAGAAAGTGGCTTTTTCCTTGACTCTTCCTACAGTCTCACCCTTAGCCATTCAAGACAGAGGTCCATCACCGTGACTATAGAAACGAAAGAAAGAGGATGAAGTTTTCAGCATCCTGCTTCTTTTCCCTCTTCTATACAGAAAGGGAGCATACAACTGAAAATCTACATAGGAAAAAAAGTGACATATTGTAAATGGTTAACAAAATATCCAGAGCTCAGTAAATTCTCATCCTATATTCTCCAGGAGCAATTTTAATCTAACAGGTATTAAACTGTTATTGGTATGCAATATTGTAATTCAGTGTGACCAATGGAAATAGTATTCAGTCCTAAATAGCCAGGAAAGCAGCAGGTCCAAACTATCTGCATCTCATTTCAGTTTTAATTATTGCAATAACATCTCATTTGCTTCAAGGTATTATAATTATCTTCTCATTTAAATGGAGTGGTATTTTAATATGAATGCAGTTAATGAGGCAATAGGTTGAAAATGTCCATAGCATTGGGCTTTAAAGTAGAACAAACTATTTTAAAAATTGATCATCACTAGCAGTTAAATGCATTTTCATTTTGCCCAATGCAGAGTATACACTCAAGTGATTTATAATAATTTTTACAAATTGCAGTGGGTTTAAGTTAAAAATTGGTAATAAATGCAGGCACTAATTAAGAGTTCTTCTGCTGCATTTGGCCATTTAGACTGTATCAGGCCATGATTTAAAATGTAAGTGTTCATTTAATTTGAAGACAAAGAAAGAAGAAAAGTCTGTCACAACAAGCTTTCAGTTCTCTTGTACATTAATAAAAGTATTCTGGTCTATTTATAATTTATCTAGATGGCAAAAAAAATTCCTTCAATAATGCTGTGTACCAACATTAACATTTTATTTCCTAACTAATATCTATTGGATTATATGCCTTCAACACATATTATTTAAAAAAATAATACTCTTTAAATTATTTATAATTGATTTTGAATTATAAAGTGTTCTCTGGAAACTTTAAAATAAATTATTATTATTATGATGATGATTTGCAATTCAAAAATCCCCCAAAGCCCAAGGAGGTGTTCCTGCATAACTATGTTATAGCCCTGAAACACTCATATCCATAACCCAGGATAAGATGTTCCCTAAGAAAGTAAATTAATTTTTTTTTATGTCATTGACAATATTTTGTCATTATTAAGTAACCTATTATAAGCACCTCAGCCTACACTAGTTATTTCCCTAAGGATTACTTTGAGACATTGAAACTGATTGGTACCATTTGCTAAGCCATTTCTGCTGCCTGTAAAAGCCTGAAACACTTGGTATTTTTCAAGCTGACAATTTCTATTTTGCCCTCAGAGACTGTCAACATTTTAAATTTTTAAAGTTTTCTTTCTTTTTTTTTAATCAGATGTAACAACACATATTTGACACACAGAGTTTAAGATGACTCAGGACTACGGCAAAAGTGTTCTGTTCCTTGAGCATCAGGGAACAGTCACAGGCAGACAGTTTAAAAACAATTTTTTTTACAAAATATGGTGAGGTTACCATTAAATGATTACATTATTTTTCTCCTACTCGGCTTACATTTTGACTTTTGACCTTGCTCCAAATACTATCCCTTATGAAACCTGAGTTTTTTTCCTCTGTCTTCGTCACTTTCATCCTTTCCCCATTTTTTATTTTCAACCCAACAAAGTGATTACAGGCCTGAGAATGCTTGTCAGAATAAAATTTTCTTTTACTTCAGTTTACTTTAAAGTGAACTTCTGCTGCATTCTTTCTGACTGCATCAAACATCTCTATCTGGTAACATTTTATTCTCTTCCAAATTTGCAGAATTTGCATCAAAACTAATCTATGAGGAGAGGAGCAATATGGAGCGGGACTCACACAGATTATTTTGTACACATCTAATACGCCGATACCACAATATAGTTCCCAATTCTTTTATTCAAACTTGTGTCTTTCTCTGACCCTAACAAAACCAAATGTTGGTAGACTGCTTGCAATCACTTCTGTGTTTCTACTGATTATTGGCTAGCTCTGGTTTGCAGTTTCCTTTCCCTGCTCCAACTTGACTACCATAAAACTTGCTTTTTACTTTTTTTTTTAAACAACCTATCAAAAACTGTTGAACGCACTCATGCTAACCCTCTTGAATCGGTTACCAGCAACTGCAAATCCCAGTGGGATACACATGCTTTTGCAGTACCTCCTGATTAACATGTCCCAGAGTTACAGCTCTATGTTCGGAAAATATAATACTCTTTTTGCATATTCTGCTCTACATGACTTATGCCTGCTGTGCTAATCAGTCATGTTGCTCAATAGCTATTTTGAGTTCTTATTGCTTATTTTTTAAAACTGAAAAATTGATTCAATCAGGATGATGCATGGTAACCTTTTTAGCAACTTACCATTGTCCAGACATGTTCAGGCTGTGGAGCAACTATCATAAAGACACAGGATATCATCTCATCCAAATCTCCCAGCACTGAGATATAGCAACATACTATATCATCACTTTGGAGGCCTTGCCCATAGTTCTCATTAATGAACATTTGTAATTTGAGAGTTCAATTTTAACAGCAGGATAACCACTGCTAAGCTGGTAATACCACTTCATCCCAAATGATTAAGCCAAAAGCTTTCTATATTTGGGTACAGACATAGGGTCATTGAATCCCACTAAACAGTACACTTCCATAAACATCTGGCTATTCCTTTACCTTTCCTGCCATCAGTATTACTTCTTTCCATGTCTTCACCTGTCCAGGAGCTCAGAGCAGGAAAATGATGGGATCAGTCACATATCTTGCAGTTTCAAATGCTCCATGCTGTACTACTGGGGTCTGTTATTCTATATTCTTGCCCAGAAACTGGTTCTTCTGCCCACAAATGAGGCCAAAATTTAGACAGGTGTCATAATACCACTATACTATTGTTCTCCACTTCCACTTCTGGGGCAGGTATTATTTTTATCTGTCCTAACCCACTAGAATCAGCCTTCACTTTCTTCATTCTGATAAATAGGCTACTGAATGCTAGTACCTTGGGAAGAAGGGTTCTCTAATTCTATTTCTTTGTCCTTCCCTCTTTGTAAGCATTACTGTCCTTTTCTGTTTTCTGCCTCACTGTCAGTTTACACCATGTGCAGGGAGGATGTTAGTTACAATGTTTTCATCCCACTGAGCCTCTCCTGCATGGATGTGGATACTCTGATAAACATACCAGAATTTTTCTTTTCCTCTGTGCTTGTGCAGAGCCATCTGTAGTGACAAAATAGCATTGCAAAAGTCATCAGTGTACTGAACATTTCATCTAGCTCTGTGTGTAAAAGCCAAATGTCAGGTGCCAGATTTATGACTCCACAGGATATAAATATTCCCTCTCTGGAAAGGTCACGCAAGATTATCATCAATATATGAAGCAGACAGTGACAACAGTGTCCATTTCAGTACCTTCAGTTGTTTGTAGATCTATAATTTGCTGTGCAGTTGTTTTACAACCACCATAATGATTAGCCAATATGCAGTAATGTTATCTTCTGATTCTACAGTAATGGTCTTTCATAGACTTCAAATCACAGCTTTGCCATGAAAGAGCAATTTCCTTTGAAAATGGCTTCTTATTCCTGGTTGTATAGAGTTGATTTCTTGTCCTTTACATATGAAGTTCATGAGTTGTCTCCAATCTCTAGCTTACAGGATTCATTTCCCATTGGAGTTCTCTAGAATTTGTTGTTAATTACTGCTGGGCTGTAACTCACTGTAAGAAAGCTTTTTTTCTTTTTTTTTTTTCTTTTTTTTTTCCTTTTTTGATTGGATTTACAATGTTTTTTAAATAATTACATCTGGTTCTAATTCATCCCTGGGGAGTCACACTGGATTGCCTAGTTGAAGCGTAACCTGATGGTGTCTTACTGCTACTGCTCCTGCTTTAATTTTGACATCGTACATAGATGTTTTCCTGTCCAGAGTATTTAATATTTATATGCTCTAGGACTGAGGCCATTCTCTGATCCCTCAGCCTTTCCACACAAAATTTTGGTGAAATCCTTCCCTGGCTTGTCTCTATTGCATCTGAGGCTACTGTAGCTCTCATTGCAACAAGGTACTTCCATGCTTTCATGCCATCTGTCTCAGTAAACGTAACTTCTACAAGCATGGACTTGTGACTGTCATTTGTATGTACTGGGAGGGAAGTTAACACCTGACTAGTCTTGGTTACTCATCTTTCCAGGATTTTCATTCTTCCATTTCTATATATTTGTATGTTAAAACTGATTTTAAGATTAGATTCCTCTTTCAGACCAGATGGTCTTTCGAATGGTGTCCCCTACACCAGTTTCCTTAAAATGCCCACATTATGTGACAAGAATTATTCACAATGTACAGATCTATTCCTTCATACTTTCATTGGATTCTTTTGATGATCTGCACAAGTACTTTAAGCTCTCAATTCCCAATACGGAAGCAAAGTCAAGCTTTGGAGAAACACACACTTTCCCCTTACAGTTGTCTTTTTTGCACAGCGAGATCTATGACCTCAGGCTCCCATGTCCACTGAATCTCCATTCTGGTTTCTCTCTCTGCTGTAAAATTCAGACATCTCAGTACTTCAGACATTCCAGTACTTCAGTACTGCAATGAATAGTGCTGCAGTAAGCACAACTGTAAGAAACAGAGCTTTCATGTGTGTACAACATGCTCCGACTCTGCTGTTTCCAACTACATCAAAAACAACTTCAATTATGCCCTTAGTCCATACTAATACACGTCCTTCATGAAAACTGTTCTTTTTTCAATTCTGCTATAACCTTCGTTATCTTTCCCTCAGAAAAAAAAAAAGAAAAAAAGTCAGTTACAGCTGAGAGTGCATATCAGAAACTAACATAAAGCATATGATAGAAAAACTATAATTGTTTCAATATCCTCAAAAGTCAACATAAAGGTTAAACTGAAAAGAAATTCAAGTATGTTAAGAGAGAAACACACAGCATAATCCCCATGCAATCTAAATTCTTGTACTGTAGTAACACCACAAAGAAACCATTTGGTTTCTGTTAAGATTTTCAGAGCTTGTGATTCCAAATCTTGTTAAAATGATTTTTTGAACATATTGTCTTCTTTTTTCTTGGTAGTTTCACACTAGTGAGAGATAATTCACACATTTCTTTACCTTGGCATGTCTCAGAACACAGAGTGAAGAATGCCAATGTTTTTGTGGATGTACATATTTAACCCTTCCACCACTGCTCTCCATTAGCATTTGAAAGAATGCCTTTTAAGCAGTCAGAAATGCAAGACAAAGTTTGTAGGCAGTTATCACTATTATTATTATTACTACTACTATTATTATTATTATGCAGACTGATATCTGTTTTTTCCCTAACTCTATGTTTTCAGGCATGTAAGCCTTCTCTGGAAGCAGAGGCAGCAAGCTTAAAACTGAAATATATGCTGTGAACAACAACTTAAACGGTAAGGTCATACCTGTCTTAAAAAGCAGTTTAGTAGAAGCTTGTCTATTGAACAAAATAATTAGTGCAAATGACTCAGTGTCCACACTATATGCATTTTGAGGGACTACTTTGGGTTAGTTTTAGTATAATCCAGAAAACTAAAGGCCCAACGTATTAAGATGCACTCCTGGAGCTCATCTTCTGGTTTGCTTTTATTCCATAGGAATACCTGGTATGAATTCTGAGCTCATTCCTTGCCATGGATCAAGCACAGTAAGTGGAGATGATTGGGAGATCCTACTTGAATGATGGATGAGGAAAAGGCTGAGGTACTTAATGCCACCTTTGCCTCAGTCTTTAACAGGCAGACCAGTTATCCTCAGGGTACTCGGCCCCCTGAGCTGGAAGACAGGGACGGCGAGCAGGATAAACCCCCCATAATCCAACAGAAAACAGTCAACGACCTGCTACGCCACCTGGATGCTCACAAGTCTATGGGGCCGGATGGGATCCACCCGAGGGTGCTGAGAGAGGTGGCGGAGGAGCTCGCCAAGCTGCTCTCCATCATCTATCAGCAGTCCTGGTTAACGGGGGAGGTCCCGGATGACTGGAGGCTTGCCAATGTGACACCCATCTACAAGAAGGGCCAGAAGGAGGATCCGGAGAACTACAGGCATGTCAGCCTGACCTCGGTGCCAGGGAAGATTATGGAGCAGATCATCTTGAGGGCGCTCACAAGGCATGAGCGGGACAACCAGGGGATGAGGCCCAGCCAGCACGGGTTCATGAGAGGCAGGTCCTGCTTGACCAACCTGATCTCCTTCTATGACCAGGTGACCCGCCTAGTGGATGAGGGAAAGGCTGTGGATGTGGTCTACCTCGACTTCAGCAAGGCCTTTGACACCGTCTCCCACAGCATTCTCCTCGAGAAGCTGGCGGTCCACGGCTTAGACAGGTATACTCTGCGCTGGGTCAAAAACTGGCTGGACGGCCGGGCCCAGGGCGTTGTGGTGAATGGAGTTCAATCCAGTTGGCGGCCAGTCATGAGCAGTGTTCCCCAGGGCTCAGTTTTGGGGCCAGTCTTGTTGAATATCTTTATCAATGATCTGGATGAGGGGACTGAGTGCACCCTCAGGAAGTTTGCAGACGACACCAAGTTGGGCGGGAGTGTTGGTCTGCTCGAGGGTAGGAAGGCTCTGCAGAGGGACCTGGACAGGCTGGATCAATGGGCTGAGGCCAACTGTATGAGGTTCAACAAGGCCAAGTGCCAGGTCCTGCACTTGAGTCACAACAACCCCATGCAGTGCTACAGGCTTGGGGAAGAGTGGCTGGAAAGCTGCCTGTCAGAAAAGGAACTGGGGGTGCTGGTTGACAGCCGGCTGAACATGAGCCAGCAGTGTGTCCAGGCGGCCAAGAAGGCCAATGGCCTCCTGGCCTGTATCAGAACTAGTGTGGCCAGCAGGAGTAGGGAAGTGATCGTGCCTCTGTACTTGGCACTGGTGAGGCCGCACCTCGAATACTGTGTTCAGTTGAGGTGTTAGAGCGTGTCCAGAGAAGGGCAACGAGGCTGGTGAGGGGTCTGGAGAACAAGTCTTATGAGGAGCGGCTGAGGGAACTGGGGTTGTTTAGCCTGGAGAAAAGGAGGCTGAGGGGAGACCTCATCGCTCTCTACAACTACCTGAAAGGAGGTTGTAGCGAGGTGGGTGTCGGTCTCTTCTCCCAAGTAACTAGCGATAGGACGAGAGGAAATGGCCTCAAGTTGCGCCAGGGGAGGTTTAGATTGGACATGAGGAAAAATGTCTTTACTGAAAGAGTGGTGAAACATTGGAAGAGGCTGCCCAGGGAAGTGGTTGAGTCCCCATCCCTGGAAGTATTTAAAAGACGTGTAGATGAGGCACTTAGGGACATGGTTTAGTGGGCATGGTGGTGTTGGGTTGACGGTTGGACTTGATGATCTTAGAGGTCTTTTCCAACCTTAATGATTCTATGATTCTATGATTCTACTCAAAAGCACACACCCAATGTGCACTAAAATGACCATGTAAATGCACACTAACTTGATCGACCTTATTAAGTTGAGCTTACAGCAACACTTCCCATCTTCACTTAGACCTGTCTGTATGCCTGAAAGCTCAGCTCTATCTCCCCCACCCCCCTAGTCCCCTCAGCTTGTACAATAAAAGACATAACTTTTTCCTACAAATCTTCCCACACTTCTATCCTTAGACCCTCATGGCTCTAGCACTGTTATTTGCTAAATGTGTGCATGCTTATTCAACCATGCAGCTAAGGAAGATGGGAACCGGCTACCTACACTCACTGTCCTCTGCCTAGTTAGTTTATTGCTTCCTATGATAGAAACATGGCCAGAAAATGAAAATTTTCTTACCTGAAAGCATAACCGGAACTCTGACAATAATAAGCCCACAGGTTAGTAAGTGCATGGCCATTTTGTTGCAGAGACTGTTGATTGTCACTGGCTACATCAGCGTCCTTTTTTTTTCCTATCAGCTCCAAATTAGAGGGCAGAAATTGATTACATCATTTACTTCCTACATACCAAGCTTCTTTTTTTCCTTCTTTTTCTTCCTGAATGGGTAGAAATATTATATTTTGCCTTGTGGGGTATGGGTGGTTTCCCCTCACAAAGGAAGCTCAATGAAACAGTGAAGAAAACTTCTGCAGGACTCATTTAGTGCCCTAGGCAACATGGGAGCAGCTGAAAAGCACTACTAGATAACTCTGGCACAAGTGTACTAATGCATGAGTAGAGTATTATCAGAGCAGGAATGCATGTTTGTTTACAGACTGCGAAAAAGGTACTGTCCATTGTTTCCATCTATCATCTTATTTTGGACATTATTTAATATTTAACATAAAGCATTTTGGTTATCTTTGCTTCTTCTATGATATTGTAATAAGATACTTTTTCTTCTCCATTACCGTTTCCCCTCCTGGACATAGCTGTCCCATCACTGCCTCTCCCCAGTGGGGTGAGCAGAAGGGCTGCAGCAGACTGAGCGTGGGAAGCGCTTATTTGCCGGAGTTCTCTTCTGGACAGCTCCAGCACTCCCCCTCACTGTACTGCTCTGGCTTTGTGGTTTTTTTTTCTGCTTTTCACGATAAGCCAAATTCTCCTCTCTGTGTAGAAAGGCTGTGGGTGTATTGTGCTTGATCTGGCAGTATGAGTGTAGAAGAAAAAAAATCTAAAAGTTTTTCGTACCTTAATAGGAAACCTCCATTAAATTTTGTGAATAAAATACTGATGATGCAAGTACAGGTTTGAGGAGGGTGCTAAATTACAGGGGGTGCTGAAGTAGCAGAAAGAATGATGTACATGTCTACAAAGCAGGTACATCTTATCTGTTGTATAAGAAAGCCTTAAATTTTAAAAGATAAAATTTATGGCCTAAATGTACAAAATTGTCATTTAAACAAAAATGTGTTGTTACATTTATTTTAAACAGACTGTCTATATTAGCTTGTTTTTAGAATTGCATTAACAAAGCAGAAGTGAAGTTGCTAGACTTCATTAGCCTGACACTTCCTACCAGGCCAGGTCAATTGAGCGTCATCTTGCCCTAGTGCGATATACAAAGTCTCAGTCTTCTCTAAAAACAGAAAAGCAAACAGATTAGTCTGAAGGGTGTGCACACCTTACTGTATATGACTCTCTTAAGATGAACCTGAAAATTTAAAGTCAAGTCATTTTTTGTTGTTTTTTTTTTTAAGAGAAGACAGTGTCTTCCATAACACCTATATTATTTGTACAGACTAGCAGTAATGCAGTAGAGGACGTAAAACAGCTATTCAAACTCAGTCTGTTGCATTTGTGGGACTAGGGATCTGCGCGAATACTGGCTTCACCTGGTCAGCTAAATATAATCCCCAAGAAAGAGACATCAATGACATTAAAAAAACCAAAAACATACGATTAATTTAAAACAACCTTTTGATATGTGTAATTTTGTGTGTTGTTTCAATTCGCAGTATTTTTGACATCATGCAACAATAGCAAATGTAAGCTACAGCACATTTAACT
The DNA here is from genome assembly GCF_965638725.1 of Aptenodytes patagonicus. Taxonomy (NCBI): domain Eukaryota; kingdom Metazoa; phylum Chordata; class Aves; order Sphenisciformes; family Spheniscidae; genus Aptenodytes; species Aptenodytes patagonicus. Next base: position 34,160,540 of record NC_134951.1, on the reverse strand, counting down.
ATTTTCAGAAATAAATTCAAATGTCGTGTATGAAACTATCTGACCAAAAAAGCCTACACCAGTGACAATAATTAAGTTCTTAGAAATTGAATATTACTCCCGAGATCAGATTCCTTTAGTATCAGCAAGTTGAGCTGAAGTATGCAACTGGAATCTATACCTTTTCTTTTTTTTTTTTTAATGGCAGTATGGCTATGACAAAGTATCCCACTTTGACATTTTTGATTGAAAGGAATTTTTTTTCCAATTTAAAATATTTCATTTCAACTAGTATAGGCTTAAGTCAGTCCCAATTACCATGGCTCTTTATACTTTTATTCCCTCCAACAGACAAAACTCTCAAACCACTTAGATCACTTTCATGTCATTAATGGTCTTCAGACTTCCTACAACATACAGTAGGAACCAGAGAGTTACTAACAATGATACAGAAGCAGTCTGAGAACCATTTACGCCTCTGATCTCAGTGCATTTGGAAAAGAAGTGCAAAAGTTGTCCTGTATCACAGACGTAGCCTGCCCCTAATGCACAGAGGTGATTCAACCAGCTCAAAAACTACAATGGATTTTGACAGATAAAGTCCAAGGATGGAAGGCACTGCAGCTCTAGCTGTCATGAAGTGCTTGTTCAATCAGAAATAAGTAACTGACCAACTGATCTAAAGTAAAACATTTCAGTTTGGTATATCAGGTCAAAATATTTAACTTGCCTTCCATCTGACAAAGTATTTTTTAATGATTTTTTAAATTTAAGAAAATCAAATCAATTTCTTTTCCCAGGAAACCTAGTTTTGCCTAAGCTCTACTTCCCACTTTTAAAAACTACACATAAAATTCTCAACCAGTTTAGAGACTGACATTCCTTCAGCTTGAAAAGAAAACAGGAATACAGCCAAGAAACAAGGATATTCTTTCTTCCAGTCTCCTTATCTGCTACAGTTTGTACTACAAGCAGTCATAAACCAAGTTAATTTTTGGCAAAATCTGAAGAAAGGAGGCTACCTGAAACCTCAAGTTCCAAGAAGGGAGGTTCCAGGCAGGGAACCAGGCACATGTTCCCAGGCTGCAGGGGCTGCCTTCTTGCCTGGCAAAGGCAAAAGAGCTTGTTTCCAAAACACTGACAAAACCCCCAAGAAGCTATGCTCAGATTGTGAATTTATGTTGGCATTTTCTTGACTATGTTTATAAGTAGTGATCACTTTACATAGAGATATGCCAAGAATCACTGGAAATTACTTGGGCAAAGTACCACAAGAATAGCTTATAATGTTTTCAGAAATGTCTTTGCATCAGTTACAAGAAGCTTGCTGCAAGGAAGAGGACTCTGAAGGAAATAGGGCTTCAAGTAGTGCTTTTATCACAGTCCCAAATAGGAAACAGAAGATGACTCCATCTTATGATGCCCTGAGATACTAAGTCTAGATGGAAAAGCTACAGAAGAAGCTCAAAACAGATGTCCAGTCAGAAACAAATTAATCCTCTTCTCTCGAGAGAGAGTTAAGATAGTCTAACCTTGACTTCCAGCCAAGAGTCTGTTTTCTTAACTAGATTTATCTGGTTTTAGCCATTCTTTGGTGTTAATTTTCTTTCATACTGTTTCATTTCCCAGCTTTTCAAAAAGGCAAAAAAGGATGATGACAGGTGAGTGACTTTTGCTTTGTAAGTTTTTGTAACTGTATGATTTAGCCAAAAATGAAAGCTCATTCGCCTATAAAAAAGCACAAAGTGCCTTGAAGGTTACCATGCCCTCACTGGAAGGTAAGATTTGATTAAATCATTGACAGCTAGCCCCAAAAGTTTCATGAAATGACACAAAAAGCTGAGCTCAGCTGCCTGACAGCTCTGTTGTGGAACACAGCTCTATTATGATTTCTGCTGCATGTGAAGCTCTACAGGGACATGAGGAAATGAATACACATATGGATTAAAAAGCAAAGAGTATATATTAAGTACATAGCCCCAGCACTCAGAGCTATATTGTTCTTTCTTTGCCCTCACTCTTGCTTAAGTTTTCTTGCTGTAACATCGAGCCATCTCCTTCGAATCCATCAGCCCCCTCAGCAATCACAAATATATAAGCCCCTGATCACTGCTCACCCCAAAAAGCCACATCTGTTTCAGTCACTATGCAGCCACAAATGAGCAACAACACAATTATAACACAGCTCATAACATGTGAAATTCAAAATGTTGCTTACATTGCTGCTTGCAGTGATAACAAAATTATGAGAGCAACAACAAACACTGAAACCGTTCAAGCAAACAAACTAGAATACACGGTAGTTTTTTGTGGCAGCCACATCCTAGTGCTTTCTCTAGGCTTTCTTCCTCCCTTGATGCAGTTTTTCCCTTTGACCACATCCCACTTTACATCAAAAAAAGTCATTCTTTCTTGTAGAATGTGCAAATTGGATGTATGGTATGAGATGAAGAAGGGTAGAGGGAACATGAATCTTAAAGTGACAAATAAAAGAAGAACTGGAAAAGAAAGTTAACCCAAATAATCTGCTTGCGCATATTCAGAAATCTTTGAAGAGCTATGTGCATATTGCAAGTTGCAGCAGGCCTACAGGCGGCTTTAATTTGCATGAACGACTCTAGCACAGAAGCAAAGGGCTGGATGACTGCACAACCTTGGCAGCATTCTGAGGGTCACTGAAATGCAGTTTCTTCAGTGAGGCTCAGAGGGACTCCTTTGATAGGGTATATACCAGTATGTTCTTTCTTCAGATTTTTCTTTTCTTTGGCAAACATAGTTCCAGGTGCAGTAAGGCTGTAGTAGTCTCAGTTGAAATTTGACTGTTTCAGAAATTTGAATATTTCCCTCGCTGAATATTATCTCACTGTATTCTATAAATAGAATGCATCTTGCAATTTTAGCAGTATTTTGGGACACTTAGCAGGCCATTGCTACTCATCACGATGTTACTCAACATAAGCTGTGTTTCTTATGAGATTTTGATTAATTATCATCAAATCAGCATGTGAAGATCCACTGCATGCCCCTTTCCCTCCCAATTCTGAGATACAGCAGCAGAAAATATGCAGGTAGTGTGCTTCAGGCAGCAAAAGTGGCAGCATCACCAGGGTTAGATACCTATTTCCTAATTAATTCAAACAGTTTCTGCTCACTACCCACTGATTAAGTCTGTTATATTTTGGCTGAATACCATTAAACTGAACATAGTTATCACCCATGCTGTTACTATAAATAAACAAAAAATAAATCATTCCATACATAAAAGATATTATCCTAATAAAAAATGAAAGAAAGATCTTAAAATGTTAAGTACAATGCATGTGCCTAAAATATAAACACAAACCCAATAAGCTTCTATGAAGCAGACACTCAAATTTCTGTGTTAACAAGGAGAACTTATTTCTTTTCTTGGTGATAGTTCAAGTTTGCAATTAGATCAGTGTATCTCATGGCTAGGAGGATGGGTAGGATAAGTGCAGGAGCCAATAAAGATGAGATAACACAAGCTAAAATGCCAAACATATGTAGAGCTACTCCATTGTTCCAACATGTTTCATCTTCTTAAAAAACCTGAGCATACCAAAGATAAGGCAACAAGATGACATGATGGAGAGAAAAAGGCACATGTTATACAGAATTCTGCTCAATTTTCTTGACCCAGAAATAATATCTCACAGGCTGATCCACTCATTCTTGGTTTGTAGATTTGATTCCTGCACCTCATACTGAAAAATGGAGATAAGCTCCTTAAAAAGGCTCCATTTAGTACAAAACATTATGTTTTAACTGCAATCCATTTTGCCTGGCAAAACGGATTGTCACAGACATGTCACTTTTGCATTCTCTTTGTGCTAGTTACCTCTGAATTCAGAGTCCAGTTCAAGGTCTATGTTCTACTATTCATAGCCCTAGGAAATAATTCTTTTGTGTAAGGGGCCGTTCTGGTTGAGTAACCTTAGACAGCTGAAAACCACAAAAGCAGACGACGAAAACTAATAAAACGTAACAGGAAGAGCTTGATCCCTATCCATTGCTAAAATAACTCTAAAAATCGGAATAGCAAAAAAAAAATCCTTTCCTCATATACTTCAGAAGGCAATTTTTCCTTTAGAAGTGACTGCAAAATATGCATGATCTAAGTCCATCACAAAAGAGAACAGCGAGGTTGGGTCCCATGTTGAAACAGTGAATGGTGTCACACGTAATGTTTAAAACAAGAAAAAAAGCAGTTAGGATTTCTCAGCACTTTGTGTAGGGCTCAGCTCCAAATTAGGATATGCAAATGTAAGTGTCTACTTTTGAGTGATGCGTCTAAACTCTGATTATAGCCCTTGGGAAGCTAGTACAGCCAGTGGAGCCTGGAGAGAAAGTCCAGGCTCTACCGCTATCCCGTTGATCATAATTTTGAAAAATCCGCATCAGTAATTCTGTAACATATTCTCTTTAGCCCAGAAAATCCCCTAACAAATATAAAAGTGCTATTCATTTTGATAGATCCTCCCGTCACAAATTAGAATTAGGCTATTCATTAATCCTGCTGTTTTCCAAACTCTTGCAGTTTTACAGGGAGTCTCAAATAATATTTTCTTCTTTAAAGCTCCAGATTTTGTATTCTCTTAAACCCATCAACATACACTTTTAAGACTGATGTTCTGTATTTGATGAGGAAACGCTTCCACATACATGAGCTTCTCCATCCTTTAGAATAATTACTTCTTAAACTTCATCATCTCATACGCTCCTCTATATATTTTGCTTTATATTAATTATACTTTCCACTGTGGGTAAATAAAGAAACCAATTTTTTTATATACTTTTTATAACATTTTCTTTAGCTGTTTTTCCTTCATAAGGAAGTCAGCATTGCAGTTGATAATAAGTAATTCTCTTCACAATAGTCATGATTTGCAATGTCACTGCAATGTTTTTCAGAATGAGAGGCAAAATGAACGATTCTGAAACTTTCTTTTTGAAGACATTTTTTAAATCAAGCTTTTCAATTTTATTTTAATTATCTTCTGCCCAAATTTTTAATCAAGGTCAAAGTACAACTAAACATTTAAAATTGTCAAAGATCTTTTCAGTATTTTTCTCACAGAAAATATGTTTTTTCTTCCTGATTTCAGACAAACTCTAAAGTCACGAGAAACTTCATGACATTTAACTTTTATTCTCCAAAAAGCTCTGCTTTGAGGTCTGTCCAAAACATTGCTTGGCTCATACATGTTTTGTAAGAAGATCTGTCATGGAAAAAATTTGTGGATAAGTAAAAATGTCCCTACTCTTATATGCTACTCAAATGATCCCTTGCTAAAACTACAAGCTAAACAAAATCATTCTGCGTGCTATTGTATTTGCTGGCAGTTATACCATCATGAGCAAACTGCCTAATTACATAAACAGCCATGATATTTCTGGGTCAGCTGACAATTGCATTTGGAGGCACAGAAGACCCAAGGAATATCTGAAAGTCATAACTGGCAAAAGCTACATCTGCAGTATTTCTCTATTTAACTTAAGGGGCAATGATTCAGTCATTCAACATTTGTCCACCAATCAACCAAATGCCAAGTCATTATTTTAAGCCTCTGGACTCAATATGCAGATGTGATTTTGTTCCTTCACAGACTAAGTAGCATTTTTCAGATATTAAGAACGAGACTATTCTGAGCATTTATTACATAACAGACAAGCTTTTAAGAAAGAAGACAAAAATCAGAAATTTACAAACATATTAAAAAAACTTGTCCTTAATAAAAGATGAGACTTGAACAAATAAAAGCAAAAGTACATGGTGAGATTAGGATAAGTTTAAGCTTTAAATGTATATATATTACTAAGTTGAACAGCTAAAACTCTTCCCTGTTTTCTTACAGATATTTCTGCATTTCCAGTTCCTTCTTTGGAATTATTCCTCATTTACCATTGTTTAAATGAGAAGAGAATTAGAGCCTTTCTTTTTTATTTGTGCACAATGATCTTGATTCAGAAGATCTAGTGCAGAGATATATTAACAATTCACCTTTTATTCAGAGAGGGATTGCCGTCCATAGGCCTACTGTATGGAAGGGGATAACTTTCACTCCAGTATGAACAATGCAGGGTATCTGCCACCAAAAACAGCTGAGGAGAGGCTGTGATCTGCTGAATCTCATGCTAGCCTTTGTCTTGCTGTTCTTTCTGCAGCTACTTTCTATTGCTCCAGCCTAATCCTGTCCTGGATTTCTCCCTAGTAGGTACCTCTGACAGTGTGTTGGTTTTGGCTGGGATAGAGTTAATTTTCTTCATAGTAGCTAGTATGGGGCTGTGTTTTGGATCTGTACTGAAAACACTGTTGATAACACAGGAATGTTTCAGTTACTGCTGAGCAGTGCTTACACAGAGTCAAGGCCTTTTCTGATTCTCACCCCACCCCACCCCACCAGCGAGCTGGGAGGGGACACAGCTGGGACAGCTGACCCCAACTGACCAAAGGGATATTCCATACCATATGGCGTCATGCTCAGCATATAAAGCTGGGGGAAGAAGAAGGAAGGGGGGGACATTCGGAGTTACGGCATTTGTCTTCCTGTTATGCGTGATGGAGCCCTGCTTTCCTGGAGATGGCTGAACACCTGCCTGCCGATGGGAAGTGGTGAATGAATTCCTTGTTTTGCTTTGCTTGTGTGCGCGGCTTTTGCTTTACCTATTAAACTGTCTTTATCTCAACCCATGAGTTTTCTCACTTTTACTCTTCCGATTCTCTCGCTCATCCCATTGTGGGGGGAGTGAGCAAGCAGCTGTGTGGTGCTTAGTTGCTGGCTGTGGTTAAACCACGACAGACAGGAATTTAGGGCATCATAAGATATCAAAATGATAAGGATGGAAGAGGAAATATTTTATACAATTTTTCATTTTCAGCACACATTCTTTCACTGTTCTTAATAGGCACTGATGGCATGAACATGAAAAATCCATTAATTTGGATACAAATACTGCAGTCTTTACTCATCAATCTCAGTTAAAGTTTGTTGCATAAAGACTAAATTTAGTCCTTACACTTCAAAATAAATAGACAACTCCCCCGCCTTCCACCCTCCACAAAAAGCTTTCAGTTGTAGGACTTGGAGAAAAAGGCACATAAAGCCCATAAATGAGTCAGACCAAACTACCACTTTAATCAAACTTGTAATACCTGGCTGTAGAGCACGACAAAAAAAGTAAGAAAAACTGAAACACCCTTAAGAATAATTGAACAAGCCAGGACTGCCATCATACAGGGAATAAATATTGGAAAAACAATAATCTAGAAAGGCTGATGCTAAGAGAATTAAATTAAATACCCACGGAAGTTAATTACTGGGAAAGTAAAAAGTGTATTAGAAAGAGCAAAAGAGAAGATAGACAAATAAACCTGCTACCAACTAAACTTGATTCCAACTATTCCTTCTTCTATTCCCCTGGTGTGTAAATTACAGTGACTAATCTGACAGGAGTAGATTCACAGTAATGCAAGAAGAATAAAAGCCCACACTTTTTCTACTTTATTGAATTTCACCTGTGTCTGTTTATTGCAATTCTTGGTAACTACCCTGGTGTGTACAGATTAGAAAATGACAGAACTTTTCCAATTCCTTTTTTCTCATTTCAACATTGTTTATTCTTTGAAGAAGCCATCCAGTGTGCATCCATTCCTCCCTATAGGCAGTGGAGTGCCAAAACCAGTTGTGGCATTCCTTTGATATTAATTTCTTCTCCATACAGGTGAAAAACACCCTGTTCTGGATTACAGATATCTATTTAGCATTTCATATAAAGACAAGACACAGCAAAGATGATGTGAGAACATCCTCTAAGGAGAGAGCTGAAGAGTACACATGGTCTACGTATTTCACTTGCATTTGGTGTTTCTCCTATTGGTCTCCAGTTGGAAGAAGGACACCTATTTCACAGCAGTGGCTGGAAGTAGCCCAAAGAACATGAAATGGAGCGTGGGAGGTGTAGTGATCCTAGCCAGAAGACTGTTGTACATTGAGGAGTTAGTGATCCACGTAACAGGCAACATGAGTAGCCACAGGCGTGTGCTGATCTGTATTACACTGCATACACAGCATGGCTTTCAGGCCTGTGTTGTGTTGCACTTATCCCTTGGCTGCAGGATAAACTTAGATGGCTAATTGTGACAGAGGAGGCTGCAGGCAGCTCACACTTGGTATTGGTGATTACATCACCTGTGTGTCTTTGTCTTTGCCTTAAAGTGAAGCAGCAAGTTCTTATGTGAACGTCCATTTCTTTCATGGAAGAAATGATGAATAGAGTAGTTTTCCTCAAAGAAAATACTAGAAGAACTCTAAAGACTACAGTGCTGGTGAACCTCTCCATGGACAGGATCTGCACTGCATGCTGTGCCCAGACTGGAGGTCCATCCAATGAGACTGCACAACTTGGGGTTGTCACATGTGAAGGACCATGAAATTACCTTTTTCATTTTTCTGTTAGCTCCAATAAATGGTATTCTCAGCAATACCTTATGGAGTCTGAGCGCATTTCTTACTGGGATCATAATGAACACTGCCACTACTGGGGTCTAACACAAAAGCCATATAGACTTGGAGTTAAATTGCCCTGAACACTAAAACTCTTGCTACAATTCTGGTAATATCATAGTTCTCAGTGCGGTAGAAATATATTTTGCTATCCTTCTTTAAAAAGTCAATTATGAAACTGATACTCATCTCACAAATTTACAAACTTTCATTATAATTCTAATGCTCACTTGTTCTCAGAAGCAGCTTAATTAAATATTGAAAGGTTATTTCTTTGAGGTCCCATTTTAAATGTATTGTATTAAAAAAATATATTTTAGAGAGCTGGAATGAGTTATAAAGATTTACGTAGAAAAACTTTAATTGCCTTTCACCAAACTATTTCAGTGCAACACTATGCATTCAAAACTACTATAAGAGATATAATATACTATTGCACTCTTGAACACAGACTGTATCATGTGGTCCATCATACATGGATGGGAGGAGAATGCATGTCCCATGCCTTGATGTTGCCAAGGCACCCTTTGACACTCTTTCCCATAATACCCCTGTAGCCAAATAACTGAAATACGGACTGGATAAGTGGGTAAAAAGGTGGGTAGAGAACTGGCTGGAATGTTGAGCTCATAGGGTTGCGATTAGCAGCACAAATTTCAGCTGGCAGCTGGTTAACTAAAGGCATCCCTGGGACTGACAGTAGGGCCACCAGTATTTAAAGTCTTTTTTAAGAACCCAAATGGTGGGTCAGAGCTCACTTTTGAAAAGTTTACAGATAACACCAAAGACAGAGACAGACTTAGAGGTGGACAGCAGTATGATGAGAGACAACAGACACAGGTTGCAACATAGAATCATAGAATCTTAGAATGCTTTGGGTTGGAAGGGACCTTCAAAGATCACCTAGTCCAACCCCGCTGCCATGGGCAGGGACATCTTTCAATAGATCAGGTTGCTCAAAAGCCTCATCCAACCTGACCTTGAACACTTCTGTGGATGGGGCATCCACAATTTCTCTGGGCAACCTGTCCCTAAAAAATCCACAATTTCTCTGGGCAATTTCTCTGGACAACCAGCATCTCACCACCCTCATCGTCAAAAATTTCTTCCTTTTATCCAATTTAAATCTACCCTCTTTCAGTTTAAAACCGTTGCCCCTTGCCCTGCCACTAGAGGCCTTGGTAAAAAGTCTTTCTCCATCTTTCTTATAAGTCCCTTTTATGTCTTGAAAGGCTGCAATAAGGTCTCCCTGGAGCCTTCTCTTCTCCAGGCTGAACAACTCCAACTATCTCAGCTTTTCTTCATAGGAAACATGGGATATTCCAACTTTATGTACAAATTCACCGTGAGTGTGGTCAAACACTGGAACAGCTTATCCAGACAGGTGGTGGAGATATGCCCTGGAGATATTAAAAACTCAGCTGTAAAATTCCCTGAGCAACTTGATATAATCAGTTTCCTTGGGTGGAGAAACGATACTTACTATGTCTAAAACCTGAATCTTCAACAGCTTACAGTGCAGCTGGAAAAGGAATTATCTTGTCATCCTATGAATGCTTCAAAAATCTTAAATATTTTCCTGTCTTTTAACAGAATGTAAAAGAGAAAACATTTCAAATTTTCACAAAGCATTTTTTTTTTAATTTGGTCTAGGTCATTTGGTTATGACCTTTAAGACAATTGTTTCACTAGGATTAGCTTATTTTTCAAAATGTCATTTACTGGTGAAAAAAAGTGAGGTCTTTCAATTTGAAAAGGTCAAAAAGCTTTGACCTTTTCAAAACTCTTTTGAGAAAAAAAAAATGTCAGAAAAGTTTGTTTTGTGAATAGCTGAATGTAGTTGTTACAACATAACAACCCCATTGTGCGGACCCACTGCTTATATTAAAAGCTTTGTGGCATGGCTTTCAGTAAAGACACATGGTCTGACTTAAAAAAATGCTGACTCTTTCACCTTTTTTCTGCCTGCCTGAAGAAAAATTTCATTTTCCTTCACGAATAGCAGCGATCTACCAGGACACAAAAATTTAATCTCAGTAATTAACATATTTTTACTTCCAACTATAATTTGCTATAACAGTTACAAATAAAAATGCATAAAATTCTAAATATTTAAATATTTTTAATATTGTGTATTAGGTATAAAGAAGAGAAGCTAAAAAGGAAAAAGATTCTTGCTCCATGATAGTGAGCTTTCCTGTCTGACTTAGAATGTTTTTCTCAGCCTGTCAGAACTGCAGCACCTCTGGACATGACATTTCTCTTGGATGAATGTCTCCTCCACAGTTTGTTAGACATTGCATACTGATATGTTGATTCCCCAAAGGTGACATCATTACAAGAGGTGCTATCTTCTTCATGTTGTCAGAAACACTGTCCAGCTTTTTTTTTAAGCAATCTTCTCCTCTTATCTTTCATTTTCTTTTTCCCCTTCCTTTCACAGAGTATTTTTTTAAAGAATAATATTTTGGGCAATTATTGCCCCCTTGTTGAAACAAAATTTTATACAGCTTCTGATTCTGAAACACCAAGAAACAAATTCTCCACATTTTAACTAATGAATCTTTTTTTTTGTCAAGGTTGTTTTGCAATATCTTTCCCAAAAAAAGGACTACAGCAACATATTAGTTCCTGTGTTGCACTAATAACTTACTTTAATCTTGATTTTGGTAGAATCCAAAATACTGAGACATTCTAAACACCCATATTCTGTCCCAGGTTGCTAATACCATTTCTGAGTTACAGGTTCATAAGGAATTAAACGTAATCAAAATTTAAGTAATTTCATTCCAATTTTCCAATTTTCCATCTATGAAGATGGACTTTTATTCATTTATACACTTTCCAATTCATTCCAAAGTCACTGAACCTCTGCAAAAATGCATAGGCCCATCATGTTGTTTCAGACTGCAATATCATAGTTTAAAATTGTGCAGGATAGTCGTAGAAGGAATGAATTATGGAAAACTTCTTTGACAAAATTGATAAGGTGTTAGCAACATTAACTCAGCAACTTCTATCAAACTGCATGAATCACTCATAGGAGGAGAGAGAAGGGGCATTCATGTGGCTCACTGCAGACTGTGTTAAGAGAAATTAGGAATTTAAATTCCCTGCACCCTCATACAGCAAGACGGAAGTGCCTGTACGACAGCGATTCAGAATACCTAAACCAGACTTCTAAAAGAGTAGATGATGAGAATACCTTTGATTTGCTTAGCAAGTAGAAGCAATACAATGGATCAGATATATCCATATCCGACAAATACAAGCCTAAATTGTCCAGAATAATAGGATCTGAATGGGGTAGGTCTGGCAAAAATGAATGTCAAAACTGCAAAGGGATGCCATACTCATTTCTCTGCTTTGCTGCCAATATCCCATGTTTTGATTTACAGCTGTCCAGCAGTAGTCCTCACTTGAGCAAAAGCTGCCAATTCTATCAGACTACCCGTATATAATTATATCTTCTTTCTATCACAGTAGTTCCTGGAGGTCTTAAGAAGACAGTGGTATTCTCACTCCCCTGGCAGTCACTGTCCGACAAACAATAACCTTTTGTCTGTGCAGGCTGTGACAGGGAAACATAAAAACAGGTGGATGCAAGGCTGGAAGGCAAGGGGCTGCTGAACTCCTCCTGGGGAAGACCCAGCTCCCTGAGACACCCCAGCATTCCCCTCCAGCAGCACTGGTCCTCCCAACCTTGGCACCCAGGAGGACTTTAGGAGGACCAGCATAGCAACATAGAGAAAGGGTAGATATTCATAAGTCCTATTGTATAATAATTTTGAGAGTATCATTCCAAATGAAGCTGTACTGTATTACTTGGGTACTAAAAACACTTGCATTATTATAGTTGGTTTTGGTGTATTTCAATGTGATTGTTCAGTTTTCAGTTAGGCTAACAATAAATCCTTGTCTCCACATACATATGATGTATTTCCTTCTGCCCAAGACAAGGTTTTGAGTGTAACAATTTTTAAGTAATTAATGCAAATTTCAATGGGGTCTTAGCATACACCAGTTCTGAATGATGCAGCTATGCAGGAACCAAAGCACCAAATCACCTCCCTAATGGTTTTCTGAGGAAACAAACAAACAAACAAACAAAACCTTCAAATGTACCAAACAGGATTTCTGCAGAAGTATTACAGCCTTTTTAAAGTCTCTCCCTTTGTATCAGATTTTTAACAGTATTAGCTGCAGTATTAACTGCTATGGAAGCTGTTACTGTTGCTGCAGTGATATCAGCAGTGGTCAAAATGGTGCTTCAGAAAGAGAAATGCAAACGCAATCACTATTCTGCTGCTTGGGGTTTTGTTTTGTTGGTTTTTTTCTTGCACAAACATGCCATACAGCTCTGAGACACTTCAGACTGGCACAGATCAGGACGTTGTAGCCACCGGCTGTCAGGGACTTGAACAGTGGTATCATGGCTGCTGCTAAAACCACTTGCAGGTCCACCAGTGGGGGACAGCAGTGGCATGGACAGACCAAAATTCAGCACGGCACCTCCATTTTTATGCTAATATCCCAGAGTGTCCTAAATTTTCATTGCGTTTGCACTCAAAGTCACTTCTCCCTTCCTCCCTCCCCGCATCCCGAGGAACACCCTGGAGTACTCTGCCACCCTGCTCCCTCTTATGGCAGGGCTGAAGAGCCGGCCCTCACTTACAACCTGGGCACAGCTTGTTTAGTGTTTCCATCCTGTAATAAATAACAGCAAAAGGAAAAAGATCATTATACTACTCACTTCAACTATATAAACAGAAAGTAGCATCAGTAATCTGACTGCGGCTCTTCTGTTCTAGGTAAGTAATTCAGCCCATGCCTAGATCTAGAGAAGATCTGGAAACAGGAACTAAGAGTTATAGGAGGTTAGGGAGAATTTCTGTCATATACTTTTTTTCAGGTATCTTATTCCATAATTTCAGTAGATAGTCAGAAGTAAAAACTGTGTTTAAAAAAAAAAAAAGAAATATCAGAAATTTCAACCTGCTCATCATGACTGAGACCAAGAAGAACATTTGCCATTTGCCCTCTTTTTCTCTAAAGCAGGAATAATTCCAGTGCAACTTCCAGCTGGGGATTTAATGCTATGTAGGAGGCTGCCTGATTTTCAGCAGCTGCTCTCTCTTCCCAGTTCTCACATCAGGAATGGTCATTCTATAACCAGTGAGCCATAACTCCACAAATCATGCATGAAGTTTGCTTTTGCTGTAGCTCTGGCAGGAGGCAGGATGCCGCAGAAGCCCTGCTTAACATTTCTCAGAAACAGTCTTAACCCGGTGCTGGCTCAGAGTGCCTATCTGCACCAGAAGGCACGAGAGGTTTTCAAACCCTGCAAAAAACTAAGCATTGAACAGAAAGCTTAATATAAGGCCTATGATGTATTGCTGTTGGAGTTTCAGTAAAGCCAGATATAAGTAAAGATCTCATTGGACATTCATTTCCTCTAAGTTAGGGCCTCAACGGAGCCCATAGCCAGTTACACGGTCGTTTCTGAAAAAAGTCCTAACTGAATTACCAATATTGTATTTCTCTCAAGAAAGGGCAGCTTAAAAAAAAAGTAATGTCTGACTTTCTTTGGTAAGCAATGGGGAAACAAGCCAATTTACAAATATATAGGAATAAAATTTACTTCTGGGACTAGCAAAATTAAATTGAAATACACTTTCCAAATGTTGCTGTTGTTGCAAATTCCATCTGTTCTACAAGTTATAATCCTGAGCTGGGAATACCATAAAAACCAGAACAGAGTGCAAGCCATCAGAAGCTCATTAAAAGAAGCACTTTTTAAGCACATCTTTTACAAACACTCTATATTTATGAAGTTGCTATAAAACAAAACAAATGCAGATGAGGCGTTGATGACATAGAATCAATCCCCAGCTAGTTTATGCATCAAGAAAACAAAAATAAATGGAAGCCATATATCAAACAAATAAATATAATCTAATACTTATTGTTATCTTTCTGTTAATTTGGTAGAATAAAATCAATTTCATTATTTTCACTGATTTCCCACAGCCTGTTCCTACGTAAGGATTCAGTAGCTGGTTTAGTTTAGCTGTTTTTGAAAGCATGATATATCCTAATGACTGACAGGATGACAGAAGACGTTTGACCTTACTACCACTTTCATAATGAAGTTTCTCTACTCAAAGAGAAATGTAATTCAAGAGTTGTATTACTTCTTTTGAAAGGAATCTTCCATACTTTGAGACAGTGACTCCAGTAGACATTTTTCTCCCAAGACTACTCACCAACAAGTACAAAAAAGAAAGAAGCTATTTGAAATAAATTGTTTTCATGTTATAAGATGGCTGTTTTGTCAGAACACAGAACTAGGGGTACTTCATGAAGCTAAAGCAATAGGATTAACTTTTCAAAGCAAAAACACTCTCTAAACTAAAAAGATGACAGAAAACTATTCTTACTTTGAGAGGTCTATAAACATTATCTCGTTTACTTGCTGAATTCTGGTTGTTACTCTAATATATGCTAAAACACTTTTTATAAGTAAAGATATTTCTTTACAAGTCAAAATGTTTACTGACCTTTTGAAAATGGATTATAATTTGTAGCTGAGCTCTCAATAATAGATTTACAATTAGTTGCAGTCAGTAACTGCTTCTTAACCTGTAAAACTGATGCAAAACTGATACCTTTCTTGAATAAACACATCATCTTATTTCTTATATTATACTAATGTATTAAAGATTAGTGCATTTTTGGTATATGCAAGAAATTAATCATCTGTGTATAATTGAAATTAATGTAAAAATATTAGTAGATATGATCTGCTAAAACTCTCTTGAACTGAATTTTATTGGGAAAATATGTGCTAAGTTATCACCTGCCATATTTTCCTCCAGCATTTCTTTCATTTGCTTTACTGAGATTAGGTCTAGCTGGCTCAAGGATCATCCTTTTAATATCCTACTATTTGATCTATTACACTACTCAAAAACACAGTAGGAATAAGCCACACAAACAAAATGTCATTAAATTAGTAACACATTGAGCAACAGTAAGAATATTTTGACTTAAAAAATCACATTCTGATACACAACTATAACAGATACCACGTTAAAAAAAACCCATTGCCTTACAATTAAACAGTATAGGTAATTGCTGAAACTCCTATGTCCTCAAAAAAAGTTTTGCAAAATGGTACTTTTGAAAACCCTTGTTACAGTTTTATTCAGTGAGTAGTGGCTCAAGGTCCATCAAATGGTTTTGTACTTAAGTTCATATCCTAAAAAAATTTGCTCACTTCTTACACAGAAAAACTTCCACTAAATTTAATGGAATTTCGCCTGGCTAAGGAGCCTCAAGATCCCTGCATTAGTGTATTATGCACCATTTGATAAGTGAGAAAGTAATGACTCAGAAAATGGTAATAATTTAGTTTGGTCTACTCACTCCTAAATGGTTGAAAATATCTTCCCTTGTAAATTATAACTGTCATAAAACCTGTGTCTTCAAAACTACATTTTGACCAACATTAAAAAGAAAAACAAAGCAAAACACGGTGGGAAATTCATTCTGGTTTTAGGCTTGCTTTTGTGATGTCTTCAATTATAATGAGCAAATCATGGGTCCTCCAGATAAAGTTGCCATAGCAAAGTATCAGCTATAAGTTCTCCTTGTCTAAAGAAGCAGTAGGAAAATGCCAGCTCAGCCAAAACAAGAGACATCAGTGACCTTGGCACAACCATGACCACCAGCCAGGTCACTGAACAATGCAGCGCAGCTCTCATGACAAAAAATCATTGTTTATTATGTAAATCGAGGCTGAACTCTCCTTGTATGCTACTTTTAATAATCTTCATAATGTTAATTTTCAAAATCTTTTTATTTCCAAAATCTGGAAGAATGATATTCATAATGGAATATATATTAGAAGGCATATAAGAAAGAGTCTTTTGTATAAAGAGATGAATTTTTGGTTTTTTTCCTTTCTTTATAACATCTGTTTGCATAGGTTGCCTAGACATTGTGAACTCTCAAGAAGACAGCAGTTCCTTAATTGTCACAGCTTTTCAGCAAGCATCCAATTTTGCAGTCAGGATACCAAGGAAAAGCGTATTCAATATGTCTTTACATAGGATTTCTGTGACAGATCTATTGACTCTCATTCTATTGCCTTCAACAGAAAAGTGCTTTCCTGTGGTCATTTTGTAAACTTCTTTCCATGAGTAAATCAAAGTGGCGCTAAGAAGATGGCTGTAGAAGTTTTAATTACCTACTGCTGCTGCACAATATATTAGAAAAGAAAATGTACAGAACAATTCTGCATGCTTGGGATGCAAGAGACGAGGAGTTTTTGTCCAAAGCCTATAGTACAAGGATTTGCATTGCACTGATTAAAAAAGAGAAAAGGGAATATAAAATCAGTTTAGAAACATTACAGGAGATTCTTCTTCTTCTCTAGGTATTATACTGATTTTATTATATAAAGAGTAAAAGCAGATTGAAAAATACTGGCATTGCCACTACTATTTATTCAATACAGTAATTTAATCCTCGATATTTAAACCTAAGTAATGAAACTCTAGTTCATGCAGATGACTGAAAGATCTTCTCAGATTGCAGGTCTTCCATACCCCTACGAATCCCCCAGCAGTTTTCTCTTGACCAACAGATCTTTAATTCCTTTATATGGAATGCAACAGCTTCATCATGAGGGGTACCAAACACATAATTCAGCCCCATCCCAGACACATCTACTGCCTGATCATTAGGCCATTCTCCTGGAAAATAGGAACGCGGGTTTGAATCCCTTTGACATCTGAACAAACTAAACATTAGGCTATTGAAGAAAGATGGGAAGGCATAAGGGTGGTTCCCAGAAAGAAAGTATTAAGTCCTTTTATGTATGTATGTATGTATGTATGTATGTATGTATGTATTTAATATACTGAAGAAACATTTAGGTCAGGAAATGACTCAGGACTGAAATCCCAAGAGGATGGTAATGCTTCCCGGTAGTGCTGAGTAAGGTGCGTAAATCTCACAGAGATATGTAATTTAAAATGTATTTCTGTGTTCAGCATGTCCTGCTGGCTAACTCAGAGGCTCCCTGCTCAGCATGCTGCTTTTTCTAAACCCTTTTCTGAGACACCTAACTCTGATATACATTGTATAGGAAGCCTTTGTATTTCAGTAACATAGATTTAGATGTCAGCAGGTTATGAGTTAGGTGCTACAGTACTATGCAGCTGTGTCTCATCCCTTCGTGGTTCTACAATCTTACAAAACAATTTAAATTCAGATTTTTCAGCTGATACCAACTTGCTCTACTACCTCAAGAGAACTATATCAATTTACACCAGCGAAAGGCTGGCCCTGATTCTATAATTAAAGCATGAGCTAATATCCGTTATAACAAGCACTCAATCACAATCCACATATGTAAGAGAAACCAAAGTGATTAATGCCTGAAAACTGATATGAGAATGTTAATTTCTATTTAGACAACCCTAAGTAATAGGCAAAGTGAACACCAGCTTGACAGTATGGTTCTTTTCTAGACCTGCAATTTGTACACAGGGCATAACCAAGACCTGATGAGTGATTTGCACAGATTACCTCTTAGCCCAAAGGAAAGAGGCATTCTGTGAGAATGGCTCAGTTGGTAGTTGTCCTATTACAGAATGACAAGTGATTTGATTGTGATACACAATGTAAGTGCTCTGTTCTCATTAAAAACGAACATGCTGTGGGAGACTTTTACCGCTTACTCTACAGGTACCCACTGTGAAAAGCTAAGATATAATGAATATGTAATTTGGATATGTCTTTCATGGAAAAATCCAATGAACCCAAAATAAAAGTTGGGAAGAACCCCTAAGGTTAGATATAATTTTCCTTGCCTGTTCTACCTACAGTTTTAAATGAGGTGACTTGTCATCTCTGAGCTGTAACACCTTTCCTTTCAAATATTTACTGGATTGCCATGTCAGACTGTGGCACGTAGTACTACAATAGGATAGACAAACTATCTGCTACATATTATAGCTGGAGTTCTATCCCTGCCAACAAGAAATTCACAGAGTCTATACACAGGTCATAAAATGTGCATGGTATTTCCATGGAACATTTCTCATTCATCCTTGGCTATCTTATCTGAAGCCTGCCCGCTGCTTGTAGGGATGGTGTCTGATACTCTAATCATCTGGGCAGGTCCTGCAAATACACTCTTTTAGGGAAAACAGTTGCACTGACACAGGTATTATTCTTTTTTTTCACAGCCTGGAACTCCAACCCTCAAACATGCAATCAAAATAAATGAAAAAACCTTACCACACTTCAACTAAAAATGCAGAAATGGATGATATTTACTGCTTATAATAAAATGACAGGTTTGAAATCTTGTGACCAAGCTTTCAAGGTGAAATTTTTATCCTTAAGAGGAATATCACAGCCTCAGCATAAGTTATAAAATACCTACTTCCAGTATTAAAAAAGGTCATAAATTCAGCCTTTAGTCTGCGAAATACAGCATTAAAAACATGTTACACAACTACACGATGATTTTTACGTATCCCTCTGAGATGTCTGCGGTTGTATGTTTGAGAACTAAGGCATCTGAAGCATTACAGAGTAATAATGGACAACAAATAACGTGGGGTTTTTTTTAAACAATCCTCTTTGCATAAGTATCATACGTAGAAAATATAGAGTGGGAGAAGTACCAGTGTTTGCAGAAGTCTCTGAGTTGCATATGGCTTCCTCAGTCATTAGTTCTGCAGCCTCTTCCATTACACTGCACACACCCATCAAACCTGCTTATCTGACGAAACACACACGTATCTACAAAGTTGCATCAGAATTTGAAACACAGTAAAAAGGTTGAGTGCATCTAGAGCAAAAGGTAACATGCCCTAATGCTATCATGTTTCCAGAATCAACAACGTTAATTTTCACTTCTCAAATAGTCAGAAAAAGAATTCCTCTTTTATTTTCAATCACTGAACGATAATTTTGGACAGTGCTGAAATGGAGTCTATTAAAATCTTTTTATACTCTCATCGATAACTCTACTACACTTGAAACTGAATTATTTAAAAAGAAAGTAGAAGTTATGAAAAGGAGCCAGACTGTCTCCTTCATGGAGCATAAAGCAAAAGTCAAAAGCAGACCAAATCAGAGATAGAACTAAACAGACGTGCTAAGAAAAAAATTAGTTTTGTTCTATGTTCAGCAGATATATCTGTATTTGGAAATATGTTTATCTGCCATAAACACAGTTCACTGCATTTAATTGTTTTTAAATACCCCAAAAGGACCTACACATAACAAGACATAAAGGTATTGGAAGACCCACAGATTTAGGCACAGGATCCACTACAGAAGCTCCTTTTTGGACAAAGAAATTATCTAATCTGTTCAGATTTGCTGCATTAATAAGTTCTATTTCCTTATGAATTGAAACATACAGAATCCAGTTCTAAAAACTCTGCAGCAAGTTCTAACTCATAAAAGTTATCAATTATGTGGTGTTGGCAGGGGTCCTACCCTACCTATCTTCTATTCTGCCATGGTGTAGCACTTTTGGTTCGGAATCAGGTACTACTTCTTCAGACCTACTAGTCCCAATTCATCTCAGCCCTGGTCTTCAACGATCACTTGGCTGAAGAAAGTATTTATTCTGAATCTGAGGAAAATTACTTAGTAATTTTGTTGTGTTGCAGTCAAGATGATTTCAAATATCATACCAAACCACAAACACATATGAAGTGTTATATGATGTCTGGTCAAACTTCATTAGTTGGACAATAACCACTACTAATTTTGTGTATCTGGAATCCAGCCAATCCTCAAGCAACTGCAAGTGGGAAGGGAATAAGGAGTCTTCTCTTTTTCCAAGGCCTCTGCAAATGCAATGCAGAATTGCAGCAGTCCCAGCCAGCACTCAAGGGAGTACATGGATTGCTGCCAAGTTCTCTACTCAAGAGCAACATACAAATGAGGAACGATAAAGAACTGTGGAACAATAGCCCTCCCATGCCCTTGCGCTGATAGCCACTGTCCTGCCATGCTAGAAATCACTGCTACATGCCTTCCCTTTCAAGGGATGTCACACTGCTACCAGGCAAAATGTCTCCTAGTGTGGCAACAGGAGCAGCACTGTAAATTTAGCTCATAATGATTTATGTGAGTCCTTCCAAAAGAAAATGATAGTTTTACACTGGGAAGAACTTTCAAAAGCTTCTAAGAGCAAACCTCAAAAGTGTATTAGTCACTGAGGTGCCTCAGTACCACTGAAGGACATGTGAACCTAGCTAATTAGAAATGTATCTAGTATGAGTATCTTTAAACTATCTCCATCTATTCACACGTTAAAGGGGGCACAGTACTTTGTTTCCTTAAAATTAAGAATTGACATTAAGAAGGCTTTTAAAATTAAAGTCTATTAAGTGCTGCTTATAAATTACTAACTGAAAATAAACCCATGGTCTCATTCTTGTTTTTATACTTGAAATACAAGTGCATTAGAGAAACATTCAAATGTATAAACTAAAACAGAAGCATCACTAGTTTGAATAAGAATGAGGCAATGGCAAATCTGATGTTAGTGCTCCTTGCACAGGATCAACAGTATTGCGAGTATAAGCTCAGCCAGTAACTTCAAACTGTCCACAATTTTTTTGATAATTTAACCTGTTATCAAAAGGTTAGGTCCAGTGTTCTTCATTAAGGAACTTGTTATGACTATATTATATTTATATTAACTTCTGCAAAACTGTATTTCTTGGGTTTTATATTCTCAGGATGTATTTCATATCCTCAGACACCAGTACTATGAACTGTATAAAAAAATCTTCTTGCTGTTGTGCTGGTTTTGGTCGTTAAACCATGACAGCTGTTATAGGTTTAATATGCTCAGCTACTTTATGCGAGACACACAGTATTAGAATTTGGAGGTCAGAAAACTTTGAATAAGATGAATAATAGAAAAAATGTTTGACAGGATATTATTTTACCTCAGTATATAATTTGTAAGTGTATAAGATTTCATCATCCATATAACTGAAGTTATTTTGAATCAGGAAGATCAAGGATTAATCTTTGATATTCTTTCATCACATAAGCTTTTATCATATGTTAATAATATAACTTTTATGTAATGTTAGATGTTGTAACTCATCAAACAGTAGAAAGATTAAAGTAAGAAAAAGAAACATATGTAGGCCACATGAAAAAAATATAGATGGAAATAATTAGAAACTAGAAAAGTAAACAGACACAAAATGCTAAGAACAAACAAATGCAATCAAAAGGAATTTAAACAGAAACATGAAAATCTGTCACACACAAAATTAGAATACCCCTGGAGAGCACACATTCTTAATGACTGCATAACAAAATAATAATTTTAATTATTAGTTGAGGGGGTCCTCTTACATTGGTTGGCAAATGTACAAAATTATCCTTTCAAAAAAACCCCAACCTGTTGTAAGCAGGACTCATTAATAAGTGCAACACAACAACATGCCCCTTAGGAGAAAAGGCTTTGTAAATTCCTAAACTGTTGAAGATAATGGAAGCTTTTAAATGAAGAAAAAAAAACCCAGTATACACTACAAATGTGATGTTTAAATATCAGATGTGATGTGGAAACTGAAATGTATTTGAAGTACCACTTAATCTTACACTTGTCTAGAAGCTAATCAGTTAAAAAATGTACCTGATTTTATAACATTAAATAAATTCTGGTGTAACCATTTCACATGTATTTGTTACCAAAACACTAAATATAAGGACAAGAGTACAGCTAATGGGAACACATTGTGAATTTTAGAGTACCCCAGTGAATGCAAACTGTGTGAGTCTACAAAAGGTTTTTCTTATTCCAGAAGGAGCAGGTTTCTGTCCCTGCCTGTCACTGAGCTGCAGCTGTCAACCAGAGAGAGCCCTTATCTTAATTTTTTTTCCTGAAGATGGCGATCAAAAGAGAAGATGTAGCATCCTATTGTGAATTACAAACATGCTGCCTTGTACTCCTGCAATTCCCCTGCTGTCTGGAGGCTATCATGGCACTACAACATCTCCTAATGTTTGATATTCTACTTAACCCCCAGCTACTCAGAGCATTTGAGAGGAACAAATACAGAAGAAGGAACAAACACTCTCTCTGAAGCCTCACACCATCACGGTCTGTCACACCAGGAGTGTGAAATCATAGTAGGGAAAGGGGTGAGACTCTGCAAAGGACCCAAAAGAGTAACATGTGGCAGTATGAGTCGGGAGCTTGCATGCATTTGGCACGTTCAGCTGCTTAAAACACATCACGCTGCTCATCTCTGGAGCACTGACAAACAGAGGATGATCATGCCTGTGGCAGGTAATATCTTTCTGTCTGCTTGCTTTTGTGAATGGACAGTGGCATGCTCTGCCTTAGTAAAACACTTCTCAGAAACTGAAGGGGTCAAGGGAGAAGCAGGAAAAGCATGACCACAACTTTGAAAGTGATGTGAGACAATAATGGGTCACAGCATGACTAACAGCTATGTATTTCCTTGGAATAAAGTATCGGAGAGTAGGGTAAACTTTTTGGGACACAGATAAGTATCCATTTAGTCCAATATTCTATCTCTGTACTTCAGAATGAAAATGTCAGGAGCTCCCAGTATTCACATCTTCCTGGTCCCCTTCAGCCAGCAGTTAGCTGAAGTACTAAAGCATAAAGGCTTACATCTCATTTTTTTCAGTTTAACGTAACTCTGAAAACCCCTCATTTCTTACAGAAGTAACCCTTACTATGAGCTACGGTTGTTTTTTTTTTTTCCTGTTCTGAGCAGATACAGTTCATTTAGAATGCAACAAACTAAAACAGCATTTCAAGTTACTCCTCCCAACCTGCATTGGCATGTGTCTATAAACAGCACCATTAATTAACTGTCAAAATACTTATTCAACTAGTGTTGTTTCCCACTGAAGTTTTTCAATATTCTCTCTTCCTGACTAAGCCAAGCTATTGCATCACCTATGCCTGGAAAGGCACTGCATCTCTGACATAATGGCTTCATTTTGGTTGATAAAAATGTATTATATATGTAATGCCTTGATTACCAGAATTCAAGCCTCCAAGCACAACCTAAACCTTTTCACAAGTTGGTAGACAGAGAATAACATTCCTCTTTATCAAATCTTATATTACAGACAATATGTCTACATTTTGAACTAGAAGGCACGCTCTTAAAGATTTCTGAGTAATTATTGCTTCTTTGCTTACCAAAGCCATTAATTCCCCTTTTTCTCCTCGGTAAATTAAAAAAAAAAAATTCTATAGCACAGACTCATCATCATTCTCACATCTGCACAATGTCTTTCCTCTCTCAACAGCAATTACTTCCGGACTTTTCCACTGACCTTTTACTAAACCTTTTTGTATCCCCACCTCCTAGTATAGCAGTATCTTCCCCTGAGCTCTGGCAGAAGGACAAAGCTTCCTACACTCACAGGGTTCGTAGCTCACAAACAATTACTTGCTGTGGCCATGTATGCAGTCAAAGGAAATTTATAGCAACAGAGTTTCAGCAGATCAAATATCCTAACTAGTGCCTATTTGGAAAAACTGATTTTCTCATGCCAGACACACAAGGAGTCCTTGTCACTAAATGACAATAACTGGTATAGGTGCTCTCTCTCTCCCACCTGGAGGGAGCGCTTAATTCATCCTTCTTGTTTCTATACTGACTAGTCCATAATAAATTAGTCTCATCTGTATTCTTCATTCAGTGGTTCAATAGCTGATGAGTACAGATTTACAAGGTAGGTTTAGAGAGAAACAAGAAGAAGTCTCCTTTTTGATAATATGCCTTCCGCCTATTTTTTACATCGTCTTGAAGCTTCCCATGCTCATTCGGGAATCCAAAGCTGACAAATACATTTGGGGAGTCTCCTGGAGACAGGTGATCACACAAGGTTACCTACAGATTTGTTCATTCTCTTTTCCTGATCTCTGATAAATAGGTCGGTCTCAAAGCATTATAAAGCCCACTGCTCACTTCTTCTTCTTTACCCTCCCTTTTCCTGTTTACCTACTTTTCAAAAGATTGGTCTTTGCCTCTCATGTCACATCAGGGAAGTTGAAATCCTACAGTTCTTATGCAGCACTTAAGAAAGAAAGTCCTCTATCAGTTAAAGGAGAACATGTACTTCTTGTTTCTCTGATTTTATTCTACAATCCAGGCAGCATAGCTTGCAGTCACATCGACACAGCTAACCTCAGCAATGCCATGACGGTAATCATGTTTAAATGGACCCGTTGGATACCTTAATGAAACCATCTTTTGTTTGTTCTTATATATAGAAAGACACCTTTCCTCTCAGCTCTTCAGGAAAAGCCCTAAAACTTCATCTGTTTTAAAAGGTAACTTATGCTAAGGATAACAAGGAGTTAGGATTAGAGACTTCAATAGCTATTACTAATTTCATAATACCAAGAATCCTTCTTTTTTTTCAAAAAATGGTGTAGGTGCACAATGTATTTTAAGATTAAATCTACTGTATATCCTGATTTGCTCTAGGCACAGTAATTACCATGTAGATCACTCTTAACACAAATTGATTTTCTCAGTTTTCTAAGAATATGCTCAATCTCATTCTCAAATAAAACATTGTACCTACTCGGAAAGCAGAATTCAGAGGGAAAGCAAGTAAATGATGAATTAGCCAATACTTCTGGAGAGACAGGAGAATGTGCAACTGCCATCAAAGGTAATGGGAGCATTTTGTTCCCCTTAGGATTTTGGGTCTTAGTTATGAAAGCCTTTTAGCTGGGATTTCTCTCAGTGAAAAGATGTAAATCTGATTACAAACAGTGTCTCTTATAAAGAAATGGTGACCTCAGTTAATGGAGACACTGTCAGCAAGCTCATGGTGCTAAGTTACCGTTTCTGGGTTTTTTTTTCCTCTCATGCTCTTCCTGACTATTTACTTCTTTGATAGAAGCTTCTGTTGTTGTGATAAAATCTAAAAGTATATAAATCACCTAACTATGGCCTGTTCCTGTTTTCTCTTTCAGTGCTAGCAGCCACACACTAGGACAAATTGCCAGGAATATCACCAAAGCCACTCAATTTCTGGCATGGGTTCAAGTCTTTTTCATACATCCATTTGCACTTCTACAAAAATTCAGAAGACTCTCTGCAACTCAGCAGTTACCTTTACAGAAATACTAATATTAGAATACCACCTTCTGCTACTCTGTCACTACTGTTAATAGGGATAAAAAGTCCCCCAATTAAACACAGCTTTCTAATTAAGGCCATGGTATTAACTGCAGCACTGCTTTTCCACAAGAGAAAAATAGAGGATTAAAAATTATCCTGGAATAGCCTATGGGTAGTCTAAAGCTGATAAAGGGAAGAAAACAACAGTACAAAAAAAGGTTAAAAGCTTTCACATAACTGCATTTTATTCTGTAAAGAGTCTACTATTAAAAAGTCAGTGTCTACCAACGATTACCCCGGTCCTGCATCTGATATATTACTGCTATCTTTTTTTTTTAGTAAAAGAGAAAAAAGTGCCTAGTTTTTAGAGAAGCTAAAGAATTATGCTTATTTGAAAGCTTAGTTTATGTGAGACTGGCCTGTTTCCTTCGATGAATGGAAATAGTATACTAACACCACCTAAGTTAATCTTAGAACAGACCGAATAGTCAAAACAATGCATTTCATTATTGAACATTTTCTTTGTATGATTGTACCTCACCAAATTAGGTCACATAACTAACATGCTTACCCCTCCCCAAGTCTTCCATTAGTTTTGCTTAGTTTCTCTACAATCCTTTTATCTCCTAAAAGGATTTTCAAGTAAAATTTACTGACAGTGCAATTTTGCTATTGACTCTTGTGCTTTTAGAGAAAATTAAACTGTACTGAAACCTCCCTACTGCAGATGTTTTATTCTGAGTACCTTGCAATTTATAAAATTTTTTAGGTATAGTAGATAAGATAGTTCACAGTAGTCTAAAATCTTCATACATTTTGTAACTTTCTCATAATTTATAGATTTATCAATGAGGTTTCTAAATGCATATTAAAGTCTGGCATTAGTTTAATTTCTGATTTCCATTTTGGATGAATTAAAAGCTTCTTAAGAGGTAAAATGGCTCCTATGAATATCACCCTTTTGTCTCTATTGCTCTCATGAACAAGCAAGGCAGAAATACCTATTCATCCTCCAAAACATCTTTCTCTAGTCTAGAATAACCGTTTTCTCTGATGACTCGCACTGAGGACTGAGTGACAATTAGGGACAGCTTAACTTGCAGTGACTGGTGAGGTTTCAGCCTGCGTTTTCTCGGGGTCTCGGAGCTGTTCAGCAGTCACATCCTGAACCCCAATGGTTTACAGCAGTGGTTCAGCATAAAATACCGTGATGGAAGCTGTGACAGTTCATCAGCTGACTGACAGGCAGTCCAGTATCTGTGCAGTGCAGGTGGTGAAAAGAGCTGGAAGCAGTAACGTCAACATCCATTAAGCTGTCCCCAGTTGTCATTCAGATCCTTGAGCAACCACTCAGCTGTCTGGATCATCCTGCAAGATATAGCCAGTATATAGCTGCCAATTTTAATATTTATCCCACGAAAACATAAAAGAGCTTTTAAACAGCCCCTTGTCTAAAGTGCTACTAGTTTCCCAGAAATTAAATTCAGGAGTGGGGAGCAGCGATAATCTGCTGCAGAATCAGGGGGCTGTGACGGTGACAGAAGTGAGAGCAGGTCAAAAACTCCACTAAGACACAGCTCCACTCACCAAGCTATTGAAGAGTAGCTCCGCTGCATACATTAAGAGGCTTCACTCATACCTGCAAGGCTGAGTGTGTTTCATGATAGGGCTTTTGATAGTTCTAGTAATATGAAGAATTGACTGGAATTCTCTTTTTTATATATAAACAAGGGAAGGAATATAGAATTAGGTATTAGGAAGAGGCGTATGTTGGTTATTAACCAGTACACAGACAAAACAAAAAAGATTGGAATGAGCAATAAAACTGAGTCGTCTCCCTTTTACTATTTTGCTTTTCAGGTTCAGAAGAGTGGCAGTTCTTAACATGCTAACACACTTTCTCTAGCTGTTGAACAGATATTCACATAAGGTAAATTACACTGAAATGGTGTTTTAGGGTTTAAATGGGTTTTTTTTAAACTTGTTATTGTAAAGCAGTGCCACTCAACTTCAACAGCATTTTACCAATCAGTCAGCCATCTTGTCCCATGACCTTGTCCCTGCCCAGTTCTGCCATGGACAGTTTTGGCGAGCTGCTGACATGCTGGTGACCACATCTCAGGAAGAGACAGACCCCTCTGTATAGAGCACAAACCACCAAAACTGTTTTTGACCTCCTCCACTCATTTTCTCATTTTTTTACATCACTTTTTCTGTGTATGAGTTCTTGG
Source organism: Aptenodytes patagonicus (assembly GCF_965638725.1). Taxonomy (NCBI): domain Eukaryota; kingdom Metazoa; phylum Chordata; class Aves; order Sphenisciformes; family Spheniscidae; genus Aptenodytes; species Aptenodytes patagonicus. Next base: position 34,132,616 of record NC_134951.1, on the reverse strand, counting down.
AAGACTGACAGGGTTTTTTTGGTGGTGGTGGTGGGTTTTTTTAATTAACATAGAAAAGTCAATTGAATTTATGAAACTTTGAAAATCTGAGGTTTTTATTTCTGAAATTTCCTTATTTTAATAAATAATTCACTTGCCATAAAACCGTCAGCATCCTTTACACACTACTAAATAATAACAATTAATACTATAGTCTATTTTCATCAGGTAGGTTGAAAAGATTTCAATTACTGAAAGAAGGATGTTTTCAGTCCTCCTTTTTTATAAAGTCAATGGAATGGTCCGCAAATATCACCGTGAATGCTGAAAAAAATGGATTTGTTATAATCAGACCTTCATGAAGAAAAGAGAAAATAGCAACTTTAAGAACTTGTTATGTTATCTAAAATGATAAGTGAGCCTTAGAAAAAAGTATTTGTTCCCTCATTTATACATGGCAGCAAATGAAAGCCATTATATTCACATTTTTTGTTGGCTAAATTCTTCAGAGCTTTTTTTCCCTGAGATGTGTTATGAACCCTGTTTGGATTGGCTTGGTCAGACATCTTTAACCATGTGCAAAGAAATTGGCAAGCAGGATACATACAGCTTGAAAGTGTAAAGTAATTATTTATCGCCTAACAGACACAAAAGATAGCTTGGATTTAATAAGCTATCAAGCTAAGCATTAATATGCTCACCACACCCCATAAAACACCTCAAGAGTCTTTGCTGGCACGGCAGGCATCAGTTGGAGGAAAAAAGGCTGGACTCTGCTGATCTCAGAGACAAATCCTCAATATCGGTACATTGCATCATCCACACCATCCAGTCCACACCAATGACATTGACTGGTGATTAGGCTGACGACACAATTGCCTATTTTTTCCCACTATTGACGACACAGAGGCCTGTGACACCAGTTAATTATAAATCTACTAATCAGGACATAATTAATATTCGTTTGCCTTGGTTCTGAATATGAGTATACTAAAATAGTGCAACTAATAGTGGTATGTAGGTATTCTGTGATGGCATAGCCAGACAGTATGTGAACAGTGTGATCACTAGAGAGGAAAACAAAGAGAGGTGTACCTGCAGGTAGAAGGCATCCAAGTAACAAATATTGTCAGAAAGAGGACAAAATAAGCACAAGGGACTGCAAATAGGTGGGACATGCTCCCATACACACAAGGAGGATGACTGGCAAGACAAAAAGAATCCTCAAAATAAGTAGTATCGGAGGCAGAGGAGACCATCCTTTTGGGAGGAGGGCAGTAGCATAAAAATATCAGGTTTAAGCAAGGAAAATCAGAGGAGAAAGAAGACAAGCTCACTTCAGTTTTGAGTCTTTTTGTCAATGAGCTCTCAAGACTGATCTCCTGGGCCTCTGTGACTAGCAACCACCAAGGATCATAGACATCAACTCTAATTAAACAACTTCAGCTCCACAGTATTGTATATTCACAGATAAATTAAGATACAAGTGTTAAAGACTAACAGTTTGGTATATGCAGTGATAAGATGGATTAATACTGTGTAAGAACTGACCCTTAGCAAGAGGTGTGTTGCTAATTAATGAATTTAGTAAAGTCCAGTTTTACAGCTGAAAACTGTCCTGATTTGTCCGTCTTCTGAATGCTCCCATTGCAACAATCTCTAATATATATATGTACACATATATTCAGTTGCAACATCATATTGGTGTTTTCACTCCTGAAGCCTTGAACTTCTAAGAACCCCATCAAAAACATCCTGCCTCCAATTGTAATTTTACTTTACCTTTCTACAGATTTTCTCAGACCTCTCTTCTCTCACCACTTCACAATTTCCCCAAAGAGTCTGAGCCAAAGTTATGGAGCAGGGCCATGTCAAAGCTGGCCCTTGGATCGAAGCAACATGGGGAGCTGAACCCCTGCAAGCAGGGAGATAACATTAAGTAGAGGTTACAAAGAGACAAGGTTACAGGGCGCAAGCTTCCGTAATATGGAAACTATTGCATGTTGTAGTGCCATAATCTTCCCTTTCTATCAAAGTTTTTATGGTTAATGTTATTTAGTACAAATGTAGGGTCATGTTTGTTGCTGTATACCAGTCTCTCTAAACCAACACTGATTTTGGGTCTTGTTTTTAAACTGTATTCATTCTTCATAAACCTGGGCTGTATTGGACAGCTATATGCTGGTAAGACATACCAGCATTTCCCTGCAACAGCTTCCTCCTGCCCCAACCCCAGGAAAGCATTCATTTAAATAGCAGAAAGGAAAGGCTTGGCATCTTCTTCTGGATCTACCCAAAACTGTTGAAGAGGTTACTACTCCCGTCTATTTATCACTGCCCACTAGCAGGACAGTACCGTCTTGACAACTTAACTGGCAAAAAACCACAGGAGATTGATCACTCATTCCATTTTTTCTGCAGAGGCAATAACCTCTAGCTAGCCAATGGTAATAGGCAGCCAGTGGGCAATTACATATTAAACAGCTCCCATCAGTAGTAAAGTGAATGAGCACTAAGCCCTGAGATTTTAAATGCTGTGGCTGCAAAGAAATCATGAAGAAATCAAATCAAACATAACAAATATATAATGTCTAACTGTCTCTTCAGACAATCTAGGGGATAAGGGGGAAACAAATCCAAAAGTACCTTCAAATGGCCTTATATATTTCTGTAAGTTGCTAATTCTGCAACTCAATTTAGGTATTTCGATTGTCAGCATTGTTAACTATCCCTACTAAAAAGAGGTACAGTGGTGATCAAGACTGTAAGTTAGAGAAATTGTTTTGTATTTGGTATCACAAGCAGGAGCACTTAAAAATACCAATATCTTCCCCTTCTTCTACTCCTCTAACTCAGCTCTTCCTATGTACAAAGAAATCAAACCCAAACAGCTTACTTGAGTAAACAAGCACAGTCAAAGCCTCATCATAACCATGCCCAGGAATATCAACGGAGCAAAAAATCGTTTGATTATAGTTTGAACATCTATGCAATCTACTAGAAGAACCTTTTGTGACAAATATAAGAAAAAATATATTTTGTGAGTGGGGATGGAAAACCATCACACTTTGTTTTCAAGCTTCACTTTTGTTCATAGGAATCAATTAACTGTTTTATGCTTATTACATTCAGATTAATAGGTTCTGGAAATTATTTGCTCTGTTCCCAATTTGCTACTTGACATATGTGGTTGGTTACCTAAGGTCTTGTCTGTACGGATGGATGCAGACAGAACACCATTCACACTCCATATAGTCAGGCATGAGCTCGTTTTGGGCCAGAAGTAATTTAGTCACATTAGAAAAGTGCCACATTCCAGCAAAGGGGCTTTACAAAAAGGCACAGAAATTCACTGATTTACAATTCACTAATTCACTGGTTACATCATTTTTGGATCAGAGCTGGCTTGTATCCAGAGAGCTCAGCGTGTAAGCAGAGGAGCTCAGGTCCCCCCGCACCCATTCATGTGGATGTGCCTGAAGTCATATGGCATTGTTTCTGCTCTTTGACAGTACAACTGTAATGTTTTTCACAGGAGAGCAACCAGGGTACAATAAAACTCTAGTGCAGAGGGTAGTACACATCCTATACACTAACAGCTCCTAAATTATGGTATAATTTGCTTAACTGAAAATGGGAGTTAACTTTAAAAGTTTAAACAACACATAAATTGCAGTATATTCAGGGCTGTATGACTGTTACTTAATCAATCATATATTAATTCTTACTTATCAACAGGGATACCATGACAAACGTATATCCATTACATGAAAACAGAATTATACAGCTGATGAGGATATTGCTCCTTCCTTAAAGTTCAAACTATATTATTAATTGCATACTATTTTTTTTTTTTTAAATTTGTATGCTGTTCTACATGCTGTTTATTTCACCACACTAACTGTAAGAATGAGGAAATTGGGCACCTTTCAAAGTGTTCGCCAACAATTAGGAATGCCAAATCTTAGCCACCTCTCTGTATGCTGGTTAAGTACCCTAAGCTGAAAGAAGAAGAAAGCCAGCAGTTGGCTGAGTGATACCAGTAGATCAACTGTAGCACTTGGAGAAAATTACACACTGTCCTCTAAGACAGAGTTTCTTTCTGCTGATGCAGAAATAAGGATAGGGAAAAATGCAGTGTGTGAATTTACATGTGAACTTCCCATGCTTACCATGTAGGAAAAAAAGAAAAAAACAAACAAACATGTATTAACAAAGTTGTCTTCAACATCTACAGTAAGAAAAAAATTTTCAATGACCTTCATTCTGGGAACAAAACCTATTTGGTATTCAAAACTATTTGGTATTTGGTTGCAGTCAATGGTTCAATGTCCAAATAGAGATCAGTAACAAGTGGTGTCCCACAGCAGTCCGTATAGGGACCAGGTTAAATATCTTTATTAATGACACAGGCTGTAGGATTTAGTGCACTCTCAGCAAGTTTGTGGATGACATCGAGCTGAGTGGTGCAGCTGATTCACTTAAGGGAAGGGGTGCTATTCAGGGGCATCTTGACAAGCTAGAGAAGTGGGCCCATGTGAATCTCATGAGGTTCAACAAGGCCAAGTGCAAGGTCCTGCACCTGGGTTGAGGCAATCCCCAAGGTCGGTACAGACTGGGGGGATGAATGGACTGAGAGCAGCCCTGCGGAGAAGGACTTGGTGATATTGGTGGATGAAAAATTAGATGTGAGCTGGCAATGGGCAATTGCAGCTCAGAAAACCAATTGTACCCTGGGCTGCATAAAATGATACATGGCCAGCAGGTTGAGGGAGGCGATTCCCCCCCCTCTACTCCGCTCTGGTGAGACCCCATGTGGAGTACTGCATCCAGCTCTGGGGCCCCCAGTACAAGAAAGACATGGACCTGTTAGAGCAGGTCCAGAGGAGGACCATGAAGATGATCAGAGGGCTGGGACACCTCTCCTATGAGGATAGGCTGAGAGAGTTGGGGTTGTTCAGCCCAGCGAAGAGAAGTCTCCAGGGAGACCTTATTGTGGCCTTTCGATGCTTAAAGGGGGCTTATAAGAAAAACTGCGAGAGACTTTTTACCAGGGCCTCTACTGACAGGACAAGGGGCAATGGTTTTAAACTGATAGAGAGTAGATTTAGATTGGACATAAGGAAGAAATTCTTTATGATGAGGGTGGTGAGACACTGGAACAGGTTGCCCAAAGAAGTTGTGGATGCCCCATCATTGGTAATGTTACCAAATCATTGGTAATGTTCAAGGTCAGGTTAGATGGGGCTTTGATCAAACTGATCTAGTGAAAGATGCAGTGGGGGATGGACTAGATGATCTTTAAAGGTTCCTTCCAGCCAAAACCATTTTATGATTCTGTGATTCTATGATTCTACAAATTAGCTGGAGAAAGAAAAAGGTCTAGATAAAATTAACATACGGTAAAATAGATGCAAAACTTAATGGAAAAAGTACTCAGAGGATTAGAGGATCATTTTCAGAATAGAAGGATTTATTAAGCAGAATTCTGCAGGGTCCTGTCTGGGCTCTGGTTCTATTCATATTTTTAATAACACTGGATAACAATACTCTAAAGATTACATGCAATAATTCTAAGCTGGTAGAAAACAATGAGAATTCACAATTTTCTTGGGGTGAGTAATGGCGAGTACAGTGTTACTCATTTAAGTAACAGCTACACAGACATTGGAGGAACAACTTACTAGGTAGGAATTCTTCAGGAGGAAATCTGGAGGTCATGCTGGAATCCTAACTAAACCAGACTCGGCAATACCCAGTAGTTCTCAGAAAGCTAAATGTTATACCCGTCATCTGTGTCATCTGTGAGACATGGGGAGTAATCTGTTTGAACTAACAGCTGGTTTAAGTTCTGCATCTTGCTTTGAGAATTGCTCTTGCAGAAGGTGGTTCACTTGGAGGCAATCCAGAAGAGAAAAACAGGAATTATAAAGCTATAGCAAGTGATCTACATGGAAATGCTGAAGAAATTGAAGATAATTAACCTAGAAAAAAGGAAGAGTTATGGATGGAATGATTTATTAAACAGTGATCACAGTCTTCAGTTACATAAAAGGTACCTACCAAGAATAAGGGAATATTTTTTTTCTTCATATCCACAATGATTAATAAAAGAACTGGTTAACGAGGAACATTTGTTAGAAATAAAAAATAACACCAAACAAAATTTTTATCAAGGACAGCTAGTAAAACAGCTTGTCTGGGTGGCTGACAAGTCTGAATTCCTGAGTGTCTAAGAACAGGTTAGATGTACATCTCTCAGGAATGATTTAGATATAGTTCAGAATATTTTTTTGGGGAAGGAGGAAAGATACAATGACTTCCCAAGGTCCTCTCAAGCTCTTTTATTAATCAAAGACAGTTTTAGACAATCCAGTTTAAAGCAACTCGCTCAGGTACTGAAAGCACTTCAGGTATTACAATATGAAGTACTAAAGATCATACATAGAAGATAGTCTATCTTTTGTAAAAATATAAACAACTGCAGACATGCTTCTTCTAGTACTTATTCTATTCAAAGTTAGTTTGAAGTAAAAAGCGTACTGCCCTGTAGTACAGCCAGACCTTAACAATGTAAAATGATAGCTGCTAGGTCAGAACTACAAACATGACCATTTAAAGGAAATAAGTACAGACAGTATGTTCTGATATGCCATGAAGACCTCTCTCCTGCAACTTCTATGAAAGATAAGTATTAATTAGGATGGAGGTGGTAAAATTTTTTCATCCCATAACATGCCCAGGTACACTGTTTAGAAACCAACCAACAGATAAAAACAGGAATTTAGAACACAAGCATTGTAATAGACCTACTATTGCATACCCTTACTCTGTGGTCTATGAACTGTATCTAAGAGATCTCGGACAATCAACCGATAGGTTCAAACAACTTTATGAGAAATTTCACTCAATATAATGAAATCATAATCTGAATTCAGAGCATTGTGTAGACAAGGAACCAACCCAAAACTAAAACTTTTAATATTTTTTTTTCCAACTTGTACATGAGGACAAGACAAACCTAAACATCCTCAGATTTTCCATAAAAGACAGACAATATAGAATTTGCTACATTTGGTTGTAGTACTCCTGGACAATATGGGAGACCATATTCACATCCCTAAATTGCTAATATTTTTCACCATAAGTCGCCCAATTATTGGACTACAGGGTTTTTGTCTTTCCCTTACAAGTAATCTCTGTTTATAAAAGAAAATAGTTTTAACAGCAAAAATTGAAAGGAACTTACCAGAAATCTAGTGCCTTTTGGAGAGGGCAGATTAAGCTCATGTCCTTGAACATGGGCCTCCCACATCCCAGTTGCATTTCCTGACTATTTACTACATCTCATTCTTTCTCTGTGTAGTTCCAAAGAGAAATCCAACCCTTATGACAGAAACTTATACAGTCCCTAAAACTTCCTGTTTAAATGAATTACCATTTTTCAAGGAAATATTTTACTGAAAAATATCTAACCATTCTAGTGAGCAGCTCCTTGAGATAAATGTCTTTATTGTTATAAAATAAGAGATAGGCATTAAAAAAAAAAAAAAAAAAGAAATTGTGCAACATAAAATCTGGTCCAAAAATAGCTTCTTTTTTTTAAAAAAAAAAAAATCTTTAAATTAGAAATCTACTGAACACAGACAGGTGTCACTATGTATAGAATGACTAGGGGAGTTCCACAGGTGCAGAAGTAGAGATATCAATGTTGCTTTTACAAGGACCAAATTTTTACAATAATTTTTTCATACAGATACAAAGCTCAATGTACTGACACTCTAAGTTTAAAGGATTGGGATTTTGAAGAAAGTAAGGCATAGTGCAGTTTTCTTCTACCAAATTCAAGATTAAGCTGAAGATTTTCTTCTACTACTGCTTATTTACAAGTCAGAGTCAGATAGATGGAATGACAGCCATGAAAATTCATGTCTCAGGATTTTCAAAGACAAGTTGCACAAACACCAAAATGAAGATTTAAATTGTGAAATGAAAATACACTTGTCTTCTACACAGATACTGCGATTCACACATTCTTGGTTTTGGGTTTTAAAGGATTTGTTTGAACTGACTTGATTTTATTTTTTTGAACAGTTTTAAAATTCTTTCAAGTATGGAACAGAAGAAATGACATGTCAGTTATGTAAGCAATCACTAATGGGCAAATGGCTCAAATCAAAGATTAAAAGATAATAAAAATCATAATACAATTTATAAAAGAATACATTTAATAAAATCTTGACTGGGTCACAAGTTTGCTTTGAGGAGGATGGGTTAAACTTTTCTATTAACTTGCTCATTAAAGAGCATTCCCTGAGTTGTGCTAATAAATATTATCTGTAAGAAATTAAATTATTTTATTGGTACTTTAGTGTATCAAATCCCACTATCATTGTCTTCACTGGGAAAAAAAAAGAGGAATGAGCAGTTTACAACAGGATTGGGATTTATTAAAAAAAGGATTATATAATACTTCTGGAGGCTGCAAAACCTTTCAGAATAAAAAATATGATTCGTAAATTGCGGAGAATTTTACCATAAATTGTTTATGAATCAATCAAATGATGGCATAAGATGCTTGTTTAGCAATAGATTTGATAAAAGCTCTATCCAGAAATAAAATATGCCAACAGACTTAATATTATGTAAGCTTACAGCTTGTGCACTATTCCAATGATTAATTTTGTTTACTTACTGTGTTTTTAATATATGTTCTTCAATAAAAAGGTTAACAAATCCATCTATACTCTGTTGTATAAAACCTAATAACACATTTCTGCTCTGTTTCAAAGCCTGCTTCTCTTGGACTGAATATCATGAACAGTAGCATAGATTGAAATCAGACCTTTTATAGGAGGTTTACATTCTAGAGGCTGAAATTGCTATCAAAAAATAATAAATCTACTGATGTTTTTAGATTAAATGGAGTTATATATATAAATCTAGGATACTATTTGACATAAAGCCTTGAGCATGTTAAGGTACAAAAGTCTGTTTTCTATTGGCTTTGTGGATCTGATGGAATCTAAAGTGAAAAGCAGAAATTTACTGCAGACAAATCACTGAAGAAATGTAATTCATACTTCTACCTCAAGAGCCCAAGGTAGGATATATCTGAGAATACATCGACAATGCAGGAGTGGAATTCTAGTTATGAACAATCACCAAAATACACAGGAAAAAAAGAACCTGTTATTGATTGATGTGTAAGTCTGGAAAGAACACATTTATTGCTTTTTCTCAAAGATAATGTTGGATTTTTGTTTATTTCTTTCCATGTACCTATGTTTATGGATTACTTTTTTTTTTGTTCTTTCCTTGTTCTCTTGAGCTATAGAAGAATAAACAAAGAACAAACAATGCAAGGTAACTTGTCTTGTGTAAACCAAGAATATATACAAAATGCTGTTTCAATGTTTCTCTGCTGGTCTAATTAGCTATGTATGTAAATGAGGTACTCAATATAAAGTATAATTCTCTTTGGAAAGAGTTTTGCAATGACATCTGCTAAAAAGATGAGATCTGGCATTTATCTGTAGCAAAGACTTCAGAAAGATCTATTTTCTCTTAAATTAAGAGATTTCTATATAGTTCTTCTGTACAGAACACAGCATGCTGGAAAAAAAAAAAAAAAAAAAGAAATTTCCTTGGCATTTTGCAAACTCTAACACATTCCTCCAGGCACAAAGTTTATTTTTATGTCTCCCTAGCAAACTACTGTGCAAAAGACTCCAGTTTTTTTGAAAGAAAACCAGTATTGTTTGTTTATTTCTGGTGTATGAGAAGAACTGAAAAATATGCAGGTCCTTTGAATGATGTACTATAAAAATAACAGAAAAGTTAAAATTTTCTATAGAAAGCAGCTCTCTGTGGGTTTACAATATCAAAGTAGATTATTTCCAGGACTCATTCTTCCATCTTTCAGACCCCTTTCATTTCAGAGGCCATTGTGTCCTTATAAATGGCATTTCACATTCCCTTGGGGGAAAAAATACGTATACTTTTTAAAGCCACAATTTTGTGAACAAACACACAACCTTAATCTATTGTAATGTATTTTCTAATAAGGATTTCTTCTTTCTTCAAATACAGCTTCACCATGCAACTGTTCATAGGAGCATAGGAAATGCCATACTGGATCTAACAAGGACATACCTAATTTAGTATCCTCTTACTAGAAGTGTCTTGACTAGGATTTAAAATATGTTAAGTGTGGCTCCAAACTAATAAAGCTTGTATTACAGTTTCTGAACTTTCTATATGTTTAAGAAAGCAAGCCTTCCAGAGTTCAATACAACTCAACTGACGTATGTCAGGATCTAAAGTTTTCTTAAGCATTGAGTTTTGGAACATATAAGAATATACCTCCTAAACACACTTTTAAATCTAAGATAAGCCTTACGACAGTAGAAGAAATCCAAAGCAGACAAGTTTTTTCCAAACATCTAAAAAGTAATTATTTTGTGCCGTAAGAAAAGAATTAAACTCCTCTCTTATATAACTGGGGATGTTCTCTTTTATTCCTATAGCTGTCTAATCCTTTTTACAAAGATCTCGGTCTCAGTGAATTAATTCTTTGCTTTGGTGTGACATGCTTGGTGTATTTAGCCCTAAGACAATCTAGGGGTGACACAGGAAATCATTGCAGGCTTTCCCCAGAGTATATTCTTCTCTAGTCTTGAAGGAATCAATCCTGCAATGAGAAATTGAGAAGACAAACAAGAAAAAGTGCTGGAGGCCAACTGAAAGACTGCCTTTACCTTAATAGCAGAGAAGAAAGCTGGGTTTCTGTATATCCTGTGACCCGTTAAGAACCCCTGCAGGGTGAAGTAAGCCTGCTTTCCAAATGAGATCCCTGGAAAGGCTAGGTTTGTTTTGCAGGTCCAAAATGTTTTCTGGAGATATTTAGGATAGAATTCACCTTACAACACAGAGTGAGGAAAAATGCTATGCACCAGTTAGGTTCCATTTCAGTCTTGCTGTAAGCACTGAAATATATAATTCTTGAGCTGTTTTTCTATTCTGAAATAAATGACAGTTTAATACTCAGAAAACTCAATGAACAGAAAGGCTCACCCTGGAGCAATGGTGATGGTTGGTCCAACTTGCTATCCCATGAGGTATTAAACCTTCCTACCCGCACTTAGGTTTGTGTCATTCATGCCCACTGGTCCTTCTATCATTCATGGATCATCCTTATCTGTCATTAAAAATACCAAATTAATTTAGGAGTTAAATTGGCCTACTTTGCCTACCATGTCTTAATTATTTCATGTTCAGAAGGACAAAAGTTTCCTTTCTTTTATTAACATATTTATTTGTGAGAATATACAAATCCTTTACTGTCAGATCATAGTGTTTTGAATGGAAAAAGCACAGTGAGTACATACATATGTGTATATATAATATACATAATATATATTATAGTCTATAAGATATATAATGCAATTCATTGTAATAAATTCACTGTGTAAAGAAGAAGGTGTAACAATAATGCCTCTGTATAATGGATTGGGGAAAAAAGATAAGTGCTGCATGAAACTTCACCATATATTACATAATTCTATGATTCTATGATTCTAATTTCATATCCTTCTCTTTTGTTCATCTTTACCACTGTCTCTTCAAGCTTGCATACTCGCAATAAAATTCAGAAAGTGTGCTCTTTGTCTTCTAACCCTCCCTTCCCAAGTGCTTCAGCCCCCCACTAGCATACTAGGAATAATTCATTTCATTTGTAATTAATTTATTTATATCTAGTGATGGTGCTTATGCTCACGGCTTTGAAAATTATACTGCATCTAAACAGATGTTGCAGTTAGTTCTGGTATTCAGCCTAGATTTTCTACTTTTTTAATTCAATTAATTACTTTTAATTCTGTGTCTTGGAGGTTTCATAAATAGGTCTTCTCCTTGACTTGAAATGGTATTTTAATACCCTTCAAATATTTGGGGATATACTGCTAACAGTGCCTAGGTATCTTTTAGCTAGGTATTTTTTATTGCTTTTGATCTTCTGTCCTAAACCATTCACTTCAGTGTCTTTATTGTGGGTGCTCTTCTCTGAAGTCTGTGATGTACCATGACCTTTTTGGTATAAAAATTAAAGACTTGTAACTGTATATCCAGTCCACAAAGAACAATAAATTTAGGTCAGAAGCACCATTTTCAGCCTTTGCTTACGTAGGGACCTTTTGTTTTGAGTTCTAAGTCACTATCAGACATTTCTTCCTCCCTGCAATCAGCTCCAAGTATCATTCTCCATTACTGCTTTCAGGATTTCCCCTTCCCGTTTTATTTCAATTTATCCCCAAGACAGAGCATTAGTTTACAGTATTCTGAATTCTATTATCGTATGTCCTGCCCACATTTCTAATTGATATAAGCCTTTTTTATTTTCTCTCAGTCCCCACTAGTATTCACATTTCCTCCTAATTTATTGTTGAACTGCAAGTTTCATCAAGTAGATTATTTCTTTTGTTAAATCACTACTGAAGATATGTCCAAATATGAATTAATGCAGGTGTCAGTACCTCATTGCTGTTAACTTACAGTGTTTTGTATAGCCCACAGTCCACTTTTACAAACTGTGTGAAAAACTGAACAAATCTGAATTAAGTTTTGAAGGGACAAAATAGAAGTCTGAATAAAATCCATATATATGCACATACACTCTCATTTAATACTTTCATTCACCCATTTTACAATTAAAAAAAAAAAAGCTGAGTACTATTTATAGTACTGGAATAAATTTAATAATACAGAAAGTCATGATAATTATTATAATTGTTTTTTCCACAGAGTGATATCCTTTCAGCTTCTTTTCATAGCTTTACTAGTCTAGAAATTAGATTCTTAGAACACTAAAGTTAACTATTTTCTCGTGAAATTTAAAAAAATGATTATAAAATCCTGTGTTATTTTCTTATAGTCTAAAATGCATATTCTGTGTACCACTGGATTCCTGCATACTCGGATTTCCCACAGATGACTTTATTTCTTGTTTGTCAAGTTCTTCTTACTTTTTAATTGTTCTAGAATCACCCTTTATTTCTTATTCCTAAAAAGAAGCTTTTTAACTCAGTTATTTTAAATAAGATTAATATCATCCCCTTCAGTCTTTCTGGTATTTGGTTTTTTCCCTATGATGTAAGAAAATCCTTATTATCTTAACCCCTTTGGCTAGCATTAATCTATTTCTCTTTTTATACTGCCTTATCTTTTCCCTACAAGCTTTAACTTTGAATATTCTTGTCTGGCTTCTTCTTTTCTTTCCCCTTTCCAGAACACTGTTCAACAGTGATTCCTTATCTTGTCTTTCAGTGCCAGAAGCTACCAACAGCATGGTACAGCTGTGACATATCACAAGCAAAAGGGAAGGTACACAAACATGCTCTCGCTTTGTGAGGTGAGTGATGTAAAATACTGTAAGAAACTACTAATTCTTTTTTAATACAACCTCTTGGTAACACTGAACCTGACTTGCCAAACACCAAACTGTTTCAAAAATCTATAGATTAAGGCTGACACAGCCATAATTATTTTTTGAAAACTTTCTCTAGAATTATTTATTAGCTATTCTTCACATTAACTATTTTGGCCATTCTGTGCACTGTCAGTGTTTTTTAGATCATTTTACTCCTAATTAGAATACTACGACCTGAAGCATGTTAAAGAATAACTAAAAAAACATGTACCATTACACTGACTGAGAGGAGTAACAACACTCACTGACAACATACACACTAGCTCCGATTATGGCAGCTATTTGCTGAATACTGACATATGTACAAACTGTTAAGAATCAAGAAACCTTCACTGTGAACCAAAGAGAAGACTGAAATAAAATATGCAACTCAATTAGTTTTATCCTGAGCAAGGGATTGGACTATATGACCTTCAGAAGTCTCTTCAAACCTAAATTTATCTATGAGTCTATTTCAAATAATTTCAAAAGTATTTTGGAATCTATTCACAAAAATTGGTCTGAAAGTAAAATGTTAGCTTCAAGGCACCACCCTTAAAATCTCTTGAATTTATTATTACATCTGGTTGCATGAACACAATGAACTATTTTCAAATATGAAAGAACCCCAAAATCTTAATATGCATTCATACATTAAAAAAATCTCTATTTCAATAAGTTAAGTTGGAAAGCTTGAGGTCTGGTCTTCTGGGACTGCTCAACATCTGAATCCTGCACACCGCATCATACCAGGGAAATGCTAAAATATAACCAAACCATGAGTATGGCCTCCTAACTTAAGTGATCTTCCAGGGACCGCCATCAGTTCTAGAAGCTAACTTGCAACAAAAAAGTCGTCCAGCTAACTGTTCTAATCCAGCTGATGTTGTAAACGATTCAAGCTTTCAACCTCATTTACCAAGGTTTTTCAAAGGTTTCCCAGTTCTAACTTTACAACTATTTTCTATCCATTCAGAGCAGAATCTAAAAAAAAATGTAAAGCTCATATGTTTACAAACTTTTTTCTAAATGGAGAAATATATAAGGACTGCTACAAAGAACAGCAGCACTTTGTTAATTTATTTTATTAGTGTTGAAATGCCTCAGAAACCAGGATCCTGTTGTTCTCATAAACTTCCTAGACTTACTGGTGGAGGCATAAATTGCCTTTTTATAGCTGTGTATCAACAATTTCTGCAGAAATATAGGAAATAATCTAATGCACATATAAAGGAATAAGAAAGACACCATCTATGCAAATTTAGTACAAAATATAAATTCAGAAGATACTGTTTAATGTCATTAGGAAATTTGTTTAAACATTATAACTGCATATTTCTCAGTGAGATGGCATTGATTTGTTCCAGATTACCATGGATTTGTACATGAATGGAACACAAAATTGTTAGTACTATAAAACTGAGTGCTGTGTGGTTGTGCTTATCATGTGACTAATGAGTAGTGTATATAAAAATGAAACTTCTTGGAAATAGAAATGAGCACTCAGAGGCTGTAGGGGACACCTGTGTGGACAAAGACATTTATGTATGATATCTGGCCAGAGTTCAAAATTCATGCTACTAAATGTTCACCTGGGAGAACTAGGACAAATTCAGCTGTGGCAAGTGTGCTGGAGACAGGGTGACTAAAAAAGGGAGGGGGTAATTTACAGCATTTTCTTGAATACAAAACAAACAAAAAAGTAAAATAATACTGTGATTGGTTGTTAAAGCTATTCAGTGATACAAATGAAGATTAATTGAATAAAGACAACTCAGAGCAAGAGTGTTCCCAGCACCATTGCCACTCAAAAGCACATAGATCTAACATTGCCCTGAAAAGGTCATCAGTCCATCTGTTTCTCCGACAGAGGTGACAACTAGCCTACATGGATTACTCTCTCCTAACGGTATTTAACATTCCATAATCCTCAAACCAAACAAAGACAATCCCATAAAAATCCGGGGGACAATCTAAAGCATTTCTATGCTACTGCAGACACAACGGGCTAGAAGAAACACAGTCATTATTCTGTGGCAAAAAGCACCGATTTCAAGTCTCTGATAAGCTAGATCCTCCAAATGAAAGTGTAAACGATTTATGATATCATTAGACTCAATTGCCTCTATGTAGACAATTATTTCCATTTCTCTGAGCTTATAGTGTGGTTTGTGGTAAATAATTTAAACAAGAAAATGTACAACATACATTGAACTATTTAATAATTTCATTTGTTACACATTTGTACTCATAAATGAAAGTATTTCAACATTGTTTATAATTCATGTGATTTCAAAGACTTCTTATGTCATTTAGATTAAGGTATTGTCACATTTGAGTAGACCAGTGCATTTACACATGGCAGATCTATTAAAAATGTAGTAATCATTTGTGACCGTGAAACCACTGCAATAAGAAAAATAAAGTCTTGATTAAATAACACCCGTATCTTTGTCTTTCTTACACTAATGAGTAACTAACTTGCAACTGTGCTTTTATATAAACAGAAAAAAGAATGTTTGCTATAAATAAAATCTAGAAATTTCACTGAGAATTTAATTTTTAAGAGTGCATGTGGCTCTAGTAGTTCTTGTGCTTAAATTGACAAGAACCCAAAACCACAGAACATGAAATACTCTCTGGCTGACCTTCTCACCTTCAATCCTACTGACATCAGTAGTATTGAAATCAGTGGAAATCAAATACTAATGTAAGCAAAGTTTGACAAGCAACATCATGAAAATCTTGAAGGTTACTGCAAACGGATTAATGCACAATATTTGTACATGGTCTAGACACCTGCTTTGGTGTATAAAACAGGACTGAGCAGAACTTAAAGCTTCATTTCAAGCAAGTGGTGCAGATGGCCGGGAAGTAGCTCCTGAAGTGCCTACGTGGGGACATCCTCGTTCCCGATGGGCCTAAATAAAGTCTTCCAGGACTACACATTGTACTTTGTTCCCTCTTCGAGCCTGGTTGGGGATCTAGGTGACGACGTGAGTCTGCTGTGTGCCAGAAAAAGGCATCTAACCTGCTGATGACCAAACCTCTATGCGCTCTTAGGCTATGCTATATATCTGAGAGAGTACTGAGCTGAACCCAAAGACTTTTTGCTCACTTCTGTTCAAAAATACCAGCTATGGAAAAAGACGTAATATGCCTTTCACATATAAATATGCTACTTAAAGTAAGTATCTCTTAAGGAGGAGGAGATACAAGTTCATGGTCATCCTTAGCCTGAGGAAACTTAAGCCCATATTTTCTCTTTCCTGCGATACTGCCCTCACTAGTAGGCAAAGGGCTCATGTTAAGTGTCGGTATGTTCTGAAATTCCTGTGAAATTACAGCACTGCAAGAAATAAGAAAGCAAGATTGATGGGGTCAGCAGAAGCAATTCAGAGGAAACCCCACACTGTACTGGTGGTTAAAGTGCTTCCTGACTGAGGGAAGACTAGGCTGTGGGCAACACACACATTCAATTCACATCTTAGCTTAACCCACCGCAATTTGGTTGCCTGCCTACACTCTACCATCACAGCAGTAATGGGACTTGCAGAAATGAATGGGGCATGGGCTGGAAGGCATATCCTGCCTTTTATGACTGAGACCTATTTTGTGCATAAAACCAATGGAGAAAGCCAGTGGAAGCTGATGGCACAGAGCAATGGGAGAAAAGAAACAGATTTGAAGAGAATTCATAACACAGAGGAATCATGTGCAAAGTAGAGTGGCAAGCTGGGAGTACTGAACTCTTCACAGACCTTCAACTTCAACTGGTTGTGTGACTGGAGTGATGAGGAAACAAAACCAGGCAGTTAAATACAGGGATTCTATTCCTTTGTCCATGCCTGTGCATTTCTTGGGATAGCTGAAATAAAGACTGTTTTTTCTTTTGTTTTGTTTTGAGGTTTTTTCATTTGTAATTCCTACAAAGCTTCTGTGTTTGTTTACTTCACCTATTTTATGCCCCAGAAGGGATAAACTGTAAGCTTAGAGTACTAATAAGACTGGAGTTCTGTGAAAGTGCAAGCTTCTGGGAAATCTGAGGGTTTAGCTGAAAAAGTAATGTAAAGAGCTAACAACCTAGAGACAAGACAAAGCACAGGGAGACCAAGGAAAAAAAAAAAAAGCAAAAAACATGCTTAGAGCCAGTATAATTTCAAGGGAAGCTTAAGTATGTATAAACCTTGTGTTATGAGCTGCAAACCAAGAAGCCTGCTCAGTATTTAGCTGTGAGCTCCATCAGGGCAACATGACAATTTCTAACAGAGAACTACAAGTTACAAATACCAAATATGCTGAAATGGACTTTGTGGCCTGAGGGTCTGTCTTATGAGAGGAACACTGTGTGATCATCCTTCAAGTTAGCATGCACATAATGTATTCTCTGATCAACACAGCACTTCGTGTCTTCACCAGCGCATCACTACTACCGTGAGCAATGCCTGTCTGCCAAAGGAACAAAGGAGAATACCGGGGGTCTTTTTTGCCTGCATGCCAAAAGGATCTCTGTCCTGAAATGGCAGGATTCCCGACTATATCACAGTACCAGACACCATCTTGGTGTCATATCGCAGTAGTATCTTTCAATAGAAGAGAATTTAGCATTTCCAGTATTTTTTTCCTCAAGAAATCTCCAGAGTACCCTATGCCTAGTCTCCATTGTTTAATTTACTTGTGCATTTTGAATTAATCCATATAACAGACACAAATACTTTCTAAATTTTCATCTTTTCAGCTGATTTGGAATCTGATTTTCTCCCTGTGTAAAGGTCTGCATAGACTTCTCTTCAGAATACCGCAGTCATTCTCCTTAATTTGCCGAAAAAGATCACCTTTAATTAACAGTATTCACCCTTAAAATGTAGCAAGACTGTAAGTAGTCACAAAACATAAGCTCAAAACTTGTAATGATAACTGAGCTGTGAGGAAAAACTGAGTGGGCAAGACTTTTAAATCCCTGGTTGGTATCAGACATGTAACAAAGATCCATGTTAACAGGGCTATGCGATTCAGAACATTCTGTGTTGCTAGCAAAATAACTTGTATATTTTAATTGAGATCTCTCTTAGCCAGAGAAATAGCAACTAAATCATTGAAAAGATCCACACTGATTTTAATGCAAAATGATTCTCTAAGATCTTCCATACCCTACTCTTTGAAGTGAAATATTGTGGTCGAAGTATATGTGCGATAGAAAACAGACCTTAGAAACGTAAAAAAATCCTTTGACACTATGCCACAGCATTATTGTAAGTTATTCAGTTAGGATTTTGAAAAATAGCAGTTACCAACCTCTGAAATCTAATAACTGCTGGACAGTGTTTCGGTAGATCACCAAAACATCCTACGTGCTTGCTTTTGCAGTTCTCACCTCATTCCATCTAAGTAAATTATAAATTCTGTTGTTAAGATGATCTTTTTGTCATGGTTTTTGGTAACCTTTACTATGTATACTCACATCCTTCACAGCCACATATTCTTCCACAGCTCATAATACAATAAATATTATCTTCCAATACTTCATAATTTAATGCCTTCTCCTTCTTAGGAAGAAACTCCCTGACAGTGGCTGTCATGTTAAGTGACTGTCAACTTTGTGTTCAAACACATATTATATATTTAAAATGTTTGGTGAAAGGAAAAATTTAGAGACAAATACAACCCCAAATTTACACAAAAACAAGAATTAAGAAGCATCTATTCCTACAGTAGTTGTGTTGGTCATAGCCAAACATCAGCTAACCGCTCCTAAAGCAATTCCTGTTTTTATCCAGATGTGTCGTGTGATACCATTTGTCAAATATAAATCAATAAGGTGATACTACTTTTTCTTTCATCTAATGAAAAAAAGATGTAGGCTTTAGAATGCTGAAATTTTGTAACAAACTCCATGCCAGCTCCTGGACACATTCAACAGAAAGGAAAAAATAAAAGTACAATGACGATAACCAGTGCCATTCTTGCTGATTAATTCTAAATGGTTTTTAGTGTAGCCCTGTATCCCAACAAATACAGCACCGGTGTTGCCATTAAAAAGCCTCAAGACATATCAAGTATTGTCTGAACTTGTCTTGTTCTTCCCGGAGCTTTGTTTAGCTTGTTTAATGACCAGCCAGCTATTGCCTGATTTGTTTAACTTTTGCTTATCTTTGTAGAACCACATTCTTTTTATAGATGGTAGCAACAAACAGTTATTTTGCACAGAATGACATACTTATTACCCCAGCATAACGATGCAATGCAGAAGAGCAGAGTCATGGCAATGAGAAAATGGTTTGAGAGCAGAGGTGTCCAAGCAGGAGACACTGGATGCAGTGCAGGGGAGCACAGGTCTGGCAGGGTCAGTGAGGGGCAAAGAATGGCACTGGGGATCCCGGAGCTAATGAAGAATACACTGATGATCAGTTAAAGGAGTGCAGACTTGGGAACTGGACAAAACTAGATTCTAGGATAACAAGAACAAAGAATATTTATCCAACTTACATAAGACAGTCCATATATAGTAAATTCATTATTAATTATTAATAATATTTATTAATATTGATTTGTTAGTAATTTATTATTTATTGTTGTAATTAATTTGTTTAATAACGTTTAGAGACATTATTATTAATAATAAAATAATGGTTTCCTGTTCTAATATTGATTAGATATATTTAAGGTACCCACATTTTCAATTGAGGGTATTTACTGGCAAACCTGCTTTTAATTAAATCCCATTTACATGAATAATCCTATTGATTCAATTAGATTAATCATGTACAAGTGAACAAAAAAGCAGGAATTTAGTCATGTCTGAAAAATATTTAGATGCTACATCCCGCCACGCTTGGGTTCCCCTTCATGTCTTATTAATGATAGAAATTCTTTTGTTATAAAGCTACTGTACACTTTCTGTTATCAGACTAAAATCTATTTTTTGCAACACTTCAGATTTCACATGGACAAAAATCCATTATCCAAAACCTTAAAAGCATGGAATAGGAGATAAATATGAGTCCTTCATTCCCTTCATATATTTCATCTGCAAAACAGCCAATAAAATCACACTTTCACTTCAAGTACCAGGAAATACCTGAAGACAATATGGATTTGATTTTCATCAGAACTGTGGGGAAAAAAAGAAATCTTTCGGGTTTAGCAGTGATGGCATAATCTATATATTTTAAGTACCTGTATGATACTGATTACTGAGCAAACTATAAACTTTGATGTATTTATCCTCATAATATCACTAGAAGGCAAGGCAGTACCATTATAACAATACCGCAGGGACAGGAAGCGATGCACAGAAGCTGTATTTACAAAAGAAATCAAATAAATTTACAAGCCTCATCATCACTTCCAAGGCCTACATCCAAAGTGGGGCCCTCCAAAATGTTCATCCCAGGGTAGCCCACACGTGCTGGTGTCTAAGAGCCATAAGCAACACGCACAAGGTGCACACAAGGGTCTCGGCATTGCCTTAGCTGTGAGAAGTAGCAAACTCCTGAGAGTCACTTGCACACCTATTTGCCAGTAGGACCGAATCCAAGTGGTGGTCTTGGATCACACCTACTTGACCAAGCTTTGCACAAAACACAGAAAGAGATGGCATCCTCCTTTTATAATGGCATCCTCCTTTTATAATCTTCTGCATATATACTGCCAATCCAGACCTGAACGCCCTGTAAACAACTGCAGCACCTGGAGCAATCTGGACTCAGTGGCTCTGCTTCTCAGAAGGTTCTGTCTGGTCAAGAAATAGGAATATTCTTCATTTTTCCCAAATTTGAAGCTGCCCCAATTTTTGTGGATAAATTAAAAATTCAGTGCACCGAAGAGAATGAATATGTAATAATTTGACCATTCATTTATGAGACAGGAAAACATCGGTTCCAGGCCCGGCTCCAATTATTTTTAAGTATATTACGTTCTCCCAGGACAATAACTATCAAACTTCTCATCATAATTCTGCTTCAAGAGGTGAAACTCGTATCTATTGCATTTATAAACTCAAATAATAGCATAATCAGCTGAAACCCTATGGCCCTATACATAGCTCCCACAACTTTATCAGGTGTTGGGATTGGATAATATCCCAGCCTTGGCACCGTCCTCCCTTCCAAGGAGAGTGAACCTTCATGATACTCCCTATATTATTTGTGACTTCCTAGACATTTGGTGCAGACGGGACCAGCTGGACTAGGCTCTGTACTCACATTACACCTGCAGTGCTGAACATTTTTCCTCCTCTCCTTTGTCAGTATGAAGCACATCTATCAACCTTCAAACCTACCAGTACGGAGCATCTGTATGTGTGCCAGTCACTGCAGATATCAGCCAATGCCACAGAACAAACAAAACACTTCCAAGGATAAAAACATAACTCGTTGTAGTTCAAGCTGAAGTGCCCAGCTTTGCAGACAGTTGAAATCTTCTATGTATGCAGTACAGAAGGGACTGCAAAGAATATATTCATAGGATAGAGAAGCAAACACTGTATAAGAAAAAGTGAATCATTTAGGATTCAAAGAAATATTCCACATGAAATCTTCAGACTTAAGATTTTCCAAAACCCTTCCGGGAAAAAGTGTTCTTGCATGAAGCATGTACAATATTATTCCTCATAACCAATAAATAGCATGAATTCAATTCCCTGATTTTCTAATCTGTAATTTAAGCCCTTTCTAGCTGCACTACAGGAATGAGCTCCAAGGGTTTCACAGACTCATCCCCGAGCACTCTGTGCACACTTTCACAGTAATCTGCACCATGCTTTAATGGTCAGCAGGAAGCCCTGGATAAACATGTATCTTGGACTCTATTTTGAAGGATCAGCCAGTAATACTGTAACCAAACCTGGTATAGCTGCCTAGAAACACAATATGATGTAACTGGCCGATAACACACGCAAAAGAGCGGGCAAGGGTAACGTGTATTGACCACATAGACTTTTTTTTTTTTTGCCTAAGCAAATCTAAACCTGGCTGAACCAGCACCACTGTTCCGCTTCAGCTCTTACTTGTGCTACTTTTTGGTACTGAAGGAGGCTTAGCTGGGCTATCATAGCACACTCACCAAACATCAAGATCATCCAACTAAAAAAAAAAACCCAAGCTGAATAGTTTTCTGCTTGGCTGGTATACTGACATAGTTCAGCAAAGGGAAAGGAGTGAAGCCAGAGCCATCTCAGCAGCAATGGGGTCCCAAATTCTCACAAGCAACTTGTGATAACATACCTCAGCTGATGACACTGGTTAACAAATTCTCACTTAACATAAGGTATTTCCAGTGCCAGTTAGAAGTGGTAAGGTTGGAAGTCCTGTTAATCATCTTCCACAGTTAAGAGCTGGAGAATTGCTCTTTTGATCCTTCATCCTCCCATCATGCTTCAGCGAAGCTGTTCAACACCACAGAACTATCAGCGATGGCTGAAAGTTATAAACCATGCTATAAACAAACACTGTCTCTGCATAACTGATGAATGAGCTAGCAGTACATGATGAAGAACAACAGGAACCAAAGTCAGTTCCCGAAGTGTTTTACATCTCCTGAAGAATAAAAGAGAGCAAACTGGTGAAAATTGCCTAAAAGGGGATGACACATTGTTCTCCCCATTGTCACCAATTTTCTATCAAGCTACCAAAAAATGGATGGTATTCAAAGTTTATATTTTTTGTTGTGTTTTTGCCATTTCAAGGAGATATAAATAAAATTTGAACCAAATAACTGAAAATAGCTTGCTTCCAAATTTCAGTTGCACACATTTTCAGCACCATCAAAGAAATACTAATTTGAGTATGTGATATGCCTTGTTTCCCCTTCAGATAATGAAGAACAAAAATGAGAAACTGAAGTAAAGCACACAAAGAGATAGGCTAACCAGCTAAAAGAGAAAGAAATGCAGCAAGCAGTTACAAAACTGCCTTTTTTTAAGTGCATCTGCTTCACTCCACCAAATGTCAAGGATGGTTTCAAAAGTAAAACTACAGAGAAAAAGAAATCTTAATTAATGAATTATTTCTTAATGAAATAATTTGCTTTTGGTAGAACGAACACATGCTATCACTGTTTCACATCTCTTTTGTGGGCTCTAATCTAATCTTCATTTAGACCAAATTATATTAATAGCATGGGGAATTTGCCTTGAGTAAGGACAATAATTTGGCCTTTGCAGAGTAAAGTAACAACACTGGTGTTTTAGACTGTTATTATAGATTGTTTTTATTAATTCTGGTGGAGGCTAGTCCATCAGAAAAATGTGTCAGTAATTTGACAAAAACTTTGTTTATAACTTCTCTAAGAGACTAACAAAACTGAGAATGACTTTGAAAAATTTGACTGTCTTCCTCTTGAGATTTAACTAGCATCAGAAAGGGCTCAGACTCTGAAATATTCATAAATCAGTGATGCATAATTTGTAAATTTGTACTTTATATCATGTACAACTTTCTCTATCCTAAAGAGCATTTTATATTTCTTGTTAACAGAGAATGCAAATAATGCTCAATGGAATTCTGCAGTGACCTTTGTTTTATTATAATTACTGCATATTTATAAATGAACAGCTAAACTTCAATTTGAGAACTACAACAACTTTGAGTTGGAATCCTTTGATAAAACACAATTGAATAAACTTCATAAAATTAATTCCCTAAGAAGAGAAAAAGAAAGTCTCCTCTGAAAATTCCTCCATGTATACCAACACACAAAGAAGATTTTTCCATGCTTTTGCAAATAAAAAAGTAAACAAAACAGCAATATGGATAGATTTGAACAGAAGAGGATAAATTCCTTTAAAAAGAGCACAGGAGAACATATTAAATATAATAGATTGTATAATCACTGTTATATAAATGTATAAAATATAAATAAGTAGGTATAAAACACAGCATAATAATAAGAAATGCAGTACCTGCATTATGTCATAAATATAATTCCATGTAATGTCACTGAGACCTAATAACTGAAATCTCACTATGTAAACAGAATCACCATTAACTTCTGTTAATGGCTGTTCTACACATGAACACTTCCACATTTGTCAAAAGCACAAGCGAATCAGAGGACAAGGTCTAAAATACAGTAAACATATTGTACACTCTGCCCACCCAGACAAAGTGTATTTGAAGACAAAAGGCACAGCTTACTGGTATGAGAAAGGCAAACAAAGAAGGCATGACTGGTCTGAAATATTTGATGGTACAGGACTATCGAGTACTTGTTCACTGGAGCCAGCAGCAAGAGTCAGAATTCTGTTCCTAATTTGGATATGCTTTGCCTTCAGACTGAACACTTAATTTCTTTATATATCTTCCGCATTCTTTATCACTGGTTCCTATTTATGTTCTGTGCTCTTTAGAGTGGAGGTGTCTAGCAGCATTTGTCCCCAGCTGAGAGCAGGTCTCCACAGTGTCTGATGTGCAATAATGCACATAAACAGAGGTTTACTTCAAGCAAAAACGGCAGTCTGGGAAACCAAAATCCTGGTTTTGGTTATACCACAGCTTCCAACATATTATTTCATTGAAGCCATGAATGTTTTAAGCAAGCAATGAGTTCATGAAAGACGGCTATTCAGATCCTATACAGTACATTTGTGACCTCACTGAAGGCAGGGCAAACACTTGACTGCAGTAGGCTGACCTTCCCTACAAAATAACTAATATGCCATCTTGTTAGCGTAGAGAAGTGCTGAGCAAAATACTGATAGAATCTGTGATACTAAAGAAACTACCACTCAGACATATATATATAACCAAGTATATTTACTAATAAAGCATTTAAATAACTGGAAGCAAAGACATTTATATAGGTTTTTCCTACCGTAAGGAAATTGTCCAGGTATTTTCCTTTTTGAAGGTATCAGAAAATTCACTTACGGATTGATCCAAATCCCACCAAATTCAGTACACATATGTGAAGTGCTGATTATTCTTGCACACAGATGTCTAAACTTTACATCAAAACAAGAAGTTTCATAGTTTACTGAAGTAAATCAGGTGGAAATGATCAATACAGCAGAAACGGAAGTACAATCATTAGTGGTAATAGCATATAATCCTTGAAAACAAAGGTAGGGCTTATTGATTAAAAGAGATTCTGATCATTAATGCTTTTTCTACAGTATATCACTTAAAAAAAAAAAAAAAGAATCCGAAATCAAACTTGCATGGCTCTGATAAAGCATCCTATTATGAGTGGTCCAGAGTGACCCAAATGTGTACTAAGAATATAAATGTTTAGGGTGATTGTTTTCTTTTAGCAAAGTAAGTCAAAAAGGGCATTATATGAAGCACACTGGAATCCATAGGGGGTTTTGAAACATTTCCTTCAACTGGGAACCAGACCCATAAAGAAGAAACACAATATTTCTAACTGATTTTATGAAAGTTTCTATGATGATTTTGGCCATGAACATTTTAGGAGGAACAATATTCATGTAAAAAATTATTTAAAGTGAAATTATTTTTCTTTACATTCTAGATTTTCACTGAGATCAAACTGCTCGTAACAGTGTGATAACAAACTGCTCATAACTGCTCATAAGCTGCATGGTAACAGGTTATTTTAGTATATCAGTTTTAAGTTTTTAAACAATATTTTATAAGTCATAATGAAAAATACTTTTCACGCAAAATTAAAAAGCCTGTTCTTCCATTAGTGCTCATCTTCCTTTGTCCCCTTGAACTCATGGATAAAAGAACCACTGCAAGCAGCAGGATATAAAAACTACTAAAGAATCTTCCAAGTATGTTACTGTACTCATTCAATATTCTGGACAAGTTTTATTTATTTTGGATTTTCTAAATTTTGCTTTAGTCCTAAATAGTTGTTGCACACTAAATATTAAATATCCCTGTAGAAAGGTATGGTTGTTAGACTACATTTTGTAATTTTTGATCTTCCTAGACAAATCCTGCACTGATTTAACAGTTTAAATCCTCTGATGGAGCCATGTTATGACATGTTATTACTGCCTATGACTTTCTGACTAGGGATGTCCAGCCTACTCAGCCAGCTAGTGACCTCTGGGTATGTGATGAGTATTATAAATTCATCTTAAATATGTGCAACAGGAGGTGGGCATTAATGGAATGACATACAGATAAATGCATATATGCTATGAAAGCTTCACGAAACTATCTGCATCCTACATCTTACTATTATTCAACAACGTGTCATAAATTATTGTTTTAAAGAGACATCTATTATAGTAAATCCTCTGTTCAGATATCCCTGTTGTTTTCAGATCCGAAATCAGGAAAAAAATAAATGAATCAGTTGCTGAATACTGAGATGCTGGTACACAGTGAGCTGTCAGAATTTGTGACAAAGTAGACCAATGCTATATTTCTAGCATATTAAAAAATCCCTACTAAAATTATTTTAGACTGGCTGAACAAGATATACAAGATTAAACCTGGAACTCCAAATGCCAAGATTTAATTAATGTGAATATCCCATCTCTTCTTTTCTGTTGGATGAAAGTAAGAAGACAAAAGAATTATTTTCATTGTTTTATGAGGGCCCCTGTCAGATACAGCAGTAAAACACAGGGGAAAACTCTCTTTGTTTCTGTCTAAGTAACTATTATAAAACCCCACAATAATATTATGGCTCTGCAATGGTCACAATAAGAAAATACATTTTTGCATTCTTATTGTCATCATTCATAAAATTGTATGGATTGACTACATGCAAAGGCATTACAGGTCCACTAAAGTTGGAACTGAGCCCTGTCTTATTGACAGAAACTTCATGAGATACTTCAGTCACAGCAGTGAAGATCAAGAGGACAAATTCCCCTGAGCCCTTAAATTCAGGACCCTGCCAGAGTGTTCATTGAGATCTACTTGCTAGTGCTTTGATCCAGGCTAAACACCTCAGATGTAAGGCTACGAAAAAGGATCAAGATACAATGAACCCGGGTCTTACTGAAAATGTGACGATTTTCAATATTGCTTTAATCAGTGGCACCGAAGGTGATCTGCCTATGGAAGAAATGCTGATTAAACCACATATTTCCAAACTATTTTATTAAAAAACCAATAGTTACAGCTTCCTTTTTTGACCTAATTTCTTTCATTGTTCAACACCAGCACTTTTAGAAACACAATCATCAATTGTATACTTGTCACATCTTTCGTAAAATGCAACACTCTTTTAAAAAGGAAAAATACTGACTTTCATCCATTTTCCTAAGCCATTTGTCATATTCAAAATTGTAAAAATCTTCAGAGGTTCAAAAAAGAAATAGTGGGCTTTAATCTAAATGCTCTCTATTTACATTATGGTTCTAAAATGTGACTGGAAATAGTTTTGGGAAAAGATTTTGCACTTCATACAGTGAGCTTGATGAAAGCAAATCTGAATGATGGGAGGGTATGCATAATGTTGTAGAAAGCTGTCAGGTCTTTGCAATTCCTTTCCAAAAGTCATTGCTAGGCAATGTCAGTACCAAACCTCAAAGTAATACATGAATTCATAAAACACAATTTTACCAAGTCCAGAGCACTCTCACAGTGTTAGGCAAGCTCCATTCCCCTTAAAACTCAACATAAACTAGCAAAACTGTACTTTCAGTTGCCACAATGAACTCTAAGAACAAGAAACCATTCTCTTAGTTATTGGTCAACCTTATTTTTGCTACCTGTGCTGATCTAACTTGAACCAGATTGCCTGTGAAAACAGAATTTGCATTTCTTGCCTAAATGTTTGCTGACACAAGTGATGAATTGCATTATGTTTGTGGCAGGAATATTCTACGTTTTGATCCCTCAATACAGCCTCCAACTGAACCACAAACCAGCTTTTATACATACAAATACACTGACTGATATGCTTGATAAATGCGACTACATCTGCAGAAAACAAAGACTCAACACACCTCTCTTGCAGATTTTAGCCTTCTGAGGAAAGGGGAAAAATGCTTTAAATGCTGAGTGGAAGACAAAGAGCGTACTACTACCGAGAAGTACCGTGAGGCTTAATTTGCTAACTTATTATAACTGCTAGTAACAATCTGATGAACAATTTCCAAGCGCATTAAAGTAATTAAATAAAGCTTTGAAATAATTGTATTACTGTTAAAATTCTCAGCAACACCAAAAAACCACTGAGTACAGTGAAAAACAAGTGAAGGAAACCTTCCACCTACCAAACAAAATTTCCACCCCCTCTGAGAAACAATGCCGTTTCTCAAGCTAATATCCAGGAAAACCCACAAGTGGGGGCAAGAATTAAAATATGTCTGAAATTGGAAGCAAAATGTGTTGGAAACGTGTTTCAAAATTTAAGGGGGGGGGGGAAAAAGTGTTTGCCCTAAACTTCCTCTGTCCTTTCCACTAAGCACTTTTCAGAAATAGGTGCTTTAACTGGGAGACACGCATGCCCCGAATTCAGCGTATTTTTGCGAGCGGTATGAAGGGCCCCCGGCGGCCTGTGCACCCCTCTGTGCTTGCACTCCTTCTCCCCCAGCCCCACCAACGAGGTGGTACCTTGGGATGGAAATCAGGGCCGGGGGGGTGGGGGGCGGAGGCGCCTTTCTCCCACGGTGGGAGTGACTCCCGCAGCGCTGGGGCCGCGGGGAGAACCGCCGCCCGCCCCCTCCGCGGGGCCCCCCTAGACTTGCGCGGGTCTGCTAACGCGGGGCGGCCGCCACACCGCGGCTGCGCTTCCTACGGGTCTGCGGCGTTTGTATTTTCTGATGGGCTCCGTGGCTTCCCCCTGCCCCGGCCCACGACGCACGCCACAGAGGTGGAGAGGGCGCAAGCAGCGCCTCCCACCTAACTTTTACGGCCCGCTTACGGGCGGTGTGAGCCCCTACGCACCCGCGCAGAGCCCTGAGCGGCGGGCTGAGGCTGAGGCGGCCGCGCCCGCGCAGCGCACGGGGCTCCCGCTCGGCCCCGGCTCCGCCTGCTGCCCGCCGGGCCCCGCGGACGGGGCTGCCTCGTCCTCCCGGGGCACTAATTAGCTCTAAACGATGTTAAGTACCATCCCTGCCGCTGCACAGGCTTCTCTGGCAGTTTTTTTTACAGGAGACGAGCTTCCCCGTCATTTAGGATCGCTCTGTTTCCTGGGCTCTGAGCTCTTGGGTGCTGGGAGAGGCGGTGACCTGCAGGACACCAAAAGTGTCCCTCATCCCGCCCCTCCCCCCCGGCCCTGCCCGCGGCCGCTGGCACCGCGGCAGCTGGAGCAAGTTCAGCTTTTCTTCTCCCACAGCACTGGGGCTTGGCTGCCCTTAAAGAAAATCCTCTCCTAACAACGTGTCAATGTTACATTCCTCCACAAAGCAACTTCTATTAGGGGGGCTGGGAGCTTGGCGCTGCCTCGCCACAGACTGGGAGCTTTGTGGCTATGCAGAAAACAAGGAGAGAGGGAACATTTCCTGCATTAAAATGCAATACCCTGGGCTCGATGATTTATCCCTTGCACAGGGGCACATCCCCCCCTTCCCCCATTCCCGCATGGCTGCTCTGAAGGACCCCCTCGCCCATAGGTTACAGCCAGAGCCCCCCATCTAGGTTCAGCCTACGCTTTCTCTGCCTCTCATCCCCGCAACGTCCTTCCCAAAATCACCCCCCGACCTCCCCAAAATGCCAGGAGGCCAAAACAGGAGGTATGAAGCAGAGGGGCTAGGCAGAGGGCTGCCACTCTAATTGCTGGTCCTCTGTTTTTCCACCCTTCCACAACCCCCCTTTTCCAGTAGGGACACAAAGCAGCTGCTGGG
This sequence comes from Aptenodytes patagonicus, assembly GCF_965638725.1. Lineage (NCBI taxonomy): Eukaryota > Metazoa > Chordata > Aves > Sphenisciformes > Spheniscidae > Aptenodytes > Aptenodytes patagonicus. Next base: position 34,102,455 of record NC_134951.1, on the reverse strand, counting down.
ACTGACACATCAAACCCCCCCCCCTCGCTAATATCGCTATGAGATTCAAAGCCTTCGTCTCCTGGAGCTGAGGCCACCTGGAGAAGGGGCGCAGCAGCAGACCATGGCTCCTTTGTGGGGCTCCCAGCAGGTCAAAACAGTATGTGCTGACTCTGTGTGATGCCTCATGTCTTTAGGCATCGCAGGCAGAGGGTTAACCCTGAAGAACTGCATTTGCTTTTGGTTTGTTTTCAGGTTGTTGAGGTGTGGCTCAGTTGGGACCAGGTGTTCTGACCATGGTAAATCTCCTGGTCTTTTCGTCAGGTTACCCGCATGCCTTTGGAAATGTTTTCCTTGCAAAGTCAAGGGATCATATCAAGAGGGCCAAGATTTTGTAGTCGAGTGGTTGCAGTAAAGAGGTGGTGAGGGGGAGAATGATTCCTGGCTTGCAACCTGTGGGCATTACTGTAAGTGGGGGCTGAAAACAGATGGATCCTGCTTATGAGGAGTTTCAACAGTGCTCAGCAGAACTATATGCTGAAGGTTAGGCCAGTTCAGAAATGAAAATGCATCCTTCCCTGCCCTGAGGGAGTGTGCATCTTCTCCAGCCCTTTCGCCTCGTCTAGAGGCGAGCTGGAGTGGAGAGCAAGTCAAATGAATGTGAGTGTCAAGGAGAGCCGGCAGCAGGACCTACGCACCGGTGTGTGATGCAGTCCCCCCTCCAAGAAGCACCTACCTTCTTTTGGTGGCCGTTTGGCTTCTCTGGTGAGGTTGCAGACCTGGGTAGTTTGCAGCTCCTGGGTCAGGCAGCCCTCCGTCTGCTCATTGAGGGGCAGCACCACGTTATTGAGCAACACCAGGGACTGGTCGTCTGTTCCCCATTCTCCCAAATGCTGAGGGCAGGTGCATTTTGTATACATGATCCCACAGGACTCGGTTCTCCCATTCTCGGATTTCAAGCAGCTCTCCAACCAAGTGCATAACACATGGCACCCAAACTGGCTTGGGCTCACCTTGTTCAACACCAAAAACTCAAAGAAGGATTTTTGGTCGTCTTCTTTTTTGTGTAATCCTGGGAAATCGATAGGATAGACACGGCGTATCTGAATAAAATTCTTATCATACTGCAGAAATACAAAAGCATTCTTGGAATCGCAAAGCTGCATTATAGAATGGTTATTTTTTAAAAGATCCTTTATTTTTTCATGGGAAAAATGATCAAACTGATAAGCCAAGAGGGAAAAGTTGGAGCAGCTGAAGTCCTTTTTGGAAAATTTCAGGTAAATACTATATTTGGTCGGATCTGGATTTTCCAGCGTCCAAGTGCAGTTTGTGAAGTTTTTAGGAAACATTTCACTTACAGAATACGATCCATAAATGACCCCCTTCACCAACGTGGAACACCAGAAGTCTTGGGCAGCATTAAATCCAAACATAATCAGTAGATAGGTGGAAAATATATAAATCAGCAAATTACGAACAGCCTTCATCCTATGTCATTTGGCCTGCAGGAGATGAAATGAAATAAAAATGCAAGTAGAATTCTTCACGCATTGAAAACCAAACTCCTTCCAATATTCGAGCCAGCTGTTTTCAAGCTTGCAGTTAGAGCCCCTTTCAGAAAAAAAGGGCAGGTAATTTTTATTTTATAACGCAAGGGACGGGTTTGCTGCTGTGTGCACAGCGCCATCACGTGGCCATCGCAACAGCCAAGTCTTCCACAGCCAAATTAAAAAACAACATCTATTAGATTATTAATAGGAATGTCCTCTCCTGTCTAGGATGTAGTCATCATGGCGTGGACTAGAACTTCTCAACTTAGGTAAAAACCTAGACGCCTTACCCGACAGACCAAGAAAAGGGAAATTTATTTATTTATTTCTTCAAAAAGTAAGTAAGTAGTCCGCTATAGTAATATATATGCATATACAATATGCACATGCAGAATTTCACCGGAATAGAACAAGAAAGCCAGCAGCATCTGTTGTTATATATTATTTTTCTATTAAGTCTGAGAAGTAACTGTGAAGAATTACAGCCATAATTTAAAAACACACAAATTATTATTTGTTACAGATGGAACATTATCTTCCATATGCCTACATGCCTTTGCAGTGGCCACCTGGTATACAGAGGTCTCTATAAAAAGAAAACCCAGGCAGGAAATACTGAGATTAATGTATTAATACAATTTTGAGACTATTGGAGAAAGAAACAAAGACAGGAGATGAAACCAGTACTTGTCTGACACTACCAGTAAATGCCAGCTTTTTAAGATCATAATTTCAGTCTGCTACGACCTCTTAAGATATATAAAATGGATCACTGTATTAGTATCTACAGCCAGTACCTCTATATAGCTGTCAGAGCTACAGCAGGATCTCTGCACCTATTGGACTGCACTTGCCCTCTTACTACAAATACCTTGTACTGTCTGATTAGCTGTGCTTTGCAGATGTGCGCTTGAATGATGAAAGACATATTACATTTTCTCTGCTAGTATCTCCAAATAAAGCTGTTTTACTGCACCTGTCAACTGTTACAGCCTCCACATGCGCTGTTCTCTTAACAGTGGCCTAGGTTAATAAAGCGAACCTTAGTTATATTTACCTCTGTAACGTTATCCAAAAACTTCAAATTGACCGTTTTCAGCATTAACCTTTGAGAAGTTGCTTATCTGACAAATGAGTAGCTTTTCGCCTTCTGCTGTCAAATGCAAGCAGACAGAAGTGATGCCAAGCTAATTTCAAAACTCTCTAGATTGCAGTCTCTTCCACTGTTGCTCTGTAAGCAGAGGCAGACATACACACACAGACACCGTTACTGAGTTTTGATGTGTGTCTTTGCCTAGCTTTTCATCTCCTCACCAAACAGCAAGGCATCTTCTGTCTCCCGTTGCGTAACACACAGCAAATCACTGGTTTAAGCTCCCTTGAAGAGATTTTTGTATCTCCTAGATTATAATTCAAACTCTGAATCTTGAAATGGGCAAAGCAGCACCAACTCTAACCCTCTTTATAGCGGAGGTTTAAGAAAAAAAGCAGAGCTGCTGCCAGGTCTATCCACACGGTTAGATTTTCCCCTTTCTGAGCACCTATCTCAATGGATAACACAGTCCTCCTTCTCCCAGTAGGGCTGGTACAGCATTTAAGGTTTTAAAAAGGAGAAACTTATTGGGAATTCTGGAAACAATTTCCCCTTTGCTGAAGCACTTTGCAGGCAATGCAGTTCTGCGCAGTGTTATTCAGGATGGTGTAGGCGTTGAAAGCCAATGTGACAATAAGTGTCTAAATTAGGAATTCCACCCATGAAAAAGGATTAATTTTATAATCTGGAAAGCAAAAAGGGGACTTATTTGCTTTTCTGTTTGAAAAGGAAAAAAGCCTCCGACTTTTCCCATCCTATGTAATATTTGCACTAGAAAAATAAAGACGTCTGCAGTGCTAGGCTGTTTTCTATGAAGAAATGTAATCAAATAGCCCTCATTTTAGTCGTGCGTTTGTTCATGCAAGGCTACTGAAACACAACATTGTCTTAATCTCTCTCTCCGTGTGTGCATTACACACACACACACGCACACACACCCCCCAAATGAGTGTGCCGGCAGCATTTCGTTTAGTTTGCAGTATTGCTAAATACAAGAGTGAATCTGCTCACTGAAAGGATTAGGCACTCGGATTAAAAAGATCTTTCTTTTCCATGGAGGAGGGAGTTAAAGACGGCCACAGAGGCTTAAGGTTGCCCATTTGGGAAGGGGGAGAACCCTCTTCTGCTGAAAAGCAAACGGGCGTTTAGTTTGGATATTCCCCAAACTGATTTTCTAGGTGACACTGTAGTTTAGCCGAACATAGACGGCGCCATCACTCCATTTATTTTTTCCCCCAACAGAAGACCCACTGACTTCCCTTATTTTAACTTCCTATTAACCTAACATCCCCCTCTTCCCCCCCCCCAAATTACCCCAATCGTGCACAAACCTCAGGTTTTCTCGGTCTCGCTGGAAATTACTCTCAGGGAAGCAGACCTGTCGCAAAACGGACTTCTCTAACTTTCAAACTGCAGCGCTGAAGTAAATGCGGAGATCATTTTGCATGTGCTGTCTCTCTCTCTATCCTTCAGCAACAGCCTGTCCCCCTCCTCCGCCGCCTCCTCCCCGGAATCCCAAGCTAAAAGCTCTCCAGTCGTAATCCCTGGAAATGGGAAATGGAAATGCCCCGGGCACCCTTACCTTCCACTCCGAAAGCTGTCAGGCTATTTCTCTAAAACACTAGCACCACAGGCACACGTCCCAACAACAGTGATGGAGAGATTCCCCTTCTGTCGGAAGCACCGTTTCCCATTTTCCCCGGCTCAGGTTCAAAACCAAGATTAAAAAAAGCAGCAGAAGATAAAAAACGCAGCGAGAAAACCCCCGCACGCCACACACACACCCCACCGAGGAAAAAAAAGCAGCTTTGGCTCCGGATCCACCAAATCCAACCACATGAAGGGAAAGAAAAGAAAAAGAAAAAACACCTCAAACCAGCGAGACTGCAGGGGAAAAAAATGGAAGTGGCTGAGCAAGCGAAGGTTTTTTTTGTTGGTTTTTTTTGTTGTTGTTTTTTTTTTTTTTACTTGAAACAAAGTCTCAGCACAGCAGCCCGATGAGCGGCGATGCCAGGCAGGCGACGGTCTGAGAGGAGGACTGAGGCGCTAGTGCAGATTTGTTGGTGGGTTTTGTTGTTGTTGTTGTTGTTGTTATTACTAACAGACTTATTCCTCTGTCCTCCCTCCTCCTCCTCCCCCCTCGGGCACTAATGGCCGGACAGCGGCGGGGGGGTCCTTGGCTGCCGATGTCGGGAAGCGGTGTGAACGCCGGGCGCGCAGGGAGTACGGAGGGAGCGAGACCGCGTCTCTGCCGCTGCGTGTGTGCGTGTGCGCGCGTGTGCGTGTGCGCGAGCCAGCCAGCCAGCCAGCCAGCCTCCGTGGGCGCCGCTGTGTGAGTGCGCGCGTGTGCGCGCCCCGCGCGCGCCCCTCCGCCGCCCGCTGGGCGCGGGGGGTGGCTGCGCGCCCCGCTCTCCCGGGGCGGCGTGCGCGCCGCTGCGCCGGGCCCGCCGCGCGGGGGCTGCGCGCGCCCCTGCGCCCTGCTCCGCGCGCGTGCGCGCGCGGGTGCGCGTGGCGCTCCTCCCGGCTCCGGCAGCGGGGCCCGCGGTGCGTTTCGCACGTCACGGCTGCTCGGCACCGAGCACGTCCCAGAAACGTTGTTTTCTGCGTCCGGGAGGCTTTTCTGGCCTGGGTTCCCAGCGCTGGGGCCGGCTGCGCCCCGGCGTAAGAGAAACTCGCGGGCGGGGAGCGAGGGAAACGGGGACGGCGGGGCGGGGGGCGGGGGGAAGCCCGCACTTGATCTCCTTCCTCTTGTTCTTTCTTCTAAAGCATAACCCCCCACCGCCGCAGCCCCAGGAGCTGTCAGTTCGGCACCGCGATGCAGATTAACTGATACAGGGCTCCGAGGATAAACCCTTTCAAACTGCCGCCTGCCTTTGACTGGAAACAATAGCAATTTTCTCGGCGAGGCTGCAATTAACGCCGTATTTGTTCCCTGCCAGAGATAAGGCTGTGCCCGGATCGCGGCTGCATTCATTCCCCCGGCTGCCGCCGGCCGGCCGCTCTGCACGGCAAGTGCCGCTGGGCCCACCGCGGGGAGGGATGGCGAGCTGGTGGGTGCGGCGGGGCTGCCCGGAGCGGGGTGCCCGGAGCGGGGTGCCCAGTGCCGGGTACCCGGCGCGGGAGACGCGCTGCCCCCGCCCGGGGGTCTCCCGCTGCCGGCTCTCGCCGCCGGGTTGGGAGCGGACTTTGCGAGGCGACAGCTGCTGGAGTAGCACCGTTAGCGGCGGGTGGGGCCCGAAAGACGGGGGAGTTTTGCGGAAGGAGCCTTGCCACAAAGAAGGCAGCCCCCCCCCCCCCCCCCCCCCGGTTTGGTTTTGTTTTGTTTTTTAATTTTGGTACAGCAAGGTAGGGGTGGATACGCATTCCCCCCCCCCCCTCCCCCCCCCGGCTGCGTCTCTCCTGCTCCCCAGGGCGGGTTAGGTTGTCCTCTGGCCTTTCCCGCTGGCGTGAGAGATCGGGGCAGTCTACGCGACAGCAGATACCCGGCGTGAGTATTAGGAGATGACATTTTAATAAATACTGCTGTCAGTCACCAGCTCGCAGCCTGGCTGCTGTGCGCTCCCACGACTGCCGTTCAGCAAGGAGAACAAAGCCTTGCCGAGGCTGTGTGGTCCGGCTCCCTGTTACAGCCCCTCTGCGCTTTCAAAGTTCACGTGAAACATGACTGCGTGGTTTTGAATGCGCCCTCACACCCACACCGATGAAACGAAAGTTTAAACTTCTGGACAACGTCCAAACCGATCAGTCCTTAAAGCAAACAGTTTTGTCCCCTACACCCCCGCCCTAGCCCCAGAAAGGTTTGAATTCCTGTAATACAGAGCTTTTATGATTACAATGACACGCTGCACACATTCTGATCGGAGGTATTACTGGTCACAAACCACTTCTGACCGAAGTAAACGAAAGCACGGTTATAGCTTTTTACTGTATTTTCCATAGGTACAAGCTGTAAACCACATCCCTGCTAGCTTTTACAAACATAAATACTTCATGCCCCTGTTGTCAAAATAAATAATAAAATCTCTACCCAAACCAAGGAAAATGTGAGAGACGTGCATGATCTACACCCAGCAAATACAATGCAATGAAAACTGAACTGCTACTGGCTTAGAGATAATCATATTCTCTCACATTCGGTGACACTCCGTATTATCTGTGGGTGATCATCACATTGCTTGAAATACTTCAAGGGAAGTTCAGTTCATTGACAGGTTGATATGAGCAGAGCAAATCAAAGGTGTACATACAATGCAGCATTTAAATACCTTTTTCACCCCCTTTATATTAAATGAAGAACTTGAGGGTAAGTCACAGAGAAAAACATCCTGAATGAACTCTTTCGCCTGTTTCCTATGGCATTGGCAAGTTGTAGCTCCTTTAATTGTGAGTGGAAATGGAAATTAATAAATACACAATGTATGGTAAAACATTGCCTTTAGCAATCTCCTGGGTATCCCAACCCAGTGATTAACTTCCATTTTTCAATTTTGTGAAGACATGGCAATGCTGGAGAGGAATCTGGGAGGGAAGATTCCTTGCTTGGCTTCTTGTCTACAACCTGAAGGAAAGGATGGAAGTTGCACAAGTCATACTTAGGTTAGCTATGGGAGCTGAAGAACAGAGGGATGGGATGGCAGCACAGAGCACTCTGCAGATTTCTTCTCAAGATTTGTTGCAATCAGACTTGAACAATGCAGGTTTTAATTACTGGAACTAACTCTAAAATAAGCTATACCATTTGTAAGTACACAAATATCCATGATCCACTTACAGGTGCCTTTCTACCTGAACTGAGGCCAACTTCAGAAATAATTTGTTTGCCAGGTGTCATGCAGCTGCATTTGAGATAACAAAAACTTGGAATTTTTATAGTCTAGAAGTGAGAGTCAGCATATGTTTAAGTCTACAAAATATAAATAAATAGAAATGTAACTATATATTTATTTAAATTGGGGCATGCAGATCATTTGTGTTTGGAATGGTGCTATTTTGTATGTACGTTTAGTACTAAACCGCAGTCTGAAGGGCAGGTGTAAAGTGAACCTATACACATCATTCAGAAATACTGAGTAGATCCAACTTGTTTGAGTATCTCTGTTAAAACCTAGGAATAAGGTATTAATACAATCCCACACTGTTTCACGGAGGGCTGTCAGAACTGCACGGCACATGTGGTACCATCTGTACTACAAAGAAAGTATCAAGGCACTGAAAGAAGTGTTATGTCGCTTAGTAGTAGTGTGGTAGGGATAGGCACAACATAGTGAATGCTAAATTTATAGTGCTGCTTTCTAGACTCGATGCAATTGTTTCAGCAAGGTTGGGCTTGATCCAAACTAGGAAAGAGGGAAGCGAGTAATATTTTTAAGTAATTTCTGTATTAGTGAGAAAAATGAGGCTTACCCAATTTAATCTGTTGGATGGAATAAATTAAAGGCTTTCTTTAGTTGCTTTTTTTTTTCTTTTCTTCCAACCTACAGTAGCACTCTGAGATCTTTGGTATCTTAGTCACAGCAGCTAGATGATTTCAGTCCAGGTTTTAGTGAACACAGCACAAAATTCAACACAACTGTAACTGGAATTATAATTCATTGACATTTTTGGTGCAGATTTTAAAAGGGAGGCCACAGTTTAACGCAAGTGGCTTTGGAGAATGGACTATTCTCTCACTCAATCACCTGTCACCCTTAGGGGCACTCTTTACAAGTCAAGGTCACTGTTGCAGCCCTCAGTGTCACTCCTTTGAGCAAATAAAAGACAGTCTGTGTCCAACACTGAAGGCACGCATTAAAAAAAAAATCATAAAAAGGTTTTTCAACAAAGACTTTCATACTTTATTCTTAATTCTTTATTGTTATCACAATGTTTAACTGACTACAGAGTTACAGACACTTAGATATGTCATCTTATTACGCACAGTAATGGAAACTGTGGTTATAGAGCCAACTTACAGGTAAGAGTCAAGTGGTAATTTTACTGAGCCTCTTAGCCTACGTAGAAGTGGCACTGGTCTGTTCCCCACAGCCAACTTTACTCAGGCAGGCAAGGCCCTTCAAAGTCCCCTTTGGCAAGCATAGATTTTCTAGTCTGCATCACAGATTCTGCTGCATAACACCAAATTTCTATAAGAACAGTGTTTCCTTGCTAAAAGTGAGGGACAATTTTAAATCCAAAGCTGGTGTGAGCATCTCAAAAGAAATGTTATTTAATTTAGTCTGAAACAAAGAAATAAGATGCTGGCCATATTACAGCTACTATAAAATCAAATAAATACCTAAATATGAAAAGAGGAAAAATCTTTTGTTGCTCTAACAAGTTGAGAGCGAGTGTAAATTGGAAATAATTTCATAGACTTGTATATGTTTTCTGGTCCAGTATATTACAAACCATTAAGAAATGTTGCATTTCTCTACTGAGTTCAGATTCTAAGTGAATTTCACCAGTATTAATTTTCTCTCTGTCATCAAGAGGAAATATGAATTTAATAAATAAAAGGTTATATTCTGCCTTCTCAATTTTAAATATATTTTGAAAGATTATAGGATTATATTTAATTTTATTAGATAAATGATCTGTATTTTCATAAATAGTTAATTAATAATGCAGCACCAGTAGATGGTGCTCAAGAATATATAGCATAACTGAGGGGTACGGGTGATTAAAAATTTCTATTATAAAATTTAAAAATTTCAAGGAAAGTGTTGGTTTTCTTTTGATAAGTTGATTTTTTGTCAGAAAACGATGTCTCCTTCCAAATTTCAAGCAAACCTTTGGTTGGTTGACAATTTTCAAGTTGAAAAGGTCAGTGATTCACTTGCTTGTTTGGTTGTTTTCATTCTTTGTATGGCTTCTTCAGTGAAGATTTTTACAAGAACTTTGAAGTTCTGCTGTTCAGTTTAAATATTTTGATGTTATTCAGTCACAATTAGTGGGCTAGAAACAGTGAAATTAATGCAATAGGTGACACTAAGAGCATGGGCAAAAGGGGTCTGAAGCACGTCTGAGGCCTGTGCAGCATCCTACCTCAGACAGTGACCCTGAAACACTCCTGAGGAAGGTGCAGAAAACCCAGAATAGGAATATTTTTTACAATTTGGCTTCATAAAGTCTGACCTAGTCTCCAGTATTTAGAGATCTATTTAAGTCTCCAAATAAGTTTCTGTTCTCCTGCAATACTCATTTAGCTATTTAACTCCATACATTCTTGTTATCCACATAAGCACCTAGTTCTTTTCAATCTTCTATTTTTTCTGGCTCAGCATTATCAAATAACGAGTCCCACAGCATAAATGTATACTATGTGAAAACTGGTGTGTATCAATTCTGTTAAATATGCTGCCTTTTGATTTAATTGTGTATCACCATATCTTGTATTAAGGCAGGGAGAACTTAGGTTCTGGCTTACTACTAGCAATTATTTAACATATTTTTTATCTCGCCTCTTTTTAATTTCCTTTTTAAGATAATTCCAGTTATTCCAATCTATTTCCACAAAACCATGCTTTTTAAGGAACTTCTATCACTCTTGTCACTTTTCTCTCAAACACCCTCTAGTTTTCTGGTATCTTTCTGAGATGTAGAAACCAGTACTGCACACAGTAGTTCAGATCAGGCTGCAGCACTGATTTATGTAACATTGTTTATCATCTCAGTCCCGTTCTTGATTCATTTTAATATCTTGCTTCTTTCTTCTGATAGCTGCTACACTGAACAGAGGTCTTCAGTTAGCTGTCTGCGTCTCTTCTTTTTATCAGTCTCCTGTGAGAAACTTTGTCAAGGCCTTTAGGAAGTTTAAATAAATGATGTCAATTGGTTCTCCTTTGACCACTACAGTATTTTACTGATGTGTTGAAAGCATTCTAACAGATGAGGGAAGCATCATCTTCCTTTGCACAGATCTATCATCCCATGGTCTTCTGAGTGTTTTATTTTCTTACGTCTAATTTGCCAGGTACAGACGTAAGATTTATGAATCTTTGATTCCCTGAGTCATCCTAAAGCCTTTTTATAATATATATGAAACATTTGCTACTCTCTAACCTTCCAGTACAGAAGTTGTTTTTCAATTAGAGATTGCATAGCTCAACTACTTCTTGTTCAGGATTTTCAGTCCTGGTGGCTTCCTGCTTTTTAAATGATTGATTTGTTCCAGCACCTCTTCAACTGATAGTACCTCATTTTTATTACCCAAGAGTAGATATCTCCCTAACATCCTCTGTTGTGAAGATTGATGCAAATAAATCTTCTATCTTCCTAGCAATGTCCTTCTCTTCCTTAATTGCTGTCTTTATTCTCTGAAGTTCCCAACAGACATAGTGACTCTTATAAGCTTCTTGCTTTTGATATATTTAAGGAGTTTCTTTTATTTTGTTTTTATATTTTTAACTGTTTGATTTTCAGCAGTTACCTTTGCTATCCAGTTTTCCTTCTTACCTCTTTACTATTATAAAGTAAAGCTTGCGATTGTTTTCCTCATTTCATGAACACTGCCGTCGCCGATTTTGACAGTACCCTGCTGAGCTCAAGTAGCATCTCAAATCCTTTCATTTCACTCCACTGGTTTGCAACTTACATTCCTTGTTTATCTCCTCCCCTCCCCCATATGTGCATTTATCAATGGAAATATTCTTCGTTTTGGGAGCAACATGAATGCCACATCTAAGGATCCCACTGCCTTTAATTTTGATACTAGGGTTGGTTTTTTTGATTAACATGCATTTTATTGAATACCTCTGTCCAAATGTCATGACTTTTTTTTTTATATCTTATCTCTTGCTAGTTGCATTTAAACTCATTATTTTGGGATCGCTTTACATATTAGTTTGGATATTCTTAATTCTTGACTTTTTTCCGCCTATTGTGATTGAAGTCTAAAGGTATGTCTAAACTGTGCTTGAATATGGGTCTACAGCTTATCATAGAATCATAGAATCATAGAATCATTAAGGTTGGGAAAGACTCTAAGATCATCGAGTCCAACCGTCAACCCAACACCACCACCCACTAAACCATGTCCCTAAGCACCTCATCTACACGTCTTTTAAATACTTCCAGGGATGGGGACTCAACCACTTCCCTGGGCAGCCTGTTCCAATGTTTAACCACTCTTTCAGTAAAGAAATGTTTCCTCATGTCCAATCTAAACCTCCCCTGGCGCAACTTGAGGCCATCAGACTGAGCTGTTTGATTTAAGGCTATCTTATATCTTCCAAGGTGACAGTCATTTCTCAAAATAGTCTTCTCTCAATTGTATGCTGTTTCAAGAAGTAACTTCCTGTTGTTCTGAGAAATTATATTTTTAAGTTTTGCCTTTTACAGATTTTATTTTTTTCTAATTGGGGTGTAAGATCTATTATTATCCTGTTTCATTACATTTTCTTGCTTTTTTCCTTTTTGATGCTCTACACTTAATATCCTAGTTGTGACCTGCATTCTTTGGCACATGCCTTCCTGTGCCCTGGGCTTCCATTCTCAAGTACGGCCCTCTTCACTTAGAGGGTTTTTTCACACTGGAATTTATTGAATCTTCTACGTACAGAGCAAAATTCCTTGCAGGATTGGTTTATTCTGTTATTCTGTGACAGTTTACAACAAAGCACTGTAGGGTTTTATTTATTTATTTATTTAATAAAGTATTTTTCCAGTAATTTTCCTATGCTACTGCACTTCCATTGTGACAATAACATAAAGCCTCTTCTATTGGAAAGCCTTCTATTTCACTTATTTTTCTTTTAAGTTGTAATTTTACATAAATATTTGCAGTTCTTTATTTTGACCAGATGTCATTCTATGGCATCTTTCCTGAATTTGTGCTTCTTCAGTTTCATTTTTCATGGATAATCAGAAGTATTTGTATTACCAGTAACATTTGTAGATGACTTTGTGTTCCTTGGCTCTTGTTTATTATGTGATCAGAACATTTTTTCCTAGTCTTTCAATCTATGAAATCTATATTTTCAGTACTTTATATCTTGTATATATAATGGTTGCCATTTGAAAACAAACTTGTCACTAGTTCATGGTTGCACATACTCTGGTGGTGAGATTCTAACTAGTTGTACTGTTGTATGACTATAAAGCTAGGAAGAACTCATTGCAGTCCCTACATGTGGGCTATATCATAAGCTTTACCAAATTAATTGGAGAATATTTATGCAAAGATCAAAATAAAAACAAGGCCACTTGTTAATTATCTAAATGCACTGAAATCCTCTTTATACTGGGAGGAGGAGAAGTATTTTAAAAATGCCCTTTCGTCACTGATGTTATTAATCTACTCTAGAATATTGCCTACTCATTAATCAAGTTGAACTGTGATACATACAAAAATCCTGTGTTGTTTTGTCTCGCTCTACTAAAAAGAAAGGAATTCAGAGTTAATGCTGAATCCATCTTTAATGCCCTTTGTTTTGGTTATGTAGTCTGGAGAAGAATGATTTTATGTACTTTGTGTGTCATTGAGATCACTAGTCACAGACAGCAATGTTAAAAGATGGTGTCTTTTTTTGACTTCTTCCTTGCATTAGTGAAAAGGAAGGACTGATAATCCTGTCTAGAGCTTAGCTTTCTGCTGTTAGTAAGAGTAGTGTTTAAAATGCACAAAATACGCTGTTTGTTTCTTACCAAGTTCAGCTGTGATCTCTGTTTTAAGATGCTGGTCAACGTACCAGTACAGAATCCTGTTTAAATAAGATCTTAGTGGAAGACTTGGTTTCAAATCCCTTTTTCGACAGTGTGAAACATGCAGTTTTTCCTTCTCATAACTTGTTAAGTCAGCAAAAAGGATAGCAGCATTTGGTTAGGGCTAACAAGGGTATCCTCAATTTTTGTTGTTCCTCTTAGGCCTCGTTCAGGGAGACTCAGTCCACAATGTCTATTCAGTATGAAATACAGAAAGAATTTTCTAAACTAGGACCAGAATCCAGGTCACTCTCTATTCCCTTATGTCTTTGGTTCTAGTGAGTGGAAGTACAAAGGGTATGGTGGCACCGCTCCTGCCATTACTGCCGTTGGCAAAGTATGGCCTGCCCGTTTCCTTAAAAGAAAGTTTCCATGAACCTGATTTGAGGAGAGGATTCTGAACTGTGTGTCCTGAGCATCAGGAAGTGGTAGTTTGAAATGAATTTTTGGGAGGTTTCAGGCAGATCCTTTGTAGCAATATCCCCAGTTATCTGGGGCTTTAAGTTGCTCCTCGCTAAGCATGTTGACTTTCTGAGGCACGTAACTCTTCCCAAGAACCTTACTATACGGAAAACCTTCACTCTAGCTCAGACTTCCAAATTCTGTGCTAAGGAATGGGAACTGAAGTCTCACCATAGTCCTCCTCTGCATGTTTCTTTGATCCAAATGCATACATTTTTATAAAAAGAAATTAATATGCTGTGTGTTTAAGGAGAGTATTTTCTCAAATACCCACTATTTCCATGGAAAGGCCATTCAAGGATTAGCTGAGTCGGCCAGGAAACTTCAGCCTGGGAGGAAAAAAAAGGTTATGAGACTATGGTACTACAGACTCATGAGTGGCAAGGAAATACTGGATAGGGGTTGATTATTCACTGTCTTTTCTAGCAAAAGGAACAGCAGGCATCAAGTAAAGCTGGAAGGAGTCATGCTCAAAACAGAAGAGGTGATTCTTCATGCAGCAGGTAATTGACCTTTGACACTCTTTGCCAAAGGATGTTGTAGATAATTAAAAATTTTCATAGACTCAAGGGGAGACTGGACAGACATATGACAGAGAAATCCAGTGATGGTGGCGGTGAGGGGGGGTGTCAGATCATATCCACTTCAGGAATTTCCCTGAGCTGAAAATAATTGGAGGTTGGGAACATAGTAGGGGATAATCTTGCCCTGTTCTTACTCCTCCTTCAGCATTTAGTTACAGTCACTTCTGAAGCAGAATGCAGGGCTGGATAAACCTTTAGTTTGGTCTAGTATGACTGTTTTCATCTTCCCTCTTTTTGGATGTTTTAATACTGAAAAACTGAGAGGTAGATTTTCAGAGGTGCAGATCGTGGAATCAGTTGGAATTTGGATTCAAGCACTGGACATCAATGTCCAGAGTATCAAGACATGAGCATTTCAGTTTGAAAACATTGGCTGAGTGCCTATAACTGTCTAAAGTGAGTGCACACATTTAAAAATTTAAGGATATAGTCAAGATTCAGATCAAGTTGATATCCAGGAAGGAAATTCTCAAGGTCTTTTTTCTCAATCTGAATTCCATTGGTTTTGTAAATGTAATAAAGAAATGCGAACACAACATACAATTAGCATTAGCTGCATTTGTCCCAATGTTTTAAAAAAGGAAGGAGCTATGTCCTTTTCTAAAATTGTCTAATATCTAAAATTTAATTGAATGTGGCAAGGATTATCTTCGGCTAAAGGAATGTTTTAGAATTGGGAATAAATGCATATAGATCAGAGTGACATACTTTATGATTTTGGAAGAAGATGCTTGGAAGAAGAAAAAAATATACTTTTTTGACCAAATAACTTCCTTGGCTGCATGGTGGAACATCCAGAGTAAACTGTTTCATTGAAACAATTTGTTCATACGTTTATGTATATGTCATATATAGTTTTGACATCATGTTATAAAAATTATAAAAATATCTGAAAGAGAGAAAACATCACACACTAATAGCTGAAGACATGAATGTCAAATGCTGCTTACTGAAATGGATAGAACTTCTCAGATGACCATCAGTAAGTGGTTCATAGTCCGTAGTTCTACAGGGAGGTGCTGTGGAGCTCAACTACTTGGTGAAAACAGATATGAATGTATCATTCAAAGTTTAAGAAATGCAGCTTTTAGGATGTGTTGAAATATGAGTTTCACGTCATTGTATTTGTCTTCTGAAATACTCTTGGCATGGAATTTTTGAGAAATAGCTGATGTATATAATATTACTGTAAAGAACTGCAGGTGGCTGTCATCATTCTGAGAGACACATTCTGACGACACTATCCAATATATGAGAGAGTGCAAGAAAGTAAGTTCCCAAATTGTCAGGACAAGAAAAGAGTATTAACAGAGTGGGCTTTCTGATGTTGTTTTGTTTTTTTTTAAAGATGAAAAAATATGTTTGGGTGGGTGGGAGGAATGAAATGACAGAGATGCACTAGTTTATATAGCTATCTACCACTGGGTCAAAAATGGCCAATAAATAAAGGGAATTAACCCCAATACCATATATAGCAGCTACACTAAATGTATTGTACCTACTGCTAAGAGCCATAGGGTTTTCTCTTTCATAAATTCTGGCAATGTTCCTGGTCTTCTCCTGCCAATAATGTCTGGTTGTACTGAAATCTTTTTCCCCCTCTATTTCTTCCTCTCTCCCTCTCTCCCTCTTTTTTCCTCCCTCTCTCCCTCTCTTTTTCTCCCTCTCTCGCTTTCCTTCTTTCCCTCTTTCCTTCTTTTTTCTCTCTCTTTCTTTCTTCCTTTCTCTTTCTTTCTTTCTTTCTTTCTTTCTTTCTTTCTTTCTTTCTTTCTTTCTTTCTTTCTTTCTCTTTCTTTCTTTCTTTCTTTCTCTTTTTCTCTTTCCTTTTCTTTCTTTCTTTCTTTCTTTTTCTTTTTCTTTTTCTTTTTCTTTTTCTTTTTCTTTTTCTTTTTCTTTTTCTTTTTCTTTTTCTTTTTCTTTTTCTTTTTCTCTTTCCTTTTCTTTCTTTCTTTCTTTCTTTCTTTCTTTCTCTTTTTCTTTTTCTTTCTCTCTTTCTCTCTTTCTCTCTTTCTCTCTTTCTCTTTCTTTCCCTTCCTTCCTTCCTTCCTTCCTCCCTCCCTCCCTCCCTCCCTTCCTTCCGACATGTACACTTGAATCTGTTATTTCACTGTTCTTAATCAGTCAATCCTAGACCTTTTATTGAAGTGATATAACTAAAAATTAGTGGTGAGTGATTTATCGGTATTGCAAAAACTCCTTTTCTCTATGAACATTGCTGACTGTTATCACAGTAAATTGAAGTAGTGTCACTGAAGTCAGCAGATCTATGCTGAATTAATCAGTATGGAATATGGCCCTAAGAGTCATAAATGATAAAGTCATTTGTGTACTTGCAACAGATCCTGAATAGATAGCTCAGTATAGGTTCCTTCAGACTGGCCTAACTGCACATTTCATTTATTTTAGAGGGTGTTGCCTTCACACAGAGTGACTCAGCTTCAGTATTTTCTTGGTCTTGGTCTCTGTGACGTGATAGCTAATCAGGGTAAAATTTAATATTAGATTCCACATGAAATTTTGAGTTTCCAGAGTATATATATTAAAATGATTATCTGATCTCCATCAGTTTCACATAATCTCAGGTATTCCAGTTGTAGTTGTACCAGAACTTGGCTTCTTTCACTGGCAACTGACCCTTATTTATTGATTTAACTGCCTGCATGCACACATATGATTTCCTAATATAGGTGTGTCTACAAGGAGAGTATAAGATATTTGGATGTCCCTGAAAATTTTTTTACTCTTACAAGTTCATATTTTATCCACTTATGAATAAATAGGTGCTTGTGCTTATTGAAGTAAACATTCATATATATATGAATGCATATAATACCCGTACATGTTGTATAAATACATGTAGGCAAGGAAGAGCATTAACTGAATGCTTACTTTCTGTGTCAGGAAGAAATTGGGTTATGAATATCTGTATCTCATGAGAACATGATATCAGAGGCCATACAGTGATATCAAAAGTAGGAGGCCCATACGTGTATTTCACTCATCAAAAAAAAAAAAGGTATTTATAATGGTATTCTTCATAAAATTTATTTTTGTTTATTAGTATTAGATTTTTGTCTGTGCTTTATTCTTTGTGTATCATACAAGGCTTTTAAAAGTAAGTAGGTCACCATGCAAAAAGGAAGCCATCAAATGTAAATAGTTTCAAACACTTACATCGTGCTGTATGTTCAAAAGTGACATAGGGTTGAAAAAAATCAGTAGTCTGTTTTCAGTAAAATGCTTAGATATGATCATATTTCTATTTTATACCCATTTTAAACATGTGAGAGAAAGAGACTGAGAAATATTTCATGATGACACTACTAAAATATGATATTCAAATATACTGACAAAAAGCTGTTCTAATCTCATCTCTTCCTTTCTTTTATATGCCTCCGCTGGCTTCTTCTCTCTTCGTATATTTAATACAATCCTTTCATCCCATTTACAGAGCCTTGCCATATCTTTTTTCTTTTATAGTTCTTGCACTCATTTTTCTCTCTCAACCATGTATTTCCATTGCTCAGTATTTCTTCTCATCTGGTTTGCTTCTCTTGCTGCTGTGTTACTGGCTTCTCATAAGCATCTATACTATCAGAATATTTTCTGTATTCTAATTTTACACTCTGTTAATTGCTCTTTGAATTCTATCCCCACAGTATTGTTTCAGCTATGTGGAAATACAGATAAGAAGTGAAGGATATTGTTTATTTAAACAGCAACCTTCTTAACTTACCTGAAAACATCAGACAATGAAGAACAAGGTTCCTTCCTTGACTGTTTCTACAAGATGGCAGTGTTTCTCAATCCCCTTCTCCCCACCATTCCTCAGAAAACTGCCCCATCAATGGGATATGGGTTGGAATTAATCTATCCAATTTTGGACAGATTGCTAAAATGTAGACAGATGGAAGATGTCTTAAATGTAGATATCTATATCTGGGCTGCTTAGTCTCCTGGTATGATCAACAAATAGAAACACGTGCTTCTATAATATTTTTCATTTAATCTTGCTGTAGATCTCTGAAGTAAGTTAGATGACTCACATGATGATAGTTGCCTTTTTCCCTCTTCAGATGTAAATGTCTGAAGTTATGTGAGATGAACCTTATTTCTGCTATCTCCTATAGTGGATAGCGGTAGAGGTAATTCTCTGTTTGACTCCCCAGTTTCTTTGGGTATCCCATTCCCTACATCTGTTTCTGTCTCTAATTTGAACGGAAGCCAGACCTTTTATAAAATTTCTCTGCTGGAGACCTGCCATTTGTAACAAGACATACTTAAACTGTGGCTTTGAACCGTTCCAGGAGGGTCTCTGACCTGATGCAGGATCCAGTCCTGTCAGTCTGGGAAAGAGGAAAAATCCTCCCAAGTCCTAGTAAGCAATCAGAAAAACGTTCACATCTGTCTCCATATCCTGTCCTTTTAGCAGCATAATTTCCCCCACCCTGTTTCCATCTTCTCTTCCTGCTCTGTACCTCTTGGTGTTTCCAGTGGCCCCACACCAAGCTGGTGTAGGGCATCACTGCAGCAGTGGGGTCGCTGTCCCATGCCATCCTGCAAGCTGCTGTCTGAGTGTCCAAGGGCAGGCTGAGTGCTCTGACTCCTCCTGTCCCCAGGGAGCAGACAGATGCAGGCAGGGGGATGCAGAAACCCAGGGGGGTGCTGAGGCTCAGGTAGGATCTCTGTGTTGGTGCAGTGCTTGCAGCCCCATCCCTCCAGCAAGGCAATGGTACCTGGCTGAAAACCACCACCCGGTCCCTGTAAGTAGCTGGTGTCAGCCACAGGCTTGGCACAGTATAGGCAAGCCCAGCCTGTGCTCTGGGATCCTCCATGCCTGGATACAATCTGCCACTGCAGCCCTGCCCATAAATTATCAAAAATCATAAGTATGGATGACTGACAATTGATCACTTGCTTGGGAAGAGGAGTTGTTATGATTTAAAGTGAACCTTTACAAATGTTCCTGAATTCAGGAGGTATGTGGCATACCTCAAGTCAGGAAACCGCATACCAGCTCATATGAAGCCTTCTGATATCTACCCTCCCAACTGTTACTGTAGAAGGACTTGCAGGAGTCAATGTCCTTCTTTTTCCTGCTGGTCCAGAGAAAACCTTGATGATATTCTGAGTTCACTCTCCTCTCTGCTTGTCTTCATTAATGCAGTGCTCTTCTGCCTTTCTCTCCTTTCCTGAGTTGCTGTCTTCCAACATGTCTTGACAAGTTTCTTTTAAGCTATGAACCCTTTGGGGCCAGGGACACATCTTGTTAAAATTTAAGAAGTGCTGTAGAAGTGATTTTTACCATGCTAGAATAAAATTTGAAAATATTCATGAGATACAATAAAACTCTGCACTCATATACATGGCCACAGTTGGAAATGTCCAGTTGAGAGCAGAACAGACTGATACTTGCAGAATAAGTTGCACTGGCTGCAAAGTTCTGGCCCGCTAACTATATATTTTATAATTAGTAATAATCTTCACACTTTAAATGCAACTGATAGAAAGGAGAAACTTCACCACACATATATTTTTCGGTAGTTTAAAAGGTTTGGTTTGTGATGCAGTGATGGATACTGGTCTAAATGGATTATTGATTAATTAACTCTTTATACTTTATGATTCTGGATTTGCACATTTTTCTTCAGTCTGATCTTTATTACGCAAAACTCTTTTGAACAATTAGCTTTAATAGAGTAACTGCTATTAGGCACTTAGAAATAAGGATGTGGGTGGCATGTCTTGTGAGGTACCAACTGGCATTAATTATGAGGTTGAACTTTTGCACTGTTAAAACCTCTGTGGTTTTAATATAGAAGCCATGTCCCTCATGAAAACATATTTTTTAAATTGTTCATATAGATTTTTCTTCCTGTTGTATTTTTGGACACAGGACGTTAATTAGAAAACTTTAAAATTCTACTTGGTTGCAAAGAAAGGTGAATAGAGGGAAGTTTAATATGTAAGAAATCTCAGCCTTTTTTATAGACTCAAAATGAAAATAATTTTAAAGCTCAGTTATGAGTCTCATGCATCTATTTACAAGAAAATTGCTAATACTTCTATTATTAAGCCGTTTAATAAAGCAGATGAAGGATAAGGCACTCATGCATTTTGTTGCTTTTAAAGAATGTCATAGCACGCTCCAGTACACTTCAGTTCAATTTTTCATGAAGTATTTATTTTTGCCAGACTACATTTTAATATACTTGCTTTGTAATATTAGAGAAAAGCATTTTCCCCATTTTTTATCTTGACTTATTGTTTGATAAGTTAAAACACTGGCTCACTTGCTTTTTATTCCAGCTGATTGGTAGTAAGGTAAAGATAAACGTAAAATATGAGAGTCTGGAATAAAGAGGTGGCTGTTGAACTTGTACTATTTCTGTATGTTTCCAGGTAAACCAGATGGAGGAATAAGTGAAGAGGGAAAGGAACACCATTATCTGGAATGGGAAGGGAAAAGGAGTAGTTCAAAAATATTTCACGTAAGTAGGAGTGTCAGATTTTATTTTTTTTTTTCCAAAAGCATTTTGCAGTTGAGAAGAGAACATTGCACATTCAGCCCATGCCACAAAATTAGCAGGTATTGTGCTTCACTGGTTGATTTGACAGGTGACTAAGCCATAGCAGTGGACAAATAAATTGGTGACCATTGGATTCCTGGAGTTCCTGTACTGAAAGACATACAAGGCAAAATGGCACAGGTGTCTTTAGTCAGAAATAAAAGTAAAGGAAAGTGCTCTGGTGTATTTTCCAGTAACAGTTTATAAAGCACCAATGAAGACACAAATATTTTTTAAAGAATTGAGTATACTTATTTACGATTAAAGTATCTGGAAAGCACTGGATTAGCAGTATTGGCAACTACTTAATATCCAGGCGTTTCACCCTACCCTGATCACACCAAACAATATTTGACTCCTTAAGTATTCCCTGCAGCTGCAGGTGCACTGTCTTACCACAGTGTTCCTCTCTTTAACATTTTCAAACGCAGTGTCAAAGATATGAGTGTAGGGCCTATTTACACAGAAAAGAGGACCTTGTGGAAAACCATGCAGCAGCAGGATTGTGGCTACCGGCCACTTTTTGCTGTAGGACCCCTCTCTTTCCCTTCCCACTTAACAAATCAACCAGTATATCTTCCGGGACAACAGCTAGGTTCCTGTTCCAGACTCTTCCAGCCTGAATATTTCCATTGTTTATGTTTCTATAGCAGGGAGGAAAAAAATGAAAGATTCTTAGCTTTGCCCCAGCTCTATGTGTCTTCCAGGTAAGATGACTCTAAGGAACGGGAATTGACAAGAACTGTCTTTGGACTCAAGAGTATCACTGTTAGTCTGCAATCACCTGTATTCACCAAGGCAGTAGATAACTGAGACGGCTGTGGATTGCATTCTGCCTCAGGTACACATCTGAGAGACACACTTTTGCAGATTTGTCTTGGACCAGTGTTAAAGTGAACTCCTGAGAGGCCAAGTCCTGCAATGGGCAAGGAGCTAAGCTACAGGACACACTGTGAGATCAGAACCAGGAATGCAGGAAAAGAACTTCAAGCACAAGAGAAGGGCTTTTTTTGTTTGTTTGTTTGTTTGTTTGTTTGTGTTTCCTTAAAGAAAGTAGGCTGCCCTGTGCAGTTTTCTCAATGATTAGTCATGTAAAAACCTGAGTGGACAAATCTTGTCTTGATTTGCAGCATTACCTGGAGGAGCAGATTGGGTTATGACATTCTTTGGTTGATTCTCTCTAAGCTCAGGGCCAGGTACTATTGCTACAAATTAATTCAAGGAACTGCTAGAAATCTGTCCCTTGATGATGTTGGCTTTCTTCCAGCCTTCATCTCCCCTGCTGACTCAGCAGTCAGTGCTCACTTCAGAGCTGAAGCTGGGTGAGTCAATAGAGTCCTATGTGTGATGCCTTGAGTAGCTGCTGTGAAGAACCACAGGGCCTTAGGTGCTAGACATTGGGTCCAAGTGGCTTTTTATCTGATGGTTCAGGCGCATTCTTTGGCCATGAGCTCCATGAATGAAAACAGCAAAGGTATTTTATCCTGTACTATATTTCAAATCCCATGAGAAATAAAATGTACACAGTACTGTCTCGTAAACTGGCACTATAAAGGAATGCCTTGACTCCCATCTTTTGCTTACTCCATATCTAGAAACACATGCACACACACACTTCATTCATGTGACCCTGAAGAGAACTTCAGCCATGAAAGGTTGGACGGTGGAGGCTGAGCTGCTCTGTTCAAGGGTTCGGGTGAGATGAATCTGCAGTCTATAGGTATGAGCATATCTTCAGTTTCAGACGTCGCCACCAACAGGCCTTTAGAGGGCAGTGGAAAGGGTCAGGCAAAAGTCCAGGTTTCTTCCTCTGTTGCAAAATTGCTTCAAAGATGCTGGTACAAAATTAAATAGTGCCCCCCATGCAGTGATACAGAGTAAATCAGTCAGATAAATCCCAGAACAGATTTTCACACGCACGCTGTGAGAGCTTGTGGGAGAGGTATGATATACAATCCACTGACTATTATCTGCTGCTCTTGTTTCACGTGGGCACCAGTGACACAGCCAGGAGCAATCTGAGGACTATCTAGAAGGACTACAGAGCCCTGGGAGCAGTGGTAAGGGACTCAGGAGTGCAGGTAGTTTTTTCATCATTCCTGCCGGTCAAAGGGAAGGGGTTTGAAAGGGCCAGTCGAATCTGGCGAGCCAACAGATGGTTACAGGACTGGTGCCACAGCCAGGGGTTCAACTACTTAGACCATGGGACTCACTTTGAGAAACCTGGTCTACTAGGGTTGATGGGGTCCATCTGTCAGAGAAAGGGAAGAACATCTTTGGTCATAGGCTTGCCAGGCTGGTGAAGAGGGCTTTAAGCTAAAGTTGCCAGGGGAGGGGAACCTCAATCCATCCCACTCCTACCAGCTTGATGCCAGGGCCAGCAATAGATGCCCAGAGCCTGGAGAAGGAACACAGCTCAGCAGGAGAGCGCCTGAAGAGCAGCACAAAGGAACTCCAGCCAGTAAGACAGCTTCATTGGGGGCCCAACTTAAATGCCTCTATGCAAACGCACGTAGCATGGGGAAGAGGAGTTAGAGACATGCACACGCCTGCAGGGCTACGACCTTATTGGCATCACAGGTGGGATGGCTCCTATGACTGGAGTGTTGGGATGGAGGGATACAGGCTCTTTAGGAAGGACAGGCAGGGGAGACAAGGAGGGGGTGTCACCCCCTATGTCAATGACCAGCTGGAGTGCATGGAGCTCTGCCTGGGGATAGATGAGGAGCCGACTGAGAGCTTGTGGGTCAGGATTAAAGGGAAGGCAGGGACAGGTGACATTACAGTGGGGGTCTGCTACAGGCCACCCAACCAGGAAGACTGAGCAGATGAGGCCCTCTATAGACAGATAGGAGCAGCCTCACGCTCACAAGCCCTGGTCCTCATGGGGGACTTCAACCACCGCAACATCTGTTGGAGGGACAACACGGCAGAAGCAATCCGGGAGGTTCCTGGAATGCATTGATGATAACTTCCTTCTCCAAGTGGTAGAGGAGACAACGAGGAGAGGTGCTACGCTGGACCTTGTTCTCACCAACAAGGAGGGGCTGGTGGGGAATGTGAAGCTCAAGGGCAGCCTGGGCTGCAGTGACCAGGACATGGTGGAGTTCAAGACCCTTAGGGCAGCAGGGAGGGCGCACAGCAAGCTCACTACCCTGGACTTCAGGAGAGCAGACTTTGGCCTCTTCAGGGATCTGCTTGGTAGAGTGCCATGGGACAAAGCCCTGGAGGGAAGAGGGGCCCAAGAAAGCTGGGTAATATTCAAGGATCACCTCCTTCAAGCTCAGGAGCATGCATCCCAACAAAGAGGAAGTCAGGCAAAAACACCAGGAGGCCTGCGTGGATGGACAAGGAGCTCCTGGGCAAACTCAAAGACAAAAAGGAAGCCTACAGAGGGTGGAAGCAAGGATAGGTAGCCTGGGAGGAATACAGAGAAGTTGTCCGAGCAGCCAGGGATCAGGTTAGGAAAGCTAAAGCCCTGATAGAATTCAATCTGGCCAGGGACGTCAAGGGCAACAAGAAAAGCTTCTATAGGTACATCAGGGATAAAAGGAAGACTAGGGAAAATGTGGGCCCTCTCTGGAATGAAACAGGAGACCTGGTTACCCGGGACATGGAGAAGGTGGAGGTACTCAATGACTTTTTTGCCTCGGTCTTCACCGGCAAGTGCTCAAGCCACACGGCCCAAGCTGCAGAAGGCAAAGGCAGGGACTGGGAGAATGAAGAGCCACCCACTGTGGGAGAACATCAGGTTTGAGACCATCTCAGGCACCTGAAGGTGCACAATTCCACGGGACCTGATGAGATCCATCTGCGGGTCTTGAAAGAACTGGCGGATGAAGTTGCTAAGCCACTATCCATCGTATTTGGGAAGTCGTGGCAGTCTGGTGAAGTTCCCACTGACTGGAAAAGGAAAACATAACCCCCATTTTTAAAAAGGGCAAAAAGGAAAACCTGGGGAACTACAGGCCAGTCAGTCTCACCTCTGTGCCTGGGAAGATCATGGAACTTGAGGACATGGAGGACATGGAGGTGATAGCCATCACCATGGAGATAGCCATCACGGGCAAGTCGTGCCTGACTAACGTAGTGGCCTTCTATGATGGGGTGACTACATCAGTGGACATGGGAAGGGCTACAGATGTCGTCCATCTGGACTTCTGTCAGGCCTTTGACACGGTCCCCCACAACATCCTTCTCTCTAAACTGGAGAGGTATGGATTTGATGGGTGGACTGTCCGGTGGGTGAGGAATTGGTTAGATGGTCGCATCCAGAGGGTAGTGGTCAACAGCTCAATGTCCATATGGAGATTGGTGATGAGTGGCATCCCGCAGGGGTCTGTATGGGACCGGTACTGTTTAATATCTTCATCAATGCCATAGACAGTGGGATCGAGTGCATCCTCAGCAAGTCTGCAGATGACACCAAGCTGAGTGGTGCGGTCGACACACCAGAGGGATGGGATGCCATTCAGAGGGACCTGGACAAGCTCAGAAGTGGGCCCGTGTGAACCTCATGAGGTTCAACAAGGCCAAGTGCAAGGTCCTGCACCTGGGTCAGGGCAAGCCCCGGTACCAATACAGGCTGGGGGATGAAGGGATTGAGAGCAGCCCTGCTGAGAAAGACTTGGGGGTACTGGTGGATGAAAAGCTGGACATGATATGACAAAGTGCACTTGCAGCCCAGAAGGCCACTCGTATCCTGGGCTGCATCAAAAGAAGCGTGGCCAGCAGGTCGAGGGAGGTGATTCTGCCCCTCGACTCTGCTCTGGTGAGACCCCACCTGGAGTACTGCGTCCAGCTCTGGAGCCCTCAGCAGAAGAAAGACATGGACCTGTTGGAGCAGGTCTAGAGGAGGGCCATGAAAATGATCAGGGGCATGGAACACCTCTCCTGTGAAGAAAGGCTGAGAGAGTTGGGGTTATTGAGCTTGGAGAGGAGAAGGCTTCGGGATGACATTATTGCAGACTTTCAATACTTAAAGGGGGCTTATAAGAAAGATCGGGACAAACTTTTGAGCAGGGCCTGTTGTGACAGAACAAGGGGGAATGGTTTTAAACTAAAAGAGGGTAGATTTAGACTAGATATCAGGAAGAAATTTTTTACGCTGAGGGTGGTGAAACACTGGCACAGGTTGCCCAGAGAGGTGGTGGATGCCTCATCCCTGGAAACCTTCAAGGTCAGGTTGGAGGGGGCTCTGAGCAACCTGATCTAGTTGAAGATGTCCCTGCCCATGGCAGGGGGGTTGGACTAGATGACCTTTAGAGGTCCCTTCCAACCCAAACTATTGTATGATTCTATGATTCTATGTCTGAAGACTCCTTGTTTGGTATGCTCTGTGGATATGCCTGGGATATGCTGGCGTAAGCATGAAGGCCTGAAGAGAATGGGACTTTATGGGATCTTATGGGACTGATTTTTGGATGTGTCTTAAAGCATGCTGTAGACGTAGTCACAGACAACCTGGGTGATGTACTATCTGTATAAAAAACTCTAATCAGGGATTATACAGGGATGGGGATAATACACAATGGGGTGGGTTGCTTGAGTAGTGAATGTATGCACACACTTTCTCTGAGAGAACTGCCATTCAGTTTGAATTCAGAGCTCTTTTTCCTTATTTCTTCAGTATGTGGCATATGTCTACCACTGCCAACAATTGTCACTTTGTGCTCTGTTGTATTTTTGTGTTATGATCATCTCTTTCATTGGAACGAGGGATTGGGAGTGGACGCAATTCCCTACAGTTTGATTTCATGAGTGAGCAAACCTCCAGACACTGTGAACAAAGCAAACTTGCATTATTTTACTTTTTTCCCCCTAATTTTTTTTGTAACTACTTGTTTTTAAATAGTTTTCCTCTCTTTTCCATTTCACTCTTCATTCATGTAATGTATTTATGATACTGCATTTAATAATCATATCTTTTTTCAACTACAGATTTTAAGTGTTTCAAAAGATATCACAGTAACTATCTTTATTCTGTAGAAACAAAGAGGTTAAATTACTTTGCCAAGGTAACTAAGGAGGGAACAATAATAAAAATGAGAACAGAACCTTTTTCTTCCTCTATCCTTCAACTACAACCTGTGGTGCTCTTAATGCAGAACCATGACACTGGATGCAAAAAAGCTGGGATGTGTTCACAGAAGACATTTAAGAAAATTAAAATCTTCCATAATAGAAAGGAAATGAATGCCTTGACCTCTTTATACATTTATGCACAAGTTTAATTTTATTCATAGGAGTAATTTCTCAGAACTCAATGGGATTACTCATTTTGTGCATAAAGTGAAACGGACATTTAGTGCCTTCAGGATGCAAACTTATTGTGGATAACTTTAACATTATCAGAGTTATCTGATCTCTTTCTGAGCCCATACTCTTGACATTTGATTGTAATTTTTTTGTTTGTTTGTTATTGGCTGTCCTTCATAAAGAACTGTTACAAGTTACAACTAGTCCTTGTCTTCTGTACTAGGTGAATGCAGTTTGTTCTGAAACAGATGAAAACAGACAGAATGAGATGAAAAATAACATGCACTATGAAAATCCATTAATATGGGAAAATTACAGTTTGCAGTTAAAACAAACAAGACATCAAAGCCTTTGCTGGCTTCCATATAAAGAATAAGTCTTAGTTTAAGTACATAAATACTCAGTCTTTTAACAGAGCTCTCATTCATGTCTTTTTGCTAATTTGTCTATTTTTACTATTTGAATATATTTTGCAAGCCATTTTTCAAGGTAAAAATTGGTATAACTAAATTTACCTTTGAAAAGATTAAATGTAAGTGGGTTAAAATGGGTAGTTTTAAGGGAACACCATCTCGTACCTGGTTATTAAAAAAGCCCATGAAAATATTACATGACAACATTCATATGCAATTAAATTAACATAAACCCCTAAATTAACAAGTCAGTTCAAACTGCTGATTATGATTAATTTTGTAAGTCTGCCATAACTTTTATTCTCGGTTATGACCCCTCGTGAGATGCAGAAGGGATTTTTGTAGGACATACATACACTATAGCAGTATTTGAGGGGATTAGTAGTACTTGAGGGGATAAGAACCGAGAGAAGTCACTCAGTATTTTGTCTATCAGGTTACCTTATTAATAAAGTATCTATAATAATGAAAGATTTGCAAAATTGGATTTTTGAGGATGTTGGCTGCGATTTTTATAAGCTCACTTTTTATGAGTGACTTAGAAGCACATTGAAACTTATGACAGACATGGAATTACTATGTATTAATGTATTAACCTAAAATACTGATGAAAATTTATTGGCCATTGCATTTGTTTGTGGCATTTCATATTATTTTGCATTATTTGATCAAGTTGCCTTGGTCACTGAAATCCCTTTGCTTTAAATCTATGGTGAGTTATGAACAGTCCCTGTAGTATTATACTGATTAACTTAACAGGAAGCTATGTGCAAAATAAGCAAAAATAAATAGATAACTAAGCAAAGCGCACAATCCATCCCTGTCAGCATTCCCAAGACACAAGTGAAGGACAATATTGCAATTTCTTAGTGTCAGCGATTCTGGTTTTGATAAGGTGCGAACTTTGGTTTGAGAGAGATAGTCTTCAAAGAGATAAAACAGTTAGTAAATATCTTTATTTGTTTTGATTTCTAGGAAAGCCAAGCTCAGTTGTTACAATCTGCTTAGGGAGACAGGCTGACAGGAAGATAAAGGGACAACGCTCCAGGAGCCGAAAGATGGAGGCCTTCATCCATTCTGAGAGCAGTGCGTTCTGGTAGAGAGGCTAAAGGTGTGTGCAATGAGACAGGGGCCTGCTGAGGCAATGTTAGGTAAACTATTAAAATTGTTTTCTTCCTGCATGCCAGCCTAACCCACTGTTGCAGCGCAAACATTGTTCAGTGGTTCAGCATTTGGGAATGTCCTGCATGAGTAAGTATTGGTGCGCTGCTATATATGTAAAACCCTGATAAACGGCTGTTAATAGTTGCAGGGCAACTTTTAATAAACCGGTAAATGTTTGATGTGTTCAGAAAACATGAGAATGGCACCGAGATAATAAACAGTGCTAGCAATTAGGTGAACAAAGAGGGTGGGAATCACCCTGGCTGACTCCAGGCAAAATTGGGTATCTGGTGTCACTTTCACCCACATTCATTCTTTCACCCTCTCTCTCTTAGATACCAGTCCTATCGTGGGATGTGTCCCTTCCCTGGGCTCCCTTCTGTGTCCGTTGACCATAGTGGCAGCCCAGGCAACTAACTTGGATCGGATGCCAACGTTTTAGATGGCTGAAATGAGGTGAGATAAGCCATGCCTAAAGTTTGTCAGTTCTCCTTCCACAGGTTGCTCTGCTCTGTTTTTGTATCTATCCATATATAATGTCTCAATATAACCTATAGACTTCAGCTCACATGCGTGCATGTGTGATTATGAACACATATACAAGCACATTTGTCTGTCAGATTTTTTAAGGATGCAATTCAGTCTTTAAAAAGCAACTCTTGCACATGGTATATGTTGTCTGATGAGAACTTGAAAAGTAAGGCATCACCTCAGTCCTTTTCCAAACAATTTCAGAATTCTGTCAGCAAATGGTTTAGCATTTCCCCAAATAGCAGCCTTCTCTCTGTTGAATCGATGGTTAACTGTTACTCACTGCCAAAATAAAAATCTGTAGTCTATCCTCAAAGTGCTGCAAGAGTTGAGATCAACATACGAATATTTTGCTGGATCTCTAATTAGCTGAGACTGTGTTAAACACTACCATTTCCCCACAGCCAAGTTCACAGGTAAAAATATATAGCTCTAAATTAGCTATACAGGTAATACACATGGGTAAAAAATATTTACAGCTCACAGGTAAAAACAAAAATAATTTCCCTTGCTCTTATTTTAACCGTGATAAAGTGGAGACAGGGCTGTGGTTATCTAACCGCTTTTGAGGAGGTGAGCACTATTCTTAGAGTGTCCTGATGGCTGCATTATGATTATGATTACAGAAAGGTTTAAGAGCAGGAGGAGTGAGGCTTCCTACTTATCACCTAGCTGACATTGTTTACACAATTAAGATGAGCAATATATTAACTAAGACTGCATAGCCTATCCTCTGTAATTCAGTCTCATAAATCAAAGAAGGAATAGTGTTATGGTATAGTTACCTTCTCTGTACAGAAACATGTGCTCGATCCATAATTTGTTTTGGGTATTTTTATAGCAATTTTGGCTTGGTTTAATGAAATTGTCTATTATCTTCAGGGCTTGAAGTTAAAAAAAAAA
This sequence comes from Aptenodytes patagonicus, assembly GCF_965638725.1. Lineage (NCBI taxonomy): Eukaryota > Metazoa > Chordata > Aves > Sphenisciformes > Spheniscidae > Aptenodytes > Aptenodytes patagonicus. The sequence goes on along the minus strand of NC_134951.1, from coordinate 34,072,266 downwards.
AGGCAGGTATGGCTCCAAACAGCAGGAATTGGCTACCAATGCAGTCAGAAGGAGCTGAGAGCCAAAACACCTGCTTTCACATAGGTAAGACTGTCTAAGAGGGAGGCATGGGGTCTTAAGTGCTGAAGTCATTGGTAGCTGGAGGCCATGAATTTCTTACTCTTACGGAAATGGCACACTTGCTCCTGTAAGAAGCAGAGCGTCTGGGTCCAGGCTCCTGCTGAGTTCTAAGCTCTAAGTTAAAATAAATAGTACCGCCTAAAAATTGTAGCGTCTTTTTCTTTCTGTATGGTGCGTTAGATTTACCGAAAGACAGATTAGGCGATTTTCTGTGTTATATTACCATTAACCAGCTTTTGTCAGTGAGGTTTTAATGCTGTATGAATTGTATTTCCAGTAGGCTGGAGGGTTCCTTAAGGAAGCTATGTCTCAGATTTAAGATAGCAGGACCAACAGGTGTTAGTTCCTGAGGTCATTTCAGACTCTTACGCTTTTAAAATTGGATACATTGAATATAATTCAATTTATTATGTGTGAGCTTTTAGCATAAGCCTTTAAAAACATTTGTAGACCATTCTTTATGTAGACCTAATACATGGACTGTTAACTTTGATAAAATAAGCAGGTGGATCTGGTATACTTTACAAAATTTTGGCCAGTTCCTCATTTATTGGATGACATACTTTAGACCCACTAAGACCTGCTGGCTGCCCAAGGGAAGTGACATTATATTTGCTGACATGTTTGAATGAGTTTTGGTTTTTCAATGAACTCTAATGATTCAGATCAATATTTAGCAAGGTTTGCTTATTTACAGCATCTGAGGGCTAATCTTATATACTTTTTTGTTGTTGTTTGGGTTCTAAATGTTCAGTATTCTCAGATCACAGAGAAGAAAAAACAACAATTATTTTTGCTGAAATTCTAGGTTTTGTGAGGTTTGTTGCCTTTCTGTGATTTTGATATTTTAGATGTATTATACATTTATTCCTTCTTTTATTCCTCTGACATGAGGACTACCATTTTTTATTTGATGAAATATTTTGCTGGAACTTACTATACTTTGTTTTTTAAATGGAAATGGTACAATCCTTGGTATTCATACAGGAGGTGTTTATCTCCTACATCTTTTCCAATTATCTTTGGCCAGAGATGCCTGTTTATCATGTTTCAAACCAGAATATGATCCAGAACAGTACATCCTGAAAGATGCTGATAGATACTCTGCCTTAGACAGGAAGAAGTTTGTATAAAATTTTTGGTACTGATATCTAGATAAACAATACAATTTAAAACAGATCTAGTGGTCCTAATTACTATCTTAACTATATAAACTTATAATAACTTTTTAAGATCCTAAAAAGATCAATTGAACTACCATGACCTCCTCAAAATTCTTCACATTACCTGCCAGTTACATACCATGTAGTCCTACATCTGTGGTTGCTCAGAAGTGGGAGGGCTTACAGGCTACCTTAAAAAAAAAAAAAAAAAAAAGCGCCCAGTCACAGCTATAGCCTGATCTTGCTCAGATCTGCAGCAAGCCCAGCACGTTAGAAATGTCAATACAGCTTCAGCATTCATAACTTTCACATTATGGAACCTGGTAGTTAATCCAAACACCTGAAAATCTTACCACCCTTGAGAGACCCTTGTTGCAGGGCATCTTCTTAAAAGGTGGCAGCCTGGAGATTGGCAAATACTAGACTGTCATGCTTTTGTACGACAAAGAATCTTTTTTGTAAACCAGCAATACTTAATTTTTCAGTTTAGAATTATGAACATATGTATCACACATATACCTGAGCATGTGCAGACACTATTGAAATATGATGTGGAATATTTTCTAGGTTGGGAAAATAGTATTTATTTTCTTAGTGTTATGTTTTATATTTTGTTTTAAAACTGGCTTTTTTAATAACCATCAGTGGGTTTGTGTGAGGGTGTGGTGTTTTATGTCTTTAAGAAAATATGTTGGGAGATTCAGCTTCAAGTTACATATACTTTGATGGTCTTGGCCAAAAATACATGTAGTGACTGTGACACAAAAGTATATTGTGATACAGAAGTCCTCAAGGGTGGTTGAAAAGGATTTCTATATTACTTGAACCAATGTAGTAATCCAAAGGTGTCCCATAATTTACTGAAAATAGTTTTTTTCTTCACTGGTCAATGGAAAATAAGCAATGCCAAGGACAGCAGCTTTCAGTGTATCTCAGGAATATTAGTTACCAGTTAAAATTGAACTACTGATAAACAGTATTGGGTAAAACAAATACATTTCATTATTCCAGAAGATAAAAAAGGTGTAAGAAGTTTATTGGCATATCAATGTGGAAACCATATTTTTTTATTTTAGTTGGGAGTTTAGCAAAATGCAAATGGTATTCATTTGGGAGGTGTTCCTCATTCATTCTAGAACAGTCAAATTATTAGAAAGCAAAGTAAAATTATTTTTAATTTCCCTGTGGATTTTTTTTTTTTCAGTTTTGTGTTTTGTCAGCTGAAACTATTGATTTTGAAAAAAAATCACAGTTCTCCATTCCAATTTCAATATTTTGCAAATAGTATTGAAACAAATGGAAATTAAATTGTTTCTGAAAATTAGAATTAAAAAATTATTACAATATTATCACAAAAATGGATTTTTCAACTTTTCATATACCTTATGATGAAAAGTGATGTTTTTATGCATCGTTTTGCTTTGAATTGGCTGAAATGTATATGATGAAAAAACACTCTGAAAGTTCCTTGTCAGCTTTACTGATGGGTCTGATTCTGATGTCAATTATTCTTATTTTACAGTGTTCTAGCTCTGCCATTTCAGTGATGATCATCTGATTTTACAAAAGTAGAAGGTGAAATTAGGTCATTTTTAGCCAGTAAGGACAAATGTCCTTTCCTTTCCTTTCTTTCCTTTCCTTTCCTTTCCCTTTCCTTTCCTTCCTTCTTTCTTCCTTCCATTTCGCTTTCCTTTCCTTTCTTTCCTTTCCTTTCCTTCCTTTCCTTTCCTTCCTTTCCTTTCCTTTCCTTTCCCTTCCCCTTTCCTTCTTCCCTTCCCTCCCTTCCCTTCCCTTCCCTTCCCTTCCCTTCCCTTCCCTCCCCCTTCCCTTCCCTTCCCTCCCTTCCCTTCCCTTCCCTTTCTTTTCTCTTCTCTTTTCTCTTTTCTCTTTTCTCCTTTCTCCTTTTCCTTTCCTTTCCTTTCCTTTCCTTTCCTTTCCTTTCCTTTCCTTTCCTTTCCTTTCCTTTCCTTTTCCTTTCCCTTTCCTTTCCTTTCCTTTCCTTTCCTTTCCTTCCTTTTTCCTTTCCTTTTTCCTTTCCTTTTTCCTTTCCTTTTCCTTTCTTTTTCCTTTCCTTTTTCCTTTCCTTTTTCCTTTCCTTTTTCCTTTCCTTTTTCCTTTCCTTTTTCCTTTCCTTTTTCCTTCCTTTTTCCTTTCCTTTTTCCTTTCCTTTTCCTTTCCTTTTTCCTTTCCTTTTTCCTTTCCTTTTCCTTTCCTTTTTCCTTTCCTTTTCCTTTCCTTTTCCTTTCCTTTTTCCTTTCCTTTTTCCTTTCCTTTTTCCTTTCCTTTTTCCTTTCCTTTTTCCTTTCCTTTTTCCTTTCCTTTTTCCTTTCCTTTTCCTTTCCTTTTTCCTTTCCTTTTTCCTTTCCTTTTCCTTTCCTTTTTCCTTTCCTTTTTCCTTTCCTTTTTCCTTTCCTTTTTCCTTTTCCTTTTTCCTTTCCTTTTCTTTCCTTTTTCCTTTCCTTTTTTCCTTTCCTTTTTTCTTTCCTTTTTCCTTTCCTTTCTTCCTTTCCTTTCCTTTCCTTTCCTTTCCTTCCTTTCCTTTCCTTTCCTTTCCTTTCCTTTCCTTTCTTTCCTTTCCTTTCCTTTCCTTTCCTTTCCTTTCCCTTCCTTTCCTTTCTTTCCTTTCCTTTCCTTTCTTTCCTTCTTCTCTCCTCTCCTCTCCTCTCCTCTCCTCTCCTCTCCTCTCCTCTCCTCTCCTCCTCCTCTCCTCTCCTCTCCTCTCCTCTCCTCTCCTCTCCTCTCCTCTCCTCTCCTCTCCTCTCCTCCTCTCCTTCCTCTCCTTTCTTTTCTCTACTTTTGTTAAAATCTGTGCATACGAATCCTCAAAATTAAAGTCTATTTGAAGAAAGTTTGCTCAGTGATTTTTTAAAAAATATATGTACTACTGAATTAAATTGTTCTCTATCAGTTTGCAAGATTGCTATATGTTTTTCAAAAGTCAACTAGATTGCTTATTCTGTGTGACACAGAACCAGACTTTATAGACTCTTTTTTTAATACCTGATACCATAGACCAGCATATGACTATGATTAGTATTATATCAGTGATCAACATTGCCAAGTGTGGACTACAGGGACAAAAGAGGTCTGTCAGTACATTTTTTACCAGGCATTTTTAACACATAAAGCATTTGCCTTCACATTTCATCCTATGTTTGGATCGTTACAATTAGGAGATGCGTAATAATTCAGCAATACACTTTACCAGCTCTGCTTATTACAGTCCTTTTCATATACACACAATTTATACTATCTTACCCTGTTTTGGAAAATAAAGAGAATATTGTTAATTTTTCATGAATAACTTAAACTAATTCCATTAGAATTATTTATTATTTTGAGATTCTTAAACATAATATGGCAAATATCCGTATTTTATCTGTTACAGATGAACAAATTACATTAATGGTTCAGTGTAACCCATTCATTATTTCACAGATCCCAAAGTCCTTCAGGCAGCGTGACAAATCCACATAATTTCCCTGAGTGCTAGGCTGTGCATTTGTGTATCTGATTAAGTTGAAAGATGTGTTAAAAAACATATAAAAATCCTCATGTAGCCAGACAGCTCCCTGTGGCTACATATCTCAGAAGTCTCTGGAGCATTTTGTTATTCCAAGCAAAGTTGGCAGTAATTTACACTCAATAAATTGGTTCCAGATCTGCCTGTTTCAGATGATATCAAAAGGACAAGATTTTATGTGAAATTCCCTTACCTTTTGTCAAAGTGTATTCCTTTTAAGAGATTTTCCATCACAAATGCAGATGATATGGAGATAAAGAGATTACCTTGCTCTCCAGAGCATGACAGAATGTGATGGATCAACAGTTTATGTATAAGCTATGTTTTGATCAAATCAAATCAAATCATCCCTTTTTCCAATTTTTTTGAAAAAGAGGGTTCTGGATTCATGGCAAAATCATGGTATATCTCATTCATAATGCATTAATAAATCCTCCATTTGGTACGGACCACAAGGTCTCTGTAGAGAGGTACAATAATTTATGATTTGTGACCAAAGAAAAGAGAAAATTAAGTCTTGTAACAGTCAGGCCTTGACTATGAAGAACTAGTCCTATGTATGGTCTGAAGTCCTTTGCTCTAACAGCTTTACTGAATAATAGTTCGTTACAAAATTGATTAATTTGGTCCGGCATTTTTATAAAGGGAGATGTGAAGAAAGACAGCTTGTCTGCAAGTTGTAAATTCATAGAAAAAAGTGGCTTAAAGGAATAACAATAAAAATTATAAATGGATATGAAAATGTGAAATTAAGAAAATGAAAATTTAGACTGAAAGAAGAGAAATAGTTTTCTCATGGTGATATCAATTAGACTTGAAACTTTAAAACAAAAAAATTTGAAACATTGAAACAAAAAAGGAAATAATTTATAAGGTACATCCCAGCACTGGCAAAAGGATACTTTAAATAATGTATCGTTCTTTTATATTTCGAACTTCACTAGCTCTGTGATTATGAATGGATGCAATTTTAGGACAAAGGAGAGAAAATGTGCTTTGTTTGGATGACAGTGGTACTTATGTGTGTGCATATGTATGTCTGACAGAAAAATGCTGCTGTGAAGTTGCCCGTATCTCTATACATTCTATCATTTGAAGGAAAAATTACTTACTTTCAGAGGAAATGCATTAAAGAGGTCCATAGGCACCGTTGCTTGACTCCAGATCAAGTTGCAGTTGCAAGATGAGGTCAATAGCATCTGGTACAAGTATATTCTGTGACTTGAAATCAGTGAAGTATTGGAAATAACAAAAATCTCTTCTGTCCCTATCCCTTTGTATAAAGTAAAGCATCAGGTGGCTGATGCCTTTATTATTTCTGTTGGCTTTGTGTCACTTGAGGAAATTCTGGGTTTCATGGTGCAAAGTGAGTTTAGCTGACTGTAATATCTCTACCTTTAACCTTTATTATTTGCTTAACTTGTTTTAATTTCAGGAAAGCTTAAGAATATGCAAGATCCAACTATATTAATGGATCTCAATATTTATGGACTCTATTTCCTTAATCTAAGTGAATATAAATGAACTTTGCACCATTTTCCTGGTTACTGGCAACGGTATGTTTGTAGAAGCTTTTTCTCTTTTCTCTCACAACAGGTAGATAAGACTTATTGCTAGAGTATAATATTTTTGCCCTTTTTTTGCACTTGAAAAGTATTAATTTGCATGTATTTGTCTTTTTGTTCATATCACAGCTTTGTAGCTAGACCTTTATTTGTTGAAGTGTTGCTTTATGGTGCTCCTCAGAAGTACATCAATTCTATTAGACAGATCGGTGTGTAAGACCCCTTCATTTGAAACAAAATTGATCCTACTGCTTCTTTATATGTATACACAGGCTATCCATAGCTGTCTGAAGATATTAGGTGGAGTTACAGTCCAAATGTAAAACGTTCTCCATTCTTTATTTGTGTTCACGTAAAATATAAGAATAGTGCCTATATACATGTTAACATTTCAGTTTTCACTTCAAGATGTTTTCCGAAAACCATAAATTAGGTTTTTCCTGATCAAAAACGCATTTAAATGCAGGTGTTTATTGCTTTTCTTGCTTTAAATAAATAAACAAATAAATAACATGCAAAACCAAGTTCTAAAACAAAACAACATTAAAATAGTAGTGAAGCATTTGTTCCCTGAAGGAAAATGGTAATAGATTTGTGCCCTTGTTCTTAAGTACTGAATATTTTATATAGCCTTACAAGGAAATAAAACCAAATACTGGAACTTTTGAATAGTGAAAAAGAAAAGGCTCAAAAATAGCATGCAAATAGGGTCAGTTGCTGAGACTTTTAGTGCATGATGTCAGATTATTCTGTTGTACAACTAATTTATATGAATTCTTTTGGACACTCAGTAAGAAGAACTACTGGTTTTAATTTTACATATTGAAATGATTGTTTCCATACAGAAAATATTGCAGGCTCTCTTTAGACAATGTAGTGGGTTGGCAAAGTTTCGGAAGCGGGGGGGTTACAGGGGTGGCTTCTGTAAGAAGATGCTAGAAGCTTCCCCGATGTCTGATAGAACCAATGCCAGCCGGCTCCAAGATGGACCTGCCACTGGCCAAGGCTGAGCCCATCAGTGATGGCAGTAGCCCCTCTGTGATAATGTATTTAAGAATGGGAAAAAAACCTGTGCAACAGCAACAGAGAGAGGAGTGAGAATATGTGAGAGAAACAGCTCTGCAGACACCAAGGTCAGTGAAGTAAGGGGAGGAGGTGCTCCAGGCACCGTAGCAGAGATTCCCCTGCAGCCTGTGGTGAAGTCCATGGTGAGGCAGGCTGTCCCCCTGCAGCCCATGGAGGTTAATGGTGGAGCAGATATCCTGCAGCCCATGGAGGACCCCACGCTGGAGCAGGTGGATGCGCCCGAAGGAGGCTATGACCCCGTGGGAAGCCTGTGCTGAAGCAAGCTCCTGGCAGGACCTGTGGCCCCATGGAGAGAGGAGCCCACACTGGAGCAGGTTTGCTGGCAGGACTTGTGATCCCGTGGGGGACCCATGCTGGAGCAGTCTGTTCCTGAGGGACTGCACCTCATTGAAAGGACCCACACTGAAGCAGTTCGTGAAGAACTGCAGCCTGTGGGAAGGACCCATGTTGGAGAAGTTCGTGGAGGACTGTCTCCTGTGGGAGGGACCCAATGCTGGAGCAGGGGAAGAGTGTGAGGGGTCCTTCCCCTGGGGAGGAAGGAGCGGCAGAGACAACGTGTGATGAACTGACTGCAACTTCCATTCCCTGTACCCCTGCACTGCTGAGGGGGAGGAGGTAGAGAAAATCATGAGTGAAGTTAAGCCTGGGAAGAAGGGAGGGGTGTGGGTAAGGTGTTTTAAGATTTAGGTTTTATTTCTCATTATCCTACTCTGATTTGATTGGTAATAAATTAATTTCCCTGAGTTGAGTCTGTTTTGCCCGTGATGGTAATTGGTGATTGATCTCCCTGTCCTTATCTCGACCCATGAGCCTTTCATTATATTTTCTTTCCCCTGACCAGCTGGGAAGGGGGAGTGATAGAGTGGCTTGGTGGGGCACCTGGTGTCCAGCCAAGGTCAACCCACCACAGACACTAATTTACGGGATCTTGTGGTATGGCCTTGCACCCAGCAGGAAAGTAGCAGTTTAATTAAAAATCACTTCATTACCATTAGTACAAGGTGATTACAACTTCTTAGCTCTTGGCATCTTGAGACCTTGTAGGAAATAATGTTGAATTCTGGTAACAACAATGTAACAAAATTTATCTTGAGGCCTTGTAGGAGCGGAACATGGTTTTATTTTAAAACATAAAATGCTTCATTCGCTCTCATACACACATTCTCATAACAAGCATAGCATGTGTTTGTCCAAGTAGTCTGTCCAGCATTCAAGGATTAAGGGGCATGTACCCAGGGGGGCTGGCCAGGATTCCTTGTGATGACATGGAGGACAAGGAGCACTGTCTATCGAGTCATTATCATGTCTCTTGTCTTCTCCTAGATGGGCAGCCATGATAGTTGTGGATGTCCTTTTTATATCCGTTAGGAGCTGACCTCAATTATTTTTTTTTTCTCTCAGTCCTGTCCAACCTCTATGTATCACTTAGATTGATTCACTTTCCTTTGTCTCTGTACCTTTGTGTATTAGGGTGCTCATCCTGTTCAGGATGTGGGCTGTCCTTAATTTTCTTCTCCTGAGTACACTGCATGTACCGATGCAGGGATCTTCTTGATCTGCTCATCTAGGTGCCACAAACACTGTTTTTCTTACAACTCTCTTCTGGTTTCCCAGTGTTTCCCACACTTCCATTGATTCTCCAGTCTCATTTCTATTGCAGTTCTCTGCAACCTGGGAGGACATTTTGGGAGCAATTTTGAAGTCGCACTGAATGTCTCAGCTGAGGTTTTAAGGCTTCACTGGGGGCAATAGAGTCAGCCACTCTTTAACAATAAAGGCCAAAGCCTTGATCCTTTCATTAGAGGGCCCAGCAGAAGAAGGAGGTGATCATTTAAGCAGTTTTAGTGCATTATTGCACAAAGCAGGAAAAATATTCATAGACAAATATCCAGGATGTCAGCTGATTTTTTAAAAGAAACAGGATTTGCAGGATCATTGGTTCTCTGAAAAGGATTTTGGTGATTGGCAGTCCAGGATAAATGGGCACAAGAAGGACCCTTTTCTCTGACCCATTGATGTTTTTGTTTTTACATGTCATGGAAATCAGGAGATTTTTTAAAAGGACCTCACATTTGGTAACCTTGTATTAAAGATATCCATATATCTTAGCATCCAGAAGATTTTACTAAGTAGATCAAAGGTATATGATGTGTTCTAAAAAGAGCTGAAATTGAAAAATAATTTCTAAAATGAGTCAAATTAATCAGATCTATCTCTAATATGATCTCTTGCAACATACATCTTTGACCAAATACTATTAATAACGGTCCGCAGGATAATATGGCATTGGTAAGAATAATTTTAAAATCATCCTTTCATTGGCAGATTAAAACAAACAAAAAGCCTAGATAGAAATAGTCTACACAGTGGTGTATGATTTTTTTTTTTTAATTCAAGACCAAATTGTCTTTGATGAATTTAAGTTGGTCACAGCAGTTCCATTCCCCGCATCTGTAAAACCACAGTTACAGTGAAAGACAGCAAATATGAAGAATGTAACAATCCTTTAATACTATTTTCAACAAGCTGCAAATAAAATTGTAAAAATGCATTTTTTTCAAATGACTTTGTAGTTTTTAAGAATTTACATGAACTCAAGCATCCTTTAGCTGCAGTTTGTATAGCCCACTTTGTGAGGTGTTGTGGTTTAACCCAGCAGGCAGCTAAACACCGCACAGCCGTTTGCTCACTCTTCCCTCAGTGGGATGGGGGAGAGATTGGAAAAAAAAAAAAGTAAAATTTGTGGGTTGAGATAAAGACAGTTTAATAGGAGAGAAAAGGGAGGGAAAATAATAATAATAATAATAATAATAATAATAATAATAATAATAATAATAATAATAATAATATAATGATGATAAAAGAATACACAAAATAAGTGATGCACAGTGCAATTGCTCACCACCCACCGACACCCCCCCAGGCCAACTCCCCCCAGTTTATATACTGAGCATGACGTCATATGGTATGGAATATCCCTTTGGCCAGTTTGGGTCAGCTGTCCTGGCTGTGCCCGCTCCCAGCTTCTTGCTGGCAGGGCATGAGAAGCTGAAAAGTCCTTGACTAGTGTAAGCACTGCTCAGCAGCAACTAAAACATCAGTGTGTTATCAATGTTGTTCTCATCCTAAATCCAAAACACAGCACTATACTGGCTGCTAGGAAGAAAATTAACTCCATCCCAGCTGAAAACAGGACAGTATCTGCCCCGTGTTCTATACCATCTCTGTCATGCCCAGGTCCCCACACTTTCCAAGACATTCCAATTAATCACCACCACTTTTCCTGTCTTTTGATATATTTACACACAGATATCATGCCCTTAGTCTATGGGCCATCCCTCTAAAATGTTTGTTGAGTTCATTTAGTCCATGACTTTGGGCTCCATCTCCCATAACAGTCCTTCAGGGCAGGAGAGATGGTGTGTGGTGTTGCATTGTTGCATGCTGAAGCCAGTTTTGGTCCCATCATGGCTGCACTTGTCCAGTTCTATCATCGCTGCATTTTGCTCGGTTTCATCAAAGTTCATTCTTCATTAATTGAGGTGATTCTTACTGTAATACTCTTGATACGGCATATAGCCACCATAGGAGTGCTGATACACAGCAATTAACATCATACAATTTAATTCATTGGCTATTCTCACCCAAAATCAAATCCACTTGAGGTACACATTGGACTTCCCCATCCTTCCGCATCACCCACCAAGTGCACCCAGGTCCTTGAGCAAAAGCAATCCCACGGATGGGTTTGCCTCTACCCGAGGCAGCAATAACCCAGACTGTCTTCCCCAGCATAGTTTTTATGTGCACTACAGGGACTTTATCCCCTTCTACAGTATGTAAAAGTTCTGACTGGGCAGGGCCAGCTCGACTGGCAGATCCCCGAGTGTTGACTAACCAGGTGGCCTTTGACAAATGTGTGTCCCAATGTTTGAATGTCCCACCACCCATTGTGCTCAGTGTGGTCTTTAACAGCCCATTGTATCGTTCGATTTTCCCGGAGGCTGGTGCATGATGGGGGATGTGATACACCCACTCAATGCCGTGTTCTTTGGCCCAGGTGTCTATGAGGTTGTTTCGGAAATGAGTCCCATTGTCTGACTCAATTCTTTCTGGGGTGCCATGTCGCCATAGGACTTGCTTTTCAAGGCCCAGGATAGTGTTCCGGGTGGTGGCATGGGGCACGGGATATGTTTCCAGCCATCCGGTGGTTGCTTCCACCATGGTAAGCACGTGGCGCTTGCCTTGGCAGGTTTGTGGGAGTGTGATATAATGGATCTGCCAGGCCTCCCCATATTTGTATTTCAGCCATTGTCCCCCATACCAGAGAGGCTTTAATCGCTTGGCTTGCTTGATTGCAGCGCATGTTTTGCATTCATGAATAACCTGTGCAATAGAGTCCATGGTCAAGTCCACCCCTCGATCACGAGCCCATCTATATGTTGCATCTCTTCCTTGATGGCCTGAGGTGTCATGGGCCCACCGAACTATAAATAATTCACCTTTATGTTGCCAGTCCAGATCCACCTGAGCCCCTTCAATCTTAGCAGCCTGATCCACCTGCTGGTTGTTTTGATGTTCTTCAGTGGCCCGGCTCTTGGCTACGTGAGCATCTACGTGACAGACTTTTACAACCAGGTTCTCTACCTGGGCAGCAATATCTTGCCACAATGCGGCAGCCCAGAGGGGTTTGCCTCTGCGCTGCCAGTTGCTCTGCTTCCATTGCTGCAGCCACCCCCACAGGGCATTTGCCACCATCCATGAATTAGTACAGATAGAGCACTGGCCACTTTTCTCGGTCAGCAATGTCTAAAGCCAGCTGGATGGCCTTTACTTCTACAAATTGGCTCCATTCACCTTCTCCTTCAGCCGTTTCTGCCACTTGTCACATAGGACTCCATACAGCAGCTTTCCACCTCCGATGCTTTCCCACAAGACGACAGGACCCATCAGTGAACAGGGCATATTGCTTCTCATTTTCTGGTAGTTCATTATACATTGGGGCCTCCTCAGCATGCATTATCTCCTCCTCTGGCAATATTCCAAAATCTTTGCCCTCTGGCCAGTCCATGATCACTTCCAGGATTCCTGGGCAACTGGGGTTTCCTATTCGAGCCCGTTGTGTGATCAGTGCGACCCACTTACTCCATGTAGCATCAGTTGCATGATGTGTACAGGGGATCCTCCCTTTGAACATGCAGCCCAGCACCGGCAGTCGGGGTGCCAGGAGGAGCTGTGCTTCAGTGCTGATCACTTCTGAAGCAGCTCAAACCCCTTCATATGCTGCCAATATCTCTTTTTCGGTTGGAGTATAGCAGGCCTCGGATCCTCTGTATCCCCGACTCCAAAACTCTAGGGGTAGACTTTGAGTCGACTAGGAAGAAAATTAACTCTATCCCAGCCAAAACGAGGACATGAGGGTATTATGTCAGTGTTGTTGCCTTTTACCATTAATCTGCATAATTATAATTATAATTTGAAGTTTGGTTTGACTAAAGAAAAAAACCATCATGTTAAACATCTCTTCAAATAAGAACCAAACCTTTGAGGTTTTCTTTTTTTTTTAATTCTTTTAATTATAAGGGGTAGACAAAATGGCATACAAAACCATTTTTAAAAAGCATTTTATAGAACCAACAGAGATATAAATGCATTAAAAGCTGCCTAACAGCATTAATAAGAGTTGTAAATGATACAGTGTTAACTGTGGTAATTTTCAGAACTTTATGTCAAAGCAGCACTTTTTTCATATTTTTTAATTTAATAGGCAACTGACTGAAACTTCTGTTACTGCAAAATCTACTGGAGTTTTTGTTGGGTTTCTATGTGCTAATCATCTGAGATGGGCAAAAGGTGATAGGGTAATGTCATAGTAGAGCAGGGTCAGAAAGGATTAATAGTGAAATTCTACAAATATGTATTTTTCAAATGCAATGTAAATTTGATTTAATGAAAATTTTTTAGATCAAATTCATTGCTTTGAAAGTGAGTACAATTCTATCTAAATTTTGGGGGATTTCCCCATTTTTTTTTAAATTAACCAAAACCTGAAATGTAAATGTCCATTTGCATGGATTTAAGCACTGAAAGATTAGCACTTATTACATAATTCTTGTAATGAAAAGTGTCTACTAGAAAATTCACTTATTTCCTATCTGCAAGCCAAATTTAAAATGACAGCATGCATAGAATTAGAAGACAAACTATTGCAGTGCTTACTAGTTTTTTTTTCTGCATTTTCTTTTTTCTGATTCTCTTCGCCTTTGATGATGATTAAATGAACTTAAGTTTTTGTCTGAATTTTTACAAAACAAAGGCTGAGCAAAGTACCATGCATGTTTCAAAAAGTGATTTGAGTACCTTTGATCTTCTGTGTGATTTGTAGGTGAAGACTTTTCAGGAGGCGATCAAAATTGTCTTTGCATCTTCTCACAATCTTGTTGCAAGTAAAGAGCACAATTCTTCTATTTTTTCTCTACCTGAGGCTCTCCAACTCCTTAAAACATGTTTTTCAAAAATATTTCTTCCTCTTTTAATATGATTTAACCTAAATATTTTTCCTGGAATTGATAACTTGAATGTCAGACCCTCAAAGGCAAATTTCTCATTGACTTCTGTGCTGAAAGATCAGTCTCTATATTTTCTCCATGTTCTCTCTTTCCATATTTTTTAAAATAAGCTGGTAAAGCTTCTCAGCATTATTATTCTGAATTCTGTTTCTTTCCACCCATATGCAATTGGAATAATTGCAACAGGACTGAAAATGCTATGGAGTTATTGTCATGAACAAGTTCATTGCAATGACTAACAACATTAGTGAAAAAGAAACAAACATAAGACATACTTAGATTATGTACATACACAAAACAGTAAAGTATGGAGAAAGTTGGAGAAAGTAAGTAAGTGTTAAATTATGATGGTGGTGATGAACAACATCAGACTTGCCCTGGAGATGTTGGAAAATATGTTGAAAAAGATGTCTTGCAATTTCTCATTTACCAAATTGGTTTCTAAAATGTGCATAAATTAAAATATTTCACAGAACTATCTTTTTATTGCTCTTCATTATTCTATGAAGAATGGAAGGAATTATAGTTAACAATTTAAAAACACTATGCCTTCAGAATGAAAACTTGAAACTATATGTAATAAGAGAGATGCTTGTATATTATGTTTCCTTTTTGGCAATCTTTTCATACATAGAATATAAGTAGGCAAAATATTTACAGCCTCTCAACCCACTGCTAACTAACTCCTTTTCACAATTATCCATATCCCTTATGCTAAATGGATAAGCCAGATAAACAACCACAAACATTAAAGAATTTATGCACATATTGCAACTCCTCCTATTTTACTGAGTAAATGGCATACATGGAATCTTAAAATTCTATTTAAAATTGACAATTAATAATACAAAACAAAAATTCTACATTGGACAAGAACTAGAGGTTTTCATTTTTAGAAAAGAACTTTATTGTGTGACATGGAAAACATAGGGATTGTGATTAATGGGAGAGCAGAGTTATGCAGTATCTATCTTTCAAGCAAGGCATGTTCTCACATCACCGCTGGTAAGGGTTAAGTATTTATTACATACCCATCAGGGTCTTTACCAAAGACAAAAAAAGGAATTGTTCCCACAGGTCATTCCTGTATTGGCTGAGAACTGAACTGGAATTCCACATGAGAAATAAAGAGTCTGGAGGAAAGTGGACTGAGTTTGAACTTTTGAACTCCTAAACGTTTTTGAATGGGCACATCTTGTAGTCATTAAGCTGTAATGCAGGAACAAAATATTATATAGTTCTGTACTACATGCTTGTGTATTTATATAGGTATGTATATCCACACATGTATAATAGTATGTAATAGAGCATACTCTTATAGGATGGCAATAGGTCAAAGGTATCTTAATATGTCAAATTTTAAGACATTTTACTTTCCATATATTTCTTTATATTTACTGATTTGGGCAAGGAAGTCCTATTGCTTTCACTCTAAATCTGAAAAATATGCAAACACTGAGGTGATCATTCCTGTGGAAATTCTTGGTTTTGATAGCATTTGTATGCCTTATCAGTGCTGGTTGCAGAGAAAATGAAAATTCCCTCTTTTCTGTTTACATAGAACATAAAAACAAATAAACAAATCAACCCACCTCCCCTCTTTTGTTCTCTTCCTTGCTTTCATTATCTAGCCTTTGACATACTGAAGTAACTTTCCATATTATTTTATTACTTCAGGGGCAAATCTTACACTTGTTTCCACCCTATGGAAACACTCGCCAACCTAGAGCTGTTCAGTCTAGTAGTTTAAGGGTTATTAAGGTTACACGGCTCATCTCCTTGCCCCTTCCAGATCAGCTTCACAACTTCACAGAAATTCCCTGCACAACAGGCCTTTGAAGGAGTATTAGAGGCAGAATCCACTTGTTAATGCTTCCCCTCAAGCAGTTGCTGACACTATTGCAGTCTCTGAGTTTCAGTAACATTTGCAATGCGGGTTAGAATGAGGATTATTTTGACCTAAAGATCATGAAGAATTTTTTTGTGTTAAGCTTGGACACGCATGGAGCTGACCCCATCTGATACTGCCTTTTTAATTGCTTTTTTCATAATATAAACATCACTCTATCATGCTTTGCTAATAAAGTTCTTTTATACGTTCTTTTATATGAAGAATCTTGTTACTCCCTAACTATCATTATGTTTCCAAGAAATTAAATACAGAATTTACTGGTCACAGTATGATATTGTCACATAGAAACAAAAAGCCCAAAACCCTGTGTGAGGAATCTCTGACAGGACATGTTCACATTAAGATTTTAGTTAAGATCAGAGAAGTATTTCTGAAGTGAATCTCCCAATTGGCTCCTTTACTGCACTTGTTGGTGTCGCAGAGGCACTTGTTGGTGTCATGAAGCAGTCACTCCGCCCACAAGTGAAACTCCTTTCAGACGAAACTAACCTGACCGTGTGCTCCCAGGCACTCCAGCTGCCTAAAAGTGTCCAGTTGATGGGACCAGACTAGTTTTACCGTAATAATCTCTGAAACATATATAGCATCAACATCAGGCCCTCAGCATCAACTGTTTAGCTCTACCAACTTACTCCTACTATGCAGCACTACTTGCTAATTGTAAAGGCAGTGGACTGTCCTCCAGCAGTGGCTATTGTACCACCAGAAAAATATACAAGTCTGATGACAACTGCCAGCAGTGTTGCTGTGCAAGAGGAGGAAGCAAATTGCTTGTAACTGTAGCCTTAGCCTGGTTATCCATATTGCCTGGATGTTGGCTCTATGTTTCTCAGTTTTTACTATGAGAATTTAGAGATTGTGATCACTGGTTAAAGAGTAGCAGTTCCATAAACATTTTAATGCTGCTATTAGTAAAAGAGGAATTCATTTCTCACTGGTATAATATAGATTAGAACTAGATAATTCATTTGTAAATACAGCCTTTGAAATATTGTGAAGAACATTTCAGAAGCACAGAAGAATAAGGAAATGAATATTTCCAAGTTCCTGAGAGGCTGTTACTAAATACAGTAAGTAAAATGCATATATTTGTTACAGCCCTGTAGTTATGTACACTAGGAGATGGCTCTGTCATACAAATTAGAAAATCAAAACATCTATTGAGTCGTTAAGGTAATGCTCTTCTCAAGGTATGATTCTCTCTACAAAGTGCTGTCTAGATATTTATATGGTCCAGTTTTAAATGGTTTAAGAAAAGGTCTTCCAGATTTCACACCAGGACACTGTTTTGTAATTGAATGCATATCATTCTGAGAATGCTTTACAAGTGATTGGCACTCTTCAGAATATATTTATAACATAGCTCTGGTAAAACAAACAAGCATACTCAAATTAGATCCTGAGGAAGCTAATTTTCTTTCCCAGCCGCTGCAGTACATCTGTCATTTTCCTCACTATTGCTATAGTGTTGTCATGCTCAGGCATATATCCCATAAAAGCTTATCCTCAGCTCTAACCTGTGTTTTATTCTTTGCTTCCTCTTAACTGCCTCCATGTAAAACCCTTATGTCCAGTGTGTATGTGCTTCAAGTCCGGACTCAACTGCATGAGATATTGACAGAAGTATTACAATTGCTGGAGATATGGACGGAAGCATGATTTTTCTTTAAAGAAGGCTTTTTTTCTGTCCACCTTGTAATGAAAATGCAGCCATCATTTGGGTTACTGAGATGAGCCAAGCAACTATTAGAAGATGTCTTGCTGCACAGAAGGGTACAGCGGGATTTTGCTTACCTTTGCAAGTTCTGCAAGCAGCATGGTTTAGGGAGAAACATTTGAAATCTTCAGGCATTAAAATATCTTGAGGAAGTTGGTAGAGGTGGGTGTCAAATAAATACTCCTCTAGCATGAGTGACTACATGCAGTCATTATGACAATGCAATCTCGCCTGTCTGTGCAGGGTTCATGCTTCAAGCACTCCAGTTTGCATATGAGAAGTCATGAAATGTTCTTATTGTAAGCATGAATGAATTCTTCTTAAAGATCTGGAAGTAGAAAATACCATTGAGATATTCTACATCTTCCTCAGTATTTTCCTGCATCCTGCTAAAATAGCTACTGAACCACAAATAGGAGGAGTACATCAGTTGTGCTAGTCCTGCAGCTTGATACAGGTTGGATTCAAAGAAAGAAGTATGCTGAGCTGGAAGTGTCCTAGGTGGACTGGCTAAAAATATTGTTGTAGAAAGCCTTAGGAAAGAAAAATATATTTTGTTAAAACATCTCACAAAGTGGCTGGATTGGTTCAAATAACAAAATTCCAAAACAGCTTCCCAGGCTGTGCTGGTGCATCTATATCTTGCACTGCAGAAACAACTGGAAAGGAGTATGTGACCACTGCCTAAATGTAAATGCTGTCTAATCAAAGCCTGCTGTTGCCAAACAGAGGAGTGCTGGGAACCCCCTGCTCTCCATCATGTCCCCAGAAATCCTGGAGCACAAACTAAGTATGTTTCAGTTGTGCTTGATTCTGCATCTGTTTTGGGAGTGCGGTGTAAGGTGTTGGCAGCAGGGGGGCTGCAGGGCGGCCTCTGTGAGGAGAGGCCGGGGCTGCCCCGTGCCGGACACAGCCGGTTCCAGCCGGCTCCAACCGACCCACCGCAGGGCACGGCTGAGCCCAGCAGCCAAGGCGGTGGCACCTCGGCGAAACGTATTTAAGAAAGGGTAAAAATGCTGCACAACAGAGATGCGTGAGTAAAAAAAAAAAATTTGAGAAACAGCCCTGTGAACACCAAGATCAGAGGAGGAGGAGGTGAGCGTGAGGGGAAGGTGTTTATTTTTTGTCTTTGTTTCTCACTATCCTACTCTATTTTAATTGGCAAGAAATTAAATTATTTTTCCCCAAGTCGAGTCTGTTTTGCTTGTGATGGTAATTGGCAAGTTACCTCCCTGTCCTTATCTCAACTCATGAGCTTTCATCTTATTTTCTCCTCCCTGCCCTGCTGAGGAGGGGGAGTGATTGATAGGCTGGTGGGGGTCTGCAGCCGTCCAAGGTCAACCCGCCACCCATCATAGGTATTCACACATGACCTTGGCAACTCCAGGTGCACATATCTGGGAGTTCAGGTCCGGGAACACTACCTATGTGTGAGTGAGCACTAACTGTTTCAGGAAAAATGAGTTTGATGCTTCCTTTAGAACTGTACAAGCTAAGTGCCGTATGCAGTCAGGGTCACACAGGAAGTGGAGGCCAGACAGGGAAAGGACAAGGTGCACTGTGACATTATGTATGTACATGTTATGATGTTTCAGGATTTTTTAAAATTCATTTAAACATAAAAAACTAAATCCCTTGAAAGCACAAAACAGAAGTTCTTCAGTGAAATGAAATCTCCTGCTACCTGCTGTTATAGACTAATTGCTCACAATCAATGAACTCTTATCTTTTTAATTTCAAAATTATTAGTATTACTTTGGTTATTAGCGTAATTTGGTGTTATCCTTTTTTTCTTTCCAAATTAAAATGCATGATGATATGCTCTAAAATGAATAAGAAGTTTAATTATTTTTCCAAGGGAAAACATTTAATTTAAGTTTATACTCAATACTCCTGTAGAATACACCAATGTTATCATAAAAAGTCAATTTTGTTATGTGAGCAAAGTAACTGAAAACTGTGCTCGGAGTGTATGGTTAAAATGCTTGGCTGGTGGTAAGTTGATACAGCAAGAATTCATCAGTATCTCACGGTCCATATGTTTTCCCCCTTCAGTCCTGGTATTTCACCTTAGTTCATTGACTTGATTTCCGAGTCTCCCATTTAATGATCGTTCTCCTCTTTAACTCAACTTTCCTTTTGCTAAACCATTCCCTGCTTCTGTCTGATCCCTCAGACACTTCCTTAGACATCTGGCCTCTGAATCTTACTTAGCAAATCGCTGAGTCCCTTTTGAATAACAGGTAAGGGTCCCACACTCAATAGTTCTGTCTCTACCTACTTTTCTTTTGGCTTATCACAATAATATATCTAGTTATCTGTTAGCTTCATTCAAATTCCTTCTGAACAAACACATTTTAATCTTCATAGTCTTTCAGCTGAGATTATCCCATTGATAAACTATCATATTCAAGAAAGTTTATAGAATCACTAGAGATAATGCCGTTCCTTGTCTTCATATGCGCTTTGGGATGGTCTTCCGGGCTATTTTGAATGTGACTACTGAGCTTTCATAAAATATAGATCTTCTGATTTTGTTGGACAGATATTCAGAATACTTGATTTGTTTAAAATTTTCAAATTTAAAGCTACTCTTCTCTCTTTGCATATTTTTAAAAGATGACAATACTTAATTTCCTGCTTTGAGTTTTGATTTTATGCTGATCTTTTTTTTATTATTATTTTTAAATTTAAGGGCGACTTTACAGCTTTTTCTCATCTACACTACCCCACAATGCTTCCTACTGTAAAACATCTTCATTTGTTCATTTCAGTCTTGGTTGTTTTATGATGAAGAACAGCCGGTCTGTATGGAACTCAAACATCATTACACTCAATTCTAATTAGTCTCTTCTTCCATTTTCACAAGAATGTACCTCATTCATTTTCATTGTTTGACTGCATCTAACATTCCTATTTGGTCCTTCAGGATAAAGTCTTTCTGGGTATGAGATTAATTCCATTAGGACTTTTCTTGATCTTGACCTCTACATTGCTTCCAGGTCAGCTGATATTTAATTCTGAACCTTCTTGGTTTTGCTTATACGTACATCTAATTTGCCACCTCCGGATCACTGTCAAAACATTGAACTTCCTGTCACAGTAATCGTAACTCTCTCTTTTTACCATTTTTTTTTCTACATTTGCATTCTATGAAAATCTAAGCCAGTGAAGCACTTAAGATCCAAGTGGTAAAATATCTCACCGCTATCATGACCCTGTACAAAATCCTATGGTTATGCAGTTTCAATTATGCATTTGGACAGTTCACTGAATTTTCCCTTCAGTACACCCTGCAGCTATATATTGTCTCAAAGGAGCTGGAAGGGAATCAGAAAAACTTTGTTCCATAGAATCAGATGGTTATGTTTGTTCAGAAATCCATAAATAGGAAACATCATGAACGAGAAAGTTTCTCTGCCTTACGCCTGGGCCAGCATCTCTATTTCAATATGCATCTCATGATTCTGTTCCATACCATTTGAATCATTGCTCTCTGACAACAATATCATGGTGAGACTAATGATGTGAAGAAAACAGGTTATTTAAATTAAGTCTTGTACATATAACCTTCAATTTACTTGTTTTGAAATATCCTAATTTCTTTAACCTAAATAATTTTTATCATAATGGAACTAGACAGGACTGTTTTTGAGAAGTGATCTTTCTGTGACCAGATAAAGATTTATTTGCAAGTAAAAGAGATAAAAAATATTTTGGGAAATGCTGAGAAATGAAGACATGGCTAGATATGTGCAAAGTATAGATGAAGTTAAAAATCGTACTGACTAGGTCATTAACCATAATGAGAGTGTATAGGAAACTAGAGGAGTGTACATTATCTGCATTCCAGCTGTTTCTCAGTGAGGATGAAGGAAAATGAAACTTCACCTGGGAAACTTTGTTTTTTTTCTCTCATGATATGTTTAAAGCACATCTGTTACAGAATTAAAAAGAATATTATGTCAGAATTGCCAGGAGAAAGATCCGATTGTTCTTTTAATTTTACAGTGACTGCAGGTAAAGTTTCATCCTTCAGCCTAGATTTAAATGTGGTTTGAGAGAGAATTACGTGTTCTGTTCCATTTGTTCAGAAGTTCTTCAGAGAGTTACCATTAAAAAAACAACCTAGAATCACAAATAAAGTGAGAGGTAGATAAGACATCATACTTCTCGTGACTACAATAAAGAAGATCCATAATCTGAGATCTTGTTATCCTAAGACTAGTCTGAAAGAAGGTGGTCATCACCCACAGGATATACTTGCCTATGCACACAGGAAGTGGAAGTATATATGGAAAATGGAACTATCGATGGGATACCGGGGAGGGTTATAAAATCACGCTCTGACATGCTGAAATGGAATTAGAAAGATGAAAATTCAGATGGAGTTAAAAATGGATAGAGATAGGAAGGAGAATAAGAAGGACTGCTAAAGATACATCAGAAACAAAAGGAGGGCCAAAGAAAAAATTTGGCCTGCTGGATGAAGTGGCCTGTCACTGATGAAGGACACTGAAAGGTCTGAAGTACTTGCTACCTTCTTTGCCTCATCTTTTCTGGTAAGGACTGGTCTCGGGCCTCCTAGATCTCTGTGCCTAGTAGATGAGTTTGAGGGAGAGAGGTATTATCCATAGTAGAGAATGATTTGAGTTAGGTACTATTTAATCCAGTTGGATATGCACAAGTCTATGCAACCAGATGGGATGCATCTGAGGGTGCCGAGGGAGCTGGCCAATGTAATTCTGAGGTCTTCCTCTGTGGTCTTTGAAAGGTCATGGTGACTAGCAGATTTTTCCTGCTGACTAGAAAAAGTCATCTTCAAAAAGAACAAAAAGAAGGACCTAGCGAACAACAGGGCAGTCAGCCTCACGTCAGTCCCTGGGAGGTTATAGAGCAAATCCTCGTAGAAGCCAGTTCAAGATACATAAAGGCCAAGAAGGTGATTTGGAACAGCTAGCATAGGTCTAATAAGGGCAAACTGTGCCATACCAATGATTATGCCTTCTCTGAGAAGATGGCTGGCACTGGGGAGAGCAATGAATGACATTTGCTTTAGCAGTGTCTAGTCTTCTGACAATGTCTCCCATAGCATAGTTGTATCCAAGTTGGGGAGATATGGACTGGATGGGTAAACTACAAACAGGAAAAAAATTGGCTGGACCATTAGGCTTAATGGTTCAAAACCTAACTGGCAACCAGTTATGAGTGGTGTTCCTTGGGTGATACTGAAGTTGATGCTATTTAACATCTTAATCAACAACCTGGTTAGGGGACAGAATATTTCTTCATTAAGTCGATGTGAGACCTCAGGCTGGGAAGGACTGCTTGATACACTGGATGGAAGAGCTGGCATTCAGAGAGACCTTGACAAGCTGGAGATAGAGGCCAACAGAAACTCAAGAATTCATCAAAGACAAAAAGTCCTATCATCTGAGATGGAATAAACTCATGGAACATTACAGCGTGCCAGCTAGGAAGATGCACTGTAGAAAAGGATTGTGCAGCCCTGGTGGACAAAACACCCTTGAAGCAATGAAAGCTAACTGCATACTATGTTAGTAGTGTCGTCAGCAAGTCAGTTGTTCCTTTCTCTTTGATACGCTAAGGCCATATATATGATACTATGTCCAGTATCGCTCTGTCCTGTACAAAAGAGAGATTGACAAGCTTCAGAAAGTCCAGCAATTGACTACCAGGACGATTAGGGGCTGGAGCATATAATGCAGGAGGTGAAGATGATTCAATAAGAGTTATTCAGGTTGGAGGAGAGAAGATCAAGGACATCTAACTGCAGTCTACCAAAAGTTAAAGGGGTTTACAGAAAAGGTGGAACCAGACTTCTCTCAGCCATGCACAGTGAAAGAACAAGAGACAATAGGCACAAATTGCAGCAAGAGACCTTCCAGTTGGATACATAAAGAAAAAAATAAAAAAAATCAAAAATCACAGTCGGGGTAATTAAGCACTAGAGGAGGCTGCTCAGAGAGGCTGTGAGAATTCCATCCTTGGTGATATTCAAAACTTGACTGGACACAGCCCTAAACAACCTGACCTAACTTTGTTGTTGATCCTGCTTTAAGAAGAATGTAGACTAAATGACTTAGAGAAAGCTCTTGCAACCTAAAGCATTTTATGCTTCAAAAACATTTCAGGACCATTGTCTACTGTTATTTGTGGTGTAGTCAAGCTGCTTGTTTTTTCCTGGGGTTGAATTCATTCAGCTTCCCATCTGGACCACACTCTGAGTTACTACAAAGCCCATTACCTCCCATTTGGTCTGCTGTTGTTGCTTGATTAATTGTTTCCACAGAAGTTGCTCTTGTGATAGCTGGTAAGCCTGGGTTTTGGACCATTTTATATCAATTACACCCCTGTACCCCCTAGAAATAAGTGGTGTCAGTGTTACTCTTCAAGTAACTCGCATCTCCCCATAAATTGTCATATTACTGTGTGAATGGCTGGGCTCCTATACCTACAGATTGAACCAGGGTGTGGACTGAGGGTTTGATATATAACCCCTTACTGCACAACCGGATGCACATATAATTGTGGAATTTTGCTACGTTGTCCAGCTCTTTGCTTTTCTTCTTGCTCTCTGAAAGGCTCCTCTTGCTCACCTGCTCTAGGCCAAGCATCCTAAGGGGCTGCCTGCCTCTCTGTCTGTGGTTTGATTCTGTATGCTTTTAGAGAATTTCCTAGATCTGAATAGGAAGAGGTAACTTGACACCCCAGCACACTGCAAAATAAGTGGTCATTTTTTAATGACTATACTTTTATGTAATGGCATATGCAAATGCAACCTCAGATCATCCTGAATTGTAAGATAACATGTGCAACACCAGCTCAGAACTAGGTAAAACTAATAAGTATAATCATTCTCTATCTAAATTAAAGCAGGAAGACAAAGGTTTAAATATCAGTCAGCCAATAAACTGCAGATTTGCAGGGTCTAATTCCTGTATCAGAGAACGACTCCTTAGGTTAGTACAATTAGTACTTTATGGAAATCAGTCATGTTATATGATTTGCATGTTTTCTTTTATCGGTTACTAACTTTCAAACTGATTGATGAATTCTAGGTACAACCCTAAGCTGAGGTTCCATTTTCATGGAATCACAGAATCATAGAATCATAGAACAGTTTGGGTTAGAAGAGACCTTTAAAGGTCTTCTAGTCCAAGCCCCCTGCAATGAGCAGGGACGTCTTCAACTCGATCAGGTTGCGCAGAGCCCCGTCCAACCTGACCTTGAATGTTTCCAGGGATGGGGCATCCACCACCTCTCTGGGCAACCTGTTCCAGTGTTTCAATACCCTCCTCGTAAAAAAATTCTTTCTTATATCTAGTCTGAATCTACCCTCTTTTAGTTTAAAACCATTACCCCTTGTCCTATCACTACAGGCCCTACAAAAATGTCTGTCTCCAATGGGGTGAGCAGCATCTCTGGAGATCACCTAGTCCAACCACTCTGCTTACAGACAGGGTCAGCTACAGCAGGATGTCCAGTAGTGTTCTGGATATCTCCAAGGATGGAGACTCCACAGTCTCTCTGGGAAACCTATTCTAGAATTCAATCACCTTCTCAAAAAAAATAAAAAAGTTTAAATGGAATTTCTTGTATTTCAGTTTGTACGCAGTGCCCCTTGTCCTGTCACTGGGTACCGCAGAGAAGAGTCTGGTTCCCTCATCTTCACTCCCTCCCATCAGGTATTTATAAACAGTGATGAGATCCCCCCTGAGCCTTCTGTTCTCCAGGCTGAACAGTCCCAGTTCTTCTACCCTTTCCTCATACATCAGGTGTTCCAGTCCTTAATCATCTCCATGGCCTTTCACTAGATTTGCTCTATTATGTCCATGTCTTTGTTGTACTGGGGAGTCCAGAACTGGACCCACTACTCCAGATGTGAGTGAGGTGCTGAGCAGAGGTAAAGGATCACCTCCCTCAACCTACTGGCAATGTTCTTCCTAATGCAGCCCAGGATGCTGTTGACTTGCCTTCCTTCAGAGCACGTTGCTGACTCATTAATTTCTTATTACATTGGGATGCTTAGTTAAGAATTTAATTTATTTAAGTGTGGCGTCTTACTAATTGGTGATAAAACTCATAAACAACATTCTTGTATTTTTCTTCAAAATTGCAACGAGGGCTCTGAGAGGTATTCATTACTATGTTTACAACCAACTGTGTTTTCTTCCAGGGTTGTCTGTTTTAAAGTTTCTAAAGGATGTGTCAATGTCAGGGGAATTATATAGCATGCATGATCTTAGTGAACCATGCATGGCATACAGGTTTTATCTTTAATGTTTAATATGATGATCTGACAAATTTTTTATTTCTCCATCTGGCTTTTAGTGACATGTTGCTGGATAGGTACATTTACCTGCAATAACTCTGGTGGTGGTCACGTTGGTTATAATGACATGTCTTCCTTGCTGAAGGAAGGCACGTTACAGACACATTTCTGAGGAGACATTTTGGACTGTACAGAGTGATATAAATTTCAAATTGATAACTTCACTCCTGCCACATAACACATCTTTCTTACACTAAAACATTTCTTTATCCTTCACATACCACTCTTATTCCATCACTTGGGAATTCCTTACTGACCCATTCAAGATTGAAAACTGCAGTTTTTCAGCTACTCATACTAGTAAAATGTATTAAAAAAACAAACTAAAATGTCATTATCTTTCTTCCCTGCATATAGCCAATAAGGAATGTCCTCTATGTTTCATGAAATCTATATTTATGGATCAGAGATTTATTTTATTTTGCTTTTATTTTTTTGAAAGAGGGTAGAAAAAAGGAAGCTCTGAGAGAAATCTTGTTACTATTTTACTGACAGTATGAAATTGTCTTGCTGTCCCAGAGGTTAATAAGAAAAAAAATCTCTTATCGGACATCAAAGAAAATGCAGAATTATCACAACAGCAAGCAATATTCTCTCATTCTCTAATAATAAACAGCGCACGTTGCTACAGGAAACAAATGTACCCAACTGAATAGATAAATCCATAAATGAGAGCGGACATTTTGCTTCAGCTAAGAAGCAAACTGAAAAATATTTGTATGTGGCTGGAGCCAAACTATATTAGTAACAGTGAGCTTTACTAGAAACCACACTGCTTTTAGTGGTCCTTTAGCACTATCCACTAACACATTATGGACAGTTGTAATAGAAAGCAAACCCCTTGTTGAAGAACTCTCCGTTTTAAGAGAAGAGGAATACAAAACCCTGACAGACAGTATTTTCAGTTTAACTTCATAGATGGAAAGGAAGCAGAAATTATTAGGATCCAATAAAAGGGTTCAGGCGTTAGAGAGAATATATTGCCTAAATCCAAAATGGTGTTGCTGAGAAACCACTCAGCTGTTGCTTAGCTCTGGAATTTCATAAGCTTTGCATGCACCTTATTTTTTTTCCTTTAAGCTTTCCCAAACTTAAGAGTTGCACCTTTGCGCCTTCTTGAATGAGTACTGTAACCACTATCCTGATAGTAGAAAACAAAAGGTTTCTTCTGAATGGGTTTTGAAAGAAATGAGTGAGCCCTGACAGTGCTCAAGGATCAAGGATCTAGTTCATATTTTCAGGGAAAGGTTCAATGCTATGAATGCTGAGTATTTCATGTGTCTTCATAAATTCATGTGGGTAGAGGAGCGAGGTGCTGGATGCACTCTGTTTTTGGTGTTTTCTTAGAGACCAGTCTGTTTCATGCTGCGTTTGGAGGGCAGCAAACTGCCTTCCCAGGGCCTGTTCAAAGGGGCCAAACTCCTGCCTAGGACTTTCAGTGCTTACTTTGGGGCAAGTGGCTAAACACCAGGGTTGGGGAATCCCAAGCAGCTTGAGCAAAAGGTAACTCAAAAAGAATCTGTTGAATATCTATCTTCTGAACCCTAAGTCCTTGCCTTTGCCATGAATCATCTTAATTCTCAGTGCATACAGGCCTTAAAAAGATCTGACTTGTTTTCCTGTCATAAGAAGTCTAATAAACCTTCTTTCTGAGTCAAGGATTTTATTTCATTTCAGATTTCTCACTTTAAATATGCTCTATTAATTTCACCTGATTTCAGTTTGCTGATATTTTGCTTCTCAGTTCCATTTAGCATCAAAGAAAACACTAAACAAGCTATCAGGAGTTATTCTGAACTTTCAATAATATTTTTTTAAAAAGCCTAGCCCTTGTAATGCCAGAAATAAGCTAGGACTTCACTTTGCTAGTGCTAGTACTTTTTTACCTTGAATGCAAATGAAGTCTCTGAACTTTTTCCTCTAGAATTGTGATATTTAACATTGTTATCACACCAAGAAATAAACAATTGTTTAAGGAAATGGGTGAGAGTTGTTCTCAGTGCTACAGTGCTGAGTCAGTCATGCAGAACTAATTTCCTGGCTGTCTCTGAATGCACATAAAGCTGCTCTGTAGCTGCTGCTGACAATGAACTAGTGACTGGAAAAAGGAATCTTAAACACAGTCACATCTCTTGACTGTTAAAATCCTTTACACAAAGCATGCTGATCTGATGTAGTGTAGTAAGCAGTACCCTTTTTTTTTGAGTGTTAGTAAAAGAAGTTTTAATACCAGAAGCTGTTGCTAAGTAGCCAAATGCTTCCAAAATATATCTTTCTTGCTAATAAAACTGTTTTTTTTCTGCTAATGAATATACTTACATTGGAAATGCAACACTGGATATTGCATAATGGGAAAAATATCTTAACAATAGAAGATTATCATGCATAACTGAAGGTGTCTCATTCATGTGGGGAGCATATTACAAGTCATTTAATCAGAAAATCTGTATTTGAATAAAACTGCCCAACATTTTAGAAGCAAGATGCAAATGGCAGTAAGCTGCCTTTGTAAAAAGGGACTCCCTTGTTTCTTTAGCTACATCATATGGTGCAGAAAAAGAGAACTGATGCCTGTTCTTAATGCATGATATTTAAAGAAGGCTCGCAGATATTTTTGCTTTCAGAAATAAAGTGAATTTCATAAAATGGTGTTTCAGCACAAAGACCCTCAGAACAAAAAAAATCCCCAAACAATCCACCAAAAGTAAGAGACAAAATAAATGCATTCACGTACATAGATTAGCTAAGACTGCAGGAAAACAGAAGATGCCCACAAGCAGCAATACTGCTTCTGGCTTAATGTAGATCCAGTGTTATTCCTCAGATAAACTTTAATGGCTGGGAGAAGATGAAGGTGGGAGGAAAGTACACTCAAATCCAAGTTTGCAGTGTTACAGCCCACACAGGGATGTAAATGAAGATTTGGACACAGGATCTGCTCAGTGAAGCAGAAGGTTTTACTGCCCTCTAGTAAAATGCAGTTACGAAACTGTCTTTTAAAATGTATGCATGCTGAGTAAACCTATTCAGTTATTGTTACTGAAAATGTGATTAGTCTTGGATTGTCATCTCATTGTTTCCATGGTCAAAGAATAAAACATTTATGTTCAATCTAGAATGACTTACTTTTGAATTAAGGAAAATAGCAATAACGAAGCACAAAAGCAAGGTCTCTGTGGCTGCATCTGCATGAACAAATCTCGTGCCAGTTTTTCAGCACTGTTATTAGCAAAAGCCTAAGTGGTTGCACTCCCCAGAAAAGAACAGAGTTTTCATAGCACAGTGCAACAATTCCTGAGTCCTAACTACAGGGGAACTTACCCTGTTGTTAGCATTGTACCAGCACTAAATTAGCAGCTCAAGAGTGAGCACAATTTGTGTCCTTTAATTTGTGGCAGCAGCAACTCTAAGAACGAAATGGTAGCTGAACTCTTTACATGGTATTTACGTAGCACTGTAGAGAACCAGAAGATAGTTGTAGAGAAGTTGTAGATATTTAAAAGTGCAACACAAAGGAAAAAAGAAATAAAATCATAGTTTTGTTGCCACACACATAGCTGTACCATGCAGTGCTGTACTGCTGGATTATTACTAACAAGGATGACATGAAAGGATGCGTGAGGCTGTCATCTTAAAAAGCCTCACGCTGATGGTGATTGTTGTAACTGTGTACACTGTGACTCGTTAGGCAGTGCAGCCTTGCTTCTCAAATAGCAGCAGGAAAAGTGCTTGGGAAAGGGCAAGTACTAACTGCAGCCTCACAAAGTACCTAGTGCTTTCCTCCCTGCATCTTGGTTTTCTTTCTTTCTTTCTTTAGTATTTTTTTCCTCAAATGTGAAGTATAAAACTAGCAGGTTTTTCAGGAGTCACATGGTCCCTCTGGGAAAATTATATTTGCAATTCTCAACATCAGTCACTGAAAGGTATAAATATTCTGTCAATCCTACCACTGTTTTTGTATAAAGGAATGCTCAATCTCCATGTATTCTTATTTATATAGCTTCATAAATATTCAGATGCCTGGGGAAAATGGGGTTGGAAATGGGGGAGTACTTCTAAAGTAAATATAAATTAAAATAAACATGAGGAAATAGAAGGAGTTTATATTCATTCATAGAAAAGATCCAAGTAGAGGGTACTGTAGCTTATTTCTTCTCCTACCTCTTGCCCTCCTCTGCCAGGGACAAAGAGTGCAGGGGCACTATCTTGTCCAAGGGCCACCGCAGAGCAAGGACTTTCCGACCTGTCACTCTACCCTTTTATACTCTCCCAAGATCAACACATAACTTGAATCTAGAAACTCAGTCCAGTCCTATTTTGTTCATTGGTGGTGGTCTGGGATCACAGAACCACAATTGGTTTCCTGACATTCTTCTTTTTTCTTGAGACCTGCTTGGATGCAGGTGAGAAATCAGGCTCTCAAGTGCTCCAATACCTTGTTCAATGTAGTAACAGCTGCAAAAAGAACAACATTGTTGAAATATTTTTCAGCATTTGTTATGACATAAAGACTTTTAGGTCATTTTCCGATCCAAATTCATGGATGCCTAGAAAAAGAGGTCTGAAAAGGGCTGTGGGAGACAACCTAATGCAAACTCCATATAGAAAGCAGAATCATTTGTACCTCAGTCACTGTTGACTAACCTGTTCTTGAAATGCTGACACTTACTAACTTGCCCTTGAAAGCCTCAAATAACAGCTACTCCAGGTACTCCAAGGTCTTTTACATCTTCATTAGGTAAGATCCCTGATGAATCTTTCCTTTTTACTGTGCTCCTCTTTGCTAGCTACTTGGATATTTTTCGTTAACTCCTTGGCTGAGTCCTGCTCCCTTAAAGGTTGTTTTACATTTAACTCTCCTAATGATTTATGCACTAAAAGAATATGGGGAAAAAAAGATATTGTTTGAACATCCTGGGAATAACAAGCTTACTTTTTTAAACACCATAGTTTTATTTAAGATATATTTCTCTCCTTTCACTTAAAATTTCTTAAATAAGAGAACACAATCTATTGGTTTTAATTTGACCATTGTTAATTTATTATGTATATTTACACTGCCTTGTGCATGATACAGGTATTGCATCATGATCATTTAACATTCTATGGTACATTTGGTAGCATTACGTATTATTCTTTTGTTGATTCATTCTTACTGTTCTGGTACTGTGAGCATGTTTGGGTTTTTGAGATATGTAAGCTCTTGATCAGATTTATTTATATTGAGTTTTGTGCACTTAGGTAGGAGATATGTTAGTGGTGTTTGTGCATATGAAAGAAACTTACTCTTATATTAGGCGCTTAGATGAAAAATGTCTTCCATGCTTGTAAGTGCATCTTAGACATCTCTATGATCTTATATTTCATCTGAATTCTGAAAGGACCTGTAAGTGCAATGGTGAAAAGCAAAGACTTCACAGAGAGACCTCAAAATAGGTAATACAGCCACAGCTGTCACTACAGTCCCCTTTAGGATTCCTGTTAATGGAGTCAAAACATTTTCCTAATATCTCCATTCCAAGATATGGCCCATATGTCTCCATGTATTATGTGGTAATGTAAAGAAAAAAGATAGACCATAATGGGTGTTTTCAGCTGAAAGAATGATAGGTGTAAGCATCTTAAATGAAAAACTCTCAATTTGCTTGAGTTTAAAGTCAGGACCTGAACACTGCATTAATAAAATATGCTGGTGAGGCTTGAATGTCTTTATTTAGTTGTATTGTTTTTGGAAGTCACCATCACTTTTGGATGCAGTTCCAAATCTGTATTTCTCTCCCTTTTTCCCCCAAAACCAAATTCCATAAGTAGAATAAGTAAATAATTAAAAAATGGAAGAGTCCAAAGAAATTCCAGGAATACTTTAAATTATATTGTGACCACAATGTGGTCCACACATTTCTTGTCCTTGGAGATCTCTGAGTTTCTAAGCCCTCATCAGATCAAATCATGTGACAAAATCATAACTAGATCTGAATGACAAACAGGTTTCTATCCATGTGTTATAAAGATATAAGCATTTTTCCACTGTGAATCATATGAAATTACAACCTTCAGAATTTTTTTAGGAAAACAGAACTGCAAGGACATTTTGCTCCTCTCATGGTTGCTGCATAAGCCACAGTTTCCTCCCTGCCCATTGAGTATTTGATTGACAGTCTCGTCCTCATGCACAGTCTCCTCCATGAACATTTGATGAGGAAGGCACTGCTGTGTAAATGGGGAAATGAATATTCGCATCTCTGCTATGCCTGATTTAGACCAAAACAGTGATTTTCAGCCTTTGCTCTGTAGACCCCTGTGGTTTGCAAAACAGCAAATAAAAAGGCAAGTCCACATATGCTGTAAAACTGTACAAACGTGAAATTTCTGAAGGGTTCCGTATCTCCTTTGGGAAATTTATGCAGGTAAACAAACTGAAAAAGACTGAAAAACTGGACTAGAAATTTGAACAAGTCACTCTCAATGGTGCCTTAGTTCTCACACTGTTTTGAAACTCACGTGTTTTCTGGATGAAATTGTTCCATTTCACAGGAAGGATTATGTATTCACTGAAGGGGCAGGGGCAAAGGACGATAATGCCCTTGTCTTTGAAGTCTCTGCAAAAAATAGGTATGGAACTATTTAGGCAAAGTTGAACAGCTTGAACAGATGCTTATCTAGAGCTTAGAGGCTGTTGTACTATTTTTATTCCTTTTTTTTTTTAACTCAATGTTCTATAATAATAAAAGGAAATCTGATAAAAGACAAGGGAATTATGAAAATTAAATCACTTTCAGGAAAATGATGAGATTAAGCTTTCTGTATATTTATGAATCCTGAAAGAATGCTTGGATGAAATCAACATCACCGATTCACTCCCCTCATTCTCCCCCATACTGTGAAGTCTTTCCGAATCAGTAGCAAAAATAGGAATGATCGAATCAGTGCAGCTGTGAACATTACAAGATGCACACTCCAACAAACATAAAATGCGTGAGTGCCTGGTGAGCATTAGGAAATCTGTCACTATGAACAACTGAAGGTGACAAGTTTAAATAGACTGAGGAATTCCAGTGTTAACTTACTTCCAAACAAGTTATTTTCAAAATTGTCATGATCAATTATTTTTTTACTGAAGATTAGCTGCATGAGAAATAAGCTAATTTAAATTCTCTTTAGGTCAATGCAAAAAAAAGACTGTGGGAAAAATATTAAAAATGGAAACAAGAATATTTCTGCACTGATCACTTTCTTTTTTGCTAGAACTTTCAAGAACACCTTTCCATACTGTGAGTGCTGGACGACTAACCCAATATTACAGCCTCTCATGGGGTGATGAAGGTGCCTCAGTTAAAAACAGTCCTCAGTTTTCTGTTGTCTTCTTGGAAGAAAGGGAAAACTCTCTGTCTGAGAAGTCTACCTTTTTCATCAATAACTTGTGAGAGTCCTATGTGCGACTGATTCCATTCTGAAAGAGTTCAAGTCCTTCAGAGAGAGCCTATCAGGCAGCTCCAGGAGCACGTAGCATATTGGCTGGCACAGCAAAGTAGCAAGCATGGGGGAGCAACCATTAAAAGCATTAGAAGCAGTTTAACTCCACAGTATTTTGTTCTTTTGTGAGTTATTTTAGCTTGTTTAATTAATGGAGAAGAAGATGGGAAATGATAATGAGGGCTAAGGACAATGGGACTGTCTTGAGATACCTAATACCACTCTCAGTGGGCAGATGGGTGATCTGAAAGGAGGAATAAAAATTGTTTTTTCAAAGCAACTCTAAGCTTCATGGGACTGGGGGAATTGCTTTCTGTTACATTTGTGGGCACAGACTCATCTGCAAGGCATTTAAATACCTAGTACCCCTTTAGCATGCAACTTCTGCTCATTTAGCTATCAAAATAGTTTTGTTGATTTTAGTCTTTAACCTTTAGCCTAAATGGTAAAAATAGAATACCAAGAAAATCTTTGTAATATCTGTGAACATAATAAGGGTAAAGTGTCAGAAAGTAAGTTTCTCTCTTTCCTAGCACTTAATATATTCCAGTATAAACCCTTTGTAAGTGATCTATGCACTTTCATATTTCAATTTTCTTACTTATGCTGCATGTTAGATGGAAGTGTTAACTTTAAAATTAGTCATCCTAATGTGCAAAGCACTGGAAAAAGATGGATGTTTTGAACATAACAGGCTTTACATTAAACTCCAGCACAGATTAGATGAATTGTGGAATTATGCCTAATACTCTTAAAGGGTTTTAGTGATCAAACACGCAGTAGACCCATGCTGACATTAGGTCTAACACATCTAAGGTATACATAATAGAGGTGCAGGGCTTTACAGACCTGCGGTTCTACTGGTTTATATTCAAACTTTTACAATGTAAAAATGTTGACCAAAAAACCCCATGTTTTTCTATAGTCAGCAGTATCTCCAGTGGTACTGGACAGTTCTGAGGCTCTGTTCTGTGCCTGCATAGTCCACATTCTGTATGATGTATGTATCTGCTGCAATACTGTGTAGCCCTCTTACAATGTAAGTAGACTGGACTGCCACTTGCAAGTTATAGCTTATTGTTGATGTACTAAAAATATTTCTGCCTTCGCCATAGGACTTTGACATGAGATCTGCCATGATAACCTATGAACTTAAATACATTTGTAATATTATATTTCTTGGGAGATTTAAAAGAATTTGTTTTATGGACCACTGATTTGCTAGTGTTCACCTACCACTGAGGAATACTTTTCCCCATCCATAGTATGGATTTAATCTTAGAGCTTTAGAAGTTAGTCATCTTATCTAAGCTATTCTCATAGACTACTTCATAAGATAAGAAGAGGTATCTAAAGCCCATGGCATCTAAGACAGATAAACTCCTGCCTGAAAGCTCCTATCTCTGTCTAGGACTAAACTAGTCAGCTAAAGTTACATGAGATGAATCTCATCCATAGTATGGAGGGCGGCTACAGCAAAGCTTCAGGTCCCTCAAGATGGGAAGTGTTCCTCATGCTTGCAGAGGAATCTGAGAGCTTTGGCTGCTGTCAGAAGTCACTGGGAATAGTTCAATATGGTTAAGTACAGTGCATCATGAAAAAGCTGGTAAGTTTGACTTGCAAACTGATTAACTTTAAGTCAGGAACTAGGTGTGAGTTTTCACAGCAAAGGATGAAATTATATGATCATTTTTACTAGCAGTCAGACTGCATGAAAAAATAGCAGTCTGGTGTTACACTCTATGAATTTGTGTATTTTAGATGTTTCTAAACAGTTCTATTGCATTCTACAGCCTTACTATGTAACGAGAAACAAATTGAAGAAACAAATATGTATTGGGTTTACATGGCAAGTTTTTGGTAGTGGGGGGACTGCAGGTGTGGGCACCTGTGAGAAGACACCAGAAGCTGCTCTCATGTCAGGCAGAGCCAGATCCAGCTGGCTCCAAGACAGACCTGCCGCTGGGCAAAGGTGAGCCCATCAGTGACGTTGGTACTGCCTCTGTGATAACATATTTAAGAAAGGGAAAAAACTGCTGCACAACAGCAGCTGGGAGAGAGGAGTGAGAATATGTGAGAGAAACAACGATACAGATGCCAAGGTCAGTGAAGAAGGAGTGGGAGGAGGTGCTCCAGGCACCAGAGCAGAGATTCCCCTGCAGCCTATGGAGAGGACTATGATGATGCAGGTTGTTCCTTGCAGCCCATGGAGATCTACTGTGGAGCAGGTATCCACCTGCAACCTGTAGAGGATGCCACACCAGAGCAGGTGAATGTCCCTTAAACAAAGCTGTGACCCATGAAGAGCCCATGCTGGAACTCCTGGCAGAAACTGCGGCCCATGGAGAGAAGCCCACACAGGAGCAGGTTTGCTGGCAGACTTGTGACCCCATGGGGGACACATGCTGGAGCAATCTGTTCCTGAAGGATGGCACCCTGTGGAAAGGAGCCATGCCAGAGCAGTTGTGGAAGAACTGCAGCCCTGTGGGAAGGACCCACATTGGAGAAGTTTGTGAAGGACTGACTCCCATGGGTGAGACCCCACAGTGGAGCAGGGGAAGAGCTTGAGGAGGAAGGAGTAGCAGAGATGAAGCGTTATGAACTGACTGCAACTGACCCCATTCCCCATCCCACTGCACTGCTTGAGGGGGAGGAGGTAGAAGAGCTGGGAGCCTGGGAAGAAAGGAGGGGTGGGGGGAAGGTGGTTTTTTTAAGATTTGTTCTCATTTCTTATTAACCTACTCTGCTTGACTGGCAATAAATTAAATTATTTTTTCCCAAGTCCAGTCTGTTTTCCCCATGACAGTAATTGGTAAGTGATCTCCCTGTCCTTATCTCGACCCATGAGCTCTTCATCGTATTTTCTCCCTCTGTCCTGTTGAGGAGGGGGGGGTGTGATAGAGTGGCTTGGTGGGCACCTGGCAGCTAGCTAAGGTCAACCCACCACAAAATAATAAGTTGTTTCCTGAACCTGAGACTGTGCAAAATAGATGTCAGGCAGGAGACAGAAAACTAACTTATGGGGGATGGGAACAAAGTCCCCAAAATGCTAAGGCCTCATCTATGCACAAAGCTACAGCAGTGTAATTAGATGTATGTTTAATCATGGTTTAGTTAACAGTCTGAATCTGTCCTGATCAAACCAGGTTTAAACTTGCATAAAAATGTCTGTACATAAGATACACTAATTTAACTAAGATAAAAAGTGAAGACAATCCAGTACAACTTGATGGCACAGATGACACATTTCAGACTAATGTAAAACCAGTCCCTAAACAGTGCAAGATATAGAAGGTTTTCTTGATAAATTTCATAAGAAGATGTTCAGTCAAAAATGTCTGTGTTTATTTCTATATTTTTTCACATTTTACAACTTCTCATTCTTTATTACTTCTATATTCACCTGGAGTACTCTATGACTCCTGATCATTCAGTCTGTGTGAGGCAGGGTAGATGTGACTGTAACATTTGAATAAAGAAATTGGAACATCTGAATTAGACTTCCCCTTGCAGAAACACTTGTTACTGAACTGATCCACTTCCCCTGTGAACTGATGCAATAAGGAATTTTAAACATATGCCAGTGGAGTGCATTTTAAAGGTTGTTATTTCAACAACTTTATGTACAACCCTCAAATGTATTTAACTTTCTCTGAATGCTGCTTTGTTGGGCACTTGCCGAAATAAATTTATAATACAACATCTATTACCTGGTTTACCAGTTTGGAATTTTGTCTATGCCTGGCATCCTAAGTATTGATAAAACTGAGGATTTGCCAAGAAAAAGGTTAAATTCTAAAGGCAATTTCATGGCTTTGATCTTTGCGCATCAGTCCCATTAATAGAGATAACAGCCACAATGAGGAACAGGGGTACGCTCCAACTCCACCTTCATACTGTGAAACAAATTGAGGAAAAAGATTTTGAGGAAATGAAGTAAAATAGGTTGATTTACAGAATATATAATATTGAATGCAGTGTCTTATATTACAGGTAATATATCACCTGCACTTTTTTGCCTGTTCGAGGGATGGCTCACTTGCAGACCACACCGATCTGCATCACCCAGTAACAGGAAGAGTATGGTTTCCTTAGGAGACAGATAGGGGAGCTCTTTACACTTTGACATCATGGAATTAAGTGCTTTAAGAATACTTCAGACAGACAGTTGAGATGGATTTTATCCTTTTTCAGAAAATGTTTCTGATCTTTTTTGAGTAGCTTTTCTAATATGAATGTCAGAAAAGAGAAGTGCTATTTATGATCTCCATAAAAGAAATGTATGAGTTAAATCTGGCAGTTAGATCTTAGTAGCGTATTGCACTGGCTGTTTTGTAATTAGGTGCCATTAAGAGGATGTCTATCAAAATGTTAACAAGGATGGTGGTCAATCTCTGTCAGATTTATTGAAAGCAAATACATTTACAAGTCCCATCATAAATCTAGGTCAAGTAATGGGATTCTCAACTTATTTTCCATAAAGCAGTTATTACATTATGCAGGCAAAATGGCATGGTACACAACAGTTCAATTTCATCAGCTCTTCACACAGCAATGAAATCATAAACCAGTACTGTTTAAATTTTGATTTATTTCATTGTCATCTATTAGCCTAGAATACATGCATACATGGAATATTTTGGCAGGATATATATTAAAAAACCTGAGAATTCTCTTATTTCTGTTGAAATCCAAACAATAAAATGTTAAAATCTTCTTTAAGAACAAGATGAAGTACGTACATTTTTAATATTTCATTTTAAAATGCTCAAATTAGTATTTTGAAATTAATGCTACAGTCAGCACTCTCTTACACTGACATTAATACACACAAATAATGTGTAGAGCCAAATGATACAGACCTGCTTCTTGAATCTGTTAACTTTTAGCGAGCAGTTCCAAACAAAGAAATTTCCCTAGGCTTGCTAAGTGTTTGATAAAGGTTAGAACTTGTTTCCTCTGCATATCCTGAAATAATTAACTATTTAATGTAACTTTGAGCTCAAGGTGAACTTTCTAAGTGCTGGGCTATAGGATGATATTTGCCATCTATCTCAAAAGTGTTTAGGTATTTTTTAAAGACCAATTTTCACTTCAGTGTCTGAGGAAGCCACATAATGGTAAACAGTTTTCTTGTGAGCACATTCAGTGCAGAGGTAGGAACTTGTGGTTCGTCTTCCTGCACTGATCAATGATTGAGCAATCAGTTAGTGTTTAGGAAATTCATATAACTAATGTGAGATGTGGTTTCAGATTACCTCAACTGGAAAAGGGAACTGAAATTGTTTATTGCTCCTGAAGGCGTGCTCTGCTCACAGAACAAGCAAAGAGGATAATGTCCTCCAGAATTTTATAACTCTAATTATAATTATGTAACTCTGCAAGTTTGCAGATGACCTCGGAAGCCACCGAGGCAAAGGGCTCCAGAGCGCAGGATCGCGCCGGGGGACCCTTCCTGAAGCGGCAAAACCGCGGCAAAACCCGCGAAGGCAAAAGCGCAGGGGATGAGAGGGAGCCCCAGCACCCCCCCTCCCCGAGCCGGAGGAGGGAGTTCCTGACGAGCGGCAGCTCTGACTCAGCGTGGGCGAGGACAGGAGGGATGGCGGCCAAACCCCCTCACTTACAAGAGCAGCCCCCAGGGAGCGCGAGCGACCCGGAGCGCGGCGAACACGACGTGGCGCGTCAGTTCACGCGGCAGTTCATGAGGGAGGGCGGGCGGGGCGCAGCCCCCCTCCTGGCCCTAGAGGCCAACTCAACCAGTAGTCACCTTCCCAGAAGAGGACCAGCTATGGTTTCCACTCGGCCGAAAGCCATCGCCAGAAGGAATGTG
This sequence comes from Aptenodytes patagonicus, assembly GCF_965638725.1. Lineage (NCBI taxonomy): Eukaryota > Metazoa > Chordata > Aves > Sphenisciformes > Spheniscidae > Aptenodytes > Aptenodytes patagonicus. The sequence continues at coordinate 34,032,952 of NC_134951.1, read as the reverse complement.
GCGACCCAGATGGAGCCCTCACGCAAGCATACAGCTGTCCAGGTCTCTGGCTGCAGGAGTGCCTGAGCCTGTCAGCTCTACCAGAGGGCAGCAGAGACACCACCTGTGTGCGGTGTGACCAGGTGGATGATCTGCTCGGCCTGGTGGCAGAGCTGAAGGAGGAGGTGGAAAGGTTGAGGAGTATCCGGGAGTGTGAGAGGGAGATAGATTGGTGGAGCCGCACCCTACCGTCCCTGAGGCAAAGGCAGCAGATGGAGGCTCCACAAGAAGCAGAGGATCCCCTGCCTTCTTGCCACCAGGCAGAAGGAAGGGACCCAAGCGACGGGGGGGAATGGAAACAGGTCCCTGCTCGGGGTGCCAGGCGAACCCCTGCCCGGCCTCCCTCACCTTCCCGGCTGCCCTTACAGAACAGATAAGGGGCCCTGGAACTTGAGGGCCAGGCAAACGAGGATGTAGACGAAGGTCCATCCAGGAGGTTGCCTAGGGTGAGGCAGTCAGCCCCATGCATTATGACTGCCTCTGCTAAGAAAAAAAGGAGGGTAATTGTCATAGGCAATTCCCTTCTGAGGGGAACAGAGGGCCCAATATGCCAACCAGACCCATCCCACAGGGAAGTCTGCTGCCTCCCTGGGGCCCAGGTCAGAGACATTACTAGGAAGCTCCCTGGCCTGGTACGGCCTTCTGATTACTACCTGCTATTGGTTATACAGGCTGGCAGTGATGAGGTTGCAGAAGCGATCAAAAGGGACTTCAGGGCACTGGGGCGACTGGTTGAAGAATCAGGAGCAGGTAGTGTTTTCCTCAATCCCTACAGTGGCAGGGAAGGATACTGAAAGGAACAGGAAAACACACCTGATCAACACGTGGCTCAGGGGCTGGTGCCATCAGAGGAATTTTGGCTTTTTTGATCATGGGGAGGTTTACACGGCACCGGGCCTGCTGGCGACCATGATGGAGTTCAGCTGTCTCACAGGGGGAAAAGGATCATTGCTCATGAATTGGCAGGGCTCATCGAGAGGGCTTTAAACTAGGTTCGAAGGGGGAAGGGGATAAAACCAGGCTCACCAGAGATGAGCCTAGGGGTGGCATGCCAGTGCTGGGGGTGAAATCGATAGCCCAGCTCAAGTGCATCTACAGCAATGCACGCAGCATGGGTGGCAAACAGGAGGAGCTGGAAGCCATTGTGCAGCGGGATATCTATGACTTAGTTGCCATCACAGAAACATGGTGGGGTGACTCCCACGATTGGAGTGCTGCAATGGATGGCTATAGACTCTTCAGAAGGGACAGGCGAGAAAGGAGAGGCAGTGGGATGGCCCTGTACATTAGGGGGTGTTTTGATTGTCTAGAGCTCAATGATTGTGATGATGATACAGTTGAGTGTTTATGGGTAAGGATGAGGGGGAAGACCAACAAGGCAGATATCCTGCTGGGAGTCTGTTATAGACCACTGGGTAAAAAACTGACTGGACGGCCGGGCCCAGAGAGTTGTGGTGAATGGAGTTAAGTCCAGTTGGCGGCCGGTCATGAGCGGTGTTCCTCAGGGCTCAGTTTTGGGGCCGGTCTTGTTCAATACTTTTATCGATGATCTGGATGAGGGGATTGAGTGCACCCTCAGGAAGTTTGCAGGCGACACCAAGTTGGGCGGGAGTGTTGATCTGCTCGAGGGTAGGAAGGCTCTGCAGAGGGACCTGGACAGGCTGCATCGATGGGCCGAGGCCAACTGTATGAGGTTCAACAAGGCCAAGTGCCGGGTCCTGCACTTTGGCCACAACAATCCCATGCAGCGCTACAGGCTTGGGGAAGAGTGGCTGGAAAGCTGCCTGTCGGAAAAGGACCTGTGGGTGCTGGTTGACAGCCGGCTGAACATGAGCCGGCAGTGTGCCCAGGCGGCCAAGAAGGCCAATGGCCTCCTGGCCTGTATCAGAACTAGTGTGGCCAGCAGGAGGAGGGAAGTGATCGTGCCCCTGTACTCGGCACTGGTGAGGCCGCACCTCGAATACTGTGTTCAGTTTTGGGCCCTTCACTACAAGAAGGACGTTGAGGTGCTGGAGCGTGTCCAGAGAAGGGCAACGAGGCTGGTGAGGGGTCTGGAGAGCAAGTCTTATGAGGAGCGGCTGAGGGAACTGGGACTGTTCAGCCTGGAGAAAAGGAGGCTGAGGGGAGACCTCATCGCTCTCTACAACTACCTGAAAGGAGGTTGTAGCGAGGTGAGTGTCGGTCTCTTCTCCCAAGTAACTAGCAATAGGACGAGAGGAAATGGCCTCAAGTTGCGCCAGGGGAGGTTTAGATCGGACATGAGGAAAAATGTCTTTACTGAAAGAGTGGTTAAACATTGGACCAGGCTGCCCAGGGAAGTGGTTGAGTCCCCATCCCTGGAAGTATTTAAAAGACGAGTAGATGAGGCACTTAGGGACATGGTTTAGTGGGCATGGTGGTGTTGGGTTGATGGTTGGACTCGATGATCTTAGAGGTCTTTTCCAACCTTAATGATTCTATGATTCTATGACACCAAGCTGAGTGGTGCGGTCGACACGCCAGAGGGATGGGATGCCATCCAGAGGGACCTGGACAAGCTCAAGAAGTGGGCCCATGTGAACCTCATGAGGTTTAACAAGGCCAAGTGCAAGGTCCTGCACCTGGGCCGGGGCAACCCTCAATATTGGTACAGGCTGGGGGATGAAGGGATTGAGAGCAGCCCTGCCAAGAAGGACTTGGGGGTACTGGTGGATGAAAAGCTGGACATGAACCGGCAATGTGCGCTTGCAGCCCAGAAGGCCAATCGTATCCTGGGCTGCATCAAAAGAAGCGTGGCCAGCAGGTCGAGGGAGGTGATTCTGCCCCTCGACTCTGCTCTGGTGAGACCCCACCTGGAGTACTGCGTCCACCTCTGGAGCCCTCAGCAGAAGAAAGACATGGACCTATTGGAGCGGGTCCAGAAGAGGGCCACGAAAATGATCAGGAGCACGGAACACCTCTCCTGTGAAGAAAGGCTGAGAGAGTTGGGGTTGTTCAGCCTGCAGAAGAGGCAGCTTCGGGGAGACCTTCTTGCAGCCTATCAGTACTTAAAGGGGGCTTATAAAAAAGATGGTGGCAAACTTTTTAGCAGGGCCCGTTGCGACAGGACAAGGGGGAATGGCTTTAAACTAAAGGGGGGTAGATTTAGACTAGATATCATGAAGAAATTTTTTACGCTGAGGGTGGTGAAGTACTGGAGGAGGTTGCCCAGAGAGGTCGAGGATGCCCCATCCCTGGAAACCTTCAAGGTCAGGTTGGACAGGGCTCTGAGCAACCTTATCCAGTTGCAGATGTCCCTGCCCATGGCAGGGGCATTAGACTAGATGACCTTTAGAAGTCCCTTCCAACCCAACCTATTCTATGATTCTATGATTCTAATTCATCTTTCTTCTAATTATGTTGGAAATTTGGATTAAATTGAGAAGTAATTTGGGGAGAAAAGAGTAGGTTGTTTAAATGATTATGCTGTTGAAGAAGAAATTCTTCCCCAGTGCAAGACCATACTCATCTGTATGACTCTAGTTACATCTATACTGAATGTTAGGGTTAATCGTAAATTTACTTTTAAGCCTATAACTGCTGAACTTGTGCAATAAAAACACCTTAGATCAACCCCCAACAGCTGGCCATACCTCAAATTCAGCACTATGTGGTATGTCCAAATGCAAGGTAGCGATGTCTGCTGGTCCTTCCTGCTGTGTATGGAATTTATTCATACACTGAAAGTTGTAAATGCAGTAAATCCAGCAATGGTGATTCTGCAGTTTCTTGGTCCATCATTTCTAGCCTTCTACAAACTTTTATTTCTTCTCCTTTTGCTTGTGATTAGAGCAAGCGGGGAAACAGAAATAAAGTCCATTCCTAAAAGGACTCTGGAGAAGAGTGTGGACCACTGTAGGGTGGCCCCAAAGCAATGGATGCAAAAATGTGGATTTTGTGTCTTAAATCAGGTGAAGATGGTCTTCAGATTAGACCCTGGGGATAGCTGTGTGCTATATCACTTGATGGATGTTGTTCCTGAAAGGTGTTACTGACTGCTTTGTTCTGCTTAGGTGAGCAAAACAGTCAGATTGGGGCTGATGTTTATGCACTATGTGTTCATTTTTGGCATAAATTCAGTTTAATGTTTCCATTGTATATGTCTTTTCTGCTCTTTTTGCATTCTGTATAAAGAGTGCACAGAGACTATGTTTGTGAAATTGAGGAAGAATAGTAAATCAGTTGGTTGATTTTGATACAGTTTCTATCCAGAATATTTTTGGACTCTTGAATTAAGCATCTGAATATAAGTTGTTTTTTTCCTAAGTAGTTCTGTGTTTGAAATGCTGGAAGCAAGCCACAATTTTCTGGATTCACAGTGTACCACTACAGATCAATATTACCCTGTCTGAATATATGTTATATCCTGGCTGACTACACAACACAGGTTGGAAGCTCTCCTACAACTAAATTCAAGCACAGATCCCCATTTATCACCTAAGCAAATATATCATTTGAGTTTAAATCATCATGTCTTCCCCCCCCCCCCCCCCGAAAGAGGAATTTGATGACTTGCTAAAGGTTTCAGGAAGTCCCGGAGAAACGACTGCTGTGGTTCATGATCAGGTAGTTTGGACACACAGGATTTATGTACTGTAATAACCATGATCTGGCTACCTAGATACACTGCTGTTTGCAGTTTTAATGGCTAAAGGGCAGGAGCAACTACAGGGCTCACAAAGTATATGATGGCATATTCTCAAGCATATAGTGTCCTTTCTGGATGTTCCTCTTGAGTTTTGCTGTGAAGAGGATTAAAGGAGAACAAAACATATTTCCTTGGCTAAAATACTGCTCACTTGTAGGGGAGAAAGTCCAGAATGATATCCTTTTTCTACTGACAGAGCATTGTAACTCTACAGTAAGAAACCTGTGCCAAACATTGTTTCTGTTGCAAGGGTTTATGAATAGTAGATCACAAGTTGATACTGGACACCTGAAACACAATAGTTGGTGGCAACTCTGGATAGCAAGTGTTACAAAACTGGAGAAATTTTGAAGGAAGTTAGTAGTTAGACTTGTTCTTTCAGAGCTCCATAGTGGGGGAGAAAAACAGAACGTGGTGTCAGAAGGATCAGGGAAGTAATCAGCATTGAGGCTTGAGTGGAATAAAATGGTGTCCAAGAAAGAAACACAGATGATGTCATGGCACACTGTAACCCTTTCTCTGTAGCCCCTGTTGTCAGTTTGCCCCCCACAGCTGGGGTTTTAGCTGCTCATGTAAGGGGTCCAGTTTTGATATGCCCCAGCTGTGTAACCTTGACTCAGACTGCTGAGACAGAGCTGTGAGACCGACCATCTGTACAGAGATAAAAAAGGTAAAAATTACAGAGAGTGATAGGACTGCTGATCTGCGATTGCTAGGAGATCAAGGATTCAAGAGAGAAAACATCCACATGAAAAGATAAAATCTTAGAGAAAAGAAATGCAGAGAGGGTAGCTGGAGGCTGGTCTAGTCAGGGACAGTCAGGAACTGCCAGGTTGCGGTTGAGCCATCAGGGCTGTCAGTGCTGACAGTAGGAGGAAGACAACAGCTCTGCACCCCTAATGATGGCTCTTGGGAGCCATGGCCACCAACCCTTCCCTCCTCACCGACATCTGCCCAGCTGGTGAAGGCTCTCCAGGTGCTGTATTGGAGTGTGGGCACACCAGTGTTTAACCTCATAGCTCACTAAATACTAGCGGTCTTTTATGTGCATTGGCCAATAAAAAATTGCTTTGTACTTATAAGTTACCCATATTCTGCTTGCAGAGTCTTTTTGTGCCAGGCTAATGATGCCCAAACAAACTGACTATAAAAATATTTTGTAGAGGTTAAGAGGTGATTTTATTACTATGCTGGGAAGCCAACGTGCATATTTAAGAAATTAGCAGCATAATAGGAAAGGAACATGATCTTGGAAGAAATGATTTACATTTGTAGAATTAAAAAAAAAAAAAAGGAATTTCACCTAGCAGGAGGTACAGTAAATGTCCCTGGGATGGATGAAGTATCCTTTGCTGCAGCCATACATCTAGAAGAGCTCTGATGCTCAGAGCTATCTGACATTAAATCATGTCAAGCAGAAGCAAACACCAATGGAAAAAAAAATCATTAATGTTTTTAATTAGGTTGTCTTGAATTCTCATCAGCATTCTGAAAGCAAAGGGCTTATTTCAGTAAAAATCATGGCCAACTTCTGTAGCAAGGAAACTGGCTGTACTCTAACTGAATTGGGCCCTAAATTTGTTGCTTGGCAAGAGCAGGGAAGTGCTTTGCTCTGGTGTCTGACTCCATTGGCAGTGGTGCTTGTTAATCACACAACCCATTACAATGCATTGTACAAGGAGGAATCTCAAAAACATCTTATCGCTGAGCTAAAGGCTATAAAGTGCAGTCTTTTCTACTAACCAGATTTGTGCTCTGTTGTGTTTAATGGTAGTTGTGCCAGTCCATTATTGCTCACAAATGGTGACTATAGAGACTGTGGCTGAGAACCCTCAGTATGAGTGCAAGAAGGGAGGACCTCAGAGCTCATGTTTTGAGGCAATATTTAGGCTAGCTTAACACTGAGTAATAAAATGAAGACAATAACATGGAAAATGAAGGCTAAAAATGTTTAATTACTTTACCCTGATCACCCTGCTCCCTTCCAAGTTGGCAAGTAGGAACTGCAACTTGCCAAACGTGTTTTATTTTTAAATCTTTTATCCATTGGCAAAATTGCATATTGTGTCAGACCTCATAAATGTGTTTTACAATTTTGTAAGGTTTTCCAGCCTGCACATACCTATGTGTTCATGCACACATACTTAGACAATTGACACATGCAGGGGCAACTCTGACTTTGGGTTTTGTGGGTGTCCATCCCCCATTGAATTTTGTAACTCTAGGTAAAATCTCTCTGACACATGCTTCCCTGTTCACTCAGCACAGCAGCAGCATCAACACTAGCACCAAGCCCAGCACTGCAGCCCACTGGAGGAAGTACTCTCTACCCATGCAGTAAACCTTGGAGGGAAGGAATCCCCCCCCCCACCAGCACCTTCCACCCCTCCAGCTAGGAAGCTTAGGAACCACCCACATGTACAGTGTTTTTGTGAAAATGTTTGATGTTCCCTCTAAACACTGCTCTAGGACCTTGTTTAATGTGTAGCAGAGCATGCAAATATCAGTAATGTTGAAATACTGACAATAATAAGTAAATGGAGAAGTAGCTTAGTCTCATACAAACCTCAAAATCTGGTAGTAGAATCAGAGCCCTGGCACAGCACTGCTTGACTCCTTTTAATCTAGGAGATGGGCATCACTGCAGCTGTGTACACTTTCATTTACACTGCCCATTTCCTGTGATCCTTTCTAGCACACAAACAACCCAACTAGCAAATAAGTCTAATATTTTTTGTATATTAGCATTCTAGTGAGTGTGACTGATTTAAATTTGGGTATTGGTTAGTAAGTAATGTCTGGCAGTATCTGATGGCTAGTAGCTCAATGGAGTGTAATCTTATTCACATAATTCAATTACTTTCAGTTACTTTTCCATTTTTATATTCAATGGGAAATAAATAGAGACAGTAGCTGTTTTTCCAGGAATTTAATACCTTTTTTGGGGTGGCACAGATGAATGTCACTTCATCGCTGAAGAGGTTGAGCTAACTTTCTAGAAGGATTTGTGTGCATAAACTGTCGGTTGCATGCATCCCTGGATGTGCACTTCCACACAGTGTAGCATGGTCCAAAGGTGACAGTAATTCTTTGTATTACTGTTGTGACTGAAATGTGCTTTCATCATTACTATGCCCTAGCTGATCAGCAGAGAAAGTAAGAAGTGTCACAGACTGTAAAAAAGACCATAACTTAAAAATAAAAACAATGTTCTTAGGAAGGAGGGTTCATGTAGTTAAGCATATTTTTATTTTTTACAAAAGCTAATTATTTATTACCAATATTTGGCTCAAAATATAATCCTACAAAATTAATCGTTCCCAATTTTCAACATTTGGCAACTACAAATCAAGATTAACAAAGGGACCTTAGTAATAAAAAGCACAGACTTGTTTTGGAGGCACATGTTTTTCCTCTCAGATGAGAAAGGAAATCAGACATGTAGCTATGAATTTGATTTAATTTTTTTTTAAATACTTATGTATCGTGTATGTATGTATATACATATGATTTTACGTGGGTGCATGCATATAGAATCTGTCTCTAATTTTGACATTATTTTGATTTTTATTTTAGATTTTAATACAGTTCCTTTGCATATTCCAACAAATGACCAATGTATATTGCAATCACGTCAGTTCTGTATCCAATTTATTTTTCAAATATTCGATGTTCTGAATCATAGTTATCTTAAAGACCACATTTCTTTTCATTACCTCTCAGACTGACTGTGCTCTATAGGAGCAGTGCGGTCAACAAAGTCCAGGAAGAATGCATTCCCGTGCTTTCCATATCATATTAACTGCTCTAAGACTATATTCTCTTAGCTACTAATGACCCACGTTTCAGTCAGATTCTGGGACTCTTCCTTTTCTGGTAATCCTTCTACAGTGAAGAGAAATATTGGGCAATAGCATTTATCATTAACAAATTAAATAGGGGAATGAGTGCCCAAGAATATAGAATAAAAATACTGAGATATCCATAAATCATTATTTTTTTAACTTTGTACAAGATAGGATTTCCTAGATATAAAGGAAAGTGATTTGATATATATAGATTAACAACATGCTTTGCCTTTTATGGATTTTAAAAGATAAATTTGGATGTAAGGAAACACAAAACCTTGTCTTGTCGTGAATTCCAGTGTATAACATAAGGAACACCTGGAATCTATCAAAACCGAGATATCAGCAAATCCTAATTCTAAGGTAAATAGGTCAAAAAGCACAGAAATTTGAAACTGCACATGGTGTCCAAGAAGAAATAATTTTTTACAGAATCTTGAGTTCTTCCAAGCTTACAGCTTAGTGAAACAAAGTAAAGCAAATTTAATATGGACACAATATTGAGACATAATAAACACAGTGTTTTCATTGCTCCTTTTACCAATATTTATAGTTTTTTTGATGTGGTAGTTTAGACATAGTGTCATCTGTGGTGGCTTAGGGTGGTTCAAGATTATGTTTAAGACTTCTTTGTGAAAGATTTTTTTTGAGGTTTTCAGCTACTGGCCCAAAATTTGAGTTGGTGTCCTATAGGGTCTGTGCATACCTGACAGTCCCATGCAGATGTCTTGGAGACCCTAGGATATTGCAAGTGGTGTTAGAGATCTGTGTTTAGTCAACTGTATTGTCTTTTTTGGACAGATTTTATGACATTTAACTTTAGCTATCAGAAAGATAGGGGGAGGATTCAATTCAATTCAATGTTGATACCTAAATTAGGTATCTACCTCTGTCATGTGGCATATGTATCATTCCTGTGCAGATATCTCAGACAACTTAGGACATCTGAAATAGGTGTCATTCTGGCAATTGACTTTGCCAATTCAATTGCCAGGATTCTTAATGAAACCTAGTTGATAGAAACTTAAGTGCCATTCAGCACATGCCAATGCTCATTTGCTTATTGGGTTCATTCTGCCCAATTTGGGTATCTGCTTTAGGCTGTCATTAACTCTTTCCAGAGTCACCAGACTATGGAGAAAGCCTATATAATTAAGACTTCTCCAAACCTTAAAAGTTTAAGGTAAGTTTAAGGGCTTAAAGCAAAATACTTCATTTTTAGATAGTTGGAGAAAGATAAGATAAATTCACATTTTCTGACTATTTCTTGTGATTAAAAAAAGACAGTAACATTACATGTAGTGGTCCATCATCAGTAAATTTACAAATTAAACCCAAATGATATAATTTTCTAAGATGCAAAGAGTTTTCTTTCAAAGTATTTTTTTTGGCAAAATTTTCATCTCTATAAATCCTTTTTTTTTCCCTTTTTTGTTCAGGAAAAAAGAAAATTCTTCCCCAAAAGAATAAAGACAAAAACCCCCTCCTTCTAGTTATAATGAAAGATTTCTATAAACTAAGTGTTTTGAGCTAGAAATTGTAATTTTATAATAGACACTTCAATGCCAAGACTGTGGGATGAAAAAAGTCTACTGTTGTAGTGGCTAAATCACTGACACTGTCAAAAGAGCAGAGCTACCTTCTGGACACTTGCTGCTGTGATACTTCTGAAATATATCAGAGACGGTGAAGTGTTTGGTCTCTTATCACACATAAAAAAAGAGGAATTAAAAATCAAAAGAAAGCATCATTTTGATTCTGAGCACTTCATTCTTCATTATACTAAAGTCAACTGTTGACCTTAGATACACATAGAAAATTATAATTTCTGAGAGCTCTGACATGTTTTGCCATTTCCCACTGGTGCGGTGTATGAGGTTATTGCCCTAGCTCTCTGTCCTAAGTGGGCAGTATATCTGTTTCTCACTGTTGCGGTTCATAACCTGGTATATGAACTCAAATGATTGCTGATTGGAATTATCATACTGCAATGCCAAGTAATAATCACGTTGCCTATTCTGTGTCCCTGCAGTAGGGTAACAAACAGTTGAGTATCGTAACCTTTTAGTAAATTGCAGCATAACTATAAAGATAACAGGTCAAACCCCTGGCAGACATCTCACTTGGGGGAAAAAAACAACCAAAAAAACCCAAGCCATACCAAAGCAATAAAGTGACATACATTTTTTTTTTTTTTAACAGAAGGATCACATAAATTAACTTCATATTGTAGAAGAATAAAGCCGATGGTAATAAATGCCAGATTGTCTTTATAAAGCTGGTGAGAAAGGTCATTCCCTAGTTCAAACAATTTAAATCTGTAAGTCATACGATTTTCTCATACATCTTGATAACTCCTTGAAATAAAGAGTTTGGATTTAATGAATAACTTGGTAAATTCACAGGGACTGGGCTTGCTCTTTCCAAAAGAGAATACTTGGAAAATTTTGATTTGCAGAATGTTTGGAAACTTGTACTCTTCAGTCCCATTCAGACTAAAGGAAATTTCAAAAAGATTTGAATTTTCTGTGAAAGAGAAAATTTTATTTTGGACTGACTTGTTGAAAGATACACTTAAAATATGATTTACCATGTTCTCACTATTGTGCTAAAAATCAAGATCTGTTTTCAGTTATTACAGTTGTGGGAATCACATAAGCTCGTAAAAGTAAAAGTCTGTGCCCACAGGTCTTCCACTCTATCCATACCACAACTTACATTCTATCTGCAGCAGTACCCTTTTCAGGTATAATATCAGTAAAGTAATGCTGGACTCTCTTGCCATCATCTTGGAGTTTTATGCAATAACACTTTACTCATTAAAGCCAAAAGGAATGAAGAGGTGACTTTATGAAAGAAAGATGTCAGAAGACAGACATGGGAAGCCCGGAAAGATAATGAGGACTTAATAAGAATAAAACCTGTCTTCTATTTAATTATAGTTATTGTCTATTTTAAAATAACTTCAGTTGAGCAAAAGGACAAAACTACATTATTCACCCTTCTGTTTTAGAAGGGTCTGTTGTGCTGGTTATTAATTATGGTTAGTATATTAAACATGCCTGGAAGAAGCACCTCAAATAAATGATCAGACACATAGAAAAAAAAATTGACCTGTTTAAATGTCAAGAAATCACACATTTAATTAGCGAGCTTGTTATTTCTCACAAGGAAGATTATCAGATGACAGCGTTCATATTTTAATTAGGAGAGCATACCTTTGCACTCTTCCGCAGGCAGAGTAGGAAATTTGTCATGCAAACTGATTTTCTTTGTGAACTGTTCTGCTCTGACTGTAGGCCCAGACTCTCCAAGGCAAAAATGCACTGAAATCAATAGCATAGATACCTGAATAACCTGGAGAACCTTGGTCACTTTCTTTGACAGGAAAATGCATAGAAGACTATCAAAGGGTCTCTTCTAGTTGAGGGGATTTTTATTGATGTCTTAACAGAGTCATAATTTTGCCCATAAACCTAATTTGACTTCAGGTCTGTACAGTTTCCATACACCTTTGATCTTCTATTTTTATTATGTCAGCTAGCTAGCCATTCCCAATCAGAAGACTAATTCAGCACCCATTTATGGTCACTTTTGTTCCTTATGGTTTTAGTTGTCTTTGACTCCAGTAGAATGAAATGGCTGCACAATTCCCTTACCTCCGCAGCAACATCTGTTGACTCTTTTTATTTAGTCTCTCTGGCTTATGTTCTCAGCTCACTTCTGAGCTACGTGTCTGTGTTCTTCTATTCAAGCAGGTAGCAAGCCCTTGTGGCCATTCATTTCTTGTGACATTCTTTGATGGGTTTCACTTTGAAGACTTTAACTTCACTTTGGCTTTTCAACATGAAATTGAATGTTCCAATCAGTCTTTAGCATACCAGGTAGCTTTGATACCAGTGTTCATAATCTCTTGTGTTCATCAATCAACATTCCTTGTTTAAAATACTAAAAAAAAAAAAAGCCCACCACATTATCCTGATGACAGTGGCTATAGTATCCTAGCAACAGCTTCCTTTTATGGTGAGTTGTTTTTCAAAGGTCTAGTGTCCAGAATACTTCAAATAGGCTTAATTCTTCATACAGTTTCTCTAACTTCATCATTCTTTTTTTTATGCAAAATGTCCTTGATAAGGCTATTGTAACAAATAAAATGTCAGATAACCTAGGGGGTTTTATATTTTTTTTGAAGTCTGCATTTTTATAGTAATGTAATAACAAGGAAAAATGGAGGTTCTTCTCTTAGAAAATTCCCCATAGTAAGTTGTTTATAGGGAGCTATTTAAATTGATGAAGAGTTTTCTACAGAAATGATTTTCACAGAATGTGTATTTTCTCTGGATTTTTTTTACATAAAATACCTTGATTTTGTTTTTGAAAAGTCAAAGACATGGTGCCTAAAATTTCAACCTGAAAACCTTTTGGCGCTTCTCAAGGAGAGCTGGATGCTTCCTCTGTGCACTCTGTCTCTGCTCCAGGGACCTTCCAGTCTGCCCAGGAGCACAGCTTGCAACAGGGTGCAGATAAGAGTCTGGGTGCCTAATTCTTGGGTTTGGAAACCATTCCACCACCCATGGTATGCTGGCACCTAACTGGCAGATGACTGAATCAATAATTAGATCTAACCCTCCTCTGACAAGCTAAGGAGAGGGCCAGGACAGCAGGGTGGAGGAATGCCGCTGTCAGTAAGGAAACAGTGAAGGTGAATAGATAGGTGGAAAGCAAGCAGGTAAAAAATCTGTTCTTGTTCTCCAGACATAGGGAGAACATTAATAAAAACTATATTAATGTTATATTAAGATCCTTATTGTAATTGTCCATTCTCTGTATCACATGGATTCTTTTCTACCTTCTGGTTCTGTAAAATGTTGTGGAAAATATTCACCTCTATCAAGACTTTAAATAACTTGTAACAGTTATGGTTATCATGAGATGGAACTTTAAATTTTAGCTAGGAGTTTTAAATCTTTATTCAGTCCATTTCAGTCTCACAGAATGGCAGAAATCTAATCAGACTAGACTTTGAGCCTTATTTGAATGTTTCATAGATAAAAGAAGAATTCATATAAGACATAATAGCAATTCTAGAATTACGTCTTTGCCATTTTTTCTGTGTTGTTAATTTTTTGAAGTCTCTTCTGTAAGAAAATAATCTAGGTTGGATTTTTTTTGTGTGTGTGTGTGTGTTTAAGTGTTGATTAGCACTGTTGCTCCTGTAATGCTGATTTTGCCAGCATTCGTTAGAATTTGGTTGTTTACCTGTGGAATATGTCAGCAAACTTGTATAGATAACTTCAGAGAAGAGCAATGAGAGAAACCCATTGCATTTATCATTGAGGAGGTAGGAAGGCAGAAACTTTCTGGTGATGCCCCAATGACTCCCTGTGGCAGATCACAGAAATATAGCTTTCCAACAAAGTAAAAGATAGAAATGAAGGGAAGGCTAGTGCAGTGGAATCTTTTAAATACTTTATACATCTTAACTCATTTTCACACTCTTCGTATGGTTTCTAACATTTTCCTCTGATTTTGCCCTCCTTTGATCATGAGACTATAATGTTCCTCAGGCAGATCATAATATTACAGCACTCCCTATCCTGTGGAGGATATGCTGGGAAAGTGAAGAAGAGAGCTGCTGGGAGATGTTAAGGAACAGTTCAAAGCCTCATAGATTTTATGGTCAAAAGTGTGATTGTTTACTCTGACCTCTCCCATAAAACAGCCCTGGAAGCTTTAAGCCTGTTTTTCATCTGACTGAAAGCTCTATGAGAGGACACTGCAAGTACCAGACATCTGCTGCAACTAACCCTGAGTCAGGAGAATTGCACATATCTTAGTGAGGTTTAGTGAGAAGATGTAGGCATGACTGAGAATCGGCAGTTGTGGCTGTACTACAGAAAAATGCACTGTTTATGTTCCAGCTACCTCCATTTCCTTCAGACTTTATTCCCTGGGTTTCAGAGGTTTATGTTTCAACATTCTCCACACCCTGGAAAGAAATAAGAAAATGGCAGGCAACTTAATCCACACACAGTTTCTTCTGCAGCCAGCTATAATAGAAAGATAGACTAGGATATCTTATTCAAAACTTTTCACATTTTATTTCTGGCTGGATGTGGTAGTATTCTTACAGAAACAAAGAACAAAATAACAACCCTAAACAAAACCACAGATCCTCTCTTAACTGTGTTAGGAAGGAAGGCGAGAGAGTCTAAAGAGAAATGAAGGTTTATGAATCTTGCAAAGGATCTGTGAATCTCTTTCTATAGTGCTTAAGGGATAATGGTTCTGGTTTCTAGCACTGGTCCATATCTCACAGTCCCTTATCCAAAGACCTCACATGCTGAGCTTACACACATAATGTAAGTGGCAGGGTTAAATTATGTGCCACTCGGTGCAAATTCCCCAGGTTCCCTTTGGTGGAATTTTACTGTAGTTGGCAACGTTTGTGAAACAGAGAATGCATCTGCTGGCATACATGATTACAATACCTGCTTTCTCAGGATTTGTCCCTAAAAGCATCAACAGCCATACTATTTGTCTGAGAGGCAGAAAGATAACGACATTTTAGCTGTAGGACCAATGAAAACGTAACAGGTTTTTACTGCCAAATCAAAGTTAATCCCAGGTCAAATACAAAAAAAAGTTTTTTCTTCTTGAGTTCTATTGATGAGGAATGCCAAAGATTTGCAGGTCTTGAAAGACAGTTTAGCTGTGAAATGGATGTTAAATTAAGAGTTTAAAAATCACAGTTTCCTGAATACAGGAACCATGTTCACCTCCATATTTTTTGTGGTAACAATACTCTTGGAATTAAGAAGGAACGATACTCTCTGAGGTCATGAGTGATAAGAGACAAATGCCTGGAAACAAAGAAGTAGATAATAGAAGCAGGGAAATAATTAAAACTACTATGGAGGTATAAAATGTTTGCTTCTGCTTTATGATAAAAATAAGCAAAGAACAAACTAGTTAGCATTTACATGAAATTCTCAGTAAAAAGGAAGTTAAAGAAAGTACTATCTCTGCCTAAAAATATCTTTCGTTTTGCAGATGGTTACCTTCCTATTCCCTGCCTTTCAGCCATGTGGGAATAGAGTAAATGAGAAAGTAAATGAAAAGCAATATAATGAAAAGCTAAAAAATTTTTTGCCACAAAACATTACTCAAGTTCACATAGTGTATTGTTTTTATAGTCAGCAAACTCTTAAGGTTTTTAATGTGAAAGGAAAGTGATACATTTAATTTATTATTATGCCAGCAGTTGTTCTGAGAAATGAAAAACTACACAGGACTGAGCCATTCATGATCTGATTTGAAAATCACCAAAAAAGGTGTGATTTAGTTACTTCTATAATCTCTACTGCTTTTCAGAGCAGCCAATTCCTCCTACTGTAGCTGATGTGAAATCTAGATGTTCTGTTCCTAGGGGTGAGATACCGTAGAAAATAGAACACTAACTCAGACATGCACAATGTGAGCCAGTCATTTTGTGTTATAGCTGCTCAGCAAGCAAAAAAAAAAAAAGGTAAAGTCTCAAAAAATCTTGTTAGAATCATAGAATCATAGAATCATTGAGGTTGGAAAAGACCTCTAAGATCATCGAGTCCAACCGTCAACCCAACACCACCATGCCCACTAAACCATGTCCCTAAGCGCCTCATCTACACGTCTTTTAAATACCTCCAGGGATGGGGACTCAACCACTTCCCTGGGCAGCCTGTTCCAATGTTTCACCACTCTTTCAGTAAAGACATTTTCCCTCACATCCAATCTAAACCTCCCCTGGTGCAACTTGAGGCCATTTCCTCTCGTCCTATCGCTAGTTACTTGGGAGAAGAGACCGACACTCACCTCGCTACAACCTCCTTTCAGGTAGTTGTAGAGAGCGATGAGGTCTCCCCTCAGCCTCCTTTTCTCCAGGCTAAACAACCCCAGTTCCCTCAGCTGCTCCTCATAAGACTTGTTCTCCAGACCCCTCACCAGCCTCGTTGCCCTTCTCTGGACACGCTCCAGCACCTCAACGTCCTTCTTGTAGTGAGGGGCCCAAAACTGAACACAATATTCGAGGTGTGGCCTCACCAGTGCCGAGTACAGGGGCACGATCACTTCCCTACTCCTACTGGCCACACTAGTTCTGATACAGGCCAGGAGGCCATTGGCCTTCTTGGCCGCCTGGGCACACTGCCGGCTCATGTTCAGCCGGCTGTCAACCAGCACCCACAGGTCCTTTTCCGACAGGCAGCTTTCCAGCCACTCTTCCCCAAGCCTGTAGCGCTGCATGGGGTTGTTGTGGCCCAAGTGCAGGACCCGGCACTTGGCCTTGTTGAACCTCATACAGTTGGCCTCGGCCCATCGATCCAGCCTGTCCAGGTCCCTCTGCAGAGCCTTCCTACCCTCGAGCAGATCAACACTCCCGCCCAGCTTGGTGTCATCTGCAAACTTACTGAGGGTGCACTCGATCCCCTCATCCAGATCATCAATAAAGATATTAAACAAGACCGGCCCCAGTACTGAGCCCTGGGGAACACCGCTCATGACCGGCCGCCAACTGGATGTAACTCCATTCACCACAACTCCCTGGGCCCGGCCGTCCAGCCAGTTTTTGACCCAGCGCAGAATCCACCTGTCTAAGCCGTGGGCCGCCAGCTTCTCTAGGAGAATGCTGTGGGAGACGGTGTCAAAGGCCTTACTGAAGTCCAGGTAGACCACATCCACAGCCTTTCCCTCATCCACTAGGCGGGTCACCTGGTCATCGAAGGAGATCAGGTTGGTCAAGCAGGACCTGCCTCTCATGAACCCATGCTGGCTGGGCCTGATCCCCTGGTTGTCCCGCTCATGCCTTGTGAGTGCCCTCAAAATGAACCGCTCCATAATCTTCCCCGGCACCGAGGTCAGGCTGACAGGCCTGTAGTTCCCCGGATCCTCCTTCCGGCCCTTCTTGTAGATGGGCGTCACATTGGCAAGCCTCCAGTCGTCTGGGACCTCCCCCGTTAACCAGGACTGCTGATAAATGATGGAGAGTGGCTTGGCGAGCACCTCCGCCAGCTCCCTCAGCACTCTCGGGTGGATCCCATCTGGCCCCATAGACTTGTGAGCGTCCAGGTGGCGTAGCAGGTCATTGACTGTTTCCTGTTGGATTATGGGGGGTTCATCCTGCTCGCCATCCCTGTCTTCCAGCTCGGGGGGCCGAGTACCCTGAGGATAACTGGTCTGCCTGTTAAAGACTGAGGCAAAGGAGGCATTGAGTACCTCAGCCTTTTCCTCATCCTCAGTGACAATGTTCCCCCCTGCATCCAATAAAGGATGGAGATTTTCCTTGGCTCTCTTCTTGTCATTAATATATTTGTAAAAGCTTTTTTTGTTGTCTTTAACGACAGTGGCCAGATTGCATTCTAGCTGGGCTTTTGCCTTTCTCATTTCTTCTCTGCACGACCTAACGAGATCCCTGTACTCTTCTTGAGTCGCCTGCCCCTTCTTCCACAAGCGGTAAACTCTCCTTTTTTTCCTGAGTCCCAGCAAGAGCTCCCTGTTCAGCCAGGCCGGTCGTCTTCCCCGCCCGTTCTTCTTACGGTGTACAGGGACAGCCTGCTCCTGCGCCTTTAAGACTTCCTTCTTGAAGATCGTCCAGAAGATTGTTCAAACTATTCCTAGGCTTCAACTCAGCAGAAAAAGGGTCAGACTGTATGAGTCTCACTATCTATTCAGGTATGCCAATAAACTTGGATTTTGCTACTGTCCTCCAAAATAGTCTGACTCTCATGAGTTTGATCCTAAAAACTCTTGGCTGAAGCATCAGTAATGACTGGTAAAAATAAAGCCTTCTTTACTAAAGATAAGGTTGGAATACAATGACCATAAGCTTCCAATGTGTAGGAAGAAAATAAATGCCTTCAAAATAATAACCATCTGAATGTTCACACTGATACACTATTACTACTGGGAGAAGTATGGAATGCTTCTCCACACAGCACAAAATGGAAGTGTTAAAAATAGTTTTTGTGGTGGACAACTGGCCCTCAAAAGCTAAGCTATATCTTTGGCAAATTTATTTGCTTCAAAAAATTGAACATACTGTTGCTTTCGTGCTTAAGGGAACATGTATTTCACAACAGGACTCTACTGGCAACCACTTTTATATAACAGTAATGTTCTGCAAAAGTAGCATATTAGGACATAAATATATTGCTAATAAACAGCAATGTAGTAAATGTTTTGTATGCACACAGAAGGAACAAAGTTACACATAAAGAAGAAAATAAATCTAATGTGAGTATTTTCAAATTTAATCAGGTCAGCAGTCTTAATGTGTTTGAGTTTGGGTGCATCAAAATGAAAGAGTGAGTTTAGTGGCTAGAATACAGAATTGAGAATCAATATTCCTAGGTTTTATTCTGTCACTTACTTGCCGTGTGACTTTGGGCAAATCATCTGAGAGCTTTGCACCTAAGGTTGTTCATCTTTCAAATGAGACATTTACATGATTTATGAGGATGTTGTAAGGCTCAACTCACAGAATATTTGCAAAGGTACAGACTAAGAGGTACTAGAAATGTTAGATGTAATGACAGTAATATGTTGCCATGGCCAGCTGTAAACATTTCTTTATCTTAATGATGGGGTCAAATTGTGGCTGTCAAGTATGTTTTTATGCTTCCAAAGGTGGAAAACTATGTCACGGGTTTTTCCCAGTATAAAACTGGCTTCCTATGTTGTAGTATAAAGCAGGAATTCGTTGTAATCCCAGGTGCCTTGTAGGACTGCACATGCTACTTTTTTACTATATTGTTTCCAGGAGAAGTCCTGCAGGAGGAAATAGCACTCAGGAGGAGTACCAAGGAACTGAAAAGAAAGAAAAAATAAAAAAGACAAATCTATGTTGCAAGTCATTACAGCATAAATCCCTCTGCTTTAAATAACAAAAAGAAGAAAATAGGTCCTTTAATTGGGGTGATTTATGATGAAGCTATAATTTGAGTAAATGAGAATAGCCTCAATGGCAGAAGATGCGTTATTTTGCTGAGAAGAAATGTCTGTGCCCCCATTAAGAGCAACCTCACTTTTTTGATTGATAAGTTAAGGAGGAACTGGGTGGAGAAGCTCAGGTGAGCCACTGGATCACTGCACACTTGGCAGGGAGATACAGGTTTGTCCTGTCTTGCCAAGAGCATCTTTATAGACAAAAGTGTTATCCATTGTCAGGACCCGGCAAGGTAGCTCAGAAAGTAGAGTATGTGTTGCTTTAACTTACCAGATGACAGATGTCCAGTGAATTAGAATTTGTCTATGGAAAAGCATCTTCAAAGAGTTATTTGAAAAGCCACCAGGGATTCTACCAGCTGGCATGGTCCAAGTTCATAGCTCCTGTCTGTGAGGTGGGAGACAGTAGCCTTATCTAAATAGTTAGAATGAGTGAGGAAAGAATTATCACAGAATCACAGAATGGTTGGGGTTGGAAGGGATGCCTGGAGGTCATCTGGTCCAACCCCCCAGATCAAGCAAGGCCACCTAGAGCCAGTTGCCCAGGACCACGTCCAGATGGCTTTTGAATATCTCTAAGGAGGGAGACTCCACAACCTCCCTGGGCAACCTGTGCCAGTTCTCGGCTACCCTCACAGTGAAAAAGTGTTTCCTGATGTTCAGATGGCACCTGCTTTGTTTCACTTTGTGCCCATTGCCTCTGGTCCTGTCACTGGGCACCACTGAAAAGAGACTAGCTCCATTCCCTTTGCACCCTCACTTCAGGCATTTATACACATTGATAAGATCCCCCCTGAGCCTTCTTTTCTCCAGGCTGAACAGTGCCAGCTCTCTCAGCCTTTTGTCATAGGAGAGATGCTCCAGTCCCTCAGACATCTTTGTGGCCCTTTGTTGGACTGTCTCCAGTATGTCCCTGTCTCTTGTATTGAGGAGCCCAGAACTGGACACAGTACTCCAGGTGTGGCCTCGCCAGTGCTGAGCAGAGGGGAAGGATCACCTCCCTCGACCTGCTGGCAATACTTTGTCTAATGCAGCCCAGGATACCATTAGCCCTCTTTGCTGCAAGGGCACATTGCTGGCTCATGTTCAACTTGGTGTCCACCAGGATCCCCAGGTCCTTTTCTGGAAAGCTGCTTTTCAGCTGGGTGGCGTGAGGTTGTTCCTTCCCAGGTGCGGGACTTTGCACTTCTTGTTAAAATTCGTGAGGTTCCTGTCAGCCCATTTCTCCAGCCTGTTGAGGTCCCTCTGGATGGCAGCACAACCCTCTGGCATACCAGCCACACCTCCCATTTTTGTGTCATCAGCAGACTTGCTGAGGGTACACTCTGTTCCCTCATCCAGATCATTAATAAAGATTTTGAACAAAATTGGACCCAGTATTGACCCCTGGGGTGTACTGCTATTAATTGGACTCCAATAAGACTTCATACCACTGATCACCACTTGCTGGGCCTGGCCATTCAACCAGTTTCTAACTCACCTCACTGTCTACTTATCCAGCCCATGCAGCAACAGCTAGTCTTTGAGGATCTTATGGGAGATGGTGTCAAAGGCCTTACTGAAATCCAGGTAGACAATATCCACTGCTCTCCCCTTGTCTACCAGGCCAGTCATTTCATCGCAGAAGTTTATCAAGTTGGTCAAGCATGACTTCCCCTTAGTGAACTCCTGACTACTGATGATTTTCTTGTCCTTAATGTGCCTGGAAATGGTTTCCAGGATTAGTTGCTCCACCACCTTCCCAGGGATCGAGGTGAAGCTGACTGGCCTGTAGTTCCCTGGGCCTCCTTGCCCTTCTTAAAGATAGGAGTGACATTCATTTTCCTCCAGTCTCCAGGCACTACTCCCAGTTGCCACAGTTGATAAAAGATTATCAAGAGTGGCCTTGCAATGACATCTGCCAGCTCCCTCAGCACTTGTGGGTGCATTCCATCAGGGCCCATGGACTTACGTATATTCAGTTTGCTTAAGTATTCCTTGACCTCATCCTCTTCCATGAAGGATACCTCTTCCTCGCTCCAGCCTTTTCCTGTGGTCTCTGGGACTTGGGATTCCTGAAGGCCGGTCTTGCTAGTGAAGACTGAGGCAAAGAAGGCATTCAGTACTTCAGCCTTTTCCATGTCCTGTGTCACCAGGTCCCCCATATTGTTAAGCAATAGGCCCACATTTCCTCCTGTCTTCCTTTTGTCACCTATGTACTTATAGAAGCCCTTCTTCTTGTCTTTGACATCCCTGGCCAGATTTAGTTTCATGTGGGCTTTAGCCTTCCTAACTTCATCCCTGGATGCTCGGACAGTGTTTCTGTATTCCCCCCAGGATACCTGTCCTTGCTTCCACTCTCTGAATGCTTTCTTTTTGTGTTTTGTGTTTTACCTGACTTTGTGTCTGTTGGAATAGAATTCTCCTGAGCTTGGAGGAGGTGATCCTTGAATCCTTCCAAGCAGATCTCTGAAGAGGCCAAAGTCTGCTCTCCTGAAGTCCAGGATTGTGAACTTGCTTTTCACACTCCTCTCTGCCCTGAGGATCCTGAACTCCACCATCTCATGGTCATTGCAGCCAAGGTTGCCTTTAGTCTTCACATCCTCAACAAGCCCCTCCTTGTTGGTGAGTATGAGGTCCAGCAGAGCACCTCTCCTCATTGGCTCCTCTGTCACTTGGAGGAGGAAGTTATCATTGATGCATTCCCAGAACCTCCTGGATTGCTTATGTCCAGCTGTGTTGTCCCTCCAGTAGATATCAGGGTAGACAAAGTCCCCCTTGAGGACCAGGGTCTGTCCTTCCTAAAGAGCCTGTATGCCTTTGTTGCAACAGTCCAGTCATGGGTGCCATATCACTGTGTTTCCCTGGCTCCAACAGGATCATAGCCCTGCAAATGCACACATTTTATCTCATCGTGTTTATTCCTGTTGTGGTTTAATCCTGTCCAGCGACTAAGCACCACACAGCCACTCCCTCATTCCCCCCCACAATGGGATGGGGGAGAGAATTGGAAGACTAAAGGTGAGAAAACTCATGGGTTGAGGTAAAGACAATTTAATAGGGAAAGCTAAAGCCACACACACAAGCAAGGCAAAACAAGGAATTCATTCACTACTTCCCATCGGCAGGCAGGTGTTCAGCCATGTCCAGGAAAGCAGGGCTCCATCATGCGTAATGGTTCCTTGGGAAGACAAACGCCATCACTCCGAACATCCCCCCCTTCCTTCTTCTTCCCCACAGCTTTTATTGCTGAGCATGACGTCATATGGCATGGAATATCCCTTTGGTCAGCTGGGGTCAGCTGTCCCAGCTGTGTCCCCTCCCAACTTCTTGTGCCCCCCACTGGTGGGGTGGGGTGAGAAGCAGAAAAAGCCTTGACTCTGTGTGAGCACTGCTCAGCAATGACTAAAACATCCCTGTGTTATCAACAGTGTTTTCAGCACAAATCCCAAATGTAGCCCCATACTAGCTACTATGAAGAAAATTAACTCTATCCCAGCCAAAACCAGCACAATTCCTGATAACTGTGTGCATTATGATTAGTATACAGGCACTTTAGAGAGGCACCCCAGCATAGAATCAAAGAATCATTAAGGTTGGAAAAGACCTCTAAGATCATCGAGTCCAACCATCAACCCAACACCACCATGCCCACTAAACTATGTCCCTAAGCGCCTCATCTACTCATCTTTTAAATACTTCCAGGGATGGGGACTCCACCACTTCCCTGGGCAGCCTCTTCCAATGTTTAACCACTCTTTCAGTAAAGACATTTTTCCTCATGTCCAATCTAAACCTCCCCTGGCGCAACTTGAGGCCATTTCCTCTCGTCCTATCACTAGTTACTTGGGAGAAGAGACCGACACCCACCTTGCTACAACCTCCTTTCAGGTAGTTGTAGAGAGCGATGAGGTCTCCCCTCAGCCTCCTTTTCTCCAGGCTAAACAACCCCAGTTCCCTCAGCTGCTCCTCATAAGACTTGTTCTCCAGACCCCTCACCAGCCTCGTTGCCCTTCTCTGGACACGCTCCAGCACCTCAACGTCCTTCTTGTAGTGAGGGGCCCAAAACTGAACACAGTATTTGAGGTGCGGCCTCACCAGGGCCGAGTACAGGGGCACGATCACTTCCCTCCTCCTGCTGGCCACACTAGTTCTGATACAGGCCAGGAGGCCATTGGCCTTCTTGGCCACCTGGACACACTGCCGGCTCATGTTCAGCCGGCTGTCAACCAGCACCCACAGGTCCTTTTCCGCCAGGCAGCTTTCCAGCCACTCTTCCCCAAGCCTGTAGCGCTGCATGGGGTTGTTGTGGACGAAGTGCAGGACCCGGCACTTGGCCTTGTTGAACCTCATACAGTTGGCCTCGGCCCATCGATGCAGCCTGTCCAGGTCCCTCTGCAGAGCCTTCCTACCCTCAAGCAGATCAACACTCCCGCCCAACTTGGTGTCGTCTGCAAACTTCCTGAGGGTGCACTCAGTCCCCTCATCCAGATCATTGATAAAGGTATTGAACAAGACTGGCCCCAAAACTGAGCCCTGGGGAACACCGCTCGTGACCGGCCGCCAACTGGAGTTAACTCCATTCACCACAACTCTCTGGGCCCGGCCGTCCAGCCAGTTTTTGACCCAGCGCAGAGTCATAGAATCATAGAATCATAGAATCATAGAATCATTGAGGTTGGAAAAGACCTCTAAGATCGTCGAGTCCAACCGTCAACCCAACACCACCATGTCCACTAAACCATGTCCCTAAGTGCCTCATCTACACGTCTTTTAAATACTTCCAGGGATGGGGACTCCACCACTTCCCTGGGCAGCCTCTTCCAATGTTTAACCACTCTTTCAGTAAAGACATTTTTCCTTACATCCAATCTAAACCTCCCCTGGTGCAACTTGAGGCCATTTCCTCTCGTCCTATCGCTAGTTACTTGGGAGAAGAGACCGACACCCACCTCGCTACAACATCCTTGCAGGTAGTTGTAGAGAGCGATGAGGTCTCCCCTCAGCCTCCTTTTCTCCAGGCTAAACAACCCCACTTCCCTCAGCCACTCCTCAGAAGACTTGTTCTCCAGACCCCTCACCAGCCTCGTTGCCCTTCTCTGGACACGCTCCAGCACCTCAATGTCCTTCTTGTAGTGAGGGGCCCAAAACTGAACACAGTATTCGAGGTGCGGCCTCACCAGTGCCGAGTACAGGGGCACGATCACTTCCCTACTCCTGCTGGCCACACTATTTCTGATACAGGCCAGGATGCCATTGGCCTTCTTGGCCGCCTGGGCACACTGCCGGCTCATGTTCAGCCGGCTGTCGACCAACACCCCCAGGTCCTTCTCTGCTGGGCAGCTTTCCAGCACTTTCCAGTCCACCTGTCTAAGCCGTGGGCCGCCAGGTTCTCGAGGAGAATGCTGTGGGAGACGGTGTCAAAGGCCTTACTGAAGTCCAGGTAGATCACATCCACAGCCTTTCCCTCATCCACTGGGCGGGTCACCTGGTCATAGAAGGAGATCAGGTTAGTCAGGCAGGACCTACCTTTCATGAACCCGTGCTGGCTGGGCCTCATCCCCTGGTTGTCCCGCTCATGCCTTGTGAGCGCCCTCAAGATGAACCGCTCCATAATCTTCCCTGGCACCGAGGTCAGGCTGACAGGCCTGTAGTTCCCCAGATCCTCCTTCCGGCCCTTCTTGTGGATGGGCGTCACATTGGCAAGCCTCCAGTCGTCCGGGACCTCCCCTGTTAACCAGGACTGCTGATAAATGATGGAGAGTGGCTTGGCGAGCTCCTCCGCCAGCTCCCTCAGCACCCTCGGGTGGATCCCATCCGGCTCCATAGACTTGTGAGTGTCCAGGTGGCGTAGCAGGTCATTGACTGCTTCCTGTTGGATTATGGGGGGTTTATCCTGCTTGCTGTCCCTGTCTTCCAGCTCAGGGGACTGAATACCCTGAGGATAACTGGTCTGACTATTAAAGACTGAGGCACAGAAGGCATTAAGTACCTCTCAGCCTTTTCCTCATCCTCAGTGACAATGTTCCCCCCTGCATCCAATAAAGGATGGAGATTCTCCTTGGCTCTTTTCTTGTCATTAATATATTTGTAAAAGTTTTTTTGTTGTCTTTAACGACAGCGGCCAGATTGCATTCTAGCTGGGCTTTTGCCTTTCTCATTTTCTCTCTGCATGACCTAATGTACTCTTCTTGAGTCGCCTGCCCCTTCTTCCACAAGTGGTAAACTCTCCTTTTTTTCCTGAGTCCCAGCAAGAGCTCCCCGTTCAGCCAGGCCAGTCGTCTTCCCCGCCCACTGCTCTTACGGCGTATGGGGACAGCCTGCTCCTGCGCCTTTAAGACTTCCTTCTTGAAGATCGTCCAGCCTTCCTGGACCCCTTTGCCCTTCAGGACTGTCTCCCAAGGGACTCTCTCAACCAGCGTCCTGAACAGGCCAAAGTCTGCCCTCCGGAAGTCCATGGTTGCCGTTTTGCTGGCCTCCCTCCTTACTTCACCAAGAATCGAGAATTCCACCATTTCATGGTTGCTAAGCCCAAGACAGCCTCCGAACACCACATCTCCCACCAGTCCTTCTCTGTTTGTAAACAGCAGGTCGAGCGAGGCACCTCCCCTGGTAGTCTCACTTACCAGCTGTGTCAGGAAGTTGTCTTCCACACACTCCAGGAACCTCCTAGACTGCTTCCTCTCTGCCATGTTGTATTTCCAGCAGATGTTCGGGAAGTTGAAGTCTCCCATGAGAACAAGGGCTAGGATTGTGAGACTTCTGCCAGCCACTTGTAGAACGCTTCATCTGCCTCTTCATCCTGGTTGAGTGGTCTATAACAGACTCCCAGCAGGATATCTGCCTTGTTGGCCTTCCCCCTCATCCTTACCCATAAACACTCGTCCTTATCATCATCACAATCGTTGAGCTCTAGACAATCAAAACACCCCCTAACGTACAGGGCCATCCCACTGCCTCTCCTTTCTCGCCTGTCCCTTCTGAAGAGTTTTGTCCTGGTTTCGGCAGGGATAGAGATAATTTCTTTTCTAGTAGCTGGTACAGTGTTTTGGATTTAGGATGAGAACAAAGTTGATAACGCACCGATGTTTTAGTTGTTGCTAGGTAATGCTTACACTAGCCAAGGACTTTTCAGCTTCCCATGTTCTACCGACTGAGAAGGCTGAAGGTGCACAAGAAGCTGGGAGGGGGCACAGCCAAACTGGCCAAAGGGACATTCCATACCATGTGACGTCATGCTCAGTACATAAACTGGGGAAAGCTGGCCGGGGGGGCCGCTGCTCGGGGACTGGCTGGGCATCGGTCGGCGGGTGGTGAGCAATTGTATTGTGCATCACTTGCTTTGTGTATTATTATTATTATTATCATATTATTATTATTATCATTTTATTTCAATTATTAAACTGTTTTTATCTCAACCCACGAGTTTTTCTAACTTGTGCTCTTCCAATTCTCTCCCCCATCCCACCGGGTGGGGGGAGTGAGCGAACGGCTGCGTGGTGCTTAGTTGCCGACTGAAGTTAAACCACGACAAGTTTATAGCCATCCATTGCAGCACTCCAATCGTGGGAGTCACCCCACCATGTTTCTGTGATGGCAACTAAGTCATAGATATCCCGCTGCACAATGGCTTCCAGCTCCTCCTGTTTGCCACCCATGCTGCGTGCATTGCTGTAGATGCACTTGAGCTGGGCTATCGATTTTGCCCCCAGCATTGGCATGCCACCCCTAGGCTCATCTCTGGTGAGCCTGGTTTTATCCCCTTCCCCCTTCGAACCTAGTTTAAAGCCCTCTCGATGAGCCCTGCCAATTCATGAGCAATGATCCTTTTCCCCCTGTGAGACAGCTGAACTCCATCATGGTCGCCAGCAGGCCCGGTGCCGTGTAAACCTCCCCATGATCAAAAAAGCCAAAATTCCTCTGATGGCACCAGCCCCTGAGCCACGTGTTGATCAGGTGTGTTTTCCTGTTCCTTTCAGTATCCTTCCCTGCCACTGTAGGGATTGAGGAAAACACTACCTGCTCCTGATTCTTCAACCAGTCGCCCCAGTGCCCTGAAGTCCCTTTTGATCGCTTCTGCAACCTCATCACTGCCAGCCTGTATAACCAATAGCAGGTAGTAATCAGAAGGCCATACCAGGCCAGGGAGCTTCCTAGTGATGTCTCTGACCTGGGCCCCAGGGAGGCAGCAGACTTCCCTGTGGGATGGGTCTGGTTGGCATATTGGGCCCTCTGTTCCCCTCAGAAGGGAATCGCCTATGACAATTACCCTCCTTTTTTTCTTAGCAGAGGCAGTCATAATGCATGGGGCTGACTGCCTCACCCTAGGCAACCTCCTGGATGGACCTTCATCTACATCCTCATTTGCCTGGCCCTCAAGTTCCAGGGCCCCTTATCTGTTCTGTAAGGGCAGCCGGGAAGGTGAGGGAGAGCAGGCAGGGGTTCGCCTGGCACCCCAAGCAGGGACCTGTTTCCATTCCCCCCCGTCGCTTGGGTCCCTTCCTTCTGCCTGGTGGCAAGAGGGCAGGGGATCCTCTGCTTCTCGTGGAGCCTCCATCTGCTGCCTTTGTCTCAGGGACGGTAGGGTGCGGCTCTACCAGTCTATCTCCCTCTCACACTCCCGGATACTCCTCAACCTTTCCACTTCCTCCTTCAGCTCTGCCACCAGGCTGAGCAGATCATCCACCTGGTCACACCGCACACAGGTGGTGCCTCTGCTGCCCTCTGGTACAACTGACAGGCTCAGGCACTCCCTGCAGCCAGAGACCTGGACAGCTGTATGCTTGCATGAGGGCTCCGTCTGGGTCACCTCATTCCTTCTGGCGATGGCTTTCGGCCGAGTGGAAACCATAGCTGGTCCTCTTCTGGGAGGGTGATGACTAGTAGTTGAGTTGGTTGAGTTGGCCTCTAGAGCCAGGAGCGGGGGGACTGCGCCTTGCCTGCTCACCTTCCCTGCATGCCCTCCCTCATGAACTGCCGCGCCACGCCCTTCTGATGCGCCACGTCCTGTTTGCCCACTCTGTTTGCCATGCTCTGGGTCGCTCATGCTCCCTGGGGGCTGCTTTTGTATGTGAGGGGGTTTGGTCGCCGTCCCTCCTGTCGTTGCCCACCCTGAGTCAGAGCTGCCGCTCTTCAGGAGCTCCCTCCTCCGGCTTGGGGAGAGGGGGAGCTGGGGCACCCTCTCACCCCCTGCGCTTTTGCCTTCGTGGGTTTTGCCACGGTTTTGCCGCTTCAGGAAGGGGCCCCTGGCACGATCCTCCGCTCTGGAGCCCTTCGCCTTGGTGGCTTCGCTGAAATGTTGAGTTCCTGGAGAGGGGACTACCCCTGGAGTAGTCAGAAGGCTAGGCAAGCTTTGGCAGTCCTTCCACAACATCCTGCATCCTGGTTCCTGGAAGGCAGCAAACCTCTCTAGATGACTGGTTGAGTTGACAGATGTGTGACTCTGTCCCCTGCAGCAGGGAGTTACCCATTACAATGACTCACCATTTCTTCCTGGTAGTCTTGCATGGTTTAGGGTTAGGTGAACCAGGTTCTTTGTAGGCACATCTGGCTTCTCTTCAACTTTGAGGGGTGTGAACCTATTTTGCATTTGTAAGCCCTTAGGTGGGGCAGGAGCTTTCCTCTTGGTACCAGAAGCCACCAGCTTCCATCCTTTGCTTTCTCCAGAGGCTGCATTTACCATGGTAGTGGGGTGTCCTGGTTTTGGCTGGGATAGAGTTAATTTTCTGCCTAGTAGCTGGTATGGTGCTGTGTTTTGGATTTAAGATGAGAACAATGTTGGTAACACACCGATGTTTTAGTTGTTGCTAAGTAGTGCTTACACTAGTCAAGGACTTTTAGCTTCCCATGCTCTACCAACTGAGAAGGCTGGAGGTGCACAAGAAGCTGGGAGGGGGCACAGCCAGGACAGCTGAGCCAAACTGGCCAAAGGGATATTCCATACCATGGGACGTCATGCTCAGTACATAAACTGTGGGAAAGCTGGCCGGGGGGGGCTGCTGCTCAGGGACTGGCTGGGCATCGGTCAGCGTGTGGTGAGCAATTGCACTGTGCATCACTTGCTTTGTATATTCTTTTATTATTACTATTATTATTATTGTTTTATTTTATTTCAATTATTAAACTGTTTTTATCTCAACCCATGAGTTTTCTCACTTTTACTCTTCCGACTGTCTCCCCCGTCCCACCGGGGGGAGGGGGGAGTGAACAAGCGGCTGTGTGGTGCTCAGTTGCTGGCTGAGGTTAAACCACAACATGGGGGTTCTTCAAGCTCTTGAGTCTCAGAGAAGGTCCTATCTCCCTTTCACCTTCTCTGATGATGACCCATGCCATAGGAATTCCCATAAAGAAAATGCACAAATAGAGCACCCAGTTAATTCCATTGTCACATCTTTCTGCTCTATGTGAATTTCCAAAGCAAAAACAGAGAACAGAATTACAGGTGGGAATAAGGTACCGTTTCAAAACTGCTTAAGAGCCTCTTAAATATTAGTTGCTGGACCCTACAAAGTAGCTTACAGGTATACCTACATAAACATTGAATAGTTTTATGGCAGAAATCATAGGCTATATTAAAATTTTATCCTCCAAAAATTAGATTAAAAATGCCCATTCTCTTTTAAAGAAAGATGTCATTAATTATGCCAATATATTTAAAGCTAGTAGAATTTTGTCTTTGAATTGGAAGGAAAGTGCTTTTTGCCAAGAGTAATTTTCAAATATCAGAACACTTACGACCTGAGAGATTACTTAAGTTAAAAGCACTGATGTACTGTACTTAAGTAAGTCACATTTCTCTAGGAATATCTTTAACAGATTTGTTCATCAGAGCTGCCTGTATTTCTTCTTCTGAGCGTTCATTATATAGATGGATAGCTATGCTATCAGTAGTAGCAAAGATTAACTGGATGCTAGTAAGTTTATTGGAATTGGTGGTTACTGGGAATGTGAAGAGTTGATTAATTAATCATGTTAGTGAATGCTTGAACTATTCCTTTTCTTTGGCTGGCCAAAATATGTGACTAAAATTCCTTGAACATTATGTAATCTTTTAAAAAAATTGTATTTAAAGCCTTAAACTGGCTTCAGATAGAAGGTAAAAGACCTGCCAAAGCCCCAGTGATCTGGATGCCACAAGTTACAGCACTTATTACTCCCTTTATTTTGCCACGTTCATCTCCCTTACTATAACATAAAGTGACAGAAATGAAGTGACACAGGTTGACTTTACAAATTCTCCTGAAGATTTTAAAAGCAGTCAGCACCACAGGCATAGTTCTGCTGCAGAGGTATCATCACAGAATGCAGTGGAGATCCTGTACATGCCATAGAAATTGCTCTCAAAGTGTATTTATGAAAACTTGGTTTTGACACAGGTCAACTTTCAAGATTTAAGGCAGCCAAATTGTAAAGTAATACTAGTAATGTAGCTCGAAAGAATGGGTGGAAAACTAACATAATACCAAAATACTGAGTAAGGTGCATTTGGTGCCCTTGTATAGAAAAAAGACCTTAAAAAAGAGAAAACAGCAACACAGAAGGAAGAACATTCTGAACTGTGGATAAAATGATATTAAAAAGCCTATGTTAAAGGAATAATTAAAAAAGCTGTGTTAAAGGAATAAAAAAAGGACAACTGGTATTTTGATGCAACTGAGGCAAAATGAAGCCTACACGTTACACCATCTAAAGAAAAATGAATACAATTTGAAGATGCATGTGTGTCAGAAGCTGAAGGGCCAGTGCAGGTACAATGAGGACGTAGCCTCCTGGTTTGATAAGAACTTCCTTTTACACAGATAACTTTTCCTTTAGAATACATATGTCCTGTTGCTTCTCCTTGTTCTTGACTATGGCTTTGGGTTCAATGTGCTACAGCATGCTGAAAATAGCGTTGATCAATAGCAATTTTAAGGTAAAAAAAAAATGTATGTTGTGTAATGCTTTTCATGTAAGTTACAGATACAATAATCCTATAAGTGGTGTAAAATCTTTACGGCTAAAGCCTTTTTTATTAAAATAGTTGAGAATCTTTTCTGCAAAGTGAAGATCTTTGAAATTGTGTTTAAAGTTTTAGTGTTTCTGATAGAAGAACCTCCAGAAGAAGTGATTACTTGCCTTCCATGTTCTACAATCATTGTACTAACATATCCCTAAATGTCAGATAAAATGTTTTCATAAATAATATATACAACTACATATTTGCCTTAGATATCGCCTTTTAAAATTCCGGTAGTTATTCACCACTTAGTGGAGAAAATCATATCTCTTTGAGTAGACGTTTGAAGCTGGCAGGCAGGGGATTTCATTGGTTTCAGTTAAACATGAAGTGTAGTCAAGATATGCTTTCATATGCATACTTTTCCTTAGTTTTGGTGTATGATACCAGAGAATAATGTTTAAGCTTAAATATGAGAAATATTTTTTTCTCATTTTCATTCATTACATTATATTATTTTGTTGCCCTGGGGAAAATAATAGAACAATCACATACTACTTTTGCTATGCTCTAATCCTTCCTATATTCATATAGGAATATGATCTCATTAAAAAATTATTACTTACTACTCATGGAAGTAAAGCAAACTCTTTACGAAGGTTAAACCCTCCTTCATATATGAAACTTACCTAATAATAAACCACACTAATTTGCCAAGCTTTTGAAAGATGTTGATAAAATATTTTTAACTGTTTAAATAAGCAAAAGCTATCATTAGATGTAACGTAGATTTTTAAGGGGGATATTCAGCTTAGCCAAGTAAATAGCTCTGCCTCTTTCATAAGATAAGGTCTTTTTTTCTTCATTTTATTGCAAGTGCATTTGCAATCTCAAAACTTCTTTCGCCCCTATATTATATAATGAAATACAATGGAGGCCAATATATGTATCTTATAATTGGCACTGATTAAGATCAAGAATGTGGTCAGCTGTCTCAGTTGCTAGGCAGTAGCTTGTTAAGCCATGGAAATACAAGTGCATTTGATTATATGATCATACCCATAATATTTACCAAAAATATGCAGCAAAAATTCTACAATGAGTAGACAAAACCTTAACTGAATAAACACTATACTTGTAGGGTTATTTAATTTAACACTTTAAAAATCACTGTTGAATAATTATTAACAGATTTCTTTAAATAAATTTTGTCCTTCTGGTATGTGGTAAATTCATATAACATTGCTTATTACAGCTTCACCATCACAGATAAGTGTTTGAATTTTGCTTTAATAAAACTGAACTGCTTCCTCACCACTTTAAGCTTCTACAGATGAATGACCTTTCATTAAAAGTCTGCATAATCAAATCTGCTTAAGTCTGTCTCTGATTCTCCACCCTTTCGTGTGAAAGTTGATGACAGATGAGTGGCTAACAGTGAAAAGTGGTCACAGTACTCATTTTAACCATGCTTGCCATTCAGAGTGAAAATTGCCTTATTACAATGTCGGTGAAGATCCCTATGGGAGCTTACATATGTGGCATCAATTTGACCCCTGTGTAACCCAGGGGTGCTATAGCATAAATAAACATAGCCCACTGCTTGCAGAGTGCATTTTTGTTAAGGGAAGAACAAAAACTATTGAGCTCTTGAATCAAGGAGCTTTCCTGGGAACACTTCTTACATCTAAATCTGTCACTGATAGTCACCTGAAAAAAGATGAAATTCCTAAAATATTTCCTAATTGTCCTCCTGATTAAGGGGAATAGGACAAAGGAATTCAATGCAAGTTACTAAGTGAGAGCCATATGGAAAGGTTTCTGCATTTCAGAAATCACATGGAAACAGTGTACCTTAGCACCAGCTGTTTCAGATGATTAAGTTGGGCATAACTTACATCAATAGGTACAAAGCTATTGAAGAATGACAGGTATAGTGTATATAGATTAAATTACAGCATTCTTCTAGGTTCAGACTTTATGAAAACAGTTTTAGCATAGGAAATGTGCTTTTGAATTGATGTCTGCATACCCCTCTCTGCAGGTATGTTCCATTTAGGTGGTACATGCCACACGGCTCATTTTGATAGAGGTAGATGGGTATATCTACAATGACAATTACATTCACCAGGGAGCAAACTCAAGCACTGAACCCTTGTCCATCCATACTGCTTAATTGTCAGATTGCTTTCAGGCTGTCATCCAGATCACTACAATTAGCTTTCTGCCAGACAAGGGCTAGTCATATTTCTCCATTTCCTCTTTAAAAAAAAAAAAAAGGAAAAAAGAAAAAGCTAGCACAGAAGAGTCTGCACTAGTTTTGGCTGCTCCTTCCTTCCATACTGCTGCGATACTACCCCTGTAACACATGCTAGAGCACCCAGCATGTGCATTGTTTTATGCTACAAAAGCACAGTGTCACAGAGACTCACAAAATCAAACTAGGCAGGTGATAGATTCAAAAGTAAACTTTATTTTAACCAAAATTGTTTAGCAGAAAAATAACTTGAAATGAAGCTGCAACACACCAACAACATCAGTAAACCACAGGTTCAGGATGGTGTACGAGGAATTAATACTGGCTTTAGAAATGAGGATCCAAAATGTGCACAATCACTCACCTATAAGATGAGGGCTCTCAACCTCGAGGAGTTTCCTTGGGCAGCATCCCGACCCAAGGGGAGAGTCCCCAACTGCAGACCCACTGCTCCAAAGAGGACCAACTCAACTTGCCCTCTGGCGGGGCTCCATTTATACCCTAGTTGAATCTGATCTGTGGTCAATTCTGATTGGCTGAGGGCCTTGATTTCCTTACCCCTCGCCCAAGGTGTATACGTGACCATAATTACTGGCCCAAAGTGTGTACCTGACGGTCAGCACTCACCACCTTAAAGGTGTGAAGGTAAGGGTGTGAAAAGTAAGGATGCAGCGGTCTTAATGCCCCCAGTCTTTGTCAGGGTGGGTGCACCTGCCACACAATCCACCCCGTGACTACAGTCATGATTCGACTGGTTTCCTTGGAGTGGTGATACAGTCACCTCTCACTTCCAAAGTTAAAAGGGAGCACAGTCTTGGTGAGTTTGTTGCTCACTGTGAATCATCATTTCTCAGTTGTTTAAGGTTGTACTGGAACATCAATTATACGAACAGATTTTGAGGGAGTATACTCCATGATTAATACAGATTTTTTTATTGTGCACTTAACACAATTTATAACAATACAAATCACAACAGTCACAACTACAACCATTATCAGAGAGTGGAGAAGACTGGTTAGCCATCCTGACAAAGAAAACCCAAACGTATTGAAAACTTTCCCCAGCCAATTAGTCCCTAGTGCAGCAACAATTGCCTCTGAGTCCTTTGCTACTTTTTTCATTTTGTTGATCTGGTCTTGAAGGGGTACTGACACTTTCGGGATGTGGACACAGTACTCATCTTCTGATAGGCTCAGGACTCCACAAAAACCTTTCTCCTTTACCAGCATCAGATCTAATACGGATCAGTTTTGAATAGTCATTCTACTGGTATGTTGTAATTGATTATCTAATAGCCCCCAACTATCTGCAAACCCCATTCTACCCTCAACAGGTCTTGTGAGTGTAGTGGGCCTAGCCTCTGATAAGTTCATCTTTTAGGACATTAAGAGCCTCTGTATGTCGTGGAATCCAATCCCATTCCTTATTCTTTCGGAGCAAGTCGTATAAAGGGCGAGCAATCACTGAAAACCCCGGTATGTTTTCTCCAATAGCCCATTATACCTAATAATTGCTGTAATTCTGTCTTATTGCCTGGAGTTTGCCCTTTCTCAGTAGCTGATAGAGTGTCATCAGGCACCGCAGCTGCTCCAGCTATCCACCAAGCTCCTAGGAATTTAATTTCTTGTCTGGGACCTTGACATTTGGAAGGCGGAATGTCTAGCCTGTTTTCAGTCAACGGTTCCAGATGGCTTTGGTCACTTGCCTTACCTGTTCTTTATTATCGTCTATGTACTGATATATGTGGACGCCTGATGGCACCTCCACTGTGTTGAGGAGTTTGGTCAAGGCATTGTGGGCAAAAGTGGGGGAGTGTTTGTATCCTTGTGGGAGTCGATTAAAGGTGTATTGCGTCCCTTCCCAAGCAAAGGCAAACTGAGGCTTATCCTCTTCTTTTAATGGGATCATGAAAAACATGTCCTTGACATCCAGGGCAGCCATCCACAGGTGGGCGGCTGCCTGTATTGCTGTTACTATTGAGGTTAGACTTGGGACAGCAGCCATTAGCAGCGGGGTATTATTGTTTAATCTTCGATAGTCAATCGTTAGGCACCACCGCCCATGGCTTATGAACTAGCCAGACTGGAGAATTATAGGGGGATTATGTGCGACTTATGATCTGTGTCTTCTCGAGGTCACTAATTACCTCTGAAATGCCCTGTTTAGCTGCGGTTGGTAGCAGATATTGAGAAACACAGGTTACTTTAGATTGCAGTAGTGCAGGAGCAAACTGCAGGGTCCTAACACAGACGGCGTCTGCGCCTCTACCTCCAAAACTCCACACCTTGCCATTAGGTAAATACCACCACTTGCCCGCTAATACATCAAATTCCAATATATTTCCCTTGTAAGGGCTTAGAGCCACCTCCACTGCTGTCATCCACTTTTCTCCAGCTAGCCAAAGTTGAGTCTGAGCTATGGGACATTTTTCTGCTGCACCCATCACCTCTATTATGTTTATAGTCTTTCTCGATGGTTTAATTCCTAACTCATCGGCTTGTTGCTTATTTAGAACACTAATTTGGGCCCCTGTATCAATTAAGAACTTTAAACTTATTCGCTTCGGACCCACGGGGATATGTATATAAGGTTCCTTGTCAGCGGACCATTGGCAGGAATTCACCATGCAGAGTGGGTGGCCCGAACCCCAAACCATGGCTTCTAGTTTTTTAACTCATTCAGTTCCCCTCGCAGGGATGTGAAAGGGTTAATTGTGTCTGTGCTATGGTGAGGGAGGGTGGTTGCTGGTGTTTTCCCTTGATCTTTGGTTTTCCCCTTGTCCTGGTTTTGGCAGGGATAGAGTTAATTTCCTTCCTAGTAGCTGGTACAGTGCTGTGTTTTGGATTTAGGATGAGAACAAACTTGATAACACACCCATGTTTTAGTTGTTGCTAGGTAATGCTTACACTAGTCAAGGACTTTTCAGCTTCCCATGCTCTACCAACTGAGAAGGCTGGAGGTGCACAAGAAGCTGGGAGGGGGCACAGCCAAACTGGCCAAAGGGACATTCCATACCATGTGACGTCATGCTCAGTACATAAACTGGGGAAAGCTGGCCGGGGGGGCTGCTGCTTGGGGACTGGCTGGGCATCGGTCGGCGGGTGGTGAGCAATTGCACTGTACATCACTTGCTTTGTGTATTATTATTATTATTATTACATCATTATTATTATTATTGTTATTATTATTTTATTTCAATTATTAAACTGTTTTTATCTCAACCCATGAGTTTTTCTCACTTCTACTCTTCCAATTCTCTCCCCCTTCCCACCCGGCGCAGGGGGGGAGAAGTGAGTGAGTGGCTGTGTGGTACTCAGTTGCCAACTGAGGTTAAACCAGTTTCTGGATATGGTCGGTGAGCTGCCCGTGCAGCATCACCCGGGGTACTCCCAGCACTAATGCTTTTCGCCAAAGGTTGTTCCTTCCCAGATCGTGAGCTTGATCCGGTCTATCTCGGGAAGGTATGGGCTCCCTGCAGGGACGCTGTCAGGGCCGGGGGTTTCGGCTGGCTTGTCGACCCCTCCTATTCCCATCCGCACCACTGCCTAGGTCAGTCCATCTCATCTCTCACCCGTGAGTGACTATGTCGTGTAACGTCTCTGCCCAAGTCAGCACGTGCACAGGCGGATTCTGAGGGTTTTGTCAATTGTGTTCTCTGGATCCTTTCCCTGAGAGACTGCACATGTCTTTTTAAGACGTCCGGTAGCCCTCTAACGAGAGGTCTAAGGTGGCTGGGGTCCACTGGTGCAGCCATCGGAACCCCTTGCCGCCCCCTCTCACACGTTACCTGAATACAAGCAGCCTTTTGTACTCCTTCCGCCAATAAGCCACTCGGAACGTGATCAACTGGTCGCTTGCTGGCCCGTCACTCAGAAAACACTCTGGGGCCCCCAAATCCCCTAGCCTTGTTCTCGCTCAACAGTATCCGACACCCCCCCGTTAATGAGACACGACACAAATACTCGGTTTCTGTTTCTCCCGGTCTATGCAAAAACCTGGCTTGTAATTCACTGAGCTTGGGTCCTGTCCAGTGGGTGGTACAGACAGCGGTTCGGGGGTTCCTGCCCTGTGGACCCGTGCACATTTCTGTTTTAATAAGAGGCCGCACTTTTCCCTCCAATTCCTCTGTTTCCTCAGAACTGTTTTCATCAGGGTCTCCCCAGATGTCCCCATCCCAATCCTTGGGATCTGCGCTTGCCATTAGCTTTCGGATTTGGACAACACTGGGGGGTCTTTTCGCTTGTGCTAGCATGATCTCAATTTTTTGTTCTAACAGACGCATCCGCTCGCTTTCCCTTTCCAGTTCTCCTTTTAAGCAATCAATTTCTAACTGCTTCTTTAAATTGCTCTTTTTTAATATTCTGGAATAATTATAACGATCTTGCGCTTGAATTAGACAGGCACCCAGGATGGCACACATGGTCCCTTTACCATTTTGATTACTTCTGTGGCATTGTTCTACTCTCTCTGTGACTGCTACTGGTTCAAACCACTTCTCCTTTGCCCATTTTAAACCTGGGGGAGAAGGGCTACATCCGTGCCTCCATAATAATTCCTCTATTGATACCATCCTGCTGACTATGCCAATTTAATGTCATGGAGGCTCACGAAATCAAATTACGCAGGTGACAGATTCAAAACTAAACTTTATTTTAACCAAAATTGTTTAGCAGAAAACTGACTAGAAATGAGGCGTCAACACACCAACAACATCAGTAAACCACAGGTTCAGGATGGTGTACGAGGAATTAATACTGCACAGCCGGCTTTAGAAATGAGGATCCAAAATGTGCACAATCACTCACCTATAAGATGAGGGCTCTCAACCTTGAGGAGTTTCCTTGGGTGGCATCCTGACCCAAGGGGAGAGTCCCCGACCACAGACCCGCTGCTCCGAGGAGGACCGACTCAACTTGCGCTCTGGCGGGGCTACATTTATACCCTAGTCGAATCTGATCTGTGGACAATTCTCATTGGCTGAGGGCCTTGACTTCCTTACCCCTCGCCCAAGGTGTATACGTGACCATAATTACTGGCCCAAAGATTGTACATGACGGTCAGCACTCACCACCCATAAAGGTGCGAAAATAAGGGTGTGAAAAGTAAGGACGCAGCGGTCTTAATGTCCCCAGCCTTTATCAGGGCGGATGCACCTGACACACAGAGCTCTGGTGGCCTGCAACACACTTTTCATGTTGTTTCAAGCACTTTGAACTGAAAAAGCATAGGAAAAAAAATACACTTTAGGGGGCACCGTTAAGCACCAGAGGAGAGCCAATTGCCATGGGCTGCAGCCCAGTTTGCTCTAGAGCATGGCTTATCCTAAACAGCATGGGTGGGAGCCAGTCTAAGCCATTTGGCCTATGCTGCATGAGACCATCCACTCCACTTCTTCTACACAACTTCATATAGCAGGGTCATGGCATAATTCTGCGAAAGAGGCAAAGCAGATTAACTGTAATTTTTTTCTTCAGAAATTATCTGGACTTTTCTCAGAAATGAAATAAAGGACGTTTATTTTTCTCTTCCAGGAAAAAGCACATTTCTTCTGGATTTCTCCCTTCCTTTCAGATGGTTTTGCCCTGACCCATTGGCACCAGGACATATAAAAGTAAATCCATCACAGATATATTCTGAAACTATTTATTCCTCTTTTTCTCACTATCTGTAGAACTCTGGTCAAAGCCCTTGACAGCTAAATCAAAAGTACTGGCTTTGCCTGAACCACATACCACATTCTTAAGATCATGTTGTGGGTTAACTCTGGTAGGCCACTAAGTACCACACAGCCGCTTACTCGCTCCCCCACAGTGGGATGAGGGAGACAACTGCAAAGGTAAAAGTGAGAAAAGTCATGGGTCAGGATAAAGACAGTTTAATAAGAAAAGCAAAAACTGTGTGCTTAGGCAAAGCAAAACAAGGAATTCGTTTGCTACTTCCCATCGGCAGGCAGGTGTTCAGCCATGTCCAGGAAAGCAGGGCTCCATCATGCGTAACGGTTACTTGGGAAGACAAACGCCATAACTCTGAACATCCCCCCCTTCCTTCTTCTTCCCCCAGCTTTTATTGCTGAGCATGACATCATATGGCATGGAATATCCCTTTGGTCAGTTGCGGTCAGCTGTCCCAGCTGTGTCCCCTCCCAACTTCTTGTGCACCCCCAGCCTACTCACTGGTGGGGTGGGGTGAGAAGCAGAAAAGGCCTTGACTCTGTGTGAGCACTGCTCAGCAATGACTAAAACATCCCTGGGTTATCAACAATGTTTTCAGCACAAATCCAAAACATAGCACCCTACAAGCTACTATGAAAAAAATTAACTCTATTCCAGCCAAAACCAGTACAGATCACTTTTTTTTTTTTTCTTTAGAGCTACATCTCCCATTCCTCATATACAATTTGTGGTCCTAAAAAACAAATGTGCACAAACTCAAGATAATTCTTATAGCTGTAGAAAGACAGCACATTGGATGGGTTAAAGGTGCCATAAAGACATTTTATTAGACAATATATGTAAAGTTACTGGGGTAGCATTATAGAAACAACAATTTAGTTAGAATACATGAAAAATGAATCATTTTTCTGTAGAATTTAGATAAATACCATATGTTGCTGAGGTTATCTGTGTGAGAACTTGTTTAAACGCTTTGAATTAAATGAAAATACGCTGTAAGGGAGACAGCAGAAGAAAACAAAATAAGAGAAAGAAAAGCTCTGCTAAAGCATACCAAAAGTCTTTTGAGGAAACAAAGGTGAAATCACTAATTGAGGAAAATATCCCGGCATGATCCCAGTTGACCTGGTTAGGTACACTGTTCTCTAACCAAAATCTGAGGTCAAAAAGAATATTATAACCTTGATGATGCATGCCTGAAGGAAAAAGTTAAAGTGGATTTCATCAGCATAAGGCTGAGGCACAGACTATATAAGACAAATAACAATGTGAAAACATGCTGAGAGCGGGAAGTAAAAATTCTCCCTGCAAAGTGCAGGGGTTAACGTGGCTAAGGAAAATCTATATTTTCCAGAATTTGGCTGGCTTCTTGAGCTGTTATGAAAGGTCTGTTCAGCTGCTAATAGTCTTTTGCATCCATTCCAGTCTAAGGCAGACAACAGGATCAAACTTATTCTGAAAAGATAAGATGTAATAACATAGGAAAAGAACAATAAGACAGAGTTTGTAAAATCAGACTGAATTGCAGAACTTCTATATTAGCTGATAGTCCAAGCTGACAAATCATCATTTGAGATGCTTAAATAAGAATGAGCAAAACACTAGAAGCAGCATTCGGGTGTATAAACACTGACTGTATCCTGCCTGACCCCTAGCTGTCATCCCAGAAGAGTGGGGGTCTTCCTGCAGATCTTCCATCGCACCTTCTAGCCCCTTGGGGAACTACACACCTGAATGTTTCAGATGCCTTAGGGCATGCTAAGTGCATGTTGCTAGGTATTTACACAGCTGAATCTCTGTGCCCAGGAGACATAATTTAGACAGTAAGACTGTCTTGCCAGTAAAATAAGCAGTTTAAAGTGACTTTTCCACCTGTGATTTATGCATCTGATGTTTCATTTAAGCTTTTTTTTTTAAAAAAAGTGATCATCAGGTGGTCTACATCCATATAAGTTGAGACTACATTCCTTACCATATATAAAATCTTATTTGCTTGAAGTATTTTTGTATCTTTGGTATTATATTTTCTATTTCCAACGACCAATTAAAGCCGCACTGACTTCAATTAATTATTCAACAGATATATATAGAAAGCAATGGTTATTTGTTGATCATTCTTATTCTCAGTAATGTCTCAGGATTTAGCAGCTGAAAAGACTGAACTCAAGTGTTTTGTGCCATTAAACACAATCTAGAATATCTTACTTAGCCTTTAGTTGCAAGAGGTAGCATGCATTTTGTCACATCTGCTAGTTCTGGATGAATATTTTGAATATCTTAGCTCATATTTTCACGATGGTTACTAGCTCTGAGGTTTTTGGGAGGAGACAGCCAAGAAAGTTCCCACTTTCTTTTAATGCATCGAAGGAAAGCAAACATCTTTCATTTCTATACTAATTTGAAAAAAACACCCAATTACATTCTGAAAAGAATCAAAAAATACTGATGCATTTCTTACTTCTTTCCCTTTCCACTCTGTTTCCTACTCCCTCTTTTTTTCTTTTTTGCACTGTCCTGTACTTCTTTGGGTGTGCAACTGTGTAAGAAATTTAAGTTCTAATTGTTCCTTGGAGATCTGTGCACAGAAGGAGCATATGGCCATATGGTTTCTCTCTGTGGCACTGCCACACAGATTACACGCTCTTCATAAGCCAAGCCAAACTAAATGCACAATCTTCTTGAAAACTTTGTGAGATTTGAAAAGTATTAATATAGTGCAAGCTGTATACAAGTTGTGTAATTCCTTTATATTTACAAATATACACACCCACATAGACCCCTCTCCAAAAATGTCTTCCAAGGACAAAGCCTCATGGTGACCAAAAGAGGCTGGGAAGCAGTGTGGTAGTGTTATCACGTTATGATGGTGACCCTTCTTTCACAGCAGAATTTGCAGGAAACACCTCAAAGCAATGGTTATTCATTTGCCTTTCCCTTAATGTTCCACTGTAGATAGAGTTATTTTGCCTGATTATAGTTATGGGTGGGACAAGTGGATATATGTTCGTTTCGGAAACAAAATTTTGATAGCAAAGTAAACATATTGCTTGTATCATAGAATAAATAATGCAGAGTTCACGTTTGAATGACTGGCTTATGTTTTACTTGTCTAGCAAGTTTGGTCAGTTTTATAGTCAAAAAACAGCTTTCAAAATTAGGCTTAATGGTAAGTTCTCATAGCAAAATTATGATGTTTAATTTCTAAATTACTGTTCATGTTTCCTCATCCAAACCTGACAGCTGGCAGGTAACCCCAGTGAAGGCTGTTATTTGTAAGCCAACTAGTTGTATCTTTTGCAAGCAATATTTTAAAGAAAGAGAATAAAATATTGATTTTTTTTTTGCACTAAAAATGGAACTGCAGAATGTTCCCGAATGCAAATTGCTCTCAAGAATTAAATTAGCAATTCACAAAAACCAAGAAACATTATTTCTGACCCCATTATAATAACAAAGCTATCTAATTCTTCTACAAGTCTATGTGCCAGAATCTAATTTGGCTGTCTTTAATCTTCCAAGATAAAAAGGTTTAATATTTTAGTAAACAGCTTATAAATGATATCAGAAAAAGAATCTGCAAGGAATTTTACAATAC
Source organism: Aptenodytes patagonicus (assembly GCF_965638725.1). Classification (NCBI taxonomy): domain Eukaryota; kingdom Metazoa; phylum Chordata; class Aves; order Sphenisciformes; family Spheniscidae; genus Aptenodytes; species Aptenodytes patagonicus. The sequence continues at coordinate 33,989,977 of NC_134951.1, read as the reverse complement.
TCTCTGTTGATCTGTCTTCCATGCTTTCTGTCTCAGGATAAATCACTTACAGTCCTTGCTACAATGTTTTCACACTTCAGTAAATGATATATACATGCATTTTGCTCTGCCAAGTTTGTACAATATTGGGGGGAAATATATGATTTCTTTTGAATAAGATTAACCTATATGTTTTTGGTTTTTTTTTTAACCACAGTTACTATTAAAATAATGTCTTAGGTCAGAAGTAAAAGATTGTCTGATCATACTAATTGTGCACAGTCTTTTTTTGTGCTCACACTAGACAGACAATCAGGAAATATCTACCTCAGAGATAACCCTTGAAAACCATAATTTCTCAGAATACACCAGCGTCCTTTTGGAATATATTTGAAACCTTCTTTTACATAGTGTTTCATATTCCCTTAAATAGATGTGTTACAAATGAACTAATGATATGCAGATATTTATCTAAGTGAACAGCATCACTGAAGGCAATGATGGGGGACACAGATGCCTACAATAGTCATATTGCAAAAGCCTCTCCTTTGAAACTGAGTTCTAGTCTATTTTTTGTTTGTTTGTTCTGTTATTATTTATTATTTATATTATGGTAAAATTTGTGTTCTCCAATTAAGCTTTAAGTTAGGCACCCTCTGAATAAAATTTATTTCCAGTAAAAAATTAATTACAATAAGATATAAAAAATACAGCAGCAGTGATAACATTAAAACAGAATGGGGATCACAAGCTAGCAATTATGTATTATTGGTTTGCTTGCTAGTAATATCTAAGACATAACGATGTACTTTCAAGACAATTAGTAACTTGGGAAAATGCTGGACAACAACATTACAGTTACACATTGACGGGTCCTGGTAATTTACACCTACCTTTCACAACATCTGTCTGTTAAGATCAGTTTTTAATACATCTTGAAACATGCATCTAAAATACTGGAAAGCTCCTAATGTTTGAGTAGGTACTGAGAAAGAACAAGCCAGATGACCAGCTCAAATACGGGCCAGTATTCTAGATAATAGTTTAAAACAAACAAACAAACAAACAAACAAACAATGATATGCTAAATGTGGGACTGCGTTGATGAGGAGCCAGGCAACAGGCATTGTGCTAAAGTGAGTCAGGGCTTTGTAGGAAATAAATTTTGTCCAGCAAATCTAATGAAATTATAAAATTAACTGGATATTAGCAATATATTTAAGACTTCTGTTAATGGATAAGCAAGAAAACACAGGGGTGGTTTCATTTCTATATTTGACCGTGATGAGACTGATTTTGGAGTATTGCATATATTCGTGGTATGCATTCTTGTTGCTTATCCAAGACAAAGTTAATTGCAATGATAAGTATCTTCACAAGGATAAAAGTAGATATGGGTGCAAAAGGACTCATTAATTTTTTTGGAGAAAGGCATAAAACAATCTAAGAATGGGAAGCTCACTAAAACAAAATAAGAATGTAGGCACATTTTTAACAAAGACTGAAAATATGGAGAACTTGTCAAAGTGGTGGGTTTTCTCTCTATCAAAATGGAGTTTTCCAAGAGATATGCTTTAGCTAAACATGCAATTTGCAATAGGAAAGCTGAAGCAATTGGATGCAATTAGGCAGTAATCATGTGAAATTTAATAGCCTATAATATTACATGAGCTAATAGTTCCTTGAGGTATTAAACATAATCAAACCATGAGAAGCAATGGTCTAATCACAATAGCTTACCTATCTGCAATAAAATATCTTGAAGAAATTGACTAATTTTTAAGTTAAGCATTTCAGTACAGTAGAATTCCTACTAAATACATCCTTAAAAGCACAAACACACAAATAAATTAAAAAGGATTTGTAATTAGATTGAAAATTACGAAGCAAATACTCAAAAAATAGACTATTTTTCTTTGACTAAATCATAGATTAGCAATTGAATAAGGAGAGTATGATCATTTATGCATCTATAACAAGTATTATTTTAATTTCAGATTTTATTTTTTTTTTCCTGAAGTAATTGATTTACATATGAACCTGTCATGTATTTTTGTTCAGACACAAAGGCTCAGAGTGCAATCCAACACACAATGAAAGCTATTAGAATCCTTCCATTAGAACAATAGGCACTGTATCAAACATAGAAATTAAATAAAGTGACAAATAACAGGGTAGGAGGAAGCAGTGGAGGAGAAAATTCAAAATAAACATACAACGGATTATGGCTACAGTACAGTTACTATGCATGTGAAGGTTTCAATATTACAACAAAATGCTGTTTGTGAAAGACCTATTGTGAATACGACATAAATTTCTAACTTTTTAAAAATACATCTCTGAAATGAGTTAATAAAGTTTCATAAGCTTTTACAAAAGAAATACATATGTGACATGCTACTACAGGTGTCAGACAGGTGTCCGAACATACAATTCCAGCAATTTTGTAATGCATCAGAAATAATTATTGAAAGTATCTATGAAATAAATCCCAGAAATTATTGATTGAATAGTATTTGTTCAATGCAAATATTTAGAATTGAAATGTGAGATTTATCAAAGTTAACAGCAAGTGCATGAATATCTGACAAACATTCATTCTTTTCATCAGGGAAAACATGATCCCTAGTGTTATGAGATTTGTTAAATAACAAATGTGGACCTATCAATATCCCATTACAAATATAAGGGATAGATTTACTATAATCCCTTCAATTTAATTTGAATGAAAACCCTCTCTTCCACTTTTCCTCCTCACCCCTCCCTTTTCTTGGAGTGACTAAGACATAAAGTAGAAAATAGCTGTGTAAATGGGTTCTGTTCATTTCCTACTTGGAGAGACAGACACTGTCTTCTCAGAGTTCTTTTTTTTTTTTTTTTTCCCCTTCATATTATTCTCTAAAACAAGCAGGAGGAAAAGTAGGACAGTCTTGTAAAATGATTATGCCAAATTTAACAGGCTCTAGGCCACTTTGATGGCAATTTCCATCATTGGACTGAATGAATGGTTGAGAGCAGAAAGCCAAAATCTACTGCCTAACTTTCTGGAAGCCCACTGGCTTTCAGCACTTCAGTTCTGCTGCTCTTTCCACTTCTTGTAATTAAGAAGAGTTCTATCAGCCCCAGCCCCACACACACACATCCACCCCTTCTCTGCAGTACCTCCATCCAGCAGCTTGGTTCACTGAGGGAACTAGAGATGTCCATTAGAGAACAATGAAACCACCTTTCTCCAACTTATCCCAGCAAGGATGGGGGACGCTGTGGGCTCAAGTTATAGGAAACTAAGAGTGTGAGCAAAACATAAGAGAAAAAACATTCCTTCAGAAGAATGTCTCCTACTGTGGAGGCATTCTTGGACCATGCTTTTGCTTCTGCTATTGCAGCAGTTAGCTTATTCCAAGTAATAAGCATGCACACCAATGGACATATATACACATATGTGTATGAATGTGATGTTTTGCAATTCCAGACCTACACTGGATGCCAGCAATAGAGTCAACATTTGGCAAGAAAATAATGGGAAGATAATATGGATAGAGGAAGACCAGGTGAACAGAAGAGTAAACCTGATTAGATTATAAAGAGCAAAATTCAAATGACTGACTCAAGGGGAATAATAACGACCCCAAATGTCCAACTAGTTAAATCCAGCAGAGACAGCAATTTCTCTAATTCATCCAGAGCCACTAACTTCATTCTCAGCAACATATTAACTTTGAATCATTTATCAGCAGTCCTGGCTAACTGGGGACTTCCCAGCTGACTGGAAGTTAGCAAATGTGACGCCCATCTACAAGAAGGGCCAGAGGAGGATCCGGGGAACTACAGGCCTGTCAGCCTGACCTCGGTGCCAGGGAAGATTATGGAGCAGATCATCTTGAGTGCCATCATGTGGCATGTACAGGACAACCAGGTGATCAGGCCCAGTCAGCATGGATTTACGAAAGGCAGGTCCTGCTTGACTAACCTGATCTCCTTCTATGACCAGGTGACCTGCCTAGTGGATGAGGGAAAGGCTGTGGGTGTGGTCTACCTGGACTTCACTAAGGCCTTTGACACTGTCTCCCACAGCATTGTCCTGGAGAAACTGGCTGTTCATGGCTTGGACGGGCATACTCTTTGCTGGGTAAAACACTGGCTGGACGGCCGGGCCCAAAGCATTGGGGTGAATGGAATTAAATCCAGTTGGCAGCTGGTCACAAGTGGTGTTCCCCAGGGCTCAGTTTTGGTGCCGGTCTTGTTCAATACCTTTATCAATGATCTGGACGAGGGGATCGAGTGCACCCTCAGTAAGTTTGCAGACGACACCAAGTTAGGCGGGAGTGTTGATCTGCTTGAGGGTAGGAAGGCTCTGCAGAGGGACCTGGACAGGCTGCATCGATGGGCCAAGGCCAACTGTATGAGGTTCAACAAGGCCAAGTGCCGGGTCCTGCACTTCGTCCACAACAACCCCATGCAGTGCTACAGGCTTGGGGAAGAGTGGCTAGAAAGATGCCTGGTGGAAAAGGACCTGGGGGTATTGGTTGACAGCCGGCTGAATATGAGCCAGCAGTGTGTCCAGGCGGACAAGAAGGCCAATGGCATCCTGGCCTGTATCAGAACTAGTGTGGCCAGCAGGAGTAGGGAAATGATTGTCCTCCTGTACTCGGCCCTGGTGAGGCCGCACCTCGAATACTGTGTTCAGTTTTGGGCCCCTCACTACAAGAAGGACGTTGAGGCGCTGGAGCGTGTCCAGAGAACAGCAATGAAGCTGGTGAGGGGTCTGGAGAACAAGTCTTCTGAGGAGTGGCTGAGGGAACTGGGGTTGTTTAGCCTGGAGAAAAGGAGGCTGAGGGGAGACCTCATCGCTCTCTACAACTACCTGAAAGGAGGTTGTAGTGAGGTGGGTGTTGGTCTCTTCTCCCAAGTAACTAGTGATAGGACAAGAGGAAACGGCCTCAAATTGCACCAGGGGAAGTTTATATTGGATGTGAGGAAAAATTTCTTCACTGAAAGGTTTATCAATCATTGGAAGAGGCTGCCCAGGGAAGTGGTGGAGTCCCCATCCCTGGAGGTATTTAAAAGACGTGTAGATGTGGCGCTTAAGGACATGCTTTAGCGGTGGACTTGGCAGTGTTAGGTTAACGGTTGGACTTGATGATCTTAAAGGTCTTTTCCAACCTAAATGATTCTATGATTCTATGATTACATATTCCTTTACACATTCAAGTGCTATTCAAGTGTTGCTCATTTATAACTTATTTTGCTAGCTGATTAAAATGTTGAGTATTAAAACTGACACTGGTTCAACCATCACAGTTCATTAAATTACTTAGGAGATGTGGACTGCAGTAGGAAGGCCCATGTGGTAAAATGAAATGTTCTATTTATCAAATCGTACCCTGCTGTGCTATTCATTTGGTAATAAACACTTTATTTTCTCCACTTGTGTTGTCTCTCATTAATGAAATAAAAAGCATAGTCAGTTTATTGGTTTGTATAAATACCCGAACAATCAATCAAAGGCCAACAAAATATAGGTAAAACTCCTCTGGAACAAAAAGTAAGTGTTTATTTTTTGAGAACTAAATATGTTCCTTTTTATAATTTCCTGGGCTTTATGGCCTAATCAGTCTTCACATATACTAAAGTGATAAAAATCCATTACCTGACAAACATACTTCTAATGATATAAAGACAAGTGTTTCAGTTGTGCAGCTCTGATATGTTTGTTTTGCCTCTTTTCACATGATTTTGCCTTGGTGAAAACAGTGTGATAAATACCTTGTGTTCAGTTTGGACAAAGAAATGCCTTGAGAAAGCTAATCACCATTTGGGCCACAGGTCCTGATCATGAAGCAATATATACACTATTCCAGTTCAAACTATTATCTCTGAGAAGCTATTCTTTTCACTCATACATTAGCACCTGGAACAGATTTAGTCCTAGAAATTTCCTGTGTGGGCAAGAAATTGCTCGTTTGGGCAAAGCAGATAAAAGCAGAACCAGTTATGTCCACTCTATAATCACATTTGTGAGAGTGGCTAAGTGTGGTAGGTTGACCCTGGCTGGACACCAGGTGCCCACCAAGCCACTCTATCACTCCCCTCCTCAGCTGGACAGGGGAGAGAAAATATAATGAAAGGCTCGTGGGTTGAGATAAGGACAGGGAGAGATCATTCACCAATTACCGTCATGGGCAAAACAGACTCAACTCGGGGGAAATTAATTTAATTTATTACCAATCAAATCAGAGTAGGATAATGAGAAATAAAAACTAAATCTTAAAACACCTTACCCCCACCCCTCCCTTCTTCCCAGGCTTAACTTCCGATTTTCTCTACCTCCTCCCCCTCAGCGGTGCAGGGGGATGGGGAATGGGGGTTACAGTCAGTTCATCACATGTTGTCTCTGCTGCTCCTTCCTCCTCAGGGGGAGGACTTCTCACACTCTTCCCCTGCTCCAGCGTCGGGTCCCTCCCACAGTAGACAGTCCTCCACAAAATTCTCCAATGTGAGTCCTTCCCATGGGCTGCAGTTCTTCACAAACTGCTCCAACATGGGTCCTTTCCACAGGGTGCAGTCCCTCAGGAACAGACTGCTCCAGCGTGGGTCCCCCATGGGGTCACAAGTCCTGCCAGCAAACCTGCTCCAGCATGGGCTTCTCTCTCTCCATGGGTCCACAGGTCCTGCCAAGAGCCTGCTCCAGTGCAGACTTCCCATAAGGTCACAGACTCCTTCGGGCGCATCCACCTGCTCAGGCGTGGAGTCCTCCACAGGCAGCAGATGGATATCTGCTCCACCATTAACCTCCATGGGCTGCAGGGGGACAGCCTGCCTCACCATGGTCTTCACCATGGGCTGCAGGGGAATCTCTGCTCCTGTGCTTGGAGCACCTCCTCCCCCTCCTTCTTCACTGACCTTGGTGTCTGCAGAGCTGTTTCTCTCACATATTCTCACTCCTCTCTCCAGCTGCTGTTGTGCAGGGTTGTTTTTTTTTTTCTTTCCCCTTCTTAAATATGTTATCCCAGAGGTGCTACCACTGTTGCTGATGGGCTCAGCTTTGGCCAGTGGTGGGTCCATCTTGGAGCCAGCTGGCATTTGTTCTATCAGACATCGGGGAAGCTTCTAGCATCTTCTCACAGAAGCCACCCCTGTAGCCCCCCTGCTACCAAAACCGTGTCACACAAACCAAATACACTCAAGGGGAGTGGGTGTGTATAGACTGCAAGTGTCTCGTGTTTGCTTATTTAGTATAAAGAGAACTAAGTTATTTAATATTAAAACTAAATAAATATGAATAACTTCAGAATCTTAGAAAATTTTGTTTTCTGTTCAAAGTTTTATTGTGATATCTCTCTGGAGTGTAGCCCTGCAGACCAGCAACGCTGTATTGCCATTGCTAGTCACACATGTATTGGGTTTGTGTGGCAAGGTTCTAGGATGAGGTAGACCCTGAATGATTGTGAGAAAGAAAACTTCCCTATATTTCCAAACAATCTGGCTTTTTGTAACATTACAGGCATTATAGCTGTATATATTTTAGATGTAAGAAGATTGGGGTGTCAATAAATCACTATTATCTGGTACTGGTTCTATAAATGGCAAACAAACTTCCATTTCTTTGCTGAACATAGCTAAATGTTTTGCCACCTACTTCTCTTTCATTTGTTTTATCTACTTGCAATGTTCTGTCTGGCATCAAACTGAGTAATAATAACTTAAAACCTCTTCTAAGCTTTACCTACTACTGCAAATGTGAGCAATTCTCGAGTGGGGTGGAGAGGACTACAGAGTCACAGAGGATATCCTGAGGAAAGTAGGTAAGAATTTAGATATGCCTGGCTAAGGTTAGTTGATGCCTAGGTAGAAACATATTGGAAAGCAGAAGGAGATTTGGTTGCTTAAATATAGACTTTTAGGAGCATTTTTCACAATAAATATAAAATTTCACCTAGCCTCCTATTGTTCAGAAGATGTCTCCTTCAGGTCATACTTCATATGCAGAAGTCCCTTGCAGATACCTCTGATACCCTAAGGTGTTTGAAGGGGCCCTAGAGACAGAAGCTTGTATTTGGGTGTTTGAGTTGTACCTCAGGTTCTTTAACCATTTCCTTTCAGTTTCTCTCACCTGACTATGTGCTGCAGTAAGCTAACAGGACTATTCAGAAAGCAGGGATTAGTGTTTGCCCTGAGGTGTTTCTGGGGAGGATCTGGTAGGTAAACTCTACAAAGTGGAAAGAGTGATGCTTCTTGCTGGCGGAAGTGTAGACAGGAGATTAAAGGGAGAAAAAGCCTGGTTGTCGATGTATTGGTGTGTGAGACAGCTGGTGACGGTGGAGGAAGGTTCTCAGATGAGAGAGGGAAGCTCAGCATGAAGGGGTGAGAAGAGGATGCCGAGGCCTTGTCTTAGCAGAGAAGAACAGAAAGATATGATTTGGTGGGTTTGGGATATGCAAATCCATGTTTCTCTTTGTCAGGAAAACAATAGTTTCCCCCAAAAGACTGTTTTTGCATCGTGGCTCCATCAACCAGTCAAACTTATTCAAACCAAGCTTAAACTTCTATTTATAAGAATTAAAATATTCCTAAATATATGCTGTGATAAAATATCCATCATGACTATCATATGTCCTTGATTCAAGCGGGGGTGGCACCAAACCTCAAAATAAGTATTCATTAGATATATTTGGGAGGCAGTCTTGCTGTGAAGATGCATTTTAAATCTTCCAAATGAACTTAAGAATGTGGGAGAGACAAATTTAGCCAGAGACTAAATTAGACTAAATTCATATGGATCCCTATTAATAATAGGAATAGCTATAAAATTAAAGTGGGTCACTGCAGTAAGGCTCACTAATTTACAGATTTCCAGGCCTATTAGAAGACATCAAAATTTCAGTATTATCTAGTTGTTATCCAGTCTGAGATTAGAGATTTCTCTTATTAAAATGGATTACTGGCACATTCTTGCAGTAGACAATGAAACAACATAAATGATAAAGAGAAAAGTCAGTGAAGGTGCTTCATGCCCAAGTGAAGAATTGGTAGAAGATACTCAGGAAAAACCCCACACAAGCAGTGAAGGGGAAGGGTTAACACTGTGTTGCAGCATAAAGTTGGAAGAAGAAATATCAAGAAGGTTATATAGCACATGGCCTGATGAAGGGTACCTAAACCATATTTCATCTGATATTATGCAAACCATTCTGAGCATGAAACCTCAAAAGGCAAAAATGCTGTACAGGCTGATAAGCCAACAGAGATTTTTCAGTGGCAAGAATGAGAAATGAAAGTGATTGGATTTTATGAGCAACCAGACAACAAACCTTGCAAAAGAACTAATGGCTTCTTATGTTTCCTGGCTAATTACTAAAGATAAACATCTACACACAGTCAGATAAATAAATGTTCATTCTTCCCAATGCATCTAGAAGATGTTCCATTATACATGGGGACAGATTTGCAACTCTGCTATAATGCATTTTATTGTCCAGTGCTAAAGTTATTTGTGTTCAGTGATATAGTTACTTGATGCATTGCTAAGAACTGCCAATAACAGAACCTCTTAAAATGTGACCCCCAAATACTTGTAATTCATTGAGTCTAGAAATACATTTAATTCAGCTTGACCATTTGCCATTGTGAGATACTTTCTTGATGGGAAGCTATAAGATGTTGTATTATTTAGCAGTTCATTTCAAGAGAAGATAATAGGAAAACGCTGTATATGAAAAAGGGTTATAGTGAGCAGATTGATGTAGCAACAGAGCTGAGAGGTGTTGGAAAACAACAGAGTTAAAAAAAAAAATCTAGAAGAGAAATCTTATGACTTCCTAAGTGAAACTTATATCAAGCCTAAAGTGTTCTAAAAGTGACCTAGAAAGAATAAATTTAATATTTTTCCTCTTTAATTCAAGACTGTTTTATGTTTTGTAGAGAAATGGGATTAAGCCATCTTGTGGAAAAATCCTAATGCTCTTTTTTGACCTAAAAATTACATTTATTTCATACATTTGCTTGAGCTGTTCTTTATCCAAATTTCAGCCTGTAGGGGCTCATTTCAGTTGCCTAAACATTGCCATTTGAGATGACCAAGAGGATCTCAACATCTGCATGTGTTAGCAGTTATGAAAACATGCCTACGAAAGGCTATGGACAAAAGGACTTACTGACATAATAGTTGAACGCCAGGCAGCATACCCTATCGTATCTCAATTACAGTAGAGACCTACCTTTAGAGAATGAATTAAGTCCTATATCTCAATTGGCTATAGTGAGAGCTTGGACACATAGCGTGCTTGTAGATACCTACATAACTGGGATATTTAGGTAACTTTATCTCATATTGAACCCCACCTTGACTGATGGGTTTGGATTAACTTCCTAAAACAGGAAGCTATGACTGGAAAGAAACATGTAGCGATAATTCATTTTGTGGTAGAATTTGGGCAAATAAAGTAGGCTTGAACTTGAAACAATGAAGCCAATAATGGTTTGCGATCTGCCAGGTCCCCTTAGGCACTTTAAAAATGTTTTGAGGATATAACTGTTGACCAATGTGACTAGATTCAACAACCCTTTGTATCTATCTTTGTCAGGAATCTGTCACTGAGACAGAGGAAGCCCTCTTGGAGTTGTCAAGTGATCAATCATTCAAGACAATATTTACTTCCTGTTTACTAAAGTTCTGGCTTTCAGTCATTGGGGACTATCACTTGTTATAAGAACCTCTAATTAATGTCTTAACCCATTTCTACCTATGTATATGCAAGGGCCTTTTCTTCCTCAGTCTTCATGAATAGCATGTGGCAGATTTGCCTCCCAGAGAGGTAACTCTGGAAGGCTGTCTCAGGTTTCACTCTAGGACAGACTAGCTCTGTACCACTGTAAGAATGAAGTAAATGAGAAGTATTTAAAATAACATATTAAACTGTTAAAATAGCTTCAAATTAGCTGGTTTAGTTTGACCTAATTAAAAAAAAAAAAATTCAAAAAGGCATGCTTTAACAAATCTGTAAAAGAAACTGTTAGATAAAATTGTCTTGATAAATGAGTTTTTAAGGGTAAAAAGAGTTAAGTTCTTCAAAGGAACAATAAAAAGCACAAGTACAAACTATCCCAATATGGAAGAAGGAGAGGAAGCACAGGTAAGAGATCAATGTGGCTAAGTCATGAGTTCTTCATTAAACTCAAACATAAGAAGAAATCATATAGAAAATAGAAACTAGTTCCAAGTATCAATGAGGTTTATAAAAAAGTAGCACAAGCATGTAGGGGTTTGGGTTAGAAAGGCTAAGACACCAAACAAGATGCAAGTAGTATGAGACATCAAAAACAGTAGTCATAACTTTGTAAGTGGATTAGTATGAAATTGTAAGTCTACTGTTCACTGGGGAGGGTGAATTGTAAACAGATGGCACCAAGAAGGATGAAATGCTTAATGCATTTTTTTTGCTTCTGTCTTCCCCAAAAGGTTGACTTGAGTTACTGACTAGAGTAATCAATGCCAACAAAGGCAGAATAAGACAATCAGTTCCATTACCCAAATACAGATTACAATGTTGTTTGACAAGCTTTGGGATATCTGTGATATCTTCATGGACCTAGCAGTTATGACACAAGCCCTCCTGGAGTGGCACCTGGAGGTCAGTCAGGACACCTAGAAGTATCTTAGTGGCAATAGATACTTAGTGGTTAGTCTGAGCAAGGACTATGTGTTTGAGCTGAATCTAGGTCAAGGCATCAGCCTACAATAGGGAATTTAGACTAGAGATTATTTACATAACTCAAATCTTTTGAAATCATCTCAGTGCAATTCATCGTCATCTCAAGGAGGATCTATGACTGAGGGTGGGATTCAATTTGAGATTAGAACCCTTAAATTCAGATTTCTGTATGTAGGTACTTGATTAAAATACACACACTTAGGCATCTGGTGCCATCTGAAGTGCTCTTCAGTATCCAGACTTCCATATACTCCTTCCAGATATGATACTGCACCTGTGAATAGCCCAGGTCCTTTTGAAACAGATACTTGAGGCAGGGTGAGAATACCCTACAGTATCTCAAATAGCAATAGATGTTATTAGTGCTAAATTCCCACTGTAGCAAATGAAATCTAAAGTGCATTTCAGTTGCTTAAACTTAAGCCTCTACTACCATTTGAGATCTTCAGGCTAGCTAAGGAGGACATGGGTCTCACACTGATCTGGTATGATATTCCTGGTGGCTGTCTTGGAGACCCTGCATGACCTCAAATGTTTCTAGACACTTGTGTGAGTAACTTAATCAAACTGAGGATATATTTTCTCTGTATTGAGAGCTTAGACACCTTGGATACTTGTGGAAATTTATATGTAGATATGGAGGCATGTTAATTTACCCTTGTAAATTTAGCATTCTACCCTGAAAGACAAGGAAAGACAATGTGCAGTGGTGATCATAGAATTTGTGGGGAGGAGGGGTGTAGAGGAGAGGGACATAGAATTATACAGATAAAGAAAAAAATCTGAATTAATAGACTATGTCAAGCTTCTGAACGATAATGGACAGATGAATTAATCTGAGTTTGCAAAAAAAAAAAAAATCTCATCCAACCCACCTAATTTTTTTCCATTACAAGATCAGAGGCCCTGGGAATACAGAAAACTCTGGATATAAGTCTATGGCATCTTGAATTTAGTATGGTTTTAACCTTTATGACTTTTTCTTTTTTTTTCTTTTTTTAATAATCCAGGTAAAGAAATAGATTTTTGCTGACTCTTATACAGAGGCCTTAAACAGTGGTTAGGCAACTGTGCCCAGAGAATTGTTATTTGTGGGTCACTGCCAGAATGAAAAGATGTACAGAGAGGAGCTTCATTCAGTTTTTTCATTAACAACTGGGATGATGGAATCAAGAGCATATGATTAAATTTTCAGACAACACATAGCTGAGAGGGACTGTAGGCATACTGGAGGATAGGATGAGAATTCAAAATGATCTTGACAAATTGGTGAAATGGTCTGGAAAAAAAAAAACACAGATGTAGTTCAACAGAGACGAGTGCAAGGAACTACATTTAGACAGATATAATTAACAGCATAAGTGGGAAGAAAAACAAATGGTTGTGAAGAAATTAATTCCCCACCTTTCCAGGGATTATAGTGGATCATAAACTGAACTTGAATCTGTAAAATCATCCTGTTGTGAAAAAAATCAAACACCATACTCAAAGTATAATCAAGAGTGTAGTCTGCAAGATGTATTAAATAAGCCTACTTAACTTTACTCATTATTGGCGCAACAGGTAGAGTACTGTCTGGGCAGGTCACCTTCAACAAGTATGTCTTCCAAAGACAGGAATCTCAAATTGAAGAAGATACAGATCAGAGATCTAGAAAACATGATCTAAAAGGAAGCATTGAATAAAGTAAGTTTAGTGAACAGGATACTATGGGGAATATGCAAATAATTCTGTTTTTAAGTTATTGTTACAGGAAAATACATCATACTGAATCCAACAGCCCAAAAGACTGCTGAGGATGCTGTAGCTCCATGCCCTAGGTGCAACCAGTAGGAAAGCTAAGCTTGTGTTCCCAGTGGGCACACGCGCACAGAGCACATGTGTACGCCACATGTACACACATAGCTGGCCACACAGACCACAGACACACAGAGCACTCCCACAAACACAGGCAGCATCAACAGCCTGATCCTGCCCCCGTCTCTAGCTAAGCAGGGTGGAGGTGTGCCAGTGAGAATATATATATAAAATATATATATATACACATATGTACAACATGGACCCTGCCTAGCAGCTGGGCTCAGACACTCAGTTTGCCCAGTAGCTGTGCCTGGACCCCAGTCTCCCTGGTTTCTGGCACCTGGGCATACAAACCCCTGAGGCTGCAGCCCCTCTCCAGTTGCTGGTACAGACCATCTCACTCACACACACACACGCACGCACACACAGACGCACACACAGAGCTGGCTGGGACTCCCCTGGTCTTCAGTAGCCAAGCTCCCTAGGCTCTCACCCTTACAGACACACACACCAGCAGGTCTCACCCCTAGAGTCCCCAGACCCTATGGTCTCTCCAGCAGCTGCTGGCACTCCCCCAGTCCCCCAAAGTGAGCCCCTCCTGTGGTCTTGCCCTTGGAGACACCCTCTCCCCTCCAGCTCCCAGGCCATGTCACCTGCTTGCTGGCTTGTCTGGCTGGATCTTCACTAGCAATCACACGCACTCCCACACCAACAGTCACTCCAGGTGTTGCAACATGGACACATGGGCCTCTTACCCTGGTCCCACCCCAGGGCTGGCACTTGGGTTTCACTTGCTCTGGTCTCTCCAGTCCAGTTGCTGGTACCCAGACACATGCACCCTTCAACCTGTGGTCCCACTCTGGTTGCTGGCACTCAGACCCCCTCCCACACGCATGCACACAGAAAAGGGAGTCCTTCACCCAGCAAAATAGTTAGAAGTGGAGTTTAATAATGACAGAACAGACTGCGCTGATCAAATGCAGGGTATGGCCGGACAAAGCATACTGACCAGCAAGCTATTTACATGCAACCAGCCCTTTTTATCTCCTTACCCCCGTGTTTTCCCAAACTTGTTCCTACCCAGATCCTCTCGATTCCCTTTCAACACCTTTGGTTCCTTCCCTAAATATCCCGTAATAAGTTTTGTACAATCCCCAAATGTTCTCCCCCTGCATCCCATAACATGTCCTATACCCCTAGGCAGTCACCCTACTCTGTCCAAAAGGTGCTCCAGCATTGACTCATTGTGATGGGTGTCACACCCAGACACTGGGGATGACAATCTCCTGGGACAGCCTTGGGAGGGGCCCAGGCAGGGTGTCCTTTCCTCTGAGTCTGTAATTTGGGTTCCTGCTTGCCTTTGGCCTCTATGCTCTTCTGGGGTTGTGGAGATGGGCTCATGGTGGGGTGATGGCTCATGGGATGGGCCTTGCAGTAGCTAGGGCAGGGTATTATCTGGGCTTCCCCACCTGCCGTTGTGTCTCTGTGCTCCTTTGTGAGTGCAGATGATCTTTTTATCACACAACCTAACAGTTATTCCGAAGAAGAAAAGCTTGATCTATTCTCCATTTTTTCTTAAAGCATAAGAATAAATGGCATGATTCGGTAATAAGAGAGACTTCCAAATGATACAGAAGTCCTGAAGTCAATAGATTAGGGAAACTTGGAAGACTTCAAGAAACAGCTAGACAAATGGGAATGACATAGGAATAATTGATCATTTCTTTAGAGCAGGGTGAGAGACTAGATGGCTTATCAAAATCCTTCATGCATTTATTTTTCTACCTCTTTCTGTTAAACAATTAGACAACTTGAGAGACAAATGTAAATACAAGGTACAAACTTGAAAGGGAGGGGAAAATGGTCTGTTAGGTCAGCATTGTAGAGCAGACAGCTGATGAACTATTAGGAAGTACAGTGAAATGAAGACTAGAAAACAAAGCTAATGTCTCTCTTGAGCTCATGATTTTTGTTTATCAGAAAAATTTAGTTTCTGGACCTATCATTTGAGAGTATTTTGCAGGTGCCCATGGATGATGAGCACTAAAGACACAGAGTATTTTTTTTTAAATATTAGTAATATTAGTTATAATTAATTGTAATTATTCATAATAATTTCTGCCTTCCCTTGATCTATGACCCTGATATTCTGCACATGAGCTAAGCCTTACGTGCAGTTGTTTCCCAGTTTCCACAAGGGCACTCAGTGACCTGCATAACAGAGAGCAGCATTAGGGATGCACATACATAGCACCTGGTGATGTCTCTGTAGTAAGACATCTTATAAGAGGACTGTTGAGAGCTTTGTAATATATGTCCCAAGCTCTGGAATAACTGAAAGCAATATTTTTTGAAAATTTTTATAATAATTTTCTGTGGTTATGCTTATTTCTGCAAACATAGTGGGTATAGGTTTCCTGAAAATAGTAGGTTCCCAAATATAGTTACATGAATGTTAATTAGGAATAGCAAAGAAAAATGTCAAAAGATTAATGGAAGACATTTTCTGAACATACACACAGACACACAGAAACTCACATATGTTTATATACTCCTATGTATAGGGATGTGTGTATACACACACACACGTAAACATAAAATGGTTAAAGGGAAAGAAGTACGATGCATCATTAACATTTAAGCACCAACAAAATAAAGTGGTGAAAACTGAAGGGGGGGGGGAAGTCTTCCTACTAGACATTAAAAAGCTGGGAATGATATTTATTTTTATAATTTCTGAACTACATTATTATTGTAGCTGTCAAATGATTCTAATGTTTGTGAATTATTTAAATGTTGGGAAAGTTATCCATTGTCAAATTGCCTTCTTTGATTGAATAGTTTCTGAATGACTAGCCTGGATTTTCCCTTTTTTTAGATTCAGGCCATTACTTAGTTATATCATTCACAATAATCTTAAGACATGTCTCCCATTGGTGAAAACTTTGCCAGAAGAGTAAAGAACAGGTGGTCACAGGTAGTCTCAGGTTGAAAGCCAAACCTAGAATATTCAATGGAGGTACTAACTAAGTTAAATAGTGAAATGCATGGGCTTCTTCCTGAGTGTGAACAATCATCAGCAGAAGAGCAATTGACCAGCAATCAGCTGAAAGAAGAAAAAATGTTCGTGGCACTACCTCTTTTACATGTTCAATAATATTGTACAGCTAGAGCTGTAACAGATTTCAGCAGAATTAATCCCTAGACTTTCAAGATTCTTTCAGGTTACATGCTACGAGTGAAACTTTTAAAAGCAAGTTCCTTGTAGTTACTAACGTCAGCACATAAGTTTTCTTCTATAGCTTAGTGCTACTTTTCAGCTCGTTGAACAGTTAGTTGTAAAATTTCTGTTTATGTAAACAATACTTTTCCAGATAATAGTCTGTACATAGTAATAACAATTTACCCAAATTCTACATTTTCCAACCCCATGGAAAGAAATCTAGTGACATAATTCTCATTAGGTCATTCAG
Organism: Aptenodytes patagonicus; assembly: GCF_965638725.1. Classification (NCBI taxonomy): domain Eukaryota; kingdom Metazoa; phylum Chordata; class Aves; order Sphenisciformes; family Spheniscidae; genus Aptenodytes; species Aptenodytes patagonicus. The sequence goes on along the minus strand of NC_134951.1, from coordinate 33,973,014 downwards.
CCTTTTGCTAGTATATGCAAAATATGCATTAAATAATCAATATTAACAGAAGACATCAGGATAACCCCTGAAAATTCTTACAAAAGTATCCTTGTCTGTGTTAACCATTCATAGAATAATGTGTATTTCTTAAAAAAAAAGTTTTTTCCTAATAAAAATACAGTTCAGTTAAGATTTTTTTTTTTTTTTATTACACTTTTGCATAATTAGCATTATACATAGTTATAAGAACAGAATAATCTTTCTTGCAACTTGTCTGTACTTTGGTTAGATAGAATACTTGTTTGGAATTTTAATTGTTATATAATTTTGATGCATATGAAACAGAAATATTTATCATTTATTTTGAGGATGACCTAACAGAGATGGAACTTTGGAATCCTCCGAGATCTTTGATTTCCTTTCTGAATTCTGCAGATGAATCACATTAGAGCATTTTCTTCAAATTCCCTATATGTGATGCAAATTTAATAATATTTATCAGTGTTGGTGTGTAGCAAAACTATTTAATTTTTATGGAGTACTTTGAGATACTCACATGGTTTGTACTGCTTAATAAGTGCTTTATTTTTACTAGAGGCAAAATATTTTTTGTTGTATTTGTGAAGAAATCTGTTCCAACAGTTTGAGATTTGTACTGATCCACTTAAAATAACAAGGAGACACATAGTTGTGGATTTTTATATAAATATCTTTGAAAATGGTTATGACTTTCTTAAGGGTTGCTATAATCAGCAACAGATCTCTCATTTCTGCTAGTGTTCTTAATAGAGGCCATCACTGAATGTCCTCTTTAGAAATGTAAACAGACTGCAGAGAACTGATTAATAAAGCTTCAGTTCAACTTCCTAGACATTATCATTTAATGTTTTGCAGTAACCTAAGTTACTACAAGTAATTTAAGAATTCAGAGTATTAATAAAATGACTGTTCACCCTTATTGTAGCTCCTTTCTCCAGGAAAATCGTTCAGCATCAAGTTATAGAAAGGACAGGATGTGTTATTAAATAGTAAATCAATCTATCAAAGTTCAGGGCAAATGCTGTCTTTTTAAGATATGATTCTTGAGTAACCATTGAGTTTAAAAAATATTTAAGTAATCTTAACCAAATATCATTGCTGTTCTATGCATAAAAATACCACTGTGACCAGTTGGCTTTTTTGCACAAAGGATGGTCTAAAATCTAGTTGCTATAAAGGCACCACACAAGGCCATAATGCACCTAAGTACTTGAAAAAATATGCCAAAATAGAATGTTTGTTTTTCATAATAAACCATAATATGCAAAATTGCAAACAAAGAAGAGACAAGGAGATAAAGAAATTAATAGCTTTGCCTTATTTAGCATTTACTGTGTGAGTTCATGGTAATATTGCCTATTATTAGCAAAAAATGGGTGAAAGTAATGCCAAACAAGAAGCAAGAACATTTTACATAAATCAGGACTAATTGGTTGTTCATGTAAATTAAGCATCTTGTTAAAGAAGTTCACAGGACATGAAAAACTTGATGCAGGATGCACAGGAAAAATGATCTGTCATTTTTTCCAGCAACATAATAATTTTAATAATTACAAAATATCATTAGCAAAAAGTTGTTTGGTGCTGCTTCCTTTTTTGATCATTCTGCCAAAAAATGAAAGGTAATAAATTCTCTGCGTCTACTGGGAAAAAAAAAAAGACAGAAAGTCATAAGCTCAAATGTCAGCTGATCCTGGATTGGGGCAGAACTGTTGAGTAAATAACCCTATGAGGTTCCTCCCAGTCATATTTTATACGAGTACATAATTTAAAATTGGTAAAAGTTTCAAAAAAAGCTTAACTGAAGTAAGCAGAGCAGTCACATATCTCATGTTGTGTGTCCCTGGAGCTGTATGCATTTGTGGTAGTTCTGTGGCACAGAACAGTCTTGCACCTACCCAGCTTTTCTCTCTTACTGCTGTCAAAGTGCGTTACAAAGATAGCCAAGTATATTGCCCTGATTCTCAGACTGGGTAACAGAGTCAATTAAAGGTTGATTGCGTTCTCCTGGGTCTGAGAGGAAGTTAGTAGCATAGGAATATAACCGATCTTTGCTGATTCCCAGCTTTAACCACAAATGTATCATACCTAGCAGTGTTCATAGTACTTTGAGAAGAAAACTCATGTATACGTTCAGTCACTGGAAAAATGTACTTGACACGTTAGTATGGCATACTGCATATTTAAGTTAATGCAATATATAGTTATTCTTAGAACACAGGGGTTATGTTTCTAATAGAAAGCTGAGGAAAATTACTTCCCAGTTTTTTAATTTATTTAATGATGAAAAACTTTCTTCCATATATTTAGACTGTATTTTCATAGTTCAAAAAGTATTAAGCTAGGAATATTAAAATAGAATTTATGTATAATTTCTGCAGTGCCATAGGCGTTTTCAACAATACTTGATTTTCAGAAACTTATTTTTAGGCTGGTAGCTGAAAGTGGATATTAGAGGTAGAAAAGGGTAAATATGGCCACTTCTGTGCTGGAGTCCTTTGAAGTGTAAATAGTTCACTAATTGGACAAAAACAAGTTGAGAATATTGGGGTTTTTTACATTTGAGGGACTTAAAGTGGTCTGTTGCATGGACTTTTTGCAAACTTGACACAGATAATATTGAAACACCGATGACATACAAACTAACGTTATAAAGACAAAGAAGCAACAAAGTTATTTTCATACCTAATTATTATTGACTTTCTAGATGGGTTGTCATTTAAACAGTTGCTTGGACTGATTCCACCTGGAAAGTAAATATATGTATGTATTACAAAGAGTTATTGCATGTGATTGTACATGCTTAAGCTCAAAGTGTATGAATCTGTTTAGTAGCTGATTAAACCACTTGTGTTTGCAATAAAGATCACTATATATCGTTTATAATCTTTACATTTTGTTTCATGATGTAATGTTGTCTTTTTCATTAAAAGTTATCTTATTTAATGCTTTATCCATGATTTGTCACTGACACATTACAATTAGTTTGTTCAATTGTTCTTGAAGGTATTTTCATTTAAGACCACTATTAGAACAATTAATTAGGTCTTGAAATAAACAACAACAACAACAGAAATCACCAGTCCTCAAACTACATCAAGATTTTTGGCTAGTTTCATTCAAGTCTCTCTGACATTTTTCCGATGTCTTTGGAGTGAATCTGAAATCTGGAGTGAATGCTGAATCTGAAAAATGTCTCAAAAAGGGATGAAGATCACTTCACCATTTCCTCCAAATTTTTTCTTGTTTCCATCCTATTATGCCACAGAAAGAAAGAGGTGGAGGGTTCCCCAAACATAACCATGATATGCTTGGGGGTTGTGTGTGTGGTTTTTTAACTATTATTTTATTTCCATGCAGCATAAGTAACCCCATCTTTTACTGTGATTTCTTTAGTTGAGTGGTACAATCTGCAGGGAAATCTTTCACAGACAGCTGTTTCCCCTCCATAAAGTGAGATTCACATCTTAAAGCTTTTCTTCCACAGATTAAATAGGAAGAGCATGAGGCATTTTTCTTAGTATAGTTATATATTTATATATGCATTTTTATTATATGCTTATGTTGCCAGATATATACCTACACATTTAAACAACATTCTTAAAGAAGAAAAACAAAGACAATTCAAGATTTTAAAAAGTATTAACATACTTTTGTGACTGGCAAGTCTAGTTGATAAAAAACCCCCAAAATATCAGAGTTTCAGCTTTGTTGCCAAACCTTTTGTAAACTGATGTCAAAGTGTCACACAGGTACTTTTCATTCAGACAGTACTATTTCAGTGTCATAAAAATGATTGTGTGTGTTACATCTTTGGACATTCATAGTTTCAAAGCCTGTGCTATGCAAAACCTGGACACATTCAAAGTCATGGGCTTACAACATTCTTGCTTCAGTTTGTATCAGGAAAACACTACTGACTTAAATTTCCTGATTGTCTCCAGTGACATGCTTTTGTTCACTCGGTACACCGCTCTTGGAGAACACAAGTTGAATTCCTTTTGGACAAAACTAAAGTGGAAGGTGTGTTTCAGGAGGGCACCTAATGTACTCCAACTTAAGTGACATAGGTATCAGTCAATGGGGACAGAATAGGGTTCGTCAGAAGTTAGCTCCTCGAAGCACGTATAGTTCTCGGTACCACCGTTTCCACTCTGCTGATCCACTTTTGCCAGGCTGCACACCCTGCTGGTGTAGGTGTAGCCTCTGCGGACTGAAGTCCCTGATTCCACCTTCGGTCTCATAATGAGTATCTCCAGAGAAACATTCCTATAGAAGGCCTACTTAAAAGTATGTCCTAGCAATACTGGAGATAGCTTTAGTTCTAACTTTTATTTCTTCAGCCCAAATTGGAAAAATTAAACTCTTAAATTATATTATACTTATGTTATCTGGGAGGCATGAATGGCTTTTCATCCTTTGGTAGAGGCTGAGCATCTGATTGTATGTTTACCCATGCATATAAGCATTTGGGAAGCCAACACAAGAAAACCAAGAGGAGAGTTTCCTGAAAAACACAACTTTTGAAATTTGAACACCCAGAATGACAGAGTAGAGGCCTTACCAGCATCCTTGGTTGGTATATAGAGACAGAGTTTAATTTTATTCAAATTTAAAATCTATAATAAAAAAAAAACTTTCACAGACTTTTTTGCTTTGTACAAGAGCAAGTGAAAGCTAATACAAGTAGGAAGAGGACTACAAACCCTTCATTTCAGACTGGGAAGAATGCCGGTCAGGTAGGTAGACTTTAGTCAACTACAACAAAAAAATTGTAGTAAACAAGCTGTGGGATTTGACAGATGGTGCAAAATGGTTTGTATGGCCTGGCAAGAAATATTTTTTTCCTTCTTGAATTAATTTTAATGACTTTACTTCTGTGGGAGAAAACAGATATTAACACAAAATATCCAATACTTGGAATACTCACTTTGGATATAGAAGATGCAAATTCATGTTCCTTGTCCAAATCAAGCAAAGAAAGGATTTAACTGTTCCCTTCTAATTTTTCCTGTATTCCATCAGACTACTGCTGAATCTTCAATATTCTGTCAGACTACTGGCTATTTTAACACTCTTGATCTGGTTTTGTTTAGAAATTCTGCCTGGAACCCTAGAATGTAACTTTCCTTAATTCCATTTTTGTTGAAATGAATACATTGTGTCCCAAAACAGTAATCATAACTCAGTGAAGAAACTTTTAATTTAAAATTTATGATTAGCTCAGGTTATATATTTATGTCAATACAGTTATTTCAATATACTTATCTCTTGCTCACATTCATTTTTTTAGTCATACAAAAATGAATTAACAAATATTACAAGCAGTACAGAAGAATGAATAGTAAGAAGGTAGTCTTAAAACTTTTGAGCTGAAAACAGAAATAGTTAATGGCTTTGAAACACTCATAGTATTTTAAAAATCTTCAAAAATTTAACAGAATAATCAAGTGGGGCACCTGTGTTAAGAAGAGTCTTGACAATGGCTATTATGATACAAATAACATCAGAAAATGAAATGCCATTTGTATGTGTGTTTGTTTTCATCTGTGTGCTTGTGTGTATATTATGGTAAAATAATATTGCTTTGGAGACAAAAGCTGTTAAATTAAGGAAATATTAAATTAAACAAAGGCCAGTCCTTCCATTTCATTTAAAAAAAAAAGAGTGCCAAGTAGCAAACACCACAGCTTGAAGTTCACAACTGTAAAGACATCTCTGTGGAAAAAACATGTTGCCTTCTATTTTTCCCTTCTAATAGTGTTTCTAACAGCCAATGCTGTTGCAAAATAATATTTATGATGTCAAACTCTGTCTCTCATACTCCCTCATTCATTATTGCTGCTCAGTATCATTACTTTCTTTTTTTCTCCAGCAGCACTAACCTTGCCTCTGTCTGTAAAAACACAGATTACTTTAGCTTGCAGATAATGATGAGTAGTTTCAGTGCACCCTTAGAGCTTAGATCATTATCTAGTACATATTTCCCATTCCTCTGCTTTCAGTTTTAAGATATTTCTGTACATATTTCTCTGCATTTTCCTTCCAATGCAATAGCATCCTCCAGTATAGTCCTCCTTCCTTAAGATATCGCTACAACTTTTTCTGAAAAACAGTTTTTAAAGAAATTTCAGCAAATCTAGGTTGCCAAGTCCAGACTGATTGATCATTTAAAGAGTGAAACTGCATCAGTGCTATTTTCTGCCCATATTTTCAGGCTTCTCATCCTTTCTAACCTCTCAAGAAAGAGTTCATAATTTCTTTTCAGAATTGCTATCCATTTTTCTGATCTCACATAATAAAACTTGTCCCATAACTACTTACCTTGTTTGTGCACTTTTGGTGCCTTACTCATTGGCAAATCACAGTTCGGTATCACCTTTTCAGTTCTGCTGCCCCATTTCTCTGAAATTCTTCCTTTTCTACCACAAGATATTGAATAACTTTTTACTTCTTAGACCTTGTCTTCAACCTTGCCTCCTCTGAGATTTTGTTGTGCTTTATCTGTAGAAATAATGTTACATAAAAAAAAGTCTTTTTCCTTTTTTTCTTTTTTTTTTTTCACTGTGAAGGTAAGCATCTAACACAACTGGCTAAAACTGTGCCATCTATCATGGCAGCAAATATCGTGCAACTTTCTCACATAGCTATATCTGCATAGATTGTGAATGGAGAGTAGATCTCCCCCAATTTGTTCAGTATTCTGTGACACATTCTTTTCTGTCACAACAAGTTTGTGCATTTCTTAAAGGTGATCCTTCAAGATACCTGGATCTATTTCCCTCAGTTTCAACTATTCAGTTGTCAGTATGACTATTTTTCATCAGGTGTGTATATTTCATTTTAAAAAAAAGCATGTCAGAGCTTGTGGAATTTATTTTTGGATCATAAGCTTTGTCTTTTGCTATGGCAAAACTTATTGAGTGATGCCAACAGAAAATCAAACAAATAAAATGAGAAAAAAAAATCCAGTGATGTTCAATTAACTGTAAATGATAATTAGTTCTGGCCCTGTTTATTTTCCCTTTGAATTTAATTTCTGTGGATGATTACAGCTAAGAATCATGACTTAAAGTTCACAAGTTGGATATTCAACAGCAAGAAACAGACTATACACATAAATTTATCAGATTTAAAATAATGAATAAATACTGACTGAGAACACCCCTCAATCCTGAGTCATTTAAAGGCTAATAGTAGCCTGGAGCCAGTGATGCAGCTAGATGTCAAAAAAGAACAGTTGTAGTATAATGTCACCGTCTTTTCTGGATAACCACCACTACATGACACTAATTGAAGATTGTATGTGTTTGTCCCCTTCCTAGGGTTATGCTTATCACAGGTAAACCAAATTGCCTTTTATTATATGCAGAGATCTGACCTTGCTTACTACCACTCATTATCTCAATTTTATTATTTCTTTTTTACTAAAACTTTATACCTTCCCTTAAGTAGACTGACTCAATGTAACTACTATCTATAAAGTTCGCTTTTGTGAATTATAATTTTTTTCCACTAGCTACTCTTTTTTAAAAGAAAAAAATCAACATTTAAAAAATCTTTGTTCTTTGGTATCTTCATGCTCCCTGAACTTTATTTCCTCAGTGTTATCCAATTTAAAAGTAGATACTTTACTTCTAAGTTTATGATGTGCCTACTGAGATAAAAATAATCCCACACTAGTTCTATGAATAAACATTTAGCTGATTTCTTCTACTTATCTTTTGCAATCTGTGAGTAAGATCATGAAAAAACTAAATGACAGGTCTAAGAAGAAAATCGTCATAAAAAAATAATCTCCTCAAAGATTTATCCATATGTTTTGTTAGCAGGGTGGTGAACTCTATTCAAACCTCACACAGATGAGGTATACAAAACACCAGAGTCTTCAGCTGTGAAACAAAACCCTAAAACATTAGTAGTGAGGATTCGTCAAAGTGCTGCTAGCAGAGATTCAGTGTGGCCGAAAATGTCTCTGGAAGTTGAAACTTTGCAGAAATATTTCTGTACACTAGTCTGCATTATGTTTCCATTAGAATTCTTATAATGCTAAGATTTGGGAAACATGTTTTTCCCCTGTTCTGAGCACTCAACTTCTTGGCCAGACAGATGTGTGTTCATTTTTGCATCTTTGAATGATTTCTCTAGGATCCAGCTGGGCCATGTAAGTGACAAAAAAGTGGCTGTGCTCTGTCCTGTATTTTGCAGCGTGGAAGACTCCTCAAAAATTGGACTAGTGACTACCATTTAGTAATGTGGTCATAGCATCTAAATTTTCTCATTCATCTATTAAAAATAATTCTATATAAACTCCAGTGCATTTGCCTCCTTGTAAGAAATATGCTATGAGTTATTAGATCTGTTTCAGTTGTATATGTTGCTTTATTACATTATAATGAAGCATCTTAGAAACTTTTTAAATCACAGTTCCAAACAGTTTTTTCTCCCATGTCCCATTTTTCAGATGCATAGGAGAGAAAAGCATATCCCACTTCCATGAGGGATAGGGAGGGATACTCCTTCTCCACCTAGTCCCAGTCTAACATATCAAATGTCTTTTTAGCAGGATTCAGGTATTTTTCTAGTGGTCTATAGTGTAACCTCCTATTTTTTTTTAAGTTTCTTCGTTACTACATGTAAGGAGTTTAGTATTTGAGTTTTTAAGCATATTTTCCCATATATCAATGCCCATATATGATTTTTTTAATAATTTAATTTCCATGTGATTTTTTTTTTTTGCTTTTTCTTCATGCAGACCTTTATATTTTGTTGCATTCTCTTCTCTCTCATGCATAGGAATGCTTAGTACTTTCATGTTACATTTTCTTAATGTTAAAGGGAACCTTCTTGCAGGAAAGCTTAAGTATCATTACCTAAATTTTCTATATAAGGAAGACATTGGTTAAAAAGAGGAAGAATAAGGCCTCTCAGTAAATAAGCATGTATATATTGCAAGGTGGATGTGGTTTGTGGTGTGTTCCACAATTGTGATGCTTTCACTGTCCACCCTTGGGGACCTACTAGAGTGAACAGAAGCCTCTCCCTTTCTTAGGATTATTTCAAAGGAAAGCAGGGTGCGTCAGTGGTGATGAAGATCTCACTAGGTCTGACACGGCCCGATATGCAGCATGGCTAGGTTATATACATGATTTTGAGATCAAAACAGAAGGTCCTGATGCGGAGTTCTTTGCCCTGCACAAAGGAATTTCGGAAGCAGGAAGAGAACAGAATTTTCTGGTGCTTACTCGAATCACAGCGTCTCACATCCAGTTCCTCTTGCCACCTTTCCCCAATGGAAGCTGTTCCTCTACTAGGCAATGCTAGATGAGTTTTCTACTGGTATATTGTTATCTTGTTTGTTAACTGTTTAAACAGCCTCCTTAAAGAGGCTATGTAATGCTTTCAAGGCATAATTCAGCTTTTCATGCTATCACTGTAATGACTCATCCAGCTTTCTAATATAAATCTGGCTTGCAACAGATCTCTGCTGGATGAGTGGAAATTTTGGAGCTTGCAACTAAACAAAAGTAGTATCTCAAAATTAGTATTAATGCTGCCTGACCCTGTGCCACTTAACGATTAGTAAGACAAATATATTATTATTCTATGTGTCCTGCTACAGAACTGTATTGCACCAAGAAGACATAAGAGGTTTTTTTTTCATTTTCTGTTTTTAGGTATTTACTCTGTAAAATTGATCTGTGCAGTCTGTGGACTTTTTTTCTAATATTGCTGTTGGTTAAACCCGGTAGGCAGCAAAGCACCACACAGCTGCTTACTCACTCCCCCTCAGCAGGATGTGGGAGAAAATGAGACGTGACTAGTACAAATATTCAATAAAAAAATTTCACAGTCAAAGGCAGACATTTCCCTTTTCCTCTCTCTCCCTTTCATCCCGAGATATTAGTGATTCCCATTCTGATTAAATAAAACAATGTTTTAATTAAATGAACACTTAACTGTTTTCATCAGACCACATTCCAGTAAATAAACCATATAAGCAGTATACAATTCCCTCCACAGGCCAGCTCAGGACAAGAATGTTTTGTTTACATTCTTAGAGAAATTAATAATTAAGGTTTCCTTAACTTTTTTTTAATTTGAATTATCAGAAAAATTCAAGTTTTCAGAAGCTAGTTCTAGCGGTCAGGTCAAAACTTCTAGTATGTGATGTATCAAGCAGAGGAACGCCTGTTGCTATAACTGAAGTCAACTGGAGTTACAGATGATCAGCAAATTAGGAAGGTTAAGGTATCTAAACGAATTGTTTTGTAATCATACGTATAAGATAATTTCCTATTCTCATAGAATTTCTTTTACAAGTTCTTTTCCTCCCTTCCCCAGCTCCTCACCAGATATCATAAAGCTTAAGGATCCTAAGTCCTTAATGGACTGGTTTTGTTTTATTCAACATAACACAGGTCTGTGAGGGAGCAAGGATTTCCGCTAAGCCTTCCAAGTCTGGGGCTGCTGCCCTCTAGACTTTCTTTCCACTTAAAACTTGACAGAAAAGGCAAGGGGCCAGATTTACTGCAACTTTATTCAGAGCAGATGGAGGCAGATGAAACTATAAACAGCAAAGTAGCTGAGCATAGAAGTTAACTAAAACACTAAGTGAAGGTGTTAAAACTGACACAAGGACTAAAGATACACTTCAGAAAACATTGTTGCTGAATTAAGTACTGCCAGAAACCAGGAGCTGATTTCAGAGGACAATGAAAGCCAAAAAAGTTTTTTAAAAAAGTTCAAAAAAAAGATATTAAGAAATAATCAGTGCTAACTTAATTTAGAAAGGCATCAGACTAGTTGGTCTAATGAGCCTTAGCAACTGCCAGTGTAATGTGTTCTTGATTTCCATCATAAAAGAAAATGTGTAAATTTTGCCTTTGGTGAGTAAACTACCTTTGAACATGAGACAACTGTTTGCTTTTAGGGCCCATAAACCTGCCTTTGACTTTATCTGCATAGAACTGTAAATCATAAAAAGCCCAATTTGGGGGGGGATATTTTTGGAAATGTTTTCAATAATCTTAATCACTAAGACACATTTTATTTTAAGAAGTGTGGGTACTTATTAGTTGCTGTGATAGTGACAACTGGCTACAGTTGCTGCCTTAAATGGGCTATAGCACAAAACATGGTTCAGGTATAGTTCATTTTGCTCCCAGAATGTGAACTAAAATGGTGCAAGGCGGGCTGCTTCTTTACACATCTCTCCCCCCGTCTCTCTCTCTGATTCTGATGGCCAGGTTGATTTCCTACCTGAATCAAGACTGGAGTAGGTAAAAACCACTATAATCTGTCATTAACCTATGGATGCCTTGAATTAGTAATGATACCTTTAACAGCAGTAAGACAGGGGTGTCCAATTTAGTTCAATTATTACTCATTTCAAGCATAGCATGAAGAAAAACTGTGCCATCTCAATTGTTGTTGTATGTAATTATTGTTAGTGGGTTGTTTTTTATTATTTTTAAATTGATGAAAACTGTATTTCTGACATAATTAATATTTGATTGTAATTTGTCTACAGTGGAGTGACCCCATAACTTTTTAAAGTGATCATACAATTTTGATTTACAAAAAAAAAAAGATAAATAGAATTAAATTTTATAAAAACAAAAAAGGCAGTCCAAATTTTAATATTCTCTCTTTGAAATACTGTAAATATATTTACACCAAGATGAGATCATTAAGAAATAAAGCTGCTTGGCTTTGGAATAGGTATACAGAAGAGGAAGAAGTTAATCAGATGTATCCCTGCAGGTTCTGTTATGAACAAATGAGTGTGATGGGGTGACAGTAATTAACATCATCATGTGGAGAAATGACGCCATTCATGTTCTCATTTAGGGAATATAAAAATGGATTGTTGATTGTAAAGCTGAGAGGCAGATCAGGGTATGGAGGGAATGACACTCCTGGTAGAGAAATTTTAAATCCCAGAGATCTCAAAAATAAAAGCCAGCTGAATAGCAACTGCAGATTGTTTAGTCACAGGAACATATGGCATCATGCAAAATACTGAAACTGAATGATTAAACAGACAGACTGAACATTTATATGCAAGGTACAGAGCTTGTAGTCTATTTAAAGTCAAAGATGAGTACTAATTCTAAAAGCTAATGAAATCAGAAGATCATTTCTGGATGCAAGAGACAATTTTATGATGCTGAATACCTTGATTACCTCAGTTAGTTGTATAACACAGATTCACCAGAATTTACTTGCAAGTCATTCGTGGCTAGCAAAATGTGCCAAGATATATGTGTGTGTGTATGTGCATGTGTGCTTAAAATTATGCCCAAGAGTATACATACATATATATATATATATTTATATATATATTTATAAAAAAAAGTATTTCATTTTGTTAATGCCTGCAGACTGGTGTCTGCAATGCTGGTGTTACAACATGAAAAGTGACTGATTCCAGCAGAGCTACTATGTACTGTAAATAGAAATTGGAATTTATTTAACCCTCATTATTGTGGTATCTGAATAAACCATATGAGGACCAACATTCTCTACAATAAATACGTCATTGCAATACACTGCATGGGACAAGAGATACTCTTCTGTTTAACACAGACCTGTCAGTAAGCTATGAATGCTTTCTAGTACTTACTGGACAGTAGAGTGAACAATTCAGTCCAACTTTAACATAGTCATAACCTGGGTCTTACTTCCCAGATTATGGGATTACTTTTTTTCCTTTAGTTCCTCTAATTTTTGTCTCTCAGTAAGCATGTGAAGTCAAGAAAAATAATAAGAGTTGGTCTGCTGCAGTAAAAGTAAGTGTGAACTATATAAGGACAATTATTATTAGTAAAATTATAACTAATTTATTTGCTCTTAGATGAAGCTCTGGCTCCTCTGAAACCAAAGAAAATTGATTTTATTCTTGCGTTTTTAGTCGAGGTGATATGTTTGCTTTGGAATTTTGTAAGAATATTCTTATTTGTACTGCTATTTATATATTTATAAACATTTATAGGTGTATAGATTTAGCCATAGGCTGTTTGTTGCAGTGACTGTTTGCATATGTACCATATGCTCTTTGTGACACAAGGTCCTATAATATTATACGGTTTTGTTCATGTTTTCTGTTTGATTTGCTATTCTTAATCTAGTTTGATTACGCTTACAGTTTGTATAATTATGACTACAACAGGATGTTTTTTACATCAGCATAAGCAAGAGAACTTCTTGAGGGGCTGCTAGATAAGTGCTGATAATAAAATCAAATGGATTTTAAGATCCAATTGCTATAGTCAACATTTTGATGCCTCATATTCACTTTTTAACATTAACTCTAGGATGATCTCCTACTGAGTTATTTACCCAACTGCAAATTTCTATCTAACTGTGCTTTTTCAATTTTAATTGCTTAAATTCTCATAAGTTTTTCAATTAAAGCATACACAGAAGAAAATTTATGGTACACAAGGTGACAGGTACACATTACTCTCTAGTGAATTTATTATTTTTACCACTCCCTGTCAACATACCTAATTGTTGTTTTCAAACAGTAGTTACCTTAGATCTTTGCATAAGCCTATGAGGAAGTCTATCAATGAACATACAGTTTGCAAGAAAGAGTTGAAAACACTAAGAAAAAAAAAACATTAATGAATGGGACAGATTTTATCTATACGTGCAAATGTACTGAAAATAACAGCAGCTATATATTAAAAATGTCCTAATTGCATTTCTTTATTCCACATCGCTCATTTTTCCTTAATGATAGGTAGGATGAATGCATTGTACCTCTAACAGGAGTATGACATGGATCTACTAGACATCACACTTAAAGGCATGCTTCTTTCCCCACCAGCTGGGAAATTGTTTAAACTCAACGCTTTGCAGCTGGGCAGGTAAGAAGGGACATAGGAATTTGTTGGTTTAGTGCAGCTGACCCATTTTGTGTCTTCTTCCATTGATCTTCTTGTTTCCTAGCTCTCTACTGTAATTAGTTGAGCTGAAAACTGAGGTTTGTGCAAGTGCGACTTAAGCAGCTAAGAAGCTGATGGGTTAAGCTCTTTTAATTCTGATCACTGTTTCCTTGAGCACTGCTCTGAGTGGAATGTATACAAATATGCATTAATGAGCCCATAATGTATCTATCTGGTAGATCACAATGATCAGATGATAAGGATTCAGTGGCTACACTGGAAAACACAGGTTAGTGGTGGCTATAATAGGAGGTTGAGAAGATGAAACTGTCTTTCAAAATAGAATGAAATTAATTTAGACAAGCTCTGAATAACTAATAACAAAATTTTGGCCTACAGTGGTAGTCGTTTTTCAAGAAAGCTAATCTTATGAGACCTCCATTAGTCAGAATCACAATGTGCTGACCAGAACAACATATCTCATTTGCCTCCTGAAATTTTGGGTCAAAATGTTAGAAGAAAAGCTCTAATAATTTCCATACTATTGATTCTTTCCCTCAGTCTGAACCCTTCTCCTAATTCAGTTTCAAATACCGAATCAAGCTATAGTATAAGCGATCTCAACTTCTACTCAAATACTTCCATCATTGTATATTGTGATCAATATTCTCTGTGAAAAGAAAAACCTTTGAATATTTAGGAAAGAGTTGCTTACAGTAGTCACATTAGTACCACTTTCACTGCCAACATTTAGTGATGTCAACACTAGAAATACAATTCATATGGCTAACTGCAAATCCATTTACCATTCCTATACTACTGCCAAAACACCTTTTCTTTTCTGTCAGCAACTAAATTATTATATAATACATGAATGACAATAGACAAATGAATATTCTTTGTTCAAAATGTATGATTCAATCTTCTAAGTACCTATGTAGTGCCATGTGAAATTCAGCAGGGAATTGTTGCTTCAAGTGATGAATCATATCACACTGTAAATGATTTTTTTCTGCTATTTAGTTCCTTGAATGCATAGCAATCTATTTGAAACACTGGGAAATTTACGCCTATTTTCCATCCCAATTCGCTGGCTAGTGAAGTTCATAAAAAAAATTTGTCACTGAATCCAGTGGTAACTGGACTGAGCCCATGACATCTAGAACTGAAACACTAGTAAGAAGAACTGGAAATTTATAAGTAAACAGTTCTTCTCCATGTACTTATTTGTTTATTCAACTGTCAAGCTTTTAGGCAAATTTATGTCAGCTAACAGTTAAATTAGCAGCCATCAGGTTGTCCCAATAATTAATAGAGAAAGTTAAGCTCCTCCAAGGGGCATGTCACTGATGGTCTTAGCTGGGGTGAGTTACTCTTTAGAGATGTCCTTAGTCTCCATTTAATGTTTAAGTTCTTTTAGACATGGATATAAAAAGGGAAGACATGGGCTTGAGACGCAAAGAAGTTTGGAAGGAGATTAAATTTATTGAAGTTATTAATAATCAAAGTTATTAATACTTTGCATCACTTTCAGTAAGAGCAAAGTATATCTGGGAATAGAGATAGGATGGCTAATGTCAATGACAGAATAGAAATGGAAATTACCACATCTGAGGAGGAAACAGAACTCAGAGCTTAATGTGCTCAGATCAAGACAGTTAATGATTGTCATCGCAGAATAATGAAAAAACTGGCACACTTTTAAATTTTGATAAGAGTAGCTGATTTATCAAATTGGGAATATAACTATGTCTGTAAAATAATAAATATTGTACTATAATTAATAGAAAGAAAAACATAACCCAGAGAAATAGGAGCCTATCTCTTGATTTCAATAGAATAGAAACCTTTGGAATAAATCATGAAGAAATTAGCTATGGAAATAGAAATTAATGGAAAATCAACAAGATGACTTTTTTAAAAAGGTAGGTAATACCAAGATAACTTGGTGTCTTTGTTTGATAGAATAACTCCCTAGATATGAGAGAAGTGGAAGATCTAACTTATCTTTCAATAAAGTACTTGAAGTGGTTAACTATGGGAAAATATTAAACTGCTGAAGATAGAATTAGTCAAATATTTTTGATACGGATAAAAACCTAACTAAGGGGAAGAGGTCTTAAGTCTGCTATCATTTATATGTTATATATTATATTTTGTGACTGTGCTAAATTCTTTGCTTACAAACATAAACCCATTTCTGATCTGAAAGTCTTCAGTATAAACTGTTTCAGGATAATATTAGAAGAATCAGGAGGGACTACAGTGCAGGACTACTTCTTATGTATTGACTTTTTAAAGACTGATGGTTAATTATAAAGGACTACCATAAATCCTCAGACAAAATGTACTAGAAAGCGTAGTCCAAAAGATAAGCATTTTAATTCTGTGAGATCATTCATGCTTACAGACGTACCTTTTTTTCTCAAACTCCTTGCCAACTTCTTGGTCCAGGCTTAGTCCTATAATCATTAGACCCTACTCATAACCATGGTCAACTGGCATAGCTGCTCTGAAATCAGTGAAGATGCACAGATTTATGGTAGCTGAAGTCTGTCCAATAATGATTCTGTTCCCTCATGATAAATACAGTTCATATGCACAATACCCTTCAAATATTAACAAGCTCCTGTCTTCTCAAAGAGTCAGTCAGAAATACTTTAAAATGATGACAGTCTTGTTCTGTAGAAGAGTTGCACAGCTGATTTCATAACTGATCCAAGTGTTACTGAAATCACAGTTTTTCTTAGACATCCATGAGAATTACAAGAATTGTTCTTTCACATACAGCAAATCAGAGTTTTTCTTAGAGCTCGCTCACTCTTTGCCTTGTAGGAACACAACATGGACCGGCTTTCCTTCATTTCCCTATCAACGCATCTTACTTTTAGGGATGAAACATTTATTGCACCTGAACATGTGCACATGTATGTACTACACATACATACATAAATGTACTATACACATAACATTTAGAGTTAGGGAATCAGATATCACTGTAATGGGCATGTTTAAAAAACTGATAAATCATGCCTGTAACAGTAAAACAAAGCTTTTCTAGACTGGTACTCATTAACAACACATTTCATGCAAATGGTTAGTTCTCATTATCAACCATTATCATTACATACTCAAAGTCATTACTACTACATCCCATTGGCTGGGATGGAGTTAGTTTTCTTCATAGTAGCTAGTATGGGGCTATGTTTTGGATTTGTGCTGAAAACATTGTTGATAACACAGGGATGTTTTAGTCATTGCTGAGCAGTGCTCACACAGAGTCAAGGCCTTTTCTGCTCCTCACCCCACCCCACCAGCGAGTAGGCTGGGGGTGCACAAGAAGTTGGGAGGGGACACAGCTGGGACAGCTGACCCCAGCTGACCAAAGGGATATTCCACACCATATGACGTCATGCTCAGCAATAAAAGCTGGGGGAAGAAGAAGGAAGGGGGGGACGTTCGGAGTGATGGCGTTTGTCTTCCCAAGTAACCGTTACGTGTGATGGAGCCCTGCTTTCCTGGAGATGGCTGAACACCTGCCTGCCGATGGGAAGTAGTGAATGAATTCCTTGTTTTGCTTTGCTTGCGTGCGCGGCTTTTGCTTTCCCTATTAAACTGTCTTTATCTCAACCCACGAGTTTTCTCACTTTCACTCTTCTGATTCTCTCCCCCATCCCACTGCGGGGGAGTGATCGATCGGCTGTGTGGGGCTTAGTTGCTGGCTGGGGTTAAACCGCAACAGTCCTTTTTGGTGCCCAATGTGGGGTTCGAAGGATTCGAGATAATGACAGATTTGATTGGAATGTGCTAGATCAAATTTATAGCTGTTATCGCTGTTTAGCTATTAATTGACAGGCTCCTGTGCTCGCCATGGGGCTTGCTTGCCTTACTGTATGTTACAGTCTGGTGCTCGTTAGTGCCTGCTTTTTGCTTTCGCTGCTTGTTGTACTGCTCTACAGCTTATCATCTTACTCTGCTGTGCCTGGGAACATTTTGATAACAGCAATGGCCATACGCCTGGGCTGGCAGATTGCCAGGGCATCGCTGCTGTTTCTGTGTTGCTGTACTGGACAGGCTGGAACTTCAGTGTAAACTCGAGTGAAGGGACTGTGACCTGTGGATGAGTCCACACAGGAGTAAGACACCCTGAAGCATCTGTGGCTGTGGATAAATCCATGCCAGAGCAGGTACATCTTGAAGCATCTGTGGCCGTAGTTATGTCCGTGCCGCAGCAGGTATACCTCTGAAGGGAATGTGGCCTAAGGATAAGTCCATGCTGGAGAAGGTACACCTTGAAACATCTGTGGCTGTGGATAAGTCCATGCTGCAGCAGGTACACCTTGAAGCATCAGTGGCTCTGCATGAGGTCATGCTGAAGTACCTCAAAGTGTGTGGCCATGGATAAGCCCACGACAGAGCAGGTGCTCCCCTGGAGGGACTGCAGCCATGGGTAAGGCCATGTTGGAGCAGGTTTACTTCTGAAGGGACTGTGGCTTTGGGTAAGGCCACGCTGGAGCAGGTATATCTCTGAAGGCATTGTGGCCCATGGAGAAGGCCACACTGGAACAGGTGCACCTCAACGTGACTGTGGCTGTGGATGAGTCTATGCCACAGCAGGTATACCCCTGGGGAGACTGTGGCTCGTAGATAGGGCTCCACTTGGAACAGGTACTCCCCTAAGGGACTGCAGTCTGTGGATAAGTCCAAGCCAGAGCAGGGGGAAGGGGAGGAGTTCACTGCAATGTTAAACCCTATGGTCTGGTCCAAAGGGACCAGGGGTGGAGATTGTAATGGAAATACCTTCAAAAAGTTGTCACCCATGATTTGAGTCACATGTTATGGGAATTACTATAGCAGGAACCACCTGAACCAATGGAGGACAAGCCTTACAAGAAGCACTGCAAGTGCAGCAGTGACGTGACCTGAGCTGGCTTTGGTGCCCAGTAACTCCACGCAATACACGATCTCTCCTGTCCTGAGTAACCACCATAACAGATGGAGCCCAAAATCATGGACTAAATGAACTCAATGGGCATTTGTAGACATTTTACAGACATTTAAAGGGGTGGTCCATAGACTAAGGGAAACATATCTGTGTATTATATCAAAGGATGGGAAGGGTGGTGGTGGTTAATGAGGATGTATTGAATAGTGTGGGACCAGAGCATGACGTAAATGATATGGAATAAGGAGTGGAGAATGTGCTGGTTTTGGCTGAGATAGAGTCAATTTTCTTCATAGTAGCTAGCATGGGGCTGTTTTGGATTTGTGCTGAAAACAGTGTTGGTAATACAGGGATGTTTTCATTATTGCTAGCAGTGCTTACATGGAGTCAAGGCCTTTTCTGCTTCTCACACCACCCCACCAGCGAGTAGGTTGGGGGTGCACAAGAAGTTGGGAGGGGACACAGCTGGGACAGCTAACCATACCATATGACATCATGCTCAGCATATAAAGCTGGGAGGAAGGGGGGGACGACATTTGGAGTTATGGTGTTTGTCTTCCCAAGTAACCATTACATGCGATGGAGCCCTGCTTTCCTGGAGATGGCTGAACACCTGCCTGCCAACGGGAAGGAGTGAATGAATTCCTTGTTTTGCTTTGCTTATGTGCGCAGTCTTTGCTTTCCCTATTATTTTCCCTGTCTTTATCTCAACCCACAAGTTTTCTCACTTTTACCCTTCCGATTCTCTGCCCCATCCCACCGGCAGGGAGTGAGCGAGTGACTGCTTAGTTACTGGCTGGGGTTAAACCACGATAAAGTTATATCTGGATATTTTTACCACAACCTTTTTAAGGTCTTAATAAAGGGATTTTGTAACTTGCAAGATAGCCATGCAGACTCCCTAGTGCAATGGGGATGGAAATTGTTTATCCAGTTCTGAATCAAATATAGTAAAATTGTTTCCTGGAACAGTAAATTGACTCTGACTCTGACTTTACATACAATATTTGCTTTTCCATTTTCACGATCATGGGCCATGTTTTATGAATACTGCTTTGTGACATATATATCTATATGAAGGAACAGGTTCCTTGATCTATTGAAAGAATGCTTCTATAAATGTATATTTCTGAATTCTGGCCTTTGGATAAATAAAAGCTGTAAAATAACTAGATTCTCTTCTCTCTACCCACAAAGGATTTGGCTAGCGATTAAGTCTTTGTCTTTTTTTCATTTAATTCATAGCTTCTAGTTACATAGCTATTTCACTCAACCCTGCTAGACTTCAAACACTTCACTTACTGCTGATTTAGCCATACACATATTTAATTGTAGCTAAAAGTTGTGAGGACCCAGTTGTTTTAAGTCTCTTACTGAAATGTGACTGTAATATTGTAGAGAAACCTCTATTTTTCATTAGTTAATACATTTTATGGATGAATAACAGACTGTCATTCAAATTGATTGTTTCACTTAGAATGTTAAACTGCTGAGGTGGATTGCTTTTGTACACCATTATTCAAAGCAGAGGATATACTTTTTAGAAAGGCTTTTAAATGGAAAGTAGTTAAATGTTATGGGAGTATGGTCACTGCCTTACATAAAAGGAAGGCCAAAGCCTGATGACCATTTTTGAAAGTTACTGTATTTTGTTTATGAATATTCATACAAATCAGTGTAATGTGAACGTTTTCCTTGCCACAAGGTACATGAGGTAAAGGAAAGTCAATGATTCCTTGTAGGATTTTATTTGATTATTTTTATTATTATTATTATAGGCAGCTTTATTATAGCTGCATTGAAATAGTAGTGTTATGAATTAAACGTATTTGTTAGCTTTAAGTAAAGATTGCTTTGCTAAAAGCTCATATAAAAACTAAATATTTTTTTTAAACACATGCTTAAGTAAAAAAGTTGACACAAATCAAAATACAATTACCTTAACAGATACTATTCTTTATAGACAACTGTTGTAAATTAAAGATTATATTAAATTTAGCATTTAGGTTTGCTCAGAACCTGTCCCAAGAAGGCAAAGCAGTGAGGCATTCTGGTGCCCCATCTCCTATAGACGTATATTTAGGGACTGAAGAAAAAGAAAATGGAGAAAAGAGCAGATGATAGTGTCAAAATTAGCAATAGTGGTACTGGTACTGGTACTTTTTATTGAGACTTGTGTCTTAAAGTACAGGTGCAGAGAAATCCATGGCCAAAAATTGCAATAGGAGAAAAGGTGATGAGCTGGTGGTGATGGAGTTAGACCACTGAAACTTTTTTTCCATCTCCATATATTTCCTTTTTTTTTTTATTTACCATTTTGTGAAAATTATAGATTTAGTAGTCTTTTAGGTTATTTACATTAAAATATTTTTATGTCTGTTTGAACCCTGGGACTTAGTCCTTGAATGGGACCCCTAGATGCCCCAAAAAGAAAAAGAAAAAAAAAATCACTATTAATTTTGTTTCAGAGATTACAGTCAGACAGGCGAATATTTAATTTACAGAATGATCTAGTATTGGTTTTGTCCTATTCATCTATCTGCAGGATCAACATAATGGAGCAAGCTCTGTGGCTGGTAGTTCCAGGGCACAAGCTGAAGCATGGCAGAAGACTGCATAACACCAGAAATATCCTGGGTCAAAAGGAGAAAAGGGGTAGCCTAACATAACCTGCTCAAAGCAGCTATGATGGGGACAAGAATGAGAGACAGTTCTTTTTAAAAGATACGTAATTTATTTTAGCCCTCTTCCTCCAGCCTTGGTGTTCAAAGTGTCTATTTATTTTTTCTTTTTTTTTTTTCTTTCATGGAATCAACTGTCTCCTCAAATAGGCAAACCCAAGCCTGTGTCTACAAAAGTCCAACATCACCCTGTCACAATACTTTGATCTGGTTTTGCCTTCATCACTTATCCTCTCTGACTGTACTGCTAACACCCTTCTAATGCCTTTAATAGTGCTGTCTCTTCAGCAATGAAGCTGAAAGTGTATTTCTTGTATATTGAGACTCATACTGCTCCCAGACAGGAAAATGTGAGGTTCTCCCTCCTCACCCTGACAGCAAGTGAAGTCAGGTTTCTGAAATAATATAGATTTTTTTGTTTATTTCTTTGTTCCCCTTGATGACTTTTTGTGTTGAACCTTTTCATTAGATCCAGAAGGTCTAAATTGCTCTGTGATGGTGTGCCCTGTTCTGCAGTGCTGGAGAATCTTGATTTTCTGACTGCCCTTGATGATAGCTTTGGATACAGTTTCATGAGCTGATGCAAGCATTTTGTTTGTTAAATTCTGTTCTAGAAGAGTTCGTCATTCTTTCTAACTGTGGAAGAATCTCTACTGTAATCTTGATTTTAGGGACCAAGGTAGATTTAACTGTATTCTGTGACCTAACATTGTTTTTATAAATGGGTGTTAAGTAGGGCAAGAGATTAAATGTGATGTGATAGAGAACGCTGGGCAGGAAGGAGAGTTGAGATGAAGAGGAAGTACTCTCAAGATCTATGAAGCTTCCCTGAAAAGTGGATCTCTTATTGTAAGTAGCACTTAGGCCCTTCCTGGCTGAGATTGCTGTTTTGCTCAGGTGCTAATCTCTAGCAGACACTGTGACCCCTATGTGGCAGCGCTGATTGCACCTGCTGAAGAAGAAATGTAAACCTGAGCATCATCACCTTTACTTTAAATAGGTCATGAGAGTGGCCAAGACAGTGCCTCTTCTGGTATACTGTGAAGCACTACTAGACATTATGTGGGAGCAAGCTCACACCTGGCTCTAGAATACAGCTCTTGGTAAAGAGCTTTAATTCTTGTTTTGCCTTAAGTTAGCAGGGAACAAATTTACGTGGCTGGCATTTGTTTATTGCTATAACAAATAGGATATAATAATGAGGTGATTTAAAAAAAAAGACTCTATTTTCAGTGACACAGCTCAACTTTAGAAAGTCATTTAAGCACTACATATCTAACTATTTAAGTTTGCTTTTTTCCCCTCATATATGAAAAGCAAGAAAAGGAACCTCTTTTACAATCTATTGCTTTCCTAGTGAAGCAGTAGGTTAGTCAGCTCTAGAAGATTTCCTTCCCTTTGCTCATTTTTCTCCACTTCGTACATTTCTTCCATTGGAGAGCACTAGCAAAATTTTTTTAAGATTCCTGTTTTCTCAAAAATCTAAAGTGTTTATCTTGTGTTGAAACACTTAGATACCTGCATGTCACTAAGGACTATCTAAGTCACTTTTGAAAGTAGGGCTTAGCTATTTCTGAAAATGTCAAACAACTGTGCAAGACCAAGTTTTCTTGAAATGAGGCAAGTTTGAAAGGTTTAATTTAAAAAAGATAAAGATCCATCTATTCAAGGATCTTGTCTCTGATGACTCAGGAAGAGTACGACTGGGACAGGCCTTTGAAGATGTTTTTCTAGCATATTCTGCAAGGTTCCAACAATCTGTATCTCAAGAAATAATATACCAAGAGATGACACTTTTAACTGTACTGGAGCAATGTTCCCTTTTTTGGCTGATTCTAGTTCAGAAGAACAATTCATCCTTCTCAGAATCGGAGCTTTGGGGGAACAGCACAAGGTGGCATTTAATAGCAAGAAACTGCTTGAAAATGGAAGAGATTGGACAATTCCATGGAAGGAGAAGGGACTATGTCAGTGATTTATAAGAGATTATAAATGATTTATCAGCCCATCATTTTTACAATGGGGCAGTAACCCAGCTACATTTGTCTTCTTAAGAATGAGCGAAAAATTATTTATTTAATTTATAGTTGCCATAGATGACTCAGTTGCATTTTCAGGATAAAATTTCTTAAATATCTATTCTGAATACTAAAAAAATGAAACACAAATTCTGTAAGAGCTATGCTGTATATAAAGCAACACAACTGTTACATTAAACTGTATTATTACAATTTTAACTCAGTTGTATTCTGTAATATTATGTAATAAACATTTAGAAAAATACAGTATTTTTATGTAGAAATATTATCCTTGTTGCTTTTATATCTATTTTATATAAATTCACCTGTGTTTTATTAAAAAAACCCACATTATTTACAGGCTATTGATGAGGAACTAAAGCACAATATAAGCTGTCCAACATAAGTTGGCTAAAGTTATAAACCAGACTGAATAGAAACAACTTGAAACACCAAGCACCAACAGTACCTAGCAACAAAACTGTCCTAAAGATGGCTATCAAAACTGCAGCCTTTTATCCTGATTTACTGAAACTCATTTTAAGTTAAACACTGGTGCCCATTTGTGCCTTCAACAATTCCCACAAATAGATTTATCAGATGATTCAGTGTAGTTCATGTACAGATTTATAAATATTAGTTGAGCTAGGATGTTTTATTATAATAAACAATACCATAACTGTACAGGTAAAAGCTTTTATATTCAGTATAAGTAGTCAGCATTTTGAAACGTAAAATTTTCACCTGAAGTAAATACTACAATGTCTGATGAATGGACTGCTGGGTTGGCAGCCTTATTATAGCACCTTAACTAAACAGATGGACTCCCTGTCCAATCAGTAGAGAAAGTGGGTGCCTCTGAAGAACAATATTAGACAGTCTCAGTGATAGAAACATCCACAGAGTGATACAATACTTCCATAGACTGCACAGGGACCTGTCTAGACCCAGCCAATAGGAAACACAAGGTATTCAGTGTATTAGAATTAGCATATGGGAATGTGGAGTAAATATTCCTCCTTCCACTCAGAATTTACCGATGACCTTGCTTTGGAGAACAGATGCCTAACAGTTTGCAATAATTTTCTACAGGCCATTACATCAGCATAGAAAATCCAGAGCCTTGGCTATATATCTTTTACTGCCATGTCAGGAAAGGATGGAGGAGAGTTAGATCTAGTACTTCATTAATGAACAGAGCCAACACAAGGACAGAATGTAACAACCTGTACTCTAGTGGCAGAACTGTATGACTGCTTGTAGGAAGGAGACTGGGTAACATACTTGTAGAAACCTGAGGAAAACATTTCGTTGACAGAATGAAATGGTAAGAACTAGAATTTGGCTTGATAATGTCTTCAGTTTGATTCTGTGCAGTCATCTGTAGTGACTGCAACAAGAGCGTCACTTTTGCATGACTTCTGAAAATTGGCCTAACTAAACATGACAGTACCTCTCCAGATTATGCTAAAACCTTTCTTTAGTGGTGTTTTAGAGGACAGATACAACATACCGAGTTACCAAATCCTTCATGGAATGATCAATGATTTCCGTGGCTCCTTCGATATAGAAAGAAAGAGAGAAAGAAGGAAAGAAAGAAAGAAAAAAACCAAACAGTGCATTTTGACTGTCTCTTTGACTCTTGTAGCAGAGGGGCAGGGACCTAGAGCAGAACCATTATGCTGTTTTGTCTTGGCTAGCAAATCTTCTGGAGGAGGCGCAGATCTGGCATGGTGTAAAAGCTGCAAAATCAGGATGTGAACAGCATTTAACAATGGCAGCGTGCTGTGACAAGACACTAAAAAAGTGGTTTTTCTATGATGTATCCAGATTCTTAAGAACAAAGTAATATTCAGTGGCCATTCACAGTGTCACTATTTTGTGCAGAGATAATGCCCAGCTTTCTCAAAGTGCACCTTTGAAGTTATTTTAGAGCTGCTGATTCTACCTATTTATTTACCTACTTTTAGGCATTTCTTAGCAATTTGCTCTGTAGCATCTGCCACATAGAAGGGCATCGTGATTTATCTGCAGCTCTGAATATATTACTTGTTAACCTTTACAAACACCTAGTGTGACTCATTCCATCTTATCACAGCAGACGTAAGTGGGAGTAAGCATCACTCAACAGGACAACCAGTTTGTACAAGATATAGGCACATGTACCAAATGTACCCAGATAAAAGAGCCAGTTAATTTTTAAAGTGTTAAAAAGGAACTTGAATACAACAATGAAGTCTGCGACAGGATTTGAGGCATGTGCATTGGTAGTCATACTGAGGGGATCAAGAACCTAATATAGCCTAAATAATGAACAAGAGAAAGATCCATTGTAATTGTCACCTCTAAATATCTCCTGAAAAAAAAGCAGCTAGCTTTAGCCCTTTATGATTCTTCCCCCTTTTCCCAGGAACTCCAGCATTGTTAAACCAGTCACTCAGTTCCCCTGAGCCGCACTTTGCTGCATTTCTCTGCCTAATGCTTACTTCCACAGACCTGGGAAGCACTACACTTTAACTTTCAAGGAGTTTGGCCATGCTGCAATTTCTAAACTTATCATGCTCATAGAGAATGGAAATTTCCTAAGACATATACCTAGCTATGTGGACTGTCCTTTTGATTGATTTTTATTGTTGGATTCATACCTGTCTTCAGACCACCAGTGCTCTCACAAAACCAAATTTATGGCAACTTATACTAAAATGGGCAAAATAGCAAATAAAAAATAAATAATCTAAATGATCAGCTGTACCAACTTAACCACAAAAAAGCAAGCAATCAAAGTTTGGGAAGAATGTTGTCTCTCTTTCTCTCTCAAGTCAAGGTTACTCCATAAGGACAATTGTCTTCAAATTTCAGTTCACAAAAGAGCCTTTGGGAAGGTTTCCCAGGAGTTTTCTTTCTGAAATGGCTGGAATTGTAAGAATTGTCCCAAACAAGTAGTTAAAAACCATGATCAGACACGGTCATCATGCCAGTTTGTTAAAAAAAGGTATATAGGTTTTTACCCTGGTTGTCTAACTGGAGAAATGTAAAATAAAATGTCTTTTTGTAATGTACTCAGCACCTGCTGTCTCAAAATAATTCTTTAAAGTCATACAGAAAGGCATTTTTCTTAGAAGCATGCCAAATGAGATGTGTTTCCATAAGATTATTCCTATATACTATAGTATTTTTTCTTAGTAAAGTCTAATAATTTTGCTAATAGAAAATCAAGAAATATCTTCCTTCAGGACCGACAAATCACCACAAAACATATTAGGAGATGCTTAAGCATCTATCTAGGCGGCTGAATTAGGGGCCTTTGTTTCCTATAAAGGCAATGGGGCCTAAGAAAGTCAATAAGGTACTATGATTTTAGATTTCTAAATGAATTTTGCATGCCTTAGAGACTCTACAAACAGATTGTCGGTACCTAAAATAGCAGCCAAAGTTAAATGCCCCAAACAAGCCTGTGTGAATATTTTCTTGTGTTATTAAGGCAAGACAATATTTGACTGGGCACAATTGTTAAGCTTTTTTTTTTAAGTACGTCTCTCCTAGTGTCACATTGCTGATCCTGAGGATTTTTCATGTATGACAAATGTTATGTTACCTCAATGTTATATCTTACTGTTTTGTTGTAACTAGTTTATTTGTGTAAAGAAAAATCTACCTCCCTACTACAAGGGTACCTACTTCCTACTACAAGGGTAGTTCTGAGCATGACATACACATCACTTACAATATTGCACCAAATAGATAGAGGCTTTAAGACTAGAAGAGACCTTTGAAATCCATAACTAACATGGTTTTTCTGCATTGAAAATTTTAGATACTGAAGTTGTCATAGATTGGATTACCTTGGTAATGATGTATCTGATTCTGACATATAATGTCAGGTTGCAGCATTTACTTAAAGTTACTTTGTGCTTTGTATTCTGACACGGTATGACTCACATAGCTTGACTTGATATGTCTTAAACTGTCACCTTGCCATAGATATGCAAATGCTCCCATTTTCTGAAAAGAGCAATTAAAATACTCTTGATAAACCAAGAGTTCTACAGAAAAATACTGATATTTTTCCACATCATCAGGATATAAATAGTATTACACAGAATTTGCTAGCACACTTTAGCATTTCTTTAAATGTACAGAGGTACCTGTGCAACAATTAAGTGATACTGTTCTGAAAACAATATTTTGTATAAGAATGTAAACATGCTAGTAAACAGTAATGCTACTTGACCAAACACTTCGCACTTATTTTTGAAGATATAGCAAACCCACAAATAAGCATAAAACTATAATAAATTCAACATTTTGTGTTTACTTCTCAATATCTAAATTTTTCACGTGCTTCTTGATTTCTGATGTATATACAGGAACAGTTACTCTCAGCAGTTGTTTATCCTTATCAAGACCAAAAACATGTTATTAAATATCTTCTATACCTTGTTAGCATCATTCATTGACTTCTGTTTGTTTCTCAGGTTGTCCAAAGTCCTGATTTTTCAAACTCGTTTAATATAATGTCCTTCTTTACAATTTTGTAAAGAATTAAGTTTCCCTTAGAGAGTGTCCCAGATGAACAATATGAAAGCTGGAGGTAAACATTACCAGCCAAAGGAATTTGGAGGCAGAAAACATTTCCACTGGAAATATTCTTGCTTAATTTAAGTTATAGTCTCAGACATGTTTGTGGTTTATAACTAACATGGTAAAGTTGATAATCCTATATAAATTTATAAATTATAATTGTTGTATTTATTGCTATGGACATAGAAGACTATCTAGTATATGTTGCAAAGCCTAACTTTCTGCTGGCTGGTCCTCACTGGAATCATCAAAATGGGATCCAAAATTTTATCACCCCCTAAAGGACGTCACTTAAGACTCTACTCAGTTGCTCACATTTTCACTTTTGAGTGAAAATGAGTAAGTGCTGTTTGAGGTACGCCAGGGTACCTCAAGCATTCAGGTGTTGTTTGCATATAGGAAACCTGTGTGAAACCTATGATCTACTGGAGTAGCAGCTGGGGACCAGATGGGATACCCTAAAGTATCTCTGACAGCGTGAGACATCTATGTATGAGCAAGTGAATTCAGTCTTTAAATCAGGGTACCACATGCAGCTGTCAGTGACTATTCAGTAAGAAAATAAGGAGGCAAGGGGGTAAATTTAAAGGAAATATTTTAAATTCCGCTTTGCCCACAGGCTCTGTCAGGTACAGCACAGAAGCAGCATCCAGGCACTAGAGAGAAACAAGAATGCTTGTGTTTATCTGGGTCTTGACTATTTGATTTTTGAGTTCCTCTTCTTTTTTCCTCTTCTCTCTCTGCATTCCTGTTCCCATTTAAAGACAGCTTGAGCATGAGTCTATATAGGAATGATTGTGAGTTTAATTTTGGTGGCTGGGGGAAGATGGGAGGTGGGTGGGGTGCCCTAGGTGCTCCAACAGGTATTCTAGATGCATCCTCGGTCCACTTAGGACCTACAGCTCTGTAGTTACCTCTTTCATAGCAGAGAAATCACAGTAGTCCCAGGTAAGCTCTGCATGGGAAAGGAGTCATGCTGTGAATTCATATTCTAGAGTTTTGTAACTATATTACCGTTGATTTGCTTTCTGTAGTACAACTACTGAAAAAGAGATCCAGAGCCCATACTGTGCTACTTGAAGCATGTTTCAAGTGCCTACATGCTCTCTCAGTTCAGCAAGACTATCACTGCTGCTCACTTTACACCTGAGATACATTTTTCTTCCTCCTGCAAGATCCTAATATGTGTAAATTGAGGAATCTTTAATTCACCCCCATTGTGGGTGCTGCACATCCTCATTGTGTAGCACTGTTATCATTGGGCAAAGCATTTATTCTTAACCTAAACTTCCAGAGGGGCAAATCCATTAAACCATCTGTCTCACATACATTGATAAAATTTGGCCTACTAATACAGTGGTACTACAATTTTTTATCAATAAAAAAAATTGCTGCGTGAATATGTATTTTTATATGATGATCTGCTTGTTAAAACCTTTACTCAGAAGTTGGTAGACAAACACTTCTTTTATTGAAGAACAACAAAACTCATACAATTCATGTCCAAAATACTCTCTCCTAACTACTGTCTTTCTTACGCATACTATGTGGAATAAACTCTATGTCCCACCAGCTAAAGATGATATGTTAATATGCAGTAGGAAGTGCAAAAACATTTGGTCAGAGAACAAACAGAAAGACAGAAGAGAAAAATCTGTAGACTACCAGTTAGGTCATACCAGTTTTGGACAGGAAGGACAGTGTCATTCTTGATATTTGAAGATCATCTTCTACAGTTGGATAGTTTTATACTCCAAGAAGTACTTTAGGACTGAGAAAGTAATAGCAATGGTGAGCCTGACAATGTAGTCCTATGTCCTGTCCCCTGGTTATTACTTAAAGGCAAAGTTTGCTATGTAATGAGAAGAGCTCTCAGACTAGAGATTTCTGTTGTCAGCTAAGTAGTCTAACAACTAGGCAAGAGGTAGAGGACTGATGTCCCAATGGAGAAATGGAAAACATGGAATTATCCTGTGGTTGAAAAATGCTCTTCCAAAGGCAAAAGTATGTATCTTACTCTACTGAAGCTTAGGTGGGCATGCTAGGTGGTCTGCTTTCTTTGCAGATAACATGAAGTGTTTATATAAAATACAGGCATTACTATCCGAGTTTTTCAGTGGAAGAAAATTAGTTACTGTGTTTTATGGTTGACTTGTGTTACATGTTCAGTGTGGGTTTGGGGGTTTTGTTTTGGTTTGTTTTTTTTGTGAAACATGGAAAAATGATCTTATGACAATTGTATGGGAGACTGGAATTTGTTTTCTATAACTACGTAAGGCAAGAGAGAAGAACACTTACAAAATCCATTATCTGGAAAAAGGATTAAATCTCCGGGTTTAGGCAATATGAGATCTCTAAAGTAAGTAGAGAGAAAACTGTGACTGAATATTTGTAGCAGAATTTATCAATACCTTATTTCTATTTTTTTTTTTTTTAATTAGGCTCAATAGAAAAATCTCTGTTGCATGTGTCAGTCTAAGTTTAGTGGGTCAGAGTTACAAGTTTAACTCTCGTTGTTTTATTTCTCATTGAGATTATGTATATAAATCTCTGTGCCTTGGCATGACTGTATATAACTATGTCATATTTCTCAGATGTCCCAAATTTTATGGATTCTAAATATAGTACCTTGTTATGAAAAAGTAAAACTTCTGAATTTTTTCACTTCAATATTTATTAACAACAGAATTGCTGAGTCAAAACTAGGATCATAGAATATTTTGTTTATATAAAATCTATTTTGCTTTATATTAAACTTTCTATATGAAGTTTTTCTTGTATTTTTCTGAT
Source organism: Aptenodytes patagonicus (assembly GCF_965638725.1). Lineage (NCBI taxonomy): Eukaryota > Metazoa > Chordata > Aves > Sphenisciformes > Spheniscidae > Aptenodytes > Aptenodytes patagonicus. The sequence continues at coordinate 33,942,083 of NC_134951.1, read as the reverse complement.
GCAACTTTGCAACTGCCGATGTTGAGCATAATCCTGCTTTTGCTAAAGTTAATACAATTTTGTATTAAATACAGACAGATCATGCTAATTAAAAATCCTGTGAAAATGGAATTATTACCCTCATTTTACTGGCATCACTCTGAATTTACAACTGTATTACTGAGAAGTGTTTACATCTCATTGGAGAAGGATTTTATGTGTTACCAGAAAGACTGTGTAAGCACTCATTGTCGCGGATGGAGTGAGACTGCACTTCACTCGTAAGAGAGAAGCAACAATACACTTTATTGATAGAAAACAGTGAGTTACAGTGTGAGTTAACAAAGTTCAATGGTAAATGAGATAGTGATTTAACAAGATTCAATGGCAAGGTACACTAGACTATTTACTGCATAGAGGACAGGGTCAGACAAAACTGTCAGGGAGACCCTCCTGTTGAGTCGTGAGGTTCAGAAAGGACCCTCCTTCTCAGAGAGGAGTCTAGGTGTGGCTGGATCCAGTCCTAGTCCCAGAGTTGGTCAACTGTTTATGTCTAAAGGATTACATATGCGCAATCAATCTTTTATATCACTTAGCGAAGATTTCAAAGTTTAGCATGCTATTAGTCACTTACTGATGAACTGTTGCGGCAGGGAATCTCTCAACCTCCAGGAGTAACCTTGAGTGGTGTCCCTGCTCAAGGGGAGATCCCGCTGTGCAGCCCACTGCCATGCAGGAGAGCTCAGCGGTCCCTGGGCTGTCCACTATTTATAGAGTAAGATGATTGACTTATAGTCATATTTGCATATCAGCAAGACGTGTGGGTCACTGCTCCAGACAGCCCTTGGCTACTGTGTTGCCATCCACCCTCAAAGTCCAACATAAGCTGGATGCAGCCATCACGATCCCTACTGGTGGTCGTTGCTTACGCAAGGCGGGGGGAGCACACCGCCACACCCCTCGAACAGACAATGCAGGCAAGAGACGCTGAGGTGTCGGTGCTCTCAGCACAGTCCCTGCTGTAGGCTCTGCAATGAGTTACAGCTCCTGTGATGGTGGGGCTCCTCTTCTTTTGCAGGTGAAGGAACGAGGGCAGTTAGGATTTGTTTTCACTCTGCTGTAGGTGCCCCATACAGCTCAGATTCCAGAACAGGTAGGGAAACAACCTCTGCTGGGTAAATGCCTAGCTCTCATTATTCTCCAACCTGGAGCAAGATAAAAATAAGGATTACCTTGTTATTCCTTGAATTGAAGTTCAGTTTCTGGTCAGATAAAATTCAGAATACAATAGCTGTAACCTAGCCCTTTATCAAAGCAATTTATTAATTTGCAGTCTTTCAGAGAGTGCAATAAGTCAGAATTTTCAGCAGAGAATAAGTCTGTTTGTATCACTAAAAGCTCCTAACCTGCTGTTTCCCATACTTTGGAGAAAAAAGACAACAGCAGCAAAGTGGTGGACAGAGTTAAATATTCCACAGGTCTAAGAGTTGTCTTCAGAAACTGGAACAAAATAAACAAATAAATAAAATGAGAGGAGTACAGAACATTCTTCAGTAAGAGCAGGAGGGTAAGATAGTACCCAATAAGGAAAAATGGTTTGAAGCCCTACTTGCATAAGGAACTATTTTATAGAATTAATTTTTCAAACAAGAAATGAGTGTTTGATCTAAATCTAGTGAATAGTGATGTTTCTGCTGGCTTCAGTAAAATAATATCTGCTAATATAAAAACAGGTAATCATAACAGATGAACAGTAATTGAATACAAATGTGACCACTCATTATTAAAAGGGGACAGGACATCAAGGTATGTTGAGTTAGCATAATGATTAAGATAATTTTGTAATATAAGAGGTTTCCTAAAAAATAAATTTGAAAAGGACCTAGATAGTGGATGGCTTGATCAAGCTTTCTGTGTGCAGAAATTAAAAAAAAAAGAAAGAAAGGGAGAGGGAAATACAGTTTTTTAATGTAAATGTGTTGTAATTGTAAAAAACTACTGACGTTATATGTAATTGAAGTTTAAGCCTTGTTTTTGTGTAGCAAGGTGTGGACTGAAAATTTCAAAGCATTTGGTTTAGGTTATCAATTAAAAATGAAAACTGGATGCACATCACAATTCATATATTAGAAGAGAAAACAAAAATAAAACTATAAATTAAAAAAAAAAGGTAGGTCAATAGAAACAAGGGAATTTTACCACCAGATTAAATATTTGCCTTTAAAATAATGATAGTGAAGCATCCAACAACCTTTCATCTGCTGAGAATGAAATTAAAAAATAGTTTAAAAAAATCCTCACAAAGCATGTATTTCTCCAAAAAACGCTCCAAAATGTACATGTTTAGATGAAATAAGCTCATACAAATCCCCATAAACCTAGTATATTCATATCTGTGTAGCTGCTATTTTGAATGGAATAACAGAAGAGTCACAGCTCAACAAGATGGCAGGCTGTGCTTCTACTCTCTGAAAAGCAATGTGCTACATTTATATTAAGTAATATATAAAGATATTATTTAGTAGTTTTATTATAAATTATTATAAATATATTACTTGAAATATGTTATCGAATATAAAGTTAATGCCAATAAAATTAATGTAGTAATTGGTTCTTATACGAAAGCATCTCTGAAAACACGATTTTATTAAAGAAACATCCCAATTTAAAAATGAGACACTCTAACATAAGCTTCAAGTAGGACAAACTGTTCTTAGACTAGGAATAATCCATAACAGATTGAACATTCTAAAAAAAAATTGCAAATGCACAACACTAATTATCTTACAGATATAATACGAGAAACTCTAAGACATAATAAAAAGGAGGAAAGATTGAAATAGATTGGTTGCCATAAAATTAAAGCTAAATTATTCCAACAGGAAAACAATTTATAGATTCAGATTATGAGTCATGCAAAAGAATTTGTAGATATATTTAATTATTTTCTCCAGGTACATTTATAGCTGAGCCCAAAAGCTTGCAGTGTGCTTCCGGAGCAAAACTGCTAAAGCTTAAAGTTGCCGATCTAGATGCTTCATGTATCTACAATGCTAGAGAATATGGGTATTGCAAAATGGTATCTGTACCCAAGAAATATAAACTGCTTTGATTAGACTTAAGGTTTGGTAAAACTTCCACAGATGACTGTCAGAATGGTTAGTGTTCTTTACCTGAAAAGTACCATGCTTCAGGTTGAAGAAATATAACTGTGTGGAGTTGTGGGGTTTTTTTCCTACTTGGATTGAAAAGAGAAATAAAATTATGCTTGGGAGAACTCATGTTTTACTGCGGGAAAGTAACTTCCAAATAACAGCCAATAAATTGATTGTGACTATCTGTATCTCTAGTAGGACACAAAAGAGTCTATTTCAAAGGTGAAAAATGAGAAACAGCGATTGTCATTTTGATGAAGTTTACAATGTCTTGTCTGTTCCTGGAAAGCTTGTCATACCTACTGATGATATAGAAATATTAACTCTGTACTGATATAGAAATATTAAAATATTCATTTCAATAGAGACTAGATGAATGAAAGTGAATGCAAGAGATCATAGAAGGACAATTTTTTAAATACTAGGTTCAATGAGAAAGGCAAACATCTGCCTTTGGCACTTGAATAACTAAAGCCAAAGAAAGCCTTTGACTGTGTAGAGTAGGAATCTCTGAAAATAGTTCTGTGAGATTTCACTGATAGTTTGAAAACTACTGAAAACTATTGCTGTGATCTTTGGGCCACAGTAAAGTCACAGTGGAATCCGCCTATGTTCAGACTGCTGAACAAGTATGTCTTTTCCCCCATCATTTCTGGTAGAATAAATGTGTAATAGAATTGGAAAATAAAAGGGATATAATGGGTTAGCATAATAAGGATACAACATAAACAATAAGAACCCAATATTGTTTTTTTATTGAAGAGGACATGATGGATGCATAGTCAAGGTCTCATCTGAGTTTTTATTTAAAGCTTGCTTTTCTTTTTTTTTTCTCACTTGCCCTCCCAAATCCTCAAACCTGCTGGTACCAAAATGCCTCTGGGTACAAAACTATGCAGGAGATGATATTCTAAAATGTTTAAAATGGTTGCTTTTTTCCCCCCTTTTTTTTTTTAATGGAAGCTCCAAAGAACAGGATCTGTTACTTATGGATATTTGTTAGGAAAGTAATGTAGCCCAATAAGAATGGAATTTAACACATTTTAGTCCACCATGGATATCCACAGTAGAGATGAATCAGAAGGCATAATGGCAACTAAACTCCCTGTATTGGTATAGAAGGCAACTCAAAGACCTATGTTTTTTGGTTTCCTAAAATTTGACAATATGAATAAATAAAAGATTGTCCAATGAGTTCTTGTACTGTTTATGAGAAAACTTTGCTTCAGAAAGCAGAATAATTACCTGAAATGAAAGGCAGAACAGGTTAAAATCTAATCTGAAGATAATTTGCCTGTAAGCAATCTGGAAGAAATAAATCAGCAAATACTACAGAATGATGAAATTAAAAGTTTCAGAAACTTGAAAACTTACAAAAGTACGCTGACATGGAAGAAGGATAATGAAAAACTAAATGGTGCATTATGACCTCTTAATAATCTGTAAATAAAGAGAAAGCAAGGATTAGTAAGAAGGAATAACACAGCTAGGGGCGAGGGGGGAAGACTAAAAAGACTTACAAAAGCCAAAACCATAAAAAACAATGAAAGGGAAAAATGCACAATCCAATGGTAAAATAAAAAGTGGGGACTACCTAGGCAGACAGTATTATGGCAGAAAAGGTCTGGGTGTTTCAATGGACTGCAAACTTACTGTGAATTAGCAGCATTATTTATGCTTCTACCCAAATAAATCAGGAATAATTCTTTTATAGGAGAAAACTCTGCAGTGCATTACAAAAGTGCATAATGGTACTATTTCAGCTGTGATAATCTAAATTATATTCATGGGGCTAATAAAACATCTTACCTTTCCCTACAACCTCTGCTTCATTAAGCGTAATAATGCATGTAAGACATAGAAGGTAATTATGATGCTTTGTTTGGCATGGGAGACATCTGGCATAATGCCTCTAGGATTGGGCAGTAGACTTAAAAAAAAAAAAAAAAAGACTAATTGGAAAGAGTTTAGAGGGCAGCAATACAAAACTATTAGAGATGTGAAATAAAACCTTCAAGGGAAAGGAGAAACTGAGGCAACACAGTGATATTGGGCTTGAAATATTAAATAAAATGTAAAGGAAGGGAGAGGGTGATTAAGTATACTTCATGTCTACTAATGGTAGATCAAGAAATAATATGCTTATTTTGCAAAAAAAGTATTTAATTATTTTGTTGAGATATTAACATGAATTTACCAAGGATCTTGATGGCTACCTAGGGAGGTTGTAAGGTCTCAATGCTAAGAGATTTTTCAGGATAGGAGTCAGAGGTGGGATAACAGATCTGCAATCCAAGTTGAGAAGTCATGCATCACAGAAAATGACAGCATTTTCCTTGGAGCATGACTGATCATTAGGCATCCTGTGGGTCTGTGATGCATCTCTGTCATCACAGTGTAATTCCAGAAAGTTCCCATGACTGCCATAGTGTCAGCCAGCTGACTTAGTGCCGGTGTCAGCTGTTCACAGCTTCTGCTGGCTGTGCAGTATTGGTAGGTTAACTGTGGCTGGCTGCCAGATGCCCACCCAGCTGCTCTCTCACTCCCCCTCCTCAAACAGGACAGGAGGAGAAAATGAGATGGAAAAGCTCCTGGGTCAACATAAAGACAGAGAGATCACTTACTAATTACTGTCATGGGCAAAGCATATTTGACTTGGGGAAAATTAATTTAATTTATTGCCAATTCAAATAGATTTTGATGATGAGAAACAGACAAAAATCTAAACACCTTCTCCCCATCCCCCTCTTCCCAGGCTCAACTTCACTCTCATTGCTGACTCCTCTACCTCCTCCCTCCACAGTGCAGTACAGGAGGATGGGGAATGGGGCTTGTGGTCAGTTCATAACAGCTCCTTTCTCACTTCTTCCTCTTCACGCTTTTCCCCTGGTCCAGCATGGGCTTTCCACCCCACCGCTGCCAGCACCTTGACACCTACACCCAATACAGTAGACAAGACAGTCCTGGACTGTAATAACTACCAGTTTTGTAGTATCTTAACAGCAGTATAACTACAGGTCATCAGTAAAGTGTGTCAACCTGCAACAATGAAGGCCAAATTACAATGCCAGTCCCTCCTGGAGAGGAGCAGGAGTTGATCAATTTGGGGTGGGGGTAGGGGCCCTATGTCACAACTGTATAGGTACATGTCTGTAAGTTTTGTTGCTGTGTCTCTAAAGAGTTAATTAATACCACTAAAACCTTTCCTTTTCTTAGTCTATTAACTACATTTGTTCTCATCGCATATCTGTCCAGCTCTCCAAGGGCTGTTAAGCAAATGTATGTCCTCCATCAGAAAAGCCTATCTCAGTCAGATAAAATCAGATAATCCAGACACCAGATAAACCTTTTGACTTCAATTATTGATCTATTTTACACACACAGACAATGAAATCAAAGGTTATTTTCTGTTGAACAGGTATGGAAATTTAGGAAGATGTCTCAGATGTCTAGGGAAAAAAACTTTGGATTTTTCGCCGGGACAGTTCAGTTTCTGATTGTGATATTCCTAGAAGATCTGTGTCAGATTTTCATGAAAAGCACATTATTTTTTGAAAACTTAGGTGTTATAGATGATTTAGTAATTTCAATGGAATTATTATCATCCATATTGTTTTCTACTGCCCACATATGTTCATGTCCATATGAGGAAGTATATTATCCTTATAGATGTGTCCATAAATCATCAATAAGTGTTCTTCTAGCTGACTTCCCATACAATTATATAAAATTTAATTTTGAGAAAAGTTTAGGCCTTCACTGAAACAGAAAGGGGAGTAGGCTTGCCACAGGTCCTATGTTAAAATCATAACACATCTGAATTTATTCTTTTTACATTTTAAGATTTTGGATCAAATTTTCTTGTGTAAAGCCAATGCTACAGCGTCATTTGCAAAAGACAGAAGATTTTCTGAATTACATTTTATGACTGGATTTCATGTTGAGGAAAATTTCAACGTTCTCTGCATGTAAAAGTTCCTCTAGCCAGGGCTTACTGCTAGGGGTGAATGATGACATTAACAATGATAATATCTGAAGAGTACAATAGAACAAAGAAGAACAGACAGGCAAGTATATGTAAGAAAATGGCAAGTTTGGGGAAAGCAATCAATATCTGAAGATGGAAATATTTTTTGAAGAAGGAATGTTCACTCTGGAAATGATTTTTTTTATGATACATTCTTATTACATGATACTTTTGTTAAATACAAACTACATAAATACAGAGATAAAACATCAGGGTAATGCTTCTATTCTGAGAAAAAAATTAAACAGTTTACTGAGAGAGAATGATGCAGTAATTAGGTTAAACAACAGCTTTAAACAAGAAGAATCAGATGCTGTATATTTTTACAATCAAAAGAAGATTTTTAAGTGTTTCCCTGTAATGTGTATGTTTGTATACTGAGTAATATTTTCTGTATGAAGTGTATAATTCCTGGAAACAAAAGAGAAATAAAAAATTAAGCTTAAAATTAAGCTTTCCTTTTAGTTTATTTGTTGTGTTTGTAAATAGACACAGTCTTTAAAAAAAGGAAAATTCTTGATCAGTTCTTTAGAACACACAGATTAGGATTAAGTTTTGATTTTGCCTTACCTTCCTCTATATTCTTTCCTTTTTTTGGCAAGAAATGTTATTCAAGCAATGCTTGAATATCCTTTATCTATTCTGTGTTTAGGGTACTCAGTAAATTTCTTTTATGTGGAGACTTTGTGACGTGAGAATTTCAGCTATTTTAAAAGCCATTCTCTTAAAAAACTTTCCTGTATATTGGCTCTATAGAGAAAAGTATCACCTTGGATCACAGCACCCAGCTATTAATTCTTACACTCTATTACACTGCAGATGGTTTAAGGTGAAGGGCTCAATTCTCTGCTGCAATGAGTCACTTAGTAGGTTAAGCAAACAAATCTCTATAGTAAACAGCTTCTCAGCTTCTGAAAGAACAAAAGCTTTTCCTCCTTTTTCTCTATATCAGTGTTTCAATTTTTAATTCTAAATGCTCAGCTGATAAAACATTTTACTTCATTAGTCAGTTATGTTCCAACAGAACTCTCCTTGTATTGTTGTTGCTTGATTTCACAAGTCCTTTTCTGAAGAGGCATGAACAGGGGAAGTTGCTAGGGAAGGAGTGAGAACGGTCTCTATATTTAGTCTCACAGTCTCTCAGCGCTGTTCTAAACAACAGCAGATTTTAGTGGCCATCATAACAGGCATTTTTCATCCATATTTATCCTATACTCTCTGCGTGCTCCCTTTTCAGATATGCCTGTTATGCGTGGTGCAGTCAGGAGCATGGCAGTGGTGGTGAGCACATCTTACACAACTGATCCAGCTTCTCAACAATGGTTTGCTTGGAAAACGCAATATTTCTCAAGCCTGCAGAGATAACGGGCTTGGAGCAGTCTGTGTGACTGAGTAGCTGTTTACCTTGTAAACTTTCCTAATTTACACCCTTCGATCTACATTGCACCTATAGGGCCATCTTCAACTCTGAAAATGATTTTGAAAGATGAGTTATGAGGTTAAAAAACAGTTATTGATATTACTCCTGTAGTCTGAAATTCTTCCCTCATATAGTCATAGAGAGTGAACAGTCAGTTATCTGTTGCATGTCAGAAGGGAAGTGTGGAAATGGAAAATGTTTGTGAACTCAACATTTTTAACTAAAACCCAGAACTTTCTAAGATTTGTTACTATCTCCTTGTCTACAATGCAACTCTATTTTTGCAATCTTATTTTTTAATGCTGCACAAGGATGCAGAATTATGACCCTATTAGACAAGAATTTGAACACATCTCTCAAGGTCAGGGGAAACTGAATGAAATTAATACTGCTGAAATAATACTTAGTATTTTTTATAAACCCTTGAACTGTTTTTTTGTAGAGGAACAACCTTTTCAAAGTACTTTGTCATACATGCCAGTTTGTGATGGCTTCTTGGATAACAGTGTATTTGATATATAGAGTATATTAAGAAATTATATTTGTTCTTTTTTTTTCCAGCTTTTTTCTTTTTAAAGCTGCTTGAGAGCTCACACTGCCAGAAATGTGTGTATTGAGCTAAGTTCCACTTCTTTGATTAAGCAAATAGTTCCATCCACTTCACTAGCACAGTTCCTGAAGTATAGGACAATGTAATGAAACCACAAAATTTACACTGATTTGTACTATATTTGCACTTCCTATTTTGAGTATAATTTTCTATTACTGCCAGGAGATATTGCAAGCAGTATCTTGCAAATGGAAAATTAGACACTCGGGTTATCAAACATGTCAGTCTCCCATCTTCGTACTCTCTTTCTTTGTTTTCTGGGCCCTTTTCACTTTGATTTGGTGGCATAGCTCATATTCCATTCTATTACGGATTTAATTTAATGGCAATTCATTAGGAGTGAAAAATGTTGTCACCTGAAATTTGTATTTAGGAAATATTTTATTGTTATTGAGCATAAGGAATCAAATTTATGCAAATTCTGAGCCCTTACTGATGAAGGGCTTAATATCAGTTGATTAAGTGCTTGTCTTTGAGGAGCTTTGTGAAGTTTCAGCTCTGAGGGTAATTCACAAATGAACAATTCCAAAAGTTAACGTATTTAGAAATAGATTAAATAAAAAATTGAACACTATTACTATTTAAGAGATTGATCAGTACATTACTAATTGTAGTTATACACGAGATCTTGACTTTAAAATGTCCCTGGAGATAACCTGAGTATTTTTGTTTTAATAAAATACTAATTTCATGAGCAGCAGGAACGTTGTGATTAACAAAGGAAACATAAGAATAAATTAATATAATAAAGCCTGGTTTTGCTTTAAACTGGCCTTGACTTGGAGGACCAGAACCTGAGCTTCAGCACATACTTGTATTTTTTAAAACCTTTATGAAGGAAAACATAATGTGACTTTCCTTGCTACTTTTTATTGCATCTACCAGTCTGATGCTGGGCCCTGATAGGCATGGCAAAGAAAGAAAAATAAAGAACTGACTTTGAAGGAGGAATATGAAATAAGAATGGCAATATGCTTGGTAGTAGTTGCATAAAACAAACAAATTGGTATAAGAACAAAGCAAAGGTGAATAATACCCTTACGACTAGGAAAAAAGCCTGAAGTGGTAATGGCGGGGGAGGGTCATGCTGTGGGAGGAATGAAGAAATGTGAACGGTACTCACGGCTGCTTGGAGGCAAGTGTTATTAGTGATATAACCTTTGCAGGGCTTTTTCAGTTACTTTTTGATGAAATGAGATATATGAATTTCCACTTAAATGGGGTAAAGTAAGTGAAGGCCATTTTCAATGGCCTATCTATTCAATATAGAATATGTAAAATAATATCTATTCTCTATTTTTTTAATATAATTTTCCTCACCTCTTAACAAAAAACTGTTACATTTTAACACCTCTAACTCCTATTAATATATTGAGGAAAGGTAGAACCTATGACCTGATGAACCAACTTTGTGACCACATATGTGCATGTATCTGTGTAACGGACAGAATGGACATGGAGGGAAAACAATAAAAATAGTATCTCATAAAGAAATAGTATTTCTTTACTAGCAAATAACATCTAAAAATATTAGTTGAATGCCAGGCTGGGCTTGTCTTTCTTCCTCCTTAAACTTAAAATCTAGTCTGCCTAACATTTCTTAACCATTAATTGCAAGAAATTTAAGGTGTTATGAATGAGTAAATTGTACAAGAATTAAAGTATATTTATAGGATATATTGCTTATTTTGGTAGCACATCAGAAAACATGAATATGTATTATTTCAGTTTATACTACCCTTTTTTTAATTTGTCATGAGGAAAAACAAACATTGCACCTACAAGGCATTCCAGCTCCCTTTTCTTTTCATCTTTACTTCCTTTTTTGCTCGAAGGTTCCTTACAAGTGTAAAGTTCAAACCTCTTCTGCAAGAATAATATGGTAAAATACATGAATTGCTTTTTATACAATCAAAAAAACCTGGAAACACTGAACATTTGAAAGTTTTTCTACAGAGGAACAAGCAGAAACTTCACCTTATTTTAAGAAATACTGAGTTAGATGCACTGCATAACATATGTTCACTGGTATTTTGGCTTCTTCAAAAGCCGGAATGCTGTAATATAATATTTTTTGTTAAAAAAAAAAAAAAAAGGTGAGGGATGCAAATTACTATCTAGAAAATCTGAACAGAAGGATTTTTGTTTGAGAGTTTGTCTTCTAGCAGAATTGAAAAAAAAAAAGAGAGAGGGAAAGAACACGAGGAGAACCATACGGGAGCCAGTAAGTCACTAAGCTACTGAAAAAAGAACTCTAGTTCCCCTCCCTTTTAAGTTTCTTCCATGCATGAAATTGTCACTCTTGTTTGGTTTTCAGAAATATCCATTTTATTTACTAGAGATTCAGTCCCCTTCACAAACCAGTACAAAATATGTCATGCCAAAAGGCAGCATTTTCTAGGTGATTTAGAGTTTAACTCCTTGAAGTCTCTGAAAATCCCTTTGCTCTGTTATCTCTTCCATAAAAGCGCTTCTTGGACCCAGCCAATCTCCTAAGCAGCAGATTTAGGACCTGATTAGATTCCCATTACCTGTCAGCAGAATTTTGACACTTATTTCAGATGAGAGCAGGACTAGGTCTGCAATCCTGTGGTAATCATGATTTCGAGGTCTTAAAAAACACCTTTTCCATTATGGTCATCAGTGTTTTGGAGTCACCATTTCATAATTAGCTGTTTCATTTCTTAAAAACCAGCCTTTATGATATACTTTAGCATTTAGAAAGCCACAATGAACTTTTGGGTATAAAGCTGCTTCCATCAAGCCTTGCTGAATTACAGATTGAAGCAGTAATTGGATCCCAAAGCACCAAATGCAGAATAGATTTGGGAGGCAAAATCCTACAGAGTTTTGCATTTTGGTATTTGTGTACTTATATACTACCTTCTCAAAGCCTCTGCAAATAGGACATGCATTTTTGTAATCATAAATGTTGTCTACATATATTTTTATAAACATCTTAAATAGAAAATCCCTTGACTTCACATTGGCAAATGGCATTGTCTTTATCTACAAATGTCTTGAACACGTTAGCGGTGTTGGAATCTGAGATTTTTAGGAGGACAAAATTGTGTGAAATATGTTACTAGAATATGACTTTATGGCAAAATTGCAAAGGATACACTCTACTGTGATACCAACGTACCTTTACAAACATGTCCTTAAAATAAGCTATTGGTGCAGCCAGTTGCATTACAACCAGATCATTGAGAAAACTATACTTCTTTTAGTGCCAACAGATTTTTACTTGTAGTACCCAGGCTAAACCGGGGCTTGGGCAGCTCTTTGAGCATAGCTTATCCACCTAAAGCCAAATTTATTATTCCCTTTTCTGACATTATGTTCTCTTGGTATTAAAACACATCTTCACAAGCCAAATTACTATGGCTCCTTGGGATTTAGAAGTACAGTTATAGTGAGAGCAAAGTAAACACTGTTTCAATTACGATCATTAGTGAAATATGTGGGGGTTTTGCAGTGCTGTTATAATTAAAATTTTGTCAAAGTTAGCTTTCTTGCTCCTTGTTATCAGAGGATTATAACTCTACAGTGAACACTGAGAAATTTCTGAACAAACTTTCTTTTGATTCATAAACAATTTTCTTCTCAAGTAAACAAATAAAACTGTACCCACTCTGTTGTTTGATGTACAAATGGCTTGGAAAAAGAAATTTGAGACTTTTTGCCCTGGAAACATACTTTCTTGAAGAGAGGAAGAGGGAAAGGCAATGTCCCCTTCATATTGAAACTTTGGAAAATAGCTGGAAAAATTATTGTTGGAGTATATTCTGCTCCTTTTTTGGGACAAAAACCATCATGTCCTGCCTAAAGCAATGGGAGCTATAATTTAATGTCACTCATCCTATCTCTACCATGACCTGTTTTGAAGATGGACACCATGTGTGAGATAGGTTGCAATGGAAGTTTGTGCAGCTTATGCCATCTCTGGACCACGGATGGGTAGACTCAGGGCTCTTGAAGTAGACCAGTCTTCTAGGCTGGAAAGGGGGATTCCTGGAAAGGACCTCTGAGGGAGTGCCAATGCCTCAGTGCTCCAGCTGGTATACATTAGTTGCTTGCATTGCTGGGACAAGAAAATGAAGAGTGTAATCATTAGTGTAATACAGTTATAACACCCATAAATTTGGTGTAACAACTGTGGTTTTGTTCTGATATCACTGAAAGCAGACCATGGCCCTTTGCTCTTTACATTTTTTCCTTTAAGTGATAAACTTTAAATTACTCCTTAGACTATAGGTGGCTTTGTTTGTTTACTTGATGTATTTTGTCAGGTTCAGAAATATTTTGGTAACAAGTTAAGTGTCATGTCATGATGAATTTATTTTATATGCATAGCAAAAGAACTGATCTGACTGAACTAATTTTGTATTAATGCTGCTCCCACATGTATCTCTAGATGTTCTGCTTTAATCAAAGAATAATTAGGAGTTAGTAGACACTTATTTTTTTGATAACATTGTTTTGGGATTTCAGACTGCATTCATCCTTGGGGTCACTTTGGGCCAAATTTATGGCTTTGCGCTTAGAGCTCTACCAGAGATAAATGGAACTCTTACTGTTATTAGCTACTGTGGTAATATCTATCAATATGATGAAGATTGACTAAACAAGAGATTTTACTTTTTAAATAGTTTAGACAGACAGAGGATGAAAGGCGGAAGAGAGGTGGAGGTACCTATGTGGAACAGACTGGGCTTCTAAGTCCAAAATTTAGAGCTTTAAAATCATCACTCAGGTGCTCTCTAGTTCTAAACAGGTTATGTACTATTCTTTTTTCCCTAGAAAGGAGAGTTTTTATGGCACTTAACCATATGCTCCTAAGCTTATGCTAAACTGAATAGCTAGATGCTAAATTTTGAGCACCAGGGTGTTTACCCTGTCCACAAAGCAGGCTTCCCACTGCCTAGCCCACTTGTGAGACAGGGGCTAGGATCCATGCCTCTGTCTAACCAGCTGGCTGTTCTAAAGAAATGAGAAATAACTCGCACTTGGTCTCTTTCTGTGGCTGAAAGATTATTTAATTACTTAACCTCAGTCGGCAACTGAGCACCACACAGCCACTTGCTCACTCCTCCCCCTCCCCTCCCCCCTGGTGGGATGGGGCAGAGAATTGGAAGAGTAGAAGTGAGAAAAACTCGTAGGTTGAGATAAAAACAGTTTAATAATGGAAATAAAATTATAATAACAGTAATAATAACAATATGATAATAATAATAATACACAAAGCAAGTGATGCACAGTACAATTGCTCACCACCCGCTGACCGATGCCCAGCCAGTCCCCGAGCAGCAGCCCCCCCGGCCAGCTTTCCCCCAGTTTATGTACTGAGCATGATGTGATACGGTATGGAATGTCCCTTTGGCCAGTTTGGCTGTGCCCCCTCCCAGCTTCTTGTGCACCTCCAGCCTTCTCAGTTGGTAGAGCATGGGAAGCTGAAAAGTCCTTGGCTAGTGTAAGCATTACCTAGCAACAACTAAAACATGGGTGCGTTATCAACTTTGTTCTCATCCTAAATCCAAACCGCAGCACTGTACCAGCTACTAGGAAGGAAATTAACTCTATCCCTGCCGAAACCAGGACATTACTTCATGCAAAGTGGAGCACATTCGGTGGGCAAAATTAAAAGTATATTGATGATTCAGTCAAATGTGTACCTGAATCTTGTGTTTATATTTTGAGTTAGTTTTTTATTGGTCTGTGTACCAAATATAGTCTTGCCTAGTAGCAAAGAACTCATCATGAGATAGTTACCTAAAAACCAAATGAGTCCCACTAAAAGTCTGCCAAATTTCATTTTACTATGCTATATTTATACTAATTGATACCTGGATTAGCTGATTGATTGAAAGTTAGCTCAGGCATGTCTGCAAGGGTTCCATCTTGTACCTTTGTTTGTAGAGAATACTGAAACAGAATTATTTGTTTCATGGAAATCAGAACAGGTAGAGGCAAAACTTGGCAAGAAACACTCTTTCCCATCCATATTTTCTGCAGATTAACAACTCTATATTCAGTAAATTAATTTTTATGGATCACAGTTTTAGACACCATCATACAGTGTTTAGTTGTAAGCTGATAACAACTCAGTTGTAAGCTTCTATGTAACTTTGGTTATGTTTTATATTTTTTTATATATATATATATGTACACATACTTCAAGATTACTCTAGAAGTTATGCTAGTGTACCGAAAAAGCTTAAGATCCTTGTAAATCTCTTAATGCTTGTTCAGCACTTTAGGAAAAGGCAGAAACAGAGACTAGATTGAAAAGTTTCTGTCCAGTACAATCAATGCAATTGGACATTTTGCTTCTGCAGCATAATAACTGACTCTGTGCCAGTTTACTATGAATTTTAAATATGAAATTCTGAAATATACTAGCAATGCAAGCTTTTATTTGATTTTCCATTATTTTCTCCTTCTAGAAATGATAATTAGCTGCCTCTCTAGAGGCAGAAGAGCTAAAATATATTTGACTTGGTTGACGAAATATAAACCCACTTCAAATACGGAAATAATATGCTCTGATGTACATCAGGAAAAAAACCACCCTAATATGCTGTTTTTTGTGTGTGTGGCTGCCTTGCACAGCTCTAATTTACAGTCATTCATTCATTCTTTCAGTCTTCTGTACACAGACAGCAGAAACTTAGCCACAGTTTACTGAAAAAAAAAATTAAAAATTATGAAAATATGTATATATATAAAAAACAATTTTTATAATACTGAAGGTTGGTTGTGAGACATACGGCTCAACCCTTTCCATAGCTTAGGCTAGACTCACTGAGACTCAGGTTTCTCAGCAGGGAAGCCATAAATTCAATTTCAGAAGTGGGACTGTCATCCTTCTCTACAGTCCTCATCCAACAATATATGGGGATCAATAATACACAGTGATTCAGCATGTGGTTAAGTGAAAGACCCAAAGAGTTTGCCTAAACACAGATATCTAGCGTTATTTGAGATGCCACTGGGTACCTTCCTGGCTTCCAGCTGCTGCTCTCAAAGGGCACAGACCACCTCAGGTCCTGTGTTACATCTTGCAGCCCAGCAGCAGCAACATGTATATTCGAGTGTGCTTTAATGGCATGAAACATCCATCTTTAGGTAACTGAACCTTATTCCAAGATGCACGATTCAGCCTGAGATAAATTAATGTATATGTAAGTACCTGTGTGATAGTGGGTAGTCATATAAGTTAGTTAACTAAGCTTCCATATCAGACAGTAAAGGCTTAGCCGGTAGAGCATGGAGAGCAGTTTGGGTCACTATAAAACTGATCTTAAAGTAAACACCATATTACTGCTTAGTTTGCTCTCTTGAATCCATCAACTGCATTTACTAGATCTCCATTGTCTACAATGTAAGCCTTGACACCCCATATGTCTGTAGACACTTTAATGTAGACACCTAAATATAAATGTTTTAATCCTGAACTGTATCCTGCCCTAGATATTTACTCTTAGATGTTAACAGCTGAGCTAGTTACCCCAGGGTCTTTTATAGTGAATGGAAATTTTAGATCCATTTTAGAGTTCTGCTTTTGATTAGATGAAGTGCATGCGAGCAGTACCTATTTCTCTCCTTTTACTGTAAAGGCACCCTGGGGTGACTAGCTCAGCCATTAATATCTACTAGTTCCTGAAATTTACCATGTTAGTGGTTCACCCAGTTTCTTTATCATTAGGATTGCTCACAATCTTAAATTTAATAACATTCTCAAATGCACTAGTATGCTAGAAAATAGAATATGAAAAGTTAAAGTATTTTTTTCTTGCCACAGAATTTGCAAGACCAAAACGAGCTACTGGCTTCATGCATGTTTCTGCCATCTACTGTTTCTCTTACTTGAAAAACGACTTCCTGAGATTTTTACCAGATTTTTACATTTGATGTTAACCAATTAAAAGAGCTTGTCAAAATAGTACCAGCAATCAACCTTCCCCACAGAAATAACAAACCCAAAAATGCTCTATTGATAACATTTCCAACTGAAATTTAATCTTATTTAAAAAAGCAAACCCCAAAAGAAATGTATGAAAATTGTCAAAACTTTTTTAAAATTCAATTTCTAATTCTATAGCAATAATAATAATAATTCAAGGCAAGAATATGCCTTCTATGAAGCAAAAAGCCCTCAGATCTTTGTATTGATGTTAGTCTGAAGGTATATGGTGCAATTTAGTTTCTTTCCTGTCTTACATGAAGTTGAAACACCAACTCCCATTATACTTGACTGTGGTACTTCAGTATAGTAAAAAATTTGAAAATAATGCTAGCCAGGAAGCAACTTTATTAGTGAGGAAATTTTACTATCTTCATGTGAAGTATGTATTCTGTACCTGAAGTAAATTGTATATTTGTGATTCACAGGTACTATTAAAATAATATTACTTGAAATAATAAGTAGTCATGTTAGAGGGAGAGGATGAAATTAGGGATCCTATTGATGCCAGGCTATGACAGATATTATACCAAGGGCAAAAGAATATAAAACCTTCTAATTTTACTAACTATTAAAACATTTTCTTCTAACATAAGACATTGGAGAAAAAGGTGAAGGATCAGTACTGGAGTGAGAGAGATGTAGAGCTCAGCTGAAGTAGCTATGTAGCTTATCAAGATGTAAAACTGTACTTCACATCTCTAGATGATCTTGCTTAGTTAGGATTTCTATTCTTCCATTTCTACTAGTAGCAACTTACTGCTAGTATTAATAAAAAAATGTAAAAACAGTTCAGGTGGAAAAATTTAAAATGGTACCTACCTTGTTTTTCATGCACAGAAGAAGGGCTTTCTCACTGTATTTTTCTCACCCTTTACATGCACAATTTACGTTACTTTTCAGAATCTTGCTGAATCAGGCGTCCCCATGATTTCTCAAGCTGCATATCTGAAAATGGAGGAACCTAAAATCACTCATTGACTGAAAAATTTAGACTGTCATAGGTATATATTATTTGATATTCTTCTTACAGTGTTTGAGAATGATCACTATAATGTTATATTAATAAGGAAGTTCTCAGTGACTATGATTTGACAAAAGCGTTTCCATAAAACTTTCAAAACATATAGCTTCAATTTTATTACATTTCCCTGCAGAGAGCAGTGAAAACATTTCAAAATTGTAATATTATATCAGAGGCAGAACTGGAAGGCTTTTAGAAATAAACCAGTCTCATTTACCTGTCTAAGTAAGATGAAATGGAAAAAATAAACTGTATATTGTGACAAGCAATGCAGATTAAAAGAAATTATTTGGCATCTAAAGTGTCGTTTAAAACATAAATTAGGAGAGATTTTTTAAAACTACTGTAGGACAGAACTAGTGTGAATTGGCAGACCTCCATTGATATCATTGGAACTTTGCCTATTACATTAGCTGAGGATCTGAGTTTATATGAATTTTAGCTTCACAGCATCCCTTAAATCATCAGGAATAAGATGCCTTAGTGACTCAGTAAATCAAGGCAAGATCAAATAATTACTAAAAAATAAATGAGAACTGTTCTTCAGTGCAATACAATTTTATTTTGAATAGCATTTCATACAAATGCATCCCAAGATACTTTACAAGAAAAGCTATAAATAATACAATTATGTGGTTTAATAATAAATAATAGATTAAAAGCTGTTAAGGGTGTTAGAGAAACTGTTTCATCTTAGGTTTAGAATGGAATGAAGAGTTTGTGCGATGAAACAGGGCAAGGATGCTAGCTTAATGGTAGAGGAGGAAATACTCAACCCAAAATCTGAATGAAAGGACAAGGAGAAAAAAAAGGAATTTTCCTAGCTGAACTCTTATATGCAAGAGAACCTATATTTCTTAACCCTCTGGAGAGCAGTTCAACTACCAGATTACAGACTGCTCAGGAAATGGGAACATTTTCAGGCCTTGCGATCAGAGCTGTTTTGCCTTGCAGAAAGAGGAGAGCATAGCCTAGGCAAATTTTATCATACTGAGCCTCGTGCAGAGCTTTAAGTGGAGAAGAGAGTTCCCTCCAGCCCTCTGGGAGGGAGAAAGAGGTACCACTGGAGGGAGAGGGGAGCCTATCCTTGAAAGACTAGTTCCCTTTGGCACAGAGAGGAAACGATTTTCCTTACACTTTTGCTTACTGTTGGCTTCCAGCTTAGCACAGTGGTTTTTTTCTAAATGTTTTTCATGCTTCAGGTCCCAGATGACTGGAGGCTTGCCAATGTGACACCCATCTACAAGAAGGGCCGGAAGGAGGATCCGGGGAACTACAGGCCTGTCAGCCTGACCTCGGTGCCAGGGAAGATTATGGAGCAGTTCATCTTGAGGGCGCTCACAAGGCATGTGCGGCACAACCAGGGGATCAGGCCCAGCCAGCATGGATTCATGAGAGGCAGGTCCTGCTTGACCAACTTGATCTCCTTCTATGACCAGGTGACCCGCCTAGTGGATGAGGGAAAGGCTGTGGATGTGGTCTACCTGGACTTCAGTAAGGCCTTTGACACCGTCTCCCACAGCATTCTCCTCGAGAAGCTGGCGGCTCACGGCTTAGACAGGTGTACTCTGCGCTGGGCAGAAAACTGGCTGGACGGCCGGGCCCAGGGCGTTGTGGTGAATGGAGTTAAATCCAGTTGGCGGCCGGTCACGAGCGGTGCTCCCCAGGGCTCAGTTTTGGGGCTGGTCTTGTTCAATATCTTTATCGATGATCTGGATGAGGGGTTTGAGTGCACCCTCAGGAAGTTTGCAGACGACACCAGGTTGGGCGGGAGTGTTGATCTACTCGAGGGTAGGAAGGCTCTGCAGAGGGACCTGGACAGGCTGGATCGATGGGCCGAGGCCAACTGTATGAGATTCAACAAGGCCAAGTGCCGGGTCCTGCACTTCGGCCACAACAATCCCATGCAGCGCTACAGGCTTGGGGAAGAGTGGCTGGAAAGCTGCCCAGCAGAGAAGGACCTGTGGGTGTTGGTTGACAGCCGGCTGAACATGAGCCGGCAGTGTGTCCAGGCGGCCAAGAAGGCCAATGGCCTCCTGGCCTGTATCAGAACTAGTGTGGCCAGCAGGAGTAGGGAAGTTGATCGTGCCCCTGTACTTGACACTGGTGAGGCCGCACCTCGAATACTGTGTTCAGTTTTGGGCCCCTCACTACAAGAAGGACGTTGAGGTGCTGGAGCGTGTGCAGAGAAGGGCAACGAGGCTGGTGAGGGGTCTGGAGAACAAGTCTTATGAGGAGCAGCTGAGGGAACTGGGGTTGTTTAGCCTGGAGAAAAGGAGGCTGAGGGGAGACCTCATCGCTCTCTACAACTACCTGAAAGGAGGTTGTAGCGAGGTGGGTGTCGGTCTCTTCTCCCAAGTAACAAGCGAAAGGACGAGAGGAAATGGCCTCAAGTTGCGGCAGGGGAGGTTTAGATTGGACATGAGGAAAAATGTCTTTACTGAAAGAGTGGTTAAACATTGGAAGAGGCTGCCCAGGGAAGTGGTTGAGTCCCCATCCCTGGAGGTATTTAAAAGACGTATAGATGTGGCACTTAGGGACATGGTTTAGTGGGCATGGTGGTGTTGGGTCGACGGTTGGACTTGATGATCTTAGAGGTCTTTTCCAACCTTAATGATTCTATGATTCTATGATTCTATGTCTCTGCACCTGACTAAAAGCTGGTGATTCAGATACGGAGGTAAGGTCCTAGAGGTTAGGCAGTACGACAGCATTGCAGTGAGCAAGTCACTAATGTGTATAGTTTTAAGCTAAAAATTATGTTCTTTATTGCTCATATATTTATCCTTTCTAATGTGTATGTGTAAATAGTTTTAATAAACTATTTTATTAAATATATTGGAAGAAGTAAATTTTCAGATATACTCCTCAACTCTCAAGATTGGAGGAGGTAAGAAATTAATTGAAAGGTAATTAAGGTAAGAAATTTGGGTGAGGAATTGGTTAGATGGTCACATCCAGAAGGTAATGGTCAATGGCTCAATGTCCAGATGGAGACTGATGATGAGTGGCATCCCACAGGGGTCCATATTGGGACGGGTACTGTTTAATATCTTCATCAATGCCATAGACAGTGGGATCGAGTGCACTCTCAGCAAGTCTGCAGATGACACCAAGCTGAGTGGTGCGGTTGACACACCAGAGGGATGGGATGCCATCCAGAGGGACCTGGACAAGCTCGAGAAGTGGGCCTGTGTGAACCTCATGAGGTTTAACAAGGCCAAGTGCAAGGTCCTGCACGTGGGTCGGGGCAACCCCCAGTACCAATACAGGCTGGGGGATGAAGGGATTGAGAGCAGCCCTGCCAAGAAGGACTTGGGGGTACTGGTGGATGAAAAGCTGGACATGAGCCGGCAAAGTGTGCTCACAGCCCAGAGGGTCAATCGTATCCTGGGCTGCATCAAAGGAAGCGTGGCCAGCAGGTCGAGGGAGGTGATTCTGCCCCTCTACTCTGCTCTGGTGAGACCCCACCTGGAGTACTGCGTCCAGCTCTGGAGCCCTCAGCAGAAGAAAGACACGGACCTGTTGGAGCGGGTCCAGAAGAGGGCCACGAAAGTGATCAGGAGTATGGAACACCTGTGCTATGAAGAAAGGCTGAGAGAGTTGGGGTTGTTCAGCCTGCAGAAGAGGCAGCTTTGGGGATACCTTATTGTAGCCTATCAGTACTTAAAGGGGGCTTATGAAAAAGATGGGGACAAACTTTTTAGCAGGGCCCGTTGCGACAGGACAAGGGGGAACGGCTTTAAACTAAAGAGGGTAGATTGAGACTAGATCGAAGGAAGAAATTTTTTATGCTGAGGGTGGTGAAGCACTGGAAGAGGTTGCCCAGAGAGGTGGAGGATGCCCCATCCCTGGAAACCTTCAAGGTCAGGTTGAATGGGGCTCTGAGCAACCTGATCTAGTTGAAGATGTCCCTGCCCATGGCAGGGGGGTTGGACTAAATGACCTTTAGAGGTCCCTTCCAACCCAAACTATTCTATGATTCTATAATTGTGCAAGGATGATGTGCTGCCAGGAGCTCCTAGAAATTTACTGGGAGATGCAATGATGAGAATGTATCTCAGACAAGATGAAGAGAAGGAAGTGAGGGGTGTTCAGAAGGGAGTGGGAGTCAGAGGGTCAAAGGGAGACTGTCACAGCAGTGGGAGACACACAACAGTCCCTGGATGACATGCAAATTTAGCACAACCTCCTGCTGCTCCTGCTTTAGCCAAGAGTCTTTTAGTTTTATGCTCTGGCCCTACAGTAACTGGCAATATATCTAACATATCTGACAATCCATTGTCCTGGTTTTGGCTGGGATAGAGTTAATTTTCTTCCTAGTAACTGGTACAGTGCTGTGTTTTGGATTTAGGATGAGAATAATGTTGATAACACACCAATGTTTTAGTTGTTGTTAAGTAGTGCTTACACTAGCTAAGGACTTTTCAGCTTCCCGTGTTCTACTGACTGAGAAGGCTGGAGGTGCAAGAAGCTGGGAGGGGGCACAGCCAGGACAGCTGACCCAAACTGACCAAAGGGACATTCCATACCATGTGACGTCATGCTCAGTACATAAACTGGGGGAAAGCTGGCTGGGGGGGCCGCTGCTCGGGGGCTGACTGGGCATCAGTTGGCAGGTGGTAAGCAATTGCATTGTGCATCACTTGCTTTGTATATTCTTCTTCTTATTATTACTATTATTATTATTAGGATTTTATTTTATTTCAATTATTAAACTGCTTTTATCTCAACCCATGAGTTTTCTCACTTTCATTCTTCTGATTCTCTTCCCCATCCCACTGGGTTGCGTGATGCTCAGTTGCTGACAGAGGTTAAACCACGACAGTCCTTTTTTGGCACCCAACGTGGGACTCGAAATGTTTGAGATAACAACAGATTGACCAGAGTGCATTAAGGAATTTATATCTGTTAACAGTTGCGGGTCACAATGTTGGTTCTTCTGTTCTCGATATTGGTTTATCTGATCTGCATCATGCTCTTTTTTTTTTTGCTGTACATGTTAGAGATTGGTGTTGGTTTTTGCAGTTTGCTGTGCTCTGCAGTGATTAGTGATGTTTTGCCTGGGAGGTTTGTTATTAAAACACTGGCCTTGAGCTTAACCTGGTATTTGAGCTTTGTACTGAAGCCATTACTGTACTTCAGGTACCACTTCATGGAGACAATTAGCAATTATAGTTCTTCCTCTGAGAATTTTTTTACGGAGGAAATACAGACTGGCAGCGTCGCTACCTTCTTCTATGATGTTTCCTCCTTCGTTACAGCAACTTTTCAGTATCTTAACATCCTTGGGTAGTTAAGATACTTCTATTGCTATCTCTTGGGAATATAGTTTTGGTTTTGTCTAAGGTTAATAAGCAATTTAAGAATATCATCCAGAGATCTGCCCCAAGGCTGGATAGTTATGAGTGGCAGGGTGTGTGGGATAGCATGGGCAAGTACCTAGGCCAACGGGCACCCCCAGTGTTTTGGAACTTCACCCCTGAACAAGTGCAGAACCCTGAAACATTAGTAGAATATTTGGAAAAAGTATGCTGTCACCCCGGCAACTCCAGAGAGACACAGATCATTGCAACGTGCTGGGGCCTGGCCCATGCCTACCGAGCCCTGTTCAACACTATTCAGTACCCTCAAGGGGAAGAGAAGGTCTCTGGATCTGACGATAAAATGACAGGCCCTGCAGCCACTCTGACCCCAGCGGCAGGCCCTGCGGCCACTCCAACCCCAATGACAGGCCCTGTGGCCACTCCGACCCCAGCGACGGGTGCTGTGGCTGAACCAAAGAACCTACCTGTGCCAGTATCAGTTGCGCTATACACAAGAAAAAATCTTGGAAGCGGAAGTCAGCTTGTTTAGTAAGGGAGGAAGAAACTTCTTCTAAATGGGAGCTGGAGGAAGAAGTGTATGAGGAAGACTACCTTGGAGTAGGGCTATCATGATAACTGGAGGAGGAGAGCCGGCCGTTGCCCGGGGAGGAAGAGGAAGAACTCATAAACGAGGCAGTAACCACCCGATCGCTATCCCTGAGTGAGCTGCGAGATATATGAAAAGATTTCAGCGGCCATCCAGGTGAGCATATTGTCACCTGGCTGCTCTGATGCTGGGATAATGGGCCAGTAGCCTAGAATTAGAGGGTAAAGAAGCCAAGCAGCTGGGATCCCTTTCTAGGGAAGGGGGCATTGACAAAGCAATTTGAAAAGGGACACAAGTCCTCAGCCTTTAGAGGCAACTCTTGTCAAGCATGAAGGAAAGGTATCCCTTAAGGAAGATATTATATGTAACCCAGGCAAGTGGACCACCATGGAGAAGGATATCCAGTACCTGCGGGAATTAGCTGTGCTGGAGGTGATTTATGGTGGCCTGAACAATGAACAACTATCCAAAGATCCAGACGAAGTCAAGTGCACACGACCCATGTGGCGGAAGTTTATAAGGAGCGTACCATGGTCATATGCCAACTCATTGGCAGTGATGACCTGGAAAGATGGAGAGGGACAAATGGTGGATGAAATGGCTGGCCAACTCCGGCAATATGAATAAAGTCTCTCTTCCTCCCTTGTCTCGGCTGTGGATAAACTGTCCTGGGAGTTCCATCAACTTGAAGAGGATAGGTCCTACTCCTCACCTGTACGGACCAGTATCTCGGCTATTAGGAGTCAGCGTTCTTTTGCTCAAGAGAGAGGATATAAAGGGTACACACCACGAGGCACTCTATAGTTTTACCTGTGTGACCACGGAGAGGACATGAGGAAGTGGGATGGGAAACCTACTTCAGCCCTAGAGGCACGGGTATGTGAGTTGCAAGGAAAAACAATGACAAAAGGGGGTTCTTCCAGGAACATTGCTGCTTCAGTTTCCAGTGGGCAGTTCCCCAGAGAGAGTAGAAGGGCCGATCTTACTCCTGATCTTAATGAAGAAACTTCTGACTCGTACGTACAAGAAATGAGAAATGAGTACTGTGATGAGGATTAGAGGGGCCCTGCCTCCAGCCAGGGGGAGGAAAGGGACAACCGGGTTTACTGGACTGTGTGGATTCGGTGGCCTGGCACATCAGACCCACAGGAGTATAAGGCTCCAGTGGACACCGGTGCACAGTGTACCCTAATGCCATCAAGCCAGAAAGGGGCAGAACCCATCTGTATTTCTGGAGTGATGGGGGGATCCCAACAGCTAACGGTACTGGAAGCCGAAGTGAGCCTAACTGGGAATGGGTGGCAGAAGCACCCCATTGTGACTGGCCCAGAGGCTCCATGCATCCTTGGCATAGACTACCTCAGGAGAGGGTATTTCAAGGACCCAAAAGGGTACCGGTGAGCTTTTGGTATAACTGCCTTGGAGATGGAAGAAATTAAACAGCTATCTACCTGGCTTGTTCTCTTGGAGGACCCTTCTATTGCGGAGTTGCTGAAGGTCAAAGACCAACAGGTATCAATCGTTACCACAACGGTGCACGGGCAGCAATATCGCACCAACCGAGACTCCCTGATTCCCATCCATAAGCTGATTCATTGACTGGAGAGCCAAGGAGTGATCAGCAAGACTCGCTCACCCTTTAACAGTCCCATATGGCCAGTGGATAAGTCTAATGGGGAGTGGAGACTAACAGTAGACTATCGTGGCCTGAACGAAGTCACGCTGCCGCTGAGTGCTGCCGTGCCGGACATGCTAGAACTTCAATACGAACTGGAATCAAAGGCAGCCAAGTGGTATGCCACAACTGGTATCGTTAATGCATTGTTCTCAATCCCTTTGGCAGCAGAGTGCAGGCCACAGCTTGCTTTCACTTGGAGGGGCGTCCAGTACACCTGGAACTGACTGCCCCAGGGGTGGAAACACAGCCCCACCATTTGCCATGGACTGATCCAGACTGCACTGGAACAGGGTGAACATCCGGAACACCTGCAATACATTGATGACATCATCGTGTGGGGCAACACAGCAGGAGAATTTTTTGAGAATGGGAAGGAAATAGTCAAAATCCTGCTGAAGGCTGGTTTTGCCATAAAACAAAGTAAGGTCAAGGGACCTGCACAGGAGATCCAATTTTTAGGAATAAAATGACAAGATGCACGTCATCAGATCCCAATGGATGTGGTTAACAAAATAACAGCCATGTCTCCACCAACTAGCAGAAAGGAAACACAAGCTTTCTTAGGCGTTGTGGGTTTTTGGAGAATGCATATTCCAAATTACAGTCGGATTGTAAACCCTCTCTATCAAGTGACCTGAAAGAAGAACGATTTCAAATGGGGCCCTGAGCAACGACAAGCTTTTGAACAAATTAAAGAGGAGGTGGTTCATGCAGTAGCCCTGGGGCCAGCCTGGGCAGGACAAGATGTGAAAAACATGCTTCACACTGCAGCCGGGGAGAATGGCCCTACCTGGAGCCTCTGGCAGAAAGCACCAGGGGAGACTCGAGGTTGACCCCTAGGGTTTTGGAGTCAGGGATACAGAGGATCCGAGGCCCGCTATACTCCAACTGAAAAAGAGATATTGGCAGCATATGAAGGGGTTCGAGCTGCTTCAGAAGTGATTGGCACTGAAGCACAGCTCCTCCTGGCACCATAACTGCCAGTGCTGGGCTGCATGTTCAAAGGGAAGATCCCCTGTACACATCATGCAACTGATGCTACATGGAGTAAGTGGGTCGCACTGATCACACAACGGGCTCGAATAGGAAACCCCAGTCACCCAGGAATCTTGGAAGTGATCATGGACTGGCCAGAGGGAAAGATTTTGGAATATTGCCAGAGGAGGAGGTGACGCGTGCTGAGGAGGCCCCAATGTATAATGAACTACCAGAAAATGAGAAGCAATATGCCCTGTTCACTGATGGGTCCTGTCGTCTTGTGGGAAAGCATCGGAGGTGGAAGGCTGCTGTATGGAGTCCTATGCGACAAGTTGTAGAAACTGCTGAAGGAGAAGGTGAATCGAGCCAATTTGCAGAAGTAAAGGCCATCCAGCTGGCTTTAGACATTGCTGACCGAGAAAAGTGGCCAGTGCTCTATCTCTATACTGACTCATGGATGGTGGCAAATGCCCTGTGGGGGTGGTTGCAGCAATGGAAGCAGAGCGACTGGCAGCGCAGAGGCAAACCCATCTGGGCTGCCGCATTGTGGCAAGATATTGCTGCCCGGGTGGAGAACCTGGTTGTAAAAGTCCGTCACGTAGATGCTCATGTACCCAAGAGTCAGGCCACTGAAGAACACCAAAGCAACCAGCAGGTGGATCAGGCTGCTAAGATTGAAGTGGCTCAGGTGGATCTGGACTGGCAACATAAGGGTGAATTATTTCTAGCTCGGTGGGCCCATGACACCTCAGGCCATCAAGGGAATAGATGCAACATACAGATGGGCTTGTGATCAAGCAGTGGACATGACCATGGACACTATTGCACAGGTTATCCCTGAATGTGAAACATGCGCTGCAATCAAGCAAGCCAAGCGGTTAAAGCCTCTTTGGTATGGAGGACGATGGCTGAAATATAAATATGGGGAGGCCTGGCAGATCCATTATATCACACTCCCACAAACCCGCCAAGGCAAGCGCCACGTGCTTACAATGGTGGAGGCAACCACCGGATGGCTGGAAACATATCCCGTGCCCCATGCCACTGCCCGGAACACTATCCTGGGCCTTGAAAAGCAAGTCCTACGGCGACATGGCACCCCAGAAAGAATTGAGTCAGACAACGGGACTCATTTCCGAAACAACCTCATAGACACCTGGGCCAAAGAACACGGCATTCAGTGGGTGTATCACATCCCCTGTCATGCACCAGCCTCTGGGAAAATTGAACGACACAAGGAACTGTTAAAGACTACGCTGAGAGCAATGGGTGGTGGCATGTTTCAACATTGGGACACACATTTATCAAAGGCCACCTGGTTAGTCAACACTCGGGGATCTGCCAATCGAGCAGGCCTTGTCCATTCAAAACTTTTACATACTGTAGAAGGGGATAAAGTCCCTGTAGTGCACATAAAAACTATGCTGGGGAAGACAGTCTGGGTTATTGCTGCCTCAGGCAAAGGCAAACCCATCTGTGGGATTGCTTTTGCTCAAGGACCTGGGTGCACTTGGTGGGTGATGCGGGAGGATGGGGAAGTCCGATGTGTACCTCAAGGGGATTTGATTTTGGGTGAAAATAGCCAATGATTTGAACTGTATGATGTTAATTGCTATGTAATATTATATGCCATACCAATGGTATTACAATAAGAATCACCCAGACTAATGAAGAATGAGCTTTGATGAAACTGATCAAAGCACAGTGATGATGGAACCAGAACTGACTTCAACGTGAAACAGTCCAACACTGCATCCCATCTCCATCTCTCCTGCCCTGGAAGATTATTATGACAGATGGAGCCCAAAGTCATGGACTAAATGAACTCAACGAACATTTTAGAGGGATGGCCCATAGGCTAAGGGAATGATATCTGTGTGTGTATATATATATATATCTCAAAAGACAGGAAAAGGGGTGGTGATTAACGGGAATGTATTGGAAAGTGGGGGACCTGGGCATGACGTAGATGGTATAGAATAAGGGGTGGATACTGTCCTGGTTTGGCTGGGATAGAGTTAATTTTCTTCCTAGTAGCTGGTACAGTGCTGTGTTTTGGATTTAGGATGAGAATAATGTTGATAACACACCGATGTTTTAGTTGTTGCTAGGTAATGCTTACACTAGTCAAGGACTTTTCAGCTTCCCATGCTCTACCGACTGAGAAGGCTGGAGGTGCACAAGAAGCTGGGAGGGGGCACAGCCAGGATAGCTGACCCAAGCTGGCCAAAGGAATATTCCATACCGTATCACATCATGCTTAGTACATAAACTGGGGAAAGCTGGCCGGGGGGGCCGCTGCTTGGGGACTGGCTGGGCATTGGTCAGCAGGTGGTGAGCAATTGTACTGCGCATCACTTGCTTTGTATATTATTCTTATTATTATTACTATTATTATTATTATTATTTTATTTCAATTATTAAACTTTTTGTCTCAACCCATGAGTTTTCTCACTTTCACTCTTCCGATTCTCTCCCCCATCCCACTGGTGGGAGGGGGGAGTGATCGAGCGGCTGCATGGTGCTCAGTTGCCGACTGAGGTTAAACCATGACATCCATTTTGAGGAACTTCCTGGTAATAAATACTTCCCCTTCCTCCTTATTCCCAAACCCAGTCTATTTTCCTGGAAGATGGGAATTGTGGGTAGGGGTGTAGAATAGTTTGTTACCCATTCCTATAAAGTATTGCTAAACTTCATAATAAATTAAGGAGAAAAATTACTGCAGGAAAAAATGCAAAACTTTTGACTTCTGACAATGGCATCCATTGTATTAAGCTAGGAAAAAAACCCTTCTGTGACAAATCATGCAGTTTTATAAAAAAAATTGTGTTTTTTTTTATATCTGGACATTCACCAGGGACTGGTGAAAGAAGGTCTTGTTTTAATTTATGGCTTGAAGAAATAGACTCTGTGCTTGGAAATATCCTATGTACCAGGCCAGCTACTGTGCAGGGTCATTGCTTCCTTCCTCCAAGGCAGGCAAACTGGGTAAAAAAAAATAATTTTAAAAATCCTTACATATGAGACTCCAGAAGTCTTCTGAAATAGTGCAAGTAATTAAATAACAATACCGAAGAAAATTAGCCCTCTGTGACTAGAATGGAACAAACATTAGTCTATTATACTCAGATTTTGGCAATGTATGCGCACATTCACTATACAAGTAATATAGATTTTGCATATAGCCATGTGCTATGGATAGATACGCTTCAGCTGTCATGCTGAGCCTTTTCATTACAAACATATGACGGTTGGTCACCAATAGTGTCAAATATGTTGATTCAAAATTTTAAAATATTAAGCTTTTTCACTAAAAAGCAATTTGCAGTCATATTTTTATCTAAAAACGTACATCTGTTTTAGGTAAGGTGATAAAAGAAAGAGAGAACTTTAAAGAAGTATGCATATAATTTTAAGTATGCATTTAATTACTGGGGGTCTGCAGATCCACTTTGTTCCACACAAAGATTAGTATGAAAGTATTGAAAGGATGGCATGAATGAGATATGGTACCAGTGTGTATTTGGGCCCTCGCAAGCTTAAAGATGTCTCTCAGCCCCATGTTGAACAACTTGCACAGCTACTTTAAAAATTAAGGTCTGCTGCTGCCCTTGAGAACTCGCTTGCCTGCCCTTCAAAATGGTCTTTGTGGCACTTCGTGTTTTCTTTATATATATTTATATTTAAATTCAAATTTACTTTTTAAATTAAGTTATACTAATCTGTCATTGAACAGAGTACTTTGGCAGGCCATGACGAAGGATTGTCTTATTGCTTATACTCTCTAATGCAAAATTTGTAATATTAATGACTTCTTGTTATTTGGAATTATTTTTCTTCCTAAAAGTGCCAAAGACAACAAAAGAAAAGTACACTTTTAATGCTAAGATACTGTACAAAAGGATTTTCTATACAACTACAATAACAAAAGCTCTTTTCCCTGTGGAAAAGACCTATTTCCCTTATCTGACAAACATCACTTCCATATACTTGTTATTCCTGCACATTCTAGTGATTAGTTGGGCAGCTGTGTGAGTTATTTGCATCTTTCTTCCCTGCTACAGTACTGTTGCCTGGGGAGAGCTGGAAACCTTGGTTAATACTAATGAAATAATTTGGGATATGGAGCAGTGCACTAACTTCTGCTGCCTGGGCAGTAATATTACTCCTCATTAAAGCTTGTGGAAGTTCATCTCACATTCAATTACAGATGCCTAAAAACTGTTTTCCAGGCAATCTATGCTCCTTAGACAAGAGAAAGGGGGAAGGAAAGGATCTGTTTCCCCCCTGGGATTTGCTGCTCTCTTTGCACATGATACTGCCAACCAGCTGGGATATTTTGCTAAGTGACTTGTTGGTCAGAGAGATGTCGTATTGAGAGATGATGAATGACTCTGGGCTTCTGCTCTAAGATCTAGCAGAAATAATGCGGTAGTCTCAAAGGAATATTGGAAGTTGTATCTGTAACAGCTTCAGAAAAGCAGCCACATTTATAATGTTCTTCTAAATTCTAGACAAGTAAAAGCCCTGCTTTTTTTCTGAGAGCATAACATTTTGTACACTGTTAACCCTTTTGAATATGAATCTAATGGGCTTGCCTTTGTTCAGTGAAAGGCTGCAGGGGATAGAAGTTCAGGAGGAAGAGAGGAAGCAGACAGGTCATACACCACTTATGCCAGTTGCTTTTTTGTGCTTCAGCTGGTGTGCTATTAGGAGTTTTTCTGTAATCAATAGAAAAATACATGATTCATTTGTAAATACAGCAGTTTAGAACCACATCACAAGGCCAATTCTTATGGGTTATAAAAAGAAAAGGCAGCTAATAGAAAATATGAACTATTTCAAAGTTGAATTTGCATTGTCTTTTGGCTGAGGTGCTTTGTTTTTCAAGAGCTGTAAAATTTGAAATCAGATTTTTTTTTTCCTGAATCTTTTTATTTCAGCCTCGTTGAAGACAACACTTTCTGCCATTTACTGCCAGATTTTATGAGAAAACATTCACATTACAAAACATGATTTTATAGTCTCTTTTGGTACTGGATATATCTGCCAGTTAGAAACCAGAATCTACCTGCAGCTGAAAAAATCAACACATGCAGGGCAGAAAATAATTACCACATATTTTCTGGTGTTAATGTTCTTTCTTTCTTTTCCTTTTTATTAAGAGAGGAAGAAGAATTTAAACTCAATTGCCATGAAAGGATCCTAAAATAACATATGCTAAAACTTGGAAATATTAATTTAAATTCTGGACTGTAATTGATTTTTCTGTCATAACAGGAAATTTGCTATACTGCGATATAAGTTGGACCACAGAAAGGTTCCCTGAGATAGGTGTTTTAGAAGAAAAATTTGAAATTGGAAATGATCCTTACATGCAATATACTTTACACATGTTGTTTCCCTAGCTTAGACTGAATTATCTTCTTTGGAGGACAGCCTTCACATGCTTGCAAGTGGGGCATTATTTCTACCTGAAATACTGGAAGAATTAAAGAATTTATTTTGAAGTCTTCTGCATTGCAAATGTATCATTAGTGTTAACTGTTGATCTATGCTGTAATTTTTGTTATTTGAAAAGGTAATGAATGTTGTTGCCTTCCACAGTTCTTCATTGTCGTCTTAATCCTATTTAATATTATTTAATGCTTTGTTATAGCATATAAATATATAGCACATATGTATTGGTCAAAGAGCACCCTCAGATGAAAAAGGAAGGTAAGGAACTGTCTTTTCAGAGGGTGTAAACAGCTATAGCCCCACTGATATGCTTGACATCAGAAAAGCATCTGGCTTTCAGCATTAATGACTATTATTGTCCAGTGTTGTTCACCTTGAAGACTGATGATGCATCTACTACACCTAAAAGGCAAAGATGGAATTGCTTTGCACGGTTCAGTTCCTTTTTTAAGATTTCCCAAATGCTCATCAACTCTGAGGCCTCTCTCATGTACTTTAAGCTTCCTCTGTTGAATGTGATCATGACTTTATTTGCAGGTTTAGCAAACAGGTCAGAGCTATGGCATGCTCAGCATGCTAATGACAACCAGCTCCATACCCATGTAATCTGGCAAAATGCTCAAGGCTAAGAAGGTGTTTCTACTTTCGTAATCATCTTTTTTAATTTAAATAACAATTTTAAAAGGTTTCTGGATGACTGTTGTTTGATTTCTAGAGGGTTTTTTGCACTTATACCATTACTTTTGCTTTTAAAGCATACGTTTTTAACAGTTCATTTACAGTATGGCCTAACTGCTTATGATATTTAAAAAAATAAATACCTATTAGGTGAAGGTTTAAAAACAATATGCTGAGCACAGAGAGTAATGATTTCAATAACGTTTTCTGTGAAGTTTGAACAGAGAGGCTGAATACACACTTTCAATGGCTGGATTGAAATGACGTACCGTAATGGCTCCAAAGGAGCTGTTACAATCTACCCAGTCAATGATCCATGAACTAAGAAGGATTTACTCAATTTGAAACCAATACCTTCTAACATGTTAAAAAATAAACAAACAAACTCTCCTATGCTCTGCTGATCCACACAGAAATTTCCTCCTTTACTCACAGATAATGCACCTATCTTCTGCCTTGTCCTTGTAGTGCTTTCTATGCTGGCTTCTGAAGTGCTTGAAGGACTTAAAATGAGAAGATGTTTTAGTCTGCTTTGATATTACTGTCAATGGTATTTTCAGCTCCTGGGAAGAAGGATGGGACATTTTCAAATTAATATATTTACTAGTGATTTTAGAAAAATGAGTTTTCATACTCAGGTGAACCATGGACATGAGAGCAGCTTTGGAGAAATTATCTGTTTTACCCAATACTTTTGCTCCCTCTCTGAAAAAGTGGATTTACTAACTACTACTTCTTTAAACAGCAATTCAGTGAGGAAAAAAAATCTCCAAATGTCTTTCATGTGTAACGATGAGGCAGCGATAAGAATCATACACATGTGTAATTAGAACTTATTGAAAACAATCCTGTGGAAAATCCCTTGGAATACATATCCTTTTAAATGGATAATAATAGACTTACTTTTCTGCAAGATGATGAATCTGTCTTCCTCTTTGTTTTAAAGACATGACACACTATGAATTTTCTAAAAAAGCTAAGCAGGTATGATATCACTGTGTATCATTAAGAGTTCATTGACTGAAGAGTAACAACCTCAAAGGATGCCAAGTTTTGTGAAAAATATTTACCCTGCAGATGGAATTCCTGTTACCTAAAGGTGAGAGGGTAACTAGTCTAGACTAGATGCCTATATTTTACTTGGTCAAATGTAGATGTTAAACCTAAAATATGAGCATGCCTAATATATTTGTTTAATATACCAATTAGTGTTTTAACTGTCTAATAGTCCAAATCATTAGTACAGTTATAATAGAATGACACAATGCATTTTAGGTCTGAGTTCTGCTGTTTGTCATGTGGATCTGGAACACATAGGTAACCTGTACAGTGTAAAGAACTGTATATGTATATTTAGGAGGGAAAAAAAATCTAAAATACATAACTTTACCCTAACCAGAATCACTTATCTGATATTTGCGCTATGTCCACAAGCAAAAATTATTTTAGAGAGGACAAAGGCCAATTTGGGATCTTGCCATATTTATTTGTATGAATGTTGATAAAACATTACACAATCATCAGGAGAAAGCTTATCTTCTTCCTATAGGTACTTTATAATAAATATTATTATACAACAAAACATCCCAATACACAATATGAACATATACATATTGAAATACTAAGTAATACTGAGAAATAGAAATAATTTCAAAATGAGATCTTTAAGCTCAGGATGAGCTTTGAGTCTTAGGGTTGAACTAGATGATCTCTGGAGGTCCCTTCAAACCAAAATTATTTCACTGGTCTATGATTTTACAATTCATAAGTGCTTGGAGGACAATGAGCATATAGGAAATGAATAAATGCTTAAGACACAGTACGCTAATTAATATGTAGAAAAAAATTACCAGCTGAGCAATACAGTTATGGAAGAGAGAATGTCAGGAACCTAATACTTCTGCTAATTCTTATGTTTCAGATGTAAAAAAAAAGAAAAGAGGAACATATAAGTAGTCATTAACATTAAAAACCCAACATATGGAGCTGCAGTACACATAGTAATAGTAACAGTACATAATTCTTCAGAAATATACTTACTTTCCCTTACTACATCTTAAAGCTCCAGCAGCTGTAGATGGAGGTGTAACACAGGAAGAACTGAGAGGAGCATAAAAATTATTCCAACTCATAAGTTGCCTGATGTCTGTTTACTAGAATATGAAGTCAAAATAAACTGTTACTCATTCCTGAACAGGTTGACAGTTTCAATGAAGTGCTTGACTTAAAAAGAATTTCCATCAGCTGTGATGTTGGATTTTATATCCATAATACATAAAAAGGGGAAACGTAAGATCAGTGCACTGCAGCTTCTTCAGACCTAAGTCTTTTTTGAATTCAGATATAAGTTGGTAAAAAAAAAAGAGAATATTTATAAAAAATACATAATTCCAAATACTGGCATTCTCCCTAAGTAAAGAATCCCTGTTCATTTGGATTAAAGAACTGTTCATTATTATGAATTATTTATTCCTAAATATGATTATTTTTTTCCTAAATATGTAAAAAATCCACACAAATCCAATAAGCTACTTAAAATCTCAGCAAAAAGTGTGTTTTCAAATATAATCACACATTTTCAAAGATTAACTAAAAATAACACAGCACCAGTGGTAAATTTTAAAAGGACTTACATTTTTTGTCGAATCCCCATTTAATGAGTTGAATATAATTCTTAGTATCTACTTTCATATGCAACGTATGTTAAGTAGATCTGCCTATTGCAATATCTTTATTACGTTTTACTTTACAAAAACACACACACAGAAACATTAATTCATCCATCCACCCATCCACCCATCCATCTGCCTATCTATGAAAGAAATTTATCAAGTATGAACCCATCAAAAGTGATGATGGGAGTGCTGCATTAAACTAAGCAAAAACAGTAGGTACGTATTCTCTGCCCTAAATTTATCATTATTCTGTATTGAAAAAAAATGCTTTCTCAATCTAAACACCAAATAGAGCAAAGATAACATCTGATACAGTTGTCATAAATCCAGTGAGTTCAAATGAATGCCTCTCCTTTGCACAAGCTTAGCTGCTAGACTTGTGCATCTTACTATTCACTTACTTTATAGACTTTATATCTGATTGCTTAATTTCAGTTTTGCAGTACTTTAAATTGTGAGTGCTGGGCATGCAGAATTTTCTTTGTTTTCAAATTAGGCCTTAGGGCTTAAGTACTCATAAGTTTGTTTGTTATTTTGGAGGTTCTGTTATCAAACTTCTCAGTTTCTTGTGAGACGTAGTCTACCTACCCTAAAATATGATAGTATCCATTTCTAGACACCTTTAAGAACCTCTTGTCATTTCTGTAAAAGAGGTAAAGTTTCAGGTCCATCTCTTTTCCTGGTGCCTGATACTAGACTTCTGTGAAATCTTACTCAGTTTTTGCTGCTTTGAATGAGATTCTTTTTAGTCCAGCTCTCTCCAATCCTGGTATCAGTCCTACATACTTAGTTTAATTTTGTGTGCTTTAGAGCCAGATAAACAAAAGTCAGTGCATTTCTGGATGTTGATATTAAGTGTGAATAACTCTTGATCTGGGGGGAATATAACCAAGACTTTCTGTTTCACTTAAATTTTGTAATTTTAATAATCGTGGGGATTTTTAGTACTACTGCTTGTCAGAAGATCTCTTCAACTACTAAAGGCCAAAGTAAGGTTATCTTTGTACTTGCCATACGCAGAAGCAGCCTTAAGAAAGAGGCTTGCTGAGGATCAGCACAATTACTTTACTGTAGATGTACATGGTTACATAGTGGTATACCTCTGAGTGTAATAATTCAATAAAAGGGATAAGTAAGTGTGATATCAGCAGCATCAAAATAAGTTTGCCCAGTAAGTTAGGTGCCACACCCTTAGACTTTTCTGGGTCTTTTGCAGAAACTTTGAAAACTCATCAATTTTCTATATTCTTAAACTAAGTAGGACAATAGTTGTCGAAATCTTGAAGACTTCACAGAGATTTCCTTCCCTTTTTTTCTTATTATGAGGTGAGTTTGCTCATAGAATCATAGAATCATTTAGGCTGGAAAAGACCCTTAGGATCATCGAGTCCAACCATTACCCTAACACTGCCAACTCCACCACTAAACCATGTCCCTAAGCGTCTCATCTACACGTCCTTTAAATACCTCCAGGGATGGTGACTCAAAGCACCTTATCTCACTTGTGTGCATATGGCATGAGCAGTGAAATGTGCTCTTAGGTTAAATCAGTGTAATATTAATAAACAATTATGAAAACGAAGTACTGAAACTTGCTATTACAACAGTGAAAGATTATGAAGTTGCCTTCTATGTATGTAGCTTGTTAAATTTTAAGTAAAAATAAATCACATTCAAAAGTGTCCAAGAGAAGTCTGAGATAAAAAATGCCTTTTTAAAATGTAGTTAACCTTTAGTACTTACATAGAAAAAGCAGAAAAATATTAATAATTTTGTCAAACTTTTTTTTTCTCAAATTATATAATCCCTGAGGTGGAATAAATACAGCATTGCTTTGTAATTACTTTTGTAACTTACATTATGGACTTTTTCAAAATGACTTACATAAAAATAACTTAATACTATTTTGAGCAATTAATGTTCTATATGTATGTGAAACTGTATGGATACATGATAGAGTTATATATAGAACCTGTGAAAAAAAGTGCTATTAAAGATAAAATTGGTGATATTTCATTTATATTGCTGAACGTAGATTTGAAAAACCTTATAAGCACTCAGCAGATGCTACTGAGTTTTACAGAAAAGCCTGTAAACATTATACCAGCATGAACAGCAGTATATTCTCCAGTTCTGAAAACAAGGTAGTGCATGGCATTTTAATGACTTTTTTCTTTTTATATTCATTTTTTTCTAGTTTCAGGTAAATGTACACCTTAAAACTTATACAGATTGTAACATTTTTCCATGTATTAAAATTTAAATAATGCAGGAATTCCACTATAATAAGGTTTAAAATAAGGTTTTTGGTTTTATGAAAAAGGCAGTATGTCAAAATGATACATCAAATGCTGTTCCACAGGAGTCATGACAGAGCAACAGACAGAGGACAAGGTTTAGCTTGCAAAGAGGTTTCCCAAACTCTTGGGTTTCATAATGCTATTTGTGCTATAGTATAGAAATACATTGGATGCTTTTATAAAGGAATATTCCCATAACAGACTTGTGATCTATGTCGGTTTAAGCTGTGGAAAAGATGATGATGCATTAAGATGGACATGAAAATAAGGAAATAATGCCTCTGGCTATATCTTCAGTAGTAAGTTGGGCTGTGCAGTGGAAGTTGATTTGCTGAGCAAAATATTTGGGACCGGGTACCTGACACCCACGGTATACATACGTTCCAGCAGTCCTGCTTATACTAGCTCTAGTCTGGCCACATGGACTGAACTCCCCTCAGTGGCTGGAGGTGCACTGCTAGAGTATGTAGTTTAGTTTAATCTGGAAAGAATCCAGTCCATGTGTTTTAAGACTAAAGGGTGATGTGGTCTTCCAGCCCAGCAGACTTGAAGATTCACTTCAAAAGCACTCTCCTCATTTAAAACATGAGGGTAGACACAAACTCAGTGTGCTATGGATACCATTCAGATTTCTGTTTTAAATAATGCATTGTTTTGCCAGGCAGAAAAGAATTAGTATGATTCTCTTTGACTACCTAGAAGTGACTCTTCACCATAGCCCAATCAATTTATTTTGCTTGTTTGATCTCATACTAAAGAAAGCGTTTTATAAACTTACAGGCCAGAGCTGTATATTTCAAGAAAGTGTAAACTGTAGCTTAAAGGCCATTCTGATGATAAATAATAATGAAAATATGAAACCTTATTTATAGGCATAGAAGCTGTATGTCCTACTTTTGTTATAGTCACTTCCATTTTTTATATAAGGTCATGATAAGTAAAGGCTATCTAAATTGTCCCAGTTTTCTATTTCTTCCCATCTGATTTTACTTTTCCTAAAAATTAGGCGTGATTGTCCATGATGTTATTGTATTGCTAAAGCAACGACTCCTCATGTAGCAAGTCCAAGTTTTGCACCAGCTTGTGTTCAACACTTTTCATACCTGGCAGGAGCCATTAGCATTTGAGTATGGTGATGCAGCTCAGTCTAATCACTGTAGAATTCCTGATTTGGCCATTCAACAAGGAAAAGGAAGAACTAGACTAAAGAGAGAGACACAGTGGTCTCCATGCCCTCTATTTTCTTCCCTGTGACTGAGAAGCCCATACACAAGAGGGACACAGGAAAAAAAGCTGGAAAAATAGTAGAACTAGGACTTTCTTTGATGTCTTTGCTGCTCTGAAGGAGATTTCCTTAACCAACTCACAGAAAAGAGCCAAAAGACCAAGCACATAAGTATTTCATGACTACAAAAGCAGATGGCATAAGGCGTCCCACTTTTTGACTTTGAAGATCTGTTCCCTATGCAGCTGATGGCAGGGTGACTATTCTCTTACATGGTGACTTCTGACATTCTGAAATTTGCTTTTGTTCTCCACTGGAAAGAAAACAGAAGCCTTTGTGGAGCACAATATTAGATTGATGTTCAGGATAAATCCAGGACTTTCAGTGTGGGGTGAATGCTCTTGTCCCCTTGTATCTGAGGGGTTTTGAATAGTTTTGAATTGAGGAGGGTATGAACTTGATCCTCAGCCTTCCATATGTTTGTACCCTAGCCATCAGACATGAAAGTCTTGTTATTTCTCTCTTTCCACTGACATTCTATCTTACCTGTGAAACCTTTACCAGGAAAAACTACATCTCTGGGAAAGACACTAGAGGTGTTAAAGTTGCCATTCATCGCAGCTGTTCTAGTGAATTCTGATGTTTGCTTTGTTAAAGGAAAACAAACACTTCTGGACACTTTGGGAGCGCCTTCTTTGTTGTCAACCCAAACACAAGCAGAGAAAAGATATGCGACAGAGAAGAATGGATTAATATTTTTACACATGTGAAATGGCTTTATTTGTCTGTATTAAGTGCCTTTTTTGAAGTACATAATGGGTTTCTTCCCATTACAGGCAGTAGGATGGCATGTGAAGTGGTTTAGTTCTGAAATAATTCATTTTTTCCTATGATATTCTGTTTTCTTATGTTCTTTCCTTATATGCTGGATTTCCTTTGTGGTATTCAGTGGAAAAGCAAAACCTTCAAATGAAGAAATATCAGTCTTGCCCTTTCATAGAAAATCAATATCCTTTGTGGTTTCTTCTCCTGCTTACTTAGACTTTGTTAAATGTATAATATGCCCCAGAAAGCCCTTCTGGTGTTCATCAATTATTGTTTTACTGCAAGCACAGTAAAGAACAAAAATATGCTTTTATTTGACAAATGAAAAAAAAGAACTTGGACACTTTATTATAGTGCACTTAAAATGTGAATGCTTGAGGGGTTTTATCAGTGGTTCTGGGATTATTTTTTTTTTTAGAGAAACATTCAATAGCACAAATCTGTCTATTTAAAGGCAAAGAAGCAGGGCTGGTTTCCCTACAAGGTAAAATTACATCTAGTACAAATGCTTGTTCACCTAGAATTTGAAACACTAGCAAATGAAATACTAGCAAAATTCTAAGCAAGAATATCCTGCTAACAGCCTAAGATAGGAATGTTGCATCAGTTAACTTCCACTGCTTTGGTTCATTGTGTTAAATACTCAGTTTCAGAGCTGATTTTTTTTTTTCTCTGGCTCTTTACTCAATTTATTGCATTCTCAGTTGTAACACCATATGGTAATGGAAAGCTGTTTTAAGATAAGAAAACAGAAAAAATTTTGACCTTGTATTAAAGCATATCTAGGTTGTCCCCAACCAGTATATAGAGGTATTTCTATGGCATTTTAAGATAAAGACAAACAGTATTTTAATGTTATTGCTCTCTGACTAAAAAAATCTGAGATTGTTTATTTGATGTATAAAATGGGACATGACAGTGCTGATGATACACAAAATAATGAAAATACAGAGAGGTAAATTGGATATTTTTTCCTGTAAAGTATGAACAAAGGAGTACACTCAAAGGAAATAACAGGCAATAAGTATAAATATAAAATTTATAAAATAAAACAGGATTTTTGCTTGTTTCTTGTCTTTCACAAAATGTCTAATCAGACTTTGGAAGTCATTAGATCGATTAAAATGCTATCAATTTCAGCCTTTTTTTTTTAAAGTGAATATTTATAACAGTATCAAAAATTGTCAGATGAGATAAGATGAATTTCTGACCCAACTTTTCTTGCATTAAAACATTAGCCTGGAGAAAAGGAGGCTGAGGGGAGACCTCATCGCTCTCTACAACTACCTGAAAGTAGCGAGGTGGGTGTCGGTCTCTTCTCCCAAGTAACTAGTGATAGGACAAGAGGAAATGGCCTCAAGTTGCACCAGGGGAGGTTTAGATTGGACGTGAGGAAAAATGTCTTTACTGAAAGAGTGGTGAAACATTGGAACAGGCTGCCCAGGGAAGTGGTGGAGTCCCCATCCCTGGAGGTATTTAAAAGAGGAGTAGATGAGGCGCTTAGGGACATGGTTTAGTGGACATGGTGGTGTTGGGTTGACAGTTGGACTCGATGATCTTAGAGGTCTTTTCCAACCTCAATGCTTCTATGATTCTATGATTAGAAAAGTAGTAATTTTGCACCATATTGAGAAATTCAAGCCAATATTTTTAATTTGGCTTTTTAAGGTTTAAAGTACTATTTTTTCTATCATGAATAAACAGACAACTAGATTAGTTGACTATGGTTCTTCTCTACTGTATTATGTCTTATGGTCTTATAAAAAGATGTTTTCTTTTTCTCTTTAACATTTCATTTCCAGAAAACTAAGCGTAGTCTAGAATCAATGGGAATGCAATTAAACTATATCAAAATTGTTTATTTCCTTTCTTATCAGTGATAAAATACGAATCCATTAAATAAAACTGACCTTTCCAAATCCCTGTGATTTTACTAGTGAAATATACATTGGGAAAAGAAAAATCTATTTTCATTAGAGAAACAAAGCAAACAAACAAAAAGGGGCCTACTTCTGGTTTTTGCTGGAAAAATTTAAATCCAGAGTAGATCATCCAGATCTGTAATGGCATATGTTGTTTCACTTTGTAGAATTTGTAATTATTCTGAAAGAAAAACAGTGTAATTAATTAGGGAGAATCCAAAGAAGAATGTTCAACAATGTGATTCATATGTCCAGTTTATCGGATGTAATTAGTGTGATTTAGCTCACTTTTTCATTGTAGGCAAGTCACACTGACACACAAAAAAAATGTATTTCAATCATGGTAAAAATTTTTCAAATTTCAACCAAGAAATTATTTCCCACTGTACTTTTTATGTCACACCAATTTCTCAAATATTCCAGAGGAAGTAGTAATCTCATGTATTTCTGGCGATAAAAGCTGTAAACGTGGGGAACAATTTCCCTTTTCTTTGTCTGGGTCTCACAGAAGGCTACTCATGGACATCAGCAAAGCACAGATAAAAGAATAGTTCATAGAAAAACAGGTTTGGAAGGGATTCTAAGTTGCTGTACAGCCCCTCCACTTATCACAATGTGAGATTAATTATAGATAAATATTTCTTATCATATATTCTTAAAAAGCTTCCTTCATGGAGAGTCATGGCCTCTTCAGGCAATCTATTCTAGTACTTTTTGGAGTAGTGAGCTTAGCTAGGCTCACAGTTAGTTTTATATGCTAAGTCTGAAGAGACAATTGTCTCTTACCTATTAAATCCCAAACACACTCTGAAAGGCAGTACTTTGGCAGTAAATGCTAATCAGCTGGTTCCTTGGCTTTCATAGCTGAGAAAAGCCTCAGAGATCTTTGCATGACAGCTAGGAAAAAAAGCTTGATCTCAGATATATTTTCAGTTTGTGCTTTCTTAACTTCTACTTTTTGAGTGTGACTTGTGTTTCCAATTACATGATCAAACCCCAAATTCTGTGCTTTGATAAAGGAAAATATGTTGACTGTATTTTAAGTTTTTCTAGCATTACAAATATAATAGCCCATGACTGAGAAATCATGATTTAGTTCATCATAATAATGAAATCAAATAAAGTTGGGTTGAAGACAAATCCTTTGGTAACAAAAGATTTGAGAATTTGGGGTTCAAATATTCCACAAAGCTGCAATTTAGGTCAGAGGTTGATAGTAACACATGCCAGAAAAAGGGGAGGAATCTTTTCTTACAGTCATTCTCCAGTGCCTGTTTGGCAAAGGGTAAGCAATGGTGACAGAACCCATAAATTTTCACCTCATTACTTTTGTTCTGGCCACAAAATTTATGCCCTCATTTTTATAGGTGACATTTGTAGAAGCTACCAAATACAGTCTATCCCATGTAGTTGGTAAGCTAGTATTTGAAATGTTCATGTTCCTTACTAAACCTTTATCTATTAAGGAAAAAAAAAAAAAAAAAAAGAGAAAAAAAAGGTTTCTATAAAGTCTGTCAAACATTGTTTACGCTTAAGAAAAATCATTTTGGGAGAGGGGGAAAAACAGCACTAGGACATGTCTGAAATCTGAACAGAAGCATGTTGAGCTATTTTAAGGTGTTTTTTTGTCTTTGTTCTGCACAAATCATAGTCAGTCTGTATCACATAAAAGATTCACCTGACTGTTTTGATTTGACTGGCCATTGGTGGGTTCATCTGGAAGG
Organism: Aptenodytes patagonicus; assembly: GCF_965638725.1. Taxonomy (NCBI): domain Eukaryota; kingdom Metazoa; phylum Chordata; class Aves; order Sphenisciformes; family Spheniscidae; genus Aptenodytes; species Aptenodytes patagonicus. Next base: position 33,898,521 of record NC_134951.1, on the reverse strand, counting down.
AGGGTTATAATCAAAGGAACATAAGAATAGGCACATTGTTTTCACATTTCCTGAGTCTGACAGTGGCTTGTTGTGCTGTTGAAACTTGTGAAATGGGTACAGGAACTATAATTCTCACATTACCCATTAACCTATAGATGAGGGGTTTTCTGAGCTGGTGTTTGGATGCAGCATTAAATGATAATCCTTAACTGATTTTTTTGTTACTATATCTAATTCCCTTAAAATAATTTTTCCTTTATATTTTGTGGCTATGAGTTTTGTTGTTCAGGAGTGTCCTGTGTATAAAAGCACTCCCTTTGTTCCTTTAAAATAATTGTTTTTTGAATGTCCCTCATCCCTAGGATATCCTTATAGAATAAATAGTTATTTCCTATTCATTTTTTTCAGTCGTGTCCATGATGTTATGTATACCTTTCATAAAATACTTTCCAATCTTTTTTTTTTACAGAACAATGCGTCCTAATTTAATTAAAACTTAATCAAAACATTGATCATCTGTGTAACCTTTCTCTGCACCTCCCTGAGTTTTGGGATAGAAAGAAGAGAACTACACACAAGATATTGCTAGAGAAAGAGCTAAAACAGTGTAGTGGTGCTTAATGTTTTCTTCTCTTTCTTTTTTTCTCCTAAAAATCTAATATTTTGTGTTTGCTGCCTTGACTGCTACAGAACACAAAGCTGATGAATTCATACAGCTATCCAGGTCTTTTTCTTGAGTTGTGATGGTTGCGGAGGCTCACGAAATCAAATTAGGCAGGTGATAGATTCAAAAATATACTTTATTGAAACCAAAATTGTTTAGCAGAAAACTAACTTGAAATGAGGCTTCAACACTCCGACAACATCAGTAAACCACAGGTTCAGGATGGTATACGAGGAATTAATACTGCACAGCCGGCTTTAGAAATGAGGATCCAAAATGTGCACAATCACTCACCTATAAGATGAGGGCTCTCAACCTCGAGGAGTTTCCTTGGGCGACATCTCGACCCAAGGGGAGAGTCCCCGACCACAGACCTGCTACTCCAAGGAGGACCGACTCAACTTGCGCTCCGGCGGGTCTCCATTTATACCCTAGTTGAATCTGATCTGTGGTCAATTCTGATTGGCTAAGGGCCTTAACTTTCTTACCCCTTGCCCTAGGTGTATATGTGACCATAATTACTGGCCCAAAGCATGTATGTGACGGTCAGCACTCACCACCCATAAAGGTGCAAAAATAAGGGTGCGAAAAGTAAGGATGCAGCAGTCTTAATGCTCCCAGTCTTTGTCAGGGCGGGTGCACCTGCCACAGTGATAAGCTAATTTAAGTCTTTAAATTATGTGTCTTTAAGTCTATGTGTCTTTATAGATGCTATTAATGATGTTGACCATCCTATCTGATAATTAATTGTGACAATTTGAAAATGAAACAAGTCCAAACTTCAGATTTGCTACTCCAATCTACAGGAAAAAGTCATCTCTCAAACTACACTGAAACCACGTCTTCTCTAGGAAAGATTATGTATGGTTTTGCAGCTCCCTGAGAGCTACTTGATAGAAGAGGAAATATCTAATATTTTGAAGGCAGATGAAGAAAATCCTTCATCATCTTAAGCAAACCTGCTTGATTTTGCAGCAGGCTGAAATAGTCTCCACATTCAGTATGACTGAGGCAGGTTCAGCATCCTACCCCTTATCTGCTATTTAATGCTGAGCTATGCAAACCTGTGTCTAATAATGGAAGCATTTCTAATATACACAGGCAAGTTGAAGCTAGGATAACTGAGTGGCAGTTTAAAAAACGACTTACATCTCACCTGTGCTTACCTGTTAGTTCTGCCTTGTGCCTGGGACGTGTGCTTGGTGATGTAGCAATTTGGATTTAGTAACAGCAAGTCAGGAGATTTTTGAGATCATGTGCACACTTGGGACTGGGACCAGGACAATGTCAGGAGTGAGTAGCGGCCATGGTATTATTGGCTGTAGTGTGACCCACAGCTACTTGGTGCTTACTTTTCTAGTGATGTGAATAGTCTGAGGTGATTCTCCAGTTGAAACAGAGGAACTGCTGAGCAGATTTCATATGCCTCAAAGACTGTGGAAAGAACAGCTTTATTTGATGAGAAGAAAAGGATGGAATTTTAACTTCATGATTTGATTTAAATTTTCTAGACTTACGCAAGCTAGAATCTAACTCCTAATTTTTAAAGCTAAAATAAAGCCAATATTAGCAGGCAGAGTTCAAAGAATTGGGAAGGTCTACAAACATGAGTTTTCTAGGTCTCTGCCCAGACTCCAACAACTACACGTTTAGTTGCAACATATTTAGTTGCAACATACTTAGTCCTACATTTCATAGGCATTGTATTCTTATTACAGTTAATGAAAATACTAGATATCAGTTGATGCTGAAAACTTCTGCTATAAGAACAGCGTTACAACAAAAGAAGTAGTAGAGGTTTCCAAACTGAGGTACATATGCTACTGTGACACCTACTAGAAAAGTGTTGCCTGCAGGTTGAGGGAGGTGATCCTTTACCTCTGCTTAGCACTGGTGAGACACATCTGGAGTGCTGTGGCCAATTCTGAGCTTGCCAGTACAAGAGAAGTATGAACAGTGGAGAGTCCAAGAGAGTGGAGTGAGTCCAGCAAAGGGCCACCATAATATTGAAGGACTGGAGCACATTACATATGAGGATAGAGATGGGACTATTCATCCTGGAGAAAAGAGGGCTCAGGGGAATCTTATCAATGTGTATAAATAACTGATGGGAGGACTAAAGAAGACAGAGAGGAACTCTCCTCACAGGTGGCCAGTGATAAGACAAGAGGCAATGGGCACAAACTGAAATATAGAAAAGTTCACTTAAACATAAGAAAAAACTTCTTCTCTGTGAGTGTGGCCAAACACTGTTTGATAGTGGTTGTTGTCTGGGCTATAATGCGTGTTTGTTTAAATATCTTTCATGGTAATATATGACATAGGTACTACAAGCACCACTGACTTTTCAGAAGAAAGGTTAACTAAGCTGGTTTAAAATTATGATTAAAGACGAGTAGATGAGGCACTTAGGGACATGGTTTAGTGGACATGGTGGTGTTGGGTCGACGGTTGGACTTGATGATCTTAGAGGTCTTTTCCAACCTCAATGATTCTATGATTCTATGATTCTATGAGTTTACCCTGTACATGAGAAACGCTGATGAGTGTTTCTACTCTTATAAAGCCATTTGAGCATGAGGTTGCAGAAAAAAGTTCCAGTGCAAATTCTGTAAAATTTTAAGGTGTGTCCTGGTTTTGGCTGGGATAGAGTTAATTTTCTTCCTAGTAGCTGGTACAGTGCTGTGTTTTGGATTTAGTATGAGTAATGTTGATAACACACCAAGTTTTAGTTGTTGCTAAGTAGTGCTTACACTAGTCAAGGACTTTTCAGCTTCCCATGCCCTGCCAGTGAGAAGCTGGGAGGCGGCACAGCCAGGACAGCTGACCCAAACTGGCCAAAGGGATATTCCATACCATATGATGTCATGCTCAGTATATAAACTGGGGGGAGTTAGTTAGCCAGGGGAGGGGTGACTGCTGCTCAGGAAACTGGCTGGGCATTGGTCAGCAGGTGGTGAGCAATTGCATTGTGCATCACTTATTTTGTATATTATTTTACCATTATTATTATTATTATTATTATTATTATTATTATTATTATTATTATTATTATTATTTTCCCTTCCTTTTCTGTCCTATTAAACTGTCTTTATCTCAACCCACGAATTTTACTTTTTTTTTCCTGATTGTCTCCCCCATCCCACTGGGCGGGTGCGGGGGAATGAGCAAATGGCTGTGTGGTGTTTAGCTGCCTGACGGGTTAAACCACAATAAGGTGGTATGCTAGAAAGTTTTCCATTTCTGCTTTGGATTTCTGTGTGGCCTGGACAAAATTTCTGAAGAATCTTTGTCAAATACAATTTTTTATTTTACTTATAAATATCTAATCAATTTACAGCAAAACTAAATTTGTAGGTGTAGACTACTGTCTTTCTTTGATAAAAGAGATAGGAGCATTATTTCAAAGATAAGATTTTTTTTCTTTTCTTTTTTTTTTTCCATTTTGGCACTTGACTTTTTTTTTTTTAAATCAGCAAGAGAAAATACCTATTAAAATTTATAAACACTGAGTGGACAGCCTAGGTAGTTCATGTTTGGATAATTTTATTTGGCCAGTGTTACCTCAGAGTGACATTTATAGCCATCAGCACTTAGATTCCACTTTCAGGCCAAACTGAGAGTGTCAGTAATTGGTGTACCATGCTGCCATGTAGTAGTTTGTGAAGCAGAGCTGGCTAAAAAACAGTATTACAGTTTCCAGAAAATTTATTTTTAAAAAAAAAAGTTTTTTGGTCTGAATCAGCCCAAAATGAACAAACAAAAAATTTAGAATTTCCTGTGAGCTGGAAGCTTCCCAAATTTTGCAGCTGCTCAGTGAAATGAGCTGTGATGCTGGCAAGAATGCAAAACCTGTCAAACTGCATGCACTGATTGTAAGATGCACAGTGTTGACTCCCTTCTCATAATTGCCTCATGTATTTCTAGCATGGTAGCTTGACCTTTCTCCTTTTCCATGCCAGACGGAGTTAGTTGGTGGTTTGTTAATCTGGTAACCAGCTGCTCCTTGCACATGGGTCAAGGGATGGACAAGAAACCAGCTGGGGCAGTGTTTTTCAGGGAAGGGTTTATGCTGAAAAGACCCCTTAGAAGACATACTCTTTGGCTACTGTGTGTCTAAAAAGCTCTCTTATCATGTAACCACATGGGACTATCCAGTTGTGCTACATCATCTGGTACTCTAATTGCTCTCCCAGCACATAACTTGATGCAGCACATCCTCATGAACTGAGGAAAGTGAAGTTTAATCAGCTGAGGAGGTGAGGGAGATCACCATTTTGAGTTATTCTCATCTGATCTACCAAACTTTGAACCTTGAACTGAATGTGGGGACAGTTTCTGGGGCTGAGGTATTCTCACTGTAATATAGCAGGCAAGAAATGATTTATTATTTTCTGACAAAGAATAATTTTCTGACCAAATTTTGTTTCCTTAGAAAATGTATGAACACCTGCACTGCTGAAATTTAAACAGATTCAAAGGAAGAAGCAGCTAATAGTATCAGTGCCACATTTAGGAAGCTGCCAGTCTCCTGTCCAGAGAAAGAATCAGTGCTGTTCAGGGTTTTTGGAACCAGGGGTAAAGGATAAGAAGCATCCATAAGATAGCACAATTGCACATTTATAATATGTACACATCTTGATCATCCTGTTAAAGTTAATTATTTTATTTTATGGTCATTTAACTGAAGCCCTTAAGGATGCCATTTTTAGGATGTATTTGTATCAAGACAAGGTGCTGACTAGGGGAACTAGAATTTAGGAACTATGAACCACAAGACTAGAACCATGACCTAAAAAACACAGTGAACTTATTAATGTAAAAAAAATGGCAGAGAAGTCAAGCCTGGCTTCGTGGGAAAAGAAGGAGAAGAACACAACGAAACACATCAGATAGACAGCCTAGGGTAGCCTGGGGGAGTGATCTGAACGAAGGGAAAAGAAAATTGAGCTTGATACAAAGGGCAGAGAGGAAGCAGAGAAGGAGCTAAGGGAAAGAGAGAACAAGAAATGGCATCAAAGCACATTCCTTTATTCTGTTAAACCTTGCTTTATAGAGTTTCCTAAAAGTTAGTATCAGTTATAGAGCTGAAAAAGACACAGGAGTTAACTGGCAAATTGAAATGCATGCAGTAATATTCTTTAAAATTCACAAATTTAATTTCTGTATTTCTCAATGAACAATGATATATTTTTCTCTTGTATCATACACATTTTTAACACATCAGCTATTCCACATCTCTTAATACAACTACCTCAAACTTTTTTGTTCTCATATCACATTTTAAAAAAGATACGCAATAACTAGTGCCATTTCTGATATGCCAGACTGAAATTTTTGCCTTTCAAAATTCAACCTTGCACCTTTAATTTTCTTAATGTTTCCCTTATTGTCTATTCATCATAGTCTTGACAGAAAACTTTGGATGAAAGTAGTTTGATAATAGACTGACACAATAATTCTACTTAAATATTACTTTTTTCTTTCACATCAGGTGTGGTCTGTGTTTCACAAAGTATGGTTAAAATTCAGAAATGTTGTTCCAGAAAGATTTATTAGAGCAAACTCTAAGTTTTTTTGGTGCAAATCTGTGATATACCATGGTGCTCTTAAATAGCACAGGGACAAAATGCATACCCAAAGAAATCAGTAGTCTTGTCCTGTTGTTCAGCTATCTGACCTAAACACGTTTCTAACAGGAAATATTTTTCTCTGGTCTAAAATATTCTATTAGCTTCTGAGCACTTGCTTCAAAATCCCTATCATTCCCTATTTTTTCTGAGGTAGCAAAAAACATCTATGAGGTCAGGCCACCTAAATATCAACAACAAGGCATCTGAGAGGCATCCATAATTTCTGTCGGTTGTAAACAATTTAAAAGTGTCAGACTTGCAGCTCAAACCAGTCCAACAGATACTGGATGTCCAGAATAGTCAAACATATATGAGATAGACTTTCTAAAATTATTTCTGTATCATACAAAGCTGTAAATCTGTTTACATAATTAGAAATAAGATTTCAGCATTGCCATGTGAAGCTTTACAATCTGGATTGTAGAGTCTAATTCCACTTACAGATTCAGTGCATTATAAATATAAGACCCTAGTTAAACTCGTAATTATTAGTTTTATCTCCATGCCTTTATAGTTTCCTGCTCAAGCATAAAAATAATAGGAGTTCCTGAATTTTGATTGTAGCTTTGATCCTTGTTTACTGTTTGGTCTTGGACAAGCCGTCAGTCTTCGGGGTTGAAAGTACACTGAAAATTGATAGAGCCCTCTCACTTGCAGTTCCTGTAGACTTTACTTCTGAAGTGGTCATGATGACATAGGCAATCTATCATCACATTATTTTCTGTATAACTGCATTTAATCAGTACTTAAATTTGTCTTTGGTAGATGTGATTACCACTAAATACTGTCTAAAGTAATCTAGATAGGAAAAAAAAAAAAAACAAAACCCAACAAAAAACTGAAAAAGAATGCATGACATTTACCCTGGAGAGTTCTTATGTGTACATCTAAGTGGGTCACCGGTGTTTGGTTCTGCACATTGCTCTTGTTTTGGGAAGAAATGTCTAAAAGTAGGTAGGTCTTTGATGCTTATTATATTTACAAAATACATATACAAAATCCTCTTTCTTTCTACATAAGAAGAATCAAACAGCTGGAGACCATTTCTTTGCTCAGATTCCAAGACATGCTCCAGCCAGCACTTATCCCAAAGGTCTTTTCTCAGGATAGTATTCAAGTCTGCATGTGTTTGTATCCAGCATTTCTACCCATGTGTGTCCTTTGTGCTTATGTCTTTATTTTTACAAACAGGAACAGCTCCAGCAGATAGCATTCGGCATTTTGAAGCTAACCACCATTTCCATAAGCTTTCCCCCCTGCTTTTAGCCTCAGTGATGGGCAGTCATTACGCTCACCAGTTTCGATATGATTTAACCCAGTTTCAAGGATCAAAGAGGGAAAATATTTGTATGTGTGCAGGTTACTTTGTATGAGGACCCGTGCACTTTTGAGGAAAATATTAACAAGAATATGTGATAATGGTCATATATTTAACAGAACGAGGGAATAACGACAAAACAAATTACTACACTCTTTTTGTCGAAAGAGATATAGTGAAACTTTAGCTAATGACACTGCAGTCAGTTGAAAGAAAAATGGCTTTGCTCTTCATTTGCCTACAGAAATATTGCAAACATTTCCTGAAAACACAAATTTTCTTGCACAGGTAAGAAACTGTAGGAAGAGGAAATCAGAGCTCTGTTTCTGAAAATCATCTTCAGGCACAGTTGTAATATAAACTCCTAATAGATTAAACTTAGAAGCAAATTATTAGGGTGGAGCATGGCCAGATACCCATATAAAGAACAGAGATGCTTTATGAAGATCAGTTGGTAAATAGCTGTTAATCAGCTGCTCGTATGGGTACGGTCTAAGCCTATTCCTCAATTCACTCTGTCTTCCAATGAGATATTTTTCTGAAGAGTGTTGGACAAAACCTTTCCCAAAGCAGGTTCCACATTGTTGTAGCAACACATAAAGTAGCAAGAAGTGATAGGGAGTGGAATGATCACTTCACTAGCATTGAAATTTAGAAATAATGTCATAGTAGACATATATAAAGTAGACAATATATATAGTAGACAGTGCTAGAGGAAAATAGATTATTCTTTATGCTCAGCCTTTATTGTTCAAATCACAGATATTCTCCACAGTATTAATTTAATCATTACAGGTTTTACTTTATTTTGACCCACACTTTTAAGCTAATGGTGACAGCTGCTTTTACAATTAAAGTGTGGAAAAAATTATGTATATAACATCAGAAGAGATGCGGACAGAGGAAAAATAATAGACCAAAAATAAGAAACCATGGCAAGATTCTTCAAATTATAATACACAGAGTTAAGAAATGCCTTAAGACATTCTCAAGAAACAGCAACAATATTTCATTTTAATTCACATCAGAGAGGGAGACCAAGCCTGAAAGTGGAACATCCACATTTTGTCAGGCAAACACATCTGATATCTCGGCTAAGAACAAAACAAATTTTTCACTGTTTAGCAGCTGCTGCTAGACACATAGTAGACACAGTCTCTTTGGTGTACAGAAAATTATTTTTTTTTCTCATAAGTTATCTTTAAGCAGAATTTTTCACTCCTCTCAACTTCTGTCCTTTACCAATAATTCTATCTGGATTTCTTGGAACCTAGAAGAAGCTATATTATTGTGTATTTTTGCAGTAGGTGTTTAAGATTTTGCAACAACCTCTCTTCTTATTATTATCACATTACATAAAGCCCTGCAAAAAAATATTTAGCATGTTAATTCTGTATAGCCAATGACAAACTGAACATCTAGAAAAATATCAATTGGACTCTCACTGAGAGAAAATCAGTATGTGAGCTGTGGTAGGCCATGATCAAGAAGAATTAAGGCTGTCTGTGACCAACCACTCCCACAGAAAAAGTTAAGAGATAAGGTCTTCCTTATGATTTACAAGATAGTACAGAAAATGTGTTCCATTTTACACCCACATTTTCTCTTTTCTGACAGACACATTAAATAATAAAAAACCAGAAACCCCCAAAAACCCACAACCAAGAAAATAAAGTACAATGGGCTGTGAAAAGGTTTTTACAGATGTAACAAAATTATGCTAAAAATGATGTTTAGAAATCTAAAGTTTAATTTATCATTTCCCATCCAAACACAGGGTTAGGACGTATATATTGAGGCAGCCTTAAGCTTGGTATTTGAAGAAGATAAGTATCTTGTTTACAGTAGTAGCAAAGCAGCTGTTAGCAAGATAAGAAAATTCTGTTACTGTGGAAGGAATGAGATGTCCTAAAACGGTCCTTATAGTAACTAAATTATTATTTACTAGGTGGACCTTTGCAGTCATAAGTGACCATGCCTCTTTACCATGGTTATTTTCTATAAAACAAAAAGAGAAAACTAAGAACAAAATGGAAACCCTGAATTTTTATGTGGCCGATAATTCTTTACGTAAGAAAATTTTTAAGGATAAATCTATGGGGAGGTTGAATAGGCTGTTATCAGCAGTTGGTCATGGATAAAACCTGAGTAGTATGAAATGTTTATCTTAAGCCAAATGAAGATATGAATATAATATAAAAGTATGGGGATTTTTTTTTTTTAAATAATCTGTTTAGGCTTTTGTGGAAAGTCTGCAAAAGCATGTGTTTTAAGATACCTTGGAGACAGTATGTCTAAAACTTAATAAATAAAGCTGTTCACACATTTTTCTACTTAAATGCTATTTTGCTTTAAGATGCAGGTGCTCCTCTTATTTTTAAGGCAAATAATAATAGCTGGAATAGTGACAGAAAATGTGGGAGTTTTGGATAGTGTTTGCAAACTAGTGATCTAAGCAAGAGCTGAACATATTCCCTAATCCTACTAAATTATTTCCTTCAGCCTATTTGTTTTTCAGATTTTTCTTTTTCTTTTAGCATTGGAACAATGGCAAGGTCTTATGGAGTTTTTAATTGTTACAGCTGATTTCTTTAATAATCTCTTTGAATGGAACTTTCTGAACATAATTCAGTAGATTATGATTTTAAATCTCAAAGGCAAACCTAGAGAACTTCTGCATAAACAAATTTGAACTGAGAATTTTCTGTTTTTCATATAAAGACATTTAAAAGTCTCTGAAGCCTTTACAAGAGATATATTTAATTCAGGCACTGAGTGCTTATTTGAATGTTTAAAAAGAGGTTATAAATAAGTTTTTTAGTGGTGTACATTTTTCTTAGGCAATATCTTTTGTACAGTATTTTATTGACTTTAATAGGTGTGAAATGATCGGAGCTATAATGAACAGTTTATACTTGAGAGTACAAGGACCCTAGGTATTTATAAATGACAGGTCTACAGAATACCTATGAATGAAAATGACCCCAGGTAACTGAACACTGCTTGTGCTGCAGGTATATACACAACCAAATAATGAAATGAAACCCATAGAGGACTCAACATACTTGACATGAGGTAATTCATGATTACTGCTGGAGTAAAGGAAGTGACATTCAGATTTCCTACAGATCCATTACAGGCTACAGCAGAAGTTGTATCTAAAGCAAGACAATAGAATGCTATTTTTAATGTATAACATATAACAGGTACATGGTGTGTAAAATTAAGTATCTACAACAATGACAGTATTAGACTGTCTACTAGTTTTGTAAGTTTATTTGACACAGAGCATGGTGCCATATAGAACAAACCTTGGTTTTCTACTATAAATATTCAAACATACTGATAAATACTCATGACTCATTCATGTGACCTGACATCAGATGGATTGTTTTTCAGAGACTGCATTATATATGTGTGCTCAACCTGTCAGCCTGCTAGGCAGAATCACTACCATGAGAATGATTACATTTTCTTTTTAATAAGTCAGCATTGTAACATTGTCCAAAGGCAGAAAAAAATCCTCTTCTCTCCCAAACAATAGCCCTGAACAGAATATAGAAACAAAAAAGCCTTCCCTGGCAGGCTTCACCTACCTAGATTTCTCTACTCTTTTCCCATTATGATAATTCTTTCATATTTTCTCTTTTTTAGCCTGAATGTAGAACCGATTGTCACCCTCACTGAACTCCCCGCTGTGATTGTACAGCAGCAGAGATCGCAACCAGTGATCTCAGCTAAATAAAGACTAATGACCAGTTCAGGCTAGACAACTCAGGTCAGTATGCCAGCAGAAGACCTGCAAGTTGAAAGTCTTTGAGCTTGCAGAGAACTGCAGGGAATTCCCTGAGAGTTAAATAGCTTTATACAACTGGATCAAAGGCACAACTGTAATGAGACAATTCAGCCACTGTGTGTTCTACACTTACACAGGTTTCCGCCCCCACCCCTGAAAAAGATTTTTCTTTTTCTGTTTTCATATAAATTCTCTAGTCACAAGCTCTTAAATACTGCAAATGTTGGGGCTGCCAGAATCTCAGAATTTTTTCTAGATGTGATATAAGTGCATGATGCAGAATGTGCCATGCGTAGAAACATATGGCCATTCTAATATGAAGGCTGTTGCTGCTCCCTTCAGCATCTTGCAGGGACCTCTCTGTTTGCTGACTACTCCAGAGCACAGCTGTTCATATACCAGGCAATGGCCAACGGCTCTGGGGTCCTCCCATCTCTTTCAGGGACCCCAATGCATCCAGTCACCAGATCACTTCCATGCTGGCTTCATCACTCAGGCTCCTTTATTTAAGCAGTATGATAAGTAGAAAACAAAGCAAAATCAGACCAACTCAACCCCCTTCCTACTGATTAGGCAGCCACCCATTACAGAGTAGGCACAGAGGAGTTCAAGTCATCTAGTGCTCTCCTCACATTAGACAGGGTTATTTTGTTTATGCTTATTTATTATTAACCTTCCACCTGGCATTTATGGGACATTTATGCTCTATAAACGATTGCACTTGCTAATCAGATGCTTATGCTGCTCCAGCTATTACAGCTGCCAGGAAGCAGCAAGAGCAGGCAGCTCCTGCAAGGACAGGTGACCTGGAGGCAGGCAGTGGTGGCAGTGCAGGGGCCATGCAGGACGGACACAGGCAAGCAGCTCTGGCAGTGGTCATTGGGTTCAGGCAAGAGTCCAGAATGTCAGGCAGGTCTGTAGACATGAGGCAGGCCCAAGGTCAAGCCAAAAAGTCACAAAGTCACGTCTGCAAGGGCATAGGCATACTTGCAGTATTGTTCAGGCAGAGGTCAAGGGCGAGAACCTGAGCTTAAAAGCAGCTCCCAGTCGCAGGGGGCCAGGTCACCGCTGGGGCTTCTCATGGCCAGAGAGGAGCATCTTCAAAGTTGGCCCTGAGCCCAAGCAGCCAAACCCTGGGGGTGTCGGGGAATGCACTCAGGGCCCTGAAAACGTCTAACGCTTTCAAGAACTGGCTATAAGACAGTATTAAAGCAGATCAGATATAACTAGGTCGACCACACTTGGCTTTCTTTTCCTAGTGGTACATGTGCCTTGTATTTGGCAGACTACTGGGCCACAGCCTCCCTGTTTCCTTTTTACTCAGCCAACAGCTAAACCCACACTCATCTTGCTTTCAGACTAACGTTAGAGTCTCCTTTACACATACAGCTGTCACTGGTGATAAGTCACTTCAGGCTCACGTCAGCCTGCAAAAGTATTGTTTTCTTCTTTCCATGATAAAATGTAAGTCAGTGTTTCTTCAGAAAACAGGAATAGACAGGTAAGTGAAAGGAATGGGTATATGCATGTGTGTGCATGTTTGTGATTGTGTGGGCACGCATGTATGTGTTGTTTCCATTACTTTATACTCCCCAGTAAACTCTTACATCTGAGGAACTGAACTTTGATAATGGTATAAGCTATGTCGGTACCGCTAGGTTATTGTGCTGACATCACAATCTTTATCACATATACAACTTTTACAAATCATCATTAATGATAGATACTCTTCATTTTGAAACAATTTGGTATATGTGTTTAAGCCTTTCTGAAGAACTCTCTCTTTTTTTCTTTTTTATTTTCAGGAGAGTTAAGAAAACGAAAGCGCTATCTTATAACTGGATTTCTGTACAGAATTCCCCATAGCCAGACACAAACTCTGTGATGCTTTGCTTAAGCCCATAAAGGTAGAAATACGTGTTGCCTACACTCAGTCTCCTCTCTTCTTCCAGAATGGGGTAAAGGTCCACAGTTATCTGAAGAAACTGGCATATATTTTGTTTGCCTTTCCTTTAGCTACCAGAATTAAGAGCTATACCGCTTTCCTTCTTTGTTCATACCTTGCTTGCTTCTTGGCTCAGATTCTATTGTGCCATTTAAATGAAAAAAATACTATAATCAAAGGCACTTAATACTTATTTATAATTCAAGTGAAGGTCATAAACTCTGGACTTTTCTTTGTTTTTTTTTTTACTTTGTCAGGTTTGGATGTTTAAAATAATGAGTGGAATATTTGCATAAATAGGGATTATAAAGTAGACTGGATGCACAGACACATATTGTTTCATGATTAGATTCAAGGTTTACAGCATAGCCAAATAACTGAGGAAGAATATAATATAAAAAAATCTTAAGGAAATAAATTATTTTCAAAACACACAAGAAGACAGAATCAAATTAAGAAAGGAAATTGAAACTATCTCTTTAGATAGAGACAGGATTTGAGAACAGAGGAGAAGTTTCAAGCGCATGGATTAGAAAAGATAATAAGGTCCAGAACTATACCAGTGTTTGTGGACAGACTGTAGTTGACATAAAACAGGAAAAACAAGAATGAATTTTGAGGGTAGCTCATTCAAGATGATCTTCTGAGACAAATGTTGGGGAGAAGCTGAGAAAGGAAACGATAAACCTGAAGGAGACTAAATCTGTTCTGTGGGCAGTAAAGACAGAAACTGGAGCTCAGGAAAAAATCATGTCTTCATCAGTTTTGTGGATTTTCCTGAGGACTTAGCAATTGCTGTTATTTACACAGTCTTTGCCTTTGTCAAGAGTTCTCCCAATATGTAAGTTCTTAAAATGGCCAATTTGAACAATGTGTGATGTTATTTAATAGGGCCCAAGGCAGTGAGATAAAGTGAACTAAATTATTCTGGATCAGACGTTCTGCTACGTTTTTGCACTTAACATCTTATCTACTCTTTTAGCAATTATAGATCATTTCCATTTTAAAAATAGCATGTTCCTATACCATTATGCTAATGGTATTTTTTCTTGAAGTACCTGGGATAACATTCATGGCTTAATCTGTGTTCCTTGTGTAATCTCGTGACCTAAAGTTCTTATAGAAAAAAGCAATCTATAACCATACATTAACTAGACCATTTTAACTGAAAAGAGCAAGATCTACCATATAAGGGAGCATCTGGGCTAAAATAAGTGTAGCTTTTGACCATAGAGTACTGAAATATTACAACCCCTAGTAAAAGGCAACTGTACTCTAATTAACATGCTCTATAACTGAAGTCTAGTTATGTATCAGTGGGTAAATGAAGCTTAAAAAGGAATCAGGCAAACAATAAGGGAGGAAAAAAAGCCATTTACATTGCTTGGAAGAGTAAATCTCTGATGGTAATGGCTTGTATGTTACGGAAGGTCCAAGGTGCCAGGACGAGGAGAACCTGTTGCCTGCTAACCATGCTCAGGGATAGGTTATTTTCCCTAGATGTCTGGGAGAGCCTGAATCTCTAGTGGGTGCAGATTTTAAATTAAATTTTGACTCTGTGTGGTCCTTTCTTTACTACTGCTGACATTGGCTAACATGGTACATTAAGAATTCCCATGGCAGCCACAGGAAATTTTGGACGTAGGGATGAAATCCACAGCACTGTGCTGTCAGGTTCAAAACCTAAAAATTCCCCTCAAAAGTATTGCTTTTTAAGAAACAGTAATTAAATCTAAAAAGCTGGCTAAAAGGGAGCCACTGTTACCTTTTATGTTCCTGTGTACACTACAAATGTCAATTGTAAGTATGTAATACAGTACTACAAACACCTTCCAAGTAGCGGAAAAGAAAAAAAAAAAAAGAAAGTAATACTGTGCAGCTGTGGAGGACTTTATTTGATCTCACAAACACAAACTTTAGCAGTCATCTGAGGCACAGAAAAAAAAAAGTTTGGATGAAGTTTAGCAGATGCAAGAACAGTTTGTCAGGAGACAGGCAATAGGGTGTTTAGAGAAGTTACTCATTTTCCTAAGAGCTAAAGTAGGTCAAGACAAAAAAAAAATTGTCTGCCTCTTTTATGAAGAAATTGCATGCACAGGTACAGTAGTTACTTACAAGGGAAGTAAACTGAACTTGTAGCTAGCAGCTATAAGGATACATAAGTGTAAGAAATCCTTCTTTCCTGTAGCAGCCCTAAAATTCCCTTTGACACTGATTGGACATGGCACCTTGCACAGTAAACAATGCTACAATTACTTACGTTTTCTTGAAAAAACAAACCCAATCCCCTATGGTATTTTTAAGGCAACTCTAGGCCCAGTCTGTTCCACAGTAATAACCATCTTGTGGGGCAGCCTTTGCTCATCAATATTTGAAGGCTGCAGCTGAGGAAACAATCTGATCATGACAATGTAGAGAATTTGGAAAGACTGGGTAAAGAGAGGGAGATATTGATTCCTTTCCTGGCTTGCAGAAGTTTGCAAAAATAAGAAACGTTAAAAAATTTTGCAACCAATTGAAGATGCGTCTTCTAGGAGATTTTAAGATTTTTTGGACAATGCATTAAAGATTAGCTTGCCATTGCTGTGTGGCACTTTGAAACAAAAGCATATAATTTCTGCTGCTTTACTTACATTACCTATTAAACTTACACATTTCAATGCTTACTAAAAGCATTGTTTGGTGGTATGGGGGAAAGTCTTTTTACACATATGTAGGCTTTAGTCTGTGTTAAGAGCTTAAGTGATGCATCAGCTTCATCTGAGCATAATTTTCTTTGAAGCCAAACCTTAAATCCCTGCTGATAGAATCTGAGAGAGAAGTTTAGTCCTTGATACTCAGAGTGGTAAGAAAGGCACAAAGGTGAAAAAAGACATGGCAGAAAATCACAGCATCAAATATAGAGGGTCTGTCACAAAGGATGAGGGTGAGTAGTTGAGAGAAACAGTTAAGCATTGAGAATAATCAGAGAACAGCTAGAAAGGCCAAGAGAGACCCTGGAAGTCAGGGAGCATTAGAGATAGCTTAAGTGTGTCAAAGCCTAGCATACTGCTTCCTGGGAGTCCCAGGAAAAAAGATGGGAATCAAGATTTTCTCAAGGATTTGTAGCTTTAGGGGAGCTTTATTTTCAAAAAATCTCAGAAATTCAGTTTTCCTCTGGTGCATCTTCTGGTTTTGGAATTTGTGCCTAAGGGTTGTGCTCATCTGTCCTATAGGAACTGTTTCAAAGGCGCTTCTGGGTCTGCAGACAAATTATAAGTTTGCTGAGTGGGTATAGAAACACCGTCACTGTTATGTCAGGGAATAACACCTCAAGGGTGCTCATCCTGGACACTCACCTACCTACAGTAAGAAGCACTCCTTCTGACCTCCCACAAAAAACACTTGCAGCAGTAAATTGCAGAGCACTCAAGCAGCAATGATATGTCCTCATGCTGCATCCCACCACGGGCAGACAGTTATGTACACTGCATAGCTTCATTTCCATTATAAAACAGTAGATACGGCTTTTTCATTTTCCAGGCTTCGGACCCAGGAGGAGCAGGCCCAGGGACTTCCCAGGCAGTTCGTTACCCCTTCCACAGAGGAATGTGCTTTCACCAGGACAGCACTAAGAAAGTACAGCTATGACACCCACCCTTAATTTAGAAAAACAGTTTACTCCCCCAGGAAAAATTCAGTGTTTGTTGGAGATTAGCATTGCTGTGCTACTGAAACCCTCCTAGGAAGCAGAAGATCAGCAAAAGATGGCACTAGCTACTCATGGCATGGCTTTCTACCTCCCCTACCTTGAAAGGACAGAATGACTACAGACTTGGGTTTTGATGTTCATCATTCAAAATGAATGAGTTTAGTGAGATGCATTCAGTTTTCCCTCTGGAAAACGAAACCAGGAGATAATGATAGAATTAACTCAACTTTATTTATTGACCAGTAAGGAAACTGATTACAAAGGCTCTTCTAATGCTTTCCTTCATAAATGTTCTGAAAAAAAGTATTTACTGTAAATGAATCATCTGTTCCTACAGCTTATCCCGCAGCACACCATTTCTAGTGTCAATTCCAAACTTTTTGAATATTGTTAATAAATCTTTATTCTACTAGAAATATTTTGTTCAGTCATACTCATTTAGTCACTTACTGTTTTTATTCTATTAAGTGCAGGCTGTGGCAATTTTATATCAGCCCGTATGTTCGTACATTTTTTCCTTTTGTTTCGTTCTCCACTTTATAGGACTGTATGCTCTTTGAACTGAATCTCCTTATGCCTTTCTGCAACAATTACCATGACTGAAAATTCTGAGTTTGGCCTTTGAAAAACTTAAAAAATAACTAAAGAATATTTACAAAAAGCAAAGAAGGAAATAAAATCAGTCTTGCAACATGCTTTATAATATGTTAATTGGTGGCAACTGAAGATTAGTCTGCCCCACTTATTTTCTGCACCAGTTCCCGCTTGTGTAGTAAAATTGTTCTCCCCTTAGAGAAAATAGAATTGTGCTCTATGGCCCCAGTCTTGCAGACAGCTATCTCTTCCACTAACAGTTCCATTAGCTTCATTGAAACTACCTGAGTGAACTGATGTAGTTGGGTATGCAAGTCACTGGGAAATGGAAACTTTTGTTGTTTTGCAGTTTCTGGATGATATTCTGTCTAGGTTTTTCTTCTCTCCAAACCATCAGCGATTATTGGATCATGCAGCTACTTATACAAAATGGTTTGCATTGCTCATTCTCCGGTATGTCTAATTTGATGTTGATAATGCTCATAATTTATCATATTGTTAAATTTAGTTCTTTGCTGATAGCTGCAGCCGTTCTAGAAATGCAAATTACTTAAAAGCTGAGCTTTATTTCAAAACAAATAGGAAATACTTTCTTGTCCTCATGGATACAGAGAAAAAAAGAAAAACATGAAGATAAGTATCAGAGGACAATTAAAAGGATTTTAAAGTTGTTGTTATCATTTAGTCTTGTGTTTTAAGCCAATCTTGTTATAGTCAAAAATTTGTCTCATGGTTTCTTGAAATTTGAAGGCTGATGAGGGACCTTTACAGGCTTGAGGAGTGGGCCTATGTGAACCTCATGAAGTTCAACAAGGCCAAGTGCAAAGTCCTGCACCTAGGTCGTGGCAGTCCCCTCAATACAGGCTGGGGGATGAAGGGATTGAGAGCAGCCCTGCCGAGAAGGACTTGGGGGTACTGGTGGATGAAAAATTGGACAAGAGCCAGCAATGTGTGCTTGCAGCCCAGAAAA
The DNA here is from genome assembly GCF_965638725.1 of Aptenodytes patagonicus. NCBI lineage: Eukaryota > Metazoa > Chordata > Aves > Sphenisciformes > Spheniscidae > Aptenodytes > Aptenodytes patagonicus. Next base: position 33,879,928 of record NC_134951.1, on the reverse strand, counting down.
CCAGTTGTATCCTAGGCTGCATCAAAAGAAGCATGGCCAGCCAGTCAAGGGAGTTGATTCTTCCCCTCTACTCCGCTCTGGTGAGACCCCACCTGGAGTACTGCTTCCAGCTGGGGTGTCGCTGGTACAAGAAAGACATGGACCTGTTGGAGCGGATCCAGAAGAGGGCCACAAAAATGGTCAGAGGGCTGGAACACCTCTTCTATGAAGAAAGGCTGAGAGAGTTGGGGTTGTTCAGCCTGGAGAAGAGAAGGCTCTAGGGAGACCTTACTGTGATCTTTCAATACATAAAGGAGGATTAGAAGAAAGACTGAGAGAGACTTTTTACCAAGGACAAGGGGCAATGGTTTTAAACTGAAGGAGGGTATATTTAGAATAAACATAAGGAAAAAATCTTTTATGACAAGGGTGGTGAGGTACTGGAATGGATTTCCCAGAGAAGTTGTAGATGACCCATTATTCAAAGTGTTCAAGGTCAGGTTGTCTAGGGCTTTGAGCAACCTCATCTAATGAAAGATGTCCCTGCCCATGGCAGGTTGGACTAGGTGATCTTTGAAGATCCCTTCCAACCCAAACCATTCTATGAGTCTATCATATTGCACTGAAATTATTGTATATCATTTATTATTTTCATTAAGTATTGCTCAGAGCTTCCAGAAAGCTTGCTAAGAAGCACCACAAATAGTTGTAACAAAATACTTCAAAATCAATTTTTTAAACTATGTTTTGAAAAAGAAAAAATCTACTTAATTATTTAATGTTCTCAAACATATTTAAATTTCTGCATAAGATAATCATTTTCCTTATTCTTCCATCTACGCTGGTTCCATCCTCTATACTGACAGAGCATATGACCTCCTTTTGAGTGTCTTCCTGAATGCATCCTGTATCCTCCATGCAGAGATCACCAGCACACTGCTGTAGAAAGCTGCGGCCAGGAGCACCTAGTAGGATCAGGGAACAACCCATTGCACCTGGAGAGGAAGGATGGTGTCATAGTTTCAACTGATTCCTGAAAGCGCTATTGGATCTAGGTATGTAGAAACTGCAGTTCTTTTGGATCAAGGTAGGACATACTCATCTGACCAAACGCAGACATTTCTGTGTATGAACTAGTCACACAAGGTTCTCATTATGGTTAATGGAGAGAATCAGCAGAAAAACTCAGGGGAAAATGCATCTTAAATCAGAACCAGAGATTAAAGCATTTTATCCAAACTACATTTTTTGTCTACTAATTGTGGATTGATTCTAACATGGCTAAGTCTGAAATATGAGCTTATAGTATAAACATCTACAGTTAGGTGAGAGAAATCCCATTCATAATGCCTCTGAAGAAGGAGGAATTTGAGATCTGGGAATGGTAAATTGACACCAAACTGTTCTTCCAATATCCGGTTTGGATCTGTGGTTATAAAATGGTTGTGTTCAAGAACTACTTCTGCTAACTTGGCCAAGCATTTTGGTCTTGTTCTGTTAACAATTAGGCTAAACAGGAATGAAACCTTTCTAATTCTGAAAAAGTGTTTCTACATATTGTACTGCTGAGAAAGCTGTTCAGCAGAAACCCTGTAAATTAGGAAAATATCATAATTCTTTCTGGTTGTATAGAGAACACTGAAAACAGTAACTAAAAAAGAAAAAAAAAAATCAATGGAATGCCATCATCCTGAGATTTACTCATGGAAGGCTTCATTAATTTCATTTATTCGTTGTATAAAGTTGACTGTAAATAATAAAAATTTCAAAAGAAGTTGAAAAAAATAGGCATATGGGTATAAATGGGAACTTGGAGCCTAATCCCAGTGTCACCTTTGAAAGTCTCAACTATGCAAGCCAGTACTGTCAATTACTGCCAGTTGTTTTGAGAATACCATTTGGATAACATAATCATAATTTCATAAAATCCATCACTCTTCTACTTCATTGCCAGATCTCCAGTTTTCCAGTTTTCAAAAAAACTTTCTTATGCAATTCTTTATTATCAATATGAAACCTACGGATTAGTGGACTGTAAATATAAAATATAATCAGCAAACTGTAAATATGACATGAATATAAATATATTGAATTGAACGTCAAAAGAAATGGCCTGGTTTCTATAGTAGTTGTATCATTCCATTACACAGGAGATTTGCTAAAATACAAGAACACTCCTAACCTTCTGTTCTCTTCTTTTAAAAAGAAAGTAATACCAGAGTTTTCAATTATTTTAGTAAAGTGGTGTTGAATTATGATTAGGCCAAACAATGCAGGTCCAGCTTGCTTCAGAGGATGCAAAACTTAAATTTCATGTGCCTGAATGGGAGAAAAAAAAATTATATCCACAGCCTTATATTTCTTGTAGTTTCTGCTACTCTCCTGGATATGTTGGCTTGACTGATTTTCTTGAAAAGAGTCAACAATTTTTTTAGAATTATTTCCCACTGCACCTTTTGCCTCTTTTTGGATCACTATTTTTCAAGATCTTTTAGAATTTCAACATTTTAAAAGATAATTAAAAGCAGTTCCTTTTAAACAACTAAAAAGTTCACACTCCTTTGCTCCCTTTCCTTCACTATAATAACAGTGATAAAGATCAAAAGGAAATTTGTTATGTTTCTGTTGAACAGCTGCCTTGTTTCTGCAAAATAATATTGTATTACACCCTGAAAGCTTTTCTTATTCCAGATTAAAAATGCAAAAATATAACTTCTGCATAGTTGTGCTGTGTATTTTTCCATCTTCAGATAGATTGTTAGCAGTGAGCTAACTGACTGGGTGTCAATGAATTGGACAAGATCTTCCATAGGTGTTCATTTCCACAGCCATTTATAAAGTTCCTACATCAATCATATTCAATGGCATCTAATACTAGACAAGCAGCTCCAGGCTCTTAACAGACACGTTCTGTGTGCACAGTGCACTGAATCATGCCAAGAAGTCTCTGACAGCTCATTGCCACACACATTGGAGTTCCTGTTACTTTTCAGTGACTTGTAGCTAAACAAAGTTTTCAAGAACTTAGTCCACACAATGATTTTAAGAATTGGCATACCCTTTCTCCAAAAAGACGCTCTTCAGTCAGATCATAATGTAGCTCCACATCAGTGTCTAGGTGCAATGCACAGACAGATTCTGCTGATTTTGTACTAAGTAAATGGTGGGGAGGTACTGAGAGAAAATCACAGAAATTCTTTGTAGAGTTGGGAAAAATTATCATTTAAGTTCAAATAAGGCCAAGAGAATCAAGTAGCATAAGAGCCATTTTGACCAACTGAACTGGGCCTCTCAGTAGTATCAGATTCTGTACACGGATATGCTCTTTCACATTATTGCTTTCATTCTGAAATATTCCTAATCACTACATTACTGGTCTGTAGGCACCTGCCTCTGAAATACATGGAGATGCATTTTACGGTCTAATAGTGTATATTAAGAAAGGAGGACAACTCTACATTTTTTATTGTACCTCTATTCTTTTGGAAACCCATTGGCCCCTCACTACAAGAAGGACGTTGAGGTGCTGGAGCGTGTCCAGAGAAGGGCAACAAGGCTGGTGAGGGGTCTGGAGCACAAGTCTTATGAGGAGCGGCTGAGGGAACTGGGACTGTTCAGCCTGGAGAAAAGGAGGCTGAGGGGAGACCTCATCGCTCTCTACAACTACCTGAAAGGAAGTTGTAGCGAGGTGGGTGTTGGTCTTTTCTCCGAAGTAACAAGCGATAGGACGAGAGGAAATGGCCTCAAGTTGCGGCAGGGGAGGTTTAGATTGGATGTAAGGAAAAATTTCTTTACTGAAAGAGTGGTGAAACATTGGAACAGGCTGCCCAGGGAAGTGGTGGAGTCCCCATCCCTGGAGGTATTTAAAAGACGTGTAGATGAGGCGCTTAGGGACATGGTTTAGTGGGCCTGGTGGTGTTGGGTTGACGGTTGGACTCGATGATCTTAGAGGTCTCTTCCAACCTCAATGATTCTATGATTCTATGATTCTATGATTGTGTTTTGGACTGTTTGAATTAAAATGGACAAATGATGAGAAAATGTTTACTAGGGAATGATCTGCTGGGGTTGAGGGCTAGAGTTAATTTAAAATATCTTTTCTATATTGAGATTCTTTATTACTTGAGGATACTATAAGCTTGAAATAATAGTTCGTTCTTAATTTATCTTAAGCTACATAATACAGATAAGGCACTGAAAGTTAAAAGCACACCTTTTCATTTGTTTGCAGTGTGGACATACCCTCTGGGGCACGGTAAAATAGCCCAAAAGAAGATGAAGTACTCCCTGTCTGCCAGAGGATGCTATAAACCCTTAAAGTAAGAGGTACTATTTTGAGAGGATGCATGAAAAACAAACAAGTGGAAAAGTCCTTGCAGACACTACAGCCTTTTTTTTTTTTTTAATAAGGAAACAGCATTGATTTGTATTCCTTCTGGATTTGTTCCGTTTGAAAAATAAATTGGATCTTGAAACAAAGGCCTGAAACAGATTCTAAAATAACACTGTTTCTGTCCTGGGGTGCTGAAATAGCCCAACAGCATGCATATAGTCTTCTACACTATTTTGGTTATTAATAGAAAAAAATATTATTTCTTTCTCATTTACAAACTTTAACTTAGTCTGTGAAATATGCCACAATGAAGAGGCCTGTTCTCAAATAAAACCCTGCTTTTGAATGCGTGCCATTTGACCAAGATGCCTGTAAAGTGCTATTATAATGTCTAGGCAAGTTCTTTTTGTGACACTCAGTCCCGTGATATCTTCCAGCTTTCCTTCCCAAGCTTATTTGAGCTTGCTGTCAGATAATTTACACAGGCTTTTTGATAATATTCCCTGTTAGACTTTTGATTCTCTTGGTATAGACATACTTTCTCATAATCACTTTCTATTTGCAAATGAAAAATTCAAAAATCTTCAATGTTATCAATTATTTTCATTATAATATATATTTTTTTTTTTTACGTGAAAAATTTCCCTGGTTTTAGGGTATGGAGGGGGGTATTGCATGCATTTATTTTCCAAGTCTTAATTCAACATTTAGTGAACAAAGCTCAGATTCCAGGGAGTTCAAATCCCTATATGACTAACATCAGGTAGTATCACAGAGAGTCAAGTACTCTATATTATTTTCTTCTCTTCAGCTTTTCTTATTGACACTTAGCGTCTTGGAATTATTGTGTTGTGCTTACATCTGACTCTAGTTTTCATAAAACTGGCAGATCGAATTTGTTGCTTTGTACAACTCGTGACGAACTACTTGACAAAGAGTATCAGCTTCTGTTGTTTTCTTGTATGATTGTCTGTGTGCTTCCTGAAATAATCCCAACTACATCACACGTTGGAACTTTAAGCTCCTTTTAAATTTCCTTAGAGAATTATAAAATAATGGTTTTTTCCCAAGGTTGGAGGGACAATTAGAATATTGACTTTGATGTCCTCTGTAATAGAGGCCATAGCCCATTTCTTGTAATATCATTCTTTATCACAGCATCTGTAACTAGACTTTGCTTAGAATATTTATCATTATTTAGTTTTACTATGGAGTTTTAAAAGAGTAACCATCTTTTAAGATAAGTAAAAAAGGCTGACAAATAGAAAAAAAGTAAAGGTTCCAAATAGAATTTCATCTCATTTGCTTGAAAAGAGTTATTCTGCAATATTTTTGAATTGTAAAGTTTCATTCTGGGTGCAAATTCATATTAGAACATGTATAATTTGGTCTTGCTTGCCTAACTGTCGACATTTTAACAGGATGGAATTTACTGAAACTGCTTGCTTATCACATTAATTTCTAATGCCATCACAGTATTTCTTTTGAAAAGGTTTAACACTTTGGAAAACCACTGACATTTGGTTTGTCTCAGTGAAGTAAGGTATTTCTGAGCTCATATCAAAATAAACTAAACTTACAGTTGCTTCATCTGTGATATTTTTTCTAGGGTTTAGGTATCATAACATGTATTTAGTTACTGATAGGATTATTCCTGCCAATGCACAAGTAACATTGTTGAGTCTAATGAACTCTTAATGAACTTTTGTTATCATCCACATACCAAAAGATGCTTCTTTTCTCATACATGCATGCCATCTCATATATTTTCTAAGAAATATCCCTGACAATTTTAAGAGGGTAACTTCTGTATTCTAATTCTGAAAAACTTCACTTGTGAATTTCTATTTGCTGTTCTCCTGTGACTTTGACATGTCAGGGGCATATTCTACTTATGAATAAATCAGTGAAAAAAACCCTCTAGCCTTTGAAGAACAACTTTCAGCTTGGTGAATGCAAGTGTTTTACAGAGCCAGTTGGTATCTGGCCAATAGCCTAAAACTTAAAATTTTTGTTATAACGATCCTGTTTTCTTTTTTCTTGGACTTAAAACACTGTCAGTGATCTGTGTGATCCTTAAGGAATTTATCTGCTTCACACCAGTGTAGAGGAGTATTTCATGCTTCTCAAATTCAGCTCAGCTCTCATGACTTGGCTATAAAGTTGTGGTGGGTTGACCCTAGCCAGCAACTAAGCCCCCACACAGCTGCCCACGCACCTCTCCACCAGCAGGATGGGGAAGGGAATCAGAAGAGCAAAACAGAAAAATCTTGTGGGTTGAGATAAAGACACTTTAATAGGGAAAGCAAAACCTACATGTGCAAGCAAAGCGAAATAAAGAATTCATTCACCAGTTGCCATCAGCAGGCAGAAGTTTAGCCATTTCCAGGAAAGCAGGGCTCCATCACACATAACGGCTACTTGGGAAGACAAGGCCATAACTCCAAACATCCCCTCCTTCCTCCTTCTTTCCCCAGCTTTTATTGCTGAGCATGACATCATATGGCATGGAATATCCCTTTGGTCAGTTGGGGTCAGCTGTCCCAGCTGTATCCCCTCCCAACTTCTTGTGCACCCCCAGCCTACTCACTTGGGGGACAGAGTGGGAAAAAGGAAGAAAAAAAAGATAACCTCAGTGGGTTTTCTTGGGGGGGGGGGGGGGCAGTGTGAGAAGCAGAAAAGCCCTTGATACTGTGTAAGCATTGCTCAGCAATAGCCAAAACACTGGTGTGTTAACATCGTTTTGGTCACAGATCTGAACTACAGCACCATAAGGGCTTCTGTGAAGAAAATTAACTCCATCCCAGCCAGATCCAGGACAAAAGTCAAATTCCCTCTTGTTTTTTCTGGGCCTGGTTATTAAAAACTTTGATCCATATCATTCCATAAGAAAAGTAGAAGGTAGCGACAACTGACAGCTGAGACAGTTTTCGGGCAGTTATGGCTTTTAACTTCATCAGCCCAAGATGACCCTAGATGTCAGGTCTCACACTTCTCAGGCAAATGCTGTAAGTACCAGGCAAATGGTGGCCTCCTCATTCCCTTGCAGAGCACCTCAGAAGCAGATCAGCCCCTTCACGTTTTTGGACTTTGTTCTTGTTTTTCTCTCTCATTACATCAGGACTGCACATCAGAGATGTGCATTGTTCTGGCAAGCTGAAACGTTTAGAAAACTGACTTGGTTTTATGTGTTTTTTAGACTGTGGATTCACAAATAGACCTGAGTGTTGCAAGACTGACCAGTACAAGGTTTTAGCACAGTTTCTCAGTGATTAGGGTGTTTGTCCAAGACCTGATTTCTGTGTTTTCCCCAGACTCTGCCTTTCCAGGCTCAGAAGCCTTGCCTTTTCAAGCCGTGAACTGTGCTGTGGTTGGTGGGAGGCTTATGTCCCTTCTCTTGAACAAATATGAAATTGCACAGCAGGAGAAATATGTTGCACATTGCAGGACATTGCACATCAGCCAAGGAAGAGAAAAAAGAACCATTACGCAGTGAAAATTAGCCTATGTTGAAGTGAACAAATGATTATCAGGGCATATTTCAAACTACAGCAACTAGATTATGTAAAAATTATATTCATGAGCTCTTCTTTTAGCATTTTCAACTTTGCTCCCCCCCCGTGTAAAAAAAAAAAAGAAGAGAAAGAAAAGGAAAAAACAATGTAACCCTCAAACTTGTTGATACCACTGTAAAATTGAGCCATGAGCCAGGAAGCTCTTGAATTAGTAAGTTTGATTTTCATCAAAATCAGATTAATTTTGCTAGGAAGAGCGACCTCAGATGCTAGAATTAGGAGAGGATATTTTTTCTGTAAGTGCATATTTTTCTTTAAATAATTAGTCCTGAAATATGTTTTTCAGTTAGACTTCCTAGAGTTCCACTGATTTCAGTGGTGATTTCAGTGGATTTTTCACAGACTTAAGGATATTGTCAGATCGATCAGTTACTCTACAGGTCTAAAAGCACTTTCTCATATTGACATTTTTAATGTATTTTATCATTAAGTAGAAAGGCAGGAAAAGGCTGCAAGAGAGAAGCCATCCTGTTCTGGAGCTTCATTAGCACCAATAAATCCTGTTGCATGTAAATGATCTGAAAAACTCAGAGCAATTAGCTTTTCCTTTTAACTTGGGTGTTTTAGTGCAGATTGGTAGCTAATCAAGCTGGGAAATTGAAATACAGTGTGTAAAAAAATTGTTTATGAGTAATATTGTAAACAAGAATTGCAGATAGTTCTGTACCTGCTTTAGTGGTATAATAAAATAAGCAGTGAAATCAGCATTGCATCCGTTTAGGTGTAATTGTACAAATTGCTAGCTAATCAGAGTGAGAAAATTGAGCCAGGGCTTGGGAGAACAATGCTGTGTGCTATTAACTTGGTGTTTAACTATGTATTTAAAACATTTGGAGATGAAGAATTTTTTTAAAATAAACATAGATTTATTTTGTTATAAGAAGTGTGCCTGATTCTGAGTTTGTTTCATTAGTGTAATCCAGAGGAAATTCTACTGATATTTGTGAAGTTAATTCAAACACAAACTGATGTAAGCAATATGAGAATCAGCACCATTTACTTTATTGTTTTCTGCTGTGTTAAGCCATAGGCATTTCATTAAAAATGCAAAACTGGTCAAATGCATAAAATTCCCACAAATAAACAGCTCAGTTTATCAGGCCAGCTGCAGTCAGCAGTTTAATGGATTTTGACATGCTCAACACAGCAGGGACTTAACTGGAGCCATGTAAGCCTGGCTCAAAGGCTTGTGAACTTTTCAAGAAGTTCAGAAAAGCTTGAAAATTCATGAGATAGGGAAGGATTGACTTGATACTTCTTTCCTGTAAATTCTGTTTTATTTAAAGTTTTACATGCTCTAGTGCTGTGCATTAATGTGTGAACTATCCAGCCTTGTGGATGCAACCTGATGGTTTTTATTTTTAAGAGGTATGACACAAAGTAAAGCTCACCCATATTGATCTGATAAAAACATTTAAATACTGCTGTCATTTACCTGTCCCACAGTGGTACTTTTTAAAGGCTCTACTGCTCTACTAAAAACATCTCTGCATGTTATATCTATTATATTCACAGAAATAACATAACAAACATGTAAAAAGAAAAATAATCATCCTGTAATCATGTATTCATAGTGCCGAAAGGAACTTAAGCAGGTGACCTAATCCTTTTAATACCCCAGACAGCAGCAACTTTCCCTCAGTTATTTCTAACAGATGTTAGTTCAGCTCACAAGAAAAAAAAAGTGATGAGATGCTACAGTCTCACAAGCAATCTTCACTAACATTACCATGACACAGTTTTTTCCTAAATGTAAATTTATACTTCTTTGAAACTTAAACCCATTATTATTTATTCTATCCGCTGTGGTCATAAATAGAGTATTCCTTTCTTTCCAACAGCAGCCTTTTATATTTTTGAAGGCTATCTCAATGCACCCCAGTCTTCCTCAGGCTAAACAATTCCAATTTTTTCAATGTTTTCTCATAGGTCATGTTTTCTGGACCTCTGATCATTCTCATTGCTCTCCCCTATATTGTCTGGACCCAGTGTTTCAGCCCTGAGGCCTACCAATAACAAGTAGAGGGAAAAAATTACTACATGTATCTTACAGGCAATGCCTCTCTTTATATATCTCATGATAATCTCTGGGGTTTTTTTTTGTGGTGGTTTGTTTTGGTTGGGGTTTTTTTTTTGGCAGCATTTTGAATCATATTCTGATCATGATCTACTACAACCCCTGCATCCTTCTATACAGAACTGTTACCTAACCAGATGCTTTTGAAACAAGTTTATGCAGATGATTAATCACTTGGCACTTGTTTGTGTTGAATTTCATCCAATTGTTTCTTCAAATTCTCAAAATGATTTTAAATTTTCTTTCAATCCAGCAGCATATAGGCTATCCCTGTTGGCTTAAACTTTTTGGAACAGTTAATAAGAACATCCTGTACTTAGTCAACAAGGTCACTGATGAAAATATTGAATGATGCCTCACTCAAGACAAGAGAAATTAAACTTGACAGAGAAAAAGATAACTATTTTTAAGCACATAGATTTCATTAGTAATAAGGTGGATACACACACATGTAAATGTAAAAGTCTATGGGGCCAGATGGGATCCACCCAAGGGTACTGAGGGAGCTGGCAGAAGTGCTCACCAAGCCACTTTCCATTATTTATGGAATATCAGCAGTCCTGGCTAACCGGGGAGGTCCCAGTTGACTGGAAGTTAGCAAATGCAACGCCCATCTACAAGAAGGGCCAGAAGGAGGATCCGGGGAACTACAAGCCTGTCAGTCTGACCTCAGTGCGGGGGAAGGCTATGGAGTAGATCATCTTGAGTGCCATCACATGGCACGTACAGGACAACCAGGGGATCAGGCCCAGTCAGCATGGGTTTATGAAAGGCAAGTCCTGCTTGACTAACCTGATCTCCTTCTATGACCAGGTGACTCACTTAGTGGATGAGGGAAAGGCTGTGGATGTTGTTTACCTGGACTTTAGTAAAGCCTTTGACACCATTTCCCACAGCATTCTCCTAGAGAAGCTGGCTGCTCATGGCTTGGATGGGCATATTCTTTGCTGGGTAAAACACTGGCTGGATGGCTGGGCCCAGAGAGTTGTGGTGAATGGAGTCAAATCCAGTTGGCGGCTGGTCACAAGTGGTGTTCCCCAGGGCTCAGTATTGGGGCCAGTTCTGTTTAATATCTTTATCAATGATCTGGATGAGGGAATTGAGTGCATGCTCAGGAATTTTGCAGATGACACCAAGTTGGGCGAGAGTGTTGATCTGCTCGAGGGTAGGAAGGGTCTGCAGAGGGACCTGGACAGGCTGCATCGATGGGCCGAGGCCAACTGTATGAGGTTCAACAAGGCCAAGTGCCGGGTCCTGCACTTCGGCCACAACAACCCCATGCAGCGCTACAGGCTTGGGGAAGAGTGGCTGGAAAGCTGCCCAGCAGAGAAGGACCTGGGGGTGTTGGTCGACAGCCGGCTGAACATGAGCCGGCAGTGTGCCCAGGCGGCCAAGAAGGCCAATGGCATCCTGGCCTGTATCAGAAATAGTGTGGCCAGCAGGAGTAGGGAAGTGATCGTGCCCCTGTACTTGGCCCTGGTGAGGCCGCGCCTTGAATACTGTGTTCAGTTTTGGGCCCCTCACTACAAGAAGGACATTGAGGTGCTGGAGCATGTCCAAAGAAGGGCAATGAAGCTGGTGAGGAGTCTGGAGAACAAGTCTTATGAGGAGCGGCTGAGGGAACTGGGGTTGTTTAGCCTGGAGAAAAGGAGGCTGAGGGGAGACCTCATCGCTCTCTACAACTACCTGAAAGGAGGTTGTAGCGAGGTGGGTGTCGGTCTCTTCTCCCAAGTAACAAGCGAAAGGACGAGAGGAAATGGCCTCAAGTTGTGCTACGGGAGGTTGAGATTGGATATTAGGAAAAATTTCTTCACCAAAAGGTTTATCAGTCATTGTAACAGGCTGCCCAGGGAAGTGGTTGAGTCACCATCCCTGCAGTTATTTAAAAGACATGTAGATGTGGTGCTTAGAGACATGGTTTAGTGGTGGACTTGGCAGTGTTAGCTTAACTTTTGGACTTGATGATCTTAAAGGTCTTTTTCAACCTAAACGATTCTATGATTCTATGAAATAAATATGTAGAAATATGTATGTGTATTTAATTACGTTCTCTTCAGGTTTTATGTTATGAAAATTTTAATATTCAATACAAGGATAATTAAGAAAAAACACAAATAAAAGTTGAGTTGAGCCCAAGTCTCTTTGCTGTCTATTGGGATAATTAATTAAGATTTAATATATCCGACCCTAGGTTACTCATTTATTTGTGTTGATATCTCTTCACCATCTCCCCTCCCATTTTGTTACTGTCTTAGCCTAAATTACTTCAGCACCCATTTCAATCTAAGAAACCTGCAGGAAGAAATGCAGTAACAAGAATGTGTAATATTGTGACATCTACAGTGTTGTAATGGCCAAAAAGTTGTTAATAAGAAATAGATAATGATTGACGATGGAAAAATAGAGCAGAAATTGTACAGCCTTGGGGTAAGTCAGAGAGAACAAACGAGAAAAGGAAGGAAGAGAAGGCAGCTGTCAGTAACCAGACACCATCACCAATTCTTCAATTATGTTGTGGGCACCATCAGAAAGCCGGACTATAGAGACATATATGTGATCAGCTTTGCTTTGTAGTAGCCCATCTGTATAATGCCAGTCTATCACTTTTTCACAAGAAGTCTCTCTTTAAATCAGAACTGAGCCCCTACAATATTTTCCTTGAATATTCAGTAGCACTGCTAACACTACAGTATACTGGAGCATCTACAGTTTTTTATTGCATTGTTTATTTGCTCTTGCTGTATGTAGGGAATGATATTTTTATTAAGAAATCAAAGGTTATATTGCACAACCTAAGAAGAAATTGGTTTGCACAAAAACAATAACGACATTTCTCTCTTGTAACTGAATGGCAAGTTAGTAGAAACAGTACCTGGTCAGTGGATTCCTCTGAATGACTTAAAACAAGAGAGAAATAGGAAATTGGGTTGCATGCTTAAAGATTGGAGTATATTATTCACTTCTGAAATACTTAGCATTATAAGTCTGTGATATTTTAAGCAGGTGACTGTAATTTACAGATCTCCCATAGGACTTGTTTTTTAGGACATTATTTTCCTGCCTTTAGTAGAGAAATTGTTTTTGTATGGTGACTAAAATAAAACTCAAACCAAATTAAACCAGGATATTTTGTGGGAATATGGGAATATGGGAACAACTGGTAAAGAGCAAGATACCGGGGTAAGGACATAAATAAAAATCTTTTAAGGAAAAAAAAAATTAGAAGCAGAATTTCTGTGGAATCAGATACTACAAGCAGAAGGGTTTTAAGGTGAAGATTACTCCCTTCAAACTATGACAGTTCAAAGTGATGAAAATCCAAATATTCATACCATGAATTAAAGCTGTAAAAAATGGGGCTATAAAACAGGAATCTGTTCTACAAGTAGAATGATTTAATGTAGAATCATCACAATGGTAACATACAAAAAATACATAAAGAAACAATCCCTGCAGGAGGACATACACTTCTTTGTTTGTATTATACAGAGAAAAAAGGGAAGTGATTCAAATGTAACATTTCATGGCCCACCACATACCTGTACTAATTGATTTTTGGAAATTTTTTTGAGCATCAGAAAGCAGCCCCAGAAAGCAAAACTTATTCCACTGTTCTTCTCTCAGCAGTTTCAGACAGAGCTGTTACTGCAGTATGAAAATAGAGAGTATAATCTGTAGCAAATATGGCTAAAAGTGGGCTTGAAAGGCCCTTCTATCCATTTGCTTCCTGATCCTATACTGACACTCAGAATACCCTATGAGAGACATAAATTGCCAATAGGTTGAGGTAGTCTTAACTGGGTTAGAGCACCAGAGAATGCTCTAAGTAATCAGATGGAAAACTTTCACGGTATAGTCATGTTAGGAACCTCCCCCCCCCCTTCCATTCTGAGCCTCCTTCTCTTCCAAAAACCCATAAAGATCATCTAATTTTTCTTCAAGCAGAAACATATGTAGAAATGTAAATCAATTAAAATCACTGAACCTTGGTTTTACACAGGATCAGCTTACACTAGCAGAAGCTATTCCTGGCTTTTATATATAAGAAAAGGTGTAAACATGATCAAACTTTTTATTATTTGAACTTACCTTTGGCCAGCAATTTTCAACTCTATTTGGTATAATTAAAAAAGAAAAAGAAAAGATTAAGGAAAAATTTGGAGGCTAAGGCCAGATGAGTAGAACGAACATTTAATTAACATCTCAAAATGAGAGATCATCTGGTTGAAATGAGAGAAATGGTTCTGAATTTTTTTTTAATAAGGTCTACAAAAGTCAGAAGAAATACAACAACTGCAAATGAAAAAGAAGTGAACATGGAAGAACTGTTCAGTGCCCATCAGTAATAAATGACATTTGTTTTACTAGTATATTAGAGATTATGTTCCTTAACAATGACAGGGTTAGGTGTAGCTCTCTGGAAGGAGGGAGATATTGTTTCTTTGCTTCTGTTTGTCTGTAGCCAGGGAAGGAAAGCTCCAGGAGGCTGTAAAGTGTAGTAGAAGTCATGAAGGAGATCTATCCCAGGGTTAGGAGCCTGGAGCTGAAGCAGGTACAATACCATTTTGAGGAGCAGGGAGTAGACAGTCAGAGGTCAAAAATTCTAGGAAAGATTCCTGAAGGATCAGAAATTATTTTGAAGCATTTGCTGACTTGACATGCTGCCATACCATCTCAAGAAAGCAAACTTAAACAGCAATGGCATTGCGAAAACCTGGAGGGGTATGGAGCACTAAAGTATGAGAGTTGTGTTTCAAAAAACCTAAAGAGCATAGCTTACATAGAAATGTATTATGATGATGAAGAGACCCCCAAATACAGTGTCCAAATTTTATAGACAAATAGTTGAATAGATTGGAGGTCCTGAACAATGAATTTAGAGACAGATTATTTGTAGGTTCCTTTCTCTCAAGTGTCAAATTAATGCAGCATTTAAAACTTGGAGAGTTAGGAAAGGGCACTATTTATTTACTGTCCTCTCATTTGGATTACAAGGCACTCCAATAGTGTTCCATTGATTAATGGATATTCTTTGAAGAGATATGAAGGGTATACAGCTGCATATTTTAGTGATTTGCCTGTATCTAACACCACTTGAAAGAAGCATCTAGAACATCTGGAGGAAGTGCTCCAAGAGATCAGAGACTGTATTAAATTTAGGCTGATCTACAGAGGAACAAAAATAAATTAAACCTGTATTTTATGCTAAAAGAAGGGATGCTAATGTTTACAAGTCCAAACTATGCTAGACAGTCCACTGCAAGAAGCCATTAGTAAATAGGAATGTGTGGAAAAATTATTCTTAACTTTTCTACATTTAATGTGTTTATCAGTCAAACTGAAGGTGATCTGGAGAAATGAATAAGCTAGACCTGCCAGGCAATGAAGATAACCATCTGTGAATACAGGGCTTCAGAGCCCAGATTTGTTGGCTGTGTGCATAGCCCAACTCAAATATTTCAAGAATCAGCACGGGAACAGTTTTTCTAAAAGGAAAGAAGCAACAGACATAAATGCAAAATTGTTTCTACAGGGACAAGCTACAGTAGAAAAAGCACTTATGGATGTAGAATCATAGAATCATAGAGTAGTTTGGGTTGGAAGGGACCTCTAAAGGTCATCTAGTCCAACACCCCTGCCGTGGGCAGGGACATCTTTCATTAGATCAGGTTGCTCAGAGCCCCGTCCAACCTGACCTTGAAGGTTTCCAGGGATGGGGCATCCACCACCTCTCTGGGCAACCTGTTCCAGTGTTTCACCACCCTCAGCGTAAAAAATTTCTTCCTTAGATCTAGTCTCAATCTAGCCCCCTTTAGTTTAAAGCCATTCCCCCTTGTCCTGTCGCAACAGGTCCTGCTAAAAAGTTTGCCACCATCTTTTTCATAAGCCCCCTTTAAGTACTGATAGGCTGCAATAAGGTCTCCGCAAAGCCTTCTCTTCTCCAGGCTAAACAACCCCAATTCTCTCAGCCTTTCTTCATAGGAGAGGTGTTCCATCCCCCTGATCATTTTTGTGGCCCTCTTCTGGACCCACTCCAACAGGTCCATGTCTTTCTTATGCTGAGGGCTCCAGAGGTGGACGCAGTACTCCAGGTGGGGTCTCACCAGAGCAGAGTCGAGGGGCAGAATCACCTCCCTCGACCTGCTGGCCACGCTTCTTTTGATGCAGCCCAGGATACGATTGGCTTTCTGGGCTGCGAGCGCACATTGCTGGCTCATGTCCAGCTTTTCATCCACCAGGACCCCCAAGTCCTTCTTGGCAGGGCTGCTCTCAATCCCTTCATCCCCCAGCCTGTACCAATACTGGGGGTTGCCCCAACCCACGTGCAGGACCTTGCACTTGGCCTTGTTAAACCTCATGAGGTTCACACGGGCCCACTTCTCGAGCTTGTCCAGGTCCGTCTGGATGGCATCCCATCCCTCTGGTGTGTCAACCGCACCACTGAGCTTGGTGTTGTCTGCAAACTTGCTGAGGGTGCACTCAATCCCACTGTCGATGTCATTGATGAAGTTATTAAACAGTACCGGTTCCAATACGGACCCCTGTGGGACACCACTCATCACCAGTCTCCATCTGGACATTGAGTTGTTGACCACTACCCTCTGGGTGCGATCATCTAACCAATTCCTCATCCACCGGACAGTCCACCCATCAAATCCATACCTCTCCAATTTAGAGAGAAGGATGTTGTGGGGGACTGTGTCAAAGGCCTTACAGAGGTCCAGACAGATGACATCTGTAGCTCATGTAAAAGGCTAATGGAATGTTCTAGGTCAGATTTGTATGTAGACCATTTGGCTTTGTTTGAAGATTGCAGAATATAAGAGATTAATTTTCTGGGACAACTGGGCACCATGGCATTCAGCATTTAAGATAATCCAGAAAACAAAAGTAAGGATAGAGTCCCATGGTTAGCCTAAAGGAGAAGAACAAATTAACTAGTAATGCATTGCTGTATAGGTTGGAGAGGAACAGATGTCCTAAACAGCTGCTTTTGATTATAATGTTGAAGTGAACCCAATGCATTCCTGGAGAGTGAGATGCTGCACTGGAGACAGGTAGGATTCCTAATGGAGACACACAAAAAACATGCTTCAAAGAAGGCAAGAAGAAAGAGGATATTTGACAGATGCAGAAGTGCGGCCTGCTTCTTAACAGGCTTGGATTTTGCTGGATATGCAAAAGATTTTGTGAGTCTAAAAGAGACTAGTAGTGAACTAGAACCAATCTACTCCTTTCTAAAGAGCTTTTATTAGTCTCTTCTGGCTTCCTGTCTCTGCTTCTTTTACAACCAGCAATGGCTAGATCATCCCAGGCCACTTGACATGCCAGGCAGCTTGTGACCTAAGTCTGAGGCTCTAGATACTCTCCTTTCTGCCTAAACTCTTAACTACTTGCTAGCAATCAACCTCAGTCTCCCTTAATGACAAAGTGCAAGAGCAATGGAATATGACCAACCAATGAAAAAAAGTCACCTTCCCATTTAGTGCCCATTAGCACTTGGTCTTGCCCCAGCTATTGTAAAGGATAATTGAATTGTTTAATTTGTAGCTGGATTGTTTTAGCAGATTTTTCCTCTCTACTCTCATTATTGAGTGATACTTAACTCACATAAGAGTAATTTAAACTGAAAATCTCCCTTTGCTTTGCATAAAACTGAGCCCAGTTGCTTTATAATGAGTAAATAACCAATGTAGTGCTTTAATCATTGTTGTTTTACACCTGAAAACTGCTATGTAAACTACATAAACACCTCTATGCTCTGTTACATATGTCACTTTCATTTTCTGTAGTAAGTGTTTAATTAGACTGGCATCTGAGAAGCTAACTGAAATCCATTTACTTTCATCTGGCATGAACTAAACATTGACACTAGATCTCTGTGAATACTAAAAAGACTGCCTGATTAAGATAAGCCATAACAAAACCAGAACAAAAGGATTCTGATACAATCCTGATTACAAAGGAAATAGGTTTAATGCCAGTGAAATAAATGAGTGGAAGTATTACCTTTGTTGAGCGTTATCATTCTGCCTTTTAAACTTCTAACATCTCTCCTGGACTGCCACTCTAAATCAAGATAATTTTTATATAAATGAGATTAAACAAATTCAGAATAATTGTTTTCCAAGGTGTGTTATTTAATGGAGAGTGCAGGTAAAATACGGAATTAGATATCCCTATTAACACTCATTAGGAGGCAATAATGATGGACTATGCATTGATCAGCAAAGGAAAACATACAATACACCATTCTTTGATTAATGGGAAGACTGCTTGTAGCATGTTCCTTCTGCAGCTGTTCTTGCCTTTACTGGGATCATGTATCCTGTTTAATGATATAACTCATAAAATGAGTACCCCCTACTTCTATATTTAGCATGGTAATGTTAACCCACCAGCACAGCCAAGCAAAATGATGAAATAATGTGGCTGAGTTCCCGGTATAGCGGATGGAGACAATTAGATACCTCTAAGACATTAATTGTCCCTCTTGATATGTGAGCTCCTCAGGGGAGCCAAGACCACTAAGAGCAGGGTGTGACTGAACTTCAGAGAAACTGAACTCCAGAGCCTGAACCCTAGACTTAGAAACTGTAAGGAGACAACTTCTGTCTATTGGGAAGCCAGCATGGGTGAGGTCTTCTCCTGAGGACAAATCCTTAACTAGATGAACCCCTATGTCCTTTGTGTAAAACCAAGAAAAATTAAATATTATGTACAGTAATTCAGTGATGAGGCAATACACAGGTATAGGTGAGTAGGCAATAGAAGAGTCCGTGTGTAAAAATGCCCTCAAACTTGGGTATGAAAGCCAGGTCATGGTTTTCTGGGAAAGAAGAAATCAGATGAGGGAGAAAGAGAGTCTACAAGTAATCAAGAGGAAACAGTTCAATGGCCTGGGCTCCTCTACGTACTTTGTGCCTGGGTGATGTGATGCGGGAATTTAAATTAACCTGCATAGGGAATTTCTGTTGCCTTCAGGGTTACATAGCTGCAGTACTGTGGGGTTTCTAGTACTTTGTAATTAGGTAAATTTAAATGCCTATTTTTAGAACCCTAAATAGATGTTTTGGATTTTGTCCTAAGCAGCTGCAAACTGTTAAGCCATTCCACAGAGTTTTAAATATATGAGGCTGAGAAAATGCTTGGATACAACCAGTGAATACTTGAAATTTTAAGTGATATAACTGTCATGCAGTATATGTAGCTCAAAAAATAAGAATAACAGCTCATTAGTCTCTTCTTCAATAGCTATTGACAATTTCAGTCACAAAAGGGTATGTATAGTATGGACTTTGGTTATGGCACTGAAACATGGCAGAGGAGTCAGGAACGTACCTTGAAGCCAACTAATGGGTACAAAGATGACTGTGGTAGCTTCTCTGCCTAATAGGGAGTAACAGGAGAGGCAGAAGGCAGTTGTAGCTGCTTATTAAAAGTGTAGCAGGACCTAGGGGAAAGTGTTAGTTTTTGGACTGAGACCTGATTTTTGCAGGATTTTCTAGAGACATATGAAACTAGATTGGCTTTATTTCCAAAGCTGACCTAGTCAACACTGAGAATATGCCATCAATATGTGCAAGGGATCCCCTGCTGGTAAACACAGCCTGAGAAGCTGCTCCTTTTCCTAAGGGAGCTTATCTAGCTATAAATTTAACAAAACTGCCTGGCCTTATGTAGTATTTAGTCCCTGATGCTACAGTTATACTAGTTAATAAAACAGCTGTAGCTAAAGCAGAGGCATATTACACCTATAAATGTAGAAGCACACAAAGCAGACTTTAATAGTAGCTTGTTCTGAACCCAAACAGGAACACAGTAATATAGCATAACTGTGCAAACATTTTTTTTACCCAATAGCCCAGTAAAAATAGTACTGTCATTGCTAGCAACGGCCCTTATGCTTATTGTGCCTCATGCAAAATGTGTGAAGTTCCAGTCCTGGCCTGTTAGGCTTGTTATCAACTTGTTATGAGAAATTGTGAGGTGAACTCAGCTTGGTGCCAGGTGTCTGTTGTTATGATGCACAGTTTAAGTATGGGTTAACAGCAAAGACCTTGAAAATATGAACACTGGTTGAGCACAGCATCCCCAGAGCTATTAAAAACACACCGATGGGCAGTTACTGCTCATTGAAAAAATGCAACCTAAAGGGCTGGGAAAAGACTTTTTTTGCTTTAGGAAAAGCAGCAGCAGATGAGCATGGAAAAAACATAAGCAGCAGGATAAGGCACCTGCCACAGCTTGGAAAAGTAACATTCCCCCCAGGATAAGGCAGCATGTAACCTGGGGTGGAGGCATCTTACCTTCACTGTGAAGACTAAGATCATCCAGGACTGTAGCCATCAGTGCTAATTAGGTGGCATCAGGTCCTTGGTATTGCATTTTGGCAGCTAGTGTCGGCTGTGATTGTTAAGGACTGAGTACTTTGAATACATAGTGATAATGATAATGACTGATAATAAGAACTAGCCATTAGCAGGAAGGGTGTTATTAATGAGTGCTAGTCCAGGAAAACTTAAAACTGGCCTAAATTATCAGTCTTTTAAAAACTCCCATCTCTTTTTCTTTAATTGATACTTCTGTGTATGTTCAGCTGTTAAATGGTCCCTGGTACTGTTTTGTTGTATTAATTCCCACTTTTCCAGACAATGCCCATGCACAGTCTAGTGATGTCATGTGTGAAGGATTGTTCTCAAGAGCCAGCTTGGATCTACCTTCTCTGTGTGGGGAGACCACAGAGATCCCTGTGGGGAGAGGCAGAGCATTTGGCCTTAGGATCAGAAGGTACTTCCAGGCTGGAAAAACCATTTCACAGAAAAGAACTTCTCAGTTCAGACATAATCTAAGAGTTCCTCATTTTAACAAAGGGAATTTAATTGCTTGTTCCATGGTTTACATAGTTATTTATGTACCTGACTAGCACTGGGACTAAAATTGCTCAAAATTTTTGTTAGTGTGCAGTAGTACTGTTAGGTCAAAGAACTAACCTGAAGAAAAAGACCTGAAGTAAAAGAACTGCAGAGATGTGACCATGTCCCTGTAGAAATGTGTGCATGTACCAAGTTTGCTGGGACTACAGTATGAGCTAAAACTGCTTTCATGTCCACTGTCTCCTGCATGTCTATTTTTATGCAGAGTCCGTGTATAGCCTCTGTGGAGGTATATGAAGACTGGATTAGGGAACTTTAGGAATCTGCTACAACTGGAAGCTAAATGCTTCTAGGAGATGGAACGGAGAATTAATTCTGAACATCCTTATTTCTAGTTCTGCTAGAAAAGTAGTTATAGCCTCATTTATAAACCAACTTAAAATACTGGTGGTATTTCAAGTCTATTTTGAGGTATTGCAATTACAGAAAACACTATAAAATTTAAGTTAAAAGTACAAAACTCAAGTTTATGTGTTATAATTGCTGCGTAGCTGGGTATCAGAGTGGTACCTCTTACATGTCCAGTTAACTTGGATCATTAATTCCTTGGAGAGTGAGAAACTCCCCCAGCCATACTTCTGCAGAGACAACACACTGAACATGAGACAAGGTGGTTGACCGAGATCCCACATCCTTCAAAACAAAGTATTTGAATAATTGTTGCAGAAATTTTCAAGGTGGTTTCAAGAAGGTTTTTAAGAATATTTCCCCCAGGCAGCTCCTGCTCTGTCTGCACTTTCATCTGCTCAAATATAGAATCATAGAATCATAGAATAGTTTGGGTTGGAAGGGTTCATCTATATCTAGTCTATAAAGGTCATCTAGTCCAACACCCCTGCCATGAGCAGGGACACCTTCAGCTAGATCAGGTTGCTCAGAGCCCCATCCAACCTGACCTTGAGTGTTTCCAGGGATGGGGCATCCACCACCTCTCTGGGCAACCTGTGCCAGTGTTTCACCACCCTCAGCGTAAAAAATTTCTTCCTTAGATCTAGTCTCAATCTAGCCCCCTTTAGTTTAAAGCCATTCCCCCTTGTCCTGTCGCAACGGGCCCTGCTAAAAAGTTTGTCCCCATCTTTTTCATAAGCCCCCTTTAAGTACTGATAGGCTGCAATTAGGTCTCCCCAAAGCTGCCTCTTCTCTAGGCTGAACAACCCCAACTCTCTCAGCCTTTCTTCATAGCACAGGTGTTCCATACTCCTGATCATTTTTGTGGCCCTCATTGGTACCTGCTCCAACAGGTCCGTGTCTTTCTTCTGCTGAGGGCTCCAGAGCTGGACGCAGTACTCCAGGTGGGGTCTCACCAGAGCAGAGTCGAGGGGCAGAATCACCTCCCTCGACCTGCTGGCCACGCTCCTTTTGATGCAGCCCAGGATATGAATGGCCTTCTGGGTTGCGAGTGCACTTTGCCGGCTCATGTCCAGCTTTTCATCCACCAGTACCCCCAAGTCCTTCTTGGCAGGGCTGCTCTCAATCCCTTCATCCCCCAGCCTGTATTGGTACTGGGGGTTGCCCCGACCCACGTGCAGGACCTTGCACTTGGCCTTGTTAAACCTCATGAGGTTCACACAGGCCCACTTCTCGAGCTTGTCCAGGTCCCTCTGGATGGCATCCCGTCCCTCTGGCGTGTCGACCGCACCACTCAGCTTGGCGTCATCTGCAGACTTGCTGAGGGTACGCTCAATCCCACTATGCCATTGATGAAGATATTAAACATTACCGGTCCCATACAGACCCCTGCGGGACGCCACTCGTCACCAATCTCCATCTGGACATTGAGCCGTTGACCACTACCCTCTGGGTGCGACCATCTAACCAATTCCTCACCCACCGCACAGTCCACCCATCAAATCCATACCTCTCCAATTTAGAGAGAAGGATGTTGTGGGGGACCGTGTCAAAGGCCTGACAGAAGTCCAGATAGATGACATCTGTAGCCCTTCCCATGTCCACTGATGTAGTCACCCCATCATAGAAGGCCACTACGTTAGTCAGGCAGGACTTGCCCTTGGTGAAGCCATGCTGGCTGTCTCAAATCACTTCCCTGGCCTCCATGTGCCCTAGCATAGCTTCCAGGAGGATCTGTTCCATGATCTTCCCAGGCACAGACGTGACACTGACTGGCCTGTAGTTCCCCGGGTCTTCCCTTTTTCCCTTTTTAAAAATGGGTGTTATGTTTCCCCTTTTCCAGTCAGTGGGAACTTCACCAGACTGACATGACTTCTCAAATATGATGGATAGTGGCTTAGCAACTTCATCCGCCAGTTCCTTCAGGACCTGCGGATGGATCTCGTTGGGTCCCATGGACTTGTGCACCTTCAGGTGCCTTAGATGGTCTCGAACGTGATGTTCCCTGGAAGTATTTAAAAGACATGTATATGAGGTGCTTAGGGACATGGTTTAGTGGGCATAGTGGTGTTGGGTTGACGGTTGGACTCGATGATCTTAGAGGTCTTTTCCAACCTTAATGTTTCTATGATTCTATGTTCTCCTACAGTGGGCGGCTCTTCATTCTCCCAGTTCCCGCCTTTGCCTTCTGCGGCTTGGGCGGTGAGGCTCAAGCACTTGCCGGTGAAGACCGAGGCAAAAAAGTCATTGAGTACCTCCGCCTTCTCCGTGTCCCGGGTAACCAGGTCTCCCATTTCATTCCGGAGAGGGCCCACATTTTCCCTCGTATTCCTTTTATCCCCGACGTGCCTATAGAATCTTTTCTTGTTGCCCTTGACATCCCTGGCCAGATTGAATTCTATCAGGGCTTTAGCTTTCCTAACCTGATCCCTGGCTGCTCGGACAACTTCTCTGTATTCCTCCCAGGCTACCTGTCCTTGCTTCCACCCTCTGTAGGCTTCCTTTTTGTCTTTGAGTTTGTCCAGGAGCTCCTTGTTCATCCCTGCAGGCCTCCTGGTGTTTTTGCCTGATGTCCTCTTTGTTGGGATGCACCGCTCCTGAGCTTGGAGGAGGTGATCCTTGAATATTAACCAGCTTTCTGGGGCCCCTCTTCCCTCCAGGGCTTTGTCCCATGGCACTCTACCAAGCAGATCCCTGAAGAGGCCAAAGTCTGCTCTCCTGAAGTCCAGGGTAGTGAGCTTGCTGTGTGCCCTCCCTGCTGCCCTAAGGGTCTTGAACTCCACCATGTCCTGGTCACTGCAGCCAAGGTTGCCCTTGATCTTCACATTCCCCACCAGCCCCTCCTTGTTGGTGAGAACAAGGTCCAGCATAGCGCCTCTCCTCGTTGGCTCCTCTATCACTTGGAGAAGGAAGTTATCATCAATGCCTTCCAGGAACCTCTTGTATTGCTTATGCCCTGCCATGTTGTCCCTCCAACAGATGTTGGGGTGGTTGAAGTCCCCCATGAGGACCAGGGCTTGTGAGCGTGAGGCTGCTCCCATCTGTCTATAGAGGGCCTCATCCGCTCAGCCTTCCTGGTCAGGCGGCCTGTAGCAGACCCCCACCGTAATGTCACCTGTCCCTGCCTTCCCTTTAATCCTGACCCACAAGCTCTCAGTCGGCTCCTCATCCATCCCCAGGCAGAGCTCCATGCACTCCAGCTGGTCATTGACATAGAGGGCAACACCCCTTCCTTGTATCCCCTGCCTGTCCTTCCTAAAGAGCCTGTATCCCTCCACATGTTGACTAAAATGCCAAGTGGAGAACCTGGCCCTTCCAGAGATTCCCTTGGGTGTTTCCTGCTGTAGAACTAACCAAATTGTACATAGATAAGACACTTGTAAATGGTCAATAGAGACTGTTGCAGCAGATGCAGAAATAGTCATGCAGGCCAGCCTTTTGTACACAGGGAAGACAGGAGAGCTTTTATGTGTAGTTAAGGCAGCCAATAGCTGGAGCGTTCATGTAGGACCACAGGCCAGCTGGAATTTATGAACTGAGCAGAACAGGAATTTGGGAAGACTTATGTGATCCAGCTGAAGACACCATTGCAAGGATGCATGCAACAGATTCCTGTTTCCATCTGGAGAGCAACTGACTGTCCTGTTTGAGAGTCTCATTCTCCATGTAAAAGTTGCCCAGTGCCAGATCACAAAAAGTATATTTTTTTTAACAAACATTCTGTCTGTGTGTGTGTCTGTGCAACACAGTCCAGATCATCTGAAGGCTGATTTCCACCCAAAATCTGCCACACAAATAACTAAATGTTTTCTAGCAAAAAATGAACCAAGCCTTCCAGCTGCAAAAGAGCAATTATGGCTGGCTGAGTCTTTTCAGCATCAAGGTCAGTTGGACTATAGCAGTTAGTTGTGTTATTCTGCAGGTATAGCCTGGGGAAAGCTGCAAAAGGCTAAAGTGTTCATTGCAGAGAGTTCTTTGTCCCTGTGGGTATTTTCACCTTAGTTGCCAGACAATTAACAATGCGATACACAGTTAGAGACCAATTATTTTTTAAAGGGAAAGAGTATTGTATCTGAAGGTTTGATTAGCTCACCTAGGTACATTATCTTGTTCTGACTGAAAACTACCTGTAACTGCCCTGTCTCCACAAGTCGGAGGTATTCCCCTGAGTAAACTTGGGCTCAAAATACTTTTAATCAATATATTGTCAATAAGTGTTTTGAGGTTTCTATTGTTATTAAAGATACTAAGTTCACCCAAAACAATTCAGACGTCCTCCATAATCTACAATACAAAATATTGTTGTTTTTTGCTCCACAATACAGGACATCCATCCAGTAAAACAGTGACATCCTGTACTATATGGTATAGTTAGGAGTATAGACAGTCCAGGGAGTATTCTCATATGCTCCAGTGACACGTTCAATATAGAGGTTAGTTCACATTGATGGGAAAAGTGTATTACTTTTGTCTAGTATCTGAGACAGTTGAAATATTTTTCTATAGTGTGTCTCTAATTAATGCCATAAAGTATAATGAAGACATGTCAGAAGAAGATACTTCTAAGGAGAATAGGATTGTCCAGTTGTACTTAAAATATTTCTTCATCTATGACGACAAGTCAACATTATACTTTATGGTTGTAATAAAAAATGCTGCATGTAATGATGCATTTCCAGAATTAATCAGCAAATACAAGAACTTTCCAATTACCCCAGGTATCTAAGGGATTCAGTGTTCCCTGACTCCGTCTTCTCAATCACAGTTATGACTCAGCTGATGGGATGAAGGACCTTGATAAATCAGGTCTCCATCGAGAAACTCACAGGAAACATGCATAGTTCTATCCAATTTCTTTGCTAACTGTAATGGATATAATCTTTTTTATGGCAGTCAAAACCTAAGTACTTTTTTTGAAGCAGCTTTATATGTAGATTTAGGTGCTTAAGTCCTCCCTAATTTCAGGAAGTTTACTACGAGTTTGCATTGATGGTAGGGGCAGATCTAAAGCTGGTTCTTATTAAGTGGGAGTCCATTGAAAAAACACTTTTCTTTTTATCAGAGGAAATCAAGCACATTTTTGAGGGCTGTACATGGTTTAGGTGCCCAGGTGCTGGCAGGGGGGCTACAGGGTGGCCTCTGTGAGGAGAGGCCGGGGCTGCCCCGTACCGGACACAGCCGGTTCCAGCCGGCTCCAGCCGACCCACCGCAGGGCACGGCTGAGCCCAGCAGCGGAAGTGGTGGCGACGCTGGGAAAATATATTTAAGAAAGGGTAAAAATGCTGCGCTGGAGTTGTGAGAGAGAGGAGTGAGAATATGTGAGAGAAGCAACTCTGCAGACACCAAGGCCAGAGATGAAGGAGGGGGAGGAGGTGTTCCAGGCACTGGAGCAGAGAGTCCCCCACAGCCCATGGAGAGATCACAGTGAGCAGATATCCACACTGCAGCCCATGGAGGACCCCATGCTGGAGCAGGTGGATATCTCCTGAAGGAACTGTGGCCCGTGGAGAGCCCACGCCAGAGCTGGGGAAAAGTGTGAGAGGGAAGGAGCAGCAGAGAGGGGCTGTTATGGAGTGACCACAACCCCTATTCCCCATCCCCCTGCGCTGCTCAGGGGTGGGGAGGAGGTATGAAGTGAGTGAAGCTGAAGGGAAGTGGGAAGTGGGAAGTGGAGTTAAGGTGTTTTAGTTTTTGTCTTTGTTTCTCATCAACCCATGAGCATAAGCAGCATAAGCACCCCTTTCTTCAAATAAGCAACAAAACCAGAATAATGCTAAAGCTAATGTAAAAGTTTGCAATAACTAAGTTATTTTATTATTTATTTTAAATTTGTTAATTTGCTTTCTACTAGAAAATGAATATTTCAATTCAAATTCATAGCCTTGTCCTTTGTTTGGCATGAGCTGCATTTATCACAACCATTTTAAAATCTCAAGAGGTCAGCTTCATATGGAGCAGGTAGCCATTTTGCAAATGCTAAAGGGCCTTTTACTCTCTTCTGGTAACTTGCTGCTTTTCAATTTTTGGAAGAAGCTTTGATATTCCTGTTTCGATTTGAATTTCATTTTATATCACCAAAAATGGCCAATAGAAAATTTACACCTGTTTTGGAATAAAAAACATCTCTGACTCTTTTCTAAAGAAATCTCCAATGGTCAGCCTTTGTGCATTTCACATTCTATGTAATATTTGGGATATTTTTAGTGCGTCAGGACCCCTTACCTCTCAGCTCTGTGTCACTCTCGAAGCCAGTCAGGGGTGTGGGTTCAACTGAAGCATTCAAGTTTTCTCTCCTGGATAAACCACAAAAGCTTTCCAGCCCCAAATGCAGACTGCACGCTCTGCCTGTGTTCTGATTCCACACAGGAAGAGATTTGAAAGCATCTGCAGAGTGTCACCGAGTAAAGCGCTGTTCTCTGTGCTACTATGGTATATGCAGAAAAAATCTATTAAAGCAAGAGGACTTAAAAACTCAATTTATGCTGGGGAAACAGAAAATGTTGCCTAATAATTGTATATGAATAAAGATACATAATAATCAGCATAAATCAAACAGGACACACCATGGCAAATAAATGTAATTTCATTCTTTATTGTAAGCACTAGGATAATACAGAAAGAAAATTCAGTCCTTATATATTCATTATGACAGTTTTATATAGGTCTTAATAATGAGCTCAATGATTAAATATATCTAAGATAAATACAAGAACTAGACTTGGAACTGAGCTAGTAGATGCACCATTAATTCTCAGCTCTCAGACTGTGAGTTTTGTCAGACTTCACCAAAAAAAAAAAAAAAAAAGGTTCAGAGAACGTCTGTGTGCCATTAGGAGAGCTAAAGAAACCATTCCAGTGTGCAACTAGGAGATTACATTCTTTTTCTTTAGTTAGTATCTTGCAAAAGGTATCACGTTCCAAATAAAATTAGAATTGGAGTATAGATACCAAACTGGAGTATAAATACTAAATATTTGGCAGAGCATTTAAGAGTTAAGGGGTTTAGGGTTGGCAAGACAAATGGAATGTATTAAGAACTGCTTTCTTTCATAGCAGAGATGAAATACATCCAGGTTCTGTGTGCAATGTGCACAAAAATAATAGTTGTATTGTGCAAAATGTGGAAGCATCAAGGAAATTATGTGAAACAGAAATCCCATAAACCCTTTGCTCTATTTTTTATTTTCAGAGATAAATTTGGGATTTTCTAGCATTTCAAGTCTGGTATTCACTTTCTTAGTTAAACTGCTACAAAAGTAAACAAGGCTGGCAATTATTTTCCTAAAGGAATGGTGGAATAGGTTTATTTTTGTAATGATGTCGATAAGCTATAAAGACACATTTCAGGCAATTGTATAGAATTATTTCAAGTTTTAAAACCACTATATGTATAATGAAATTTGTTAGCAGAGGAGCTTGTCCAGTCATTTCATACACCTTGTGCATCATTCAGGTGCCTAAATGTGGACATACAATGCCATTTTAGGTACCCTAGGGCAGCTCAAGTCGCCGCCACTCTAGAAAGGTATGGGTCATTCTCAGGTCCCATATTGTATCTGTCAGCCCCATATGGATACTTTGGATACTTAGGGACTCCCTTATAGCTCTAGGCACCTGTGTTTTACAAATAAATCCTATCCCATCTGCATGAGTCATTGTTGTCCTGTAGCTTGTATATTTGGTACAATGGAGTTCCGGGCACTTTGGCATTCTCAGTACAGCTGTGGGGCTGTAACAGTCACACAGTATAGCTGTCTCAGATAAAATGAACTTTCTGCATAGTAGTTTTTGAATAACGATTTTCATACTTTCCATTAAATTCATCAGCATTATGTGATGTACAATGATAAATCAGTGAGAACATGTTTGCTCTACTTGGTTTACGTGCTCATTCAATAGCAGCATCAGAAATTACTTAGCTGTGTATTCCTGAACAATATTTTGGGATTATATAGCAAAAAACTTATATAAATGGTGTGATTTCTATTCAGATCTAGAAAATCACGAGAGTACAAGAAATTCAGAAGAGACGATCAGGTCAAACTGACAATTCTGAAGTTTTCCTCTTTTTACCTGATCCAGTTAGTGCAACCTTGCTACAGGTGGCATTAAGTACAGCATAAACCCATACTGAATTATGTTGTTGTTTGCTCTGATAGTATTTAGTGTCTGGATGGTTGGTGGAAATCCAGAATTCTGTTTATCTAAACAATTTAATGATGAAAAGTATGTCAGAAGGGATTTAAAGTGTTTTAATTTAGTGGAGACAAGAGAGATGGGCATGACAATTGATCACTCATCAGTGAAAGACCCAATGATGCTGCCCCGAAACATGTGCTAGCATGTGCTCTCTGATTTCTGATGGAAATGCACAATGTGCCAAACTGAAGAAGTGATATCCTGCTGGCTGCAGTTAACCATTCTCCATAAAGAACGAATTAGGAAAAATTTTTCCGCAGTTATTTTGGCATTTTACAGCAATAGATAAGACTTCACCTTGTCTGTATCATCACATATGAGTTTGTATAATCAGGCATCTAGCTCTTATTTTTTACAAAGAAGTATAAATTGCATTTTGAAATTGTTACCTAGGTACCTGCATAAAAATCACTTTTCATGGCTCTTCATATGGTTCGCATGTAAGTTCAGACATACCTATTGCACTGTGAATAGAGAAATTTTACCAAAATTACTAATAAAGATCTAATAAAGTTGGAAAATAGTCCAGGTCATGTTATAATTCTCAAATTGGTTAGATATACCAGATGGGATTCCACTATACGTTTATGAGAAAAAAGTACCTATTTTTGTTTCAGTTGCTGATACAGCATCTGGAATCTTCTGTTGTATCCCTATATGATCTCATTGTGACACTTTGGAAACAATGCAGTATATTTAAGGGCTTTGTACAATTACATTGCAATGCAATAATCATTTATATCTTTATTTTAGAGATCATTCTTGTATTATTAACAAGACCAAAAAAATATGTAAAAAACGGAAATTTAATCTGAATATACCTCTTTCTGAAGGGTAATTAGAGAAGAATTCAACCCACAAAGTGAGAGTCAGAGGCAATTTTTCAGCTAATTAATTCATGCAGAGGTTACTTGAAATTCGAGGTTCCAAATTACAGAGATGGAAAATAATTTGGTGTTACAGAATGGGAGACGAAAAAAATTGCCTTGGTTTGGGTTTAGATCTGTGTCCTGGTGTGGAATAATCAGATCTACTTATCTATTCCCTTCTCAACACGTCTGAGGAAGACCACAGAAAAGCACAAGTTTAAAATCCAAGACAACGAGAAAATTACATGTAAACATGCAAATTTTATGACAGCTAACTATACAAAACATTGCTTACATATTGTGCAGTACACATTTGCAGTATTACAGTATACTGTTGTATGACCTATCCAGTATTTTGATGACGAAACTCTTTAATCATTCACTTATGGCATTAACTTCTATAAGGGGACGTTCTCTTGACAGTAGTGAGTGCAGTCTATTAACATAATTCCGCACATAGGCCATAAAAGAGCAGTGCTCTACATAAAGTGGTGCAGAGCAAATCAGGACTTTGTTGAAAGATGTTGGACAGCAAAAATATCAAGCTAAGATTTCAGATTCATTAAAAGTAAATGCACAACTTGGACTGAATGTTCTGAATGTATAGTAGGTCTGTACATTCATAATGTACACACTTTCATAAAAAGACTTTCAAGGTCTGGTGAATACTTTTGCAGCAACAGAATTTCTTTATGCCACTGTTGATATAAAACTCTCTTAGAGTAAGAAATTTGGTCAAGGAAGGATCAGAGAATGGCTGCCCTTTGATAAGTTTGTGCTCCTATACTATTCCTATGATTTTACTACTGCTGCAGTACGAGAAAGACCATGAGGTTGTTTTGCACTGCTCTGAAGCCTGTGATGTACATTTGCATGTGTTTGTTATGTCTGTCCAGACGGGTGATGGATGATTATTGATGCTTCCCAGAGAATTGCTCCAGCATCCCTTACACAAGACTCCTATATATCTGTTCTGGCCAGTACAATTGTTATTTTGAGTTTAATAGATAGATTACTGGTAATCTAAAGGTAGATAAGTATTATTTAAACTGATAAAAGATCAACATTTTATTATTTTGTATAGTTTACTGAAATACTTACGAAAGCCTTTGCACCATGAAATAGAAAGGTACAATTTCAGGTTTTTTTTTTTTTTGTTGTTGTTTTTGAAAAGCATAATTGCACACAGAACCTCTACAGTCTGTCACCAAAGGTTATTAAACAGGGATAAAAGGTATTGTATTGCATACATTAGGGAGTAGGAACCCAAATGCTGACTTGAGAAGGAATCTGAAAGGAATTAGTAAGAGAAGTATGCAAACCCTGGAAAAGATGATAGTAATTCTGCCTTATCAGTAAGCTAGCACAGGTAAGGGAGAACCAGCTAAACTTCAGAGGTGCCAGGTTCTGTCAAGTTCTATAGCTAGTTATCAACTTCTTGAGCCGTTCCCAGTATTGCCCATTTTGATATCCGGCTGCATTTACATGTTCCATTTCCAAAGGTGATGTTCCACAGTAAAATTTAGATATAGAAATATACTAAACATTGATGCTTCAATTAAAGGTGATCCTATCTTAATGAAAACCCCTTTTACAAGTATAAATTCCCCAGAGTGTTTTCACAAGATATATTATATAGTTTTGGTCGTTTTCCCACATTTTAATAGGTTTTGCTTAGAGCTGTGTAATAATTCTGGCCAGAAAAAATTATCCAGTGCATAATGTCTAAATGTTTTCACTATTGCTACTGTCCTCTTTGCCGTGTTAGAGGGAAGGAAAAAAAAAAAAGAAAAAAAAGCTTCCAGATTCATTTGCAGATGCACCGATCCTATTGATTCTATATCTCTTAATAAACAGGATGTTCATGAAGACAGTCTCTTTATATTCATTTATAATCTGTAGCAGCACTGGGGTTTTTTTTGAGTCCTCTCCTCATATTACCTATGAGGTTTATGGGTCTAGAAAGGATC
Source organism: Aptenodytes patagonicus (assembly GCF_965638725.1). NCBI lineage: Eukaryota > Metazoa > Chordata > Aves > Sphenisciformes > Spheniscidae > Aptenodytes > Aptenodytes patagonicus. Next base: position 33,847,641 of record NC_134951.1, on the reverse strand, counting down.
AGAATAGCTTTAAAAGGACCATACGTGGACTGCAAAGCCTTTCTAGGAGCCCATAGGGGTCTCTGTGGGACAATCCATATGGCTGAGAGTTCTGTGGTGCAGCAGGCATAAAAGAGCATTTCTGCCTTTGAAACACAGAGCCATTGAGATGAAATGAGAGAGATGGAAATACTGCTGGAAAAAACAGTGGGAAATAATGTGGCTAGAGGCAGAATTAACTATAACTGTACACTTTACTGTCTTTGTGAAGGGTTGGGTTTGGGGTTTTTTCCCCTCTAGTTTCATTTCACTTTGGTTCCTTTCACAATTTAGAATACTGGAGTACGTAAACACTATCTTAAAAATATTTCATTAATTTCAAGAAGACAAATAATGTATGATTATTCATGTGGTTTAGAATACAATCTAAATTCCCAGGAACAAAGCTTCTATTCTAGGCTTTTTCTACAGTAGGTAGAATATCAATCTATAGAAAATAAGATTAAGTTTTCGCCCAGGAAATTTTCTTGAAATTGAATTTAAATTAACTCCTTGTTGCAAAAATAAAACATCATGGATTTGTCATAATCTTATTGTCCAGCAGTCTGTTCTACAGTGCTGTTCTGTTCTACATCGGTGAGATTTCAATCTGAGTCTGAGTACCTACTCTACAGCATTGCAGTAAGACCAGGGGTTTCACCGACAGCTTTTTAGTCATGACTGCAATCTATTTTAAATCTCATTTCTCACAGATTTCACAGGGGAATTTGTATGCACGTAATGTAAAAGGAACCCAAGCGATATTATGGACAATGAAAGTGTAAGCTTCTCCTTCCTGAAATTCTCCACAGAGAAGCCGCAGCAACTGCCTCTGGGTGTTCTTGGTTCTGTTTCACCACTTTGCCATCTGGGGAAACATAAGAGAATCAATACATTAGATTCTGGAGGTTATGCTTTGAGGTTATTTCTTTTTAACAGATGAATTGTTTTCCTCCTTTTCCTCATAAATATAAACAGGGGAAAAATATTGTAACTAGTGACAACTGAGGTAACTAAATACTGCAGCTTTGTTTAGATACAGATAAAAAGGTTGTAAACCTTGCTTGACAGTGTCCAGTCACAGCATGAAGGACACATTTTTCATGGACTTTGCATTAGTGTGATGTATGGTTCTCTTTGCCCCCTCCCCCTCAATAAATTACCTTCATCCACGATAAATGTAAATATAAGAACAAGCAGTAACATTACTCTATAATCTAATTCTCCTTCACTGTGTCCTTGAAACTTCTCACAAAGCGTTGCAATCTTTTAGAGTGACTTAATGCATAAAGTATCAAAGTACTGAGCGATCCCAATAGTTTCACAAAATTAGGCAGGCATTGATTTTAAACTGGTTTTTTTCTTCTTGTTCTTTATTAACATCTTTCTTTATATACAAAAGGAGATTTGATGGAATACAGCTGTCTCTGGCCTTTAAAATTATAATGCCAATTGAGATGTTTATTATTAAATAGTTGGCATTATTCCGTGTTGTAAATTTTAAGATTACAGAGTTATTACATTCTGCCAATAAAATTAAGAATGCATGTACTGATTCATTTTCAGTTAAGCATGAACAAAAATGGTTTTAACTTCTTGATCCTGTGTGAATGTGCTACCCAAAGGCCTTCATCTGTAGAAATGTCTCAGATAAAAATGTCTGAACATGATTGGGAATATTTTTTTTTTCCTTTCTGAACAAATGTGTAATGCTGAATACTTCTTACTTGCATCATTTATATCACACCTGACGGTCTTCATTACAGAGACAAAACGCCTTTGATTTTTAGAGGTCTGAATACAAAGTAGGTCTGCCCCATGTGATATAATATTAATAATATTCATATTAAGTCATATCTTCCTAGAATGTCTAGAGGCCCAAAAGGCAGGAATCCTGGATTTTTGGCTGTGACCACTGAAAAAAGAAACAAAACCCCAAAACATGATGGTCTATTCATCCTTCTCATAAAGGGGGAAGGTACTGGGACCTTCCTCATTCAACTGAAGGAGTTAACTCTCAGGGATGAGTCCCTGCGCCTTCTTGCCTTTTCTCCCTCTCGCCCTGTGCTCCCTGCCTATGTGATCACCTGATGGTCTAACTTAATCAGAGTGGTTGTAACTATTCCGTTCTAACATACCCTCTGTGCTGCTGACTTCTTCATTCTGTCAAGGGACAGAATCTATTGTCGCAGCTCCATCGATAGGGAGATGTCAGGCCTTCTTTTCTTCAGACAAGTGCTAGTCGAGTACAAAACCCAGTTTTACCACTCACTTTTGGAGAGTTGTGCTTAACTTCAGACACCAAAGAAACTGCAAGGCTAATGACAGAAAAGCTTTAAATTTTGCTAGTTTTGGAAAAGTGCAGGGCATGATGACCACGCAGTCTGGTTCACAGCCTGGATCTTATTGGATTGAAGTCTGTGTACCCGATGGGTGGCATGGCTGTGACTTATGATTTTTATGATTTATAACAGGGCACATGAAGTTATAATATATATAAGAAAAGAAGAGGAAAGCTGCAAAACTTGGTGTGTACAGCCGCAATACATTTCTGAGAGCACTAATGTTGAAATGATTGTTACTAACAGTAAGTAGAGGAAAAGTATCTCTAGCCCTTTTACTTCCCTGTTAAATTTGCACTTGGTTATCATAACATTTCCATTTGCTTTTCTTTTTGCCAATACCACTACTACTGTAATTGCCATGAACAATTAAAAAGGTATTTAAAGCACAGTTACCCCAAATTCTGCTTGCAGGAGCAAAGAGCTGCATGAATTGAATATGCATTCTTAATTCACAGTTGGTAATCACCTTTGGGAATATCATTGCACATTAGATTAGGTGTTATCTGATATAAACAGATGTAGTTCCACAGATACAATTTGTCCCTTTTAATGCTCTTGTGCATAATTTATATAGGTTCGTATTACCCAGCAGTATATGTTGCCATATTTTAGGCATTATGCCTGAGCTGTAACCATCGGCATGTGATATGCAGACGTGGAAAGTCCCGGTGAAAACAAAAACCCATTAACCAATATTTGGGGGAACAGGCAGTTCTGTTTAATGTTGGCTGAAAGTCAAGGATTCCTGATGATAAATGTAGGAGCTCTGTTTTCTCTTATAACAACTGACTGTGATTCCGCCTTAGGCATAACACTAAGAGGCTTCCAAATTTTCATCAAATTATTTTTTTTTTACAGTTTTATTGATTTTAATGTTCCTAGACAAAAATTAATTTGATCCAACAAGTTCAATATCTTCAATAGGAAAAAGTTTGTAACTAGAGAAAAAAAGAGAATGAATATACACTGTATGTATTTGCTTACACTTTTTATCTACACTTTCTCCATGCAGAGAACTAATGTAGACTCCAATAGGATCTGAGGACTATCTGCCACCTGCATCATCAGAGGTAGTCATAATTGATAGTTTTTACTCAGTTTTCAGTATGTTCTCTGGTCTTGCCAAGATGGAATTTGAGCCAGACTTTTTAAATTTAAGATTGTGGGCAGATTTTGAATGAAATCTATATAGCTGTTAGCAGAACTAGTGGAAGAACATCCAAAATGGCATTGTTGTCTGTGATATGCCTGGGATTGTGGGAACAACCTTTGTACTACCCTTAGGAAAATCATCTTGGACTATTTTGTTCTCACACCATACATGTGTATGTTACTACTTTCATTCTTTGAAATTTGGTGTCCTTGGTATATTTACTGTAAAAGCTTTACCTATTATATACGGTGATACAGATTCTGTTTCATATAGGCAGTTTTAAAGAAGTGTACCCTGCCTTGAGTAAAAAAAAGTAAAAAATTGACCTGATAGAGCAGTATCCTTGGCATTGAGAAAGAAAATTATAAAAGTAGTAGATATTGCTAAGATTCTGGTGAGACGTAGAAGAACTCTTTTAGTAAATCATATCAGGATATGATTTATTGTAACCACAGTTTTTTGTCCAGTGGGCATGAGTACATTAGACCTATTGAAAACAGAGATCTGAATTCATCTCCATTCCTCTGTGGTGCTTGGATAATGCTCTGTAACAATGTGTTTTGAAGAGAGAGATAGTGTTACACTACGTGTTGCATAGCTCAAATTATTATAAACTGCAAGAACAAATTCTGACTGTCTTTCTTCATTGTTTCTGGATATTACTTAATATGAAACTTTTCAATTCAGTGATGACAATTACGTGCCAATACAAATATGTCTCTGACATTGAAAATTGGTCTTGCAAAATTATATCTGACCTTTTTCTTAAAACATACAGGGTCAGTAAGAACACGCTGATTTTGAAGATAAATCAGTTTATACCATATAAGAACTTCTGTCCCATTTGGCTATTAAAGCTATATTTTCTATTACATCATCAGTAAGATAAATAGTGACTATGTGGCAGGCTTAAGTATACCATAAAGCCTAAAAAAAGGAACAAACATCTAAGACCTCCAAAATATATGTGCTAGAGAACAAGCTAGATCTAAAGAACTCGGCAACAGGTTACCATATCAATAACTTAGTCTTCAGATTTTAATAGTTTCAGTGATCTAGGGAAATAGACTCTGTATCCAGCAAAATGCAAGTTTATAGCTCAGTGGATGGAGATTCAGGCTTCCATTATAAATAAATGGCATTGCATTAAATTGCCCTAGCCTCTTACTGCAAAACACTATCTGACACTAGTAAAATATTACTACATTACCTTGCCCTTTGTACCAACAACAGCAGCACATATTGCCGACAACAATTAATTTGCCCCAGGGAACACTGGGTTCTTTCTGAACTGCAGTGCATGTGAATAGAGGTGGGTTGATCACGTGTTTCCCCCATTTATTTCCAACGCAAGAAATCCTAGCTTTTGTGGCAGAAGGACTGAAATGCAAATGACTGAGAAGTCACCTTATCCAACCATTTTTGCTCCTTTGAGCTAATCATTCTTGTATCAATATGTGATAAGATAGATGCTGATTTATAATATGCAGCTTGTACTGAGCACATCATATTTTACATTATTTTTTGAATAAAATATGAAAATTTAGCACTAAGGACTTGAATTTTTTAAGTCAATAGTCTTAAATATTGTCACAAAGACAGGTGGTCCCTAATTTAGTAAATATTTTACAGAATCATGGTATAAGATAAGTATAAGTATACTTTTCTGTTCACTTGACAGCATACATTATACCAGTTTAGTAGAAGTACCACTTATTCAAAGTGTTTTTCTTTGAGTTTGCATTTTACAACTGTTACAAGGTCCTTCTCCCTACTCCTAAGCAGAACATTAAGGGAAACTAATGTGTTTATACTTACACTGTATCATTTTTCTTCTCCAAAGCATCTGCTACTGGCCATTGTCAGAGAGAAGACTTTGGGCTAGACACACTCTTCTTAAGCTTTTATGAAGTGTTTTTACTTAAATTGCTATTAATCCCATTTAAGATAGCTAGTGGGTCTCTTCGGCTCAGGACTTTAATCTGTTACTGCACTTGTGATCTTTTCTCACAAAAGTGTTGTAAGGGACACACACAACATTAAAAATATATAAATATAAAATATATACATTTGTAACCTTTTGAATAAGCTCATCGCTACTGCTTACGTGGTTTGTCTGGACTGTGAAATAGTGGACTGTAAAACTGAAAACATTCATTCTTTTCCATGTTCTGATACTTTCCCCTCGCAGCCACTTCATCCTTCAGAATCTCTGCTGTCATTGGACAGCCCTATGCTAGAAATACATCGTAACACACTGGTGTGTGATACAAGCAAAGGAGTCTCGTTTTAGTATAGATAAAATTCTATCAGGAAGTCTGCATTTTGCCCTGTAATTGTTAATTATACCACTTCAAATAAAACAAGCTCTCTTTGTGAAGTGCAGTTTGGTGGTACTATTTTATCTTTGCTAAAGGTTTCCGCCAGCTTAGCTGTGTCACTCACGGATCACCCCTTATACTTCTTCTGATCAGCATTGCTGTTATGGTTGTGAAAAATTTAAAAAAAAAAGACTGCAATTCTAAGTTTTCAGTATAAGTGATGCAATATTCAGAAAGGTCTGAAAAAATATGGATGATTTGGCTGATATTTTCTTAGTATGTTTTTGGCTCAGTTATTTAATGATGCTGTAGATTCTGTATGGTTTGATCCCAGTAATTCAACTATCAGAAAAGAAGGATGTTTATATTAGAAAAAGGGGCATGCATACCCTTACTACATAGCAATAAGATCAGTGTAAAAATGACATAACAGTGCTGATCTGAAGCCACATATCTTGATGACCTCTAACAATATATGCACAGCATTAGGGGGCCGGGTATGGATTGATATACTCACTTTTCAGTCAGGTTTTGCAACCTGTTCTGAACTCAGTGTAGTTATGGCTGTACTAACCCTGATATCTGTGCTAGGCAGTTTACTAGCTGAGATGTTTCTGCTCTATACTGCAGTGTAGACAAATCTCAGGGTGTCTGGAAATGCCGCTTCCATTTTCTAGTATTTGTTGTTCAAGGAAGACTTTTATTCTCTTCGCTTCAATTAACTTGGTTTCCTGCTTTATGAGATTCTCTCTGTTGGTGCTCTAAATTTTAGAACAAATTCTTCATAAACACGATCAAAACTATCTTCTTCATAACTATATTTTGTTTGATGAGCTTTATTGATCATAACTCCCTTTGTTTAGAAACAAACAAAACTGCACTCCCAGAATCACTTCTCTCTTTCCTTCTTCTCTTCAGGAATAATCATGTTTATCAGCTTCTTTACTTAGTCACTGAGAAAACTCACGCCTTGCTGTTAGGAACTGTAAATTGAATTGCATTATAGAACATGAAATATAAAGTCTCAGATAACAAAAACTGGCTGTAATTACATTCACACACAAAAAAACCACAGAGGGAGACTTTTAAAGCTGAGTACCAGAAAAAACAAAACAAAACAAAACAAAACCCAAACACAAGGAAATCCAGTTATGAATGAAACACTCCATATGTCTTCTAACTTGTATCATTAGACACATTATGATATTCATTAACATGACAGTCAGCTGTGCTTAGATATTGGTCGAAGCAGGGAAGGTGTCATCGTGTTGTTTGTAAGTTTATTGGTTTATCATTCAATTACAAGAAATTTGTGTGGAGTGGGAGAATATGTGCTTGGTGAAGTGTAACCAGGTCTTGAGTCCTAATTTTGTACCTGCTACCTACCTGTCTACGTTGCAAGTAATTTTTTTGTGCTACAGTTTGCCTGTCTATCAAGTGGGAATTATACATGTGTTTTGTGGATTAATTAGGTGAAAATTCTGAGGTACTTTTTGAACAGGTAGAGTGCTACATAAATATTAAGACTCAGATCCACACAAGTGTTTAAGCACCTAACACCTGTCAAAACAAACAGAATTAAGTGCCTAAATAGCTTTTTGCAGATCTGAGCTTTTGTGCTTGCTGTCTGTAACTTTTGTTTTTCCTTTAATCAAGCACTTGTTGCTTGTAGAATATGTTGGGGAACAAGTTCAATAAAGAAAATTTCATTGTGGCAAGTATTTTTCAAAGACTGCAGTTTATTACAACTATACTTTCAGTTTTATACAATGCATTTTCCATCTTAAGGCCTTATGTAACGTAAATAGAAATTATTAAGAGGAAAATGGAAGCCTTTATTCCCAAAGTTGGGTTGGTCTTTTGATGTACATGTGTAATTGCAATTATTACTCTAGGGAGCACTGTGCGCACAAAGGTTTATTTTTCATTTTGGTTTGGGTTTTTACCCTCAAAAAAGAATGCAATTCACACATTTTTAGTCTACAGAAGTAATTACTTGTGCCAAAGTAGTGAGTTCCATCTCTGAGTGCTATGAATAGAAAGAGATTGCATCTTAACTTCATAGAAGGTGAGAATATGAGACAGAGTCAGGCATGGTGAGAGAAATGGCTTGATGAATTCATAACCATAGGGCTCACTTCTGCAACCTTCTGCAGACTGATCAATTTGCAACAACACCCTGAGTGTTGTTACTCCATTACTATGCAGAGGTTTCGTGCAGCTTCCAGCTGCACAGGCCTTTATGCCCGTTGTCCAGTCACATCTATGAACTGTTGCTACATAAAGCAAATTCATATGTAATATACTGCTATGATCAAGGGAACTAGCCATTGAAGTAAAATTAATTCCCAAATTCTTTCACAGATAAAGAAACAAACAGTATGCTGAAGTCATTAATAAAGTATTTGATACCTCTGACACATGGAGACAGCAGTCAATGAAGTTGTGCCAGTCTGTGCTAGTTAAGAACTGGGCCCACATTTCTATTTTGGTTCTTTATTTTCCAAATCCCCTTACTCAATGTCTGTATTTTTTGAAATAAATCTGTCACAGTATGTTCTTTCATATTTTAGGAATATCTTGCATAAAGCAAGTCAGTAGTGACCTCTCAAATGGAAACTCCAAAAACAACAACAAAAATTTTGGAACATTAAAAATACAATATTGGAATTTAAAAGGAGAACTATGAATTATTTACGTAGAAAACCAGAACGAAGTGGTTAGTTACGGCATGCAAAAGAAAGGAAGAAAATAATGTTTCTAGTAATAGCAAGCAGTTATTAATATGGTATATAAACAAAGGGCATAGATTAGATATAGGCTTCACCAAAACAGCACATGTTTGGGTTGCCATTTTTAAGTTTTAAGCCACACTTTTTTTTTTCTTACATTTATTAAGCATGAATACATATTGGAGGTTTTTTCCAGCCCAATTAGCACAAGAATATGCAGAGTATTACATCTCCTGTTGCCATCCTTATGTTTTTTTTTTTTTAAACAGAGTTCTTGTGGAAAAAAGTTTCTGGTTATTATATTCATCCTGATTTCCAGATGCCAGGGCAATTCATTATTTTGTCTTTGGACATGGTGTTGCCATGGAATACTGACTGATTACATAGTTAGAGAAGTGAGACTGTCTTCAAACATTAATTTGAATTTTTTTCCAAAGTTCAGGAATATTACATATACATAAAGAACAGATTCTGCAAGTGTACAATTCTTATATAAAAACAATTGCTGTGGGGAAAATTTGATTTTTTTATTGGTGCTTTAGCATCACTAATGATAACAGCGTGTCTACTATTAGTCATTCTAGCTACCTGTAGTGCAGGGACAGAACACGAAATTCAGTCTTTATTTGTTGGTTGCCCAAGAACCGACGATTTCAAAAGACAGGTTCCTATATCCTAAGTCTTCTAGGATAAGATAAAGTACTGCAAGAAAATATATCAATATCTTTGATATATATACAGTATATAACTTAAGGCAGATTTCAAAAGCTAGAAGAGATCTTTGTAGTTACCTTGTCTGGTCCATATATAAAGCTATAGAAACAATGTGACATAAGAAAGTCCTACATTATGCCTACAACCAAGGTAGATAATATCTTTTAGACAAAGCTAAACAAAATAAAATGCATCTTAAATTTTAAAATTTACTACAGGTCTTTGTGTATATATGTGAAGGTTTAACAGGATTTATACTTATCAGTATTAATGGAAACTGTATTCACTTACGGAAAAAGTGATGAATGATGAATAAATTCTTTAAATTTTGCCTATAAGTTTAAGATAATGCCGTTACTGGAGGTTAAGTTCTGTAAGAGTAGGAATAGCAATAATAATTAGTTTGCATCTTGAAAAGATTACAGTCTGACCTCTCACAAGTCACAGGAAACAGATACATGACAAAAAGGCATGAAATGGAAGAACAGACAAGAAAAAGGATCATACAGATAAAATCATTGTTGGACTAGTGGTTCTTCATTATTCCAATCAGTTACATTTAAGCAGACAATGAGTCTCCGTGTTGACTATCTAGTTACATGCTGGCAGCTTACTTGAAAGCATCATTATAAGAATAAGCCTTGTTAAAATCCTTGAAAAAAAGCAGATTTTGCAAAATAAACTAACTAACTAGCTAACTAACTAACTAAATAAACTTATGCATTGCTTCCAAGCTTACAGTCCTGGATTGTGTCTTAAACATGCTTATTTGGGGTTAGTAATCTTTTAATACTCTTGACAATAGGGTTGAGGATTATATACAACGAAAACTTAATGAGTACGTTTAATGCTTTTAGTTGCTATGTTGCTGTTTTGAATAGAAACTGATTCCACTATTTAACTGCCATTTGACTTAATTTGGATCTAGTCCAACACACAAGGACCAGAAGAGAATGTTGTGTTTTTCTCACCAACTTTCCAAAGGTTGTGGTTTTTTTGTTATTGTCAAATTTTTGTAATTGTTAAGTGGAAAAGAATCGGTTAAAAGGCTTTGGCTTAAGATAGCACAAAACCACCAGGGAAATTCATGGATACTAGAGAAGCCTCTTGATCCATATAATACAGTCAATAAGGCTGAGACTCCCAAGGGGAGTCTTAACGTCCTTGTTTTTAGCTTTGTGCCTGTGATGCCTTTTGGACTAGTAACATGTGTTTCAGAAGCTCCTGAAATGATGAGGGACTTGGCATCACAGAAGACGATCCTTCATAAAAGATTAGTGGAGACTCATTTGATTCCAGGCTGTAAAGCTGATAATATCTGATGGTTCCTGATCTCATATATTTTTAATAGGGACTGAAGAAGAGCTGCTTGCAAGGCTCTCTTACTATAACTATTCTGTGGGTTTTTTTAAAAATCAAAAAATGGATGAAATGAAAAATCATTTCAAAAGTCTGAAACATGAGACTTATACTCTGTCACAAACCTTTGAAATATTTTTTTTGTAAAAAGAAGGCACCGTGAAGCAGTATTTCTTCTTAAAGGATGTTGCAGATTCTAATTCTTACATAAATATATTTTAATTCAGAACCATTCTCTTTTCTTTGCACATGCTCAAACTTGCTGCATTGCAGTGTTGTGTACATTTGTAATCTAATGTTAGTAAACCACTTCAAATGTTAACATTGTTATTTAAACACAGATATGCATTTCAGTTTGAAAATGTAATGATCACAAAAAACAGGAGGACTTAATTTAGATGAAAGTGCACAGTAGGAGTCAGGCACAATTATATACATAATCAAGTATAATTTATTATTTTTATGTGTGTTTGTTTACCCATTGAACAGTTGTGACAACATAGCAACCATGTACAGATATCTGATTTAAGCGTGGAAGATCTTCCCTTTTCAAGCCTGCTGGTAAGGAGCTTCCGTAGAGTGTAAAAGAAGTGTTGCAGGTTCAAAGTCATGCAGTCAGTGAACAAAAACAAGGCAGTTAAGACACGTGGTTATGGTCTGTGAAAGAGTTTTTTTCTCTTTCAGAGATGTTTTCAGATTTGCTCTTCTGACAAAATCCAGTCCATGATGTATCACAAAATATATCTAGGATGACTCAAACATGTCCATGTGCAGAGAAGTGATTAGTGTTTCCCACTGAAGTAATTCCAGAGGTGCTTGGCACAGGATGTTCTCACAGAGTGCCTCCAAGTCACAGAGTGGCTGTGCAATCAGTAGTTTCTCTTCAGTTTCTGTCTTACTGCTAGAAAGGGGGTCTTTGGTTCTAGATCTGTATTTTTTACTCCAAGGCGGCCTGTCACAGTTGCAGTGAAATGAAACTTGAAAAGCACTTAAAATGTAGACCTTTCAGTCTCATTAGATGTTGTCTCACCCCCAAGCATTCTCCATTTTCAAAGTCATTTCCTGTGAATCAAGGGCCCTCCCTGGAACATAGGATGGCTACAGAGTTTGTCCTGAAGAACACTCACCTGGGGAGCATTTTGCAAGTGTCACAACTGGTTTCTTTTGTTTAAGCTGTATTTTAATTGTCAGTGTTTCTTTACACAAAATATATCTGTTTCCATTTGGAAATTATTGGTTAGAGCTCCTTTTGATTTGTTTCCATGCACCAACAAGAACATTTGTACATTTTGTTGTGGTTTATGCTTAGTACCCCACAATATCTGTAAACAGAAATGTTGGCTTTATTTCTTTTTAATAATCTTTTGAGATTTTTTTCAGTAAATAGAGCCAACTCTTTATGAAGATGGCTTCTTTTTACCAAAAAGAAAATGTTTGCTGTATTATCTACAAGTGCCTTAATTTGTGCAATGCAGTCTGTTCATAAACGGCTTTCTCTGTTACTAATGAAATAGATAAAGACTTAACGTTTTAATGTAGTCTGAGAGCTGGTATACATTTGTGTTAATGTCTGGAAAGGATAATGTTCTTGTACAGAAATTAGCATTATGAAACTAAAAGTTATATGTAATTGTTCAATATTCTCTTACATCCTCTTAATTATTTGAGAATGCTAAATCTGCATTTGATGAGCAGGTAGGACACAGTAACTAAACTTTTCTTTAGGAAAAGAAAACAGGAGATCATTAAAGATTAAACTAATAGCTTTAAATACAAACCATTTATCAAAGCAATGCAAGTAGGAGAGGTCTTTAGTTTCTAACCCACCACGTTTTCAATCTCTGTTCTCCTTTTCTTCATAGCGTAATTTACGTTTTTCCAGGTGTTGAGAGAACACAATACTTAAATGCAGATTACTAATAAGAAAAGGCAGTCACAATAGATCAGACTATGTAGAGGTTGATATGCAGGAAATAACTTTGTTGGGACACAGTGATTGAATAACAGAGTCTTTACAGTTTAAGAATCTGATTTCTATGAAAGTTCTTGATCCCTCATGAAACCTAATCTTGTTACAGCAGTTTAACTCATCATACTGGAGTTATATGGGGAGGAGGGGTGTGGAGAAGGGAGGCTACAGCACAGAACATTCATTATCGGTAGTTGTTTTACATGGAAATAATGGAATTAGATTGCATATGCTTATGTTGTAACAATCTTGAACTTCCCTGCTGAGATGACCTTGAAATGTTCTGCACTGCTTATTTTTTCACAGAACTTCCCAATGGAATACCTTAACAGAGAATCCTGCTTCAAACTGTGTAGCATGATGGGGCAACATGCTATTTCTCGATACTTCAGGGTAGTTTGCACAAGGTTGAATTTACCCATCTGTTTTTATCCACAATTTTAAATTACTTCCCTTCACTTTGAGTTTGGGTCTCCTCAAAGGTAAGAAAACTCTGAACACAGGAGTCTGCAATGCCTTAATGTAAAACCGAAAATACAAGCCTGGCTGTTACAGTATTAAGCTTCTGAGTGCTTGACTTATCAGTAGATATTTTGACAGGAAGCACAAGGAAAGTGTCCTAGATAGCAAATGTGAGTGACCAATTATAAGTAAAGTGCAGACTGAGAGCTTTGTAAATGCAAGTAAATTACACAGATAGGACTTCTAACTTTGTTACCTCCCCAGCTGTCATTCCCCTAATATTATTTTAAATTTTTTTTTTCAGTAGGATAATTTAAATATAAAGCATTAAATCTATTTCACTGGATTATCTGTATACACCCAGAGATTAATATAACCAGTTTCTAATCCATTGGCCGTTTTGTGGATATTTTCCTCTGCCAGCCTAGCTATTGATATCAGCAGGCTGACAATCTTTGTCCGCTATGAATTGCATTGTTCAGAGGTGTTGATCATTCTAGAAAAGTGTAAAAGGGATTTTGCTGGATTATTGATGCTGGTTTCCCCATTAACCTCTTTTTGAATGAGTGAGCTGGGACAGCTCTCTTGACAAAAGATTTCAGATGTGTAGCGTAGCCATGAACCAGATGTGCCTGGCTTCTGATTCTTTATTTTTATTTCATATAATATACAATTTCATAAAGTACTTGGGGAATATGTTGGAATAATTAATAAATCTGAAGAAGCTGTGATTTGAAAATATATTGCATAGATAGAAAAATGACTACATGTATTAAGCTAAATATTTGATTTATTTGATTTATTTCTTCAGCTGAAGTCTGCATATTAACACAGCTTTCTGTTTTTGAAAGTAGTGCTGCTGACTTACAATTCCTGATGAGCACATTCAACCACCAGCAAGTTTTATGGTTATAAATTGCATATATAAATTTTTGTGCCTGTTTTGAACTTTAGGAAGTTTAAGTTCAAAATTTTCTTCCATGGAGTAATTAAAACAAAACCAAACCAAACAAAACAAAACAATTATTCCTCGTGGCCAAAGTGATTATCTAGCTTTGAATCACTGCCAGTTTTTTGTTAGTAGAAGTAGTTGTTTGAGCTGGGCATTTCTTTGTTACACCTTCTTTGTGAAGGTACAGTATGGCACCAGAGGTTTTTTTTTTCCTTTAATAAAGCATGAACAAACAGCAAACAATTCCTACCTAATGATTTCCATACATACTTTACCAGCAAATTTACCAAGGAGCTCTGTCACTATTTCTTTTCTCCAGTAGCACAGTCATGATTGCTGCTCTTGGCTTGCTGGTTGCTTTCTACTTTTAATACCCTCAGATATAAACAGTCACAACTGTATGGCTTACATTTACAATCAGTTTGTGGAGAAAATGTTCCACTTTAGCTTAATCATGTGTTGTGTAGGGTGGCACCTCTTACAGTTCCCAGAAAAGTGTCTATAGTCCCCAGATAGCTTATGTATTCTAGAAATTATCACAATTGCTTCTTCCATGCAAAGTGAACAAAGTTGCAATATTTTCAATTAACTGTGAAGAGGACTGATTGGTTAATACCAAAGATACATCAGACATGCCAAAGATATACCAGTAGACAGTTACCAATCATGACAGGTCTGCCGATTATGGAGTTTAAAATTATATAAGTCTCAATAACTTAGAATGGATAAAGAGAAGTATTTGATTTAGCCATTACAAGATCTTCTCTATTTACTTAGTTTTTTTCTGCCAAAACATTTTTCTGTCAACACTGGAGAACCAAATATTCTTTGTATGTTTTTCTCCTCCTAATTTGTTTTCAAAGACTAAGAAAATTTTTGATAAGGTTCTAGAAATGTCAGTTCCTGTGTGATCTATATAAGACAGATCTCATCCATTCTAGTCAGAATAGGAAATATATGAGTTTTCAGATCATCCGAGCTCAAGTTCAGAAATTGGTGCTCCATCCATCTGGCACTTTCTTAGACTGTTTTCATGGTTAAATGTTGCAGTCAGTGCTGAATTGAACTGTAACATAGTCACAAATTGTTCAGCTCAGTAGGGTACCAGATAACTCTCACGGTTTACCTAGGATAGGGTTCTGATTTCCTTCATTAGTTACGAGTCAGGCCAGTTTCCTGTTTTGGAGCCATGTAATTTTTTTTTTAGGACAACATTACATTTTCTTTAACCACATATTGAGGTATTTTTAGTGTTTGTTTGGTTTTTTTTTTAAAGGATTCCTATACAGTCTATGGGGTCTGAAAGACCTATTTCTTTGCCAAGATCTGATAGAATTAGTTTATAACCAAAACTTCAGAATCTTAATGTTATTTATTGGTGTTCTGTAAATTGCTAGTAGGGATGGGAGATGCTGGAGCCAGTGTTTTTGGTACTGTCCTACAAAGGCACTTGGCTGAACCTGTAGTCCAGTGTACTAGTTTTGGCTGGGATAGAGTTAATTTTCTTCATAGTAGCTTGCATAGTGCTATGTTTTGGATTTGTGACCAAAACAGCGTTGATAATTCACTGATGGTTTAGCTACTGCTGAACAGTGCTTGCACAGCATCAAGGCCTTTTCTGCTTCTAATGCTTCTCATTAGAGAGCCAAGGAGAATCTCCATTCTTTATTGGATGCTGGGGGGAACATTGTCACCGAGGATGAGGAAAAGGCTGAGGTACTCAATGCCTTCTTTGCCTCAGTCTTTAACAGGCAGACCAGTTATCCTCAGGGTACTCGGTCCCCCGAGCTGGAAGACGGGGACGGCGAGCAGGATGAACCCCCCATAATCCAAGAGGAAGCAGTCAATGACCTGCTATGCCACCTGGATGCTCGCAAGTCTATGGGGCCGGATGGGATCCACCCGAGAGTGCTGAGAGAGCTGGCGGAGGTGCTTGCCAAGCCACTCTCCATCATTTATCAGCAGTCCTGGTTAACGGGGGAGGTCCCGGATGACTGGAGGCTTGCCAATGTGACGCCCATCTACAAGAAGGGCCGGAAGGAGGATCCGGGGAACTACAGGCCTGTCAGCCTGACCTCGGTGCCGGGGAAGATTATGGAGTGGTTCATCTTGAAGGCGCTCACAAGGCATGAGCGGGACAACCAGGGGATCAGGCCTAGCCAGCACGGATTCATGAGAGGCAGGTCCTGCTTGACCAACCTGATCTCCTTCTATGACCAGGTGACCCGCCTAGTGGATGAGGGAAAGGCTGTGGATGTGGTCTACCTGGACTTCAGTAAGGCCTTTGACACCGTCTCCCACAGCATTCTCCTAGAGAAGCTGGCGGCTCACGGCTTAGACAGGTGTACTCTGCGCTGGGCAGAAAACTGGCTGGACAGCCGGGCCCAGGGAGTTGTGGTGAATGGAGTTACATCCAGTTGGCAGCCGGTCACGAGCGGTGCTCCCCAGGGCTCAGTTTTGGGGCCGGTCTTGTTCAATATCTTGATCATTGATCTGGATGAGGGAATTGAGTGCACCCTCAGTAAGTTTGCAGACGACACCAGGTTGGGCGGGAGTGTTGATCTGCTCGAGGGTAGGAAGGCTCTGCAGAGGGACCTGGACAGGCTGGATCGATGGGCCGAGGCCAACTGTATGAGGTTCAACAAGGCCAAGTGCCGGGTCCTGCACTTGAGTCACAACAACCCCATGCAGCGCTACAGGCTTGGGGAAGAGTGGCTGGGAAGCTGCCTGTCGGAAAAGGACCTGTGGGTGTTGGTCGACAGCCAGCTGAACATGAGCCGGCAGTGTGCCCAGGCGGCCAAGAAGGCCAATGGCATCCTGGCCTGTATCAGAACTAGTGTGGCCAGCAGGAGGAGGGAAGTGATCGTGCCCCTGTACTCGGCCCTGGTGAGGCCGCACCTCGAATACTGTGTTCAGTTTTGGGCCCCTCACTACAAGAAGGACATTGAGGTGCTGGAGCATGTCCAGAGAAGGGCAACGAGGCTGGTGAGGGGTCTGGAGAACAAGTCTTATGAGGAGCAGCTGAGGGAACTGGGACTGTTTAGCCTGGAGAAAAGGAGGCTCAGGGGAGACCTTATCATGCTCTACAACTACCTGAAAGGAGGTTGTAGCGAGGTGGGTGTCGGCCTCTTCTCCCAAGTAACTAGTGATAGGACGAGAGGAAATGGCCTCAAGTTGCGGCAGGGGAGGTTTAGACTGGACGTGAGGAAAAATGTCTTTACTGAAAGAGTGGTTAAACATTGGAAGAGGCTGCCCAGGGAAGTGGTTGAGTCCCCATCCCTGGAGGTATTTAAAAGACGAGTAGATGAGGCACTTAGGGACATGGTTTAGTGGCTGGTGGTGTTGGGTCAACGGTTGGACTTGATGATCTTAGAGGTCTTTTCCAACCTCAATGATTCTATGATTCTATGATTCTATGCTGCCCCACCGGTGAGCTGGCTGGGGGTGCACAAGAAATTGGGAGGGGACACAGCTGGGACAGCTGACCCCAACTGACCAAAGGGATGTCCCATACCATATGACGTCATGCTCAGCAATAAAAGCTGGGGGAAGAGGGAGGAAGGGGGGAACATTTGAAGTTACGGCATTTGTCCTCCCAAGTCACCGTTACATGTGACGAAAACCTGCTTTCCTGGAAATGGCTGAACACCTGTCTGCTGATGGGAAGTAGTGAATGAATTCCTTATTTTGCTTTGCTTAAGCATACAGCTTTTGCTTTCCCTGTTAAACTGTCTTTATCTTGATCCATGAGATTCCTCACTTTTACCCTTCTGATTTTCTCCCTCATCCCTCTGCAGGCGAGTGAGCAAGCAGCTGTGTGGTGCTTAGCTGCCTACTGGGTTAAACCATGACATCCAGCTAAACATTTTTACCTCCTAGATAGTGTAAGTTTGTTGTTCTTTAGAATCCCAACAAATTACTTTGTCTCCGATTTTTTCCTTGATTATCTTGCAACCCATAACTAGTGAAGAATTAATCCATTAAACTCCTGCTATTGACATGATTGTTAGTCAGTAAGTAAACTTCAGGCCATTTTGTGAATGAACAAATTTGTCTACAACAAATGTTAATTGCTATTTTCTCAGGCAAAAGTTGAAACATATAGGCTGTAATGCACTCTGTTAGTTACAGACGATACTGCTGCATTATTCTTTGGGTAAAATTTTCTCTGTGTGTGTATATATATATATAAAAATACCTAATTGTAGAGAAATTTTCTCTGTGATTTTATAAACTTGAAATGGTTGAACATATTGAGAAATGGCATCACCTGAGAATCTCATTGCAGTAGACACTGGTACTTATCAAAGTCTGTTTTTAACATCTACATGGTAATTAGGGTTTTTTTTTTTCCATTGCAATCAAAATACTATCATGGTGATTCTGTGAGATGCCACAGTACATAGATCTTACAATTGCACTTTATTCTAAATAAAAGATCTCATCATTGGGAAGCTTCTATTATGTCTAGCGCATTGCAGCATATCTTTGTCTACTGATCCACTGGATGAACCAGGATGAATTACAAATAGGAGAACAAAGAGAACGGTTTATAGATCCACTGAATTCCTTTGGGTACCCCAGACCATTCTCTTCAGCTTAGCGCATTGTCTGCAAACATCAAAGAGATGTTGTACATTTCCAAGTCTGCTGGATGATTACAGCATGATTACAGAATTGTAACTTTACAGGTTTGTTTGAACTTCTTTGCATATTGGCCTTCAATATTCTTGAATGAAGAAGCTACTGTAGGTTTTGAGAAGTTTTCTCCTATAAAGGTTGGATGCAAACACTCTCCAGATCTAAAACTTTTGGAAGGTGATAGAAGAGAAGTCTGATACAGGTTATTAAACATAAATTGTGGATATTATTGGTGGAGAACCACAGACTGTGGAAAGAGGGAGGACAGACCCAGAGTAGTATTCCTCTATCCTTGCTATAGTGCTGTTTTATTCACCTAGACACCTTCATCTACCAGTGTTCCTATTGGTTTTCCCCTTAGGGCTGAGCAATGAGTACAGGAAGACAAAGGAGGTCAACCCTCCCCTCCAAAAAAGAGATACCAGATAGGGGACTAGGCAGAGCACCCTTGGCAGTCCCCACTACTATTGGCCAGAGTTCTTACTGATGCCAAGCAGCAACACACAATAGATCATCTTGCCAAAATATTAAATGTCTTCTGTCCCCAAATGAAGAGCAGAAAAAGAAACTTGGGGGAAACCAAATGATCACAAGGGACAATAACTGGAAAAAAAGGGAGGAGAGTGAGTATTGCACTGTTGAAAATGGCAAATATAGGAAAGCCGAGGTGTGGCACCAAATAGACCATTCCTAGTGTGACCATTTGTATTGGCCAGTGCACAAGACAGAGTCAAGAAAAGTCTTTGGCCTAGCACAGTATGACTGTTCTAGTCAGAGTCTCCCTTTGGATAATGAAATTTAACACTGGAACATAAACAGTTTGCTGTAAGAAGCCACCATCCTCTGAAGTCCTTTGTTAGGACTATCTGTGTGACCAATGTGAAAGGAAGTTTGAAAACAGGTCAGTTGAGGCAGGAACTTTCACACTCTGAAACAAGTAAATTGCATCTTGGTGATAGAAGTGCTTTTCTTTTCTCACCCAAACTCCAAATTATCTAAAATGGGAGAAAAAGAAACCCATATATAATCCTGAGAATTTTGCACATTTTGGAAGTGTGGAAGACTGGAAAATTCTGCATATTGTCAGCTTTCTCTTGCCTATAGAAATTATACCATCACCAATTTATCTTTGATAAATTGCCTCCTTTAGCAATAACTCTTCTTTTCACTATATTTCCAACTTCAGACATAAGCTTACCACAGACCACTTGTAAATGCAATGGTTTCTATTAAGTTATTTTACTATCTACCCATACCATGCTTCTTCTGAAAGCCCTTGTGCTAAAGTCAGAGTATTGAATAAGCTGTTCATTTAAATATTCAAGCCTGTACACCAGAATGACCCAGAAACTGATAATTCATCTTATTTTTTCACCCTCTCTAGTCTTCCTCTAAAGCAGCTATCACTAGACTTGCCAATTACCGATTCCAATTTTGTTACCTTCATTCCATGTTTACCTATTCCTGTTTATCACAAATGTTCAGCATCATATTAAAAATCCATTCGCTCTTCAGATCCATTTTACCTTTAGTAATTAACATTATTCTAGGATGTTGTGTTTCAGAGGAGATCTCAAGAACTTGATACTTTTTTCCATCTTGGAAAACTACTACAGTACACAGATGCAATAGATGCAGTACACAGATATCAGCCTTGAGGCAGGACAACTTGCTCACTGAAAACCAATGTCCTACAAATCATTAATTTGACCTAGTTCCTATTTTAAAAAAATAATTTTAGTAGATTGATTTGCAAGATATCTTTTCTAGTGCTCATTTTGCTATAATTAGTCAAAAATTAAATCCAGACCAATTATGAACTCATTGACTATCTTTGATGTGTAGGATTTTTGCTTTAAATTCAGAGGCTGAATTTTCAAATCTAAATCCTTCTTCCTCTCCCCCCCTGTCACCCTCCGTGGTAGCCTGTTCTTCCTTTTTCTTTTCCTCCCAAATACATCAACAACATATCCAAATAAGCAGTTCATATTTACTAATATTTTTAGCTTGTCTAGGCAAATAAATGTTAGCTTGAATTAATGCCCAGTACTCATGGATGTTATCATGTACTTTGTTGCTGTAGTTGTACTTTCAAGAACAATGCTAGCATATTGTGTGTAGGTTCTTTGGTAAAATATGTTTCATCTCTTTGTATACTGTTAAATTAATTTTTGCCACCATACACTGGTTAAACAAGAGTGCATATTACTTGTGAAACTACAAGTGAATGGGGCAAAAGCATCCTCAGAAAACTCATGTAATTATATATAAATCATGAATATTTACATTTACTCATCTACTGGGTTTTTTTTACTTTTTCTTTTTCTTTTTTTTTTACATACTGTTCTAGTTCTGTGCTTGCTGGAGACTGCAGCTGATACAGACTGAGGTCAGGAGAGAAATTAATATGATTTCAATGGACTTAGATGAATTCCATACAGTGTTAACCCTAAAAGATATGTTTTACTTTAGAGGTATTACCCATTACCCTAACCTTTGGCACTCTTTCAAAAATATGAACAGATTTTTTTTTGCTGCTTTCTTTTTCAATACCTTCCTATCAAGGAGTTAAGGTTTGGACTTTCTTTTTCTTTGTTTACTTTTCTTTTTTTTTTAAATATTTTTTTTCCTTCTGTTGTCTTTCTTAGACTTTTTTTTTCATTTTTTCCATTCTCCTAAATTTTTTTCTCTTCTTCTTTCCAGTTTGGCTTTCTCAGATGTTTAAAAGCAAATACTCAAAACAGTATTTGAGTTTCTGACAATTACAGTTAGTGTCAGCTCTCTTTTTCTTCCTGTGCTGAACCAGCTTTTAAAAGCCACACCAGCTCTCTCAGCAGGTGACTGCTGACTTGTACTGCTAGAAAATCACGGCTTTCCAGACAGTCAGTCAATGCCAGGGGAGGAAAGCTGCCTTGTGGCAGTTTTAATGACCTAAATTGAATTGGTACAATTGGATGAGGAAGGCTTGTGCATTACACAGCTGATTAAGAATTGCATGATCTATAATTCTATTGCACCAGAGAATGCCAAGTGACTCTTCATGTCAGTAAATGAGGACAATATATTTAGCAGCATGGAAAGTCACACTTGAGGCTCTTTTTCAGTGTTTTATGGCTACTGTATTTTCCACCAAAACCTGATACACCTGAGTATATACCAGAAATGTATGTATTAAACCCAGGAGAGTAACAAGTTGCTATCTATCTGTATTTTCTGACAATAAATCATTGGCATTTTCTTCCCATGGTACTAGTTACGAGTGTTCTAAAGAAGTGACTCAAATATCATGACTCAATGGCTCTTAAAGCAGTCTGCTGGGGAATATCTCAGACTTCAAAATATATTTTAGAAAAAACTTTTTTTATTTTTGTGTTAAGAAGAAAGATTTTAAAACTGTCTCCTGCATAATTTTATGGGGTACATTATCAGAGTACTTTGGTTACATTAGTTAGTTACTTAGGTCATGTTATTAGCGCACTTAGGTTCATCTTTGTTCCCCTTTTGGCCGTGGTAGGACTGTTGCTTAAATGGGACAACTCACCTATGCAGAAGTGGGCATGGCACTGGGTAAGAGATGTATGGGGATAGGGGTGAGGGATTTTGGCTGAGTTACCATACATGACGAACCATATAGGATGTTTCTATATGTACAGAGGAGTAAGACAGAAAAGAACATGTTCCACAAAAAAATTATGTAATTTTATTTCAGTTCCAGCAACAAGGGATACAAAGAGTATTTTTCAACAGAGAGAAACTGTTTGTTCTTCCTTTGCTCCTTGTGGTAGTCCTTTCCTGCCATGTAGGGTAGATTGTTGTTACACACTAGAAGTACTAAAATCCCTATTCGGCCCTTCTTGTTCAAGCAAAGCTGTCACTGATTTCAATGGCAGCTATGCCTGATTAAAGAGAATTGAATAGAGCCCTGAAGCAATGGTGTTTTGTCCTTGTCTTTGCTCTTCTGGCCCTTAACCACTACTTTTAAAGAGCTTGAAGCAATAGTGGCACCAGCAGTGTTTCAGGTGAACAAGCAAAAGGATAAAAAACAGTATCATGAGTTGTTTCAAGTGCTACTACAAGAAAAGCCGGTGTATGTCATATTGAAAGAATTGAAAAAGGAAGGATGCATAGAAACATTTTTCAAATTTCTGTAGGATTTTAAATACATAAAACATCAACATATAATAAAAATATGTAAGCTTTGTTACTACCTTGTTACTGCTTCTATTTATATGAATATTTGTACGTGAGGAAAAATTTCTTTACTGAAAGTGGTTACACATTGGAACAGGCTGCCCAGGGAAGTGGTTGAGTCCCCATCCCTGGAGGTATTTAAAAGACGAGTAGATGAGGCACTTAGGGACATGGTTTAGTGGGCATGGTGGTGTTGGGTTGACGGTTGGACTCGATGATCTTAGAGGTCTTTTCCAACCTTAATGATTCTATGATTCTATGAATATGAATATGCTAAGTGGAACACCATGCATATGCTTATTCCAAGGTTATAACCACTGCATTGCTAATTCCATCCCAATATTGACAGACATTAAAAATACGATTTTTTTTTTTTAAATTGTCATACTGAAATTACTAAATAAAATGCCAATTACACTGTTTTATATAAAGAGCTGAGGCAGGGATTGTTAGAACTGAGAGCATAACTCTTCACAGTATTAACTGAGAAATATGATTGAATAAAGGTGTGTTAGAAAAATATTGGACTTTTCAAGGTTTGAACACAAAGGTCCACCTCAGTGGGACTGATAAGACTAAATATAAATGGTTGTATTGGAGTCCATCACTCTATAGTCCTTTTGTAGTCAAGTAAAAAATAACTGCTTTTAAGATGTGATTAATACGATTTAGATCTCTGCTTTCAGGTAGAAGTATCACTATATATACAGAAAGGAGGCTATCCTGACTAGCTCAGAGATGAACCATGTACGTTCAATCAGATGAACATGTTCAAAACATATATTATATATAGGTGCAGAATCGTAACTACTGGAGGTGGTTTGATCTTGGACAGTAGGACTGACTTAAAAAACAAAAAAAAAATCTAGCAAGCTTGTTCCTGCTCCTCTTTTTCTCCACTCCTCCAACAACTCAAGCTCAGTCTCAGAAGTCCCTGGCACAGGAGATTCCTAGTCCCAGATCTTACCTTGCAGTGATCTTCCCTGCAGGCTAGCTGATATTTATTGGACAAAGTACTGTTCTTGCCTCCTGTTAGGATTATACATTCAAAAATGTGTATCAGTATCTTCAAAACAAAGCTATGTCTATTATTTCACTCAAAAGATAGAGAACACATAAAGCAAAGGGTTAAATCAACAGAATCCTGTGCACATTCTTCCTCTTCCTTGCTCTTTTTTTTTTTTTTTTTTTAAATATATGTGTTAAAAAAATCTCCTTGGTACCATATCTACTTGGGAACATCTATAAGACAAGTCTATCATGCCTTTTTTTTCCAGTCCCTGCCTATTTCTTTTAAGATACATTCAGCTTTCACTTGAATCCTTTGTCCAATGCTCTCTTTCAGATGCCAGCCTCTTAGACATATCTGTTCTGTTTAGACCAGAAGGATAGATCAAAGGTCCTGATTCTCAAGGTGATGGAAATCTATTTTGACAGGATGAAACCAAATAGGAAATAGAGTTCCCTCAATGATACTTTATTCCCACAACAGTTTTGCCTTTCCTTTAAGGATCAAAGGAGGTAAACAGCACCTAAATGAGCTAGATGTGCTCCATACATTCAAGCAGGAGACTCTCACGCAAATAACTTGAATGTATTTGGTATTCCAATAAAACCTACATTGAGCTTCCCTGACTTTCTTAAACATTTGGCAGATTTAGCAGAATGCTGTGTTCTGACCTTGTCTTCCCCTCCCATAGCTTTTTTGGGTGTCATGACAATCCCATCAGATTAAGCCATCATGACTCAATTTATTTCCACCTGTATTTTTCATGCAGTCATTTTTCAGCAAACCCATAAAAAGAAAAAATAACTCACTCACTGCAGCATGGATTCATGTTTCCCAAATCATGTAACCATTCACAAAGCTGGTTGCAATTTATAGACTGGTGTGTTGTGGATAACATTATTTCTACTAGAAGAATGGCTTTATGTAGCACCCAGCAGAATACAGTTAGTAATGCATTGCTTAGCATTTTGAATAATTTTAGCAAAGGAATAATTTTAGCACTATAAACTTACTTGATATGACTGTTTCCCCTACAGACCTTCTTTATGGCTCTGCTCATAAAATCATTACATATCTTGTTGACTTACCTCTCTAGCTTTCTTTTCATAGTAAATATAAAGCAAAATGAAGTGAATTAAAAAGGTGCGTTCCTCAATGAAAAATTTGAAGGTGTTAACGGAACACACTCTAAAAAAGCTCTTTCAGTTGGAGCTTATTTAATATGCCTGGTTTGATTTGAATTCATTGTAGAGAGTTGTCAAAAGTCTGTGCATTTCTGGTCTCCTACTTAAGTTCTCTACATGGATACTACTATCACTTAAGGCTTAAGCCATGACTTAAAATATTCTTAGAACTTCCACATACTCAGTGTATAAAACTGGTTATCATTCTTGCTATACAATTAGGGTTAAATACACGTATCCAGCATGATTTTATTTAATAATTTCAAATTTCTACAGACTCTCCATTTAGAAACTCAAACCTAGAAGGGATAACTTAATTCACTGAGTCTAGCTCATTGATCTAGCATTAAAAACTATTATCCTTTCCATAAACACAGAAACATCTGTGTTAAAAGCAGCTGAGTTTTGGTTGGTTTTTTTGTTTGTTTGGTTTTGACACTGTTTTATTTTGGCTTAAATGATTATCTTACCTCTGTGTGGCATACCTACAACTCTTAGATTTCATTAACTAGGTTAAATGAGCCAAGTTTTTCTTCTCTTCTCTTGTAAAACACACTTTCCATTCCCTTGGTTACATTATCTCCTTCCTCTTCTTGATTCCCTTTGACTTCTTTTTTCTCAAACCTGGTTGACCAGGACTGTACCCTGATGAATAAATTTGATAGAAGTAATATTTCCTTAATTCTGCTGAAAAATTTATCAACTGTTATGTCTTACACTTGCATTTCTCTTTCACAGATGGAAAATGCTGGTAGTTCATAGACATCCTATGATCAAACTCTTGTCCTTCTCTTCCTTCTCAATTTTCAGCTGATAACTCTGCTGACAAAAACTTTTGCTTATTAAGCACAAAGTGTGTGACTTTATATCTGCATTACACACACTTAATTTCATTTCTATTACCGCAGTTCTCAAGGTCATCAAGTCCTTGCTACAATATCCTTAACTGCTGCTTGATGATGTTTCCAACATAGTGTCTTTGGCAAACTTCATTATTATATTTCTAATATCCATGACAAGATCACTAATGAAATTAAGTAAGATTGATCCCTGGGCTGATCTTTGATCTGCTAGTATCTCTGATACTTTTCTTTTTCAGTATTACCTATTTACATCTTGTCTGTTACAAGCTGTTTATTCACTCTATAATTCCTCTATTAATCTCTGGCCTTTTTCCCCATATAAAACTAATATTTCCCATGTTGTGCCACGTTAGACACTTTACTGAAATTCAGGTTAATGGTGTTTATCAGCTTCCTTTTTTTTCCCAGAAAAAAAACATTTTATTGAAGAATGTTGTGATATTATTCTGTCATAATTCACCTTTCCAAACTTGTGTTGCACTTTCTCCCAGTTTCTGTATACCTCCATGTATTATCTTCTTCTTTAAAGTCTTCTCTGTAGTCCAGGATTTTGAGTCTTACTGAGATCAAGCTTACAGACATATAATGGCTCAGATCTTAATTTTCCTGATTGCAAGTGAAGGTATAAAGTTTTCAGTTTCTCCATCTTACAATACCTTCTGACACCATGAAATTACAAAAATCATCTGCTATCAAGCCTGAAATTCCACTTTTCTATCACCTTTAAGACTTAGTTGCCTTTTCTCTGCTCCTCTCTGCAATCTCTGTTTGCAAGTGACTTGCTATTGCTATGATCCTTTCCCTAGGCCGCATCTTGCTAGTTCTGGTCTTTTTTTGCCCCAGGACATATTTTTCTTTTCCAACAGAATCAATCTCACCCTGACTCTGGAGAAGTTCACTTTATCTAGTAACTCCCACTTTTAAAAGAATGGAACATAGAAACTGATAAGAAAGAAATAAGACTTTGCCTGTCTCCACCAACAAGTGCTCGAGTGTCACCGCCCAAGCCGCAGGAGGCACAGGCGGGAACTGGGAGAATGAAGAGCCACCCACTGTGGGAGAACATCAGGTTTGAGACCATCTAAGGCACCTGAAGGTGCACAAGTCCATGGGACCCGATGAGATCCATCCGCAGGTCCTGAAGGAACTGGCGGATGAAGTTGCTAAGCCACTGTCCATCGTATTTGGGAAGTCGTGGCAGTCTGGTGAAATTCCCACTGACTGGAAAAGGAGAAACATAACCCCCATTTTTTAAAAGGGAAAAAAGGAAGACCTGGGGAACTACAGGCCAGTCAGTCTCACGTCTGTGCCTAGGAAGATCATGGAACAGATCCTCCTGGAAGCTATGCTAATGCACAGGGAGGCCAGGGAGGTGATTTGAGACAGCCAGCATGGCTTCACCAAGGGCAAGTCCTGCCTGACTAACGTAGTGGCCTTCTATGATGGGGTGACTACACCAGTGGACATGGGAAGGGCTGCAGATGTCGTCTATCTGGACCTCTGTAAGGCCTTTGACACGGTCCCCCACAACATCCTTCTCTCTAAACTGGAGAGGTATGGATTTGATGGGTGGACTGTCCGGTGGGTGAGGAATTAGTTAGATGGTCACATCCAGAGAGTAGTGGTCAATGGCTCAATGTCCAGATGGAGACTGGTGACGAGTGGCGTCCCGCAGGGGTCCTTATTGGGACCGGTACTGTTTAATATCTTCATCAATGGCATCGACAGTGGGATTGAGTGCACCCTCAGCAAGTCTGCAGATGACACCAAGCTGAGTGGTGCGGTCGACACGCCAGAGGGATGGGATGCCATCCAGAGGGACCTGGACAAGTTCGAGAAGTGGGCCTGTGTGAACCTCATGAGGTGCAACACGGCCAAGTGCAAGGTCCTGCACCTGGGTCGGGGCAACCCCCGGTATCAGTACAGGCTGGGGGATGAAGGGATTGAGAGCAGGCCTGCCGAGAAGGACTTGGGGGTACTGGTGGATGAAAAGCTGGACGTGAGCCAGCAATGTGCGCTCGCAGCCCAGAAGGCCAATCGTATCCTGGGCTGCATCAAAAGAAGCGTGGCCAGCAGGTCGAGGGAGGTGATTCTGCCCCTCTACTCTGCTCTGGTGAGACCCCACCTGGAGTACTGCATCCAGCTCTGGAGCCCTCAGCAGAAGAAAGACACAGATCTGTTGGAGCGGGTCCCTATGAGGGTCATGAAAATGATCGGGGGATGGAACACCTCTCCTGTGAAGAAAGGCTGAGAGAGTTGGGGTTGTTCAGCCTGCAGAAGAGGCAGCTTTGGGGAGACCTTCTTGCAGCCTCTCAGTACTTAAAGAGGACTTATGAAAAAGATGGAGACAAACATTTTAGCAGGGCCTGTTGTGACAGGACAAGGGGGAACGGTGTTAAACTAAAAGAAGGTAGATTTAGACTAGAACTAAGGAAGAAATTTTTTTACGCTGAGGGTGGTGAAACACTGGAGGAGGTTGCCCAGAGAGGTGGTGGATGCCCCATCCCTGGAAACCTTCAAGGTCAGGTTGGATGGGGCTCTGAGCAACCTGATCTAGTTGAAGATGTCCCTGCCCATGGCAGGGGTGTTGGACTAGATGACCTTTAGAGGTCCCTTCCAACCCAAACTATTCTATGATTCTATGATTCTAATACAAATCCATCCCAATGCAATACAGATACTTGATTATATTACGACATTTATCTTTAGGAAACTCCAAGCATCCTTGAAAAATCAAGCTCTGTTACTCCACATTCTCAATTATTTTAATTACCATTTTGGCTTATCAAACATTCTGTCTTTTAAGTTTGAAAAGCTTGGTTTTGGATTTATTTTAATTTGTTCCAGTGTTCTTAATACAAGTTCATTTTCACTTATTAAACCTTCAACTCTGTACTGCCCCTAAAATAAAGACAGTTGTTTTTGGTTCAGTGACTATTTGCTGAAGAAATGTGTAGGCTCTGTTCTCTGTGAATATCTGGGCAATTATTGAAAATAATTCTCAAATTGAAGTTTAATTAAAAGTAGGTTTAAATTTAAAAGCAACTTATTAAGCATAACTGGGAAGCCTCTGCAACTTTTCCCAGAGTTTTCCAGGTGGATTTTTCTCTTTCATACTATTATGTATTTTGTGTCTGCCCGTTTCTCCTCTTCAGAGCAACCACATTATCGTGCAGTTCCTTTCGTTTTTACTAGTTAGATCAATCTTCTCATACATTACTGATCTTAAGTGAACATAGAAGTTTTTACCTGATAAAGCTTATTTGGTTACAGAATGTTGTTGGATAGCTGTGCCCAAAAAAGAAAAGAGCACTTAACAAGAGTATGAATAAAATGTTCATATTGATGTAGTTACATAAAATGTTCTTAGTGTAAGCCAGGTGTATTATGAAGTGACGTATTAATATGACACCTGTGCCACAGACACTTGTGCTTGAAAGACAAGAAGGCTGTTTTATATTTTTGTCCAAGTTAAAAAAAAAAAAAAAAGTTACCCTGTAGCAGTCTGTGAAATATGAGGTGTATATGCTGGTAGGACATGAATGCCAAATATGATGAACTCCTTATATGCCTCATCCATTTAACCAACCAGATGCTTGCAACTGGAGTTTTAAAAAGCAACAAATAATGATGAGGGTAAGAAGTTTTCCATGCATGTAATTGCAGCAAGATGTTAGAAGACATATGAAAAAGATGAAAATTCATGGTAGAAAACTCATCTAAGAGGATATGTACAACTTTAATTATGTACATGGAAAGCCATCACTAGTAATCTTTGGATTCAAGCTGCCGGATGACTGAACTCTTTATCTTCCCATTTGATTAGTTGTGTGCCAATACTTTTATTTGTTGTTTGCCTAAATAAAGGATGAATCTTCTGTCAAGGCGTGTGAATATTTTGAAGAGGCGGACGTACTTTGGAGGAGCTAAGTATGACTAGCAGATGATGAGCCAAACCTTTGAATTGCACTGCTATCGCAAGAGTTGAAAAGCTTGAAACAGACAACAGTTACATCTCTCACTTCCTCTGTCATTCACATCTGAGATGTGCAAGACTCTGTGGGAGATGTTTAGTTTCACATTCGGATGATGGGCTGGCCTTGTACATGAGTGCTGATGTTCAGGATGATTTAAGTAGACATCTAAGGAATACTGAAGATAAGATTTCTGAAAGGTCATAGGAGAGGGTGACTTGACATTGTAGAACAGCCTGCCATAGCAGAAAATACTGATGTAGCCATTTACAATGAACTATAAATGACTCACTTTTTACAAAAACTTTATGGTAAGCACAGACAAATATGACAGCAATAGGAGCAATAAGAAGAAAAATATAAAACTTCTGGAAAAAATCATACCTTAGTGAAATGATTGCATGAATGTCTTTAGTTGTCTAAAACTTGGCTATTAGAGATTTAGCAAGCTCTGGAATAAAATTAAGTCTATCTATATATGGGCTAGAAATACCTAAGCCTTTTTGGTTTTTTGGGGGGTTGGTTGTTTTTTTGTAGTTTGCAGGGTTTTTTTTGTTGTTTTTTGTACTTTATAGCTATGTAGGAAATGTTTATTTTATAAGAATATCAGGAATATTAGTGTACTTTTAATATAGGACATTACTAGTCTCATTAGACATTTTGGACAAATGAAGGAACAGGTTCTATGTTCTACAGAAATTCACTTCTATGTCTTATTTCAGCTAAAGTCTAGTATTTCTTTAGTGCAGCCTTTTTTTGGCAAGCTTTATGAGCTTTCAGATTTTGTTTTTGAAAGTTCAAGTATTCAATGTATAAATAAAGGAGGAATTGGTTCACTTCATTGGAGGCAAGATTAGTAAAATTATTTAGTGGCTAACAAAGAACAGAACAGCTTATAAGCTTTCTTGAGTTGTGTTTTCAATGTGAATGCCATAGAGCTTTAGTTGCTTCCTGAAACAAAGATTAGGTCAATTTCTTTTACTTTCATTGATGAAAAAAAAAAAAAAAATTACATAATGCTTAGCTGGCTGCTGACTCACCTTGATACCCTAATTGCCTTATGGGGTGTTGTCTAGTATCTTCTAACACTTCATGGGGGTTATTACTATACAGAAGTTCTTTGTAGCTCACACGTACCTTTTAGTTTGCTGGAGAATAACCCTTATACGTGCCATTCAAATAACTGAGAAGTCAAAGCTCCAACTGAAAACATTCAGGGGCACAGTCAAGATAGATGAAGTCTGTACTTTAAGACTGAGAAGGGACTGGATGACAGCCACTGATAGAAGATTAGCATTATTCAGAATTCTTTCTAATCATTCTGGCCAGAGACTTTTGTCAATTCTGTGCTAGTATTCATAAATATTTTCCAAAGAAAATACATGGGAACTCTAAAATTCTTCCTATTTTCATATTAGGAATATGAAAAAGCTAAGGGAGAAATAACCCTGAGGGGTAATTTTCAAGTTCTACTTGAACTAGGTAAGGGAAAAAAAATAAACGAAAGAGCTGGCATCTAGGTAACTACTGCTTCCTTTAAATTATAAGATTACTATGTATTACGAATTGCCACAATACAAAAGAAAAATTGCGACATGTTGAAGTGCTGAAAAGCAATACTTTAAAGTGCTTTTATTTATCATATGTCTCAATGTGATTTATAGGTTATGAAATATTTGTGATGTTTGTTTTATATTATGTCCAGTCCCTTTACTGGTTCTTCCTAAGCAATTAAACAACACAAGTATTTATATATTTTTTCTTTTGCAGCTGAAAATAAAACAAAAGGAATACCTGACATAAATCCCCATGGTAATTGCTGTCTTCTAATTCCTTTTTTGCAGTTCAGTGCTTCCATTTCAATAAAGATGATATCGTTATGCCATTACTTTAATTATAATATTCAATATCTTATCAAAATGAAAAGTCAGTATATTTTTCCCAAGGGCTATAATTCTGTAGAGTGCATGTTTGAAGTTCAGATACATTTTTAAGCATACAGCACTGAAAGACTACCATTTGGGAATTAATGATTTACAATGTATATATTTATGGCTGAAGAGAAGGTTTTCTTTTTTTTCTGTATTGTGTACACACAGTTCATGTTTATGAATGAGTTATAAACAAATATTAACACATTGAAGAAAAACTGAAAAGAGAGAAATTTCTGTTATTCCAGCTCTTTGGGGGTAAATACCCAAAATACATCCTTTAAAAAGAAACTTTTTTTTTTAATAGTCACACCTTAAAAGCTGTGGGTAACAGTGATGAAGTACACTATTGGAAATATGGGTTTCTTTACAAAGTCATGTTCACTTCTTCCATTGTATTCATTTTTGGTATTGCAACACTACTGAATTAGGGTTTCTTAATAGTAAAGTTCATGGCTGAGGAATTGATCTTCAGGGGATGACAGATCTGAAAACTGGGTGCAAGAACACAGGGTTATCTCTGCTAATTAGAAGGAAGCAATAACTGTGGGTCAGAAAGTATTAAAAATTATCCCTTGAGAAACTCTTTTAAACAAATGAAGAGGAAAAAAAGCAAAACAACATAACTTCCTTTATGACCTTTTTCATTTACAGTCAGGTGTTGGGACACCGGTGGTCGAAATGTAAATAACTACATGATTGGTAGTATGAGACTCCTAAAATATCTGTGCTTAGTGAGAGGAGTTAATGACAAAGACAGACTGAAATAGAAGTGAGCTCTCGCATTTTCCATTTTTAGCTGAATCCTCTGTTTTACTGCAACATTAACTCCAGTATTTGATATCTCTCCATTTTAAACAGCACAAGCTACTCTTATTTTTAATGTTCAGTGCAGTAGCTTGGAGTTGAGAGGCCTTTTACCTTTCAGTTGTTGGTCAAGGTTCCCCGAAGTCATGTATGTAGCATATGTTCTCTGACTGAAGGTCTCTTGTCTGCTGATTTATCTATTACCTCTTTTAACACTTCTCAGTGCAATACCTGGCACACTTATCTTAATTATTTTAATCTTATGACATTTGTCAGATATAGGAAAATAACACCATATCTAACCAGGTAAATCTGAAGCACTTTTTATTTTTACTAATTCTATCTCTGTTCCCTTTCTAACCCTCATTGTGCCAACCACAGCAGAATTCATCTCACCTAACCTTAGACTTTATAAATTGATTGTTTAATCTTAGCTCCCTCTAGGGACAATGAAAAGAGATAGAAATGCTTTAGGGAGTCATTTCTTCTGTCTATTCATGTCAGAGTTGCTTTTCTCTTGTCAGTAGAGGAAGTTCACTTTAAGCTACATACGTATGTGGTGGGTCAACCTTGGCTAGCTGCCAGACCCCCACCCAGCCACTGTCTCAAAGAGGACCGGGGAGAAAATAAGATGCAAAAGCTTGAGATAAGGACAGGGAGATCACTTACCCATTACTGTCATGGGCAAAGCAGTCTCAAACTGGGGAAAATTAATTTAATCTGTTGTCAGTTAAAATAGATTTGGATAGTGAGAAGCAAAGACAAATTAGAACAACACTTCCCCCCCACCTTTTTTCCCAGGATCAACTTCACTTCTTCATTCTCAACTCCTCTACTTCCTCCCCCACCCCAACTGACACATACCAAGCAGTCCATAACAGCTCCTCTCTGCCATTTCTTCCTCCTCACACTTTTCCCCTGCTCTAGCATGGGCTCTCCATTGGCCACAGTCCTTCAGGAAACATCTACCTGCTCTGGTGTGGGGTACTCCACAGGCTGCAGTGTGGATGGATATCTGCTCCACCATGGTCTTCTCCACAGGCTACAGGAGAATCTCTGCTCCAGCGCCTGGAGCACCTCCTTCTTCTCTGACCTTGGTGTCTGCAGGGCTGTTTCTCACACTTTTTGTTCCCTCCTTCTCCTCTCTCTGTGGTATTTTCTCCCTTTCTTAAAAACATTTTCCCAGAGTCACCATCACCTTGGCTGCTGGGCTCAGCCGTGCCCTGTGGTGGGTTGGTTGGAGCCAGCTGGATCTGGCTGTATCCGGCACGGGGCAGCCCCAGCCTCTCCTCACAGAGGCTGCCCTGCAGCCTCCCTGCTGCCAACGCCTTGACAACTATGCCTGGTACAACATAATATCTTGATGGTAACACAAATAGATTTCTGAGGGACAGAGTCAAACATGTAGGAGATGGGGTTTTTTTTGTGGAGTGGACATTTTAGGACCATAAAACTATACTTACACATGTATAGCACGTACACAGCCCCACAAGAAACTGCTTAATTCAAGCCAGATTAAAAGTTTTGGCCCGTACATTTATTTTGCATGTAGGTGATTGTTCATATTCACTTTTGAGTTGCATTTTCTTAATGATTTTGTATTTATTGATTTAAATATTACTATTTTTTCTTGAATTAATTGTCCTTGGATTGTTTAAACAGTCAGTTTTGAGAGCTCAGAACTCAGTTTTTAAGGTTCAGAACATATACTTTAGACCAAATTTTAGTATAGAGACATGCTTTCATTTGGATGCCAAATGAATAACCAAATTATTAAAGACAATTTGACAGTAGCCAGTAGTTCCTGTTGGGAAAACTGTGACCATAAGATCACTTACTACTGATACTAAGTCTTCTAAATGGTTAGTGCTCAATGCTATAAAATGTGAAAGACAGTCTTGGTAACAATACCTGTTAGTAGAATACTGTCACCTTCTGGAGGTATAATAAAAATATCGCAGATCCAATAACAGGTTAGACTTGAACTCTCATCTTCTACACTGTAGTCTGTGTTCCAGCCCTTGGATTGAGTGTACTGGGAAACCCGGACCTCCAAATATATATTTCCTTTGAGGTCCTTAAGACAGATGGGACTTCCTTATGGAGACCTTCAGAGAATTTAGCACTCTCTGCTATCTATATAGGGAATCTCCTACTCTAGGCACCTTCATATAAATTAGGTGGACTGGATTCTTGATATTCTTCAGGAGTTAAGGTTCTAATTTAATTCAAAATACTTTAAAATGTGAAATAAAGAAACACTATGTCAAACTAACACTGGAGTCAGAAGTGTTCATTTCTGTTGAAATTGAATATTCCTGTTAAGTCTAAAATGACTTTTTGGTTAGGGGATTAATTTTGGTGAAATATTTGAAATATTTAATTTCAGCTAGACAATTTTCCTGAGTTTTTTTTTCAGTTCATCTAATGAATCAAAGAATTTCTTATTCATGCAGGTCTACTGTGCTGAAAACACTATGGAGAGTAGGGTGCCATGAGAAACAATTCGTGCATCTCTGCAGAACAGCGAAGCTGATGCCAGTAATACATTTTCTTCAAAAGGAATGGAAGAACATATGAATTATCATCAGAATGGGAATTGATCTATATTATATAGTTGTTTGACCTTGTTAGAGTTTCTGATACAAACAGGATGTTAAAATTCACAAAGATGGTGACTAGAACATGCAAAGGTACGGTATAACCTGTTGTTTGTTAAAAGAAGACCTGCATAAAAACATGATTCTCTAATCAGTTTCCAGCCACCCTCAAAAAGGATGTTACCAGTATAAAGCACAAATAGCCATCTCAGAACACAAAGCCAGCTAAAATATTT
Organism: Aptenodytes patagonicus; assembly: GCF_965638725.1. NCBI lineage: Eukaryota > Metazoa > Chordata > Aves > Sphenisciformes > Spheniscidae > Aptenodytes > Aptenodytes patagonicus. Next base: position 33,812,180 of record NC_134951.1, on the reverse strand, counting down.
AAAATAACTTTTAAAATATCAAGTATCAGTGGGAAAAGAGGACACTGCTGAAGATGTCTTCCACTTAGTAAAACAAGATTTTTAAAAAAGTTTTTAATTATTTAAAAATATTTCTTAGTATTTTCTGACTCTACTAACAGCACAAAATATCTCCAACTAAGTCCCATGTTAATCTCAAATCTGATTAACAATATTTTATACAGTCCCTCATTAATGTTATAGAAGATATTGAGTAAATAATAAATTCCTTCCTTTGTTGCTAGTATATTTGGTAAACAAGGCTGGTGATACCAACCCTTGGTATAAAAGCTTTTGATATACTCCTTTGGAGTTTTTTACTCATCTCTTCCATCTTTAAAAGCAGTCTAGAAACATAAATAGCAATCATAGTAGGACTGGATGGCTCAGGGAATTAGTAGTCAGATTCAGAGCCTTTTCTTTCCTTCCTACTAATCTAAATCTACCTTGACTTGTTGCCAAAGGTTGTTGCTAGATAACAATTCAATGGAATATTCTTATTTGTTATGCTTATTTGTGACCTCAGCCTATGGCACAGCCCTCATGTATAAAATTGTTCTGTTGCTAGTAGTATCAATAAAGTTGTCATGGACGAATGGGTATAGATAAAGACTTATTTCCCCCCCCGCCCCCTGTCTCACAGGACAATGTGGGAACCTTATGCTGCAGCTCCCCATGCTGCAAATAAAGAGTAATTCTTTTCTGAGGATGACAGGAAAATGTTTTCATGAGCATGAAAATTCACCTGTTTTAACAAAGTGAAGGGTGGTATGGCGGAGGGAGCTCTGACAGCAGTGGGTAGAACAATAGTGTTACAAACATGTCAAACTTGAAAGGAGCTACATTAACAAGTCAATCTCAAGCAAGTAACCTCCTTTGGGAAGATTCTTTGAAAGGAGAAGTGCAGTTAGCAGTCTAGCTGTGTCACTCTGGTTTATACATTTTTTTAAACAGCCTTCTTGGTCAAAAACATCCTCATTAACTTTATTTTCTATTTTCAGCATGCATTTATCGTAGCTGGTTTACTCCATTCAGTTTCATATGTCTGCTTTTCATTCATTTATTGACTTTGCAGCCGAGACAGTAGTTACAATACAGAGTTTTGCTGAATATTTTCTGAAAGCGCATGTGATGTGCATATCTCCTTTGTCTAGGTTGACAGCCATATCCTCTGAGAATTCCAATGAGTTAGTGAGTCTTTACCTCCCTTGTCTCTCCTTAGGCCATTTTAAAATAATGGCATTATGTTGGCTACTCTCCAGTCCTCTCAGATTTCACTTGCTCTATGTTGAAGAGCAGAATTATATAAAAGTGTCTGCCAAAGCTTCTTCAATTTCTCTCCTTACTTCCTTAACCCTTTTGGACATACGTTGTTTGGTCATGGCCCTATCAATTTTAAAAAGCCATTTCACCTTATAATAACGATACCTGACACACCCTGTACATATCCTAATTCCTAATCATCCATCTCCATAAATCTGATTTCAGATGTAGTCAAATATCTACTCTCATCTTTTAGAAGGCCATATATAACCATTATTTAATGTATCCTCAATCCCCTTATACTCTTTCTAGGGGATAGATTGCAACATTAAAGTTTCTTTCAGCAATAAGGATATGTCTAGAGCTCAGGACTGGGCTAGAGAATTAGTTTTGATTCAGAATTGCAATAAATTTTCTGTTTCTTTCCTGCTCTAGGGAGGAAGCAGCCTGCAGCTGAATTATAGCTGTGATAGTTATTTGCTTCTTCACAACAACTCGCTGTCCCAGAGACATTGTTTTCCTCAATGCCCTGCAGTCTGCAGGTTTGCAGCCCTGTCAGGGAAGCAAGAAGTGCTTTATATTTCTTTGCTTCTCTACATGGGCATGTCAGAATCATAATTATTAGCTCTTGAAAGGACCTCAAGAAGCTATGTAGTCCGTCCTCTCATTACAGGGTAAAATCAGCTATACCAAAGCTTGTTTGTGTTATCTATTCTTAATAGCCTTCACTCATGGAGATCCCATAACCTCCTTGAGCAATCTGTTCAATGCTTATTTAAATTTTAGTTTTACAACCTTGCCTTAATTTTATTCTATAATTCTTAGAAACAAGATTAAAAAATAATGTATGCTACTTCACACATTGCAGCAATTGAAAAACCTCTTAATGCTTCTGCATGTGAGACACTGATTATGCCTAACAAAAGTTTAAAGACAAAGCCTGCGGCTGATCCTAAACACTTACAAGATCTATTTGATGTGAGCTGTCCCACTGAAATCAAGATGACAGATGATTATAAATATTTTATATTGTCACCTACCAATGTTTTTTAGCTGTAAAAGTTTTCAGTATTGAATAGTATGCTGATTCTGAGGTACTTTTATGAATATAACACTAATCCTAGCTGGGTCATGTGCAGGAAGTGAAACTAGAGCCTCTGAATCTAACAGAAAAAGCTGTTACAATCTGAGTTACATTCTTAGCTATATCCACTTGAAAGCATTATTAAATTAGGAAATCTCTGTATGTGTCTTCTCTTTCTGATGACTGGACAGAGCCCAAAATGATGTTGACATTACTGCTTCAATCTGATGCTAGACATTTAAAAAAACAAGCCAACAAAACTCTATGGTCCAGACACATGAATTGGTATCATATAACAGTCAATATCAAATAAAGATCCACCGTGGATCATCAGAGTCACAGAATCCTCCACTGAGGCAAAGGTTTACCTCAGTTCTTTCCCTGAGACCACAGGCCATGGCTGAATAGCTGTGCAGGTACCACAGGCCACCTGGCAAATGCTGACTTTTTATTCTGCTGTAACTTTTGCATTTGTTTTTTGAAGAACTTCTTCCTGGGTTTCATTAAGTGTAATGAAGATTTCCATGTTAAACATGTGAAGAGTAGAATTCAAATACTGATTATGGGGACCCACTTCTCCTGTTGAGTGTGTAGGTGATACTGTGACCATTTTAAAGACCATTTTTAAGATAATTTTTAAGAGCAGAAAATTTGTCCTGGAATTCCACACTTTCTAAAGACACTAGCCATTTAGAAAATTTGCCTCTGCCTCTTACATTAAAGATTGTAATGGTTACTGAGCAGGCAAGCCATGATGTCCCTTTGATAACATAGGGAGAGGAAGATACGTTTAATTGTATCTACTAAAGCCATGACCTAAATTCTTCTCTTTCCTTTTCCTCTGATGACAGCTGATAAAAGGTTGTTTTTTTTTTTTAATCTTTGCCCCCTTTTTTATTTTTTTATGTCTTTCCCTATGTTAAGTCACGGAGAAAAGGAACACAGCAACGTGCTCCTTTGTCATATGTTGTTCCTACTGCAACTTTAATTGCGTAGCTCTGTATAACTGACCTTTGTCTTGCATTGCATTGTAAATTACAGCCTAGGGTTTTTTTATGCTTCACCAATAGATGTGTTACATGCTGGATTGCTGAAAATGAGTTGTCATATTTATAAGCAAAATAATTCTAGGAAAACAGAGCCCTGTCAGAGCTCACAAGAGGGCTAGCCATATTCTCTATCATTTGTTATATTAAAATTTTAACAGGTGGGTCTCAAAGGCAAGGGTATCAGCCCAAACATACCAAGAAATTTAGATAGACCAAGGAAACATGACTCATACACAAAGCCAAGCACTTACTTTTAATCTAATTAATGTATTATCAGGCCAAACAAAGAGTTATGAGACAAGTTGCAATTAGGTTAGCACTTATAGTCCAAATTCCCTAATTTTTGTAGCTCATCTCAGGTAATGATACAGTTCAAACTTATATACACAAACTTTCTGGTATCTATCCCTTTTTCTGCTGTTATGCTGTCACCCGACACTGAGGGGACAGACAGGTTCTCTTAGGGATCCCTGGCAGAATGATGATAGCAATAAATCGTAGTTACAATTAAAGCTTTATTTTCTTAATGGGTTTTAATGATTAGTATAGCACAAAATTTATGATTAGAATGGCACAGGATTTCTATAAGCAGAATCAATATAGTACAATTTATAAGTAGTGTAATACAGAATTTATAGTACAACTTAACTTATGAATTCTAACTACATAGACCCTAACTTAAATTAACTTATGATTTCTAATCACCTGGACCATCTGCAGGTCAGGTCAGATCTTAATACATGGTTTGCTGTAGCATTATAACAATCATATCTAGATTCAAAAATCATATAAAAGAATACGAGTCACTTCACTCAGTCCTCAGAGGAATGAGAGAACGGTGGAGGTGTCCCTGGCCACCAGGGGGTCACAGATCTCATTGTCCAGCAGCAGTTCTGGTCCAAGTTTATAGAATTATAGAATCATATAGGTTGGAAAAGACCTTGAAGATCATTAAGTCCAACCATAAACCTAACACTGCCAAGTCCACCACTAAACCATGCCCCTAAGCGCCACATCTACACGTCTTTTAAATACCTCCAGGGATGGTGACTCAACCACTTCCCTGGGCAGCCTCTTTCAATGCTTGATAACCCTTTCAGTGAAGAAATTTTCCCTAATATCCAATCTCAACCTCCCCTGGCACGATTTGAGGCCATTTCCTCTCGTCCTATCACTTGTTACTTGGGAGAAGAGACCAACACCTACCTCGGTACAACCTCCTTTCAGGTAGTTGTAGAGAGCGATGAGGTCTCCCCTCAGCCTCCTTTTCTCCAGGCTAAACAACCCCAGTTCCCTCAGCCGCTCCTCATAAGACTTGTTCTCCAGACCCCTCACCAGCTTCATTGCCCTTCTCTGGACACGCTCCAGCACCTCAATGTCCTTCTTGTAGTGAGGGGCCCAAAACTGAACACAGTATTCGAGGTGCGGCCTCACCAGTGCCGAGTACAGGGGCATGATCGCTTCCCTACTCCTGCTGGTGACACTAGTTCTGATACAAGCCAGGATGCTATTGGCCTTCTTGGCCGCCTGGGCACACTGCCGGCTCATGTTCAGCCGGCTGTCAACCAGCACCCACAGGTCCTTCTCTGCTGGGCAGCTTTCCAGCCACTCTTCCCCAAGCCTGTAGCGCTGCATGGGGTTGTTGTGGCCGAAGTGCAGGACCCGGCACTAGGCCTTGTTGAATCTCATACAATTGGCCTCGGCCCATCGATCCAGCCTGTCCAGATCCCTCTGTAGAACCTTCCTACTTGGTGTCGTCTGCAAACTGACTGAGGGTGTACTCGATCCCCTCGTCCAGATCATTGATAAAGATACTAAACAGAACTGGCCCCAATACAGAGCCCTGGGGAACACCGCTTGTGACCGGCTGCCAACTGGATTTAACTCCATTCACCACAACATTTTGGGCCCGGCCATCCAGCCAGTTTCTTACCCAGCGAAGAGTACACCCATCCAAGCCATGAGCAGCCAGTTTCTCCAGGACAATGCTGTGGGAAATGGTTTCAAAGTCTTTACTAAAGTCCAGGTAAACAACATCCACAGCCTTTCCCTCATCCACTAAGTGGGTCACTTTGTCTTAGAAGGAGATCAGGTTAGACAAGCAGGACCTGCCTTTCATAAACCCATGCTGACTGGGCCTGATCACCTGATTGTCCTGTACGTGCTGTGTGATGGCACTCAAGATGATCTGCTCCATAACCTTCCCCTGCACCGAGGTCAGCCTGACAGGCCTGTCATTCCCCGGATCCTCCTTCCGGCCCTTCTTGTATATGGGCGTTGCATTTGCTAACTTCCAGTCAACTAGGACCTCCCCGGTTAGCCAGGACTGCTGATAAATGATTGAAAGTGGCTTGGTGAGCACTTCTGCCACCTCCTTCAGTACGCTTGGGTGGATCCCGTCCGGCCCCATAGACTTGTGTACGTCTAGGTGGTGTAGCAGGTTGCTAACCATTTCCCCTTGAATTATGGGTGCTTCATTCTTCTTCCCGTCCCTGTCTTCCAGCTCAGGAGGTTGGGTACCCCAAGAACAGTTGGTCTTACCATTAAAGACTGAAGCAAAGATGGCATTAAGTACCTCAGCCTTTTCCTCATTCCTTGTCACTATGTTTTTCCCCTGCATCCAATAAAGGATGGAGATTCTTCTTAGCCCTCCTTTTGTTGCTAATGCATGTATGGAAACATTTTTATTGTCTTTTATGGCAATAGACAGATTAAGTTTTGATTGGGCTTTGGCCCTTCTAATTTTCTCCCTGTATAACCTCACGACATCCTTGTAGTCCTCCTGAGTTGTCTGCCCCTTCTTCCAAAGGGGCAAAGCTCTCTGTTCAGCCAGGCCGGTCTTCTTCTCTGCCAGCTCATCTTTCTGCACATGGGGACGGCCTGCTCCTGTGCCATTAAGATTTCCTCTTGAAGAATGTCCAGCCTTCCTGGACTCCTTTGTCCTTCAGGTCTGCCTCCCAATAGACTCTGTCAGCCAGGCTCCTAAACAGGCCAAAGTCAGCCCTCCAGAAGTCTGTTGTGGTTTAACCTTAGTCGGCAACTGAATACCACACAGCCGCTTGCTCACTCCTCCCCCTTCCCCCCGGTGGGATGGGGGAGAGAATTGGAAGAGCACAAGTGAGAAAAACTCATGGGTTGAGATAAAAACAGTTTAATAATTGAAATAAAATAATAATTACAACAATAAAATGTAATAATAATAATAATAATAATAATAATAATAATAATGAACAAAGCAAGTGATGCACAGTGAAATTGCTCACCACCCGCCAACTGATGCCCAGCCAGTCCCCGAGCAGCGGCCCCCCCTGGCCAGCTTTCCCCAGTTTATGTACTGAGCATGACGTCACATGGTATGGAATGTCCCTTTGGCCAGTTTGGCTGTGTCCCCTCCCAGCTTCTTGTGCACCTCCAGCCTTCTCAGTCGATAGAGCATGGGAAGCTGAAAAGTCCTTGGCTAGTGTAAGCACTACCTAGCAACAACTGAAACATCAGTGCGTTATCAACTTTGTTCTTGTCCTAAGTCCAAAACACAGCACTGTACCAGCTACTAGGAAGGAAATTAACTCTATCCCTGCCGAAACCAGGACAAAGTCAAAGGTAGCAGCTCTGCTAAGCCCCTTCCTTACTTCTCTGAGAATCGAAAACTATCATTTTGTGATGGCTCTCCCCAGGACGGCCTCCAATGATCCAAATTCCCCACTTAGGCCTGGTAATTGCTTGATTTTATATACAGTGCTCTGTGTGCTGATACACTTCCCTGTTCTCTGATGGGGTCATCAGCAACACCTGGTTGGCTGAGTGCCTAGGACCTTCAAGGCTGGTAAGGAAAGGGTGTAATTGGCCTGGCGCCCAGGAATCTTAAGGCCGGTAGGGAGGGAAGAAGAAATCTGTTTGATTTGTCTACTTGGTTCACAGGACCATCAGGGCCTGATAATGAGAGGAAAGGGAACGAATACATGAGCCACTTGGTTCACAGGACCATCAGGGCCTGATAATGAGAGGAAAGGGAATGAATACGTGAGCCACTTGGTCACAGAGAATGACTGCTTGTCTTATAAAATAGCATTAGTTATGCTAAACACATTACCAGGGGTTGGGAGAAGGGAGTAATGGTCATATATGGTCACTCTTCTTATACTCCTTGGGTCTTAGGTTTGATGAAACCAGTTTTGAAAGACTCTAAACTAGAGATGCCAGGGGAGGGGAACCTCAATCCATCCCACTCCTACCAGCTTGATGCCAGGGCCAGCAATAGATGCCCAGAGCCTGGAGAAGGAACACAGGTCAGCAGGAGAGCGCCTGAAGAGCAGCACAAAGGAACTCCAGCCAGTAAGACAGCTTCATCGGGGGCCCAACTTAACTGCCTCTATGCAAACGCACACAGCATGAGGAATAAACAAGAAGAGTTAGAGACGTGCGCATGCCTGCAGGGCTACAACATACCTGCAGGGCTACGACCTTACTGGCATCACGGAGACGTGGTGGGATGGCTCCTATGATTGGAGTGTTGGGATGGACAGATACAGGCTCTTTAGGAAGGACAGGCAGGGGAGACGAGGAGGGGGTGTTGCCCTCTATGTCAATGACCAGCTGGAGTGCATGGAGCTCTGCCTGGGGATGGATGAGGAGCCGACTGAGAGCTTGTGGGTCAGGATTAAAGGGAAGGCAGGGACAGGTGACATTAGGGTGGGGGTCTGCTACAGGCCACCCGACCAGGAAGACCAAGAGGATGAGGCCCTCTATAGACAGATGGGAGCAGCCTCACGCTCACAAGCCCTGGTCCTCATGGGGAACTTCAACCACCCCAACATCTGTTGGAGGGACAACATGGCAGGGCATAAGCAATACAAGAGGTTCCTGGAAAGCGTCGATGATAACTTGCTTCTCCAAGTGGTAGAGGAGCCAATGAGGAGAGGTGCTGTGCTGGACCTTGTTCTCACCAACAAGGAGGGGCTGGTGGGGAATGTGAAGATCAAGGGCAGCCTTGTCTGCAGTGACCAGGACATGGTGGAGTTCAAGACCCTTAGGGCAGCAGGGAGGGCGCACAGCAAGCTCACTACCCTGGACTTCAGGAGAGCAGACTTTGGCCTCTTCAGGGATCTGCTTGGTAGAGTGCCATGGGACAAAGCCCTGGAGGGAAGAGGGGCCCCAGAAAGCTGGTTAATATTCAAGGATCACCTCCTCCAAGCTCAGGAGCGGTGCATCCCAACAAAGAGGACGTCAGGCAAAAACGCCAGGAGGCCTGCATGGATGAACAAGGAGCTCCTGGACAAACTCAAAGACAAAAAGGAAGCCTACAGAGGGTGGAAGCAAGGACAGGTAGCCTGGGAGGAATACAGAGAAGTTGTCCGAGCAGCCAGGGATCAGGTTAGGAAAGCTAAAGCCCTGATAGAATTCAATCTGGCCAGGGATGTCAAGGGCAACAAGAAAAGATTCTATAGGCACGTCGGGGATAAAAGGAATACGAGGGAAAATGTGGGCCCTCTCCGGAATGAAATGGGAGACCTGGTTACCCGGGACACGGAGAAGGCGGAGGTACTCAATGACTTTTTTGCCTCAGTCTTCACCGGCAAGTGCTCGAGCCTCACCACCCAAGCCGCAGAAGGCAAAGGCAGGGACTGGGAGAATGAAGAGCCGCCCACTGTGGGACAACATCAGGTTTGAGACCATCTAAGGCACCTGAAGGTGCACAAGTCCATGGGACCCGATGAGATCCATCCGCAGGTCCTGAAGGAACTGGCGGATGAAGTTGCTAAGCCACTGTCCATCGTATTTGGGAAGTCGTGGCAGTCTGGTGAAATTCCCACTGACTGGAAAAGGAGAAACATAACCCCCATTTTTCAAAAGGGAAAAAAGGAAGACCCAAGGAATTACAAGCCAGTCAGTCTCACGTCTGTGCCTGGGAAGATCATGGAACAGATCCTCCTGGAAGCTATGCTAAGGCACATGGAGGCCAAGGGGGTGATTTGAGACAGCCAACATGGCTTCACCAAGGGCAAGTCCTGCCTGACTAACGTAGTGGCCTTCTATGATGGGGTGACTACATCAGTGGACATGGGAAGGGCTACAGATGTCGTCCATCTGGACTTCTGTCAGGCCTTTGACACGGTCCCCCACAACATCCTTCTCTCTAAACTGGAGAGGTATGGATTTGATGGGTGGACTGTCCGGCGGGTGAGGAATTGGTTAGATGGTCGCACCCAGAGGGTAGTGGTCAATGGCTCAATGTCCAAATGGAGATTGGTGATGAGTGGTGTCCCACAGGGGTCCGTATTGGAACCGGTACTGTTTAATAACTTCTTCAATGACATAGACAGTGGGATTGAGTGCACACTCAGCAAGTTTGCAGATGACACCAAGCTGAGTGATGTGGTCGACACACCAGAGGGATGGGATGCCATCCAGAGGGACCTAGACACCATCCAGAGGGACCTGGACAAGCTCGAGAAGTGGGCCTGTGTGAACTTTATGAGATTCAACAAGGCTACGTGCAAGGCCCTGCACCTGGGTCGGGGCAACCCCCGGTATCAGTACAGGCTGGGGGATGAAGGGATTGAGAGCAGGCCTGCCGAGAAGGACTTGGGGGTACTGGTGGATGAAAAGCTGGACATGAGCCAGCAATGTGCACTCGCAACCCAGAAGGCCATTCATATCCTGGGCTGCATCAAAGGAAGCGTGGCCAGCAGGTCGAGGGAGGTGATTCTGCCCCTCGACTCTGCTCTGGTGAGACCCCACCTGGAGTACTGCGTCCACCTCTGGAGCCCTCAGCAGAAGAAAGACATGGACCTGTTGGAGTGGGTCCAGAAGAGGGCCACGAAAGTGATCAGGGGGACGGAACACCTCTCCTGTGAAGAAAGACTGAGAGAGTTGGGGTTGTTCAGCCTAGAGAAGAGAAGGCTTTGGGGAGACCTTATTGCAGCCTATCAGTACTTAAAGGGGGCTTATAAAAAAGATGGCAGCAAACATTTTAGCAGGGCCTGTTGCGACAGGACAAGGGGGAACGGTGTTAAACTAAAAGAAGGTAGATTTAGACTAGATCTAAGGAAGAAATTTTTTTACGCTGAGGGTGGTGAAACACTGGAGGAGGTTGCCCAGAGAGGTGGTGGATGCCCCATCCCTGGAAACCTTCAAGGTCAGGTTGGATGGGGCTCTGAGCAACCTGATCTAGTTGAAGATGTCCCTGCCCATGGCCGGGGTGTTGGACTAGATGACCCTTAGAGGTCCCTTCCAACCCAAACTATTCTATGATTCTAAGAAGAGGCAGATCATGGCAAATTATCATCCCAAATTCTTTGCCAGTAGGAGTCTGATGTTAATGCTAATGATTTCTTCATTCTCATTTGGATCACTTTGAGGTCATTTTTATTCTTTTTTGACAGCACAACCTGCTTACTTGTTCTTTTCTTCATTGGCTTGCAATTCAATATCATATCTGAATTTACTATATATTTTATGCTTTAAATATGTTGCATATTTGTTCTTGGTTCTCTTTCTTATCTCTATAATATGTTTTAGTTTGTTCCCAAAATCAGTCTATCAAGAGATAACACTCTCTTGTCTTGGACCATTGCATGTTGTGGGCTGGTAGTTGCTGCTCACTTCTTAAAACCAAATAATTACTTAGAGCCATACCTAATATAAATCAACACTTCTCCGCTAAATTTGGTAGTGGTTAATAATAGCCAGAGATCTTCCCTAGTTACTGTACATTTAGACACATTTATTACGTTATGTAGTGCTTGTAAATAATTGATAGCAAGTTAATTGATGGCACATAGTAAACTGTTTTGTTTTTTTTTTCCCTGAAAGAATAAGCACGTGATCACCTTCACCTGAATCTGAAATTCATTTGGAAACTAACTTACTGAGAATACTGTTGTAATGGGTTGGATTAGCTGCTAGTTCTTAAAAAAACAAAACAAAACAAAAAAAAAACCACAAAAAGACTTTGAAGGTTGCTGGGACAAAGTGGTAAAAAGAGATAATAAAGAATAGCAGTGGGCATTATTTCTTGTCTTATTCACTTACCTCTATAATGAACCAAATATCAGATTATGCCTTGTTGAACTCATTGAAGAGTCGTTAATGTGACTGAGAGTCTATGTACTTCCTTTACTGTCTTCACTGAATGAAGAAATCTGACAAGATTTCTCATATAAATCACATTTAAGTCATAAATCATAAAATTTGTTCCTTCAAAATTTATATTTAAAAGAGAGGAAGGAAAAGATTATGTCTGAAGGAGGTCTGCAGCCTTCTGCAATTTTAGCAGTTATTTAACAATGTTGTGTACTTTGTCCTGTCTCTGACTCCTGCTAAGAAGATGTGCATTTGATTTGTTCCTGTTAGACTCGCGAACATTATAGGAAAAATCTCAAATTTACAAAGATAAAATTCATTTAGTTTGGTACACAATCATTCATCTTAATTATGTCTGATATCTTCACCATTATACAATGAGTTTCCCAGAAGAACAGAAACTCACATTCTGTCTCCTTTAGGAATCCTTCATTGAAGGAGATAAGTTATTTCAGTCCTCTGAGGAAGCTAATAGTATAGTTGAAGCATCATGAAAAATAAAGAATAATGGCTTGTATTCATCAAGAACAGGGAAATACCACACTGTCATGCCTGCTAACCATAACTCCTAACACTGCTTTCTTGAAGGGTAGTAGACTATAGCACATAAGATTTTGAAGCAAGAGATTTATAAACTTTTAACAAAAGACAAATTTTTTTATACCTTTTCTGCCTTCATTGAAATCAATGAGAGTTTGTCACTGAACTCAAAGAGGAACTATATTAGATAATTTTTTATTTCCTGTGAGGGATATTTTGTTTATATTGTGCAAAGATAGTGAAACCACTAAAAGAATATATTTTATACTCTAAGCATCTCCATCATTTGCATAGAATACTAGTTGTAACCAAAATAAGACACATTATCATATACATAATATGAAATAAAATACATTTATATTCTGATAAACAAATAATGAAATAAAAGTAAACCCATTATTATTAGAATCAACATTAATGTAGAATTGTCACGTGGTAGTACTTACACAATGAATATTTCACTGTTCACAAAAGATTAAGTAGAACTGGTGACTCAGATGCCATCTCAGATGAGGCACTACAGATGATCTATCTCTGTCTTTCAAATGGTCTTTTCCCCTCAAAGAATACAGCTAATAATACAGGAGAATGTAAGAACTTCATTTTAAAATTCCTCAATTTTTGCAGGTTAGAAATTCAAAAGAAAATTTGAATTTTAGTAAGTTCTGTTACACAGCTACATATATAGGATTCATAAGCATTAGACTACAAAGTCTCTGTAAAGGTAACGTGTCCCTCAAAACTGTTTAAAAAAAAAAAATTCAGAAGAGTAGTAGGATTAGGGAATAAAAAGGTTACCTTTATGTACTGTCCTCAGCTCAGAGGAGATCATTGCTGAATCTATATCTTACACAGACCATCTCAAACTACAACTTGAACTACAAGAAAAATGTTTCCTGCCTTAATCTTTCCCTGCTTAATATTTCTGCAGGATGAAGTTTCTTTTAATTAAATTAGTCAGGTTGATAAGTGTAAATATCTGCAAAAAATTTTGATTGTTAAAAGATTGAGTGATTCTGAAATGACAAAAAGTTGAAGCTGAATATGCCTCAGTATCCCATGAGTAGATCAACCATTTTTCTTCCTGTCCTTTCTCTTTATCTGTATGCTCTTCAAGGCAAAGACACTGGCATGTAGACAAAGTAAGGCTTCATAGTTGGATTTGAGGAAAAACATTTGTAATAGTATTGAGAATGATGATGATGCAGTTAAGACAGAGACTCTGAACAAATTCAATGCCCTAATATAGACAACTGTAATCAGAGGACTGGACTACATTTCAGTAACAATGCTGGCACAGTAGTTGCCAGCGAGCTCGTAACTGCTTCATTACCCATGCTTGACCTCTTACGATGAATATGCTGAGCCATTGTCAGATGACAGAATCAGATGGCAAGGGAACAAGCAAAATAATTACTTTCCTAAATTAAATTTTTCATCAGAATTGTAATTAAAAATAAAAATAAAAAATGCCGCTAGAGGTTGAAAAAGCCCAAACCAAGTGCCAAATTCTGATCTACTGTCAATTGAGTTGCTCTGGCTTCATGGTGAGCTGAAATGTGAATTTTTCCTCAGGCATACAGAAATATATTTTACTTTCTTCACATATGATCATTCTAGTCAATAGCTCTACTGTGATGTTCAAAACATTATTTCTAAGGGTAGGCTTACTTAATGAATACTCCCCCCCCCCCCCCCCCCCAAGTCAAAATAGTATTTCATTTAAGAAGTGCCAAAACTTTTAGATATCTGTCGTGGTTAAACCACGACAATATCTTTAAATAAATTATACATTTTCTTTTTTTTCCCTTTTTAAAATGGCTAACTTACAAAAAAGGTATATTTTAAATACTTCCCAAATTAAATGAGATTTTTCCTGATGATTAAAAAGGTTTACATTGAACTGAAATAATCTTTTCATATTTTTTGCTTTCCAGAAGTAGGTACCTTGGTCTACTTATTTCAGTTTGACTATCAAACTGAAAATGTCCACTTTTGCACCCTTTTCCAGTGGTCATTTAATACTTCAATGGCTAATGAGCAAGCTAACAAGAAATATATCTTTCCCTTAAGCTGTTCAGGAAGATTAAAAAAAAAAAAAAAACAAAAAACAAATGAGCATATAACAGATAATCAGACAATTTGTGTTAAGAATTTGTCTGGTTGTGAAATGGTAACTTTCAGAAGCTATGGACAGGCAAGATTGATTTTTTAAGACAAATCACTGAAATATAGGAGTTTGAAGCTGAAATTTGCAGTTGTTCCATCTAAACTGTTGAAATCTGGAATATTACGAAGCTAGATCTAAGAGTGTTCTGCAACCATGTCCTGTTCCTACATTTGGAATGGGTTTGGACAAGCATAAACTCCATTTCATCTTATTCTTCTATATGGGCAAACCTAGGTTCCTACAAAAGGAAAAGTCTGACAGAAAGGCAGTTCTGGTACATCCAGCTTATCCCCTGAACTAAATGACCGGGCAAGTAGTACCCAGAGGCAAACAGTAGTGCACACTCAGTTGCTCCAGGTGAACATAGCCTTGGGAAAATGGGATAAGTAGGGATTATAATAAGATTTATCTTTCTTTACTGCCAGTACACAGATTCTGTCGCCCAGCCCCGACCTCGTGGCGCAATGGTAGCGCATCTGACTCCAGATCAGAAGGCTGTGTGTTCAAATCACACCGGGGTCAGGATGTCCCACCTGCATGGGGTAGCACTGTGAGATACACCTGCATGGGGTAGCACTGTGAGATAGGCATCTCACGGGCAACTTGTTTCCCTGCGCATCTCACGGGCAACTTGTTTCCCTGCCCACGGCAGGTGGGGTTGGACTAGATGACCTTTAGAGGTCCCTTCCAACCCAAACTATTCTATGATTCTGGACAACTACTTTAAGTTAGGTGACTTCAAGTCATCTAGTCATCTTTAGTCCCCTTCAAGGGACTAAAGCTAAGTGGGATGAATCATCTGTAGATGCTCAGTTTGTAGCTAGCTCAAGATGCAGGAAGTCAATTCCTCTCTTCATTACTTTAAGCTTCAGTTTCCTATCCTGTCGTTACACTGTCCTTCCTCTTTATACTGCCATCTCTTTGAGACAAAGTGCATCTTATTGTATATACACAGTACATGGAAGAATCAGGTCTCAATCTTGATAAGGACCTTGGTGCACAACAAGCAGTAAGAGTGATTAACCAAATGTAAACTTGAATGTTATCACAGGTTAGCTTTTGAATTACCAAATAGCCCACCAAAAAGTACATGTTCAAAATGCAAGTTTGGAATAACAATAAATTCTACAATACACCAGACAGCTGAATTCTTATTCTGTCATTTTTTAAAAAATTCAGCCTGCCAAGATTTAATTACATGTATAGGTTAACACCTCTTGGACACACTGCGTCTCTTTGTAATGAATCAGAGGACACTTAGAATACGCTACCCTGTGTGTCAAGTCTGGTCTCTTTTTTGTCCTTCTCCTTCTTCCTTGTAGAGTACAGATTAATTTGGTTTTGCTCTTTACAAGACTAGAGCAAAATTGATCCAGAGTGATAAATTCAAAAGAAGCATGGCCAGCAGGTCGAGGGAGGTGATTCTGCCCCTCGACTCTGCTCTGGTGAGACCCCACCTGGAGTACTGCGTCCACCTCTGGAGCCCTCAGCATAAGAAAGACACAGACCTGTTGGAGCGGGTCCAGAAGAGGGCCACGAAAATGATCAGGAGCATGGAACACCTCTCCTATGAAGAAAGGCTGAGAGAGTTGGGGTTGTTCAGCCTAGAGAAGAGAAGGCTTTGGGGAGACCTTATTGCAGCCTATCAGTACTTAAAGGGGGCTTATAAAAAAGATGGTGGCAAACATTTTAGCAGGGCCTGTTGCGACAGGACAAGGGGGAATGGCTTTAAACTAAAGGGGGGTAGATTTAGACTAGATCTAAGGAAGAAATTTTTTACGCTGAGGGTGGTGAAACACTGGAGGAAGTTGCCCAGAGAGGTGGTGGATGCCCCATCCCTGGAAACCTTCAAGGTCAGGTTGGATGGGGCTCTGAGCAATCTGATCTAGTTGAAGATGTCCCTGCCCACAGCAGGGGTGTTGGACTAGATGACCTTTAGAGGTCCCTTCCAACCCAAACTATTCTATGATTCTATGATTCTATGATGTTCTGTGTTTTAGTTTGACATCAGAGAGGAAAATCTGTATTTGCAAAACCACTAGTGATGATTCATTTACCTTTAGATTAATAATACCTTGCATATTGCAAGCTATTAGAGATCTGAAACAGATAAAATGTTTGTGAAACAATTCTCACCTAGAAAATGTAATAAAATCTTAAATGTAACTGTAATTCTGTCTAGTCAGAGGTTCAAATTATGTTTCTGCACTGAGGCTCCTGAAGGCTCCATTAATGTTCCACGTCACCTAATAATCTCATGTTATGTATTAAACTTTGTTTAATTGTAGTTCTTTTGCAGCTTGCTTACTCCAGTTATAGAGTTAAGAATATTTCTTTCTTTATATGTAGGAAATGTACTATACAAAAACAAATGCAGCTCGTCTGAGAAAAGGTTTGATAAGACATGCAGTGACTTACAGGTCTGTAAAACTAATGTGTACTAGCTATTGGTAGATGAAGAACAGAAGTAGTTGTTATGTGCATAAATATAGAATACTGGAAGAAATCAGTATGGCTTTTGGAAAATGAAGTTTTGCCTCACCTTGTCAAGCAGTCAACAAGCTTGAGAATAGGGTCAATCCCATTGAAATGTATTGTTAGATTACCAAAAGGCTTTTGACAAAGAAAGAATCTTAGAAAAACTTTAGCAGGCATTAGATGAGAATGAAGACCCTTGCATGATTACAAGATAGAAAATAGAACATACAGATAAATGATCAATTTTCATAGTGGAGAGAGTTCACAGGGGAGATCCACAACAATCTGTGCGAGATATGCTGATTTCACCCTTGACAACAGTCAAATGACAAATTTTCTGATGATACTGTGTTATTCATGACAGTAAGAACAAAGGCTGTCTGTGAAGAATTATGAAAAGTTCTTACAATACTGGTGGGCAATAAATTCATTAATAAGTGAAACTCGTTATAAACATATGTAAAATAACATACATAGATAAATAAACTTATCACTTTGCATACAAAACTATGTGTTCTGAGCTGATCACTGTGAATCCATCTGAGATCTGGGGGTTAAGATAAATTGTTCTATATGAATATTTCTTCAGTATTTAGTAGCAAACAATTGTAGTGTCAAATTTATTTGAAAAGAATAGAGAACTATTCTACCATAGTATAAAGACCTAGGTCACTATATGAATGTACATGCTGCATTCCTAAACGTCAAAAAAAGGTATATTAGTATGGAAAGCTTCAGAAAAGGGAAATAAGGGAAACGTATGAAATTGCTTCTATGTGAGGAATGACTATGCCACAACTAAATAAACTTGGTCTCTTCATTATGAACAAACTTTGAGTAAAGGAGGACTTGACAGAGGTTTATAGGATTAAGAGGGGCATGGAAAATATAAGCAAGGGGGCAAGGAAGGTAGGGATGGATTTTTCATTGCTTTTTCCAGCACAAGATTGAAGAGACATTAGATGAAGCCAGGAGGAGCCAGGGAGACTGTCTTCTCCCTGGGAAGCTGTACCTGTTAAAAGTGTAACAAGTTTGGTGGAGACTGACAATTAATGGAAGAAAAATCAGAACCTCTGAGGTTGGAAGGGATCCCTGGATATTGTCTAGTTCAACATCCTTGCTCCAGCAGGGTCAGCGACTGCAGGTTGCTCAGGACCATGTCTCCAGAGATGAAAACTCCACAACCTGTTTGGGCAATCCGTTCCCATGTTTGATCACCCTCACAGTATTTTTTTTCTTACGCCTAAATGGAATTACCTGTATTTCAATATATGATCATTGTGTCTTGTCCTGACACTGGACACCACTGGGGAGAGTCTGGATCCATCTTTTTTACCTCATCCCATCATGTACTTACACACATTGATAAGACTCCCCCCGAGCCTCCTTGTCTTGTCTTGTCTTGTCTTGTCTTGTCTTGTCTTGTCTTCTCTTCTCTTCTCTTCTTTTCTCTTCTCTTCTCTTCTTTTCTCTTCTCGACGACTGGCTTAGTGGATGAGGGAAAAGCTGTGGATGTTTTTTACCTGGACTTTAGTAAAGACTTTGACATCGTTTTCCACAGCATTGTCCTGGAGACACTGGCTGCTCATGACTTGGATGGGCATACTCTTCCCCGGGTAAGAAACTGGTTTGATGGCCGGGCCCAAAATATTGTGCTGAATGGAGTTAAATCCAATTGGCGGCTGGTCACAAGTGGTGTTCCTCAGGGCTCAGTGTTGGGGCCTGTTCTGTTTAATATATTGAGCAATGATCTGGATGAGGGAATTGAGTGCACCCTCAGGAATTTAGCAGATGACACCAAGTGGGGCGGGAGTGTTCCTACCCTACTTGAGGGTAGGAAGGCTCTACAGAGGGATCTGGACACGCTGGATCGATGGGCCGAGGCCAATTGTATGAGATTCAACAAGGCCTAGTGCCAGGTCCTGCACTTGGGTCACAACAACCCCATGCAGCGCTACAGGCTTGGGGAAGAGTGGCTGGAAAGATGCCCAGCAGAAAAGGACCTGGGGGTGCTGGTTGACAGCTGGCTGAACATGAGCCGGCAGTGTGCCCAGGTGGCCAAGAAGGCCAATGGCATCCTGGCCTGTATCAGAACTAGTGTGGCCAGCAGGAGTAGGGAAGTGATCGTGCCCCTGTACTTGGCACTGGTGAGGCCGCACCTCGAATACTGTGTTCAGTTTTGGGCCCCTCACTACAAGAAGGACATTGAGGTGCTGGAGTATGTCCAGAGAAGGGCAATGTCCTGGTTTCAGCAGGGATAGAGTTAATTTCTTTCCTAGTGGCTGGTACAGTGCTGTGTTTTGGGTTTAGGATGAGAACAATGTTGATAACACACTGATGTTTTAGTTGTTGATAAGTAGTGCTTACACTAGTCAAGGACTTTTCAGCTTCCCATGCTCTACCAACTGAGAAGGCTGGAGGTGCACAAGAAGCTGGGAGGGGGACACAGCCAGGACAGCTGACCCAAACTGGCCAAAGGGACATTCCATACCATATGACGTCATGCTCAATACATAAACTGGGGGAAAGCTGGCCGGGGGGGGGCCGCTGCTCAGGGACTGGCTGGGCATCGGTCAGCGTGTGGTGAGCAATTGCACTGTGCATCACTTGCTTTGTATATTATTATTATTATTACATTATTATTATTATTATTATTATTATTATTATTTTAATTCAATTATTAAACTTTTTATCTCAAGCCACGAGTTTTCTCACTTTCACTCTTCCAATTCTCTCCCCCATCCCATTGGTGGGAGGGGGGAGTGAGTGAGCGGCTGTGTGGTGCTCAGTTGTCGACTGAGGTTAAACGACAACAGGCAACGAATCTGGTGAAGGGTCTAGAGCACAAGTCTTATGAGGAGGGGCTGAGGGAACTGGGGTTGTTTAGCCTGGAGAAGAGGAGGCTCAGGGGAGACCTTATTCTTCTCTACAACTACCTGAAAGGAGGTTGTAGCGAGGTGGTGTTGGTCTCTTCTCCCAAGTAACAAGTGATAGGATGAGAGGAAATGGCCTCAAATTATGCCAGGGGAGGTTGAGATTGGATATTAGGGAAAATTTATTCACCGAAAGGGTTATCAAGCACTGAAACAAGCTGTCCAGGGAAGTGGTTGAGTCACCATCCCTGGAGGTATTTAAAAGACGTGTAGATGTGGTGCTTAGGGGCATGGTTTAGTGGTGGACTTGGCAGTGTTAGGTTTATGGTTGGACTTGATGATCTTAAAGGTCTTTTCCAACCTAAACAATTCTATGATTCTATGATTCTCCAGGCTTAACAGTCCCAGCTCACTCAGCCTGTCCCCGTATTACAGATGTTCCAGTCCCTTCATCATCTTTGTGGTCCTTTACTGGACCAACTCCAGTATGTCCATGTCTCTTTTGTACTGGGAAGTCCAGATCTGGACCCAGTACTCCAGATGTGTCTCACCAGTGCTGAGTAGAGGTGAAGGATCACCTCCCTTGAACTGATGGCCACTGAGGCCATGGAGAGTTGCTAAAAAGATACAAATTACATCTGTCTTAGGACAATTCTGTAGATGAGGGAACAGCCCACCACAGCTATGTAACTTATGATACTGATGCATGATGATAACACCAGTGCTAACGGAAAGTCAAAAGTTCACTTAACACTCAGCCCAGGCATTTTTGCACAGGCTACAGAACAAACTTGATTCGTTTACCCAAATGTCAGTGTTAACTGGCATTTGAGATATCATGGAATATTAGAGGTATCAGGAAGACTAACAAACATGACTTGGAACTGATGGGAGAACTGTTCCCTTGTGAAGCAGAAACTGAAGGCCAGGCACAGTACCTTAGGCATCTCAAATGGCATTAGACAACTGTGTGGGCTGCTAAGTCGTCACAAATGAGTTCATCCTCAATTTATATATTTTCTGGCAACAATTCTTTTCTTTCATAATACTTCTTTTACAGAATCATAGAATAAAGGAATAATTTGGGTTGGAAGGGACCCTTGGTGAAGCCATGCTGTCTGTCTCAAATCACTTCCCTGTCCTCCATGTGCCTTAGCATAGCTTCCAGGAGGATCTGTTCCATGATCTTCCCAGGCACAGACGTGAGACTGACTGGCTTGTAATTCCTTGGGTCTTCCTTTTTTCCCTTTTGAAAAATGGGGGTTATGTTTCCCCTTTTCCAGTCAGTGGGAACTTCACCAGACTGCCACGACTTCCCAAATACGATGGACAGTGGCTTAGCAACTTCATCCGCCAGTTCCTTCAGGACCTGCGGATGGATCTCATCGGGTCCCATGGACTTGTGCACCTTCAGGTGCCTTAGATGGTCTCAAACCTGATGTTGTCCCACAGTGGGCGGCTCTTCATTCTCCCAGTCCCTGCCTTTGCCTTCTGCGGCTTGGGCGGTGAGGCTCAAGCACTTGCCGGTGAAGACCGAGGCAAAAAAGTCATTGAGTACCTCCGCCTGCTCCGTGTCCTGAGTAACCAGGTCTCCCATTTCATTCCGGAGAGGGCCCACATTTTCCCTCGTATTCCTTTTATCCCCGACGTGCCTATAGAATCTTTTCTTGTTGCCCTTGACATCCCTGGCCAGATTGAATTCTATCAGGGCTTTAGCTTTCCTAACCTGATCCCTGGCTGCTCGGACAACTTCTCTGTATTCCTCCCAGGCTACCTGTCCTTGCTTCCACCCTCTGTAGGCTTCCTTTTTGTCTTTGAGTTTGTCCAGGAGCTCCTTGTTCATCCATGCAGGCCTCCTGGCGTTTTTGCCTGACGTCCTCTTTGTTGGGATGCACCGCTCCTGAGCTTGGAGGAGGTGATCCTTGAATATTAACCAGCTTTCTTGGGCCCCTCTTCCCTCCAGGGCTTTGTCCCATGGCACTCTACCAAGCAGATCCCTGAAGAGGCCAAAGTCTGCTCTCCTGAAGTCCAGGGTAGTGAGCTTGCTGTGCGCCCTCCCTGCTGCCCTAAGGGTCTTGAACTCCACCATGTCCTGGTCACTGCAGACAAGGCTGCCCTTGATCTTCACATTCCCCACCAGCCCCTCCTTGTTGGTGAGAACAAGGTCCAGCACAGCACCTCTCCTCATTGGCTCCTCTACCACTTGGAGAAGCAAGTTATCATTGACGCTTTCCAGGAACCTCTTGTATTGCTTATGCCCTGCCATGTTGTCCCTCCAACAGATGTTGGGGTGGTTGAAGTTCCCCATGAGGACCAGGGCTTGTGAGCGTGAGGCTGCTCCCATCTGTCTATAGAGGGCCTCATCCTCTTGGTCTTCCTGGTCGGGTGGCCTGTAGCAGACCCCCACCCTAATGTCACCTGTCCCTGCCTTCCCTTTAATCCTGACCCACAAGCTCTCAGTCGGCTCCTCATCCATCCCCAGGCAGAGCTCCATGCACTCCAGCTGGTCATTGACATAGAGGGCAACACCCCCTCCTCGTCTCCCCTGCCTGTCCTTCCTAAAGAGCCTGTATCTGTCCATCCCAACACTCCAATCATAGGAGCCATCCCACCACGTCTCCGTGATGCCAGTAAGGTCGTAGCCCTGCAGGTATGTTGTAGCCCTGCAGGCATGCGCACGTCTCTAACTCTTCTTGTTTATTCCTCATGCTGTGTGCGTTTGCATAGAGGCAGTTAAGTTGGGCCCCCGATGAAGCTGTCTTACTGGCTGGAGTTCCTTTGTGCTGCTCTTCAGGCGCTCTCCTGCTGACCTGTGTTCCTTCTCCAGGCTCTGGGCATCTATTGCTGGCCCTGGCATCAAGCTGGTAGGAGTGGGATGGATTGAGGTTCCCCTCCCCCGGCATCTCTAGTTTAAAGCCCTCTTCACCAGCCTGGCAAGCCTATGACCAAAGATGTTCTTCCCTTTCTCTGACAGATGGACCCTGTCAGTCCCCAGTAAACCAGGTTTCTCAAAACGAGTCCCATGGTCTATGTAGCCGAACCCCTGGCTGTGGCACCAGTCCCATAACCATTTGTTGACTCGCCAGATTCGACTGGCTCTTTCAAACCCCTTCCCTTTGACCGGCAGGATTGATGAAAAAACTACCTGTGCTCCTGAGTCCCTTACCGCCGCTCCCAGGGCTCTGTAATCCTTCTTGATAGTCCTCAGACTGCTCCTGGCTGTGTCACTGATGCCCACATGAAACAGCAGCAGCAGATAATAGTCAGTGGACTGTACAAGGCTTGGTAGACTCTCGGTGACATCCCTGATGCGAGCCCCCGGTAAGCAGCACACCTCTCTAGAGAGTGTGTCCGGTCAGCAAATGGGTGCCTCCGTACCTCTCAGAAGAGAGTCGCCTACTACTATCAACCGTCGCTTTTTCTTCATTGCGCTGGTTGTTATACGGGGGGCAGATTGGGCTGCATTACTCAGCTCCAGCGCTTCTCCTGGTGTGACAGGACTTTCCTCTTCAGCCTGCAGAGCGGTGAAGCGGTTCTGTAAGGGCACCTCAGGCTTTGGGGGAAGTCTCTTCCTCCTGCTGGTCCTTGCCTTTGCAACCGTCCATTCTTCTGCATTATTGGCCCCCCTGCTCCCTTCTACGTGTGTCGGTGGGGGAGTTTTTGGCTGTTTGGCCGTGGGCTGTGGGTCTGCTGCAGACTGCGCATTGAAACAGCTGCCTAGTTCCTTCTCTGCCTCCCTGATGTTACGCAGTCTTCTCACAGCCTCCTGCAGCTCAGCCATCTGCTGCAGGAGGTCCTCCACTTGGGCACATCTTTTGCAGGCAGTTCTGCTGCCTGTCCCTGCCCCAGGAGAGAGGTCTGGGCAGTTCCTGCAGCCTGAGGTCTGCGCTGCAGCCTCTCCCTTCAGCAGTTCCGTCTGCGTGGAGGCATCGGCCGCTGCTGGGGTACATGGTGCAGACCCCCCAGCTGGAGCTGCGGCCTTTACCCTCAGATGAGTGCCCACCATTCTGCCTTGACGGTTGGGTAGGATGAGTGCCCTTGACCTATGCCCAGTTGTTGGGTTATGTGTACGCCGAGTCCCCCACTTAGCCCGTGGAATGACTCTCCTTCGAAGAGGCACCCTCCCTGCACGCCCTCCCTCGCAAACTGCCACACAAACTGCCGTGCCACGCCCTAGTTGATGTTCCACACCCTGTTTGCCCGTCCTGTTCGCAGTGCTCCTGGTGGCTAGTGATCCCTGGGGATGCCTTGAGTGGGAGTGGGGGTGACAGCCAGTTACTCCTGGTCCCGCCCACACCTCATCAGCCGCCCTCGTGAGAGCTGCTGGCTCCTGGCGGGTGTCTGCGCTCCCCTGTGGGTTCCCCGGCTCAGGAAACCCCCCTGTACACTGCGATCCGCCGCTCCGCTGCGGGACACACCTGCACCGGACCTGATCATCTCTGCGAGTGACTTATATTACAGAAGATTGTAAAAGAAAATGTATGCTTAAGTGGAAAAAAAAACCCTCTTTATCATCTTGACTTTGTTGGTGCAACAGACTCATAGGTGACAGGAAATTGTATAATTGAAAGACTTTGAATTTCTTTGGAGGAATACTTGTTTCTGCCTGGATAAAAATCTCCAGAAAAGTAATTCTGTTATTGTCAAGGTCTTTCTTCCAGTTTAGAGTGGCACAGAAGTTTCAACATGTACCTGTATGAGTCCTAATTCAGAGGAAATCATTCAATAGTTCAATAGTTCTGTCACCAATACAGACTTCAACAGTCATCAGTCAGGCTCATGGAATGACAAAGTAATTGTGTCTACTGTGATGCTTACAGATTAGATTACAACACCGATTTTTTTATGAGAGTCACTTCTATGTTATCAAGATAAGGACTGCTGGATATGGTGTGTCATTACTAGTATTTTTCTTTGGTTTTCTTTTATGTCCAAGTAGATGGTCTCAATCCAGACATAAAATATACCAATGCTCTACCTATTTTGGTCTCATATTTTACAAGCATAACACATTAATGTCGCACAATTTGTTAGGATCTGCAGATACTCCTGTACTAACAGTAGTGTCCTGGTTTCAGCTGAGATAGAGTTAATTTTCTTCCTAGTAGCTGGTACAGTGCTGTGTTTTGGATTTAGGGTGAGAACAATGTTGATAACACACTGATGTTTTAGTTGTTGCTAAGTAGTGTTTACACTAGTCAAGGACTTTTCAGCTTCCCATGCTTTACCAACTGAGAAGGCTGGAGGTGCACAAGAAGCTGGTCAGGACAGCTGACCCAAACTGGCCAAAGGGACATTCCATACCATGTGACATCATGCTCAGTACATAAACTGGGGAAAGCTGGCCGGGGGGGCCGCTGCTCGGGGACTGGCTGGGCATCGGTCGGCAGGTGGTGAGCAATTGCATCATGCATCACTTGTTTTGTATATTCTTCTTATTATTATTACTATTATTATTAGGATTTTATTCTATTTCAATTATTAAACTGTTTTTATCTCAAGCCACGAGTTTTCTCACTTTCACTCTTCTGATTCTCTCCCCCATCCCATTGGTGGGAGGGGGGAGTGAGTGAGCGGCTGTGTGGTGCTCAGTTGCTGACTGAGGTTAAACCATGACAAGTAGCAAGACTATTACAAATAAAAATACTAGCAATATGTTAAGATCACGCTTATTTTATTTCCTCCTCTTCTGCTTTACCTCAGTACCTCTCTGCACATAAAATTTCATTTTTAGGAACTACAAAATATTTTTATGAAGTGTTATAGTGCCACAGTATTGTACAGAAACTCCTTAGTCTGCAGACAAATGAATAATTCCATTCTGCTTTGAAAAGAGTAATCTGGAGATTCTTGAATTTAATGCCCTCTCCTGATACTGTCTATATGCATAATTTTAGTCTACATTGAATTGTCACAGCTAGCTACCTGATTGTTCTTCAAGGGAGAAGTGCTGGTCCTCAAAACCTTGATCAAAAACATAATAAAAGCAAATAAATAGATTATATAGCTCTAAGCATGCTACTTAATCTCTTTAATTGCTTTGAGCCAGTTCATAAGATATTTCAGACTAACCAAAGATTATTTCAATTATATTTGCTATGCTTTCCATAATGCAATGAGAATATATAAGAACAAAAAAAGAAAACAAACAAACAAACCCCCTCCACATGCTCAGTTTTACAAATCTCAGGGTTTTTTGGAAGGGTCCATAAATGTTCTGACAGAGGCTGTTTTTGTAAAGATAAAGCAACAGTGGTCGTTGGTGTCTCTTTTTTTTTCCACTTCTCCCTACTCTTTTAAAATTGCTTTCTTGCTGGTGAGTCATTTTGGAGTCAGCAAGATAAAATGGACTGTGAATTAGCTGCAGAATAAGTATTCTCAACAGACTGCTTTGAGCCAGTAACTGAAGATCCTGGGGCCAGATTCTGGTCTTGTTCACACCATCCAAAGTTATGAACAATTCTGTTCAATGAACTCAACTAATATCTGACCCTTGGTGTTTTAGTTTTTCTTTTGATAATATAACAATGATAATATTTATAGAGTCTTAGAATCATAGAATGGTTTGGGTTGGAAGAGACCCTAAAGATCATCTAGTTCCAACCCCCCTGCCATGGGCAGGGACACCTTCCACTAGACCAGGCTGCTCAAAGCCCCATCCAACCTGGCCTTGAACACTTCCAGGGATGGGGCATCCACAACCTGTTCCAATGCCTCACCACCCTGATAGTGAAGAATTTCTTCCTTATATCTAATCTAAATCTACCCTATTTTATTGACCAACCTCCAAGAGTGTTGTAAGAAATAATTCATTAATATTTTTCTTGTGCCTTGGAGTTACTTATTATTCACAGAAGATTTTCAGAATAGGGGGCAATTTTATTACATCACAACACCTGCACTGTGAAACCTCAGTATAATCAATTAAGCAAGACTGGCATGTAATTGAATCGTATAAACATGACAGTAGGAAAGAGAAGAGATTTTTTTAGGGTTAAGCTGGATAATCTTGAACAAAGGAAAGAGTAGACTGACTATAAGGAAACATTCCAGAAGACAGGGCACCCTTTCAGACTGTAAAATAACCTATCTGGACAGGTGGCACACATCCTATATATGAACTTTTAAAAGCTGAGTTGAGTAAAACACTTCTAACATACTTAAGAAAAGAAACCAGTAACAGCAGAAAGAGGAAGAAGATAATTAGAGGTCAGAAAACTGTACTTGGCTAGTGCCAATCCTGATATAACCCAAATGCAAACCCTCCATAATGAGAGAGTACAATAAAAACGATACATGAGAAAGGAACCTCAGCTGTTAGGTTGCTGTGTCAGTACTCACTCTACCAATGCAAAACCATGTCCTAACAAAAACTCAGAAAATCTTGACCTCAGTCATTCCACCATAATTCCATATTTTAGCACATTCCATAATTTTGGCTGCACTGAAGCCAATGCAAAACAAAATGCTTATTGGTTTTAGAGGATCTTGTGTCCTTCCTGTGATGTGTGAACAACAAAGCACACCTGCACTTATTTTCTGTTGATTTCAGTGGTCTGACTTTTGATTTAAAAGTTAGCTGCCCATCATAATTTAAATATATTTATCATTACCATTTAAATCATGTTAAAACAATCCTGCTCACTGGATATTTTGACATTATTTAGTACAAATCCCCTGTGATACAGTAAGTAGGAGTGGGAGTGTGAATTCTATTTTTAGATAGCATTTTCTATATGAGTCACTTCACTTAGTGTCACAATCCCTGTATGTGTAAAATAGCATTAATGCATTTTACCTACTTTTGAAGAGCTCAAAAGATAAGAATTCCATATTACCCACCATGTTACTTAAAATGTATTAGATTTTTAGATAATATGACAAAATTCTTCTTTTCTTTCCCCTGAATAAAAGAAAGAGGAAAAACCCAACCAAATCTTTAGACGATTTTAATCATTAAAAATCCTTTAATTGGATTGGGCTGGTTCTGCTTATTACTAACCAGATCTAAGTCCAAACAGCAAGGAATAGGCAAATTATAGCATTGGGCAATTTGGTAAGGAGACCACCAGTTATTTCACATAGAGGAAATAGTGAATACGGTGATAATTTGGAGAACAGACAGGTCTCGTGTTTCAGATTACTTATTAGGCACAAAATGTTCCTTGCTTAACTCAGTCTTTTGTTAGTTAGGATTGTGTAATCCAGTGCTCGATTTTGAAATCTGTGACCAGAAACAGGATAATGTCACCCAATTTATAACTTAAAATATGTACAAACCAATCACAATTTTCTTTGTGTGTATCATCTAATTTACAATAGAGAAGTAATGATATTAATTCTCTAATTATATAGATCTTAAAGATCAATATGAAAAATATTTAAATTAAAAAACTTTTAGAATAGAAATAGATAGATCACTATAGAACCATATGAATTACAAATAGAAATAGATTGAAATATATAATATAACCTATTAACGTTTTATGCTTTTATAGGAGCAAATGCTACAAATTTGATAAAATCTAGAAATTGTTTTATGCAGCTTCAACTTTCATTGACATGTTTAATTATATTAATGATCTACTTTCAAAGCAAATATAAGTGTATTTTAAAATGAGAGAAAACCAAGAAGAATTATGTTAAATAAGGTACTGATTCTGCAAATTGTTGTCTATGATCAGAAGCTTAAGACCTTAACATTAATAAAGAAAAAATACAAAACAAAAAGAAAAAGGTAGATTTTTTATTTGAGGAAACTCCACTGTGCTTGAGAAAAATACAATTCATAATACATTCATAGATTTAAATATGCAAATATTATTAACAGCTATGAGTTGGCAAATTTTTCACTGTTAAATAAAGTATAAGTATGAACATGATTTATCAATATGCCTATCTTTTTCTTTGATACTTATGTGCCTAGTAGAGTTGGTGCTGCAATAATTCCACCTAACTCATTTTTTGTGATGGAGTATGAATGAACATTTTTTCCCCTCTTTTTAAGAACGGACTGAATCAAGTAGAATGAGATGGTTCCTGAAACCATGGAAATGAGCAAACTTTAAAATCCTCCGATAGTGTTAGACTATAAAAACTTTCATTACCTTGGTGAGTTGTGAAAGATTCAGGTAGTATGAATGGAGTCAAGAGTCAAGAGAAAATACTTACCTGTGCAAGGAATATTTGACTGGCAGACAATGGGAAGTGTAAATGCTACACTTCAATCCCTGAATAAATGTGAATGAAAAACATTGTGTGACAAGGCAGGTCAGTGCTTGCTTCAAGAAAGATAATATATTAAATCATAAAACCAAAGGCATTGTGTTAGTAGCAGGACTTGTGTTTTGGTCTAATGTGTGATCTGTACTGTGACTGAAACAGTATTTATTAAAATCATCAGAAACACTATATGAGGACAAGAGAAAAATAATTCTTAACTGGTGATCAGTGATGTGTACTTACTGGCCACTATGCCAACTTTAGCTTATTATTATTGTTAGAATTGATTTTATAATACTGAAAATGCAAGAGCATAGAGTGAGGTCTTGAATGTATGGAGTTTATTGAAACAACTATTTCTTTCTGTTATGTGGATTTTGAGCATTAAAAAAAAGCAACAGTAGACTCACTTCTAATATGTAGTGATAATTTAAATTTTAAAGAATAATTTTGTGTCTAGACTGGAAACCTGTGAGACAAGTTTTAGCTTAGAGGGGAATTTTCTCTGTAAGAATGAACCTTTGAAAAGAGAGCTTCAGTAAAGAATGCTGATACTACTTTTATCTATAAAGCTCAGGAGAAGGAACAAGAAATTGAGATTTTTATTTTCTGCCAGACTTTTTTTTTTAAACATTGGAAGTTGGTCAAAATCCTTTTTTTGGACTGCTACACAGACAATGGGGAGACAGCTATGATGAGATGCTTAAACCTCCTATTGGGAGATGTAGTAATGATGATACAGCTTTGTCCCTCAGTTAGATATCTGCTTGTAAACAACCAGGTGTGGGATGGAAAATAAATGATGAGCTGGAGAAAAGATGGCTCAGGATTCAGTCAGAGCATTAAGTTTTCTGGTACCATCTAGGAAAGACAGACTGATACAAACCTCTAATTTTGGAAATGGGACTATGTCTTTAAACTCACATACGAGAAAATTCAAGTGAGGGAGAAAGCTTAAGACATTGACATTTTGACAAATTATATTGTCATTTTTATTCCCCAGTAGAGGATGAGTGCAGGAATAGAGAACCATGGACATTTTCCATAGCCCTCTTCCAGGGCAAATTCCATGAGTGAATCTATGAATTTTGAGTCACTTCCACTGTGAATTGGAAGCAATTTTGTCTTTATTTAGAACAACAAACTTTTCTGTATTAATTTTATGGTAAGGATTGTGAGGCAGTTCTGTAGATAACAGTTGTTTTTGTGGAGATTAATAGGATGGCCAGATTTGTCCTTCCAATTCCATTTGTACTGAGTCAGTCATTTGAGTCAGTCCATTTGTACTGAGTCACTTTATTGTAATAAAGTGAGGTTTCTCACTGCTAGAGCTTTACCTTTTGTTACCCCTCCAAAGTTTGAAAACACAGCTTTTGAGATTAAAGTATTTTTCATGCTGTGATTTGGCAATTGATAGACTAGACTTATCTCTATCAGTAAAGCAGAGCATTATTGATTCATAAAATAGATGGTGAAACTGAAAAAAAATATTTTCATGGTGAGATAACCTTATAATTTCTTTCTACATATCTAAGTGATTTGCACGTCCTAAGGCCATTACACTTTCTCTGGATTAATCTTTGAAGATAGTCTTTGACTGTTTCTCTACCTTATTGAAGTTTAGGATAAGTTTTGTATGTAACTGTATGGTAACTAATAGCTTTACTTTATGTAGTGATATAAAATCCTATCAAATACATAAATGAATATTTAAAGTTTTCCTTACACAGATGTCTTTTTCAACTAGAAATATAGCACTGATGCTGTCGTGGTTTAATCTCAGTTGGCAACTGAGCACCACGCAGCCGCTCGCTCACTCCGCCCCGGTGGGATGGGGGAGAGAATCAGAAGGGTAAAAGTGAGAAAAACTCGTGGGTTGAGATAAAGGCAGTTTAATAGGTAAAGCAAAAGCCATGCATGCAAGCAAAGCAAAACAAGGAATTCATTCACTACTTCCCATCGGCAGGCAGGTGTTCAGCCATCTCCAGGAAAGCAGGGCTCCATCACGCGTGACGGTTACTTGGGAAGACAAACGCCATCACTCCAAACGTCCCCCCCTTCCTTCTTCTTCCCCCAGCTTTATATACTGAGCATGACGTCACATGGTATGGAATATCCCTTTGGCCAGTTTGGGTCAGCTGTCCTGGCTGTGCCCCCTCCCAGCTTCTTGTGCACCTCCAGCCTTCTCAGTTGGTAGAGCATGGGCAGCTGAAAAGTCCTTGACTAGTGTAAACACTACCTAGCACCAACTGAAACATCGGTGTGTTATCAACATTGTTCTCACCCTAAATCCAAAACACAGCACTGTACCAGCTACTAGGAAGGAAATTAACTCTATCCCTGCCGAAACCAGGACAGATGCACATAGAAATCCTACTATTCTAGTGCATTAACTTGGCTTATAAAAGGGCTTTTAGAAACCACTGAGAACCAGTAGACTTTAGGCTTCTGTGGTGTTGCTTTGATATATGTGAGAGGCCGGTCTCATAAAATATGCACCATCATCCAGGGGTTTCAACAGTAGTCCATTCAGTTTTAAGCTTTGTTTAGTCAATAAACAAAGTATTGATTAAAAGATGGATTTCATTTTTTGTGGAGCAACGCAGTATTGGATAATAACAGGTTCCTGCTATAAGATTCTGATGAGGATATCACTTTACCTTTAAACTGAATTTCCTTAACGCAGGCTGCTTTAAAGTCAGTACAATTTTAAATCTTCTATATAACTGTAACAATAAACTGTTGGATATAAATACATATCCAAACACAATCATGGTAGACGTAAATTGTTTAACCGTCAATGACCCATGGACAAATACCAATGAGCTCAATGAGCTGTAAATCAATATTGGCTTTATATTCATTAGATTATAGCATTTTACAGACATTGTGTTGAGCACTAAACTGTGATACTTCCTGAATGACATTAATGGCTTATACTTAAAGATTATTACGAGATAGCTCCATTTAAAATTGAGCCTAGTTGTACTTTGCTACATCATAGACACAAAGTAAGTTTTGTGTTACTGAAAAACAGTAAAATTTGTACAACCATAAGAGTCAGTATGGTGACTGTAATATGATTATAAAATAACCTGCTGGCAAATACAGCTAAATCTGGCAGTTAGCAATCATTCATTTGAAATTCGTTAGTTGAATAACACTTGTGGAAGCATCAGAAGTATTCTGTATAGTAGCAGAGTTGAATGGGAAAACTGTATTGCACCATTTTAATGTTGATTGCTCAATATTTCACTTATCCAGACATAACTGTATTTTGTGCCCCCCCCCCCTTTTTTTTTTTTTTTTTTTTTCTTCACAACAGAAGGGTACAAAGGCTGTGCAACCTTGATCAGGAAGAAATAAAAAATATGTGTGGGCGGTGTAATGTCAGTAGGGTCTGGTACAACAGAAACTTGCACATGAGTTTCAAGACTGGACACAGATACTTCTTTTTTAATGAACACATCTCATTTAGTGTAAGCTTCAGTATTCCATATGTTATTCAGAAATAATGAAGGATTGTCCTGGGTCTTTAATGGTCAGGGAAATGTAAGAGAAGAGCACAAAGCAGCACTCTGTAGAGTGAGGACCAAAATTTGGTTTTGTTTAAATTCATTTATGTCCTTGGAAGTCATAGAAACTAAGGCTGGAGATGACTAACGGAGGCCATATACTCCAGTCCTCATAATTCAGAGAAGTGGCAACTATTCCTTGGAACATAAGACTGGGAGGGAACAACAGGACTACCAGTGGATTTTGCCATTGCATCCAACACAAAATAGGTGATCTTTATGAAGGGGTTCATAGCTACTTGACATATTGCAGACCATAAAATGCTGCCTGTGATCCTTCAGCAACATTAAGAACTATAGAACAAGACCAAACTGTAAAATGCCAGAAAGATGTGAAA
Source organism: Aptenodytes patagonicus (assembly GCF_965638725.1). Lineage (NCBI taxonomy): Eukaryota > Metazoa > Chordata > Aves > Sphenisciformes > Spheniscidae > Aptenodytes > Aptenodytes patagonicus. Next base: position 33,779,488 of record NC_134951.1, on the reverse strand, counting down.
GATTCCTGAGCAGTCTTGGTCCTACAACAAACCATGTGCAGCAATACACAATGGATCAAAACAGTCTATTGTACCCTGTCAACCTTGTCTGGAAGGCAAAAATTTACCCCCCATGAATGATACATTTTAACCTGAGTATGTTACTGGGAGAGAAATGAAAGACTTCAGAAATTTAAATGCTATTGCAAATACTCATACACCTGTCCATACATTCTTTCTTTAGCTGTGAACACTTCTGTGAAGATGTCAGAAAAAGGTGAAAGATACAGGAAATACTATGGAGGAGAAATAGTCTTTTCTGGCCTCCATACGTGATTAATAAAAATCCCAAATCATGGCTTAACGCAGTATAAGTATGGCTAAAACCAGCAGATTCCTTTGATGATACTGATGTATTGAATATCTTAATTTCTAATCCAAAGAATATTCTTTTTTATATAGTTTCTTTCCTAAGTTTGTTAAACTCCATTTTAAATTAACTTAGATTGTTTTTTTGTACTGCCCAGTCTGGAAGATCATTCCAGAACTTTTTTTTTTTTTTTTTTTTGTTAAACAACTATTTTCAGTCTGCATTTTCTTATAGCCATCCGCTTGATCTTATAATAGTATTAATATTTAATTCTTTAATTTAAATAATTCTTTTTCATCCTAGATATATATCACAGAATCACAGAATGGTTGAGGCTGGAAGGGACCTCTGGAGATCATCTTGTCCAACTCCCCTGCTCAAGCAGGGCCACCTAGAGCAGGTTACCCAGGACCATGTCCAGACGGCTTTTGAATATCTCCAAGGACGGAGACTCAACCTCTCTGGGCAACCTGTTCTAGTCCTCAGTCACCCTCACAGAAAAAAAGTGTTTTGTTATGTTCAGACAGGACCTCCCATGTTTCACTTTATGCCCATTGCCTCTTGTCCTGTCACTGGACACCACTGAAAAGAGCCTGGCTCCATCTTTTTACTTCCTCCCTTTGGGTATTTATATGCATTGATAAGATTCTCCCTGAGCCTTCTCTTCTCTAGTGAGAAATATACCTGACCTGTCTTTGTAGAGGTGATTTGTCCCATCTCAGCATTTGTTTGTTGCGCTAAACAAGCAAAGATATTTTAATCTCTCTCCTTAAAAGAAATAGTCTATTCACAATATCTTCCCAGTAGATCTTCATGCATGTTCCATGAACCTAGTTTATCAAACTTGTGCAAAATATTTCAGGTGAGGGCTGATTGATCATTTGATCTTAGAGTGTTTTAATAATTCTTTGTCTTTATTTAAAATCATTGGCTGTAAATTCCTGCCTGATATTTGTCTAATCTGTTCTTAAAAAGCATCCCGTCCTAGTAATTCCTCACCCAGCATTCTCCAGAGGTTACCAGTCCTTCCAGCCAGTGACTGGAAGTTCTAACTAAAACCTTCTGTAAGGCAAATTAAATTATCCTTTACCTTACCCACAGGGGACATAGTGAACCATTTCTTCCCCTTGTCCAGGTCAGTGTGATTTATACCTGCTTGCAAGCTTTTGTCACCACCTAGGCAGTTCAGCAGTTAACATGCACTACTAACCAATATAGAAACTTTAAACCTAGAGAAATTTTTATTTCTTTATTAATTGATCCTAACTTTGAACAATGGTCCCTCTACTTGAAATATGAAGCCAAAATGTTAATAGATTGAAAAAATACCTGCAGCTCACCTCTTTTAATGATGTAATTATTTCAGTAGGGATGTGTGCATTACATTATGAAAATAACAGCAACAGGAAAACTTTATTCTTATACTTTCATGTTTGGCCACTCCAGCTTATGGGTTGGAATGCTTCTTTGCTTTTTAAGACCACAAAATGAAAACCAAAGCTGAAAATAGTTGAAATTTTAAATGCTATTTTATTGATGGTATAATAATATATTTATGATTCTGAGCCAAGCAATTGGTCCACTCTAGTAAATAATAGTGTAAATTTAATATTAGAGGACTGTTTATCTAAGCACACAGAGAAAGTGATATTTTCTTTAAGGATTTGCAAAAGAATTAACATGAAAGAGGACAAAGTCAGAATAAGTAGTTCAGTTACAAATTCAAAGTGATTATCATATTGCAGCATTTTTCCAGATTTTTTCAGTACTGTGCCAACTGTTGTGTCACCTGCTCCTTTTCCTCATACTATGTACTCCTTACAGAATCAGTTTATCTTTCCGGAATTCCTTGTGTAGTCTTAATTTCTTTTGTTAGATAAGATCTGAGTCTGTTTGGGGACCTGAAACTACCACACGCACGTGTGCTGGATTATTTTTTGCTCTGTTTCTTTGGTTTAGGCACAGATGTTGCTTTTAGAGGTTGCAAGTACTAGGTTGTAGTACTATGCAGTAGACAGCCAATACGTTCTACACTTCACTGTTTAGGATAATTTCTCTGATATATCCTTACAGATGAGAAAAAACATAAAACATTTGATTTTCTGAACTACTGGGTTGGGGTTTTTTTAGGTTAATGGAAACACTAAGTCTGAAACTTTTCATCTGTGCTGTGGTTCATCCATCTTTTCTCTTCATCTTCTTTCTTATTCATATCTTCCTGTTTACACTCTTTCCCTTGCTTAAAATAAAATTTTAAAAAGCAGTCTCAATGTTGCATTGTTATTTCTGATTCAACTCATCTGTCGCTGGTGTTACATGCACACATTTAAAAAAGACAGTGTTATACCGATGAGGGGAAAGTAGGCACTCAGTCTTCATCTTCATTAGTTAAGCAGTGTGAGGATTTGGGACAGGGCTGCATCTTAATCATCCAATCAATTGTTTTTTAGGCTGGTTCCTTATGCAGTTTCAGCCTAGGTTGACTTGCACTCTTCCAAAGAATTCTTAGCATGGTTTGGGAGTTATCTGTGTCCATGGATCATTCCCAAATGATAGTTTGCATACGGCCATCCTGATCTGGAGGGTAAAAAAGTTTAACAGTATGTCTGTATGTTTTTTCTAGGCTTGTGGGTCAGAATATAGCTCTGGCACTGTTTATGACTATAGATTTATTTCCCTCCCCCACTCAAACTACAGCATACACATCAAAGCTGCTTCCTAAAAAGAGCTGCCCCTATTGTTCCAAGGACACCTAAGTTCCTCTCAAAGGTATGTACACTTCCTTCCTCTGAAGCCTCATCACAACCTACCTAATCACACGTAATATGGAGGTACATGAATGTGATTCTTTCTCTATCCCAGGTCAAGTCCTTTCACTAACTTAACTATGATGAGAACATTTGCCTGAAATGTGGAACTCACATATAAAATCATTCAATTTCCTAAGCAGATAAATTCTTATGTCCAAGGAATTCCACCTCAATTCCCACTAGTTGGTTATTAGCTCTCCCCAGAAGAAGAATGAATGTCTTCTGGTTTTACCAGTATTATCAAGCATTCAGTAGAGCAAGTGCTGAAATGCAGAATATCTCCCTCGAGACTGATATTTTTAAAATATGCTGTAGAGTCATTCCTTTTCTTCTGCTTGTTTACCCAACAAATAATTAACTTAGTTTCTTTCTTGAAACCAAAGATTCAGTTTTCATATACCATAGACTGGATCCTCTTTTTTTTTTCAGAAAAAAACCTATCCAGACATAAGGATCAGGAACCTTTTTTTTTAATTAAGATTCTACTAAACCCAATGCATTTTATGTGTAGAAATTGGTGCCAAGTGACAATGTCTATCATCACTGAGTTTAAAAACTTTGTTATTTTGCTTTCTTTAGAAGCCAAGAAGAAGCAGTCTCCTTTTTATTGAATATTTTCTACATATTTTTTCGGGTGGGGTAAATTTGTGGAATCTTAGCACATCAAAGATTTGAAGGCAATATATAGGGTACAATGACAAAAAATGATACCTCAGTGTAAGAATCTGATATTATTGAAACACTCTTCCTTTTTTACCAATATGGATTTTTTTTGCTCTTTCCACAGAAAAAACAATTCTGACATTACTCTTCTGCTTTCTTCTTTTTTGGTAATATGTTGCTTACTTTGTCCCTTGCACATGAAGTTATTTAATTAAATAACATTAGATGACATATGAGGAGACATGATACTATCCTTTACTGCCTGAGAATTGTTCTAGGATACAGGAAGCTACCAGGATATCTTCCAAAAGGGGATTGGTCATGTTGGAAAGTTCTATGCAAATTTCCTATGAAAAGGAACAGATTATTCATTGAAAGAACACATGCATGTGGAGACAGGTTCCTGTACCTCTCGTGTCCACACTGTGGTGGTACTACTCTCATTTCTTCTTTCCAACCTTGCTTCAATTCTGTAATGCAGTCTATCTGTGTCTTTTAAGAATGAGAAAGGAAAAAGGATTTCCCAGGCAACAGTAGTCTCTCCATTTTCTTATATTTCTTAAAATAGTCCAAGATCTTAAATTCTTCCTGGTATATCTGAACCTCTTTCAGACACACTGTCCCTGACACTGTTCTGTTCTAAGATGATAGTAATGGTTGTGTCTTGGTGACCCAGTCTCAGACAACCAAATATTGCACTACCCCTACATCAACCCAACATCTCTATCCCAAAATATGTACTGTGTAGCACAACATGTAATAGTAGAATAGAAACAGACAGAGGAGAAACTATAAAATAACGTTGGATGCTTTTAGGTTGTCTGCTCATCATCTGCTTAAGAGAGCTAGGATTGACAGTGATAGTAAATATACATTTAGCAACTACTGACCACCCTGTTAGAGGATGACTGTAACAGATTTGAATTGCTCCACAGCAGTGCACCTGCCAGTATCTTTAATGTGTGTACTCACAGTAAGGGCTAATGGCCATTTGTTATCTTTGGAAAGATGGACTGATCTTTTGTATAGGACAATGAAGTTGGAACCAGTCTTCATTCAGCAAGGACAGTGAACCATGAAATTGGGCAGACAGCAGTGAATCAATGTAGCTCATACAGAAACAAAGAGCCCAGTACTGGATAGCAAAGTGTTTGTGATTTTTTTTTTTCTTCTAAATCTTCATCCTTTCTGTTGCCTGCTCTGCGTGTGGGCAGTGTTGTCTTTCAAATGTTTTACATGTATTATATGAAAAACTTTAAGGACTTTTATGTCTGAAATCTCAACTGATATCTGTGTTATAATTGTTCTGTAACAGAGAAGAAATCAATACGTAAAGAAATATTATGCTGCTGTTCCCATGAGATCTTGGGCCTCATTCCTATTTGGATAGACATTTTGTCTTTTATATTTTTTCCCCTCTTGTCTTGTATATCTTTCTGTCCTTATGTTTTCTCCATGCCAACTTCTTCTTGAGAAATATAGCTCCCATGACTTCCTAATTCCACTCTTTCTGTTTCCTGCAGGAAAATATAAGGTTAAGTGTTTTCCAGAGTGTGGAAACAGAGAAGCCAGATGGCCATTTGAGCAGAGAGAGCATGTGATGGCTACCTGCCTATCTGTTAGCTATAGAAAGTGACTCCGGTGTGCTATACTGGATACTCAGTGGAGCAGAGACAAGAACAGAGCTTTGACACCAGAATGAGGTACCAGATGAGATGCTGACAAAACCAATAATGGCAGGCATTTGTCCAACATGTCCTATTTCCTCAAGTGAAAATAAAAATTCAGCAAAGGTTGACCATTTGTTGAGCCCTGCAGCCAGTATGCATTTTGATTTTGTTTTATTACTAGTTTTACTACTCATGTTCATCAGATGACTTCTGGTATGTCTCTGCTTTTGCTCAGTTGTGGTGCTTTTTGGGCTGATTTAGTTTCCAACTGAGCCAAAATAAAAAGAAATAACATTCCTACCATTAGTCACATTTTTCAGAAAGCTACATCCATATCTAAAGGTGGACAGTAAACAACCAGAGAAGATGAAGATAAGGGACCTCTCTTCAAAGACAAAAGTAGGCTTTGTTTGTCTTTCCCATTAAAAATAATAATATATACTTAGAAGAAAAATCTAGAAAAAATAACTACCTGACTTTACTCCTATGAGAAAATGCCTGTTCTTCCCTGTGCAATTAATATCTAAAGTAAACGTGGTAGGTCTTTTTCATCTTGAATTTTTTATGTTATGCCTACTGTTGCATGAATTTAAAAGCTTTTTGCCTTCACTTTCTGACTTGTTCCAAGTTTTGTTGTTTGTGTTTTTTTTCTTGCATTTCATTTAAGTCAAGTTGTTAGTGCAGTTGATAATGCATATTAAAAGCAATTTTTTTTGCTTACTTTTCCTGATGATTTAAGGCATTACTGAGATTCCTGAGACCCAAGGAGGTAAAATTGGCTTGATTCAGTGTTTTCTGCTTAAGTACAACATTAAAAATATCACTTTTATCCAATTATAGAATGTGCTTTGCGTAATTTTTAGAGCATTAAGAAAACAGTTACACATAACTGAGGAGACAATGTTTATGGATATCTGATCACAATCAAAGGTGGCAAAAAGGAAGGACCTTCTTGTTTAACTACAAGAATCAAATTCTTCAAGCAATTTCTCTGGAGTTTGTTCATGAAGTATTCCTTCTGATAGATCTTGAGGAAAACATGAGATAAATTTTGGAAGAAAAATAAACAAAAGAAGACCATGTCATAGGTTCAGAATGAGCAGTGAGAAGACAGTAGTGAATTAAGCTAAATTAGATTTAATAGGATGTCTGACATAAATACAGTATTGTGTTTCTCATTAGTGGAGACAGCATCTGTTTTAACAGAAGATGATGTATTTTAACACTGCTACATATATATTTGGGAGGCAGCAAATACAGACAAGGAAAAAAGTTCCATCTTACTGATATGTGCCAAAGTTTCTGTATGTGATATTTAAGAAAACCTTTAATATTGCTTAGTGAGCATTATATTATATTCATATTTTGTTGGTTGTCTTCCTTGGTAGTTCAGAAACTTCAACACCACCTGTATGACTCTAATTGGGATCGCTGTTATTGGCAAGATTCCTATTTATCACCAGATGGGAATGCAAAGACAGCTTGTGACGCCCTCAACAGAAGTTCCTGGTAGAGTTGCATGAAATCTGGTGGAACAACTGAGGCCATCTAATATCCAGCTCTGCAAATATGAGACTACTGGGGAAAGAAAGATTTTCAGGGGAGAGGAAGAAATATGCAAGGAAAAGGAAGGATCAAGTCAAGAGCAGCCTGAAATCTGGCTATTTGAGGGTGATTATGCACTCACAACCAGCTATTCAAAGTCAGAATAGCTGTATAAACTAAGTGACTTATGACAGACTAGTCTACAGGTATCTTTGCTGCTCATCCTGCTAGTTGTACTTGTAGAGGCCTTTTCTTTAGTGCAGATTAACAGCATTTTTGTGTTTTTATCTCTATATCTGCAGTTAGGAAATTTCTATGTTGTTCATCAAAAATAAAAGCTGGATAGATTCTCAGTGTGGGTGTGGTGGGTTGACCTTGGCTGGCTGCCAGGTGCCCAACAAGCTGCTTTCCCACTCCAGCCCCCCTCAACAGGACACTGGGAGAAAGTACAATGGAAAAGCTCATGGGTTGAGATAAGGACAGGGAGATCATTCGCCAGTTACCATCATGGGCAAAACAGACTCAACTTAGGGAAATTAGTTTAATTTATTGACAATTATTTGTAACAGAGTAGGACAGTGAGAAATAAAACCAAAACTAAAACCATCTTCCCCCTCCCCCCACCGCACTTCTTCCCAGGCTCAACTTCACTCGTCAGTCTTCTACCTTACCCCCTGCCTCAAGGAGCGCAGGGGGATGGAAAATGGGGTTGCAGTCAGTTCATAACACTTTGTGTCTGCCAATCCTTCCTCCTCACATTCTTCCCCTGCTCCAGCATGGGGTCCCTCTCACTGTCCTTCGTGAACTGTTCCAATGTGGGTCCACCATAGGGCACAGTTCCTGCCAGGAGCCTCTGCTCCTGCATGGGCTTCTCTGCATGGGCTGCAGAGAGAGAAATAATGTTTTCAGTAAGCTGTCTTTGAAGAGGGCTGTGTTGATGTTTTTGAGTGGTTTTTAATTCTTCTACTTGAAGGGGAAGATTTTTGTCTCAGTAATATTTGTTGCAACAGATTGCCTTGCAATTGTTAATAAGGATTAGAATTATCAGATTAATACTGCATATAGGATGACAGTAAGCATTTCTGCTTTTAGAAATAGGAGGGTTTAGATAATGTATGCTCCCGTGCCACTATTGCTACAGAGTCAAACTACTCTGATCTCCCGTGATTGTTAAATAGTGAATATAGAAAGCAAACAATGAGCTACAAATCAAATGTAATTTAGGATACTGTACTGGTTTTGGCTGGAATAGAGTTAATTTTCTTCATAGTAGCTTTTACAATGCTATGTTTTGGATTTGTGACCAAAACAGTGTTGATAACACAGAGATGTTTTAGCTATTGCTGAACAGTACTTGCACAGCATCAAGGCCTTTTCTGTTTCTCACATCAACCCACAAGCAAGCAGGCTGGGGCTGCACAAGAAGCTGGGAGGCAACACGGCTGGGACAGGTGACCTCAACTGACCAAAGGGATATCCCATGTCATATAATGTCATGTTCTGCAATAAAAGCTGGGGAAAAGGAGGAGGAAGTGGGGATGTTCGCAGTTACGGCGTTTGTCTTCCCAAGTAACCATTATGTGTGATGAAGCCCTGCTTTCCTGGAAATGGCTGAACACCTGCCTGCCGATGGAAAGTAGTGAGTGAATTCCTTGTTTTGCTTTGCTTGAGCATACAGCTTTTGCTTTCTGTATTAAACTGTCTTTACCTCAACCCATGAGTTTTCTCACTTTTACCCTTCTGATTGTCTCCCCCATCTCACTGGGTGGGAGTAAGTGAGTAGCTGTGTGGTGCTTAGTTGCCGGCTGGGGCTATCCCACAACAGATACCAAACCAGATGTACACATGCACAGCCTATTAAAATATATACATATATGTAAAAACCTGCCTGTTTCTAATGACCATTGTATAAGATTAACTATTTAAGTCATCACAAGTTAAACAGATTGTGTCTGAAGTTCTCTTTGCCTGATGTTTGTTTTCCACTTAACTCCATCTTAACTTTTAACCAAAACTTTATTATTTAGCAAGATATCATCAGTTTCAATGCATTCCTGCTCAAAAATTTTGGAAGTCGTTGTATAAAGACTGCTGAAAATGTAATCCCATGCAAACAAAGATTGATAAAAGAGAAGTAATGTTGAATTAAAAAATCTGGGTATTCCAGCTAGAAACATGGTGTGTAAAATATTGAGGTAAGCCAAACTTTTATTTTAAAAGGAACAATTTAATTCAAGTCATACTGTAACAACAACAATAACAAAACAAAACAACCCCCCAAAAACCCCAAAAACCTGTTACCAAAAAAGCAACAAAATCAAAACAAATAAACCCACAATGTGTTATAGAAATCTAAATGACAAATTAAAACATAGGAAGAAAAATAAATATTATTATAATTATATAAAGGTAGTTCAGTAATTGGGGTAATTTAGAATTGAGTTATTATCCATAAATATGTACACTTGAAATTTACTCTAACTTAAAGTAATATAAATCTGAAGAAACTTTCATAGTGAACAAATAGCTTCACTGACAGATGGTGTCTGAGAAAAGAATGTGCCCCAAAGATTCATTTCAATTCATTTTTAGGCTTCTGACACACTGAAATGAGAGTATACCTTTTCAGAATTTAAACAAGACCTATAACAGAAACTTATTTGGTTATAATATAAAATATTGGGTGCTCAGTCTGGAGAAGGCTTGGGGGGTTCTCGTCAATGGGCACAAATTAAAACACATGAAATTCAATCTGAACAGAAGAAAACACTTTTTTACTGTAGGAGTGGTCAAACTCTTGGACAAACCACCCAGGGAGGTTGTGGAGTCTCCACAATTAAGAGACATTAAAAACACGACTGGGCACAGCTCTGGGTAACCTGCTGTAGCTGGCTCTGCTTGAGCAGGGGTGCTGGACAAGAGAATCTCCAGGGGTTCCTTGCAACATCAGAGATTCTGTAATTCTGTGAAATAATTTTTCTGCAATAGTATTTTTTGATGTAATAAAGTTATATCAAAACTGCAATCTAAGCAGCAGCAAGCAACAACAAATATAAATATATACATTAAAATACTAGTTATTTGGAAAAAATGATAGCAGGCAAATTATACTTTTGGTTTTTACTATTTTCATTATTTCTTTTCATTATTCAGTTCTTTGAAGTTGGGAACTATTGAACAGAAAAATGAATATTCAGTTTTTAAAATATCAAAGTAGCATACCTTTTTTGAAACTTCTTACTAAAAAGCTGGAGATGAGAACTGTGTGAAAACAGATCCTTCTTTGTTTCAGTTGAAATAAACTACAATAAACCCAAGGAATTCTTGTGACATATTTTTTCATAGAATAACCCCTCTGGATAATTCCTGAGATCTAGATGATCTATGTTTAGTCACCAATGCTTACAAAATTCTCAAACCATACAATAAGCTTATATAGCGTGGTGGCCCACCTGGGTCACTGTGTTTTCAGCACAACACAACAGAGCAGGCTATATACTGCTTCCTCTTACAGATAAGCCCCTGTTAATACATATATTCATTGACATTCATTTTCAACAATATATATTCTCACCTAAATTCTTTATTGTTTCAGGAAATTTGGTAGTTCTGATGCAATTGTACTCACAGAATCACTGAAGTTGGATGGTACCTCTGGGGATCCTCTCATCCAACTCACATACTCAAGCAGGGTCAGCTACAGCAGGTTGCAAAGCATATTGTCCAGGTGGGTTTTGAAACTGTCTGGACAACCCATTCCAGTGTTTGACCACCCTTACAGTAAAAATGTTTTTTCTTAAGTTTAAGTGGAGTTTCCTGTTTTTCAATTTGTGCTTATTGCCTCTTGTCCTATCACTGGACACTACTGAGGAATGTCTGTCTCTGTCTTCTTTACTCCTCACAAGCATTCTCTTCTCCAGGCTAAAGAGTTCCAGCTCTGTCAGCCCCTCCTCATGTGAAAGATGCTCCAGACCCTTAATCATCTTCATGGCCCTTTGATGGACTTGGTCCAATTATGTCCAGGATGTCCATGTGTCTCTTGTATGGCTCTCTCGCTCTTTTTTTTTGTTTTGTTCCCCCCCCCCCCCCCCCTTTTTTTTTAAGAGTAAGATAATTCTCTGTTATGTCTTTAATATTGTCTCAGTTATTAAGTACATACATTGTTTTATATTGTCTAATTTTGATTCAACGGTTTAGGTCACATGGCATCTTTTTATTCTTAGGTTTAATGAGACTAATTTCTTGAGTGGAAGAGCCATCAGCCAGTCAATTTTATGAAATCACTCCTCTGTTTCTTTCATGATATTGATATTTGCTCAACATTCACTAATTTTTCAAATGTTTCTGCAGGCAGGGACATGAAAACAGTTGTAGTGAACACATTTAAAAATGCATGCCAATACACACAGAAGAAAGCACTGAATATGTGCCTAGTTCTATTCCTCTGTGATTCGTTAGCCAGACTGAAAGATTATGATGTGTTCCATGTAAGGACCATCATATTTTTGCATTGCTCCCAGTGCCCCTTAGGAGGAAAATGTAACTCAGGGAGATTGTGATCTCTTTCCTGTTGGAGAGAGTCTATTGCAACAGATCTGTGTCTAGTATAGTGCACACTTTAATTTTGGGGTAGCTGTTCTGTCAAGTGCATAGGAATAGTGGACTTAAAGTGATGCTCAAACAATAACATATTTTGACAAGTGGGAAGGGAGCAAATAGGATCGATCTTTTGTGACTCCAGACTTTTAGGTTTTTTCCACTGGCTTCTGAATAGCATGTAAAGAGTGTATTTAATGCCTCATACAGATGCCCTGCGAGACATGATCAAATTAGTCCTGTACGATTTAGTATCAACAAATTATTCTCTATATTTAGCTATGAAGTGCTTAAAGTGTTCCTTTTTAAATCCAGTGCATTGTCTTTTAAACACATTATGATGCTTTGGCTCACAATGAATAACCCTGTATAATGAGAGTTGTCTGACGGAGTCAGCTCATTTGCAAAATGCCCTTCATCACAGTCTATTCCAGTCCTTATAGTCCTCAGACTTTCTTTATCTTCTCCATATCTTTAATTTTAGAGCATGTCAGCATGCCTGAAGATGTTCAGTTGATTTAACACTCTTTTTATTAATGTTTGCTGTTTGTACGGAGTTTAGCATGTATTGGAAATCTCAGGCGCTTAGTGTGAGAGTTACACTGATTTTAGTTACTTTTTTCTGTAAGTCTTTGCATTGGTATTATAAGAAATGTATTGTTAAAAGGGACTGGTGGCCAAAAAAAGTTACAAAGAAGCAAGAAAAGCTTAAAGATTCAGTTAAAGGACATGATTTTAGTTTAACAAGACTGCATTAGCATTATTCAAGAAAATGGAAAGTGAGTCTTTGAAGTTTTGTTTCTGTCTTAGTCTAACAGAAGATAGCTTTCATATGATTCAGAAAGGATGTATAACCTGCTTGAGCAATAAAAATGTATCACAAAGCCCTGGTTCATAAAAATTCTCAATACAAGTAAACCAGAAAGAATTGTATTGATCAAAAAGTCAAACCTTACCAAGGATGGCGATGTGAATAGCTGCTTCCTTAATGAGCAATGAAGTGACCGATAATTTGCCATAATCCAACTTTCTTATTGTAACATAACTTAGGTTATAATGCAAAGTTGATCTCATGCAGAAAATTTTAAAGGGTACTATTCCGCATGACTCATGACCACTACATTTTTTCAGACATTCTGTTACTTGCCACAGACCAGCGCAGAGGTTTTCACCTCTTTAGTTAATCCTTTGCCCTGTGCCTGGATGACCTTAATTCAAGGGCTGGTTCTGCTCTCAAAGCTACAGTGAGGCTCTCTGAAGGGTATAACAAATAAATATCCATTTTTTTACTAAATAGTAGGCTATCTAATAGCTTATTTTTACTACAGTTTCTCTGATTGAAGTTAATGATTTTAGAATGAGGAAAGGAAAAAGAAGACACCAGCAGATATCCAATTACAGAACTCATTTTAGTGCAGAGTTCAGATGAAGAGAGAAAATACTGAAGGGCAATTTGGAAGCCTATAATATAATGTAGCAAATTCCTGAGAGCAGATCATCTCTTTGTGTTAGACTTTTGGAGTGTAAGCAGTGCTACATGTAATGAAATTGGGGACCTTATCAATGACCTGACATGGAATATGAATTATACAAAATGATTTTTCATTTTATTTTATTCCTAATGACACTGTGATCCTAAACTGTCCCTAAAAATTTTGCAAATAGAGTCGTAGAATCATTGAATATCTCAAGTTGGAAGGGACCCATAAAGATCATTGAGTCCAATTCCATGCTTCTCGCAGGATTAACTAAAACTAAACCATATGACTAAGAGCATCGTCCAGACACTCCTTGAACTCTGTGTGGCAGGTGCACCTGCCTTGACAAAGACTGGGGGCATTAAGACTGCTGCATCCTCACTTTTTGTGCCCTTACTTTCACGCCCTCAAGGTGGCAAGTGCTGACCTTCACGTACACACCTTGGGGCAGTGATTATGGTCATGTATACACCTCGGGCAAGGGGTAAGAAAGTCAAGGCCCTCAGTCAATCAGAACTGACCACAGATCAGATTTGACTAGGGTATAAATGAAGCGCTGCCAGAGGGCAAGTTGAGCCGGTCCTCCTCGGAGCAACAGGTCTGCAGTCAGGGACTCTCCCCTTGGGTCAGGATGCTGCCCAAGGAAACTCCTCGAGGTTGAGAGCCCTCATCTTATAGGTGAGTGATTGTGCACATTTTGGATCCTCATTTCTAAAGCCGGCTGTGCAGTATTAATTCCTTGTACACCATCCTGAACCTGTGGTTTACTGATGTTGTCAGAGTGTTGACGCCTCATTTCTAGTTAGTTTTCTCTTAAACAATTTTGGTTAAAATAAAGTTTATTTTTGAATTTATCACCTGCCTAATTTGATTTTGTGAACCTCCGCGACACTCTGACAGCCTTGGTGCTGTAACCACTTCCCTGGGGAGCCTGTTCCAGTGACCGACCACCCTCTCAATGAAGAACCTTTTTCTAATCTGAACTTTCCCTGATGCAGCTTCATTCCATTTCCTCGTGTCCTATCGCTGGTCACCAGAGAGAGGAGATCAGCACTTCCCCCTCCACTGCCCCCCTTAAGGAAATTGTAGACTGCGATGAGGTCGCCCCTCATCTTTCTGTTCTCCAAGCTGAAGAGACCAAGTGACCTCAGCCGCTCCTCATAAGTCTTGCCTTCGAGGCCTTTCACCATCTTGGTTGTCTGGACCCCTGGACACACTCTAATAGCTTGATGTCCTTCTTATATTGAGGCACCCAAAACTGCACACAGTGCTTGAGGTGGGGCCACACCAGTGCAGTGCAGGGTGGGACAATCACCTCCCTCGACTGGCTAGCTATGCTGTGCTTGATGCACCCCAGTACATGGTTGACCTTTCTGGCTGCCAGGGCACGCTGTTGACTCATATTCAACTTGCCATCAACCCAAACCCCCAGATCTCTTTCCGTGGGGCTGCTCTCCAGCCTCTCGTCCCCCAGTTTGTACGTATAACCAGGATTACCCCATTCCAGGTGCAGAATCTAGCACTTGCTTTTCTTAACTTTCATATGGCTGGTGATTGCCCAGCTCTCTAGCCTATCCAGACCTCTCTGTAAGGCCTCTCTACCCTCGATGGAGTCCACAGCTCCTCCTAATTTAATATCATCAGCAAACTTACTTACCGTACATTCGATTCTTGTGTCCAGATCATTTATAAAAATATCGAAGAGTACTGGCCCTAAAATTAAGCCCTGGGGAACCTCACTGGTGACTGGCTGCCAGCCTGATGTAACCCCATTTGCTATAACCCTTTGAGGCTGACTTGTCAGCCAATTGCTCACCCAATGTATTATGAACTTGTCTAGCTGTGTGCTGGACATTTTGTCCAGAAGGATACTGCGATAGACAGTATCAAAAACTTTGCTAAAATCCGAAAAAAACCACGTCTACTGGCTTCCTTTTGTCAATTAAATGGGTGACCTTGTCCTAGAAGGAAATTAAGTTAGTTAAGCAGGACTTTCTCCTCGTGAACCTGTGCTGGTTATGACCAATGACTGCATTGTCACTCAAGATTGTTTTTCAAGAACTCCCAGAATAACCTTCTCCATAATTTCACCAGGCACTGAAGTGAGACTGACAGGCCTGTAATTACCAAGGTCTTCCTTCTTGAAAACTGGGACAACATTTGCCAGCTTCCAGTTGAATGGGACCTCTCCAGACTCTCAAGACTATTGAAAAATAATGGAGAGAGTTCCCATGACAACATTGGCCATCTCCTTCAGTACCCTGGGATGAACCCCATCAGGCCCCACAGATTTATGTGCATCCAGCTGTAGCAGCAAGTCTCGAACTAGTTCAGAGTTGGCTGGGAGTTTATTATCCCTCAGTCACAGTCTTCCAACACAGGGCTGCTGATGTCCCAGGGCCCATCATTGGTGTTGAAGACAGACGCAAAGAAGTCATTAAAAGTCTCTGATTTGTCTATGTTCCTCTTTCTGGGGTAACTGACCTCATCAAGTAATGGACCAATGTTATCTCTGGTCTTTCTTTTGTTGTTAATATATTTAAAACAGCCCTTTTTGTTATCCTTCACAGTGCTGGCCAGGTTGAACTCTAATCGAGATTTGGCTGCACGAATTTTCTCTCTACAGTGGTGAAAACTATTGGAAAACCTTTGACAGACTTGATGAATGACATTTTTCTTATCAAAGATTGAGATTTGTTTTATGCACCATGACTCTGGTATAAATCTGAAGCTAATATTTCAATTAACTCCTGTCTTGTAAAGTACATTAAATGAATTCCCATTTATGTAAAATACTATATACTGATCACTTGTTTAGTCACTTATTGCACAAAATAGTCTTATTAAACCATAATGTAAAGAATTCACATATTAGCCTTACCCTTACCCTCCCCGCCTGGCCCCAAATGAAAGACTTAATCAAATTGATTTAGCAACTTCGGTCCAGTCTGGAGAAACTACATTAATGAGGTGAAAACCAGTTAAGTCACATAAGTAATTCCTAAAGAAAAGCACCTATTCTTAGTCTTGCAAACAGTGCATCAACAACTTTCAACAATTATCTTTGCTCTAATGCTTTTGTCTAATAATTATGTTATAGTGTATTTTTATGTCATTTTTACACTGATTCTTCAGAAATTATACAGAAATAAATTATTAACTTATCTGTTTGAAAAAATAAACAGAGTTTTAAAAGACTAAAAAGGGCCTTAACATTGTCTGTGGTAATATGCACTTGAAAAAACTTGGGATTTTCCAAAAGAGCTTTAACTTTGCTAGAGTACATTTTGTAAAGAACAATTGAATATTCTGTTTACATGAAATATGTGTCATATTAATTATTTGAGTGGATTTTTTTTTTTTTAATTTCTCTGGTTTATACACAGACCAACAAAAAGAAGATAATGACATATAATGACATAATATGTAAGTTAAGTGAATTTGCTGCATTTGTAATTCTAGCAGTATGAATTCTAATTATAGAATTATAACAACATGCTATTAAGAGTCAAATATGACATATTGTGTTGACAGGCCATTTTATAAGATGAAACTTAATGGTTACCTATGGGAATGTGGAAGATTAGCAAGGTTGCAGAAACTGGAAAAGGCATTTATAATGCATATCATTAAAAGGAAATAATTTTTTAAAAAAAGGAATGGGAGAGTTGTCTTATTGGAAGTATGTCATTAAAATACATACTTGGAAGCTGTATATTTAGTTATAAGAATGTTATGAATATAATGTTAAGTTATAAGAATATATTTAGTATAAGAATGTTTTGGTTAATTTTGTTGTGCCTATGATTGCAAAAAAATAATCAAACTTTTTGATCATTCCAAAGTTGACCAGGTGAATGGACAGCCACTAGCTTTCCTTTTCCAAGAACTATTCACACTCTGGCTATTTTCTTTCAAAGGGTGAAGAAGTAGGAATTGCAGGTGAGAAGTAGGAGACGGAATATAGCTTCATTTTTGCAATTCTTTTGATACTGCCTACAGTATTTTCCCCATAGGATTCCTATCAGGTGAGCAAAAAGCTGATTGTAAAGCTGTACAAAAAGAACAGTTATTAAAGGTTTACTGTGAAACTTGAACAATGGACTGAGCAGAATTCCAAGGGAGTCTGTGATGGCTCTAGTAATGTTCAGCAGTTTTATTAACAGCCTGGATGATGGAATGGCAAGTACACTGATTAAATTTACAGGTGACATCAACCTTCTGGAGTCTGTAAGCACACTGAAGTTGAATTCAGAATAATTTTGAGAAAATGGAGAAACAGTCAGAAAAAAAGATGCAATTCTACAAGGACATGTGCAAGGTGGAAATAATCAGCTGCATGAAATGAGGACAGAGAATAATTGGCTAAGTTATTGAAGAAATTGGGTTATTTTATCTAGACAAAAAGAAGAAAGAAAGGAGATCATATAACAGCCTTTATATACAGAGGATACCTGCCAAGAGAAAGGTAATAAACTGTTTTCTCCATGTCACCTGTAGATAGGTAAGAAGTAAGACTTGCATTACATAGAGCACTATTTATGTCAGGATTTTTTTTTTTTTTTAACTAACTGTAAGAATAGTTAAGAATTAGGATACATTTGCTAGAGAGGCTATATGATCTCTATCACTGCAAGCATTTTTTAAAGAAAATAAGAATAATACAGACTGGCTGATCTTTTCAGACTAATGGGGTAAACTAGCTGACCTATTATTGACTCTTTTGGACGCACTGGTTTTGTGTGATTATACGTATGTATATATGCACACTTGAAGTCATATGCTTCACTGGAGCAATGTTTCAGTTTGCTAATTTGTTTCTTTTATTAGAAACTAAGTAACATGACTTAATTTTAAACATAAAACTTCTTTACAGTTGCCAGTTAAAGCTCAGATGTCTACCTGCACTACTGTAAGTTAACAGTTACTTGTCAGCTACATTACATTGAGTGTATGCATGCTCTTAGAGAAAAGGATATTGCCACTTGTGCTGATTGCTATTTCAATTGATTTTCCTCTCTTTCACTTACGTTACTCCAGAATATCTTGTTGGGAAAAAAAAAAAAAAAAAAAAAATTCAGAATCATGTCCAGAATACCTAAACTGCTTATCATCCTTTTAAAACTGGTTAATTAGAAGGACATCCTTAGGGTTGCTGTAGAAATTCAGATAGTTTGCAGACTACTGACTACATAAAGAGAGAAAGAGACAGAGTGATCTGTCATACAGAGGTGTATGGTATATAAAACCTTTTGGTTGAAATCTTTTGATATTTAACCCTAACACCTATGGAGCAAATGGTTGTGCTTAGAAAGTGCAGCCAATGAAAAGGGATACTCTTTGCCAATGTGTGCAAGTGTGATCCCTCCCATTGCTCAGAAAATCTTGACAGTTAAAAATGGTAATTAATGTAAATAGACTGTCCAGTAAATGTGACTAGATTCTGTTTTTCATCCTTTTATCTGAGTAAGCTTGTGATACATAATTTCTTTGCAATAAATAGTAGATGACACATATGCACAAATTTCAGTTGTTAGTGTAAGGACATTCAGGAATATTGGATGAGGTTATATATGTATATAATATGATACTATACTGATATGACACTTCAGTAGATTGTTTATAATACTTTGATATCCATATCTATCACTGTTTCTCTCTGGCCCTCTAAAAGGGACTTAGAGGACAGAAGAAAACATGTATTTTAGCTTACCTTAGTGCCTGTATGGAAAGAAAGGCTTGGCAGCTCAGCGCAAACACAGCAGTTGAAAGCAGCTGCAAAATATTCTCAGAGGATATTTGAAGCTGTATGGAAGTATTCATAGGGAATGGATCAGCCAGCAGATGACCTGCTCTCAGTCAGCAGATGACCTATTCTCAACACTAAAATAAAAGAACAAAGTAGACAGAAGGGACTAACGCAAGACAAATGTGGGTCTATGTTGGGGGCACGACACAGTGCCTTGTCTCTCTTTGGATGTATACTGTGGGTTGACATTTTACTAGGGATTGGAGAGGTGGCTATTAACAAGAAGACTGAAATACCATTAAGGGTGGTATTTCACATAGGGAAAAACCCTATGTGATTTCTATGATCACTCATAAGTTATCAATAAAGACAGAGTCTAGGTATTCTCTACCAGTGCCAGAAGAAATTGTGAAAGTGAATAAATAAAATGGTAAATAAATAAATAAATAAACAAATAGCATTTTAGTTTTTTCCTCTCAGCAAAAAAAGAGTTTTTTGCTTATAAGTATTGCATTTGGGTTTGGGTTTGGTTTTCTGTATACAGCTAGCCTGAACTAAGAAATTGTCATCTATCTTTTTTTTAGCTGCCAAAATACATCCCCTAATGCTTTCTTATTGCAATGTCAAATATAATTTTGTAGGATATATAGGAACCATTTTTTTCAATGATTCTTAGTTCTGGTTCCGTTCCTTTAGTGCACCAAAACCTAGGATTCACACCTGCATCTTTATTGATTCTTCCTTTATGAGTTGTGTCTCCCAATCTTTTTTTTCTTAATCTGAAGTCAATAATCAAATATCCTACAAATTTTCCCCCTTTACTACATAATCTCCATGTGAAAAGTCTGCTGCCTGTAACTAGTGGCTCTTGCTATATCTCATATACTTCTCATCCTTTCCAGCCTCCCAGCCAGAAGTTGCAGAATTTAACAGAACTCAAGTAGGTCTCTCTACCTTTCTAACATTCCAGGAAATCAATTATTTGACACATCTGACATTGTTTGATAGGTTACATTTTTCTAAAAATGACAATCTGGTCATGAAATACAGTAATAACAACTCTGAGCTCAGAAAGTGCCACTCATAAAATGCTTTGGAGAACAGTATGGTATAAATTGCTTGTGATCAACAATACTTAAGTGAAATAGCAAATGTATAATCCTTTAGGCCACTTTCATATTCTAACGCAGACTAAGATTTGTAGATAATAGCAGGAAATCTGTTCCTTGGTTGATGGGCATGGTTAGCAAAAGTCCTAGTTCTTGCTATTTCAAGTACCTGAGGATTATATTTAGGATGTGTTAAATATCCAGCTCATTCTCATCATAGTTATCTTGATAATTTTAAGACACTGTGTGAATTATCCCTCACTAAATATGAATAAAAAGTGTCAGGAAAATTATTATTATGACCTTAGCCATGTCTGCTCTTTTCATGATTTTGTTGAGAATTTTACAAAGACAAAGAGTTTATGGAATCCGGGGAAAAAGGAAACCCAGGAGATGACAATTTTACATAATAAGAAGCAGAAGGAAATCAGTAGTGTATGAATCTGGATATGGGACAAAGAATAATCTTATAGCAAAGAGGCAACAGGAAAGGTAAGAATCAGGTTACAGGTACATAAAGAGGAAAGTAAAACTGATTTAGAGTGAGGCTGTAGAGATTGCTTATTTTGTGCTGGGTATACAATTACACTGGATTAGACCTATTCTGAGTCAAACACGCTCAGATTTTGTAAACAGAGGTCTTGGTTTGACAGTAAGAAAAGTTTTTCTCTGGCCATTCTACAGAATACTACCAATGAAAAAAAGCAGGATCAGAACTGGTAACAAGGAAGTAGACCAAGGAGAATTAAACAGCCAGAAATTATCAATCTAAAGAACCCAAGCAATGAATCAGAATTAATTAACATAATTTTTTGAAAAAAATTGTACAGAGAATAAGTACGAATTACCAAATTAAAAAAAAAAAAAGAATTTCTGGATGTTATATTTATGCATTTCAGAAGACACAATGCGGGGGGGAGGGGGGGGAATCCAGTTAATAATATTAATGGGTAATAGAACAATGAAAGGTGGAAAGGGAAAGCAAATTTCACCTCCAAATCAGTTAAGAATATATAGGTGACCACATGAAAACTGTTACAGCTGGAAGTGATTCAAAGGATGATCATGCAGAAACATGTGACTCACCTTTGGAAAGAAAACCTTAAAATTTCAGATTTGAAAGGTTACTATTTTTAACCTTTGATAGAGTCCCCTTTAAAACTTTTAGATTGCAAATCAGTCACAGGTTTCAAAGGGAAAGAAGTAGTCAACTACAAACTATGGTAGTAGTGTGTCATGGTTTAACCTCAGTTGGCAACTAAGCACCACGCAGCCGCTCGCTCACTCCCCCCCACCCGCTGGGATGGGGGAGAGAATTGGAAGAGCACAAGTTAGAAAAAACTCGTGGGTTGAGACAAAAACAGTTTAATAATTGAAATAAAATAATAATAACATGAAAACAATAATGATACACAAAGCAAGTGATGCACAGTACAATTGCTCACCACCCACCGACCAATGCCCAGCCAGTCCCCGAGCAGCGGCCCCCCCGGCCAGCTTTCCCCAGTTTATGTACTGAGCATAACGTCACATGGTATGGAATGTCCCTTTGGCCAGTTTGGCTGTGTCCCCTCCCAGCTTCTTGTGCACCTCCAGCCTTCTCAGTCGGTAGAGCATGGGAAGCTGAAAAGTCCTTGGCTAGTGTAAGCATTACCTAGCAACAACTAAAACACGGGTGTGTTATCAACTTTGTTCTCATCCTAAATCCAAAACACTGTACCAGCTACTAGAAAGGAAATTAACTCTATCCCTGCCGAAACCAGGACAATATCCACCCCTTATTCTATACCATCTGTGTCATGCTTAAGTCTCATATTTTCCAATACATTTTCATTAATCACCACCCCCTTTCTTTTTTTTTTCTTTAATATATATATACACACACACACACACACAGATATCATTCCCTTCGTCTGTGGGCCATCCCTCTAAAATGTTCGTTGAGTTCATTTAGTCCATGACTTTAGGCTCCATCTGTCATAATCTTCCAGGACAGGAAAAAATGGAGATGGTATGTGGTGTTGGATTGTTTCATGTTGAAGTCAGTTCTGGTACCATCATCACTGTGCTTTGCTTGGTTTCACTGAAGTTATTCTTCATTAGTCTGGGTGATTCTTACTGTAATAACATTAGTATGGCATATAATATTATTAGTATGATTAGTATATCTGTGTATTATTAGTATAACTATTATAACTATAATTAGTACTTAATATCACATAATTCAGATCATTGGCTATTCTCACCCAAAACCAAATCCCCCTGAGGTTCACATCGGACTTCCCCATCCTTCCGCATTATCCACCAAGTGCACCCAGGTCCTTGAGCAAAAGCAATCCCATGGATGGGTCTGCCTCTGCCCGAGGCAGGAATAACCCAGACTGTCTTCCCCAGCATAGTTTTTATGTGCACTACAGGGACTTTATTCCCATCTACAGTACGTAAAAGTTCTGACTGGGCAGGGCCTGCTCGATTGGCAGATCCCCTAGTGTTGACTAACCAGATGGCCTTTGATAAATGTGTGTCCCAGTGTTGGAACATCCCACCACCCATTGCTCTCAGTGTAGTCTTTAACAGTCCATTGTATCGTTCAATTTTCCCAGAGGCTGGTGCATGATGGGGGATGTGATACACCCACTCAATGCTGTGCTCTTTGGCCCAGGTGTCTATGAGATTGTTTTGGAAATGAGTCCTGTTGTGTGACTCAATTCTCTCTGGCGTGCCATGTCACCATAGGACTTGCTTTTCAAGGCCCAGGATAGTGTTGCGGGCAGTGGCATGGGGCACGGGATATGTTTCCAGCCATCCGGTGGTTGCCTCCACCATTGTAAGCACGTGGCCCTTGCCTTGGCGGGTTTGTGGGAGTGTGATATAATCGATCTGCCAGGCCTCCCCATATTTGTATTTCAGCCATCGTCCTCTATACCAAAAAGGCTTTAACTGCTTGGCTTGCTTGATTGCAGCGCATGTTTCGCATTCATGGATGACCTGTGCAACAGTGTCCATGGTCAAGTCCACCCCTCGATCACGAGCCCATCTATATGTTGCATCTCTTCCTTGGTGACCTGAGGTGTCATGGGCCCACCAAGCTAGAAATAATTCACCCTTATTTTGCCAGTCCAGATCCACCTGAGCCACTTCAATCTTAGCAGCCTGATCCACCTGCTGGTTGCTTTGGTGTTCTTCAGTGGCCCGACTCTTGGGTACGTGAGCATCTACGTGACGGACTTTTACAACCAGGTTCTCTACTTGGGCAGCAATATCTTGCCACAATGCGGCAGCCCAGATGAGTTTGCCTCTGCGCTGCCAGTTGCTCTGCTTCCATTGCTGCAACCACCCCCACAGGGCATTTGCCACCATCCATGAGTCAGTACAGAGATAGAGCACTGGCCACTGTTCTCGGTCAGCAATGTCTAAAGCCAGCTGGATGGCCTTTACTTCTGCAAATTGGCTCGATTCACCTTCTCCTTCAGCAGTTTCTACAACTTGTCGCATAGGACTCCATACAGCAGCTTTCCACCTCCGATGCTTTCCCACAAGACGACAGGACCCATCAGTGAACAGGGCATATTGCTTCTCATTTTCTGGTAGTTCATTATACATTGGGGCCTCCTCAGCACGCGTCACCTCCTCCTCTGGCAATATTCCAAAATCTTTGCCCTCTGGCCAATCCATGATCACTTCCAGGATTCCTGGGCGACTGGGGTTTCCTATTCGAGCCCGTTGTGTGATCAGTGCAACTCCCTTACTCCACGTAGCATCAGTTGCATGATGTGTACAGGGGACCCTCCCTCTGAACATCCAGCCTAGCACCGGCAGTCGGGGTGCCAGGAGGAGCTGTGCTTCAGTGCCGACCACTTCTGAAGCAGCTCGAACCCCTTCCTATGTTGCTAATATCTCTTTTTCAGTTGGAGTATAGCGGGCCTTGGATCCTCTGTATCCCCGACTCCAAAACCCTAGGGGTCGACCTCGAGTCTCCCCTGGTGCTTTCTGCCAGAGGCTCCAGGTAGGGCCGTTCTCCCCGGCTGCGGTGTAGAGCACATTTTTTACATCTTGCCCTGCCCAGACTGGCCCCAGGGCTACTGCATGAACCACCTCCTCTTTAATTTGTTCAAAAGCTTGTCGTTGCTCAGGGCCCCATTTGAAATCGTTCTTCTTTCGGGTCACTTGATAGAGAGGGTTTACAATCAGACTGTAATTTGGAATATGCATTCTCCAAAATCCCACAACACCTAAGAAAGCTTGTGTTTCCTTTTTGCTAGTTGGTGGAGACATGGCTGTTATTTTGTTGATCACATCCATTGGGATCTGACGACGTGCATCTTGCCATTTTTTTCCTAAAAACTGGATCTCCTGTGCAGGTCCCTTGACCTTACTTTGTTTTATGGCAAAACCAGCCTTCAGCAGGATTTGGACTATTTCCTTCCCTTTCTCAAAAACTTCTCCTGCTGTGTTGCCCCACACGATGATGTCATCAATGTATTGCAGGGGTTCCGGAGCCTCACCCTGCTCCAGTGCAGTCTGGATCAGTCCATGACAAACGGTAGGGCTGTGTTTCCACCCCTGGGGCAGTTGGTTCCAGGTGTACTGAACGCCCCTCCAAGTGAAAGCAAATTGTGGCCTGCACTCTGCTGCCAAAGGGATTGAGAAAAACGCATTAGCAATATCAACTGTGGCATACCGCTTGGCTGCCTTTGACTCCAGTTTGTATTGAAGTTCTAGCATGTCCAGCATGGCAGCACTCAGCGGTGGCGTGACTTCGTTCAGGCCACGATAGTCTCCTGTTAGTCTCCGCTCCCCATTAGACTTCCACACTGGCCATATGGGACTGTTAAAGGGTGAACGAGTCTTGCTGATCACTCCTTGGCTCTCCAGTCGACGAATCAGCTCATGAATGGGAATCAAGGAGTCTCGGTTGGTGCGATATTGCCGCCCGTGCACCGTGGTGGTAGCAATTGGCACTTGTTGGTCTTTGACCTTCAGCAACCCCACAGTAGAAGGGTCCTCCGAGAGACCAGGCAAGGTGGACAGCTGTTTAATTTCCTCTGTCTCCAAGGCAGCTATACCAAAAGCCCACCGGTACCCTTTTGGGTCCTTGAAATACCCTCTCCTGAGGTAGTCTATGCCAAGGATGCACGGAGCCTCTGGGCCAGTCACAATGGGGTGCTTCTGCCACCCATTCCCAGTTAGACTCACTTCGGCTTCCAATACAGTTAGCTGTTGGGATCCCCCTGTCACCCCAGAAATACAGATGGGTTCTGCCCCTTTCTGGCTTGATGGCATTAGGGTACACTGTGCACCGGTGTCTACCAGAGCCTTATACTCCTGTGGGTCTGATCTGCCAGGCCACCGAATCCACACAGTCCAGTAAATCTGGTTGTCCCTTTCCTCCCCCTGGCTGGAGGCAGGGCCCCTCTAATCCTCATCACAGTACTCATTTCTCATTTCTTGTACGTACGAGTCAGAAGTTTCTTCATTAAGATCAGGTGTAAGATCAGCCCTTCTACTCTCTCTGGGGAACTGCCCGCTGGAAACTGGAGCAGCAATTTTCCTGGAAGAACCTCTTTCTGTGATTGTTTTCCCTTGCAATTCACGTACCCGTGCTCCTAGGGCTGCAGTAGGTTTCCCATCCCACTTCCTCATGTCCTCTCCGTGGTCACGCAGATAAAACCACAGGGTGCCCCGTGGTGTGTACCCTTTATATTCTCTCTCTTGAGCAAAAGAACGCTTACTTCTAATAGCCGAGATACTGGTCCGTACAGGTGAGGAGTAGGACCTATCTTCTCTGAGTTGCTGGATCTCCCGGGACAGTTTTTCGGACAGTTTCTCCACAGCCGAGACGAGGGAGGAAGAAAGACTTTCCTCATATTGCCAGAGTTGACTAGCCAATTCATCCACTGTTTGTTCCTCTCCATCTTTCCAGGTCATCACTGCCAATGAATTGGCGTATGACGATGGTGAGCTCCTTATAAACTTCCGCCACATGGGTCGTGTGCACTTGACTTCGTCTGGATCTTTGGATAGTTGTTCATTGTTCAGGTCATCATAAATCACCTCCAGCACAGCTAATTCTCTCAGAAACTGGATACCCTTCTCCATGGTGGCCCACTTGCTTGGGCGACATATGACATCTTCCTTAAAGGGATACCTTTCCTTCACGCTTGACGAGAGTCACCTCCAAAGGCTGAGGACTCGTGTCCCTTTTCCAATCACTTTGTCAATGCCCCCTTCCCTAGAAAGGGATCCCAGCTGCTTGGCTTCTTTACCCTCTAATTCCAGGCTACTGGCCCCGTTATCCCAGCATCGGAGCAGCCAGGTGACAATATGCTCACCTGGACGGCGGCTGAAATCTTTTCGTATATCTCGCAGCTCACTCAGGGATAGAGATCGGGTGGTCACTGCCTCGTTTATGAGTTCTTCCTCTTCTTCCTCCCTGAGCAGTGGCCGGCTCTCCTCCTGCTGTTCTCGTGATGGCCCTTCTCCAGGGTCATCTGTCTCATACACTTCTTCCTCCAGCCCCCTTTTAGAAGAAGCTTCTTCCTCCCTTACTAAACGAGCCGACTGCTGCTTCCAAGATTTCTTCTTGTGTACAGGGGCGACTGATACTGGCACAGGCTCGTTCTTTGGTTCAGCCACAGGGCGTGTCCCTAGGGTTGGAGTGGCCGCAGTGCATGTCGCCGGGGTCTGAGTGGCTGCAGGGCCTGTCGCTGGGGTTGGAGTGGCCGCAGGGCGCGTTGCCCGGGTCTGAGTGGCCGCAGTGCGTGTCGTTTTACTGTCAGAGCCAGAGACCTTCTCTTCCCCTTGAGGGCACTGAATGGTGTTGAACAGGCCTCGGTAGGCATGGGCCAGGCCCCAGCACGTTGCAATGAGCTGCATCTCTCTGGAGTTGCCAGGGTGACAGCATACTTCTTCCAAATATTCTACTAACTCTCCAGGATTCTGCACTTGCTCAGGGGTGAAGTTCCAAAACACTGGGGGTGCCCATTGGCCTAGGTACTTGCCCATCTTGTCCCACACACCCTGCCACTCATAACTATCCAGCCTTGGGGCAGATCTCTGGATGATATTCTTAAATTGCTTACCAACTTTAGACAAAACCGAAACAGTATTCCCAAGAAGTATTAATAGAAGTATCTTAACTGCCCAAGGATGTTCAAAATACTGAAAAATTACTGTAATGAAGGAGGAAACATTATAGAAGAAGGTAGTGACACTGCCATTCTGTATTTCCTCCGTAAAAAAACTCTCAGAAAAGTTACTGCAATTGCTAGTTGTCTCCACGAAATGGTCTCCGTGGTACAGTAACGGCTTCATTGCGAAGTTTACATACCACACTAACGTCAAGGTCAATGTTCTAAAAACAAACCTCACAAGCGAGACATCACCAGTCACTGCAGACCACAGCAAAGTGCAAAACCCAACACCAATCTTTAACATGTACAGCAGGAAAAAGAGTGCGATGCAGATTATACAAATCAATATCGAGAACAGGGAAACCAACATTGTGACCCACAACTATTAACAGATATAAGTTCCTTAATACACTCCGGTTAACCTGTTATTATCTCAAACCCTTCATGCCCCACGTTGCGCGCCAAAAAGGACTGTCATGGTTTAATCTCAGTCAGCAACTAAGCACCACGCAGCCGCTCGCTCACTCCCCCCCACCCGCTGGGATGGGGGAGAGAATTGGAAGAGCACAAGTGAGAAAAAACTCGTGGGTTGAGACAAAAACAGTTTAATAATTGAAATAAAATGATAATAATAATAACATGATAATAATAATAATACACAAAGCAAGTGATGCACAGTACAATTGCTCACCACCCGCCGACCGATGCCCAGCCAGTTCCCGAGCAGTGGCCCCCCCGGCCAGCTTTCCCCAGTTTATGTACTGAGCATGACGTCACATGGTATGGAATGTCCCTTTGGCCAGTTTGGCTGTGCCCCCTCCCAGCTTCTTGTGCACCTCCAGCCTTCTCAGTCGGTAGAGAATGGAAAACTAAAAAGTCCTTGGCTAGTGTAAGCACTACCTAGCAACAACTAAAACATGGGTGTGTTATCAACTTTGTTCTCATCCTAAATCCAAAACACTGTACCAGCTACTAGGAAGAAAATTAACTCTATCCCTGCCGAAACCAGGACAAGTGTCAGTATGCTATACATGGAAATTATAATTCTTTTTAAGATAAGCCAACTGTCACAGCCTGAAAGCATTGATGTTTTTAAAGGTAATATGTACCTACTTACTGTATTTCAGAGTAAAAGGAACCAATAAATACCGTGTTTAAATTATATAACAACAGATATTGCTAGTGAAACAGCAGTCAGCTCTGATATAATAGAGAAAGTCTATTTGAAATGCACTTAAACCAAGACAATTGACTTTGTATTGTTTTTGCTGCAGAAATTTGGAAAATGTACAGCTGTAATGGGACAGCCAACACTTTGCCATCCTGAATTTACCTTCAGTGTTTCTCAAATACTTGTTCAGTCTCCCCCAAATACTTGTTCAGTCTCCCCTTAAACCTACATACATTTTTTTTATCCACAGCATCCTTTGGCAAGGAGTACTATTGCTTGCTATGATGTGGAGAATCAACTGCATTTGATTATTCTGAATCTGGCTTCTAGTAGCTTCAAATGAAGGTCACAAGCTTGAGCAACAGAACAGAGAGTGAACAGCTGAACAGTTCCTCCATGCCCACTATGCCAGTCACAGATTTGTAGACTTTTACTATATCCCTTCTATACGATCTCCTTTCAGTTCTTTATATAGATTGTTTAGTCTCTCTCACAAACTCCTAACGACAGGTATTTTCTGTTTACCATCGAAGTTCAGTATTACAGAAGACGAAAAAGAAAAATCCCCAAATAACAACATATTTATGGTGATGTTATAAAAAAGTCCAATAATATACCATGTTTCATATCTGTCATTTTCACATTTGAAAAGCATTAAAAGAAAAGCTAGAAAAAACAGAATTAATTACTTCCAATGTTTTAAAGTTGAAATCAGATGGACTGATGACAAACAAAAAGTCTATTTTATAGGGTAAATGCAATCAGGACTGGTGTCTGAATTTTACATTTTAAGCCAATTTGAGCAAAAGTCCATGAGGACAATAGATAACCTAGCACACGACTGACTCTAGTGATAGGTTTTTAACTGGAACTGAATTTGTCTAGCTGACTCATAAGCCCCACGAAGAATGTTGGCTTATGACAGCATCATAATACATGGAAAATGGCAGCACTAATGGATACCAAAATGATAAAGATAGCTTTCTGTGGAGGTGAATGCCTCAGAAGAAAACTTTAAAATCCTGTAATTAACAAAGAGTGTGATGTATTGCAATATGCTTAATTTTACATTGGAAGGTACTATATAAAGCACATCTATTGATTAACATAAATCCTGACTAACAGTTTGATCTATGGATAATAATGATTTGTATTACAAATTTACATTTTACATTGTTTCTATCACTGCATCCCATAATTAATAGTAATTTTCTCATTGGGGTATTAAAAAGAGAGTAAGTGGGAGGACAATTTGATTTCTGTACTGAGAAAAAAGAATTACTTTAAAGACGTACTCTTCCACAAACCTTATCTTTAAAGATCACTTTAGCTGCTAGCAATAGTTCCACTGCTGTAAATGGATGCAATGTAAAAATGCAATCCGGCTAATTCTTCATTTAGAGAAATGGTAGATGGTAAATATTTGAAAATAGAATAAATATTGGAGGGAAAGCACTGTGTGCAAGTGATGAAGGCAGTAGAATATAAGGTCTCAGTTCTGTAAAAAATGTATTTATCAGTACATGGGACTATGCATAATTTTAGCATCAGGTTTATGCAGAACTGTTGGCAGGATCAGGGTCTAAGCATATGTTTTATATTTCCCTAGTATTCATAGCTTGCTGCTTTGGATCTTCGAAAAGAGACAATGGGAATAATTTCTGCTTTGCAAACTTAAAATGCATGCTTTTTGACAAGATCATGTGTGCGCTCTGGTCTTTGTGCTCAGAATCACAATCTCTGAAGGTTATCTTCCAATCACAGGTGGATATATAACTTTTTAGCTTGGAGAACTAGTTTTTGTAACAGTCTGTGTTACGACCAAATAAATATGAGCAGTAATATAGTGAGGAGAGTAGTGAACGTATAGCAGGTAGGAACAATACATTGAGGGAAAGTAAGAATTTCCTGAGCTATTTCATAGAATCATAGAATGGTTTGGGTTGGAAAGGACTTTTAAAGGTCATGTAGTCAACCCCCCCCTGCAATGAGCAGGGACACCTTCGACTAGATCAGGTTGCTCAGAGCCCCGTCCAACCTGACCTTGAAGGTTTCCAGGGATGGGGCATCCACCACCTCTCTGGGCAACCTCCTCCAGTGTTTCACCACCCTCAGCATAAAAAATTTCTTCCTTAGATCTAGTCTAAATCTACCTTCTTTTAGTTTAAAACCGTCCCCCTTGTCCTGTTGCAACAGACCCTACTAAAATGTTTGCTGCCATCTTTCTTATAAGCCCCCTTTAAGCACTGATAGGCTGCAATAAGGTCTCCCCAAAGCCTTCTCTTCTCCAGGCTAAACAACGCCAGCTCTCGCAGCCTGTCCTCATAGGAGAGGTGTTCCGTGCTCCTGATCATTTTCGTGGCCCTCGTCGGGACCCACACCAACAGGTCCATGTCTTTCTTGTACTGAGGACTCCGGAGCTGGACGCAGTACTCCAGGTGGGGTCTCACCAGAGCAGAGTCGAGGGGCAGAATCACCTCCCTCGACCTGCTGGCCACGCTTCTTTTGATGCCGCCCAGGATATGATTGATCTTCTGGGCTGCGAGCGCACATTGCTGGCTCATGTCCAGCTTTTCATCCACCAGGACCCCCAAGTCCTTCTCGGCAGGGCTGCTCTCAATCCCTTCATCCCCCAGCCTGTACTGATACCAGGGGCTGCCCCAACCCAGGTGCAGGACCTTGCACTTGGCCTTGTTGAACCTCATGAGGTTCACAGGGGGCCACTTCTTGAGCTTGTCCAGGTCCCTCTGGATGGCATCCCATCCCTCTGGTGTGTCAACCGCACCACTCAACTTGCTGTCATCTGCAAACTTGCTGAGAGTGCGCTCGATCCTACTGTCGATGCCATTGATGAAGATATTAAACAGTACCGGTCCCAATGCGGACCCCCTGCAGGATGCTACTCGTCACCAATCTCCATCTGGACATTGAGCCGTTGACCACTACCCTCTGGATGTGACCATCCAGCCAATTCCTTATCCACCAAATAGTCCACCCATCAAATCCACATCTCTCCAATTTAGAGTGAAAGATGTTGTGGGAGACCGTGTCAAAGGCCTTAAAGAAGTCCAGATAGACAACATCCGTAGCTCTTCCCTTGTCCGCTGTTTCATTAGCAAAGCATGAAAAAATACTCATTTTTCTAATGGTGTGTTTTGGAAAAAGTAAGGCACACAGGGTACTACTCAAGTAAAATCTTGGGAAAACACTCGTATCTTTGAATAGATTTGAGGACTTGGTCTCATTGATACAATTACTTAATGCAAAATATGTTAAGGCTTTCATAACATTCTTTTTTAAATTTATATATAAATTAGAGTAATGAGGTACACAGGAGTCATGGAGCAGTCTTATGGAACATATTAGTTTTTTGAGGAGTTGCTGTCATGATAATCAACTATAAATAAAAAGGAAAAAGGGAAAGTGGTAGACTATCCAATGAAGATACAATGAGAATAGAAAACTACTCATTTAGCTTCAAAACTCAGCTATTCTAGTATACTAACAAGAATCAAGAAGCTCAGCTCTAAATACTGAAGGAAAATGCAAAACATCAGTATCCTAACGCAAGTATCACCTGTTGTGCTTTAGGCAGCTAAACACCACACAGCCCTTCGCTCACTCCCCTCTCAGTGGTATGGGGGAGAGAATCGGCAAAAAAAAGCAATATTCATGGGTTGAGTTAAAGATAGTTTAATAAGACAGAAAAGGAAGGGAAAACAATAACAATAATAATAACAATAACAATAATAATAATAAAAGAATATACAGAATAAGTGATACACAATGCAATTGCTCACCACCCATCAACTGATGCCCAGCCAGTTCCCAAGCAGCGGTCACTGCCCCCCTGGCCAACTCCCCCCAGTTTATATACTGAGCATGACGTCACATGGTATGGAATATCCCTTGGGCCAGTTTGGGTCAGCTGTCCTGGCTGTGCCCCCTCCCAGCTTCTTGCTGGCAGGGCATGGGAAGCTGAGAAGTCCTTGACTAGTGTAAGCACTACTTAGCAACAACTAAAACATCGGTGTGTTATCAACATTATTCTCATCCTAAATCCAAACCACAGCACTGTACCAGCTGCTAGGAAGAAAATTAACTCCATCCCAGCTGAAAACAGGACAGTATCTGCCCCGTGTTCTATATCATCTCCGTCATGCCCAGGTTCCCACACTTTCCAAGACATTCCAATTAATCACCACCCCTTTTCCTGTCTTTTGATATATTTACACACAGATATCATGCCCTTAGTCTATGGGCCATCCCTCTAAAATGTTCATTGAGTTCATTTAGTCCATGACTTTGGGCTCCATCTCCCATAACAGTCCTTCAGGGCAGGAGAGATGGTGTGTGGTGTTGCATTGTTGCATGCTGAAGCCAGTTTTGGTCCCATCACGGCTGCACTTGTCCGGTTCTATCCTCACTGCACTTTGCTCGGTTTCATCAAAGTTCATTCTTCATTAATTGAGGTGATTCTTACTGTAATACTCTTGATATGGCATATAGCCACCATAGGAGTGATGATCTACAGCAATTAACACCATACAATTTAATTCACTGTCTATTCTCACCCAAAATCAAATCCCCTTGAGGTACATACACATCGGACTTCCCCATCCTCCTGCATCACCCACCAAGTGCACCCAGGTCCTTGAGCAAAAGCAATCCCACAGATGGGTTTGCCTCTACCCGAGGCAGCAATAACCCAGACTGTCTTCCCCAGCATGTTTTTTATGTGCACTACAGGGACTTTATTCCCATCTACAGTACATAAAAATTCTGACTGGGCAAGGCCTGCTCGATTGGCAGATCCCCGAGTGTTGACTAACCAGGTGGCTTTTGCTAAATGTGTGTCCCAATGTTGGAACGTCCCACCACCCATTGCTCTCAGCGTAGTATCTAACAGTCCATTGCATCATTCGATTTCCCAGAAGCTGGTGCATGACAGGGGATGTGATATACCCACTCAATGCTGTGCTTTTTGGCCCAGATGTCTATGAGGTTGTTTTGGAAATGAGTCCCGTTGTGCGACTCAGTTCTCTCTGGCGTGCCATGTCACCATAGGACTTGCTTTTCAAGGCCCAGGATAATATTCTGCCAGGCCTCCCCATATCTATATTTCAACCATCGTCCTCCATACCAGAGAGGCTTTAATCGCTTGGCTTGCTTGATTATCCATGTTTCACATTCATGGATAACCTGGGCTATAGTGTCCATGGTCAAGTCCACCCCTCGATCACGAGCCCATCTATATGTTGCATCTCTTCCTTGGTGACCTGAGGTGTCATGGGCCCACCAAGCTAGAAATAATTCACCCTTATGTTGCCAGTCCAGATCCACCTGAGCCCCTTCAATCTTAGCAGCCTGATCCACCTGCTGGTTGCTTTGGTGTTCTTCAGTGGCCCGACTCTTGGGTATGTGAGCATCTATGTGATGTACTTTTACAACAAGGTTGTCTACCTGTGTAGCAATATCTTGCCACAATGTGGCAGAAGGGTTTGCCTCTGTGCTGCCAGTTGCTCTGCTTCCATTGCTGCAACCACCCCCACAAGGCATTTGCCACCATCCATGAGTCAGTGTAGAGATAGAGCACTGGCCACTTTTCTCGGTCAGCAATGTCTAAAGCCAGCTGGATGGCCTTTACTTCTGCAAATTGGCTCGATTCACCTTCTCCTTCAGCAGTTTCTACAACTTGTCGCATAGGACTCCATACAGCAGCTTTCCACCTCCGATGCTTTCCCACAAGACGACAGGACCCATCAGTGAACAGGGCATATTGCTTCTCATTTTCTGGTAGTTCATTATACATTGGGGCCTCCTCAGCACGCGTCACCTCCTCCTCTGGCAATATTCCAAAATCTTTGCCCTCTGGCCAATCCATGATCACTTCCAGGATTCCTGGGCAACTGGGGTTTCCTATTCGAGCCCGTTGTGTGATCAGTGCAACCCCCTTACTCCACGTAGCATCCGCTACATGATGTGTACAGGTGACCCTCCCTTTGAACATCCAGCCTAGCACCGGCAGTCGGGGTGCCAGGAGGAGCTGTGCTTCAGTATCAACCACTTCTGAAGGAGCTCGAACCCCTTCATATGCTGCCAATATCTCTTTTTTGATTGGAGTATAGCAGGCCTCGGATCCTCTGTATCCCCGACTCCAAAACCCTAGGGGTCGACCTCGAGTCTCCCCTGGTGCTTTCTGCCAGAGGCTCCAGGTAGGGCCATTCTCCCCAGCTGTGGTGTAGAGCACATTTTTTACATCTTGTCCTGCCCGGACTGGCCCCAGGGCTACTGCATAAATTATCTCCTCTTTAATTTGTTCAAAGTCTTGAAATAGTTCTTCTTTCGGGTCACTTGATAGAGAGGGTTTACAATCAGACTGTAATTTGGAATATGCATTCTCCAAAATCCCACAACACCTAAGAAAGCTTGTGTTTCCTTTTTGCTAGTTGGTGGAGACATGGCTGTTATTTTGTTGATCACATCCATGGGGATCTGACGACGTGCATCTTGCCATTTTTTTCCTAAAAACTGGATCTCCTGTGCAGGTCCCTTAACCTTACTTTGTTTTATGGCAAAACCAGCCTTCAGCAGGATTTTGACTATTTTCTTCCCTTTCTCAAAAACTTCTCCTGCTGTGTTGCCCCACACGATGATGTCATCAATGTATTGCAGGGGTTCCGGAGCCTCACCCTGCTCCAGTGCAGTCTGGATCAGTCCATGGCAAATGGTGGGGCTGTGTTTCCACCCCTGGGGCAGTCGGTTCCAGGTGTACCGGATACCCCTCCAAGTGAAAGCAAACTGTGGCCTGCACTCTGCTGCCAAAGGGATTGAGAACAATGCATTAGCGATACCAGTTGTGGCATACCGCTTGGCTGCCTTTGACTCCAGTTTGTATTGAAGTTCTAGCATGTCCAGCATGGCAGCACTCAGCGGTGGCGTGACTTCGTTCAGGCCACGATAGTCTCCTGTTAGTCTCCGCTCCCCATTAGACTTCCACACTGGCCATATGGGACTGTTAAAGGGTGAACGAGTCTTGCTGATCACTCCTTGGCTCTCCAGTCGACGAATCAGCTCATGAATGGGAATCAAGGAGTCTCGGTTGGTGCGATATTGCCGCCCGTGCACCGTGGTGGTAGCAATTGGCACTTGTTGGTCTTTGACCTTCAGCAACCCCACAGTAGAAGGGTCCTCCGAGAGACCAGGCAAGGTGGACAGCTGTTTAATTTCCTCTGTCTCCAAGGCAGCTATACCAAAAGCCCACCGGTACCCTTTTGGGTCCTTGAAATACCCTCTCCTGAGGTAGTCTATGCCAAGGATGCACGGAGCCTCTGGGCCAGTCACAATGGGGTGCTTCTGCCACCCATTCCCAGTTAGACTCACTTCGGCTTCCAATACAGTTAGCTGTTGGAATCCCCCTGTCACCCCAGAAATACAGATGGGTTCTGCCCCTTTCTGGCTTGATGGCATTAGGGTACACTGTGCACCGGTGTCTACCAGAGCCTTATACTCCTGTGGGTCTGATGTGCCAGGCCATCGAATCCACACAGTCCGCTAAACCCAGTTGTCCCTTTCCTCCACCTAGCTGGAGGCAGGGCCCCTCTAGTCCTGGTCATAGTATCCGTTACTTACTTCTTGTAAATGCAAATCAAAAGTCCCTTTATTAAGATCAAGAGTAAAATCAGCCCTTCTACCCTGTCTGGGGAACTGCCCGCTGGAAACTGGAGCAGCAATTTTCCTGGAAGAACCTCTTTCTGTGATTGTTTTCCCTTGCAACTCACATACCCGTGCCTCTAGGGCTGAGGTAGATTTTCCATCCCACTTCCTCATGTCCCCTCTGTGGTCATGTAGGTAAAAACCACATGGTGTCCCGTGGTGTGTATCCACTATATTTTGGGCCCCTCACTACAAGAAGGACGTTGAGGTGCTGGAGTGTGTCCAGAGAAGGGCAACGAGGCTGGTGAGGGGCCTGGAGAACAAGTCTTATGAGGAGCGGCTGAGGGAACTGGGGTTGTTGAGCCTGGAGAAAAGGAGGCTGAGGGGAGACCTCATCGCTCTCTACAACTACCTGAAAGGAGGTTGTAGTGAGGTGGGTGTCGGTCTCTTCTCCCAAGTAACAAGACGAGAGGAAATGGCCTCAAGTTGCACCAGGGGAGGTTTAGATTGGATGTGAGGGAAAATGTCTTTACTGAAAGAGTGGTGAAACATTGGACGAGGCTGCCCAGGGAAGTGGTTGAGTCCCCATCCCTGGAAGTATTTAAAAGACGAGTAGATGAGGCGCTTAGGGACATGGTTTAGGGGGCATGGTGGTGTTGGGTTGACAGTTGGACTCGATGATCTTAGAGGTCTTTTCCAACCTCAGTGATTCTATGATTCTATGATATCCTCTCTCTTGAGCAGACGGATGCTTACTCCTAATGGCTGAGATACTGGTCCGTACAGGTGAGGAGTAGAACCTATCCTCTTCAAGTTGATGGAACTCCCAGGACAGTTTATCCATAGCCAAGACACAGGCCCATAGGGAGGAAGAGAGACTTTCCTCATATTGCCAGAGCTGGCCAGCCAATTCATCCACCGTTTGTCCCTCTCCGTCTTTCCAGGTCATTACTGCCAATGAGTTGGCATATGATGATGGTGTGCTCTGTACAATCTTCTGCTGCATGGGTCGTGTGCACTTGACTTCATCTGGATCTTTGGATAGTTGTTCATTGTTCAGGTCATCATAAATCACCTCCAGCACAGCTAATTCCCTCAGGTACTGGATACCTCTGTCCATGGTGGTCCACTTGCCTGGGTGACATATAACATCTTCCTTGAAGGGATACCTTTCCTTCACGCCTGACAGGAGTCTCCTCCAGAGGCTGAGGGCTTGTTCCCCTTTTCCAATCAATTTGTCAATGCCCCCATCCCTGAAAGGGATCCCAGCTGCTTGGCTTCCCTACCCTCTAACTGCAGTCTACTGGCCCTGTCATCTCAACATCGGAGCAGCCAGGTGACAATGTGCTCGCCTGGATGATGACCGAAATCTTTTCGCATATCTCGCAGCTCACTCAGGGATAGGGATCAGGTGGTTACCATCCCATTTATGGGTTCTGCCTCTTCCTGTTCTTGTGATGGCCCTGCTTCATCTTCATCCCTTACTAAACAAGCTGATTTTCTTGTGTATTTCTTCTTGTGTATAGTGGCAACCGATACCTGCACGGGTTGGTTTTCTGGTTCAGCCGCAGTGCCTTTTGCCAGGGTTTGAGTAGCTGCAATGCCTTTTGTGGGGGTTGGAGCAGCTGCAGTGCCTGTCACCGGGGTTTGAGTAGCTGCAGTGCCTGTTGCGGGGCCTGGATTAGTTGCAGTGCCTGTCGCCGAGCTTTGAGTAGCCGCAGTGTCTGTCGTAGGGGTTGGAGTAGCCGCAGCGCCTGTCGACGGGGGTAGATCTCTGGTTGGTATTCTTAAATAGTTGTTTAAACTTAAACAAGACCTGAACCACATTCAGGAGACAGAGCAATAGGATCATGCTGGTTTGAACATCCAAGGATATTCAAAATTCACAAGAGCTGTTGTAACTAGCCTGAAGGCGAAAGGGAAGGTGAAGGAGCAGGGGAAAGTGTCCCCCCCATCTCATCCATAGATTGGATCCCCAAGGAGAAAAGGTCTAGAGTGTAATTATTAATAGTTTCAGAAAGGTGTCTCCCGAGGTACGGAGATGATGGCAATGCTGACTACAAATACCAGATTAGTCTCATGACCAATAATTTTATCATGTCATAAACAGTGCAGCAAAATGATATCCTTGATCCAGCTCCCGGAGGTGATGGACAGCACAACAGGGAACATATACAGCAAGTAAGGTGTTACATAACACAACTTTGAGAGCAAGCACGACAACTTTGAGAGTAAATTAATCAACATGGTGACCAGCGACTGTTAAACCCATATGATGAATGCTTATAACAAATTTGCCTTCACATGCTCCGGTCAGATCTGTCATTATCTCAACCCTTCATGCCCCACATTGGGCGCCAAAAAGACTGCTGTGGTTTAACCCGGCAGGCAGCTAAACACCACACAGCTGTTCGTTCACTCCCCCCCAGCCCCACAGTGGGATGAGGAAGAGAATCGTGGAAAAAAAAAGTCAGATTTGTGGGTTGAGGTAAAGACAGTTTAATAAGACAGAAAAGGAAGGGAAAATAATAATAATAATGATGATAAAAGAATATACAGAATAAGTGATGCACAATGCAATTGCTCACCACCCACCGACTGATGCCCAGCCGGTTCCCGAGCAGCAGTCACCCTTCCCCCAGCTAACTCCCCTCAGTTTATATACTGAGCATGATGTTACATGGTATGGAATATCCCTTTGGCCAGTTTGGGTCAGCTGTCCTGGCTGTGCCCCCTCCCAGCTTCTCACTGGCAGGGCATGGGAAGCTGAGAAGTCCTTGTCTAGTGTAAGCACTGCTTAGCAACAGCTAAAACATCGGTGTGTTATCAACACTACTCTCATCCTAAATCCAAAAGACAGCACTGTACCAGCTACTAGGAAGAAAATTAACTCTATCCCAGCCAAAACCAGGACACATCCTCACTGACCTTGTGAGCTACTCTTACGGTCTTTCTGATGACAATATTTCCTCTTGTAGCTTGAGTCAGCCAGGTCCTCAGAGAGTGATACAATATGGAAGACCTATTTATTACAAGAATTGTTCATAAAAGAGATGTGGACAATAGTAATATTCTTCATAGTTATACCCATATTTCTTTTATTTGAAACAGTGAAGATTGACAGGAGGCATAAGCTGGGCAGCAAAGACAACAGGAAAT
This sequence comes from Aptenodytes patagonicus, assembly GCF_965638725.1. Lineage (NCBI taxonomy): Eukaryota > Metazoa > Chordata > Aves > Sphenisciformes > Spheniscidae > Aptenodytes > Aptenodytes patagonicus. The sequence goes on along the minus strand of NC_134951.1, from coordinate 33,740,400 downwards.
CCCAGTACAGCAAAGTGCTGCACTTTTTCTGGGTCACTGGTATATATAAGCAATGTTTATGTTGTGGCTATTTATGGTAAGGTCTGTCTTCCAGGTGCTCATAATTAAATTAGTTACCGATGATGTTATTTTCAGTGATTTCTGTTCTCATTTTTTCCTGTATCCGTAAGTATGGGACCGAATCTGAAGGCTTTCTTACAGTCTGTCCAAAAGATACTGGGGCTTCATATACGTTTTTGGGCAGTAATAACTGTTTGCTAATCAGAAGCTGAATCTCAGTAAGTTTCATTTGTGTTTTGTATCAGTTCTCCTCCATTGTGTAAAGATACTTTTTTTATCTGTTTAATTCTTTTTCTTCTATTCCTTATTATTAGTAAGAATATTTTGATTTGTGTAAGTAACCAAGGAAAAATACTTGCTCCCCAGTCAGTCTCATTTCCTTTGTGTTTTGTAGCTAAATTTATTTCAGCAGAAGATCAAAACAGAAAGAAATTTTCAACATCTGCTTTTTAAATCATATCTCCTCTAAACAAAATGTGGTGGGTTAGCACTGGCTGGCAGCCAAGGGCCCATCCAACTGCTCACTTACTTCCCACTCAGCTGGACAGGGGGAGAAAATGGGAAGAACAGGAATGAGAAAGTTTGTAGGTTGAGATAAAGAAGGGAGATTACTCTAACATTACTGTTGCAGGTAAAACAGATGTGACTTGGAAGAAGTTACTGATCTTATTGCCAATTAAAATAAATATTTAATTACTGATTCAGGTAGTGGGAAATAAAACAAACAACCCCCCCCAGAAACAAACATTTACCATTTAGGGAAAAAGCTTTTCCTCTTCCTTTCCTAGGCTCAGCTTCAGTCCAGACACCTCTCCTCCCTGCTTGTTATTGCCACAAGTTACACTCAGTGCTTTCAATGAGGCAACAGGCAGTGCAGTGGGTGGTTGCGGCCAGGACGTAGAGGTTTGTCTCCATCCTTTGTGCTCTGTTCTTCTGCTCTGGTGTGGGTCCTCCACGGTTGCAGCCCCTTCAAGGAGAAAGGGCTGTGCCTGATCTGCCATGGAGCACCTCCTCCTCCTTCTTCCCAGAGCCCCCTTTTTCCAGGCTCAACTTCACTCCTTCATTCATGACTCTTCTAACTCCTCCCCAAGCAGCACAGGGGGATGGGGAATAGGAGTTAAGGTCAGTCCATAAGAGCTGTGGTTCTGTAGTTCTGCAACTGTAGTGCAGGTAGATAGAGATTTCTAGACACTTTAATAGGATGTAAGAGGGCACAGGACAGACCTGTGAGAGATCTTTGCCAATCTCCCAGAAAACCAGAAGTTACAATGGGAAACAAATAAACAAACAAACAAATAGATAATTGAGGAGGTAGCTGTTTTTATCTTAAGACTTTTGAATAAAATAAATGGCTCTTCCTAAAGGCTTGGTATTTTTCAGGAAGTAATGGAAACTGATTTTCTATGGTAGACTTTTTCACAATAAGCAAGGTTGTCCAGTTATATGGTCTTTTAGTCAAATACTGTCCAGGACTGGAAAGAAATCGGAATTTTCCTGAACTGTCTTAAGTCTCAAAAAGCTGAATATATTTTCCTATTGTTCTTCTGAACAATAAGTAGTATGAGTCTAAGCTATTTATTTGCTCTTGCTAGCAGCACACACTAGCCAGCCATGAGAAACTACAGTTTATGTTAAGGTTTCTGAGACCAGTCTCCTGGCTTAGTATGCTTTCATTGCTGAGGAGAGACTCTATCCTCTTTCATGTTTCTGGAACACTGTGAGAAGTTAGAGTGGTTTCTCACAATTTCCTACCTGCTAGGTGTAAAAGCTGGTACTTTGCAGACATGAGTATGGATGCAAAAAAGACTATGTCGGAAAGCAAACATATTTTAAGCAACTATGACAGCATATTTTTATCGATCTGTAATACCTTACCAGAACTACATAAACACTTTATATCAACAAGCTTGCAGTAGTATTACAAATGGATTGACACTTTAAATATTACCTGAATACATTAGATTTCAAGAATGTGTTTTTTACCTTTCTGTTCCTTTCCCAGAGAGCAGTATAGAGTGATTCAAAGGAAGAGTGTGCTCACCTCCCCACATTTCTATGTTTTTGTGTTTGCTTCGGGTTTTTTTGTTTTGTGGGTTTTTTTTACAGCAGCCATCACCACAGAACTCACCACACTGTAAAATTTATGTAGGGAGTCACCATACACTTCATTACTGAAAATATGATTTAATGTTGATTTAATGTATCTTCAGAACTTCTGCTTTCACTGCAAGAGTGCTATAAGCACTAGAGAAATAATACGTTATTTCAGAAGCAAATATCCATGGCTGGCTTGAGATACACCTGTTTACATCAAACCCAAGTGCATGCTAGATGCATAAATATTTACAGATGCTGCTAGAGGGCTCTTTTGTAACAACTATTAGGCTATAATAGCTAAATAAACTGTCTGCTATCATTAAAATAAATGGTAAATTAGATTCATAATTATTGAACAAAATATGAACACACAGATACTATTTTCCATTTTTCTGCATCTGCTGTGCAAAGTGTAGACTGCTGCTATTTTGATCTAGCATCATGTATAATCCACATAACATTCAGACTGTATTGATGTAAATAACTACAGGAGGTTCAGAGTTATGAGATCAACTTAAAACTGTTATCTAAAGGAAAAAGAATTTAATTAAAACCAATTTTCTTGATATACTTTATGGCTATTTCTGAAGAAGAAATAACCTATGGTAACTGGAAAGTGCTTGGTATTCAGGAGCAAAAGCTGCAGCAGTTCTTGTAAAGGTTAATGGATAAATCTTAATTCTTTAGGATTGGACTATGGGAGCTACAGGTGCATATACAGAAATAGTGTGAGATCAGTAATAAAAGTGTCAGGAGTTGCTGAATCCAGTAGGCTGACAGAGCTGAGGCTGCCACGGCTTCATGACCCCAGGTCCAGCCAGTGAGACTGAGCGTGTTCCTGATAGGCACATGTGCACACATACATGAAAGGACTGTTGTGGTTTAACCTGGCAGGCAGCTAAACACCACACAGCTGTTCACTCACTACCTCCCACCCAGTGGGATGGGGGAGAGAATCGTGGAAAAAAAAAGTAAAATTTGTGGGTTGAGGTAAAGACAGTTTAATAGGACAGAAAAAGAAGGGAAAATAATAATAATAATAATAATAATAATAATAATAATAATAATAATAATAATAATAATAATGATAAAAGAATGTACAGAATAAGTGATGCACAATGCAATTGCTCACCACCTGCTGACCGATGCCCAGCCAGTTTCCTGAGCAGCAGTCACCACCCCCGGCCAACTCCCCCCAGTTTATATACTGAGCATGACGTCACATAGTATGGAATATCCCTTTGGCCAGTTTGGGTCAGCTGTCCTGGCCATGCCCCCTCCCAGCTTCTCACTGGCAGGGCATGGGAAGCTGAAAAGTCCTTGACTAGTGTAAGCACTACTTAGAAACAACTAAAACATCGGGGTGTGATCAACATTATTCTCATCCTAAATCCAAAACACAGCACTGCACCAGCTTCTAGAAAGAAAATTAACTCTATCCTAGCCGAAACCAGGACAACACAGTACACGTGCACATGACTGGGCGCACAGATTAAGACAGATGACACACACTCAGCACTCACACAGGCACAAACAGCACCAATGGCCTCATCCTGTTCCCCTCTCTAGCTGATCAAAATGAAGTTCCCTTTACGGGAAATACATATCCACATCTACAATGTGGAGCCCTCTAGTCTGCACAGTAACTGGCCCCTGCATGCCAGGACTCCCCAGTTGGTGACTTGCATATTATGAGTCCACAAGACCCACAGTTCCACTCCAGTTGCAGACCCCCCTCAACCACAGACAAACACACATGCACTGCCATGCACAGGTACTTTATGGATCTTCCAAAGGAATTGTCCTAAGCTACCTGCAGTATTTAAGTTGTGTTATTTTAAATAATATTGAAGTGGAATCTCTGTTTCAGGGATAGGACAAGGAATATTGTGAAAAGCATGAGAAAGGCCCAGGAATACAAAGAGAAAACGTTGGAGAAGTCAAGATAAGATAGTACGCAAAGGGAGTTCCTCAGGGTATGTGGAGATGAAACATACCACAGAAGATTTAGCCCTGACCTTCATATGAAGTCATTGATTGTTAGCATTTTCTCAGATTTTCGTGTTCCTTATTGTTATACATATATTTCTACCTGGCAAAATAAGTACACAGCACCTGCTGAATCACTTATTTCAATACAAAATGAATTATGATTGCAATTCCAAATTTTTTGCTCATATGCATACATACATTTGTGAAATAACCCTTTGGGTCAAATTGGCACACAAATTCAACAGTGATGGGTTCACTAAAAGATGGATAGTCTGCTCCAAGACACATGCTGAGGCTTCTATTTTGCCCATTTTTTTTTTTTTCTGGTTTAATTCTATTTATTTCAATAGAGTTACATCAGCAGAGATATGACTTGCTGACTTCAACAGGAGTAATATCCATGCACCTAAAATCAAAGTTTTGAGCTTAGAAACAGTTTGGGAAGGATTGAAAACAACATGAGAAACTACCATATTTTGGATTCCCTTTTCTCTCCTTTAAGTTCTCATGAGATATGTGTTATGTTGAAAAAGACTTTGATTTACCTAAGCTCAGAATTTGTCCCAGTTTTATGAAATTAAGAATATGGCTGAAAGATGGTTGTGATGGAAGTGATGATAATCAAGCTGGCTGATAATTTCTGTAGGTAACCTAGCATGTGAGCTGGTATTTTTCCCTCTGTAGATGAATAATGAATCTTAATATCAAACTACCTTAAGTTCAGAGCTATCTTGTAAATGAAGTTAGAATTAAACACTTTGAGATATGGTTGTTATTTGTACAGTAAGGAAATATTTAGTGTCCTCAAATTATGTTCTCTATCAATGAATGCATAAAATACCATTAACATTATTAGGAGATATATGTATACATCAAGGAGAGGCTATATTCTTCAAAAAGACATTGAGCTTTGGAGAAAGATATTTTTAGACTTATCTCTGAATGATATGGTGCCAGTTATCAAAGTAGCATGCAACAAGCATGGGGTTAGAACTATTAAATTCCAGGCCACAACATGATAATAGCTTTTAGATAAGATATTGTTGGTGACACACATTGCCCATGAAAAGTGAGTTAACTGAAAGAATTCATAAGCAAAGCTAACAACTGGCTTTAATGTGTTATTATTAATAGCAGTATTTACTGTATTGGGATTTTCCTTGCGTAAATACATTTTTTTCCTCTGGATTTTCAAGTGCGGTGTATTTAAACAGGATCTGGGACTGTGATGGACTAAATTTGTTGTTTGCTAATCAGTCCAACAGACATAGGTAGGGTAATGAAAATAAAAATTATGTGAAATGAGTATTGCATGTATTTGAGGCTATAGCCATGCCATAGGATGACAGAAAGCTGTAGAAGGTTGAGTGATTTCATTTTGGAAACACATCCAAAACATTACTGTTTTGAAAATGAAGTTGTGAAACTTCTTTTCTCTATTCTTCCTGCAAAGATGTGGTGCTCTATTAGTCCTTCCCAGCTGTGGCTCATTCAACATATTTTTAAAAATATGGCTTCAGCTTGTCTGGGGATTTCTTGAATGAGCAAAAGGGTTCTTTTTACTTTATTGTTTTCCTCATAGCTGAACATTGGTGCATACATTTGTCTACTTCAAAGATGGTCATTAGTGAAAGCAACAGTGAATCTCCAATCTTTTGGAAAGTGTGAAGTGGTCTAATGAGATTTTGTAGGGTGATTATCAGACCTTTTTGTCTTCCAAAGAGACCAGTAATTTACTGAGGATTAAAGGTAAGAATCAGAATTCTCAATAATGTTGCCACTTCAAATAAAATATAAAATTTATGCAAGGGTTTAGCTTCCATTTGGATGATGGATAAGAGACAGGAGATTGACAAGTCGTGCATGAACCCATTTATGTTAATCTCACTAAAAAGAAACAAAAGTGATAATGTAGACTCCAAAGCAATAAATTGTGTTATGTGTAAAAACTGAGCGACAAAGGAAAAAAGGCGATGACTCTCCACAAACTGTCTGGAGCCTGTTCACGTAGTTCTTCTGGAGCGATACTCCACAGATTGCTAAAAAAAAAAGTAATGCAAAGAAAGGTTTCCTCTTTTTCTTATGTCTTGTAAAGAAAGTATTTATGAGCAACTGATGGCCTGTACTAACCACCGCTCCATGTTTAGGTCTACCTGGAGTTGGTAGTTGGTCTCAGGCCATTTCCCAGACTCCTTTCCAGTTTATAACTAGAGGAAAATATAAAAGCCTGTTTTTATGTAATTATGCAAACAGAAGAAAATTGCACTGGCTACTCCTGCAGAACTAGAACGAGAATGGGGTGTGCCATATAAAAACTTTGGTGGAGAGGAAACATGGAAAAGCTACTTCTTTCCATGCTATCCCTGGCATCAGAATCAGTGTAAATGAACTAAGGATAATGATAACCAGTGTATTGTCTACATCAGTATTGTAATTAACAGTGATTCATGTGAACAGAAAACATTGCAAGTACCTTAATTTTAAACTCATTTGAAACTCATAAAAAAGAACAAATGTTTACAAAACAGAAAAACAGAAAAAAACCATAATAAAATCTTTACTTAGTCAACTTAATATCTTCGAACAAACAAGAGTTAAAATTACTTCTTTTCAAGAAGTACTTGACATTGTCTTAAGTTTTAATGTAAAATTAGAGGACCGTGGTATTTAAATTATACAATATCAATAGTGTCTCTCCTACACTTTTGTAAGCTTTTCAGTTTCTCATTATGCAGGGAGGATGATCTGACCTAAGAGGAGGACAGAAAAATTAAGAAAATAGAATAGTAATTATTTTAAGAGTCTCATTGAACTCCCACTGGAGTTGATGGGTAAATGCCTAGCTATTTCAGTGGGAGTAGTACTAGACCTATGATAAGCTGGTTATATTTTCTAATGTACAGTATATAGTGGTCCTATAAAATGAGATTCAGAAACTAATTGACCTTCAGGTTGCTTCATCTTGTAGAAAGCAAGAACTATGCAGCAAATACCTATAGGTCGTCCTAACCTTGGAGGTACTGGATCACATTTTTAAGTAGAATCAACAGCTCATGCACTTTATGGTCAGTTATTTCACAAAACAAGTAATGTAGACATGAAGAGAGGAAACAAAAACTGTGGATTTAGTCAGGTTATTATATTGCACATATTTGTTAAAATATATCTTAGACTGGTCAGGTAGCACAAATGCCTATCCTGGATGCTTCAGGGTAGTCCTGTAGCAAAAGTGAAATAAAATCTACCTTTTTTTCTTTTTTTTTTTCCCCAGAGACACTTCTTTTATAGTTTTAAAAGATGAAGCTTCAAGTGTCATTAGCTTGTCATGTAATTCTTCTTTCATCAGCTGGAAATGAACATAAGTATAACCATTTGAGAATGGAGAACCAGCAGCTTTTGGACATTAGTTGTATAACATTACAGATGTCAGCTGCTTCAGTATTCATTGTTTAATGCTTACTCCTATAGGATTATTATAATTCCTTTCATTGGTACTGTGAATTCAATGTTTTCATAAAGGGTGTTATAACTTGAAAAGAATCAAATGAATTTAAGTGAACAACTTTGATGATTGCTATTAATATTGCTGTAATTAGATATCAATAACAAGTAGCTGAGAAAGGGCTACAGATGTACATACAAATAAGTTTAGAAACGCTTAGTGTGTAGAATGAAACTGGGGTCAAGGACTCCAGAATAAGAATGTATGTGAAGGTGAGCCATCTCAAGACTGTCGCAGGGGAGCCAGCACGTAAAATAGCAGAGGCGTTGCAAGTACACAGGCACAGGATTGTGCCAGAGGTCTCAGGACTATACATACAAGTGGTCAGTTATTGATATAGAACAGTGTAACCTAATGAAGCTGCCCATAGCTGATAGCATAGTTGGAAATATTTAAGACAACAACAACAATTAATTGTACAGCTGTAACTGCTCCAGAATTGGTTATGTGAAATTAATGACCCTGATATCCTGCAATGTTAGGCATTTAATTATCACTAAAGGGAAATACCTTGTACTTAATAATACCTGTTGCTCTGAATATAAATTTATTTTAGTACAGGGTTTTAAAACGTTCTGCAATCACACCTTTCTGTTTTTTTCAGCACCACGCTTTGTATGTAGTTTTGTCTGGGTGTTTGATGGTCTACTAGTCAAAATGCTGACAAATTAGAGAGGGATTGATTTTGACCTTTTACAGCTTTGAATCTACAGATGTTTATGCACATGCTTGGCTTTCTAAGTGAATGGTCCACTGATGTCAGTGTGACCATTTCTGTTAAACTTAGAAATTTTTGCCAGGTCAGGATTCAATTCTGCAGAAGTCCAAAAGCAAACAGAAGAAGAGATGGCTCAGCAGGATTTTCTTATTGGTATTAACAAAGATACAAATGCAAATAAACTAGATCTACAAGTACTTGGCAGATTCTAGGAAAATTCAGTCTTAATTTGCAAAAGAGGACTTAAAAACAAAATCATTCTCTTATTTTTAATTAAATTTTCTCTTACAGTCAACCCTTTTCTTTGTATGCATGGACAGAATTTCTATATTTCTGAAGTACCAGTAATTTAATATGAAATCATTAATCATTTACCAAACAGTACATCTGATAATTTAAAAGCTAGGCTAATATTACAGTTACATTAATTGCAAAGGATATTAGTGTTTAGAAGGAAATGTCAATTGTAGTGGTAATTATTAATTCTATTTCATTTGGCTTTAAATAATTTACAAACTTCTGGAACTGAAAACACAGTTGTGTAACTTACTGAATTACATCCTACAGAGCTGACCATTAAATTTAATGACAATCTTTTTAGTTTGTGATTTAAAACTCTTATCACTGTAATTCCTTCAAATAATTTGTTTACCTTTGCTTATGTTTAAGTAAATCAATTTTCCTATAGAGTTTCAAGCTATGAGAAAATAACTTGAAACAGAGAATGAATTAGTTAGATTTTAAAATATGCACAGAAGCTTTGGGGATAAAGTAAAATCCCAAAATACTACGGTCATTCATGTAAATTTCATCTTAAATAAAGGTCAAGCTATCAGATCATGTTGAAGAAAAATGTTTTTACTACTCCCACTTGTGAAGTTCCATGTGGAATTGTAATATGGAACATTATCATCAACTTCTAGAGTCTGTGGGGAAATAAAATCCAATTCAAGTGACATGGATAAAGCTGTTCTTCAGGGAATAAGATGGCACCTATTTTCTTATCCTGAACATCAGCATATCAACTGGACTTGAACAAAAGACAGTTTTACAGCCTGCTTGGCACAGATGTTGGACATTATTCAATGTGACAATGCAAACACTTTAGCTGGATGCTTTGCAAATGTAACTCTAGCCAGTTTGCTCATATTAGTTCAATTTGTACAGAATGTGATTTTTTTTTTAATTTGCTTTGCAAAAAAATAAGAAATAATAAACAGTTTTCATTTTCATGAAAAACTCATATGCAAAGGATGAACTACAACATTTGATCTTTCCTGCAGATAAGAACAGGATTTATTTTTTTGGTCATTTTCAGACAACATTTTTCAATGTGCTGATACTTTCTGATATCAAATTAATATTACAGCAGTGTGATGTATGGACTACAGGGAGATCAAGGTGAATGTAACCATTCTCATTAAAGGACACTGCTCTGTGGAAAAAAAAAGAAAAGATATATTTCAGTGGTGAATGATGTACATATTTCTGCAACATCTTGTAACTACAGTCCATTAGAAATTATTTCCATCACCATACAGTATGGTCTGTTCTGATTCTTATTTCTTGAGTTTACAAGGGTAAGAAAGAGAACAGCTGACTGGGCAGCATGATCCTGCTTGACAACATTGCCTGACCTATGTCAGTAGCTATCTGAATCAAATCTGCAGGTATCCAAATAGGAGAAATACTTTTCACATTTGTGGCTTGTTGCTACAAAACAACATCTAAAAATAAAAATATTCTGTCAGTGTCATGGCATGAAAAATTGTATTTTCCAAGAGTTTGTAAGAACCAAAAGGGGGTTTGTTTGCTTGTTTGGTTTTGCTTTTTTTGGTTTTCTTTCCATTAGTTCCGTAGGTTGTCAGGATTCTAGCAGGGTCATTAGTTTATTTTGTTAGGACCAGTGACAAATAGCAAAGGAACAATTTTTTTATAATGTTTGTAACATTAAACAAATGCTATGAAAAATAGATATTCTAGTTGAATGTATGTTTCTTGTATTCACTGACTGCTGTGAGGTTCCCAGCTTGTGTACTTTTAAGGACAAGATATATTTTAGTTTCATGTAAAACTACCTTATTTGGAAACCCGTAATATACCCATGGTAATACGAAGTTTAATGCAAGTGCAGACCCAAAGGTTCCTAATGACTTTTCTGGCCTGTACTGGAATGCAAGATCCCATGACCAAGCCAATAATGGTGCTTAAACTAGGTAGATAGAGCTTAATATGTCTTTGGGCAATGAATTCACACTGCTAACTGTAATGAAGGTGTACACAGACTGAGGAAGAAAGTGCTGTGTTTGTTGTGTTTTGTTTTGCTGTGAGTTGTTCTGTTCTGTTTTGTTTTGTTTCAAAGTGAAGAGCTGTCATTACAGGATAAGACAAAAGAATCAGTAAAAATCCTCACAGTTGCTCTACACCTTGACATTAGAAATGTGTCGCTGAATTGGGCTCTTATACACGAGAAGGGAATTTTCCATTGTTAATCTCTAACTGATAGAAGGTAGATTATTCTGTATATAAATTATACTTTGTATATATGATATTGATTTTGTTTTGGAAAATGTGTTCTAATTAACTATATTCAAAAGTATATGCATGTAGGTCTTTTTTCATTGGATCCATATGAAACACCTACCTGAAAACAGAAAATGCTACGCATATAATACATGTGTAATTACCATCTATGGGTTTCTTCAGTAATCAGTTTTTTGGGGAAGAGTGTTTCAGAAAAGGTGTCTGGTTTAACAACTCTGAATTGCCCTTTGAAATGAGTTATTTTTTTCACCCTTGTTTAAAGATGAAGCTTAGAGAAAATACTACATTTATAATATACATATAATTTTGATAAACTGTCTAGGTTTAAAATAACAGAATAACTGATATGCTCCTACTATAGTTCTGCTTATTCCAGACCCACAATTTTACTTATCATTATTGCAAACTTTTTTTTCTCACATTCTGAAGGTGATAAGCCACTTGCAGCTTTTGACTCTGCTCCAAATCTTCATGCTTCTTAAATAATAGCAAAGACTACTGCCTTCATGCTTGTGCCTGTAATTCAAAATTGTATGGTTTTGATAGATTTACATTATTAGCATACTCTGCGTGGGTATGCAGGACTGCAAATATATGACATCGAACATATATTACTATAATTTCTGAGTAAACTATAACACAATATATATTTAATAAAGGAAATGTGTATTTGTTTATTTAGCAGTCATTCATAAATGGTACAAAGAAAGTGATCTGAAGTAGAAGTATTTTACTGTCTTCTGAACTAACGGTCCAAGTCTTATCACCTGGCAACACAGCTCAGCTGTGATTCATGACATATAGATAAAATATAAGGCTACAGGCAGTAATCATAAAGGCTGACTGGCCTCATGAGGCTAATCTCCCTTGGCTTCCTCAGTAATCCATGGACAAGGATAGGTCCTTGGAAGAGTGATTCAGAGGAGGTGTCTAAATCAACCACTATGAATTGTCCCCTGGAAAACATATCTTTTTCCCTTGCTTAAAGAAGAAATCCAGTGAAATTAGCCTTAAGAGGCCAGTGTTTACTTCTGTGAATACTCCTCAGAGATGAGGGTCTGGAGGATTCCAGTACACAAAAAAAGCACTTGAAGCAGACACCCTCTATGAACAAAACTACCATCAATTTAAAACTCTGCATTCTTAAAAGGATCCTCATGAAAAGGTCAGGATGCTAAATGTACCCCATTTGCTCTGCCTGGGAAGCATAGCTATGCAGTGAGCAACTGAACACCTAAACAAACAGAAAATAACTCATCTTCACGGTAATTCAAAAAGAAAGGTTTGCTTGACAGGTCTTACAGCAAAAAGGTCTGTCACTGAATCACATTGTTGAATGTGCTTCAAAGGAGACTGGTGAAATTTCTTGACTGAGCCACAGAACATGAGGTTTTGATCCAATAAAACACCTAAACACATGCCTAACTGACATGTTAACATCTATGGTACTACTTGTGCTTAAAATCCAGAACACACTAAATACTTGAAATGTCAGTTCAGGACTTTAAATCAACCAAAGGAAAAAATCATTTCAGAGAATTGTCTAACCTATTCACATTGGATAACACTGACGAACTGATTCAAAGTTCGGTCTCAGTACGACATACACTGACTTTTTTCCTGAATACTAAAATGCAATATTGTTGTAAATTTGTTCTGGAATAGTTCCACATTTTAGTTATTTTTGCCATACACAGCAACCAATCTTGTTTTTCACTTTTATTTTTCTCTTCTTGCAGCATTCACTTTTTATTGATGATTTCAACAAAGAAAACTGATGCTTTTTTTTTTTTTTTTTCCTCTTTCTCAGGAATATCTCAGCTGACATATACTCAGGACTCTTTCCCATTGCATGTATTAAGGATTTCAAACATTTTTGTTGTGCCTGCGGTTCCTGTGCCATGGCAATGCAATACAGTCAGAACACCAGAGTCAAATGAGGTGATTTTGAATGCTTGCCTGCTGTTGAATGTCATATGGACTGGAAACCACAACACTATAACCACAGAGCCAACCATCCTTTCAGAGAGAGAGGGAGACAAATAGGATATGCAGAGAGCAGATGTCCACAGATCTGCAGAGACGTAGCACTTGTTTCACATTAATCTCCAAGCACCAGAGGTTAAGAGGTTAGGCTTTCTGGCCTTTTCTCCATATCACTCAATATAAATATGCAACCAATTTCAATTCACATAGTTTTGGTATTATCATCCCTCCTCCTACACATTCATACACATTATTTTTCTTCTCCTTTTTTCTGCTATATTTATAAGGTAATACTGCTGGCATCTTAATTTGTTAAAAGAATCAGGAAGCTTCTGCATTACTAAGGGACAAAGAGGATGAGCAAAGGAGAGTAGTAATTCTGGCTTTCATTTGACTATTTTATGGCTTTATATTGGACATATTGACATTGTAAAGTATGTTTTCCTAATCATAGTTGTGCTAAGAATATTTACAAAATGCCATTTAATAAGTAACATACCATACAAGTCAATGCACTTCACAGCTTTGAAACATTAATTATATATGATGCAATACCAATTAAGATCTACATTGTTGAGGTCTATATTAAAAGAAAATGAAATAAAAGATCAACCAGGACAAGCTGGTAAAACTATTCATCAAGAAATAGGATTTTATACAAAGTAAAAGATAAAAGAAGTCCACCTTCCATCCATGAAAGATGCATTCTCAATAAGGTATAACGATTATCTCGTTTCACCCATTAGCAAATGTGTAACAGTAAAAAGAGTGAACATTGACACAATTAGAATGTAAAATACTTTTGTAATTATTCTCACTGTTTACTTCTAGAAATATGGAAATTTTTGCCACTCCTAACTTCCCCATTGTTGTTACTGCTTTTGAGTAGCCTCCCAGCACACTGATTTGCTAGAGGGTATTAAAAATGCTACTTGGTTATAGTTGCAGTGGTAGATTCCAGTGCTTAAAAATTTAGCAGGGCAGAGTCATCCATGTGATCACTCTGGGGGTCAGATACTGCTTAAGACAACCTCAAAGGCTCAGGAATAATAGGTAGGTCATTTATTTAAAATACCTAAGCATTAATCTTAGAAAAACATGTGTCTGTTTGCTTCATCTGTTTTGTTTCTTTGATTTGTACCTCAGGAAATTTTTTACTGAAATATACAACTTGTGCCAGTAACAAAATTACTTATTAGAATTTAATTTAGTTTTCACCCTTCTCCCCAAGTTAAGATACTGATATAATTAAAAAAACACTGAAGCTTGATTCCAACAAATTTTCACTCAGGAAAAAAAAAAATATATAAGCATGATCAGTCATACTGAGTTCAGAAGTATGAACACTAGAATAAAGTTACTTGTGTGTTAGGTTTTTTCAAGGCTGAGCTCTAAGTCCAGGTTCATATCAGAAAAAAGTTGCTTGAACAGATACGATTTTACAATTAAATTATGAGCCCTTGTCCTTTATGAAGATGGAAGTTATAATGCCAAAGGTGTTCTTCTGCTAAAATAACTTATGCAAGTTGCATGAAATGAAAAGACTTTTTTTTGTCATTTGTTATTTTGTTTCTGTTCCCAATGACCACTCATGGTAAATAATTGTTTAGGGAGTTTTGCCATTATAAAATTATAATTTTAAAAGGTCTTGATCTACTGTAGCTCTTTCAGGTACTTATGCCAGTGACTTCCATTGGAATTCCAGACAATAAAAGAAGAAAATAATCTGTTGGATCATAGCATGAAGAAAAGAAGATTTCTGTTGTATTAATCCTTCACTCTTTCAGAAAACCTCTGTTCATCTGAAGTTAAATAAACAAGTGACATCTCTCCTAACTTATTCCAAAGAGATATTAATATGTCTGCATATAAAAAAATAGATCTATAAAATTTGGTACAGACAAGAATAGCTTAATAATTTCCATATACTTATTTAGATAGGAGCCAGGTTTTCAAGTGTTAGATCACCTACTGACAATCATGAACTTCTTGATTTTACTTCATTTAATGACTTGTGAACTATGAGAACAAATGTATAGAGCAACCCAGATGATTATTCTCAGAAGTGAATTTACCACAAATGCCAAAAGAGTTGCCTGTAGTATCACTGACTGCAATATTAATAATAAATGTGTGTACAAACTGGTTGACAGATAACTTCCAGTTCATAGAGTGTCATTCTCTGTCTGATGGATTAAAGACAATTTCACAGTGTGCCATGTTGATGAGCAGATGCAGCAAAAATGCAAAAGAGGAGGTGAAGGGATGTGATCACCACCACTACCATGTTGCACGACAGAGAAACATCTGTCCTCTTCCAGAAGTGCACATGGTTGTGGATGCAGATGGTTGGAAGGGAGATCAACTACATCTGCCATGTCCATTTGAAGTGCCAAAGAGAAGCCATGGAGATGCACAGAACACATATAAATTGCAGACTCTACAGTTTCCCAGGAAAATGGGAAACAATAATTATTTATTTGGTAAATCTCTGTTTTTAACACCAAGATTCTCATTTAGGTCCTTGTAGTTATTTTGGTTTTGGTTTTTTTTTGTGTTTCTAAATCAATAGAACAGAGAGAGCTTGTTTGCTCTCTTATGAAGTTTAAAAATATCCTGAATTACACATTTACTCCCAAAATAAATCAAAATTACCATGAGTATATCAGGAGGTTTTTTACTTTGATTTGATTGCCCTTTAGATTCTGTGCTATTCCAGATTTTTTTTATTCAATAGAATTTCTTCAGTAGTTTTGTTTTATTTTTCCATATTTTTCTAGAAGGCATTCTAGATGGAAGGGTTGAGAGGCAGCCTAACACTTTATTTAAAAGGGTGTTTTTCAAGTGATCAGTTACAATGGGTTTGATATATAAATTTTGCCCTTTAAATAAGACTGCCAACACCCGTTTTCCCCCTCCAAACATTACGTCCATCCTCTAATCAAAGCATAGCTCAGACTCTAAGCCTTTGTGTCTAAGCTAGGTGATAAACCTATAAACATTAGTAAAAGAGTATATAGGATTTTTAAAGTATTTTCTGATACAAGTGTTTGGTTCAAAGTTGACTGTGGAACAAAGTGTTTGGGTTGGGTAATTTTGTGGCTTGTAAGTTACTGTCAAAATATTAACAAAGATGCATAAAAAGCAGCGTATTAAAAAATAAGTGTTCATTTTTCTGGGAAATTTTTAATTAAATTAGCATCATCATGCAGATACATATCTCCCTTTCCATTCTTTTTCTCTCTAAGCTTACTGTTTTGTAATTACAATTACAGGTTTGACTGGTACTTTTCTGGACGTTTTACTCTCATTGAATCACTGAATTTACCCTAAACAAGACTATAGCATTGCATCAAATATCTCAGTGTATGGTGGTTTGAACTCCTTTTTTTTTTTCCCACTTCATGCCTCTCAAGTTCAAGTTTTAAAAGCTGGATGTGTATTAGAGTACTTAAAGACCTGCAGCCTCAGTCTAGGAGCTACAACATGTACTACTCAGATTATATGATTTGGTGGGGGGTGGTGGTACTACCATTAGGCCATCATTTCCTCTAACATAAAGGCTCAGACATATCAATCTTCCAGTTTAGGCATTCATCTGTCTTTCAAATGGCAACATAATGTTTTTTTTCTACCAAAATGAACAGTAGTAGTAGTGTCTCATTGGAGCTCAGTGGCACTTTCACTTAAGCATGAATTAAAAAGTGTAACAAAAACATTGAAACAATACTTCCCTTTCTATTTTCTCTGTGTTCTGACTTTTCTGGTCTTGCTGCAGCAGATGGTAAATGAGACTCAAAAGGGAAATCTCTATATGTTAAAAGGAGATGTTTTGCTTCTTAGTAAATTTTTAAGGCAGTCATAGGCAAAGCTGGTGTGGTCATGCAGACAAAAATCAGAAAATGGATAATTAATTCCTTATCACTTAATTGCTTATAAATACAAGCAAATACTTAAAAATGTTTTGCATTTCTCACATAAAAAGCCACCACTTCACAAATGAACAGTGCCCCTGCAGGGGAAGGAATCAATGGACTCTATCATATTCTATATCTCTTAAATGCCATTTAGAAACTTATATTTTTACATGTGGATAGTTTATTAAATAAGTAGTGCTGAGTCACTGTTAGCTGTGATATACTGTACCTTTCTCCCTGTATGGAGACCTTCTCTTGTGTAGCCATGAAAGAAGCCTTAAAAAAATTTCTTAAGGTGTTAACTTCATTGAACTCAATTGCTCAACTCTAAATATTGGTATTCTAAAATGAACTTGAGATGTTATTGAAATATTTTTGTGCTTGATTGCTACAATTCTGGAATGACCAAACTAATACACAGTGGCTACATGTCTTCTGAACTTTCTCTTTCTGGCCTGGAGCATTGTTTGGCTGTCTACAGCAAACCCACCCAAGGCTATTGCATAAGAGCCAGAGCAGCACATGAAAACACTGCATGCTGGCATCACACCAACTCCCAGCAAAAGGGATAGCTCTTCTAGATATGTTTAGCTACAAAACTTATATAAAGGAGATATTTCTGAATAGCATGCATTTCCACCATGCAAATGAGTTTTCAGGTCTTTTAACATGACTGATAGAATCTCATTCATGAACGGAAGTAAAAAAGTATTATTTTGCTGCAGCAAAATGTTTCAAAATAACCAATTAATATATTTGCAGAAAAAAACAGAGCGAAATGCAACAAAAGCTCCAAGGATTTCTATGTAGAATAGCAAAACAAGAGTTGTGAATATAAATCTGATGCTATAATATGTAAATATGATAATAATTCAAAATAAACAATTACCTTCTCATCATTCTATAGAGACCAGACATTTAGGGAGCAAGCTATCATTATACTTACTTAAAGGCTTTTGTGTGTGATTAAATTCTTTAACTATGAGGGAAGTTTGAAGAGTTTAAAACCTCATTGAGACCTCTTTGACAAATCTGTGCTGGCAAATGACAATGAATAAAAACCAGATACAGGTCCAGAGTTAAAATGTTCACGGAGAGACAAAGACTTATTCAACAAGCTGATGATATTAATCCATACTGCTTGCTTTGGAAGAGGAGTTTTCAGTGAAAGGCTCCTTATTATCTCAGAATACCATGTCTGCTGAGCTGCTATATGCATACCCATTTTACACTCTCTGTGCCTTCTTTTTAGAAAATTACAGAAGGACTCCACTTTGTTCTGAGGTGGAATGGAAACAAACTTCAAAATCAGTCAAGAAATAAAAGTTACGTTTTCCAGATAGCTTGAAGTCTTAGGAATCAATAGATTGTAAGCTATATTACCTGTCTTAAACTCAAGGGGAAAGTATATAGGCTAGAGAAGGAACTGGAAAACTTGTGCCGGAGTCTCCTCTCTTTTTATTATTGATAATTAAATTCCCTTAAAATGAAACTGTTTCTTAAATACATCAGCACAAGTGAAAAGAGAACCAGGACCTCCTGTTCCAGAGGTTGGAGAATCTATAATTACTCCATAAAACTTTTTATATTTTCCAATGTCTGGAACTTGTTGGATGTCTTTTGGCAAATTTTTGATTTAATTCATAGCAGAAAATTATGTTAAGCAGAAATGGTAGCTGTCTAGGCATCAGGACATTGACACCCCCTTCAAATCATTTTATTTAATGAAACAGTGTTCATACAGGACAACACTAGAGTAAAAAACTTACACTACCTTCCTTAGGTAACATTTATCCATCAAACAGAGAACAAAACACATCAGTAGGTCACTAAACCCGATAGGTAGTATTAATTAAAATATTGAAAAGCATTTCAGTGGTATTTCTTAAAGAGGTCTAAGCCTACAGGTAGATAGGAAGGGATCAGAAGACTTTGGCAGTAGAAAATGTATGAAAGGTAGTTATACATCAATAGAATCCTTTTTTTTTTTTTTTTTCCCCCTGTTAATGGGTGACAATGTCACTAGTGCAAAATTAAATATGTGGTTGCCATTTGATGGTGGGGACAATTGACAAATAGTGAAATCAGTCCAGCAGCAATGACTCTGGACTTTGGAACAATATAGTCCCATTGATGTCCTTACACTAATATGTCCTTCTTTAAAAACAATGTTGCATGAATGTGGCTGGAGTATCTCAAATCTGAGTGGACACCAAACTGATTAAGTTTTGTGAGGTGCTCAGATAAAATGATGATGGATCACAGAAGTATCTAAAATAAATGGGCTTTATGACAGATAAATTTTCTGTCATTAAATTATTTAGCTTCTGACTCAGCAAGATTATTGAGTACCCATTCTTTGCATATCTCGATAGTCAAGTGTAGTCAACAGGATTTTTCCATGCTTAGACTTAGACATTCTTAAACTCCTTTTGGAGCATTGGTCTCTCATGTCTACAACAGTGAGAATGAGGCATTCTTTCCTCAAAGAAAAAAAATATTAGAAGGCATTGGTTCATTAGTATAAAGCACTCAAATATTATAGTGGCAAAGTCTATATCTGTATGCAGAAAAAATAGATTGAGTATTCTGCACTTGCTAATGCAGTTTTGACTTTGTGGAAGTAACTGCAATGGTTTTGGGGTTTGCTTTTTTGGTTGGTTTTTTTTTTAGATATATAACTAAAAATGTAGGTGAACACATATAGCAACATACAATTTGTATCTTCAAATAAATTACTTGCAAGTGTCTTGATATACGGATCAAAACTATACATTTAACATACTATTCTTTTGTATTTGTTATAGCTGTTATGGAAAATTAGTCATTATTTCTTTATCTGTAAAGTAATAGTTCCTAATGTTCTCAAAGTCACATACTAGCAGCTGTTAATTGAGACTTAAATTACCCCTGTGGGTTGGATAAAGAATACCTAAGTTTCACTTCACTTGCAGTTGAAGTGTAGCCAAATGTAGGTTAAATGTGGCAGATTTCTTCTGTTCAGCTGAATCAGAGGACATATGATCAAGAATATATTTGGGGTTATTCTGAACGAGAATATTCTTAGAACAGATGAGTGATACACTCTGTCTTAGGCAAAACACCAAGGAATGCCAAGCTTCTCTTTGTGCTTATTCCAAAATAAATTAGCTGCAGGGGAACAGTCATAACACAATGCTGAGGTATTATATAGGTCAGTACTGATTCTGATCATAACATAGGTACATATTATTTTTGTGTAGTAACACCACTTCTCAAAGTAATACCCAAAGTGCTATTGCTCTGTTTAGCCACTGAACCAGTCTGGGAGATTGTTTTGAAAGGTATAACAAGATAACAGAAGAGATTACTAACCTCTGAGATTTTGCACTGGTAGGCTGAAATAACAAAGACACTGTATTTCAGCTCTGGACAGGCAAGTACTTTAACACATTCTTAGTTCTAAATCAACAGTGCTTAACCCCAAATTAAACATTTGGCTTTGTATGAGCTAGGCTGCAAGGCACGGTGCCCTTTTTTGTAAATGTGGAGATACACACTGTGCAATAGAAAATAAGTGTGATTTTTAATTTCTTACTGCATAGTCCATATCCTTGCATATCTCATAATTTCCAAGCTTTTCTGGAAACTTTCCTAGTGTATGATGTGCATGTAATTGAACAGCTTTTAGCTCTGGTTTGTTTTGTATTCAGATTATGTGTGTGTATTTATTTATATTTATATTTATATTTATATTTATATTTATATTTATATTTATATTTCTAAAACTACATTTATTGTTTAAATGATCTAATAATGAAAGGGAAGGATAACAGAAATGAATTCTTATTTTTACCACTAAGATCTGATATAGGTGCATACACAATCAATTTAAAGGATCAGGTTAGAACTATTTCAGAAGGTTAGTGTCTCTCAAATAGAAATTATTGCCATGCAGTTAAGATGTGCTTATTGGCATGGTGAATAATCCACCATGTTCAACAGTTTATCATCTTAGCTTCATGACAGTTAGAGCTAAACTATATGACTTGTAATGGATGAGGAATGTACTTGAAGAAAATTATCTCTTCTGAGATGAGGGGGCCACTAACTTAAACAACAAAACCTCAGTCACTTGTGTCTAGCTGATCATACCCTATTTCTGTGTCTGCCAGTTTCCCTATATGTAGCAAGGAACTGTGTGTCTAGGTCAAAGGATTGCCAGGAGAATTAATTACTTAGTATCTGAATACCTGAAGATAGAGCAAGCTGCATATAATGTTGTAAATCATGCTTATTCCAATACTTTGACTAGAATTGTTAATTACCATCCTTGGCTTGGACAAGATATTTTTCACCTCTTAATCTGAGAAGTCTCATTTGCAGGCTGGACAGGGCTTTTATCATGATCTCGGTTGCTTTGCTAACTGAAGCATCATGTATAATAGGACCAGCTTTTCTCAGCGTAAACAAAATTCATTATCTTTGCATATTATCTCAGCCTTTTGCTTCCTGTCTAGCAGTCTTAGCATTTAGGATCCAACTCTGCAGGTCGGTGCACAACAGGGGCAGACAGACTTCCTTTCCAAGGCTGTTAAATAGAGAATGGGGCCAGACTCACGAACTAGCTGGTAGCTGTTGATAGAATTAGCAGAAGACGGAATATCACCTTCTTGTAACTGTTTGCAGGAACGATAGATTTATTCATAGTATCAGCTTTTGCTCCCCTGCTGTTTTGCTTGTGCCTTCCTTAAATAAAGTGTAGGGCTACTTAGTGGGATCACACAGGCTCAACTAACCTTGGAAGATGAGGCAAGATTTCCTTCAGTTAGCATTTCCTTTTAATGCCTTAACTAGCTGTTCCTTTGCAAAAAGCAGAGATTTAAAATCTCATCTACATGCACTTTTGGAGAGTTATTTAGTACTGCCAGGAGAACAGTCACCGCAGTTCATTTAGAAATTCTACCATACACTATTGATGGGATCCTTTTTGTCCTTTTCATGGTCTTTGAACATTCAGGTTCTGAGAGAAAGTCAATCTAAGATACTGAACTTCAGCTTTTAGAACTAACACACTGTCCAGCATGAAATGCATATGAACAAGACAAAGGAACCAGCATACATTCTTACAGGGTGCTGATTAAGACGCTGAGGGGCTATTTCTTTCAGGATATTTGTGGAAATTAAAGACTCTTCCTGTTCAGGAAGAGATTTGCATTTTGTTGGAGTGAAACAGTGTCTTAACTGCATAGGCAATATTTTAGAGATCTCTTACTTTCAGTTATTATTTATTGTGCCACCAGATTTGATAGGTTCAAGGGATCTTTTTTTTTTATTATTTATTATTACTTTCTCCTATACAGCCACTATCTACCAGCTTGAAATAGTATGTGTGTTGCTAAGAAGCCAATTAAATCTTGTAATATCAGAAATCATTAATGTGTGTGCTTCTTTTCTATGATCATTCTAATATGATTTTACTACCAAATTCAATCCTGACGTATCTGAAGTAATCTTTTGCATTGGAAGTATTTCAGATTTTTTTTCATTAATGTGATATTTTAATTGACTCTGCATACTAACAAATAAAAAAGTCTGAAAGTTGACATGACTTTTTTTCAGTTATAGTTATCATTTAACAGTATTTGAAGGTGATTGAGAACATGGAGGCATTCAGTAGGGGCTCACATTTGGAGGGGATTTTAGACATTGGTCAGAATCAGAAACATACTGTAAACATGTTAATAAAGTATGTGTCAGATAATAAAGGATGAATAAAACTCAAAATATTTGTTCTTAAAAGTGACGCAATATAGAATTAAGCTGGATTACAGGCATTTTACTTATGAAACAAAGCAATTTCCAGAGCAAGAATCAAAGTCATTCAAGGTAATGCAGGTTATTTTTATGTAAATAATATGAAAGAAGTTTTATATTAATGATACCAATACGCAATTCTATGTTTTGGAAGCTAATTAAAAAGGAGTTTACATTACGAGACACATTTTCAAAGCACTCTCTTAAAAAGGGTACGTAACCTCCTCCATATAATTTCTATCTCATTTTTCTTTTTTGTTCATCTTCCTTGCATTTTCTGTTCATTTGGTCATTTTCTCCTCTCTGTTCTGATATGACCTTGCTTTTCTCAATGTTATTTTTCTCATTCCCTTTTTTCACCTCATTATTACTTATTCTTTATATTGCAGTAGTTCCTAGAACAGGGATCCTCAAACACAAGGAGTCATGATCCCACTTAGGGTAATGAGTATAACCATGTAAATAGAAGTGTGGTTGCAAGTCTGGAAATGACCCCAGAAACGAGAATGGAAATGGGGATTGTAAGCCCTGAAGTGGAGCCAGAAGCAGAAAAGTTTTCAGAACATTAGCCAAAGGGTAAAACAATATGTATCCAACCCTATTCTGCAAAGTGCTGCAGACTCTACAGGTGAATAATTATAAGAACAAGACAGAACTGACAGATGATACAAACAAATGGGAAAAAATGAAGTAATTTGGAGGACAAAAATAATAAAATGTGAGAGATTCTTGGCCAGTCAAGTAAATCTCATTTTTTTTCTACCTCTACTTCTTCTTGAACTCTTGCTCCCTCTCAAAATTATCACTAAGTACTTCAAGCTTTCAAATATTCTTCTCTCTCTGCCCTCCCAGCTTGCATCTTTTCTCCATATCTTTGTGAAGAAAAACAAGGTTGGATGGTGTGGGAGGGAGCTTGCCTTTCAAACAATCCAGTATCTTCTGCCGATACACTGACAGCTATTAAACTGCCTACCCACTTCTCTACTAAGCCATGTTTTCATAGGGCAATACAGGCCATCTCAGGTCAGGCACCATACTGCCCTGCAGTAACAAAACTCACTTCAAAGAAAAAGAAAAAAGATGCTGACAGCTGACACTGTGGCTCTTTTATGGGAAAAGGCAAGATAAGGGACCTTGGAGTTCTGTAAGAAATGGCAGAAACTTTGGATCCACCACTGAGTTAAATGTAAGAGGTTAGACTAATTTTGCCAGAGTATTTGACAATTTTTTTTTCTAACAGGTATGCCATAGAACATTTCTGATTGTAATCTCCATTTCTTTCATAGCTAGAATTTGCAGCACCACCTGGACACAATACTGAGTAGATTGTTTACATTTCAGTGACTATTGCAAGATAAAGTGTTGCTAATCAGTTCTTTAAGGGTATATCAGAAGACACAGGAGGCAAGGTTTAGAGTTTTGATCATAAATTCTTTATCTGTTTTGCATTTGAAATAAGCACCTTAAGGAATATCAGAGAATCAAAATAAAAGATTTCCAGCAGAGTAGTGCATGTATTTTTATTTTATGTATTATGTATGTGATTTCTATATTTATCTTTGTTAAATTTTGATCAGGTTAATATTATTGGAATCAGTAAAACTGACACATCTAACAGCAAAATGAGATGAGAGATATGGAAGTGTTTTTCCTTGAAGAAAGCCCAGAGTGGTTTGCTCAGGATCTCAAAGCAGTGCTGTTGATTTTTCTTTCTTCAGTTCACTTGCTTTCTTTCACATTATTTATTTATATAACTCAAGAAAATAAAAGGTTAATATAGGAGAAATCGGTACAAGCTTTAAAATCAATACACTGAGATGAAAAACTTAGCAGCAAGCATGTTGGGTGGTTTACTTCCATTTGGTGTGGCTGTCTGTAATGAAATGAATTATTTCCCATTAAATGTGACAGCTTTGGGGATAGAAATACACTGAGTCTAAGTGGCTTACTGAAGTGTATGTCGGTGTGGAAAAATTAATAGACAACCACACAAATTAGATGAGAAAAAAAAGAAGTTTTATAGACTGCAGCTATACTTTCCTTGCAGGGGGGGGGGGGTTAAGAAGCAGCCCCATCCTCAGTCTATCCCTGCTCATCTATCTTTGAAGTGGACTGTGAACACTGGAAGAAAAAAGACTCGTGTAAACAACAGGGGATGAGGGTGAGGACTACTTTGTTGGACCTACTAGGACTTCTTTGCACTCCATTTTAGCAAAAAGTTTGAGAGCATTTCAGCTGGGAGCTGGTCCAGTCTGTTAACAAATACCTTGCAAGGCCACGAGAGATTCATTGTTGTATCCTCACATATGACGTATGGCTTCACAAACTGTACTGGACACATAGGGTGATGATCTCTAACCTTTTGGAGCAATGACACTACTACAGTAGCATTCCTCTCCAAGAAAAGCTCATGAGCAAAATTCCCAGTGGAGCAAGAAATTACATTAATCACACATTTACAAACAGAGAGCCACAGTGGTAGTGTCTCATCACAAACATGGTATTTCCTCTTTCTATTTCCCTTTTGGCCTGGACATCTAGCAATGGAATTACTGTCTGACTATCTAGTTTTGATTGCTGTGAAATCCATGCCTTATCCATGAGCTACTTCTGAGCTCTGGACACACTACCACTCCCAATATGATGAGCAGTGCTGTGTTTACATGTTAGGTGGTACTTTAAGAGTTATGTGTAGCTACCAAGTACAACTTGTAGACTTTGCCTGCTATTCCTTAACCCTGTTTGTTTTATCATCAACTAGCAGTGGCTGGGGTCACTCACTGGGCCAGGCAATCAGGAATTAAAAAAACATTGAAGCCATCAACAGAAGGAAGGTGACAGCTCCACACCCCCAAGGATGGCTCTCAGGAGCTGTGGCCACTGACCCTTCCCTCCTCACTGATGCCTGTCCAGCCAGTGAAAGTTCATTGAGTATCATGCCAGAGTGTGGCATTATAGCTTATTAGATTCTATTTATATTTATGTGTGTTAACCAACACATAATTGCTTTATACTTCTAGACTGTATATATCCTACTTGCAGAGTGTCTTCGTACCTGGCTAAAGATGTCCAAGCAAAGTGGCTGAGAAGAAGAGTGGGAATTATGGGAAGAGAGCATCAATAAAAATTCAGACATCCAGTGAAACAATAGACAGCTACATATGGTAACTCAAGTTTAAGTTCCTTGATTTCAAGAACCAAAGAAATTCAAACTGTGTTAGGAGTCTTTACGTAGATGGCTAGAGATATGGTAGGTGCATAAATTCTTGCAGTTTTGCATTGAAGTTGCTTAGGTTCCAGAAATACTGATTCTACATGTATAAATGCCTTGGTCTTGACAATAGAGAGTAACTTGGCTGTATCAAAATTAGGTTCTGCCAGACTCCTTTAAACTAAGCATTTCTCTTTCTTTCTCAAAGGATAAGCAGATATTTTTCCCTGTGGATGAAGTGTAAACCTGTCTTTTCAAAGCAAAGGTATGGAGATCTCCTTTTTTACCATGGCCCTATGATCAGATAAGAAACCTGAGTTCCATTTGTGCCTGTGAATAGGAGTTCGAATCTTTACATTCCACATCTCCAAATGTCTTATTCTAAGGTGGCAGTACTATAAAGTCAACATTTAAAAAAAAAAAAAAAAATCTGTTTTCTTTTGTATATGATAAAGAAGAATGCATTGGAGGTGATGTATATAAGACTGGCTGTCTTGTCTAATGATTGTTCAGTTATGTTCATCTGAGGACTAATGGGTTCCAGTTCATCACACATTTTTAATATTTTATCAGTGCTTTTATAAGGTAAAAAGTATAAGGAACCCTTAAAGCCAGCACCAAAAAATAAGCCATTCTTTAAAAGTGGTTTGGACCAATTCCAAAGGAAGTGCAAAGAATGCCCTGGTCCTTCTTCCAGAGTACAGTCAAAGCTGGTGGCTAAAGTACTTTTGAGTTGCTGGATTTGAATCCAATAAGGTAAAGATAGATATTAAGTCAGCATTTCCATGAGCTAAAATAGAATGTTACTCTTCAGCTTCTGTGTGGGGAAAAAAAAAGCATTAATGTCAGCTCCACCTACCATTCTACTTCACTAGCAAATACTATTTGGTTTTCATTTGAAAGAACTGTCAAAAGCACCTACTTTTAGGAGGTGGTTCTACTCTATGAAACCCAAGTAGTGGGAAATGCTCAGACTCTGGAAACTATCTAGATAGAGTTGAAGTTTCATCACTGTCTTCTGTTTTTTTCTGCTTGCTAATGTAATCAAATTCCAGCTTGTTTTTTTTTTCAGAATTTTGTGAAAACATTTTTGTGACAGACAAAAAAGTATTTATATCCACATTCCTCAGTCAACCAAACTTCCTAGGAACTTTTCTAGAAAAGTTGTCAAGCCTTATTCTACAGTGTGATCCTGCCCAGTCAGCAACATATAGGCACTTAAAAGGATGACTGTTGCCCAAGGAGGTGATTTATCAATATCAGCAGTGCTGACTAATTCATTAATTGCATCAACATCATGATTAGAAATGAATGAAAATGTCTCACAGTAAATATTTTTTGCTGATTCAGTATTTAACAGTGCCCACATTTTTTTACCTGTGAAGAGTAGTTCCAGGTATTACATATTTCCAATACCATCTTCTCTGTAGTGCTCTTGTGTTTTCCTTACTCATTTTTCTCCCTGGTAGCCTAAGTGAACAGCAAATCTTTCACATCCTGCTATGTTAACATAATATCTTATCGTTTATACTAGAAATAGTAGAAGATATTTTTTCAATTAATTTTTGGGTGTGATTCATATCAGCTAAATTTAGATGTCTATAGTGATGACATCTACATCTGATCCAATCACCTTAGACTCATAGTAAACAGATGAATCACCTGAGGTATTTTACATGTCAGTGGTAATTATGAGATGAAACTTACTTGAAAGTACTAATTTCTCTCCACTGACTACAAATAGAGTCTAAGGTGACTACCTCAAATATAGGAATCTACTTTTGCCCAGATAAATTCCACATTCTGTGCCTTTTGTTATTTGCATTTCGGATGTCCTTTTAGTCATTTTAATTTCTGCTTTAGATTATACTTACTTTCCTTTTATTGGCATCAATAAATACATATATCGATAAAATTAGTATCAACAAACTATAATGATAATAAATGCTAATTATTGACATCAATAAAATACTAATTTCTGCTATTTAACCATTCTTCTTCATTGCACATAGAAATCATATTGAGAACAGAATCTAAAACTAATGCACTTGTATATTTCATGCACATATGTGAACACAAATGTGCCTTGAAGTCTAGCTTATAAACACAGTGTCATGCAGTCATTCTGAGTTTGATAACAGACCTTGAAAATTTTTGAACTATTACATTTGAGAATTAGAAAATTAGTTGGCAAATACAATTATAGCTTCCTTTAGAATTAAATGAAACACTGGACTAAAGTATATACGGCACTATAAGCCAAATTATTTTCAAATATAAAGAAGTCCTTATGACATGGAATTTACTCAGCCTTTGTAGATGAATTAGGGCACTCTAAACAGTTATAGTTTTACACCTTAAATAGTGAATCTTTTTTCATAAAGGGAAGATCACCTGTCCTCTTGGTATTTTTCTAAATGTTTCCTAAAAAACGTTAAGGAAAACTCATCTGGAGCATGGATGTCACAAGAACCACAACCTGATGTTTTCATTTCAACAAGGTTAAGTTACCATTTATCCACTGTAAAACCATAAAATAAACAAAAAGTAAACAGAATTAGTAAAAATTAAAGACGATTTTTACCCAGAGTATTTGTTTAATTTACAAAACCTGAACATTGTGCAATAAATTTTACAGTATGTGAAAATTAGCACTGGAAATGAACATACACTCTTTCATGTGAACATACCCTGAAAGGATATTTGTCTGTCAAAAGAAGCATTGTCAGAACATGCTGCTTGCAAGAAGATTTAGTCAGTAAATCAGTAGATAAGAAACATATTTACTTCATTTTGGAACAGTTTTTAAAAGTATATGAAACCATAATAAACATCCCATGCCTGATGTTGCTCCTCCTGAAGTGACTAGTAAGTCATCCCTGTAGACAAACAACTGTGGATCAGGTTTCTTATTACCAGTGCTATTCCTTTCACCCACCTACGGCCAACAGATTTTACATTCCTTTTCACTAATTCTGCCTCTGTAGGGTATCTTTTACAGAATAAATTCTAACTGCGGTCCTAAAAAAATGACTGATATATTGTATTTTGGACTCAGTTGCAGCATTCTCTCTGGGGGGCAGACTCTGACCCACAGCAGAAAGAAATGTATATTTGCAGATAATCATTTTGCCACTTCTTATATCCAATTTGTTTTAAAAGTAAAACAAGAAGATAAGTAGGGAACTATATGCATATGAACTTGTCATGCTGCTAATGGCTTTTCTTCAGACAGGAAAATTTGGGTC
The DNA here is from genome assembly GCF_965638725.1 of Aptenodytes patagonicus. Lineage (NCBI taxonomy): Eukaryota > Metazoa > Chordata > Aves > Sphenisciformes > Spheniscidae > Aptenodytes > Aptenodytes patagonicus. The sequence goes on along the minus strand of NC_134951.1, from coordinate 33,711,329 downwards.
CTGTATCACATGACAGCTGTATGAGAGCTGGGAAAGCATTCTTAACTTCATCAAAAGCACTACATAAATATGTGGAAAGTCCACAGAATTAGAAATTGAATGTCCTCTTCACATCTACATCAAGGTAAGGTTGGGACATTACAAAGATTTGGAATGTGAGAAAGAAACCAAAGAAATGAGGGTGGCTGAAGGAAGCAGGAAGACATGGCAATCCAGATATAAACTGTCCCATTATGAGTAGCTAACATCAAAGTTCATTTGAGATCTACAGGAATGGGAATATCCTTGCTCAAATTTCCTGAAAGACCTGGTCCAGAAATTAAGTAAGTGGAGTTCAGTCTCAACTCAGCTTTCTCAGCAATATTTCCTTATCTTACTCCCTGGGACAGACTTCTAGCCATCCGGTAAATGTTTCACTAAAGGAACATTACCTACTCCTCCTTAAAGACTAAGCTGAACTTTTGTTTCAAAAAGATGTGAGTATGGACATAGGGTCAAAAGCAATTGAGCTTGGGTAGCGTAACAAGTTGTCATCTAGAAGCTACACTACAGTAACTGCGCATGTTAGTACCCTATACTTGTTCTAAAGTGACTTGCTAAATCACTTAATCCCCTTTAACTAAAAAAGAGAATATGGAGAGGGTTGTGAGTTGTAAGACATATGATCAATTTAGGGCTATACAGTGTTCATAAATCCTAGACCCTCTTTTCAGAGTTTCCCAATGGCTATTTCTAGTCTTCTCCAGTAGACTGTTACAAATACCATTCTCAGATGCTGAATAATACCCTTAGCATTATTATACAGTAAAACAAACAAACAAACAAAACCCCTTCCTAGTTTCTACCATTTTCTTTGCTGTTATGTTCACCCTTACACTGTCCTTTTGTGTGCTACGGTTGACTTTTTAGTTTTCCTGAAAAAGAATGGATGCCGAGTATTTACTATGAGTTGCCAACAGCTTGAGGCATTTGCCAGGAGGTTTATGCTGTTCATGGTGGGAGTTTCTTCCTCCTCTGTCTTCGGGTCCACTTGTGTTTCTCTTTATACATTTCCCTATCACAGCCTTCTTCCTTTTTACTGGTTCCTGGCTGAATCCCATCTGGAAGATCATCTGGTTTCTGAAGTTTTGAATTTTAGTGTATCCCAAATTACCCCAACCTAAGAAGTTAGACATATAGTTCTTGAGCATGTCTGAAGGGGATCAAGAAAGTAGGGAATTGGCATTTTATTATCCTATGTTACCTTTATGTATGTCTAGTCAGCATAATGATTGCTCTGAGAACAGCGCAAATCATGGTATTATGATTGTGATAGTTTAACACTTAGGTTGAAATGAAGACAATGAAATACAGCTATTTATAATAACCTACTGTTTAGAGCCTTTAGTGAGTAGGAGACATTGGCCATAGGTTCACTGAAACCTGAGAAGATTTAAATGCACTTTTGATTAATATGTCTAGTTATGAAGATATATATTATTTTCTGGGAAATGAAAGCTGTATACTGGGTAGAGGAAGCCAATGGACTCAAGTTTTCCTTTAAACTATGTGAGTATTCAGATCACTGAATTAATGGTTAAGAACAGCAACTACTTCTATTTTAAAACAATATAGTTACTCATCCAGTTTTGTTCTGAATGTAAATGGAATTTATTAGGAATATCATGTTATTGGGGTTCATGCTAATGCTAAAATCCATGACCTGTCTGACCCATCTTTCTCCTGCTTGTCTTCCTGTTTACTGTGCAAGGTGCAAAATTAATGTTTAAATTTATTCTCAAGCACCTAGCTATCACAGCAGGGAGCCTAGATACTTCACTCAAGGCTATGGATTTCACTCTAGTAGGAACAGAGATGCATATGCATTCCCCAGCTGTAAACTGGGCTAATTGTATTTCCTTGCCCCAGAAAGCTGCGTAGGTAAACATTTTGTGAAGTTGAGAGAGACCCATGTACTGCTGTAGTGGAGAACAGGTAAGTACTTTAGGTAGAATAAAGTTTTTATTATCCTTTCAATAAAGAACTTTCATATCATATTACAAATGCCCTGGTGGGCTGTCTAAGATAGTGAATCTAGGCAGTCATGAATCACCTTTTGAAGAAAAGGGTTATCTTGGTGTTGTCTATGTGAGAAATAAGCACTATGTATTGCTATTGATCATCCCTGTCCAACCTATGAATGGCACTAATGAGGTCTGGAAAGAGTCACCTCTGGCTCTAGCTAAAATAACTGTGCTAGTCTGTAGTTTTGTGAAAGGGATTATCCAGGAAAAGGAAGCATGTAGGGCTGTATCCACCCTTACTGTGTCCAGAGGAACACTAAATAAAATTTGGGAAAGCAATTTTGTCTGTACTAAGAATAGATAACTTTTTGTTTCTGTTTGCCTTGTGGTAAATCATTAGTCCTGCAGGGACCACCGCAATAAAAAAAAAAAGTGTTAGGTTGTTGTTTTTTTTGTTTAGTTTAGTTTTGGTTTGGTTTGGTTTTGTGCTTTTTGTCTGTTTGTTTGTTTGCTTTGGTGAGGGGTGGGGGTGTTTGGTTTTTTGTTTTGGTTTGGTTTGGGTTTTTTTCCTAAAGAGAACAGGCACAGTATGAGTTCCTGATTCCTGCACAGAGAAAAACAGTATACTAGCAGTTCACACACTGCAGAAAAAGAAAGACTGGAATCCAGAGACTGCCTTATGCTTCTAAAAATCATTGGATTAGAAGGCACAAAGTCTGCAATAGGAAAACATTCAGCTGAAGAGTTTTAGTACTTTAGCACCAGGATAAACCGGAGCACACAGTTTTAAGTTTCAAATAAAATAATTTAACAGCTAGGCTAATATGCAAAGCAGAGAAACAGCATATCATCAATAGATGTTTTTATAAAGAAAACAATAAAAAAAATCGTCATAGTCAAAGGGCAGACTTAGCTTGCTATGTGCGGAAAAGTCAACCAGATCCCTTTCTAACACTTTGGACTGGCTGAGCTAAGTGCAGACTTAAGCCGTTTCATGCTGTGTTTTGATGCCATAATAAATATGGTTTTAGAGTACCTACTACTGGATCAAAAGACTTCAGCCACATGACTATTTCACCAAGCAGGTTTATAAGCATTTGAAGGAATAACTTTTTTGTTTGTTGGCCTTACGTTACATAAAATATCACCTGTCTGTACCATTTTTTTTTTTAATGCTGCTTCAGGTGTCATCTGCTGACTTACAGCAAGCATAAACCTTGGTTAAAAGTATGAAGCCAGCATAAAATTCACATCATCTGCTCTGATTACCTGGACAGAAATACAGTCCTATGCTCCAAGCTGATCTGCAGTGCTTTGTGATCCAGCAATAGATGTAGTATGAAATTATTACGAAATGACATAACACAGATAACTACAGGACCACACCTTCATAGATCTGCCTCTTTTAAATCCTATTCTCAGGTGTGGATTCAGGAACATATTTTCTCTGGCAGCTCAGAAAGTAAAAAAGCCATGCATCCTGACACCATAGTTCACTGTCTTGTCAGATGAGCTAAGGTTTTTGGGGCTATATTATAAATGGGATCACTGAAGTGACCTGGGTTAGGTTAAAAAAAAAATCCTCTTTACTGTCGTCGCTGTTGTTAAGCTCATTTTTTTTAAATCCAGTGAACCCATTTGCAATATTCTCTGCATACAGCTGCATCAGAACAGACTGAGAAAACAGCATACTGCTGTGTAGGCTAAGAATAAATAACTGGGGGAGAGGAGGGAGCAGAAAGTTCTTACGGCTTTTGCCACTAGAGGAAAGCATCAGTGAACACCACCTTAGGCTCTTAATTCAGGTTTATGGATTTCAATTCCTAAGCTGGATGTCTAACTTTCAGACTCTCCAGCACTTAACATGATATATGTCCAAGTCCTTTAACTTCTTTATTGTCTCTAACCCTTGTTCCCTGTATCTGTAACATAATTTTTAATGGTTGCCCTGCCTATGCTTAGCTGCCTGTGGTATCTATGGAGAGAGGAAGTTTATAAGGAAATACCTTAGATACCCACTTACGATAACAAAGGTTTCAAAAGTGTCAGAACATGCTATATATTTTCACAGAAATGTGTACAAAAGAAGGTAGAGTTCTTCCTTTGTTTATTTGTTCTGTAAATAGATCCCTTTTAAAGACAATTTCATCATAGGGTGGAACTGCTAATTCATTCCTCTACTACCATTATTCAAGTACCAAAGCTGAAACATACGAATACATGTTACTTCAGGTTTAAATGTGATATTTTTGAAGTTATTTTTTTGGTAAGTTGTTTAGGAATTCAGTGTACTCCAACTCTGTAATAGTGATTGAGCAACTGTTTACACTTCAGACTGACATATTTTAGTATACTGCATATCTTTTTATTAACAATTAAAGTTAGAACCTTAGGCAAGATAGCTAATATGCTATTATTGTTATTTAGTATAATAAATCAGTGTGCTCGTTGTTTGCATTAAGGTATAAGAAAGATGTAGATAATTTTTCAAAATGTATGTCATCCATTCTTTAATAGTGTGCCTACTGAAAAGACTCCTGAAATTTTGTACCAGGTGCTAGTTTCAGTCCCACTAAAGAGTGACATTGTCTTTATCTTTGTATTATCTTCATGGTAAAGAAGGTTTAGCAGTAAGTATTGAGGTCACCTCTTCATCACACCAGTCTAACCAATTCTATGACAATTTACAGTATTTTCATTAGAGAAGAAGGGATGGTGGGTTTGAATCCCTTCAGACACAAGAGGGGCTTGAGCTCTTGTGCACCTCATCCTAAACAGGCACTCTAAGCACTGGGAAAACAGGGTACTGTGGCCACTGCCACATTAAAAATATAGGCATGTACAGCTTTTGAAAAATTATAAACTCCACTTAGGGAATTATAGACCTTTACCACGGACAAGATCATTACTGTCACTTGAATAGACTGAGGCACCTATGTGCTGAAAAGAAGTGGTCTTCAAGCTTTTTCTGCTGGCTAGCTCTAAGCAGTTTTCTGTTCTGAATGCCAGGTGAGTTTTAGTGCACCATGCCCTCCCACTTCTGACGTACTTGTTTTACAAATTTAAATCCATATCTGCAATTTAACAGAAGGGGAGTCTTTAAAGGAATTGTAATAGACCCCAGATGGTAAGACAGAAGAGATGGCAATCTCTCCTGGCATCCACAGGTTTCTAAATTAACTCTAGACAGTTTTCCCCTTGTTTAGTGTTTTAAGCTAATAGTTTCTGCCTTTTCAAGCATATTAAAAATTACATCTAATTTTTCTAATTCTTCTTTTCTAATTCTAATTTTTATTTTATTTTTGGTTTTAGTTATAGACTGGGTTGGAGTATATGACTGCCTGAAGAGAAGTGGTGTATTATTCAGCTATATGGCAAATTCCCATTTAGAGTTTGAGGGTTTAGTTAGACACATTTTTTTATCCATTGTTTTATTAAGTATATATTTAAGGAAATATTTGCATAGAGGCTTGGAGGCTCAGGATAACCTGTTCCCACATTTCCTCCATAATTTTAAAGAAAGAACCTGCTCACATGTGAAAAGCAACTTGAGAAATTCTTCTTTAAATCTCTTAAAACTCCCTCTAATATCAAGCCTACCTACTCCTGTAGGTAGAACAGAACCAGACAGACAGCAAGCTGTGATTATTCCTTCCTCTTCATATTTTGTTCTCTTTTTATTAACTTCCATAGTCCTGTTATTCCCTCTATCTGACCCCTACTCCTATTAGAAAAGACAAAAGAACAAGAAAGGATTCAGTTACCAAAGCTCTGCCAATCATCACTGTTTTCATTTACTTGGAAATTGTATCTCCATTCCCAACCCTCAAGCTCCTTGTGCCTTTCAGTTCATAAGCTCTGCTGGGCGAGAGCTATTTATCTGTACTTGTACAGCATGCAGCACTATCCTCACTGGGGCCTTTGGGTGCTACCATCCTACAGCAATCACGTTCATTAGTAACAACAAAGAAAAGCTATGTTTGAAAAATTAAAGGAATGTGCAGTGCAGGTCAGGCCTGGGTCTCCGAGTCATCCTTTCTGTTGAAGGTAGGTAGTTTTCACTTTAGAGATTTGGAATAGTTTTTGAACTTTTGGGTGCTGAAGGGGCTCACTCCAATGATCCAAACACCTCTACTTTTCAACACAGTTTTTTTTTTTTTAAACATCAATAATTTAGCAAAAAAGAAAAGCAATATTTTACCATCTCTTCTTCACTGGGGCTTCTTATACTTTCTTTAAAAATCTCCACTTTCTAACCTTTAACTCACAGTAACACGCAACTCAAAGATGCTGCACAGGCATTTTGATACATATTCAGATCAGCAAACTTAGCTGACAAAAATTTGGAGTGCAGTGCTCAGGTAGTTAACAGGATGCAGAAGGCTGACTTGGCCCCAGCTACATCAAGGTGTGATGCTATCAGTGAATAAATTCTAAAGCAAAACAGAAGACGTTGGCCTCAACAGCCTCAACAGAAAATCATATCAAAACAGAGACAAAAAAAAAAAGACACTTTAAAATTAGCTAGGTGAAACTTAAAGGTTGTTCAGTAGGTGGCCTACCAAATAATTTAGGCAGGAGGGAAATGGTTTAGGCAGGAGGCAAAGAGGAAGTGTTACGTTTTCATGCTAAAACCACTCTTAAAGGTATCTCTAGTTCTGGTTTCGGTTTCCCAGAGCTATCTATGCATATCACATAAGGCATTTGTACTTAAAGAAACCCCAACAAAAACAACAAGCAGAGCACATGCTCAGCACGTTTCCCACATTCTGGGGTACTGCCCTCCTAGTTCCATAGTCCTGCTATTCCCTCTATCTGACCCTTACTCCTATTAGAAAAGACAAAAGAACAAGAAAGGATTCAGTTACCAAAGCTCTGCCAATCATCACTGTTTTCATTTACTCGGAAATTGTATCTCCATTCCCAACCTTCAAGCTCCTTGTGCCTTTCAGTTCATAAGCTAGAGTCCACAGCAGGGCTCTCCACAACTGAATAATGATCATTTAGGTGACTATGTTCAGGACAGATTTTGGTGTTCTGAATCTGAAGTGGATGGAAAATCTTGCAGTTTGACAAGATGTTCACAAACACCTCTGTGTTTTCTGTTGACTGTGTCCAAGTAGCTCCTCTCAATATTGGGAAATGAACCTTCACATCAGTACTGTGTTATTCGACTAAATCATGCAACATACTGCATATTCATGTTAAATATCACACTGGTTCATGAGACTAATGCATGAAGGCTTGTGTCAACTCCACCAAATCATATTGAGAGTTGTAGTATTTCTGCCCTTATGTTCTTTATAGAAAGGACAATCAGTTGAGTGCTCTGAAATGGTGCACAAAGCAGGTGTCTTTAGAGGCTTGGAAACAAAAGGAGGCAGTCTGAATTGTGCCTGCAATTATAATTTTTAAAAATGTTTGGTGATGGAAAATCTCCTGCTTCTGCTGGTTGTTTATTTCAGCAATTAATTATCCTCACTGTTAAAAATCTATGTTTTCTCTGTATTTGAATTTGTCTGGCATCAGTTTCCAGCCCTTGATTCTTGCTACACTTTTCTCTCTTTCATTAATAAAAGCTTTAGTGCTTTCTACCCATGAAAGTACTTATGCACTATAATTAGACCTGTCAGGGAAATTGTTTAATTATCCCACAAAAGCTTTTGTCATTTTGAAAAATTCAGGAGAATAATTTCATGAAAGAGTCTGAAAGGTAAACCAAAACTAAATACAATTGCACTTTACAATGTAAGAAACAATATTGAAATATTTTGTGTAGATTTTGATTGCTGGATTTTTTTAGATTTTTTTTGTTCATGATATTTCTAAATCTTATGCTCATTAAACAAAACTGATCAGGCTCTTTTAATTTTCTCAACCTCAAGGATTTTCCTCCACCCCCTGAATTGTAATTCTTTTTATTCATGGCCTTGCTTAGTGACAGCACAAGGTTTTTCAATTTTTTTGCTACTGATCTTAAAAGGGTTTTCATTTCACTCAGAAGTGCTGTACATGGGCAAAAAGACCCACTTTCTAAATGCTGCTTTCTCATCAATATGTTAAAGAATTAAATTAATCTTTTCCTCATAGCATTAGTTTTGGAGTTCATACTGAGTGTCGTCTTTTAGTCTGTCCTCTGTTCCCTGTCTTTTTTGTCTTATTAGATTTCCAAATCCTTTTTACAATCTCTCCTTTGCACCAAGCAATCCTTCTGTTTTGTAACAGGAATACACATTTTTAAACTTACATTAGGACATCACAGTCAGACAGTACTGTTTTGATGAGTTTTTCCCAAGTAAGCCGCATGTGACCTATAGTCACAGTCTCCTTATCCTTTATATTAATTCCCCCATAGCCTTTTAGATCTGCTATCCTTGTTATACCTCTTCACTTTGTCGCACAGAGACCATACTTTTTTTTTTTTTAATGTTAGTCTTCTTTTGCTCTAATCCTGTGGACCAGCTGGCTAAAAGCCTCCCTAATATGCTTCAGTGATTCTCCTAGGAAGACCTTACCATGATTTGTCTTTCTTGTCAGATACAGTCTCAGACAATTCCCTTCAGACAAATACTGATTTATATCAAAACATCAGAATTTACCACAGGATTTTCACTGACTTTAAGTTGTTTGCCATTCTCAGTAAAATTTTATTTATGTATATCAGAGAAAACGGGAAGGACAGGCTCTAGCAGAAGAACAAAAGTCCATTTTACATCTCTCTCATTATTAGAATACTTTGTGTAGCAGATTTAATGATCTTCATGCTTTTAACATGGTTTTCTGTCATCTGAATCAGATTCTGACATCAGAACATGCTATTACTTGAACCTTTAACAAGAGATCATTTGTGTTTAAGAAAGAAATGTGGAAAGGATTGTGAGTCACCTATTTAGAATTTTTTGTTATTCTTCTCCTGGATTCACACATCAATTTACCTCCTATTACCAAGTTTAACTGTAAATAACAATCTAATGCAGCAACAATCTAATGTAAGTAGCAAACAAATATATTCATTAAAGCAGAGAGCAACAGAATTTACATATTTAAGAATAAAATCTAGAGAAGCTTATGAAGATGACTGAACCACCTAAGTGATGGTAAGAAAACAGCTAGTTTTTCATATTTCCCTTAGGGTTCTCCTTCCTGTCATGTCTGTACAACTTAGGTATGTACAGTTTCACTTAACTGATGCAGCCGTACTAGTAAACTTACATTATTTAAATCTTGCACTATTATCTGTCTTTCCCTGCAAATGATCATTCCAAATATATATTTTTTTTAAATTCAGAGGAGTTCACATCAAACTATTCATCCAGTCCCAAATGTGAATATTAATAAATTACATCTATTAAAAGTTGGGCCTCTACTCACAGAAAAATTGATTTTTCTTGCACACTACATGACTACATAGGCATTTCACTGTACAGTGCAAGACCACATTCCTGACTCTCTGAGAAAACTAGATGAGCAAATGATCCTTTTACCGGTGTTTTGCTGGTAGGAGGCTATTAAAAAGCTCTGATAAAAATTGTCTCACACACAGACCTTATGAGGGGTGGTTGCAAGGAAGCCTCCATCAAAAAATGGAAGAGCACAAGACCATGGGTGTGGGTCTTTTCTCCCAAGTAACAAGCGATAGAATGAGAGGAAATGGCCTCAAGTTACGCCAGGGGAGGTTTAGACTGGATATTAGGAAAAATTTCTTCACTGAAAGGGTTGTCAGGCATTGGAACAGGCTGCCCAAGGAAGTGGTGGAGTCACCATCCCTGGAGGTATTTAAAAGACGTGTAGATGTGGTGCTTAGGGACATGGTTTAGTGGTGGACTTGGCAGTGTTAGGTTAACGGTTGGATCATAGAATCATAGAATCATAGAATCATTGAGGTTGGAAAAGACCTCTAAGATCATCGAGTCCAACCGTCAACCCAACACCACCATGCCCACTAAACCATGTCCCTAAGCGCCTCATCTACACGTCTTTTAAATACCTCCAGGGATAGTGACTCCACCACTTCCCTGGGCAGCCTCGTCCAATGTTTAACCACTCTTTCAGGAAAGACATTTTTCCTCACGTCCAATCTAAACCTCCCCTGGCGCAACTTGAGGCCATTTCCTCTCGTCCTATCGCTAGTTACTTGGGAGAAGAGACCGACACCTACCTTGCTACAACCTCCTTTCAGGTAGTTGTGGAGAGTAATGAGGTCTCCCCTCAGCCTCCTCTTCTCCTTTCTTCATATTATAATAATATGGTAGCCACTGTTAGAAAACCACAACAGCTAAACAACCCCAGTTCCCTCAGCCACTCCTCAGAAGACTTGTTCTCCAGACCCTTCACCAGCCTTGTTGCCCTTCTCTGGACACGCTCCAGCACCTCAACGTCCTTCTTGTAGTGAGGGGCCCAAAACTGAACACAGTGTTTGAGGTGCGGCCTCACCAGTGCCAAGTACAGGGGCATGATCACCTGCTGGCACCCTACTCCTGCTGGTCACAGTAGTTCTGATACAGGCCAGGATGCCATTGGCCTTCTTGGCCACCTGGGCACACTGCCGGCTCATGTTCAGCCAGCTGTCGACCAGCACCCCCAGGTCCTTTTCCAACAGGCAGCTTCCCAGCCACTCTTCCCCAAGCCTGTAGCGCTGCATGGGGTTGTTGTGGCCCAAGTGCAGGACCCGGCACTTGGCCTTGTTGAACCTCATACAGTTGGCCTGGGCCCATCGATCCAGCCTGTCCAGGTCCCTCTGCAGAGCCTTCCTACCCTCGAGCAGATCAACACTCCCACCCAACTTGGTGTCGTCTGCAAACTTACTGAGGGTGCACTCAATCCCCTCATCCAGATCATCATTGATAAAGATATTGAACAAGACCGGCACCAAAATATCTATGTGACAGTCCAAGTGACAACACCAAAGCTGCCAGCCCAGATGCCTGAGAATTCTGCCAGGGAGCCAAAAGCATTTTCTGAGGAAAAAATATGTGCACAGTTTGATATCTCTGCTGCAAAAGATAAGGAGGATGAGCACTATCATCAGCTGAGAATAGTGTATGGCCTATCCCCAAAAAGGGTATATATATTTTTTTATGAAAATAAATCAATTATATAAAATTATATCAATTATATAAAAATATATCAAATATATAAAAATATATCAAAATTATATCAATTATATAAAATTATATAAATCAATAATAAATAATAAATAAAATTATATAAATCAATAATAAATCAATTGAAAAATTGACAGAAAAAACTGGTGGGAAAACACTGAAAATAATGACACCCCCACACTCCCACCGCCTGCCTTGAGTAATATGTTAAACTGCCTCAGTATTGTTTTTTTTCTAGTAGTCAGTCACCATGAGCACAAGTATGTTTGGGCAAGGAAGCATCATATACATAGTAAGTGAAGAGTTGTATGCTAAGTGTTTTTCTTTGTTTCACTCTAAATCATGCCCAACATTACTTTACACAGTAACATTTATTATTTGATTTCTTGTATCTTAATTATACCAAAGTATAAAACACACAAAGAAGTAAAAAGACAGTCTCAGAATAAAGCTTTTGAAGTGATAATGCTCACGTGTCAATTCAAAAACTACTTTCTCTTACTGTTAACATAATGACCCCTCTTCAACCAAAAAGTCAATATGGTGTTCCTTTATTGTCAGAATAATTGGCTAGTCAGTGCAATTATTTCTTGTACATCTAGTGCTATAATGGCAATTTAAAATGAAAACATACTTTTTCCATTGAGATTTAGAATAAGTGGGAGATTTTAGGATAATCAAATGCCAATGGAATTATTTCAGTTCCATTCTGATTTATTATATCTATTAAAGCAGAAGGTAAAGCATAATAAAGCTATCTGCTTGGTATGCCCAGGAGCTATTTTTCAACACTAAATAACAACCATCTTAATTCTTTTCACCTGTAAAAATCAGAGGTTTAGAAGAAACGCTTGAAATCTGAAAATAATCTTTTCAATATAATAATGTTACCTTTTTTCTTCATAGACTTTCTAAACCAATAGAAAATATTTTTTAGTATTCTTTGCCTATGGAATTATTTTACTGATTATCACCTATTTTTTAAAGGAGCTGACACTATGTGTGAAATCATGGGAAAAAAGCCAGGTCATAAACTTAAGAAAAACTGGCATCATGGTGGAAATAGGAAACTGACCTTTTATAGCAGCACTAATGAGAATTACTCTAATAATTACTGTAACCCCATCTATGAAAACAAATGCTCACAGACAATACATGTTTTAGAACATTTAGACACATCTTACAGTATGCATTAATGCCAGAGATTATTCAAAATCCTTAGTGTTTTAGTGGGTTGATTAGGTTTTTTGATATCTTCATATTAATTCTCTGTGAAATGACAAAGCCAGTTAGTGGAGGGTTTGTACTCTGAAAAGTATTAAAGTGAGACAATGGATAAAAGAACACTTGAGTGTTTGTCATACAGGAAAATGTGCAAATATTTTAGCTCAGGGATTCAATAATACACACAGCTTGATATTTTAGAAGTTGTGCAAAAATCATTTCATCATGTTGAATGAACTCTTCAAGAGACCCAAGAAGGAGTATTAATCCATCACTGTTCTCTGTAACAGAAAAATCAGTTGTTATTCTTCATGCTGCACAATAATGATTGCTCTTGTTTTACTTATTTGAAGTGAGACTGTTATTGTGGAAACCATAGAAATCCAAGGAAGTTTCAACGGTTGCAAACATTTTGCAAATAAGGCAGAAAACCTTGGAGAGACCATTCAGTATGCTGCGTGGTATGGAAGTTAGCATTAAAGAAGTGATGGCAAAGCAGACACAGCAGTAACACAAAACTAGGTGCAGTATAGTACTTCCAGAACTATGTGGAAAGTAAGACCATGTGTTTTAGTTTGAGGATTCTCTAATGTCAAATAAGATTTGAAAGCACACAAAAGCATTTTCTTCAGTAGTGAAATAACAGGATCTTTCTCTTTCAGCCAACTACCTATTTTTTTCTAAATTTTCAAGAATTTAATATCTATCCAGACTATTAAAACAACCTGAGCAGATTAAAATGTACTAGGATGATGTCTGAAAGACAGATACACACATAAAAAAGTTTTTAATTCTGTGTAGGTGTTTACAGATGCATAGGAGTCTAACATGCTGTCATAGTCAAGAGAGATTTAGTCAATAAACTCAGTGGAGTCCAGACAGTATTTCAGCTGACCCTCAAGTACACAGGGATTCATTTGCCCATGTGTAGGTGTCTAGTATCATTTCAAATCCTTTAGGCATGTTGCCTGGCCTTTGGTAGAACCTTAGAAGGGCATGAGTCTCTCACAGGCCCTGTGTCATATCTGACAGTCCTATGTGATGTCTCAGGCAGTCTAGGGTAGCTCAAATGGCATTAGACATCACTGTGTGAGCAACTGAACCAAGCTTTTAGAGGCTACGCAGCTGAATAGATCTCCAGACTTGTTGACTTGTTGATTGTGCTGACTAGGTCTCCTGTGCTGTCTTCAGCTGTTCACCCTTCCAGGTCTAGTGACATTTAAGATGGCATAGAATTCCTTGTCTAGCCTCCAGCTGTGACCCTGGGATAGCACAGGTCTTCCATTGTATCACACTGTCCCATGTGTATGTCTTTGATAAAGAAGGGCATCTAAAATGGCGCTGAATACTTACATGCAGGCAACTCCATTGAGACCCACTGACTATAACAGAAGCCCAGTTACCTATGGCATATATAGGCACCTAGACATCAAGACACCTTAATTTGTGTGTATAAATCTAAAATCTGAGTTCTCACCAGAAATACATATACATGCAGATTGTGTAGTGAGGTGAGACCCATTTTCTTGGGGTATCAACCAGACTTCATCAATATGGATTCTAAGAATTTGCTAGCTCTATACTTGTAACAATAATATCACAAGAAATTTTGCTGCAGGAAAAAAAGCAAACAAATAAACAAACAAAGCCAGCAACATACTAACAAGTTATTTCACTTATATATGATCTGTATTCTTATTGTTTAGTACATACAGAACACAGAATGGACATTATTTACTTGCTGAAATTTTCCAGGCAAATAGGTACGGTAACGCATCTGCATAACAACAGAGCTAAATAATGATAAGAATAATCAAGAGGCCAAGATATTTTATATTTTCCTTTAGAGACTTCTGGAGCAGAAGTCTGACCACCTCACAGGGAAATTTTTAGTATGAAGTTCCACAAGATTTTTAGCGATTAATAAAATCAATATTTTGTTTCAAAAAAAAGTTGTCCTAGGTCTGAATGCATAAAATACCTGAACATTTCTTGATTGTGCTAGCCAGATTACTACTATTGTCTACTGTTAAATGAGGCTATGGTATTTGTTGCCAAATGTCACACTTTCTGACTGAAGGCCTTACAGAGAAATTCAAGCAGGGTTTAAGTAATAAAAGATGTGACAAGTGCCTACAAAGAACCAGGAACCATAATTACAGCAGGAACCAGAATGCTACTGAGTTATATAAGGATGATATTTCACAAAAATCTTTTCTGAGCAGAATAGGAACATGGGGAGAAATAAAAATGTAAAACACATTGACACAGACCAAAGTACAGAAATTAAGTAGAGCAACACAAGCCAGTTAATGTAAGAAAATCAATACAAACTCACAGTTTCATATTAATTGGATCCCTGCCACCTCATAATGATTCATCATCATCTTCATCAAAGCTGAAATATTTTCTAGTTGTCACAAGTTTGATGGTAGAAAGTTAATCAAGCAACATGAATAAATCACCATGTCATTTTTAATACTAGTCTGATTCTCATAGTTAAAGATCCAGGATAGAAGTCCAAAGGCATCTGTTGCTGATGACATACACACCATTCAAGTGTATTCCGGAAGTCCTGCATTAATTTAAAAGGCAGCAGTGAGAATTATTCTTCTTGAGAAAGTGATCTGGATATTGATGGTGACACTAATGAGACAAAACCTCAGAACAGTGCCATTCAGTTCAGGGAAACAGAAAACTAGGAAAAAATCAAACCAAAAGAAGTCATATTAAAGTGATCACTTTATATGTTTCCTGAGTATTTTGGATTCTGTATTGCACTTTTTTACATCCGTATATTAATCCAAATTATGAAGGTTTAAGATGTTACTTTCTGTTTACTGTCTCTCACCAGCACATAGGTGCTGCTCAGTAACTTAGTCACTGTCCTCTTAGTATAAGAATAAAAATAGCCATAGAACAGACAATTTCTCTTTCATCTAACTTTTATTCAAGTATGTAGTGACTTGCGCAAGCCTGTGCCATAAAACAGAAGTAATATGGAAATTACAAATCACTGCATTTATTTTTATAATATCCTGTGTTATTTAAGAATTGAATAAATGTCTTACTGTACTTAGTAGATCTACTACTTCTCCTTTTCTGTAAAAACATACTCAAGCAATATATGTGTGAACAAATGGGAGAAGATATATTAGTATAACTATGATAGAGCAGCTGATATTGGAAAGATGTATTTAAGAATGACAGCATATAATGGGGGATAAATCAAAGGAGGGGAACACAGAACTTTTAAATAATAACACTAAGACTTAAAGAGGAGGAATTTCAGGTACTGCAAGATATCTGGTGACAGTTTATCTTACCTCTGCTTCAAGCAGCTAACAAAGGTGCTTGAGATAGAAATAAAGTCATCTTCAGTTTCTTCATGGTCCTTTATTTGTTTCAGAATTACTCAGTTCAGTGCATACAGTTAGGCAGGATTCATCCAGGCCTTTGAGTGCAATCAAACTAATCTAATGTTGGAATCTTAAAAACTCAATTTTTAGGAATACTGTTGGGTGGAACTTTTACTGATAGTTTCCCTGAAAAAGGTAACAGTGGATTTGAAAATACACATTGGAATCTATTTAAATTCAATATGTGTCTGAAATAAATGCTATCTGAACACCAGCTAATGAAAAAAGATGCTTGCAGAATCTTTCATTTACTTTCCCTTATTGCAATATTCTTTACATCTTCATGGAAAATCAAAATTCCATTCTCAAGAACTCTAAGATTATTTCTTGTTGCAATGAAGAGTAATACTTGAATGTGCCAAATTACTCTCTGAAGGAACATTCTAGAAAAATATGCAAATGATTTCTGATAACATGATCTGACAGTGCTTTGTTGTAGTTTTGTATTGCTTGCTTTCTTTCTGATTCTCAATATTTTTTATAAAACATGAATTTTTTTTGGTTGTTTGTTTGTTTTTGGTTTTGTTTTTAAGGAGAAAACAGGTTTTTATTGTACAATGTCAGAATGGATGTTTTGATATTTCCAGTATCCGGGTGGAAGCCTGAGCTATTTGGTTCTGACCTATTGCAGAGAAAAAAGAAGACTTGCTGAACCTTCAGTACCTGTTGGATGCGTGACATACACTATGCACAGTCTAGTTCTTAAAAAATGACTTATTTTTGTAGGGAATAATTTTTACTGTGGGATCATAATGTCCAAGTTTCTGTTAGCTTAACTATTTTTCCTGAACTTTGTTCTAGGTGTAGATCTAAACATCTGTGATGTAAGTTGAATTTCAGCTACTCTTGAAAACTATATGGTTTATTAGAATGCACATTTAATGTTTAACTTCATGAACCTACTTAGGATGAGTTCTGACAATCATATACACTGAAGAATTATATATTTAGAGAAACCATGCTCAATGAAGATTGTTATTTCAATCACCCAGCTCGACTGTAAGTCATTGACATACACAATTGATTATATACATCAGTTGTAAATTATTTATATTTAAGTGAGTAATCCCATTGGTTTGGGATATTGCATCTATAGCTAAAAGCTTTTTTTAGAGGTTTGGGATTTTTTTAAATTTTAATTAAATTAAGTTAACATTTTGCTCTGAGGAACCGGCCAAAGCACAAAGCAATATAATACCCACCATTAGCTCCAGTTTGTTAATCTGCATTTCAATCTCCAGGCAGAGTGGGGATTAAGAGGCAAACAAAACAAAAATATCTAACTAGTTCTAATTCAGCAAAAACAGTATTAGTTCTATAGTAATGTAAAGAATGCACCACCTGCCTTTAACATTCCAATGTTAAGCCATTCTACAGGATTTCTGAATCAAAACAAACTTTGTGACCCATCTATTCTTATTTTCCAAAAAGTCATGACACAGAACATATACATTTCATCAATACGTTTGTAACTTTGTCTAGTTTTCTGATATCTTGTTCAAAGCACTATGTAACCTGTTGTATCAAGATTTTTTTAATTGTGGCTTAGACTTCTGTATTTTTTGATTGGAAAGCAGTCAATGCTCATTTTGGATGGACAGAGAATCACAAATGGTTATAGTCTAAATACCATGCTCTTCTAAGCTCATTTGACTGCAAAAGGAATTAAATTGGCCTTTGGTAATGCTGATCAGCTGGTTTCCGTGACCTTTCAACATATCCTGTTTGGAGTTAAGATGGAAAAAAAAAAAAATTCAAATGTGTAATGAGAACTGGCATATTATGACATTTAATAACTGAATAGAGAACAATGTAAAAAGTTTGATGATAATTAAAGCCAAAGTTTTGTTCATTTGACTGAGTTCTACAGATTTTTAAGTCAATGTTAAAAATTCTTTGCAAAACATATTTCCCATTAGACCAAGAGAATTTATATTAAAAATAATCATATTTATAGCTTTGAATAACATCACAGAATTTGACTTTGTAGACAGAGATTTGTGTTTGTCATCTTCAGTTCTGGGAAATACCTGCTCCTTTCTTAATTACAGACATTAAAGAAACAAGTCACTTCCATTTCCCAGGCCAATAAACAAACAATTATTATTAATTTAAATTGCTTAATTAACTATTATGTATCTGAAATAACAAGGCAAAATAGATACTGTATAATCAATGCACATGAAAACATAAAAAATACATGGCATAATGCTGAAATGTAAATAAGCATCTCTTTCTAGTTTTAGATAGGTTATCAGTAACTCTTCTCAGCCAAAAATTTATCAATGACTAGTCACGTCAATATTTAGAGAAAGTGAACACAAAACAGGCTCAAGTGTAGCTGAAATGAATTTATCTGTTTTACTTGCATGAATATTCATGAACTTTGATTGTCAGTGTTCGGAGAATTCTGTTAGTTAGAAAATGTATATGATGACCTTTGGGGATCTCTGTTCATAATGCAGGCCATCAGATGAATTGCTTCAAGCTGGGCCATAGGAATTTAAAACTTGCAAGACATCCTAATCTAAAAATCCATGAAGATTACTATGCTAATAGAGTATAGTATGAGCGAAGTGTATTATCACTATTAGTGTCAATACCAAAGTCAGTTAAGAAATGGAGGCTCCAGAAATCATACACGCCTAAGTACCAAACATTGGAAAACAGAAAGGAGTAAAATGAAGCAATCTGTCACAGTGAGGGCTCTTCCCCATTCCCTGACAAAGTAATACTGAAATGGGGCTACACAATAGTCTAACAGGGAGTTCAGCTGGTCCCATGGTATGAAGTGTCTGATACAAAAAGTCACAGTATTGGTCATTTTTGGAAGATTTTATGATTGAATTGGTAGAACATCTTTAAATATTTATGTTAAAAGAAACTGGAATGGAAGGTATGAACTGTAAGTGCATACCAAAGGTATGCAAGAACCTTCTAAGAAGCTAGGACATGCTACATTAACTTAATCTTTTTATGAAGACAGACAAATAATTTCAGTTCAAATAAAAAAGATTGCTTGCCAGCTTTGGGTGTGTTTTGATAACAGGAGTAGAGATACATATTACTGTTCACTTTATTTTTACCCATCTTCACAGATCTTTCTGAATATTCATTGTTATCACTAGTGTAGTAGTTTTCCCTGCAGTTAAGTGAAAATGGATTTTTAACGCCCTATAAAAACCTTTCCTAAAAATAAATTTTAAAAAAGGATGTAAATTTCACATAGCTTTTTGTCAAAACTTGGCATCCTTAATTCTTGTTACACTTAATTCCAATATATAAAAGTAAGTGAGTACCATTGTAATGATTGTAACCTTATCTTATTATTAAAGAAATGTGGTATAAAAAAGAAAAGAAATCTAAGGATAGTATAGATACTTCTCAGTTGTTTACCTGACATTTACTTGAAATTCCCAACTTGGAGGTAATTTCCAAGCCTAGCACCACACTGCCCTGACATGAGGAGAGAACAATATGAACTTTGCCCAGGATTATTAGACCCTTTCCTCAATCAAAATGGATAAGGAAAATGTTAAGCATGAGATGCAATACCGGGAAAGAAAGAGAGGTCTGAGAGAGAAGATATCTATAGCATACTAAAGTTATCATGCTTTTTAGAAGCCTGCACTATTCCACTCTTTTAAGTTACAGCTTTCAAAGTCTTCCCTTAGTCACTCACATTTAAAGGATAAATCTTATGAAGTTTCCAAAGATAAAAATACTTTGGGCCTAATTTTCTAATGTGCTGATACCCACAGCTGCCTGTGAAATCAGTGGAGGTTTTGGGTGTTCAAGACCTTTGAAAATAGGGCCACTTATTTTTAATTAAAAGGCAGAGGAAGAAATACAGGGGAAGAAGACATGTATAACTATGTCTAGGCAGTTGGAGTTCTGTGACCTCTGCTTTTTACCCTTCTTATAATTGTCGTGCTGTTACCTTGTGCTCTCCTCATCTGTTTCTTGTATCCACCCAGTTTTACAGTTCTACTCTTAGTTCATAACTTTTGGAGCAAGGAATATATTTTAATGACAATGATATACAGGACATAGCACAAACAGGCTTTGATATCTTGCCAAATACTTTCAGTCTTTCCATAATATCAATTAATAGCAATAATAATCAGACAAAGATTTCATCACTTTGAAATCTGAAGCGTTTTCCACAGGTACTGAGCAAAACAAAAAAGATCTCCACAGATTCAGAAGAGCAAAAGGATCTCTGTGTTGGTGTTGATTCCAGACAATACATAATATAGACTGTCATCCAGTGACGCTTGCATCACGACAGTTTAATTATAAGAGCTGGTAAAAATTGCTGCTGCTAGAATGGGCTTTTTAAAAGTGGTAGACTTTATAGATATGACTCTATACTTTCTCTGTTTGTATTCATTCTTTTTATTAAATACACAGCTTTTTTTATATGTACTTGTTTTCTGAAAAAAATGTTAGATGTAATTTTCAAATATTACTGGTTGCCTCTTGACACAATTTCATTTCTGTTAGATTATTCCTTGGATAGGTATGACAAGCATGGAACTATTTTTATGTAATTTAGCTTGCATTTCACGTTGATAGGTGAAATATCCTGTAGGCAGAAACATTGTATTGTGAAATCCTGCCCTCAGCTTTTTGGACTTGCTTTTTTAATTTTGGCTTGCACATTTTTTATTCTATATCTAAAAGTCACGCACTATGTATAGGGCCTTAGATCCTACTGCATTTTTTTCTGTTTGTGAAGTTCATAATAATAGCTGTTGTGTTGCCAAGTATATCCGATGTTACATTACAATTTATAAAATACTTAATGAAATAAAGTAGTTGTATATACATTCACCAAGTCTTTCTCGGTAAAACAGGCTAAAAGGCTTGAAGTCATGTAATTACAGTCAATAGATAATTTGAAAGTCATGAAAAATTAAGAAGAGAGAGAAATAAAAAAAGAAGTGAAAAAACCCAAAAGGAGTAGAAAGCAGTCTAAGAAAAGCCTGAGGCATCTGAAGACAGTCATTACTGATGCAAGACAAGGGGTATACTAAAGATAGGTAATGTCAAGTGGGAACTATAATGAGCCAGCATTACAGCATGGCTGCCTGCCTCCTAACAGCCAAATAAACTACTGTAGACCTGTTTAAGCTTTTTATTTTGCTGATGGTTATCTTTGGCAAGAACATAAGATTCCTCTTATATACACATGTGATAAAGTAGGGTATTCTCTGCCAAAATTCTGGGAGCAACCATCATTAATGCTAAATGGTTCTTGTAGGAAATGAGAAGAAAAAGATAGGGTGAAGGGAAAATCCCCAATGCATAATGGTTTATTAATAACCACAGGAATTTCTTACATCTGGAATTATCAGCACAGGAAGTTAAAGCATATCAGCCAGCATAAACATCCTTTGTTAAATTAAGAATTTATGGATGAAAGAAGAAGAGGAATAATTGTGTTTCTTAATTGTTCATTAGAATATTCTTATTATGTCTCTTGATCCCAAACCCAGCTTAGAAAAAGCTACTGG
Organism: Aptenodytes patagonicus; assembly: GCF_965638725.1. Classification (NCBI taxonomy): domain Eukaryota; kingdom Metazoa; phylum Chordata; class Aves; order Sphenisciformes; family Spheniscidae; genus Aptenodytes; species Aptenodytes patagonicus. The sequence goes on along the minus strand of NC_134951.1, from coordinate 33,690,060 downwards.
CACAAGGAACAATCTATAGATGGATCAGCAGTAACACACATACAGTTGTGCCTATCTGGTATATGGCTGTTTGATTTTAAGGTTTTTACACAGCCAAATTTTCAAGTGAGAGCTGATGCAGACAGAAATAGAGTAAGTCATGTCTGTAGGCCGTAGCTGTAATGTTTCTTCCCAATAAGAGCCTAAGCACTTGAGCCAAGGCCGCAGCTCTTACTCTCTGCTTATAACTGAGTTACCATCAGGTTGCCCTCTATTATCCACAACTGGAGACTTTTAGGGAAAAGACTAGATTGCCTTAAAATTGATGGACACAGATGGTACTGCTAGCTGTGCATTGTTTTATTTTTATTTTTTGGTCATGTAACAAAAATGTGTCTTTTTCAGTTCATCCAGTTATGTAAGAGGAAGGGGAGGTGAAACAGGTAGTTCATTTTTAATGACAGTAATTTATTATGCAATTTGTTACTTCAACATAGGTTTCAGAACTTTCGAATTAGACTCATTCAAATGGTAATAACAGCAACACAGGTATTAGGACGAGGCGTTGATCTCATATCTACATGGTGACTTCATTGTGCATAGAGCTCTTAACATTGCTGGCAACACATCTTGTGTAGCTACCCATTCTTAATTTTTGAACGAAAACCCATAATGCTTCCAACTTTAACCAACTTTCACTCCATTCTGTGCAATAACTGCAATAGAAATTTCTCCTGTAATTTCAAAAGAACATATATTTAACTGAGAACTCAGAGATTTAGTCTTATGTTTGGCTTCTTGGTCAAATATTATTTATCTGTTTCATTTAAGACTTTATTTTTTCATTTTTTCTATTGTTCCAGTCATTATTTCACTTTTTTTTAAGGAACTTTCACGACTAGCAGTAGAAATTTTCCTTGAAGTACTCACTATGGACATTTTTCAAAATACTGTTATGGATTTGGGCAAAATATAGTGCTTATTTGTAAGCTGTTTCACTGTGGCTCTATTAGAGCCTCCTTGATAAACAAAACCTCTACTTGAGCTATAGAAGTAATGATTGGTGGATCTGTTCCTATAAATGCCATATGTCTTAATTTCATTGATAGAATTTTTGAATGCTACAGCAATGGGTGCTGAAGGAGAAAGAAAGAGTGATCATAACAGCAGTAATAACAGAAATAAACAATTTAACAATGTAAGCTTAATGTTTTGGGATCCATCTGTATAAAAAAGGGACTGGTATACATAAAATTATTTTTTTTTCTATTTTTTAAAATATTTATTCAATTACCGTGAATATCCTTCATATTTTCACAGATGAGAAAACAAATTATTTTAGAACATGGAACTAGAAAAGTGAGTGTAACAATATTCATAATAGACAGGAATCTGAGAGTCTAAATTTTTCTTTCATATTTTCCCTACTTCTCAACTGATTAGTTTTGATGTCAGAAGTCATCCCCTGTAGGTTTCTCTCAAAACAGATAGCTAAATAAATAAATAAATAAATATTAGTTCATCTTAGCTACATAAACATGAACCTGACATAATTTCATTGACACTATTTTTTCCCTCTTCAGACTGTTTCACATTACAATAGGATTAAGAAGGATAGAATTTTGTTTAAACTTTGACATTCCATGACTTAGATTTATTGCCTCTAACTTTAGGCATTTTATTGAAATACCTCAGTTAGAAGCCCAGTTGCTGTGCACATAGTCAAGGCAGAGAAAAAGTTGTAGGTGACTTTCTAGGAGCGGAATAATATTCAAGAGAACCTCTCTTTCTCTGTTGATTCCAGGGGAACTATAGATCATCTCCTCAGATTAGGCTTTTATGTCTGTTTCCAAGGTAAAATGACAGAAACACTAAAAAGCCACTAAATGGAGACATTATTTTTAGAGCTATTGCTCATGGCCTAAAGACATAGGTGGAAAGAGAAAGAAGCAGGCAGGTATCCAAGTTTTTAGGGCTACTAATCTATGTGTTTCTTGGAAGGGACACTCCTATGTCATTTAAACTTCTTGCTTTCCAGGTCAGACCTATAAAACATGAAAAAAACCCAGATAAATTAAAACTTATGTTTGTATTATACTCACTGGGAAAGCCAGCTCTTCATTGCTGTTTTAATTCTTGTTTGCTTTGACAAGGTCAGTTAAGATGGCATTGACTGTGTTAAATCTACAAAAGGGCAAACCTGCTGTTATTTCAGCAGCAGAATGTAATTCAGAATGTAGCTTCTGCATATAAAGGATGGGCTTACATTTTTAAATGTATCTGTAGTGAATTATACTACTTAAACAATTCCGGGCTGCTGTAGCCAGCCTACTGCTGATAAGTGCTTAACCAAAGTCAACAAAAAGAATTGACTTACTAATACTGTTTTTTGAAATATTAATTCAAATTTCAGCTGTAAAAATAGTAAGTTCTTTAATAAAGTAGCCCTGTTCTCTATCAAAGTTTGCAGAATTCTGTTCTGCCCAAACTGGAGTATGTAGATACAGATATATATAGATGTAGATGTAGATATGTAGAACCAAACATTACAATAAAGATCAAAACAAAATCAAAATGGAAATAACATTTGAAATTTTGTAGTTTCTATATTTTAAACAGTATTGTTTAAACTGATATTTCTTTTGAATATATTTTTTCTTTCTTTTTTTTTTTCCTATGCCAAACATTTATTTGCACATATCTGTTCTTAGACTCAAAAAAAGCCAAGCAGATACAAGTGTGACAAAAAGGCTTAAAATGTTAAACTGTGTTGTGCTTGGCTTGGATGATGGAACCAGTGAGCACTAAGTGCTTGGCAGTGAGATGCTGTGCCATTCCCTGTATGTATGCTGATAATCAAAGCATTGTATGGAGTGAATGCCACTTCAGTTTTATGAGCTTTTTATGTGACGTGGCATATCAAATCTGCCAAGCAGAGGACCATCTGGAAACAGGTTATCAGAATGGGTTCTGACACCCTCTGACAGACAAGAGGGAAGACAAAGAACAGAATGGGGGAAAAAAACCCACCCCACCCCCAAAAAATCCTGGCCATATACAAATAGAGATTAAGTAAAACAAATCCAGTTTTATTCTGTATACTGGAATAGCGTGTTACTTAATAACAGGCATAGATTCACTCAAGTGAATTTAAAAAATCATTTTAAAATGTACTCCCTTACAGAAAAGCTGGTTTTTGCTCTCTTTTTTCTTTCAGTTACAAAAGCAAAATCTTTCTGGGCATAACAGAAGTCTTATCCTTTTTTCTTCTTCTTTTTCTCCACCTAGGGAATAAAAATGTTTTTTAAAAGCTTCACAGCCTGATGTTCAACACACATTGTAGAAACACTCACAAACAGATTTTTGATAAGTGTTCTGAAGCCATTAGGCTACTGTAGTTCAGCTGAGAAGATATTACACAATCATATATCACTGCAAAAATAAACTTGTGCTCTAAATGTCATCCAGTTATTAAAATACCACAGCTCCTGATAGTTTGACTGAAATGAAGACCTATGAAAAGTCGTTATTTTCACTTGATTGTTGGGTTCTTAAGGCAAATTTATCATTTATATAGACATTCTTATCAGGAGTGGATTATAGATGAAAAATCTTGATGCCAGAACTGAAGGGTTAAAATACCCTTGCAGTTGTAAGTCTTTGAGGACTGAAAACATGCTCTGTGCTTTGTAATGACTGAGAAACATACATAGACCCTCGTTGAAGACAGTCACAGTCTAAAAACACGAACAAAACAAACCACAGAGGGGTCTAATGATACACCACAATTCTCCAAATAAATCACTTTAAGAACATATTTACACCAGCTCTGTGTTGAACTGAAATCACTCAGGTGGACATGATTATAGTTCCAGTCTCTAGAGTCAGTCTCAGGGACTATTATAAATCTCATTCTCTTTCTCTCTCTCTCTCTCTTTTTTGTTTGTTTGTTTTCTTCCTGCTTATTTTTTGAACACTGCTTGGAAAACAAGTGTTTCCTAGCTCTAGAGAGGCTTGAGTGAGTTACAAGGTAGACACAGAGTGGAGATGTTCTTGGAGAGTGGCAAGAGAAGAAGTAAGGATTGCTGATTAGCCTAGCAATGAATGAAAATGGGTATTTTTAATTCTCTGAATTGGTTATTGCAGAGTGGAAAAGATCTAGACAAGTTTCTTTTTTCTTTTTATTTTTTTTATAAAACAGCTGATATATTAAAAGGAAAATGACACCCCTAGGAAATCCAAGACCTTTTCCTAATGCAGTTCAGGTTTGTTCTTGAAATTGTTGGTGCTAGTGTGATTTATGTGGATGTACTAGAACTGAAAAGTAGTGAGAGTGTAACAGTCATGTCATATACTGGTAACTCCAGGAATGTTTTCCCCTGTCTAATAACATACTGGATGTATTCTATTGTTTTCCCTTTTATACTTTGTTGGATATTGTAACTAATTTTCTAAATTTTTGAATAGTAGTGACTAAACTCATTCATTTATAATGATGACTAAGAACAGGAGGAAGTGGAAATTTGTACTTCAGTCCTTTTGTGCAGCCAGACTGTAAAGGCCAAATGTCAGAATAATTATATAAAATATTAAGGTGAAAATTCCAGGGGAAATAACTTCTTCATACATTTTCCTCAAGTATCATTGGAGAAATACTATTCTGAAGTACAAAAAAACCAGAAAAAGTTTAGAGCATGCACCAGTGCTGAGGAGCTCCTTGGGAAGGGTAAGAAGACAGGAAATCCTCTACAGAGACAGAGCAGAAGACATTGAAATGAACATGAGATCTTTTAGACTTTGTGGTAGGATTCTGACATGAGCAAGCACTGTTCCCAAATAATTAACAGATCTTTTCCTTTCTTTGTCCCTTTCACCCAACCCAGTCCAACAGATCTGTTAGAGCAGTTAATTAGGGTGTGAGAGACAGACTGAGATTCCCTCTCTGGTTTAATTAATAAACTATTGGTTAATCCAGGGTGATCCAAATGATCTCTAAAGGGTCATTTACTAGTTTGTTGATGAGTTTCTCTTTCTAAAATGCATTCTTGATAAATATTTAATTGCTATATTTCCATAAAGGGGCAAGAGTTAGTAAATCGATCTTTTCCAAACAGGAAACAAGGGGAAAGGAGGTGAAATCTGGAGTGGGGTTCTTTTATTTTACACATCCCATCCTCCTCTATAGAACCGAAGATTAATGGATGACATGCTGCTATTTTCTACTTCAAAATGCAGAAATACAGAATTTAATCTTTTTGTTGCCATGGCACTGACCAAAAAATGGGTCAGATGTGGTGTTAAGGAAAGTTTTTAACTGAATTTTAATATATCTATATGATCTCTTTTACTATATTTATACATATTAGTATATCTATATTATGTACATATATACCTATATATATTTATACCATATATATTTGTTGATACAGGAGACAAATTTAACCTCTCTTTTATAGATGGAGAACTGAAACACAAAGAAAATAAATACCTGCTCTGGGGTGAGAAGGGGAGGTGTGTTAGTGCAGAATATCAGCCCATCGTACCATTGTCTAGATGATCAGCAACCCATCTAGGGTTCACCATGAGAGATCTATATTCCCTACTGAATGCAATTTTGGCATATGTGGTGAAGAAAATGGTTACCAGAATATTAGTGCTATGTTCCCTAAAGAGCAAATAAAATGCAAGAGGCAAGATAAAAGGGCAAAGTGGCTCAGACAGGAGGAGGTAGAGTTACACATTGGAAATCAGGCAAAGGAATCTTTAAATTATAGATTATAGTGAAGGAGAAGTCAGTGAATGGATTTAAAAAGTATGCTGACTTATTTAGAATGATTTGTGTAGGAAGATTTCTCCCAGTGCATAAAGATAATATACAATAGGTTTGAAAAAAGAGAGGAGACAGGTTCATCTGCAGTAGATATGGAGCCTGATAAGAGCCTAAACAAATCAAAGTAGGGCAGAGAAAAAGGAAGAGTGACCTTTTAGACAAACTGTGTGTGCAAAGAGGGAGGAGAGAGGGGAAAAACTGGATTTGGACCAATCAACTGAAAGACTCTTCTTAACAGCACAAAGAAGGTGCAGTGCTGTCAAGAATAGCAGAAGTTTACTAATGAAAAAACTACTGAAGAGAAGTATATTTATCTTGGGCCCTATTACTTTTAAGTTGACCAGGAGACCTGAGAAAGGAAATGTCTGAGAAATATGTTGCTTTGGTTAGAAGTAATGCAAAGAATTGGAAAATAATCATAAAGTTGGAGGGAAGGTGTAAAAAGGTGCAAAAAGATAACAAGGTGAAGAAAATAACAGTGCTAATGAGGAAGATAAGTGCCCTAATGTCTGATTTGTGAAGTGCTGTATGTATCTGTGTAGTTTCTCCCACACATATGTAGAAAATAAGCTTATGAATAAATTCCGATGGCTTTATTTAAAATGTTGTTGTATAATAACGTGCTATATCATACAGCAGTTGGAAAAAAGTGCTGAAATCTTAGCTAAAGTAATATTCTGTTAAGAAGTAAAGGCAAAGATTGCTAGGCACTGCTAGACCATTTATTCAGTGGTCTAGGAAGCAGGGAAAACATGGACTCCATCTTAACTAAAATCAGTCCACTGTTAAGCTTTTGCTGGTATAACTTTTTAATCTATCTGCCAATACAATAAAAAAGAAGCTATAAATGAACTGATTAGCTTGCTCCTTTTCTGTGGAGCTTCTTCCTAAAAAGATCTCTAGAATATTTTATTCCTCCCTAGAAACAAACTTTTATACTTGTATAGGGAGCAATTAAAATTAGAGTGTGAGATGATGCTAAATGGGAACCAAGTAACAGCGAAAGAAAAGTCATTCTCCACTCTCCACATCATTCAATCTAAAGCAGCAAAGGACAAATTACTAGTGCAAACTTCACGAAAGGAAACTTCACATTTTCTGTTCATAATTCAACAGTGTAATTCAAAATCACCACTTAACACCTTCTGCTCCCTGAAACTTTTCCTTAGACCGGTTATTAAATAAATGAAATTAATTCAAGTGTATGTTTGCACTTTTGGCTTTGTGTTTTTCCTTTTATGGCAATTTAATGTAAATGTATTTTGACAACAGATATAATATGTCTTCAATGAAGCAAGAGGCTATGGCACTCAGACCGGGAGGATCTCTCATGTGCAGTGCCACTGTATCTTTGCAAACATTTAACTTAATTATGATGTTTTGGTGAATCATCCTTGAACGAGGTCTAAAATATGACTCATTAAAACCATGTTTTGATCTCTTCATTTATCAGAGCGCACAAAATAATTGTCTTCAACACTGATGCAAATCATGTATTCACCGCTCAAATTTAAAGCTCAAGATTGAAAGATATCAAAAATGGATGAAACTTTCCTTCACACATAAAGTGTGTATGTGTGTGGGAAAGACGGGGAAGGTGGAGACATTCTGACAAAAGTTAGTAACAAAAGTTGCTGCAGCCTGAAGCTGAAGTAACTAATCTCTTGGTGACTTATGTGAAGGTTTTATGTTGTCTTGCCTAGCAAGTCGTAAAAAAATCATACCTTAGCTACTCTAGCCAGCTGCCACATTTATCAGTAAGGACTCATTCTGCAAAACTACAGATGGGCAGGTATAGATATTCCTATTTCTGTACAGCAGACAGTAAATGTTTATTCACAGCTGGCAGGTCAACTCAAATTACCTGCAAAAATGTTCACTTCAGCCATTTATTTGGGCAGAAAAAAAAGAAAAAAACCCTACAAAGAAACAGTATCTGATACTGAGGGAAAATTAAAAGTGGGAAGACAAAAGTTTTAGTCGATTATGCCCCCGTCAGGCCTTATTCTGAAAGGTGTTTGGTGAGATAATTGACTGATATTGGTTTACATTTTGCATGCCAATTAAATGAATTCAAATACTGCACATATAGTTGTGTAGATATGCAGTTATAAATACAATAAATGAGTTTGGAATCCATGCAGGCATAACAAAGAAAAAGAAATAGGAAATTGATTCAGTATTACATCTCCTAAGCCAATGAATTTAATTTTGTGTAATTATTAATTAACTGTTTGCAAAGTGTTGCAAAATATTATGTCATACATACAATATATGCTAGAAGTTACCACCATGGTTAAGAATCATACATTCATAAGCACTAGAGGCCACTTAAACAGCAGTTAAGTGCACAAAGCTGTCAAAAATATGTATTTTTGTACATCTGGTGAATGATATTAACATGCAAATGGAAAATGAGGATGGGGAATGTTAAGTAGCATGTTAGGCCGAGTAGAGTGTTCCTCGAAACGTTTCCTGCTTTTTGTTTTTATACACTACTGAGTGCAAAGTGCATTCTTACTACCGTTTCATTTTATCTTAAGACATTAAGGAGTGAATTTCAGAAGTTAATAAAGGGAGCGAGTCACCTTGCTTTGCCTCAATATGTTGAGCCAAATATAAAAGGGGATTTAGATGTTGCTATACCAGTTTTCACCTAAACTATTAATTAGGTCTCCAGGACGGGTAATGGCTCACAGCCCTCAGATGGATGTCTGACTTTCCTCCAGACTGAATACAGTTCTGAACAACACTTGCAAGCTGTGTGTTAGGACACTGGAAATAAAAAAAACAGAAACAGTTAAAAAGGTGAAGGCATCTAAAATTGTCTCTTCTGCATAGGTGCAAGGACAATTTGGTGCCTGTGAAACTGGGCTCAGTCCTGCATATTTTAAATATCCTTGGGCATTTGTATGAAAAGTAACATACATGTGTGTGCATATACATACATATGTATATATGCATGTTTACTAATGTAAGTGCTTCTTGACTAGCAGTCTTAATTCCCACTCCAGGGGAATTTAAGCACACAAGTTCCAATTCTCAGGAGAGCACCTAAAAACCATTCTGAGGGCTAGTGTTGGAACTGGGAAGGAACATTGTCCTCCTAAAGAAGGAACACATTTTCTGTTGAGACAGTGTATTGGGTTTAGGTGGCAAGGTTTTGGTAGTGGGTGGGCTGCAGGGGTGGCTTCTGTGAAAAGATGCCAGCAGCTTTCTCCATGTCAGACAGAGCCAATGCCAGCTGGCTCAAAGACAGACCCGCCACTGGCCAAGGCCAAGCCCATCAGCCTCTGGGATAACGTATTTAAGAAGGGGAAAAAAACAGCTGCACAACAGCAGCCAGAAGAGAGGAGTGAGAATATGTGAAAGAAAAAACTCTGCAGACACCAAGGTCAGTGAAGAAGGAGGGTGTTGTCCTTTAACCTCAGTCAGCAACTGAATACCACACAGCCGCTTGCTCATTCCCCCCCGCCCCCCCGTGGTGGGATGGGGGAGAGAATTGGAAGAGCACAAGTGAGAAAAACTGGTGGCTTGAGATAAAAACAGTTTGATAATTGAAATAAAATAACAATAATAATAATGTAATAATAAAAATAATAATACACAAAGCAAGTGATGCACAGTAGAATTGCTCACCACCCGCCAACTGATGCCCAGCCAGTCCCCGAGCAGCGGCCCCCCCGGCCAGCTTTCCCCAGTTTATGTACTGAGCATGACGTCCCATGGTATGGAATGTTTCTTTGGCCAGTTTGGCTGTGCCCCCTCCCAGCTTCTTGTGCACCTCCAGCCTTCTCAGTTGGTAGAGCATGGGAAGCTGAAAAGTCCTTGGCTAGTGTAAGCATTACCTAGCAACAATTAAAACATCAGCGCGTTATCAACTTTGTTCTTGTCCTAAATCCAAAACACAGCACTGTACCAGCTACTAGGAAGGAAATTAGCTCTATCCCTGCTGAAACCAGGACAGAGGGGGAGGAGGTGCTCCAGGTGCTGGAGCAGAGATTCCCCTGTAGCCCGTGGTGAAGAGCATGGTGAGGCAGGCTGTCCCCCTGCAGTCCATGGAGGTTAACGGTGGAGCAGATATCCTGCAGCCCATGGAGGACCCCATGCTGGAGCAGGTGGATGCACCCGAAGGAGGCTGTGACCCCGTGGGAAGCCCATGCTGAAGCAAGCTCCTGGCAGGACCTGTGGACCCATGGAGAGAGAAGCCCACACTGGAGCAGGTTTTCTAGCAGGACCTGGGACCCCATGGGGGACACACACTGGAGCAATCCATTCCTGAAGGACTGTACTCCATGGAAAGGACTCATGCTGGAGCAGTTCGTGAAGAACTGCAGCCTGTGGGAAGGACCCACATTGGAGAAGTTCATGGAGGACTGGGGAGGGTGTGGAGCAGGGGAAGAATGTGAGGAGGAAGGAGTGGTAGAGACAATGTGTGATGAACTGACCATGACCACCATTCCCTGTCCCCCTGTGCTGCTCAAAGGCAGAAGATAGAGAAGTCAGGAGTGAAGTTGAGCCTGAGGAGAAGGGAGGGATGGGGGAAAGTGTTTTAAGATTTGTTTTTATTTCTTATTATCCTACTCTGTTTAATTGGCAACAAATTAAATTAATTTCCCCAAGTCAAGTCTATTTTGCCTGTGACGGTAGTTGGTGATTGATCTCCCTGTCCTTATCTTGACCCACAAGCCTTTCATCATATTGTCTCTCCCCCTGTCCAGCTGAGGAGGGGGAGTGATACAGCAGCTTGGTGGGCACCTGCTGAACTCAGTGTTGTCAATATATGTTAGCTTCGCTCAGAGCATGCTTAGTCAATTGGTCCCATGAGGGAACGTAGCACTAACAATGCCTAAACCATGAACCTCAAACATCCCTATGAAGAAGACAGTTGCATCAATTTTTTGAGTGGTAGGTTTTCTGCTGATGCAGAGCTTTGGCACCTAACAAGAATGTTTCTTAGGAAAATCTGACCACTTAGCACCATGGGAGACTGTAGGTAGCTGTGTTCTGCTCAGGAAACTTAGCTGCTGAGCTTCCATCTTCATTTTTGCATTTGTCTCTTCTATACAGAGTCCTAAGAAAGAACTGGTGGCATTTCTATGCAGAATTCCATACTGGGTGAAGGATGAATTCTCACTATACCCCGAGGAGTTTCAGGATGTATTAGACATCTCAAGTCTGTAGTAATTTACTATCCACAACCATAAGCAGACACCCCTCTATCCCTGAGTTCCTCCTAAGGTTACACATTTCCATTCCATTTCCAGTCCTTTTATTTAATATTATGTGTTAAAACATTTCTTTGCAGCTGTTCCAAATATGTAGAAGGGGGCTAAATTCACTGGGTCAATTATTAATATCAAATTCTTCATTCAGTTCTTTGTGATATCTGACTGAATAATTGTCAGTAACAGTTCTCTTACTGTCTAACTTTCTGTCCAAGTTTCTGTTATTTTCTAAATTTCATGGGATAATGGCTCTAGCATGGCTCTGCAGAGCTTCTGAGTAGAGAAAGGAGTTAAAGAGAATTCTGCACGGTATACAAGTTATCCAGCTGGGTGATTTTTCTGTCTGCCTGATCTAATTACCTTTATTACCACCTCCTCCACAAATAAAGAGTTTAGCTTGTCTTTTTGTATATTCAAGAATGTAGGCATTTGATGGCTGTGAGGAATGCCTTCATTTCAGGGTTTGAAATCTTGAGCCGTGAATTTATTGAGACTCATGCAGAAGTCCACAAAGATCTGATTGGTTTTTTTGGAGTGATTAGTGTGGATTTGCCTCAAAAATCTGCTCCTGATGAGAAAGATGTGGATGCATATTTACTTGTCTCTGCCTCTGTCTCCATCTCTGTGTAGAACAGGATTTTTTTCCCTTTTCCCCTGGTGCATCGTATCTCTGCTTGGTGTATCTAATTGATTTTTCTATTTCAGAGGATTGGAGCTTTGCCAGTCTTCTAGGGTCTGCCTGAAGCTTTTTATAGATCTCTCCTTCCTGCTCCCTTTGCTTTCCTTATGAGTCTTTTCCAATTGTCAGATTTTCTGTATTTAAGTAATTTTTCATTTAATTTTTGTCTTGTTTAAGCAGTAGATGAAAGGAACTACTTCCTTCAGGTTGCTGCTTTGGTAGGCTTTCCAGGATAGGAGGGTGGATCCCTATTCTTTCTTAGGGTGACAGATAAAGACTAGATCAAGGACCTGCTCTGCGGATGCAGGATGTCACAGGGAAGTCACAGGTAATTAAAGAGAGGCTGAAGATGTATTAATGTGTGACAGAAACAACTGAAAAAACATCTAAAGCAGTTTATAGTAGTGTCACTGGGATGAGATTACAGGTTTTTACACAGAACCTGGCGTATGCCCTCAGTAAGAACTAGACGACTTTGAAGACTTGCTAAGATGCATGTGGGGAAGGCTGCTGAGGTTACTAAGGGTGGGAAGAAAGTGGTTCTTGGTGTTTTCCTTCTATAAATCCCTGCTGGGGTTTTCGGAAGGGCTGTGTTCCAACATGTATAATGTCTCTCTTCCTAGGACAACTGCATGTTTTGATCACTATACAGAGGGAAAACAAAGGTGAAAAAAAATGGAAGAAAAAACTCAAAAACTAATTTTCTGTTCCTCCTAGGTATTTCAGACTAAAACATGGGTTTAGGTGCATCCACATTCATCCAGGATTCTCAATAGCTTCATAATCTTAACTGAATTTGTACTCAGGTTTTAATGAGTGTAATAAAATCAACTTCATCTGAGGTCACAGAAGGTGTGAGGGAAGCTTTTCTCCAATTAAATTGCATTATACCTTTATTTGACCTAGTCCATGAGTTCAGTACTGATAAGTGAAAACTAAAATAAAACTGGCATTTTAAACCTTATACACATGTTTAATAATGGGAGTTTAGAGAAATTATACTTACTAGTTGGATTATTTTTCTTTGAAGTACATAAGGAAGAAATAAATATGAAGCTAAAATATATATGCATAAAACCTATAGAGCATACAATATGATTTAATAGGTTACTGGAAATGAAATGAAGGTATTAACTGGTTAGAAATCAATATTATAGGAAGCTGCAAAAATGAGGGGCTTTTGTATTATTTACAGTAAGGTCATAGTTCCATGTGCTGTTAAGTTCACTTTGAAATTTATTCAGTCGTGGCACCAGGCTATTTGATCAAAGCACTGATGCAAAAGCAAAATGAGTTAAAGCATTCTGCTCAGTCAAAACTGATCTAAAATTTTTGAAGGGCTGACTTGTTCAACAGCCTTTTCATTATGCGCTTATCTTAATTTGTAACTAGAACCTTCTTTGGTATGCTGCAGGCCTTTTGCATCATAACTTCCTTGTCTTTTGTCAAAAATCTAGTCCTCTAATGTCAGCAAGGTGTTGCTGCCCTCATTTGTGAGAACATATCCTCTCTGCACCTTCACTCACTTAGGTCCAATTCTTTATTTCTGTTGCAGGGAGATTTTTCTTCCCTATGCTGTCTCAATGCCTATTGCTTCAGAGCTCAACAGCCAGACCTATATGTCTCTATAACCTAAAGACATAATACTACTTTTGATTTGCCAGTATGAGCAGCCAGAATCATCCAGAACAGAAATTGCCCACTTCACAATTTGTGCACCCTTATAATTCCAGCTAGACTCATGTATTAGATCTTTGCAGGTGCTGGAAGAAAACCTCCTTAAAGAGAAAAACTTCTTAGTGTTTGAAGGATGGGATAATATATTATGCCATCTCTATACACTGTTATTATAATACAGATTTAATAGATCTACACTGCTAGGATGTTGTGTCTGTATTGCAAGAAGAATAACATCCCCTGTTGGTATGCAGACTGCTGACCCTCCAACCTGAGCCAGGAACCAAGAGTTTGAGGAATTATTACCAGAAAGGAAACAAATAAAAAACATTTTAGGAAAAAAGATTTTAAAATAACTTTATGGACCATATGTATTTTGTAATTCATTCAGTGAAACAAAACAACCAGAAATATTGTATGAAATAGCTCTGACTTTATAAGCCACTAAAAAGAAAAAAAAAAAACACCTTAATATAGATTTATAAGATATTAAGAAACACAAATAGGTCATTGTCCTCTTAGAGGTAAAGCTTGTCTACCCAGCAGATGTTAGCTGGGAAGGTGCAAAAGACTCTTAACCCCTGCAGGTGGGAACCTTAATATGAACTTCTGTCTAGTTCCAGAAGAAACAGTCCAGAAGGGCTGTGGAGCATCCAGTGCTGCAGATCTTCAAAACTTGGCTGGCCAGGGTCCAGAGGGACCAGATCTAACTTTAAGCAGGAAGCTGAACTACATGATCTCCAAAAATCCTTCCAAGACTTCCAAGAATATGATTTCAGAGCAGAATCTTACCTGGGCTCTCCTTTGGCTTGGGAAGAAAAAAACAAAACAAACCAAAACAAAACAGCAGTCTGCTGATGATGTTCCCTACTTTATTGGAATGCAGACATCTTGAAAAAATGCCCACATTCCAGAAACTGAGTAGGTTACCCCCAACAGAATAGATGAGACCTTGGAGGTGGTCCCATTTATAAATATTTTTGTGTGCACAAAACAGATTTTCGTATTTAGATAAACATCCATTATCATTTATAAGCCCTTTAAAGTATCCAAGTCATCCACTAGCAAATATGATACGTAACCTGTAGATGACCTCAACCATTCTGGAGTATCAGATGGAGGCCAGGCAGGTTATTCAGGGCATGTAGATGGCACCAGATAAGATTTGAAGAGCAACTGAATGGCACCTTGAAAACTCTGACCAGCCCCAAAAGCTGAATTCCTCTGAATTCCTTCCCATGGCTTTGTCTTGCTCCACATGGCTGTTTTATTCTCCAGTATATTTTTCTTGCTGACAATATATCCAGTACTGTGCCTTAGACTTGCTGGCTATTCCTGCCTATCCAGTGAATACATGCAATCAAAGAATGGGCAGAGTAGGTCAAAACAAACAGGAAGAAAGCAGAAGTCCTCAGATGCCTCAGTGGAACTAATGCATGCTTGCATTCAGCATAAGAAGAAAAATATGCAAGAGCTAATGTAGGTGATAGCAGGTGATGGGAAAGCTTGACACGTTCCTGTGGGGTTTGACTTCAAACACTCTCCTCCCCAGCCCTCAGTGATTTTTAATCCACTGCACATTTACAAGTATCTGCAAATAGCTCTAAATAAAGTGTTCCTTGAAGAAAAGATCCATTTTTTGGAAGTGCATTTTTTGTTTTGTTTTTATTTGTAAAATCTTGCACTTTTCTTTTGTCCAGAAGATAAATTTCCTTCAGCGTGTCTGAGTGAATGAAAGGTTTATGGGGCTGATCTGCTGTGCAGGGAAGAGGTCTTTATGGGCAGGAAAGTAACAAGTACAGATCTGCAGATCTAGGCTAAAAAAGACCTAGGAGCAGTCTAGAAAGCAGTCAAAAATCAAGATTTGTACAGCTTGCTTTTTTTTTTTCCTTACAAATCAACAAAATACATAGCAATAGTCATGGATCTTGCACAGAATAATCTGCCAGAGCCTTAAGTACAATTTGGCCCTGCTAGTTCTCCTAGGCACAAGAATGAGTGGCAGTGGGCCCTGGTTGAAGCTGTTGTTTCAGAACAACTTCCTGCTCCCAGCTTTCTGCCATCTGCTCCCCTTTGTTCTGCAGGAAACAGCAAATGAACAGGACCAACCTTGAGCCTGACAGAGAAAAAACAACACTTTGTTTTCAGATGCCTGCACAACATTTTCACTGGTGAAGCTGAAGAACAGCTGAAGCAGTAATTGAGGATGTTCTGGTGGAAGCCAATGTTCCCAGTGAACGATTCAATCTGCCATGGCATCATGCAATAGGTGTGATCACTGCATAGCACAGTGGAGACAACGTAGAATTGCTTGCACTGATTTTCTACAGGGTTCATGGAAACAACAGGACTGGTAATAGTTATATCACAAATTTGGGAAAGACAGTAATAGTGAGATAAATTTGAGGATGGGAAATCCCTTTCAACAGGGCATAAATTTTTCTTCGTACATTCTTTGGCTGGGCAGGACTTGTGGAAATAAGAGCATCAGAAACCTGGCACAGCAATTAATGATAGCAATAAGATGTCATGCTGATCCACAAAGGCTTGAATATCTTCTCTCTTAATGTACAATCATAAGAGAGTGGTGGGAAGAAAAGGACAAACCTGAGAAAGGCAGCGAGAGGAATCACTTTGAATTTCGTCTGTCTCTCTACCACAACAAATAGATGTAAGAATGTTGTGGGTAGCACCACCCAAATTATCTTGCCAGTTATTATACTGGCAGCAATTAACTGACTAGCAGTGAAGTTGGGTGAGGTGGGAATTAAAGAGAACCATGGAAAATGGCATTTTCATGTTTGTCATCTTCTTGCCAGTTAACATATGCTTCCAAAACCATCTCTTTTCCGATCAAAAAGGAAACAGAGTTAGGTTATGTGATTAAAGACTGCTGTCCACAAACACCAGGGGGACAAGAAGCACAATGGCAGGCAGGAGAACCCCAGTAACTCAGTCAGAGACACAATTCTTCTTACTGGGATTCTTCCAACCAGATCTCTGAATAGGCCAAAGTCTGCCTCCTTACATCTAAGGTTGTTATCCTGCTTTTTGCCTTGTTCCCTCCTCTCAGGATCCTCAACTGCACTATCTCATGATCACTGCAGCTTACACTGCTTCTCACCTTCACATCTGTGGCAGGTGCACCCGCCCTGACAAAGACTGGGGGCATTAAGACTGCTGCATCCTTAATTTTCACGCCCTTATTTTCGCACCTTTAAGGTGGTGAGTGCTGACCATCACATACACTCTTTGGGCCAGTAATTATGGTCACATATACACCTTGGGCGAGGACTAAGAAAGTTAAGGCCCTCAGCCAATGATAATTGTCCATAGATCAGATTCGACTAGGGTATAAATAGAGCCCCGCCGGAGCGCAAGTTGAGTCGGTCCTCCTCGGAGCAGCGGGTCTGTGGTCGGGGACTCTCCCCTTGGGTCGGGATGCTGCCCAAGGAAACTCCTCAAGGTTGAGAGCCCTCATCTTATAGGTGAGTGATTGTGCACATTTTGGATCCTTATTTCTAAAGCCGGCTGTGCAGTATTAATGCCTCGTACACCATCCTGAACCTGTGGTTTACTGATGTTGTCAGAGTGTTGAAGCCTCATTTCAAGTTAGTTTTCTGCTAAACAATTTTGGTTTCAATAAAGTATATTTTTGAATCTATCAGCTGCCTAATTTGATCATGTGAGCCTCCACGACAACATCCCTGAACAGTTTTTCCTCATTTGCAAGCATGAGGTTCAGCAGCGAGTCTCCCCTTGTCGTCTCCTCTCACCTGCATTAGGAACTTGCCATCAATGTACACTAGAAACCTAGACTCCTTGTGCCCTGTTGTGTTGTCCTTTGAGCTGGTATTAGAGTGGTCCAAGTCCCCCATGAGGACCAGGGCCTGCAAACATGAGGCTTCTTCCAGTTGTCTGAAGAAGGCCTCATCGACTTCATTCTGCCCAGGCAGTCCATAGTAGACACCCAGACCTTGGTTTGCCCTTTATTCCCCACCCCTAAGCTCTCAGTTGGCTCATCATCTGCCTCTGAGCAAAGTCTGCACATCCCCACTGCTCTCTCACCTAAAGGGCAGCTCCCCTCCTTGCCTTCCTGGCCTCTTCTTCCTACAAAGCTCATACCCATCCGTGGCAGCACTCCAACCATGTGAGCTGTACTACCACATCTCTGTGATCCCAAGAAATCGTAGCCCTGCCACAGCACCCTGACCTCTAGTTCCTCCTGTTTGCTTCCCATGCTGCATGCGTTAGTGTACACGCACAACAGAAAGGCACCCAGTCATGCCCATTTCCCAGAAAAGGTAGCATCCAGATGACCCTACCCTGGCAAAATAACCATAATGGATTGTGTTTACTCTTGTAAATGTGTTTTTAAAAGGAATTTTTCAACTATAGAACTGTCTGTGGAGGTTTAATTCTCTCTTTTTTTTTTTTTTAGCTCAACTCAGAATTCATAAGACAGCAGAACAACCTCCTTAAGGAAAAACTCAGGAAAATGCAGCAATATGTTCATAGACCAAAGAATAAATATTTTTTATTTTCCCTGGACTAATAAACAAATACATTTTGTATGCCAGGAATAATGCAAACTACAGATTCTAGGAGAAAAAAGCCAAACAAACAGCTGTCTTACTGCCCATTCATAGACTGAAAGGAGCTGTGAAACAAGTTTCATTCAAGTCTACCTTGACTATTATTAGATGGAAGAAGGAAGGAGAAATTAATTGAATTTATTGAATTTATTTTATATACACATATGTTCAATAAGCTGTGCTGCTGGGTTTTTTTCTTTTCTTTTCTCACAAAGGATAATAGAAAATCCTCTGTATGAAGAAAGCGGGTCAAGAACAAGGTGGACAGCTACTTTTTGATGTGTTTAATTTCCTTTTCCTTTAGCTGAGTTCATAATGCTCAATAAAATCGTCACTTTATTCTTCATCTATACCGTATATGAAATGTTTTTGAAAAAAAAGGATAGTTTAGAACTTCATTAAGTTCATGTCATTTTTTCTGGTCAAGAAATAAATCAGAGTTAGTAGACAGTTGATAGCAATATGTCACTAATGTAAAAACTTAAAATTCATATAATTTCATATAAAGAATGATTTTATGTGTAGTATACTAGCAATAACACATGAAACAATAAATTGATGTCAGAACCAAAAAAAATCACATGGTATTCATCAAGAGAAGGTATCTATAATTTAGAATGTGTCTGCTTTTGTAGATGAATAGTGAATTTCACTGAGAGGTTGTGACGGTGTGTTCCCCCACCCAACCTGACCTTTATCTCCTGTAACCCTGCCTAAGTGAGAACTACCAGGGGCAGTCATTAATGGATGCTGATGGTGATACTTCATCCATTAATGAAGTGGATTCCGGAGCCAGAAAACAACACAATAGCCCTTGGTTATTGTGAGAAATACGCCCACCTAACCACAGTTATCAGTATGTAAATATGACTATGAGTCAATCATCTTACCCCTATAAATAGTGAGCAGCCCAAGAGCCCTTTGATCTCTCCTGCATGGCAGCGGGCTGCACGGTGGGATGTCCCCTTGAGTAGGGACACCTCTCAAGGTTACTCCTCGAGATTGAGAGATTCCTTGCCGCGACAGATCCTCGGTAAGTGACTAATAGCATGCTAAACTGTGAAATCTTAGCTAAGTGATAGAAAGGATTGATTGCACATATATAATCCTTTAGACATAAACCGTTGACCAAGACTGGGAGTAGGATTGGATCCAGCTGCACCTAAACTCCTCTCTGAGAAGTTTAGAAAGCAAGGGGGTCCTTTCTGAACCTCATGACTCAACGGGAGGGTCTCCCTGACAGTGTTGTCTGACCCTGTCCTCTATGCAGTAAATAATCAAGTGTACCTTGCCATTGAATCTTGTTCACTGTCGCATTTACCATTGAACTTTATTAATTCACACTTCAACTCACTGTGTTCTATCAATAAAGTAGTGTTGCTTCTCTCTTAGGAGTGAAGTGCAATCTCACTCCATCCGCGACAGAGGTAGATTTGTCATAATTGATAGGATGTATTTCTCTGTGTAAAGCTAACCAGCGCTCAAATATGCAACAATACTTGTATTTTAATCACTATGTGATGGAGGAGAAGGACAAAAAATATTACTGGAAAGGGGACCATCCTGGCTATAAGGATTTTCTAAGGCATGTACAAAACATACACAGAATTTCTACTCATGTCACAAATAAGCTTTATTTCTTGTTACCTATATAACTTCTTAAATTAGAAAAAAAAAAGTGTTATAGAGCCCTAGGTCTTACGTCTCACTTATTAAGTAGTGCTACATGAACAAATTTTCAGTATCTTCTGAAGAAGTGGTTCTCCAGCAGACCTTACTGCAGTTCCAACTGTATTGAATTGTCAGGGAAGGTCTTAAAGACTTTGAGGAACTCTTTTAAAATTCTTTCTATGGCACTACTCTCCCTTCCTGATTTGGTTTGGTTTGGTTTTTTGTTTGTTTGTTTGTTTGTTTGTTTGTTTGTTTTTGTGGGTTTTTTGGTAACATTCCCTGCATAGATAAACTGGAGAAATGTACAATGAATCATTGGGATAATTTATATAAACTCCATTCTCGTCTGTATAGATTAAGAGTGAAGCGGGTTAAAAAGATAGACTACTCAGTCTATGAGGAGTGAGCAAGCCTTTTTCTCTGTTGAAATCTGAAGATACGATCATCATCTTCTACTCACATCATCAAAAATTGAATGGAAATTGCCATGCTGCTTATCTCACCTGTGTTTAAAGTTAAGCTTATCTCCACCTCATGATCATGATCAGAAGTCCCTATGCTTGTCAGTTTGAATGATACTATCTTCTATTAAAACTTCTCTACTAGTCCCTAATCTGCCATTATATTATATTTAACTCTCTATACCTCTCTATTCTTTGCTTTCCCAGTAGTGATGTATTGTATCTCTTTACTATATTCAGATTTTCATCTGTATCTGATCTGCAAAAGTAATTTATGCTTTTTCTGATGTAGCTCACATCACTGGTTCAAACTTTCTCATCAGCCTCCACAGTCCTGTCCTGGTTCATAGTTAAGTTTTTCATAAAATATGTGTTTCTGGATACTGCTAACAGTGAACTGAATAAAGCATCATTTTCTTCCCCAACCTCTCAATGCTTGTCTTTCCAGATATTGTACCTTCTTTAATATCTGGAATGAACCTACAGTACTCTTATTACTACAGTCAATCTATATTACTTGTTTAATCACGAGAAGAGGCTAAGCTGCATGATGATTTACTTCTGTGCACTCCATATAAATCAACTGGTGTCAGAAGAAAAGATTTCTCTTACTATTTTTCTCTCTTGCTGTACTTCACAGATTACCATACGGACAGAGCTATAAAACAGTGCTAATGGATGTAATCTTGATATGTGAAATGGTCACAGTGCCATAATACAGGAAAAAAAAAAAAAAAGGCAAAGAAAAAAACCACCTGAACATTTAACCTTAATTTCCAAACAGTAGAAGGCTGAGTTTAGAGAACAGAACTTCAAGATGATGTTTCATACAACAATGGACTATCAAGTAAATCAATTATTGCTTGGAACTTTATGTGCAAACCTTAGAAAGACAAAGAGATTTGTCTTTGCAGTTCTCAGCTATTTCTCAGAAACATTAAAAGTCAGCAGAATATGAGATAGAAACCCTACAGTACTTAAAACGTACAGATATAACATCCATGGAAATTGAAATGTTTTGTTCAAACTTACTGATGGTGATAAATGATAAAATGGTCTTTAATTAAGTTATTCACAATTTGCACCTAGCCCAATTAGCAATACCACTTATTTATAGGAGAATCATGGATAATAAAACACTGCTAAGTCTGGTAAGCTGTGCTGGTTTTGACTGGGATAGAGTTAATTTTTTCCATAGTAGCTTGTATGGGACTATGTTTTGGATTTGTACTGGAAACAGTGTTGACAATACAGGGATGTTTTCGCTACTGCTGAGCAGTGCTTACACAGAGTCAAGGCCTTCTCTGCTCCTCACACCACCCCAACAGCGAGTAGGCTGGGGGGGGCACAAGAAGTTGGGAGGGGACACAGCTGGGACAGCTGACCCCAACTGACCAAAGGGATATTCCATGCCATATGACGTCATGCTCAGCATATAAAGCTGGGGGAAGAAGAAAGAAGGGTGGGACATTCAGAGTGATGGCGTTTGTCTTCCCAAGTAACCGTTACACATGATGGAGCCCTGCTTTCCTGGAGATGGCTGAACACCTGCCTGCTGATGGGAAGTAGTGAATGAATTCCTTGTTTTGCTTTGCTTGCATGCGCGGCTTTTGTTGTACCTGTTAAACTGTCTTTATCTCAACCCACGAGTTTTCTCACTTTTACTCTTCTGATTCTCTCCCCCATCCCACCAGGGGGAAGTGAGTGACTGGCTGTGTGGTGCTTAGTTGCTGGCTGGGGTTAAACCACAACATAAGCCTTGAACAAGTTTATAAGAATACCATTAGGTAAAACAATGAGTTTAGTGGTTACTTCAAACTCAGTATATCTGGGAAACAATGTGTGGGTTGATGGTTGTATAGAAAAAAGAAGAAGATAAAGAAAATAAGTTGAATCTCTTTTTCCAGTATTTACATTGTTATGATGCCTGGACCTGAACATTTTTCTTGCATTAGCTTATTATATTATATTATTCTTCATCCCTTTCTTATTAGTTTATTATGCATTGATTGCCTTGATAGTATGTTGATTTTGCATAATAAAATCAATAAAACTTACTGGACATTGCCCCATAATTGTTTGATATATGCTGTTACTACAACTTGCTATACTGTTTAAATAACTATAATTTGATCTGCTGTTTTAATATTAACATAAGCAATCACAGAGACTTTCTCAAGACATGCAATACTTCTTAATGCTTACCTATACAGTCAGGGGTGAGACACAGACACTCATGTAGGTAGACGTGATGTCACTGAGGAACTCCACGGAGCCTCATTGCATTCTGTATTCTGTCTGCTTTGTGGAGAATTTAATTGTTCCTTTTAGGAGGACAAGATGTCTCACCAAAGGCTGCATGTTCCTTGATGGGAGCAGCTTCATAATGCATATGAGAGTTATGCAAGGTAAGTAAGGCACCCTGAATCCAGCTCTGACAGGCAAGAACTTCCATGTCATATAGCAATCACATGACTATTTTAAAATAGTAGTCAAGAATAATTTACATATTGTAACAAAATTTAAATTGAAAAGTGGTCGTAATAATCAAATCACAAGGTTCCATGATTGATGTGTGTCAGAAAGGGGCAGGAACTTGTTTATTTTTCCAGAGGGAAAAAAAAAAAAATCAAAACCAAAAACGGCCAAAAAAAATCTCTTAGTGTGTCACTAAATTTAGTCAGAGTAAAACATAAGGCTTTACATAAATAAGCAAATAATAGAAATAAATTAGTGATATGTAAGTAAAAGACTGGATTTCTCTTTATGTCATTTGACAGTAGGCCTTAGGACAAATCTAGAATCAGGTTTCTGGCTGCTTATCAAGAGACCTTAACTGTTGCCCATTCCCACACCTACAAGATAGCTGTGGTCACCATAATTACTTATCAATAATAACAAAATCCAAGAGGAATTCAACAAGGAATAAGACATCATTTTATCATAATGATCTCTTTTTTTATATAAAAATTTTTTCACACAGTCTTAGCAACAGAAAATACTTCATGTTGACTGAGGTTAGCTGCCACAGAGAATATTAAGGGATAAATCCTGTTCATATTCTAGGGTTGTATTTTATTTAACTGACTTTATCTGCATTAAAATGGCAGAAAAATATACATATCTCTTTTCAAAAATACTGAGAAATGGCAAAACAGTGGACAGAAAAGTATTAATACAAACAGAAGTTTACACTTATAAACAATATTATAGTGAGAAAAAGGAAGTTGAAAAATGATAATTTATTAAGGTATCAAGTATGATTTAGTATAACTCCCAGGATACATAATATTAAACAGTGAAATTTTGTTCATAAAAGACACAATGAGCAACAACACCTGACTGTATAAAATGGATTTCTGTGTTTGAACGAGATAATTTTTACTATCCAGTACTGCAGAGAGAAGAGAATCAAGAACATCACACATAGACAGCTTCACAATTAAAATATATATTAAAAATATGATTAACTCTAGGTGCATTTGGAGAGAACTTTAAAAAATGAAAAAGCCTTAATTGTCTTCAGTGCCTCATGGAAGTCAATGCAGTAAGAAAGCAGAAGAATCAAAGCTGCATGAGTGACAAACCCAGCATGTGGTCTCAAGTCATTACAAACCCCATTGAGATCCTCCTTGGTGGTATTGCTAAATCTAAAACAGGATGAAATATATGAAATAATTGACTCTTGGTTAGTTATCTATTTATAGGATCAGTTTCCTTCTGAAATCCTTTAAAAAAGTGAAGAATTCATTTGGATAACTGCAAACATCTGAATGAAAAGTTATTCTACCTAAAAAAAAACAGAGACAGGCCTAAAGAGAGGATGGTGGCATTTAAGACTCTAAGGAAATAATTCTTAAACAAAACACATAAAAAAATTTCCTGGTTTTAACTGATATTAGTCTGTTAAAATGAATTGAAATTTTCTGATTTGTGTATGACACAGAATGGGCATTAGAATAATATCAGAGGGAGCTATATTTATCTAAATATAAACCATAAGAATATTCCTGGACATATACAAAAAAGTTTCTAAAAATTTTCAGATCAGTTTAAGCCTTCTCTCCTTCATGCTAGTTGAATAATTGAGAAAATATTCCTTTGAAAAATGGAAGCTGGATCGTGAAACATTTGTGAACAGTTGTGAAATGTTTGCAATGCTGTTTCACAATGAATCACTTAAAGTCTTGACCCTGCCTTTTTCACAAAGCAGACGGTGGACCCATTGTGGGCTAGTTGTGAAATCTGGCAGTGAAGTCTGTGAGGTAGGTTAAAAGGGTAGGAGTGAAATTTTCCCTTCCTGGAATAGCCTCTACATTTAGCAACATCTTATTGTTAAAGTAAATTTAAATGATCTGGAGCTTGTTCTCCCACTGAAGGATATAAAAGCCATTTTGAAGAATGTCAAAAGGTTATTTGAAAGTCCTAAATAGACTTTGTAATATTGCTTAATTTTTGTTTTTCTTTTTTATTCCACAAAGATACTTTGTAGTTGAGAAAAGCAGATGTCACACTAAACAGTGCACACCAAACAGTTCTGCTAAATTTTGAAGTTATGTTACATGACTGCCTGGACCCCACACAACCTTTCATGTATAGTGGGTTTTTTTAAGAAAATAAATTTTATCTGGTGGCTTTAGGGCTACAAAGAGCTCAACTACATGAATTTTACACTTTCTATGAAGATACATAAAAGAGGGTGTAATAGAATTTTAAGAGTTTGGTGAGAAGATTTACATATTACAACTGTGTTGTTGAATTATTTGGTGCTTTTTCAGATTTTGTGGGATGTTCTTTATTTTAATGTTGTATAGAAGATAATGTGTTATCATATCTGGACAAACATACTGGAAATTGTGTCAAACGTTATCTTGGAAAGATAAAAACAATGTAAATCTAACTAAACTTTATTTAGAGTTCTTCTCCCAGGCAGAAGTTAGTTTTCCCTAAGGATATATTGTTCTTCCTTTCTTTGTTAGTTCTGATACACAAAGATAGGGATTGCTTGTTTGCATGAACTGAAGCAAACAAAATGAATTTCAGTTCAGCCAAATAGAAAGCCATAACCTAAGACAAAGAATGCAGAACATAATTGGAGAATGTGTAGTACGTACCTGTGTACTTACAGCTTTACCAGTGAGTTATAGACTCTGAAAAGAACTTGGTAGTCTTTGAAGCCAACCAACTAAACATGTACTCCTTATTCAGTATTATGGCCAAGAACAGTAGTTTAATCCTTATAGAAACTATTAGTTGCAGTAAGAAATTAAAATTACTTTTGTACTTCTGTAAGTATGACCAGTTTCCGTCCAGGTCTAGTGTCCATAATGTGTGTAGTATGTTGATAAATTGGAGCAGGTTCAGATATAGCCATCAGATCACTGAGAAATTAGAAAATATGCTTTGTGATAAAAGGTCTTAAGGATCTTAACCTACACAGTTTATAAAAGAGAAAATATGTTGATCATCCTGTTAGTGTTTTTATTTGCCATAAACCTCTTATAAGGAAGGTTTCCTAGGTATACACTCAGCAGTCCAGGTCTGTACAGTGAATTTTCCTGGAAGTTATATTGAAGGAAGGTATAATATGCATAAATATGACTAAAAGATCAAAAGGATTAAAAAAAAAAAAATTGAATTTTTAAATTTTAAAGAGTGACAGGTAGGAAACAGAGAAGGTCTGTAAACAGCTCTTCTGCACCCCTACAGGTCCTTTTCTCAGTCAGATAAGGAGCCTTCTAGGTTTCAGAAGAGTCTCTGCAGCTCCCTCTGGTCCTTAAGATGAAACCTAGCTGGCTGCTAACTGTTTCTTTGAGAGTCTCTTGGACTTCATGTGAACTAGAGACTATCAACTTCTTGCTGTGATTCCCTCTCTAATGACCTCTCAGAAATGCAATGCAGTCTGGAAACATTTCCCTGTTAAGCAGGCTCAGTCAGTCCCTGGGGACTGGGCACAACCTGTCGTCCCTCTTGATTGTTAGCGGTGTTAAAGAAGTGATACACCACTCAACTGAGAAGTCAAACAGTCCATCACACCAAGATTGAAGATTTGCGAGCAGGAAGTAGATAATCTCAGACTAAAAACAGAGTCATATTTTAAATGACTACAGTGGACCAGTAAAATAGCTGGCCATAGAATATTCTTCATATTTCTAAATTTCTAAATCAAGGTCAAGGATTCTTTTATATAGTTCAAAGAAAAGAATTGTTTTACATTCTTCAACGTGTATTATGCAGAACTGTAAAGTTACATCATCTAATATTTAAAATATCAAAGATTATGATAGATTTTTTATTTATACTTTCTAATATTTTGCTATTGTCTTCAGTGATTGTGAACAGTGGCAAAGTCTTAAAAATCCCACTGTAAACACTTCTGCATTTTCTGTAACTTTTTATACAAGTCCATTCTGAAAGCTATGGACTACTGTGCTTATTACTATTCTAACACTTACTCTGAAATGGTGAGATGTTGTAGTTAGAAACCAGTACAGAACTTATGCCATAGCCCTCACAGTATGCCACATCACATCTTTATGCATTTTCTACATATAGCAATGAATCTACTCAATATGTTCAAGTACTTGCCAAAATATTTGAGTCTTTGAGAAGGCAGCTATAAAATACACCAATAAATGAATCTTCAGTTTAAGTTGCAGTATCTTATGAAGGGAAGAGACATAAAGAAGATTTTAATTTCTTGAGAGTAAACTTTTATATTATACTACAGGCACAAATTGTCCCCATGCAACCTTGTAACTTTAAGTTATTACTTTGTGATGTACATGAGAACAGAATAACCATAATTTTTCCTTATTTCACATCTATGTAGACCTCTGTGGTTGACATACGTTTCTGACTAAAAACTCCCCGCTAAAATATTTAATGTTTCATAACATGTTTGATTCCATCCAAGACAGAACTGTACAATATTTTCTTACACGAACAAAGCTTCCTGATTACTAAAAGAATGTGTTTTTTTTTCCTTATGTGAACATAATTTTCTCTAATTGTTATTCATTACCCTGCTGTTTAGATAACAAAAAAGACAGAACAATGATCCACAAAGTTTAAGTAAGTTTTGTAGTGATAAAATCTGGGGGCATTTTTTTCAGCTGCTAATTACTTCACAAGCAGTGAAACCCCAATTTCTTATTTACAGAAACACTAATATTGTAGGAGTGCAAACACTTTGTGGACTTTCTAATCATGAGACCAAAATGTTGTCCTAATGCCATTTTAAAGAAACTCCTTGGCAATGAGGGGTCTGGTCAATATCTGCTAGCCAGTGTCCTGGTTTTGGCAGGGATAGAGTTAATTTCCTTTCTAGTAGCTGGTACAGTGTTTTGGATTTAGGATGAGAACAAAGTTGATAACGCACCGATGTTTTAGTTGTTGCTAGGTAGTGCTTACACTAGCCAAGGACTTTTCAGCTTCCCATGCTCTACCGACTGAGAAGGCTGGAGGTGCACAAGAAGCTGGGAGGGGGCACAGCCAAACTGGCCAAAGGGACATTCCATACCATGTGACGTCATGCTCAGTACATAAACTGGGGAAAGCTGGCCGGGGGGGCCGCTGCTCAGGGACTGGCTGGGCATTGGTCGGCGGGTGGTGAGCAACTGCACTGTGCATCACTTGCTTTGTGTATTATTATTATTATCATATTATTATTATAATTTTATTTCCATTATTAAACTGTTTTTATCTCAACCCATGAGTTTTTCTAACTTGTGCTCTTCCAATTCTCTCCCCCATCCCACCGGGTGGGGGGGAGTGAGCGAGCGGCCGTGTGGTGCTTAGTTGCCGACTGAAATTAAACCACGACAGTCCTTTTTGGCGCCCAACGTGGGGCCACCATGGAGAAGGGTATCCAGTTTCTGAGAGAATTAGCTGTGCTGGAGGTGATTTATGGTGACCTGAACAATGAACAACTATCCAAAGATCCAGACGAAGTCAAGTGCACACGACCCATGTGGTGGAAGTTTATAAGGAGCTCACCATCGTCATACGCCAATTCATTGGCAGTGATGACCTGGAAAGATGGAGAGGAACAAACAGTGGATGAATTGGCTAGTCAACTCTGGCAATATGAGGAAAGTCTTTCTTCCTCCATCGTCTCGGCTGTGGAGAAACTGTCCGAAAAACTGTCCCAGGAGATCCAGCAACTCAGAGAAGATAGGTCCTACTCCTCACCTGTACGGACCAGTATCTCGGCTATTAGGAGTCAGCGTTCTTTTGCTCAAGAGAGAGAATATAAAGGGTACACACCACGGGGCACCCTGTGGTTTTATCTGCGTGACCACGGAGAGGACATGAGGAAGTGGGATGGGAAACCTACTGCAGCCCTAGGGGCACGGGTACGTGAATTGCAAGGGAAAACAATCACAGAAAGAGGTTCTTCCAGGAAAATTGCTGCTCCAGTTTCCAGCGGGCAGTTCCCCAGACAGGGTAGAAGGGCTGATCTTACTCCTGATGTTAATGAAGAAACTTCTGACCCGTACGTACAAGAAATGAGAAATGAGTACTGTGATGAGGATTAGAGGGGCCCTGCCTCCAGCCAGGGGGAAGAAAGGGACAACCGGGTTTACTGGACTGTGTGGATTCGGTGGCCTGGCACATCAGACCCACAGGAGTATAAGGCTCTGGTAGACACCGGTGCACAGTGTACCCTAATGCCATCAAGCTATATAGGGGCAGAACCCATCTGTATTTCTGGGGTGACGGGGGGATCCCAACAGCTAACGGTACTGGAAGCCGAAGTGAGTCTAACTGGGAATGGGTGGCAAAAGCACCTCCTTGTGACTGGCCCAGAGGCTCCGTGCATCCTTGGCATAGACTACCTCAGGAGAGGGTATTTCAAGGACCCAAAAGGGTACCAGTGGGCTTTTGGTATAGCTGCCTTGGAGACAGAGGAAATTAAACATCTGTCCACCTTGCCTGGTCTCTCGGAGGACCCCTCTGTTGTGGGGTTGCTGAAGGTCAAAGACCAACAAGTGCCAATCGCTACCACCACAGTGCACCGGCGGCAATATCGCACCAACCGAGACTCCCTGATTCCCATTCATGAGCTGATTCGTCGACTGGAGAGCCAAGGAGTGATCAGCAAGACTCGCTCACCCTTTAACAGTCCCATATGGCCAGTGTGGAAGTCTAATGGGGAGCGGAGACTAACAGGAGACTATCATGGCCTAAATGAAGTCACGCCACCGCTGAGTGCTGCTGTGCCAGACATGCTAGAACTTCAATATGAATTGGAGTCAAAAGCAGCCAAGTGGTATGCCACGGTTGATATTGCTAATGCGTTTTTCGCAATCCCTTTGGCAGCGGAGTGCAGGCCACAATTTGCTTTCACTTGGAGGGGCGTTCAGTACACCTGGAACTGACTGCCCCAGGGGTGGAAACACAGCCCTACCATTTGCCATGGACTGATCCAGACTGCACTAGAACAGGGTGGAGCTCCAGAACACCTGCAATACATTGATGATATCATCGTGTGGGGCAACACAGCAGGAGAAGTTTTTGAGAAAGGGAAGGAAATAGTCCAAATCCTGCTGAAGGCCGGTTTTGCCATAAAACAAAGTAAGGTCAAGGGACCTGCACAGGAGATCCAGTTTTTAGGAAAAAAATGGCAAGATGCACGTCGTCAAATCCCAATGGATGTGATCAACAAAATAACAGCCATGTCTCCACTAACTAGCAAAAAGGAAACACAAGCTTTCTTAGGTGTTGTGGGTTTTTGGAGAATGCATATTCCAAATTACAGTCTGATTGTAAACCCTCTCTATCAAGTGACCCGAAAGAAGAACGATTTCAAACGGGGCCCTGAGCAACAAAAAGCTTTTGAACAAATTAAAGAGGAGATAGTTCATGCAGTAGCCCTGGGGCCAGTCCGGGCAGGGCAAGAGGTAAAAAATGTGCTCTATACCGCAGCCGGGGAGAACGGCCCTACCTGGAGCCTCTGGCAGAAAGCACCAGGGGAGACTCGAGGTCGACCCCTAGGGTTTTGGAGTTGGGGATACAGAGGATCCAAGGCCCGCTATACTCCAACTGAAAAAGAGATATTAGCAGCATAGGAAGGGGTTCGAGCTGCTTCAGAAGTGATCGGCACTGAAGCACAGCTCCTCCTGGCACCCCGACTGCCGGTGCTAGGCTGGATGTTCAGAGGGAGGGTCACCTGTACACATCATGCAACTGATGCTACGTGGAGTAAGGGAGTTGCACTGATCACACAACGGGCTCGAATAGGAAACCCCAGTCATCCAGGAATCCTGGAAGTGATCATGGATTGGCCAGAGGGCAAAGATTTTGGAATACTGCCAGAGGAGGAGGTAACGCGTGCTGAAGAGGCCCCAATGTATAATGAACTACCAGAAAATGAGAAGCAATATGCCCTGTTCACTGATGGGTCCTGTCGTTTTGTGGGAAAGCATCGGAGGTGGAAAGCTGCTGTATGGAGTCCTATGCAACAAGTTGTAGAAACTGCTGAAGGAGAAGGTGAATCGAGCCAATCTGCAGAAGTAAAGGCCATCCAGCTGGCTTTAGACATTGCTGACCGAGAAAAGTGGCCAGTGCTCTATCTCTGTACTGACTCATGGATGGTGGCAAATGCCCTGTGGGGGTGGTTGCAGCAATGGAAGCAGAGCAACTGGCAGCACAGAGGCAAACCCATCTGGGCTGCTGCATTGTGGCAAGATATTGCTGCCCGGGTGGAGAACCTGGTTGTAAAAGTCCGTCACGTAGATGCTCACGTACCCAAGAGCCAGGCCACTGAAGAACATCAAAATAACCAGCAGGTGGGTCAGGCTGCTAAGATTGAAGTGGCTCAGGTGGATCTGGACTGGCAACATCAGGGTGAATTATTTATAGCTCGGTGGGCCCATGACGCCTCAGGTCATCAAGGAAGAGATGCAACATACAGATGGGCTCGTGATCGAGGGGTGGACTTGACCATGGACACTATAGCCCAGGTTATCCATGAATGCGAAACATGCGCTGCAATCAAGCAAGCCAAGCGGTTAAAGCTTTTTTGGTATGGAGGACGATGGCTGAAATATAAATATGGGGAGGCCTGGCAGGTTGATTATATCACACTCCCACAAACCCGCCAAGGCAAGCGCCACGTGCTTACAATGGTGGAGGCAACCACCGGGTGGCTGGAAACATATCCCGTGCCCCATGCCACTGCCCAGAACACTCTCCTGGGCCTTGAAAAGCAAGTCCTACGGCGACATGGCACCCCAGAAAGAATTGAGTCACACAACGGGACTCATTTCCGAAACAACCTCATAGACACCTGGGCCAAAGAGCACGGCATCGAGTGGGTATATCACATCCCCCATCACGCACCAGCCTCCGGGAAAATTGAACGATACAATGGACTGTTAAAGACTACACTGAGAGCAATGGGTGGCGGGACGTTCAAACATTGGGATATGCATTTAGCAAAGGCCACCTGGTTAGTCAACACTCGGGGATCTGCCAATCGAGCAGGCCCTGCCCAGTCAGAACTTTTACGTACTGTAGAAGGGGATAAAGTCCCTGTAGTGCACATAAAAAATATGCTGGGGAAGACAGTCTGGGTTATTGCTGCCTCAGGCAGAGGCAAACCCATCCGTGGGATTGCTTTTGCTCAAGGACCTGGGTGCACTTGGTGGATAATGCGGAAGGATGGGGAAGTCCGATGTGAACCTCAGGGGGATTTGGTTTTGGGTGAGAATAGCCAATGATCTGAATTATGTGATGTTAAGTACTAATTATAGTTATAATAGTTATACTAATAATACACAGATATACTAATCATACTAATAATATTATATGCCATACTAATGTTATTATAATAAGAATCACCCAGACTAATGAAGAATAACTTCAGTGAAACCAAGCAAAGCACAGTGATGATGGTACCAGAAATGACTTTAACATGAAACAATCCAACACCAGATACCATCTCCATTTTTCCTGCCCTGAAAGATTATTATGACAGATGGAGCCCGAGGTCATGGACTAAATGAACTCACCGAACATTTTAGAGGGATGGCCCACAGATGAAGGGAATGATATCTCTGTGTGTGTGTGTATATATATATATATATATATATATATATAAAAAGGGGTGGTGATTAATGAAAATGTACTGGAAAATGTGAGACTTGAGCATGACGCAGATGGTATAGAATAAGGGGTGGATATTGTCCTGGTTTCGGCAGGGATAGAGTTAATTTCCTTCCTAGTAGCTGGTACAGTGTTTTGGATTTAGGATGAGAACAAAGTTGATAACGCACCGATGTTTTAGTTGTTGCTAGGTAATGTTTACACTAGCCAAGGACTTTTCAGCTTCCCATGCTCTACCGACTGAGAAGGCTGGAGGTGCACAAGAAGCTGGGAGGGGGCACAGCCAAACTGGCCAAAGGGACATTCCATACCATGTGACGTCATGCTCAGTATATAAACTGGGGAAAGCTGGCCGGGGGGGCCGCTGCTCGGGGACTGGCTGGGCATTGGTCGGTGGGTGGTGAGCAATTGCACTGTGCATCACTTATTTTGTGTATTATTATTATTATCATGTTATTATTATTATAATTTTATTTCAATTATTAAACTGTTTTTATCTCAACCCACGAGTTTTTCTAACTTGTGCTCTTCCAATTCTCTCCCCCATCCCACCGGGTGGGGGGGAGTGAGCGAGCGGCTGCGTGGTGCTTAGTTGCCGACTGAAATTAAACCACAACACCAGATACTGAAAGAAACAGAGTAATAAGCAATGGGGTATAACTCTGTATTTTCATTTTAGGATTCCTGTTGCAACTTTAAGCAAATGAAAAAAAAAAGACATGAATATCAGTAGCAACTCTATGATTTTTTTAATAAAGTATCTTAATAAAAAATGTCTATTTCAGAAATATTTTTT
The DNA here is from genome assembly GCF_965638725.1 of Aptenodytes patagonicus. Lineage (NCBI taxonomy): Eukaryota > Metazoa > Chordata > Aves > Sphenisciformes > Spheniscidae > Aptenodytes > Aptenodytes patagonicus. Next base: position 33,657,033 of record NC_134951.1, on the reverse strand, counting down.
TCTGCCCAGGAGTCTCTGCTATCAGAATTCCTTTTTTTTATTTTCTGCATTTTCAATATATTTTTTGTGCTTTAACTTAAAAGTATTCTCAAAATGCTTGAAAATTTTATATTTAGCAGAACTTGGTGTTCACTAACACCACTAGCGTATTGACTAACACAAAATGTTCATTTAGAAAAAAAGAAAGAAAAGAAAAAGTCTGATTCAAAATCCCTGATATTGCTAACATTTGATATTATCATTTCTCACAGGAAGTGGCCTCTTTTTTTTTTTTAGGTGATGAAACACAAATGAGGTAGATCTTTCCTGCTTTGTAGCTACTGTTCATATGAACAAAACATACAACAGCTTTTCTAGCACCAGCTTTCGAACAGGTACACTTTGTTTTCTTGCTAGTGCTCACTCTCTCCTAGGAGATGAATCACATTGTCAAAGGGTATGCGAAACTAAAAATCAAGACAGAAGTTACTAACTGGCTGAGGCTGTTCTTAATGTCTACCTTCCCCTCAAGCAAAGCAGGGAATCTAAATCATAAGAGCAAGAACATAGACACAGAAAGGAAAGAAAAATTAATCCAACCATCTGTTTTGCATCTAACTGAATGAAAGAATACCAGGAGAGTAGGAAATTCAAGTAGGAGGAGGAAAAAAAAAGAAGACTTCATAAAATAAAAGCAATTAATAAGTAAGGAGAGTAATTACTAAATCATAAAGAGCACCTCGAGTTAAGTAAGTAGCACCATGAGATAGTACCACAGAAACAGCAGGACTCTTGAGACCTCAGCACACTTCAGGTGCTGTAGGTCTGTTCCACAGCATCAGACACCTGCACTCATATCTCCTGTGACTCTAGCCCTCCTATCCACCCACCTTTCCCTTGGGCTAGAAAATTCTCAGGCTGGCTTGTTGAGAGCCAGAGGACCTGGAAGGCACCTGTAGGGAGGAGACCAAGAAACTTGGGCCTAGCATCCCAAGAAAGCTGCCCGGAAAATGTCAAGGAAAGCAGGACAGGTTTGTTTACAGTTTTTACTTTTACAGAAGTTAATGGACTCCAAAGCATTCTCACAACACATTTCTGTTTGACAAATCAATATTTGATTGAAAAATTGCTCCATTTGGGGAATTCCTGGCCAGGATTATTTAGGCTGATTTTCAAGAAAAAACAGACACTTTAAATATTAGCTGTTCCACTCACTTTTTGATATAAAAAAAATTTGAAGTGCCTAAAGAAGAAAAAGAAGCAGTTGTCAACTGTACCGATGCATTATTATTATGGTTTTGAGAAGGTTTATACAAAGAAGTATGAATTTTCTCCTTTTCGCACTGAAGTAATTTTTCACTAAATGTATTAGTCCTCCTGAAGAATGATATTTTGTAAAACATGGTGTTTTTCCCCTCATGTTTGTATTGTGCCCACTTTTTCTCTCTCACACGTACATACACAAACAAAGCCACGTGCACATACATGCACATGCACACTCCTGCCTGCCTTTCCAGAGGCTTAAATGACAGCCAGTCTTGTTCCAAAATCCACCATTTTATAAGAATGACACATTTTATTTTTCCCCACAGCATTAAATGATTCAAAAAGGGCCTGCTTCAACATAGCTGTCATTGCACTGCCTTGCATTTCTGCCCACTTGCCCAGTTTGCAAAGGGGAGGGTGATGAGAAATCAGGAAGGACGAGTGGGTGGCGGTGGTTGGTTTCTATTTGGAGGAAACTATTTGGAAAACCGTAGAGTTCTTTTATCTGTCAATGATATAACAGTGCCTGACATGCCTAGCAGTAGGCAGAAGCAGCTGTCAGTAGTAGTATAATTTATTAGTATCTCTTTTTGAATAAGAGGGCTGACAGACTAACATGGGAGCAAAGGGGAAATCTGCCAAGTCATCAGCTTGCACCTCAGGCTCAGACTGCCGATAGCCCACTGTGGAGTGTACACAGCATTAAATATGTATTGATTAATTCAGTGGCACAGTCCACCGACTGCATTGTCAGTGGTAAGGAAAATGGCTGAGGCGTTGCTTCCTTTTCTAGCTGAGCGAGAGAGTCCCATGCCCAACACGCTGACTTCCAAAATCCTCACCAGGAATAGCTAGAGTTGTCCACAAACAGGATGGTCTGGAAGAAGATTCTTTTTGTGCGTGTTGTAAAGCAAAAACAAATTGACAATGAAAAAAAAGAGATGTGATGGATAAAGAAAGTGATTGAAAAACCACACGAGTAGTAACTATTACCTAATAATTATACAGTCAGAAAATCAATTTGATTGATGACATTGTGCTCCTGTTGGTTAAGATCTAAAGTGAGTATCATCCAAAAAAAAAAGAGGAAACCAATTGTCCGTGCTTATTAGATGAATGTTAGAAAGTGGTAGTGAACAGAAAACACCACTTTTTTAGTTCTTACTACTGCTTTGGGAAGTGCCAGAAGGAAGGTGACTCAAGAGCACTCCTCAGAGTGCCCCTGCATAGCACCACACACGGGGTCTAATCCAACATAGACTTGTGGTAGTCACTAAATATTGTTTAAAAAGACAACATTTAACATCACTGTTAAAAAAACAACATTTCCTCACATCAGTTCCTGCAATATGTAAGTTGTCTTTGTGGCTGGGTTTTTTGGGGGAGTTTTTTTGAGAGAGTTTGTTTGGTTTTTTTTCCTGTAGCAGTTCATGAACAAAAAGTAACTATAGTAACTCCATGGTAACAACTGGTAAATAATAACGTCTTAATGGTGAATCCTGAATGTGTTATACTGAGGGACAATCAAAATAGAAGAGATCAAGCAATTTTTAGGAATTTATGCCTCCATAAACATGATTGCAGGCAAGAGCTGCTTCAGTACTTCAGGTTCATTATCTTAAAGAGTTTATTGTGAGCCTTTTTAAAAGTCTTTGCCATGTAACAGAGAAACAGAAACTGAATTAAAAACTGTCTCAACTTGATAATGAAGCCAAAGAACAATTCCTAATTCAATCTATTGTTAATTGATACTATGCTATTAATGTTGGAGAAAAAGGTAACGGTGATGTAGGGGAAGATTTAAGTGGTAATGGTTTTGTTTAGATTCTCCATGGTCCTACAAAAAAGTGAAGTCTTATGCTGAAGTATTTTTGCACAATTCTCTCCTTTTAATCTTCTCAGCTGATGGAAAATATGCATCTTTAATAAGAACTGCACGAATCATGATTTTATGCAGCTAAAATCTGAAAAATGCATTTCAGTGAAATGCATGCAAGGATTTTGCCGATCCTAATAGATGAGTAGGTTCAACTTGCACTTGCTGGACTTTCAGAAACAGGCATCTATATTAACATTTTTGCACTGGACTCTGTCTTCCCCTCTACCCTCTCCCAATGATAGAAAAACAAAAGTACTATTTAGTAAACTTTTCAATTAAATACATGAAGAAACCTGATTAGAATGTAATTTTAATTGAAATATTGGATTTGTTTTTCAAACAAACAAAAAGTGAGCAATTTTAAAGCCTCTTTTTATGTTGAATATTTTGCTCATATTTTACAGCGCAACTTCATAGTTATGTAAACCTTAAAATTTCTTGGGAGCATGTTATTCCATAACTGATAATTTTAGTTTCTTGCAACTTCCTTTGAATTAGCTTGTACTGGTGACCATTCAATAGTGTGTTTGTCGCTGAACCTTTGACGTGATCTATTCTCTCAGTTCGTGTATTGCTAGAATTACATATTTTTCAGATGAATGGTAATTGATTTATTGTACTGGGAATGTTGCACAACGTTTTTCATACACTACATACGGGAGGAAAGAGCTTTCTGTATCTGACACAGCTGTCAAGTGGTCCTTGTCAGTGGGTGTGGGTGTCCTGACATATATAATGGCAGTGTTGTCTCCCAATGGGCAGCTTATAGATCATCCTATGGAAATGCTAAATAATCTGGAATGCATACTCTTAAAAACATACAACTTTGTTCTCTATATGTACCATATTCAGAAACTCTAAATAAATCTTTCTCTTTGGGGTGGAGGTGAAGCCTTTATTCTGGGAACATTATAGGCTTTGCAGAGACAGACATGGCGCCATTACCAATCTTTCATATGTATAGGCATTTCTGAAGTGGAAATGTGACACAGAGTGTATCAGCTTCACTGAGAAGCAACAGTCTGTGTAAAAATACCTTCTTGTACAAAAATATTTTTCTGCAGCTAATAAGAATATTCAGATTTGATTTCAGCCTCCCAAAAACTTAGAAGATTCTTTTGTAGTCTCAGTTTTGTGACCACATCTTAATTCTGGTGTGTGCTTTAATCTCTAGACTACTGAAAAACAAATCTAAGAAACAATATAATAAAAAAACATACTAGAAATACTGTCTTAACTTTATAGTATAAAGAAAAAAGGACATTTGGTTCTGAAAATTTTCAGAAGTAATTTTCTCAAGGATTTCAATGTAAAAAAACCCCAAACAATCTTTATTCCAGAACCATGAAAACTTGAATGGAATCCCCAAAACTACTCAAAGATAGAATGTTCAATTAATTTATTATACTTATTAGGAAAAAAATATATAGCAGGCAAGGGAATGTTAATTATAATATGCCAACTAACAATCTATCCTGAATCCAGAGCAAGTCAGATACCATAAAAGAGCATTTTTTTTTCTTCACCATGTTATTTAGGGACCTTAACAAATGGGTCACTGGTCCCATCATCATGGTTAATGTTAAATTATGTGATAAAAGGCTTGTCTCCACACATATGAAGGAAAACACAGTCCCAATGGTGGGCAGGGGCATCCCAATGCCCCAGTGAGAGATATGAACCCCTGCCCTGGACCCCCAGGACTATCCTAGGGCAGCCGCAGCCCCAGGGGCCAGGGGACATCCCACATCAGGAGTCAGCAGGGACAGCTTTCAAAGGCATCTCACAGGCTGTGGGGGTCACTGCCTAGGGGTACAGGGAACAGCACTGGGAGACGATTGAACAAGACTGGTCATGGGATGCTTAGGGGAGAAACTGAAGGTGGAGAAAGGGGGGGATCAAGGTCATTTGGGAAGCAACAGGCACAGTAAAATAGAGGGAAAAGGGGATAAAAGTGGCTGGTCACATGTCAACAGTTGCTGGTCAGTACGTGAGTCTGGCTGTGCCCTGAACCTGATCAGCATAGTCTGTCCTCTCTTCTTATTAAACTCCATTTCTAAGTCATTTCCTGGGTGAGGGACTCCCTGTTCTGTGCCAGTGTGTGTGTGTGTGTGTGTCTGAGTGCCAGCATGGGACTGTGGGTCAGAGGGGTCATGTGTCTGGGGGTCAGCAACTGCAGAGATCAGGGGGCGTGTGCATGGGGTGTGTGCTTATGTCAGTGTGTGAGCACTAGGAAACATCAGACTGGAGTATCCAGCAAGCAGGATAAGAGACTTGGGAGCCAGGTATTGGAGGTGCCCTAATTCTGGGCTGAGTGCTGGAGAGAGCAGAAGGTCTGCTTGTTGGTTACTGGAGGGACCAGGAGGTTCAAGCCAGTGACTGCGGAGTCCATGGGATCTGGGGTTCAGCTCCTGGTGCGGCCATAGGTCTGGGCCAGCTACTGGAGAGACGTGTTTACATGTGTCCATGCAACTGGGAGACCAGGGGATCCAGGGGCCAGCTGCTAGGTCTCTAAGTCCAGTTACTGAAGGCATCCACATTGTATATATTTATATATATGTACATATATTCAGCTAATGGGCTTTTATGCCTGAAAGAAGGAAAGAGCATGAAGCTGTTGGTGCTGTCTGCATTTGAGCAAGTGCTGTGTTTTCTGTCTGTGTTGATCTGTTCAGCTAACCATGTGTATCTGTACTGTGTGTATGTGTACGTGTGCCTCTTGGGAACACACACTCAGCTTCACTCCTAGCTGGACCTGGGGACATGGAGCTGCGGCAGCCTTGCCTCTGTTGGGGTACCAGCTTCAGCAACTTCTAACAGTTAAGACCCATGGGACAAATGTACAATTCAAATGTTACTACTTTACTTCCAAGAAAAAACAGAAGAATTTCTTGTAAGTTGGTTTTACGTGGATGCTGAGAGAAATCTTTGCTTAACCAGAAAATCTCTTTTGTAAAATAATGACTTCAGAGACCTTGAGGCAATATATAGCTGGCCGAAATGCACATACAAACAGGGAGAGAGGTTTTAGATTTAAAGCAAGATGTTAAGTCTCCAGGGTCCCAGTCCATAAAGGTATTTAGTAGTTAAATTTTCCTTCGGGGGGTCAGTGTAGACATCAGTTATTGGGGAAGACAGAGTGTATATGTCCTATTGTTGATCAGAATAAGACTCCTTAGGGTGAGTGGGTATTTGTCTTGAGAAGACTCATTTTTGAAGACAGCATTCAATCAGCTAAAATAAGGCCTCGTTGCAGTAATGTATACTTGCTGCCCATTTTAATTTCTCAGAGCTTTGTATGGCGCTTGAGATCAGCAACTATTTGACCTCAGAGTTAAAACAACTTCTCTTTGTAAGCGGATGCACACCTATTTGATCCATTTTCTGTCATCTTCATGATAATGAACTCTCTTCGGGTGAATATAGTCTTCCCAGTAAGGTCCCCCTGTGCAGTTCAAGAATCCATGTGTATACAAAGACTTCTTTCTTGTATATCCTTCCTGTTGTTTCCCTATCCAGTGTAAATAATTCAGGCTCAAACTGCTCATTGTGTATAAAGAAAATTTAAGAGAAAGCTCCAAGCTGTCTGAGATGTTTAGATGCTCAAGGGATTCTTTAATTGTCATTTGATCCCTCTGAGATACAGCCAAATAACCTACATCCCAAGTACAATGCACCATCGTTCCCAAAAGTATACATTATTTTATGAGCTTACACCAAATGTGACAATTTCAGTACATATAAAAAAAAGTCATGATTGAATAGCCCTTGAGACCCACCCTACATTTTCCTTTCATGAAATTATTGCAATGAGAATACACAGCTATATTCTCTTCAGACTTTCCAAAAAAAGAATTTTTTTAAGGGTGATTTCTACAACAGAAAGTCTCTGCACAGCACTGCTTTATTAGTTCTCTAGCACACTTTTATCAGCTTCCTCCTGAGAGCAACTCTATTACCATTTCTCTTTGGAGAAGCACAGCCTTACCTTATAATCCTAAGGTCACATAGCTCAGTTGAGTGCTTAGCTGTTAGGTGGTGTCTCTTTGAGCTGAGTCTACACCTTGGCTATGAAATAACCTTATCCGTAGTGATTGGCTGATTTGAAAGGGCTTCCCTTTCCAGTCAGTTCTGGGTACAACCCATAAATATAAGGAAGCTTATAAACTTCTTCCCATACTTACCTGCAGATAAGGGGCAATTTGTTTCAGTAGGACAGGACCAGGGATTTTCAAATGGAAAGGAAGATTTAAATATCTGTAAGGGTGAGCACCTCTAAGTGACACCCCTTGCATTCCTCCTTCCTGGCTGTCAACCCCCACAGCTGCCACCAGAGGTGGGATATATTTGCTGCTTGGTACTCCTTTTGTCTTTTCTTGCTGTGGATGTGGTTACACCATGCTGTTGGGTTTTATCACCTGTGTTCATAGGTTGTTGCTGTGTTTTTTTAGATCTAGAATTTATGCAGTCTCTTAGCTGTCTATCACATTTAGGTCAGGCACATTTCTCCCTTGTTGCTTTTGATGAGGTAACTTTTACTGTTCTGTAGCTATTACTGTCAATACACTAAACTGAAGATGTCATTCTGATAGGGGACAGAGAAGGAAAGAGAGGGTATTCCGAAGTTTTTAAACCCTGGGAGATGTACCATAAAATTTGTATTTAAGATTCAGAATATTTCTGATCTCCTAGTTCCTTTCAAGGAATTAGAAACAAGCCCAGTCCTCCTTCTGCCTTCTTCAGCGTACTTACCTGACAGTGACAGTCTTGAATTTCAACAAATTTTTTGGTACCCATTTTTCTTCCCTCTTTCTTTCTTAAAATGATAATATCTCATTTGAGATACACTGTCTTCATCACTTGAAGACATTATAATAATGGCGAATGCTTCCAGGTTAAAATTCATGTTTGTCCTACTTACCCATGCTTTTAAATTCAATGTAATTTTTATATATTTCTGTTAGATAGTTCTCAATCTTTTTCAGGGTACATCCCTTCCTCTCCATTATGCCTTGCCATCCTTTATTTCTTGTTGTGAGACTCCCTGGATAAGGATGCACCTCAATTCCTCGATGATGGAAGAAAGGCAATCTACTTTACAGGTTTCAAGTGTTCACTCAAAAAAAAAAGAGATTCTGACACAAATTAAAGGTGGTCAGAAGTTCCTATTGTAAACATCAGAGGGACTAATTTCAGCTTTTTTCTTTCCTTCTGCTCTCACTTCAGAGGGACTGAACAGAAGGAGCTTACAGCTCCTGATAAAACAATTTGCTACCCTCTTCACTTTTGCAACCCAGAAATGGTATGTAAACTATTGTTTAGATAACTGTGTTTAAATCCTGTGTCCGGAGTAATCTCTGTAGTGTTTGTAATGAGTAATTCCAGATCTTCTACCTCACACCTGTGTGAGGTGAAGGAATGCAGTTCTGTACCAATTCAAGTACACCATTTCCTCTTCTCTTGCACTGTTTCCTATGTGATAATATGCAAGTTTGCCTCAATAGCCCCAAATCGATAATATAAGGAAAAAAAAATACTTGTTTAAAAAGAGGTCTCATTGATAATATATATGAGTAGCTCTTTTATGCAGTTATGTTTTCAGCCACCTGAGTGCTTTGATGTTTTTTTACATTTTTCAGATTGTTTATAACAGTGCTAACAGAACACTTCAAACTCCAAATGAAGAGTAAGCCTGAGGGCCCAGTGGCAGCAAGCTTGTGAACTAAAATTAGCACACTGTGAAGTGCATGCTTGCCATCATTTAGAACTATGGTAAACCAACAGTTACCCATTAAAAGCCAATGTCAATACATAAGGTAAGTAAAGGCTTCACTATATTTCGGATCAAACCCAGTAAAATATTTCTAGCATAATTTTACAGTCTTTTAAAGAGTCAAAAGTTCATTTCAAAATAATTTCTTAGCAGATTCAAAAAATCCTTGCTTAAATCTAGAGCAATTATCCTTTAATTTCCACTCTTTTTTTCCAATTATTGTTTCTGTCCTTTATTGTTATCCAAAATAAAGTAAAATAAAAGATAATATTTTAATTAATGGAAACAGGCATTTTTCCATTATTGCTTTGATAGCTTCTGCATAATTTTTCTATCAAAAAATCTGTGCATTTTTATTCTTTTAATACACAATATATATAATCATTGTACTAATGTTGGGTCTTCAGTCTATTTCTATTTTAAACCTTTAATCCATTCAAGCAATATAATTTGTACAGCAGACTGAGTCTAAATTTTAAGCTATGTGTTCATAGTTCATAAAACTTCATTACAATGTATTTTAGATCAGCTGATGTTCTATATATCAAAGTCCCATTGACCTCCTACATATCAAGGTCCCTAATGTGCTCACATTTGACCAACCACTTTACTTTATATTCTTTTTAGAAAAAAATAGCAGCTGTATGCTGTCGATTAACCAAATGAAGGTTGGTGCCACCAATCCCCCAGAATGTTTCCGTGGTAGGGTTTCATTTATGAGAGATGTGCCAAAATGATCCTAACCTGCAATACAAATTCTCTGTTGCAGACAACTTCTTAATCACGAAGATCCCTTCATAACCATAAACTAACTGATTAACATGAGCTTTAGCAAGATTAGGTTTCTGAGAAACAGGATTGTCTACCTAATCTCATATATTAGTTACCTCTGGCAAATGTTTTCTCTCTGATAGTGACTAGTCTCTGATATGAAAGAGGATGGAGAAAATAACATAAAATAAGGTTTATTTGACCAACTTTGCATCAAGAGAAAGATGATTTCTCAAACTTGCTGACAAATAGAAGAAACCTTTAAACAGGAAATTTATTTACAGTAATTATTTACGCAAATCAGTGAATATCTGATTCATAGGTACAGACATACACAGCTGAAGACCAGGGGATGATCACAACCAAGGACCCAAACCCTTTGCACCTTTAAGCACTTTATTTCCCAAACTGGAGTAAAACTTACTCTTCAGTAAAGAAATCTAATCTCTCCTAGGAAGATTTCAGCTGAAAGTAACACCAGCTCCCTAGCACTCTATTTAATATCTAATTACCTCACAGCTAGGAAATTACATCTTATTTCAAGGTTGAGTTTGTCTAATTTTAGTTTTCAGCCCCTGGATCTCGTTACGTGTTTGTCATCTGCCGTGAAGAACCTCTGTTTGCTAATATTTTTTGCCATGTGTTCCTTTGTTTAGTGATTGAGTCACCTCCTGAAGTTCTCTTTGGTACAGTCAAACTTTTTAAGACTTATATCATAAGATTAATTTTCTAGTCCAAGGACCTTTTCTTTCATAATATTTATAAATCATTCTGATATTCCATATTTCCTTTAAAGAATGGGCATCAAAATTAGACACAGCATGGTATTCCAGTGGGTACAATAGCTTTGTTATAAAATGACCAAAGTATAGGAGCATTTCCCTGTGTATAAATTTTACTCCTACTTTTCTATATCCAGAAATCTCATTAATCCTCATAACATTAAAGGAAAAGCTTATGCTGAGATTGGTAGGTCTCTTAGTCACTGCCTTCCATGACAGTCTTTCATGATGTCTTTATTTGATTTTCCTCAGTGGAATGGTTTGTATTTAGCTCTTGAATACACCTTTTGTTAGAATGCAACCAGTCCACTGCATCTGAGAAGCAGGATGGTCAGTCAGAAGGAATCACACTGATCTGGTGGAAAAGCATGAGTTTCTAGAAATAGAGTAAGCAAGCAGAAGATGGTAACTCATGGAAAACCAGATCTTCCTTATATACTCTCCACCATGGTAAATATACATTTGAAATTCCATATAAAATGCATGGAAATAATTAGGTCCCTACTATAGCAATAACAAATTCTGTAAACAGATCAGGGAGCCTTGTAGTCATAGAATCACAGAACCACAGAATGGTTGAGGCTGGAAGGAACCTCTGGAGATCATCTGGTCCAGCCCTCTTGCTCAAACAGGGTCACCTAGAGCTGATTGCCCAGGATCATGTGCAGATGGCTTTTGAATATCTCCAAGGATAGACACTCTACAACCTCCCTGGGCAACTTGCTCCAGTGCTCGATCACCCTCACTGTAAAAAAAGTGTTCCCTGATGTTCAGACAGGACCTCCTGTGTTTCAGTTTATGCCCATTGCCTCTGTCACTGGGTGCCATTGAGAAGAGCCTGGCTCTGTCTTCTTTGCACCCTCCCTTCAGGTATTTATATCCATTGATAAGATCCCTCCTTAGCCTTCTCTTCTCCAGGCTAAACAGTCCAAGATCTCTCAGCCTTTTGTCATAGGAGAGATGTTCCAGTCCCTTCATCGTCTTTGTGGCCCTTCGTTGGACTCTGTCCAGTATGTCCATATCTCTCTTGTGCTGGGGAGTCCAGAACAGGACACAGCACTCCAGGTGTGGCCTCACCAGTGCTGAGTAGAGGGGAAGGATCACCTCCCTCAACCTGCCAGCAAAACTCCTAATGCAGCCCAGGATACCATTAACCTTCTTTGCTGCAAGGGCACATTGCTGGCTCATGTTCAACTTGGTGTCCATCAGGATCCCTAGGTCCTTTTCTGCAAAGGTGCTTTCCAGCTGGTTGGCCCCCAGCATATAGTGGGCCTGGGGTTGTTCCTCCTCAGGTGTAAGACTTTGCACTTCCCCTTTGTTGAACTTCATGAGGTTCCTGCCAGCCCATTTCTCCAGCCTGTCAAGGTCCCTCTCAATAGTAGCACAGCCTTCTGGTGTGTCAGCCACTCCTCCCAGTTTTGTATTAATTAACTAATAGAAAACATCTACAAGCTTCAGCTACCAAACTGGTAACAAGCACTCTGTAAGGGAAAAAGAGGTCCACAGTTCTGAGGAAGAGAAGGTCCACATAACCTTTCTTGAAATTAGTTGTCTGTGTCAGGTGAATCCTTCACTATTAAAGGGGAAAAAAAAAAAAAAAAAGTGGAGAGATACCACTTTCTCTCTCCCATTTTCTCTGATCACACACACCAGAGTTGCAAGGAAAGCCATGTACTTATGGAACTTAATAAATGAGAAATAAAAATGTTAAAGTGCTATGGGGAGAAATAGTACAACCAAAATAAATATGTTGACATCTAATGAAGTGTCCTTAGTAAACACCATATCATAAGCAGTTATACTGTGTTTTCACAAACTGCTTCAAAAGTCATGAGAACCCTGCAGCCTTTTAGCCGAGGTGCTGAAAAGTGAAGAATTTCTGAGTGCTAATTCTTCCTTTTCCTTTCCGTGTGTGACCTCAGCCAAAGCTGCTGTGGATAGAAGTGTCCTTTCCCATTAAAGAGTAATCAAAAGGATTATGGAAATAAAAATATTAGGGACATGGCCAAAGAGCAAGGGACAGACATTAGTTGGTGAAGGTGAAAGTGATACATGTCCATGAATTAATATCTGATGACACAAAGATTTTTACTGTGCACTAAATTTAGACCCTCTCTTACTGTTATTCCATGGTGTGAAAGCCTAATGAAGCTCTGAATTTTAACTGAGCATAAATACGTACAAATATATATGATAAATATATAAATGGGGCTCTACTATCTCTGGTGGTTACTTTAAAGGAATGTTCAGCTTATTCAGATCCTGTGGAGAAGCAAACTAAACATTGTTATTTGGTCATATTTGTTCTGAGGGGTACTAAACCACAGCTTCTAACAGGACAAACAAAATATAGATACTTCTTTTGCAAGGTTTTATTACTCACTCTGGTCATTATTTAGCAATTCTGATTGTAACTTACAGCTTGCCTGTGCTTTCCTCATGATTTTTCTTAAAGTTAGGAATGATTTCTTTTTGGTAGTCAAGGGTAGTTCTAAGCTACAACTGGATTTTCAAAAACAAAAGGGGTGGCTGGGAGAAATGTATCAACAAACAAATAATTGGCAAACTTCTATGCATTTCAGCTTAAAAGCTGGTGTCTACCAGAACCCTAAATACTCTGATGTCAAAAAAACTATTAAAGCCCTTCTGGAAATTGCTGCAGTCAAAGGCAACTCAACTGGTACAGCTCTATGTAGTGTGGGATGGTAAATTCCAACCATTGAACACAATTCTGAAATTGCTAACCTACTTAGAACGTAAAAAACAACAATAAAAATAATGCTCAAGGGTTATTAGCAACAGTGAAAAAGGCTGTTTTACAACTAATGCTGATCTTTGGTAAAACTGCATAAAATCAAAAGTGTGTCTGTTATTTAAAGGATATTCAACACAGACGGAGCAATGCCTGAGATGAATAAACCTTTCCTTCCAAAATGCAACAGACTTCAAAGCTTCAGGTTTTATATTAACCCTTTCAGTGCTTCCAGCTTCTCACTTCGCTGTTGAATAATTTTGTTAGGTTGAACTTTAATAATTTCACCAGCAACTGAAAAATTTATGAAATCATAATTATAACTTCCTCTTTCTTAAACAAATGATAGTATATGTTCTGTAATTGAGATGGTAAGTGACTATAAAGGGTCCCACTTCAAATTGTAGAACACATTTTGATTTGCTTATTATTTTGCCAGAATTTAATCAATTGAGCTGACATTTTCTGTGTTTGATCTCTAGCACACACTGTTACAGGGAAAAAAAAATCAAAATCAAAACATTTCTTCATCCTGTAAGCTCATTATTACTGAGAAGAAAAACAGATAAAAATATGTTTATTCCCAATATTAAATTTCTTACATCTATACATGGAGTTCTAGCACATCCGTGCTTTGTATCTGGAATATGGCAGTGGATAGCTCCAGTGCAAAGAGCATATCCCTCAGTGGCACACCTACCCAATTTCCTTCAGTTACAAATGTCTGAAAATTGTTGCTTGCATGTATTACATAAGAAAAGTGTAATCAAATTGTCTGATAATTCAGTCAGTTGAGCAAATTTTGGCTTCACTGACCTTCACCAGAACAGGGCATACTCTCAACCATTGTTAACCTTGAGTTCCAGCAGAGCTGTAGCAGTTAACAGACATGTCTTCAGGTTGCAGAATGGTATGTTATATTGGAAATCCTGGAGGATACTCTAAGTTTTTGGCTTGCCGGTATGACCAGTGAAGGACAATTGACAGCCTTTTTACTAAAACGCTCATAGCCCTGCATTATTTGGAGGGAAAATCTTTATTTAGTCTACTCAATAATTAAGAATGAGTATAACATAATTGCAGTTGACAAGGAAAATGTCATATTGAAATCTTAACTTTAAAACTTGTTAATGACCTGCACAGTAAAGGAGCTGTCAGCATAAGTCTGTGAGATGGAATTTGCTTTTTCTATTTTTCCTTAAGCAAATTGACCTAGGAATTCACAAAACAAAAGAAGTATATTGGAAGAACGTATAGGCTACAAAGTCCATCTCAGACATTTAAGGGTGCTATAATTATTGTTTTTAAGGCATTAGTAACTGCCCCTCCCTGGGCAGGGGTTTTATGAAGCAATCTCTAATTCAATATTTCATTTTTTCTCCTATTTCTTTGATTGGCCTCTACAATTTGCAATGTGTAGGCTAGGTAGCACAAGAAGGAATGGCATAGCCACCCAGTATTTTTTTATTTCTTTTTTTTTTTAAATGTGCAACACTTCCTGTGAATGACTCACCACCCCTTTGAGAGCAGAACACCAGTACTATGACATTCTACTATTAAAATAATAAACCATATTAGCCCTGCTTCTTGGCCACTCAATTCTTTTTCAACCTTGTTGAATTTAAAATGAAGGAAGCATGTAAAAATGAGCCAGGCTGACACTATTTTTGAAGATGTTACTTTGTGTTGGTCTGCTCGTTACACATGTGAAAGAGAAAATCTGTAGAGCCTGAGAGAGTTAGTCTATCGTACCTTAAAAAGAAATGTGGTGGTAACTGCAAAACGTAGACATTTTGGACTGACCTTTATGGTATTATGTAGCTCTGGCTGACTTCTTTGGCTATGTATATAAATAAATAAATAAATAAATTACATGAATAGTTGATGAGTGAGTTTGAGTGAATAAACATAGTAGACAACTTCTCCCGGGGAAATAATGAGGTTCAGTCAAAGTTAATAAGACTTTGTAAGAGATATCTAATAAAATTGAGTATAGATTTAAATGAAAGTCTAGGTATACAAAAATTATTCTACAGATATAAGTGCACTCATCTGTGTCTAATGAATTCATAAATGGTAAACATCACATGTATCCACATGTAAAATGCAAAATACTTGCTTACTAACAGACACCTTACCTTCGAAGAGGTGCAAAAACACAAAGGAAATTATATTGTTCCTTCCAGTATCAGCGTGAACATCATTGCTGAATCAATACCTCTGTCACAATCTGATCAGGTTTTTTACGTGATGTATTCACCATCATGACTCCACTTAATTCCTATCAATCTGAACTAACCATAACTGAAATAATATTGCAGCTTAAAACATAAATTATTTGTAATTATTTAATAAAATTTTGGTATACCTGATTTAAATAATAAAAACTATTTCTTTTTTTAATATTAATGGACCAAGAAAATATTTTGTATTCACTGCCTCTAAGATGCCCAACATTTCACATGACCAATCCAAATTTTTTTTTTTTTTTAATAATATTAACATTGCTAGCAGCAAACTACCTTTCTCCAAACAGCAACCGATGTCATCACTCTCCTGGAAAAATTAACAATTGAAATTAAAGACAGTCAGAAAGAAAACTTTAAAAAAAAAAAAAACATGTAGCATAACTGAGAAATAAACAAAGGCTGACACAATAATGATGGTTTTCTGGGCTTTCACCTTACATTTTCCCGGTCTTCTTGTTTGTTTCTTTGTTTACAAGGCCATATACACAGTATTATTCTCATAAATCTACCTCCAATGCTCGATTTTTAGCTACTGAGTAGGCATAGATGCTATTGACTTCAGTGTTGCTATTCAACATTTCTGAAATGACATTCTTGTTAAAGCACTGGGAATTTTAGATTGCATAGATTGTGAGAGTCTGGCCTTCATAGATATGTTTTCTTTACTAATGAATGTCAGGAGCAGGCAAAATGACTGATAGTTGGGAAAGCATCTGTGTAGTGAAGCAAGTTAAATGAAAGAAAAACAAAGCAAAAAGCAAGAGGCAGTGTAACCAAATGCAAAATGGCAGTGAGAAGCTGAAATGGGGGAAGGTGAGAGTGGCAATCAAGGCAACAAAGAAGAGACTTGTGGTGTACCCTGCAGTTAAGTATGAATTAGGCAAAGAAGGTGAATATCATGTGAATCACCTACCTCCACATAAACATGAAACCTAAAGCCCTAGGCTGCTACAATACAAAATCCGTATAATGGGGTTTATATCTATTGGAGAAGGAACGTGGAAGTCCTCTGGGTGACTGGTATGTAGGTAGAAGACAACACTGAGACGTGAGATAGAAGGTTTTTCCTCTTGGCTTAAAAATGTGGGCAGGGCAGAGGATGGTGCTGGAGGTGTGGGAAATCGAATTTTTACGAGCATATCCTCAGAGTGGAAGAGACAAGCAGTCTTGCTTATGGGGAGCCACTGAAGCTCAGTGGCCACAAATGACATGGTGTTGCTCTGGCGAGAGCCTGGTAATAGACTTCAGGGACAATTAGGGACTGAAATTCATTGGAAAACGTTAGCAAGTAAATTTACAATGTATATACCAAATGTATATTTATAAGGTACATTTATCCTTTCACAAACTGGCATTCACAGTCTGTTTGGCAATACCATATTAATTCTATCAAGTTTTTATTTCTTTCAGAGTTGATTTGAACTGGCATTTGAACTGTAATTTGCATTTTTACTTTTTTACTCAGTCAAATAAGCATATTTTTAAAATTTTGCCCTATCAAAAATCCCTCTAAGCAATTTTCCATTATTACTCCTGAAAACAGGTTATCCAGATTGCATAGAAAATAAACTGTTGTGGAGTTTGTGGAATTCTTCCAATTCATGATGGAGCTCTGGAAAAAGGTGTCTTTTAACTTGTCACAATAAAAGTGTAGGAAACACTAAATAAAAATGAAACAGTTGAAGGAATACAAAAAGTTATCCATAAAGGAGATGTAGACAGTTGTGTGGTTATTTCCCTTATTTGTAAATTACCTTTTGTATAAGCCAAATTCCACCCCTTATTAGTGTAATTTATTTCCATCACAAATAGAATAGTAAGTTACCCCAGTTTTGTAGAAGGATATAGCTTTGGGAATATAAAGAAAGATGTTCCTTGAAAGAAAAGTACTTGAAGAAGGTTTTTTGGGGGCTTTTTGTTTGCCTTTTTTTTTTTTTTTTTTTTTAAATTTGCAATGAATCTGTGAGCTAGAAAACAGAAAATGTATGTGTGCTACTTTATTTTGTCAGCTGGAAGCTTCTTGGAAGACAATCTGAATATCTGGAGTTACATTAGCTATACAAGTCCCTGTCCCTTCACTGGGACTTGAAAGCTGATGAGCGAGATGAGTTTGTTTATGCCAATATCCCCTTACTCACCTTGCTAGGAGAACAACAACAAGAAATCTAATACTATGCCTTTGACATAATTATTAGAATATACTTAAAATAGATTCTGTTATTTCCATAAATTTACATTTATATTCTTAATAAATAAATAAATAAATAAATCCAAACCTATGCATAAGAATCAGTACTTACCTTAAATTACTTATTTTTCAGTCATTTTCCCTCTTATATTACCCTTTCTTTGTGTTTCTCCCTGTTCATCTCTCTGCCGTACAGCTACATCAATTGTACTGCACAAGAGTGCAACTACTGAAGATTTTTCCTTTGATCCTTTTAACACAGTAGAAAAATGTACATTCCTTCCCAACAGCATAATTGTCTTTTTTTTTTTCTCAACTACTCAGTGTGAGAACCAAAGCTCCTGTAGTTCACAGTGCAGTTGACAAAATAAAGATGAAAAGTCTATACATTTCTTTCATTTTTCTTTACGATACAAGTAATATTAGCTGAGGAAATCATATGACAAGCCCTGTAACTGCAGAGTAAACTAGATCCCTCTTAAATGGCACATCCCAGAGGAAACAGAATGTGCCAATTAAATGATCATCCCAATTACAAGAGGCTCATGGGGATATATTGTACTGGTGTGGTTTATAATCGCTTTCATTTCATGGATTGATTAAAACAAGCAACAGCATCAGCTCCCCATCTTGATTACCTAATAGAGGTGATTTATTTTGTATCCATACAGGGATTCTTTCCTGTATCTGTGACAAAAATATTGGAACTGATTGTACAGTATGTGCCAAAATAAAAAGTATCATTTTTATTCCCATGTGGCTCAGCTCAATTCTTTATGGTTTGCTGATGAAAACTCCATTGCCTGAGTAATATATTTTAATATCAGGAAAAGAATTAGATATTGAGCTCCATCTTGATCCCAGAGGAATTAACTGGAATTATTTACTCTTGAACTGAGAGCAAAGCTCAACGTGTTTCAAACACAGAAGGTGAAATCAATGACCAAAATCATGAGACTTCAGTGGAATCACAATTTTATTCAGAAAAAAACCCCATGGAACTTATCACCTAAAACCACAAATAAACCAATCCATCCTGTCTTCAAGTCAGACACCTGTCTCTGGAGAAACCTAGAAGAAATGAACACTCTTAGGAAAAAAAAAATTTTCTCACTAATAAACAAGTGTTAAAGAAGAAGTTGCTTACATATATCTAATACTGTTTTACTGGATTTTACACTTTAAAAACCCAAAAGAGCTCGCAAAAAGAAAAAGAAAAAACAAAACACAGTTACTTTTATATATTTTCATAATTAGGATAATTCAAAAAATACAGTTTGTTATAGAAATGGGCAAGTGTGATTGAAGCAAGCTAGTTATCTTATTGAATGCTTTTGGTGGTATGTCACTGACTTTTTAAAATTGGCTGAATCAAGCCAAAGAGTGAGGTTATTCTTATAACCCACTTCAGGTGTTTCATTCTGGTGTGATGCAGAATACCTAAAATAAGAAGTCCTTGTTTCTTATAGAATCAGTAGGGGACTCCAAGAAACTAAATTAGATGCCTTAAATTACATGATGTGATTACCTTGCTGAGAGTCAACAGGAAGGTATACATCTGTATGTTTTATTGATCGTGATTGTACACTGGATACTCACAGCACTCTGGAAACTTAAAACCCTACATTAGAGGAAACTTCAAAATAAAAACAGTACGGTACTCATCACCTTTTGCTACCTTTGAAGTAAGTCAGGAGCTAATCAGAAGTTTCTACACTCACGGCTTGACATTTCTCTTTTTTTAATGGAATACATAATTTCAGTTTTAGGCACTGTCTTTATTTTAAATGACCTTTAATCTGGTTATTAAGACCCTTATTAAATCTTACCATTAACTTTAAGGATCTTCAAGATTTGAAGTAAGAACATACTTTGGTGGGTTAAACATGGGTCTTGGACCCTAAACTTACTTTTATGTTTTAATAAATTATGTCTATGTATACATGAGGACATCTGTACTTATTTTTAAAGTAACTTTCAGATCACTGTATATAAAAAAAACTTTAATAGAATAAGTATCAACAGTAAATGTAAAACAATATGAATAAAACAGAAGAGGCAATCAAAGACTAAGGAAAAACATTTCCACTGCCATTTTAAATGAGTAAAACTCACTAAAATGTTGAGATAAGGTAGAAGTGATACATAAGAATGTGTCTGCAAAGGAGAGGTTCTTGTGCCAATATGGATGAGAATGTGCAGGGTGAATACGCAGTAAGCATGTAGACAAAAGAAAGATTTAGAAGAAATTATGAGATGAAATCCTGCCTACAAAAGTGCCTTTTCACTTTCACAGGACTAGCATTTCACCCAAACTCTGTAAAAGCAGGAGACATCACTGCAGGTTCCCATTACCCATCCTAACACATTTACTTGCAGGTAAAGTCTTTCACTGCCACTTACCCTTATCCTTCCTACATATACCTATAATAGATTGGCAGAATCATTTTATCTTCCTCCTCTTTGTGGACCATCATTACAGGCTGCTGTACCTCCTTCCCTAGCTTTCCATCTTTTCCTTGTCTTTTTATAAGTAAGCTCCTTTAGGAGACCCTCCTGTCAAGAATAACTGCTCTTATGTTTAGCCCTCAGCAGTTTAATGTTCCTTTCCAGTCCCAAGGGTAACAACCTGTTCCTTTTATCCCTTATATTTCATCTTTCTGTACAACCACTGTTTCTAGCACCATTTTTCTAACATTACTGCTTATCCTTGTATAGCCTTCTTCGGAACGTAGTATGTTATCAGTTAAATACAGCTCCTGAAATTTCATTTTCTTTTCTCTCCAGGTATCAAAATCTAGTTAAGTAGTCTGTTACAAGGCTTTCACCCCCATGGTAAGTTTCTTAGCTTTCATGACTCTTGAGGGGGAAATTTTCAGTGTGGTGAATGAGGAATTAAATGTGCAACTGCCATTGCTGTTAATGGGAATGATGGTGTGATTACCTACACTTCACATTGTCAGTTCACCCTTTGATGTCTAGGACATGCTTCAGGGCAAAAACTAAGTTGTAAAACATTATAATTGACAATAAAATTTGAAAGAAATACATTTATGATCTCTTAAATTCAACTTACATTGATTGACTTCTTAAGATACACAAGAAAGCTGCAAAAAATTATATAATTAGAAGGATAAATCAGAAGGATACCAGAAACAAACTTTCCAATATCTATTTCTAACATATGTAATTTCCAGTAGTATCTAATGGCTTCCAAATTCCTAAGTCAGTATGCCTGTTGCAAACTTTTCTAAAGACATTTATGTTTTTGATATTTAGATCCAGCATATTAAATATGCACAGATATCATTTAATTACTTGGTATTTCACAGAATCCTTCCTTTTTCACTAGAAAAAAAATCTTCAATTGTAAACATTTCTGCTTCAGAAAGGAATAATATTGCCTTATGTTTATTAGAAGCTAGAGTTTACAAAAGTGGTTTAAAATAAAACGTTTAAAAGGATTGAAAGGAGACAGTTTTTGTTTCTAGAAAGAAAAAAAAAGGAAAAACATAATTTTAATAACTTTCAGAGTATGACTACAGAAGTATTGTAGCATCCACCTCCAGAAAATCTCGCATATACATGCTTAACATTAAGCATATGATTTGTCAGATTACTCAAAGTTAGACTCTTGTTAAAAGCTATTGCAGATCAAGCTCTGCTAAATTATCAGCAAATTATCAGCAACATCAGTTGGCTCTCTATACGCCAACTACCCTAATAGTATTCAATGCCAGCAGTGGTATTGCTAGATATATAAATGGTATTCTACATTTTGAAATACAAATAGCAAGTCATGGCTATAAGGCACAAAACTGTAAAACGTTTGCTGAAGTTATAAACTAATGTGCCATCATTTCACATACTTATGTGAAAAAAATTAAAACATTTATTACATTAAAATGGCTTACTGAGAAAAAAAAAACTCACAGCATTTTTATTTTGGAAATTGTGTTTAGTTTATATTCTCATACTTGCTATTTCCCTACTAAAGTAACAACTATTCTAACCCATGCCCTTTCTGGAAAGAAAAAAGGGGAAAAAACATAAAAAAACATTTAAGAATCCTGTTTACCCTTTTTATCTACCGCAATTTGATTTTTAGCTTGAGTTACCCTGATTTAATAGATAAAAAACTCATGACAATTGTTTACTTGTAAGGGAAATTCAGAGCTTAACAACAATGATCGGTGGCAGGATAAATCAGAAGTACCTCTACTGAAATCCCTGCAATTACATCTTCTCTATACTGAGAAAGTGATAGGAAAGCAAGATTCTCTCTATAAAGTATAGCACAGAACCACCACCAAGAAAGCAATACAGAAATAACTAATGGATGAGACACAGAGCACGGCAAACTTCACTTATGAGACTTGTATAAGAACTTATGCATAGGCCTGGAGGTAATCCTTTGTACATAGGTGACTTCTACTCAAAGACAATATGAAATGTAAATTGTGTGGCTTTTATTTTTCTAACCTTCTATTTAGTACAAAAGTAAGAAAAGAAAAAAAATATTACTTTGTGTGGGGTTTTTTATGTTTTTAATATACTTGGATACAGATTTTATACAGTCCTGTATAGCTAGAACAAGCACATACCAAGAGCACTGTGGAAATTTATAGGCACTGGAGTGAATTCATCCAGAATGGGACAGCTCTATAGCTGAAGCAAATACTCCTGCTGAACTAGAAGAGTGAGGTAAATCCACAGTAGAACATCTCACAGCTTGGTGTTTAATGGTTAATACAGGAGAACAAGGCAGTTTCCATTGTTGCTGTCTGTCAATTTTTAAAAAGTTCTTACACAATGTTCCTTTTTTGTTGCTCACTGGGGGAAATGCGTGCTATTAAGTTTTATGATTGTGACCATTCATGTAAAAAAAATTCTAAGTTGTATACAGGAATATTTATAGGAATTAATTTTAAAATTTTCATATGATACAAAACCATGAGGAGTGGTTGATAAAGCCAGTGGGTTGTGCTGCTGTTCAGAGGGACCTGGATAGGCTGGAGAAATGGGCTGATAAGAACCTCATGAAGTTCAGCAGGTGAAAGTGCCGAGTTCTGCACCTGGGGAGAAATAACCCCATGCACCAGTACAGGCTGGGGATCAACCATCTGGAAAGCAGCTTTGCAAAAAAATGACCTGGTGGTCCTGGTGGACAACAGGTTGAACATAAGCCAACACCCTTGCAGTATGCTGGGCTGCATTAGGAGGGGCATTGCCAGCACTTCAAGAGAGGTGATTCTTCCCCTCTGGTCAGCCCTAATGAGACATGCCTGTAGTGCCAGGTCAAAGCCTGTGCTCCCCAGTACAGGAGAGATGTGGATGTACTCAAGCAAGTCCAGCAAAGATGATAAAGGGATTAGAGCATCTCTCCTATGAGGAAAGACTGAGAGAGCTGGGACTGTTTAACCTCAAGCAGAGAAGGCTCATGGAGGATCTTGTCAATGTATATAAATACCTGATGGAGGTAGTAAAGGAGATAGAGCCAGACTATTCTCAGTGGTTCCTGGTGAAAGGACAAGAAGCAATGGGCATAACTGAAATACAGGAAATGCCATTTAAACATTAGAAGAAAACTCTTTTTGGTGAGGATGGTCAAATACTGGAATGGGTTGTCCAGAGAGGTCGTGGTGTCTGCATTCTTGGAGGTATTCAAAACCCAGCTGGACATGGTCCTGAGCAACCTGCTGTAGCTGGCCCTGCTTGAGCACAGGGGAGTTGGACTGGATGATCTCCAGAGGCTGCTTCTGACCTCAACTGGTCTGTGATTCTGTTATTCTATGGACAGGTAACAATGGCTGAAGTGTTTCTGAAACCACTTGGCCTCTGGAAGTTACAGTCCTACAGGACACAAGCAGCTGGAGCTGAAGAGTGAGTATTCATACAGGAGGAAAAAAAAACCCAAAAAACCAAACAAACCAGAAAACAAAAGCTCCTACAAGTATGACAATACATGTTTCTACAAACAAATAATATATTTCAGGGTAAAATAACCCCCACCTTGGATATTCCAGACTAAGAAGGGTTTAAATGTTGTTGATAAATTATTGATTTGGATAGTTTCCTTATGCACAAAAAGTGTGCTAATAATTTTCTGCTATTTTGAAGACAAATGTTCACAAGGATTTGCAGTTTCCTATACCTGTTTTCCCACTTTTATTTTTGTTTTTAATTGAACTCCTATAGTGTCTATTGAATGGTGGTAAAGCTGTTTTTTAAGTGCAAATAGCTGTGCTGGCAATTTATCTCATCATCACCTATTCCTGCCACACTGAGAGATGAAAGTGATTTATATGGATTTATAATACAACAAAAAATACAACTACCACAGAAATTGTGCCATGTTTTTTTTATACTTCACCCACCTGCTCAGTAAGTGGGAGATAATGCTTTAAGAATTTGATGAATGGAAACCAGGTTCTATTCTAGTCAGTGTTCTTGGGCACTCAATCCATGTCATTCCCAACTATATACCGTCTGGATGATGGATAATGCCAAGCTACTGGGCATATTTTATTCCCCAGTGTTACAAAACAGTGGTGAGAGAATTAGGAAAATGCCCAGAGATTCAATTTGCAGATTTTCCTTTGAGGACTACCCATGCACAAGGAGATAGAACGAGCTGCCTTTTCACATTGCTAACTGTATTAATTCATTAGTACCAACATATTTATCCCAGATGTTGTGCTGTTGTTGCCATGAATGCCATGTGTACTCTCTGCCATCTCTCTTGAGGTGCAGTGGTACAGGATTCTATCACTTGTATATAGTTATGAAGACAGTACAAGTGCTGCCTTTCAACCCAGTGATGTCTGTCAGAGGCTAAATGAATAATCTTCATAAATTCAGTTATGAAAATGCTTTTAAAATTATGAACCTACTCTTTTATTCATACTATCGATGGCTATTTTTCTGTGGTTTGTGGTTTTTTTTTTTCATATATAGATAAATATTTTAAAGACTATGAGACAATCAAATCCACTGTACAGAAATCTTGCAGGTTAAAATATTTGCCAGGAAGAAAAAGACATTGCAAACCAAAACCATGCATCTATTTCAAAGTGCCAGGAACAGTAGGTATGGTATAAGAACAAGGAAACATTAAAAAGCCATTTAATACTTTCCATTGTGTAGTTAAAACTTCCAAAAGAAGCTGAAAACAGGATGTACAAGAATCTGTCAAAACAGATATTGTTTAACACACAAAAAACCCCCTCTCTCCAAAAGAAAATTAAAGTTTCAATGAGATGGAGAAACAGAAGATAATGAGGACTCCTTTACACTATTTTCAGGGTATACAGCTGTAGGGAAAGGTAGACATACTGTACAACAATTTTTAGTAGGCTGCACTGAGGCACCCACATAGCCTTTACAAAAGAACATCTGCGTGATGAGTGTTCCCACATATCAGCTGGCTGTACATCACTACAATAAATTATTGAGAATGTGTGGAACCATTTCTGATTAATAAACAAGATCAGATGGGCTTTGAATATTAAGATGGATTTTGAACCAGGAGTATGCCTCTACACTTCAGCATATCTGTTCTTTTGCAACCTGAGAAATGCCAGCATGCATTTGAATGGCTTTCCTTTCACTTGTTACAAGAATTCATCTATACTCATCTATTCAAAGGCACAAACTGTGAGTCAACTTCATCTCTCACATACTCTGATGTAAATAAAGAATAGAGACTGAAGTCTATACAAATATAGCTTTGTTCCACATTCATATTTTGGCTGCTATGCCATGATCTGTCTTTGGAATTTCTTACTTGAAACTGGCAGCAGATTCTACAGTGCCTTTTGGTCTAGGTAATGTCTGATGCATTTCTGCTATTCTATCAAGATCAATCTTATGAATCAGTGACATCAACGTAAAGCTTAAGAAATACATATAAACAAACTGTATTTCTGAGTTTTGTTCAGAGGGTGCCTAAAACATTTAGATGGGTGCTTCAGGTTACTTAAAAGTAAATAAATAATAATTATATAAGTATGAAAGTTCTAAAAACCAAGAAGCTTTTTCTCACTGAAAAGAATATCACCAAAAAATAAAGTAAAAACTATTGGTGCAAGGCAGATTAATAGGAAAAAATGGGTTGAGGCTAAAATGTCATGTATGGCATGACAGAGTATAGGAGAGGAAGAGTTCAATTCTCCATGTTCTTCCTCCATAGGCTGAAGCACATTTGAAGTCCCTACCTTTAGGAAAGTGTAAATACTGCTTCTCCAAGGTTACTTAAAATGCTAATAATGACACCCTTCATCCTCCCTGCTTCCAATGAACTACCAGAACAAATCACTTGTATTGGATGAGAACAAAAAAGGCCAACATACTACGTTTAGGATTTGCCTCTCCCTTTCAAATTACAAATGTGTTAGGAGAACTGAGCCCTGACAGGCTTGATTTTACACAGGAAAAATATCTAACACAAAAGAACTTTATAATATTACTACCATTAGAAGTGCAAGATACTTGGAAGTCTGCTTGCTCATATTTACTTGGATTTGCAATGCCACTGAGAACTAAACACTGCCTTTTCCATCAGTAGTCACCTCATGTTGTTCAACATCAGAAAAGATATTTTTTCCTGTAGGGTTGGAGACATTTGCAGTGACTAGTGTTGATACTGCATATGGTAATTTTATGTAATATGAATAATGTGTAAAGATCCATAAAATGATGAGAAATAAACCCAAACCCACCTCAGTCATACAGTCTTAAAGAAAAAATGTATTTCACTGCTTCAGAAAAACCTGTGCATTACCTAAAAAAAAAAAAAAAAGGAATATTGCTTTTGTGAATTATACAGCATTTAAATAAAACTGATGTAGCCAGTATTTTGTAAAAGGATGGTGAAAATGAGTTTCATTAAATGCTCAGTCTCATAAAAAAAAATCCTAAATATTTGCTTTTAAAATTGTCAGGTTGGTAATAGAACTTTTAAAGATACACATCTTGCATTTGTTTTTTTTAATTAAGAGTCTGATACATATTTAGATAAAGGGTTTTAATACAGAAGCAGATTGGAACAAGTCGTTTAAAATATATATCTCATTTCAACTAAAAAAAAAAAATAAGCTTTATAACTTTAATATCTTACTAGCCCATAAATGCCATCCTGGCAGATAATTAGGAAAAATTTCTTTCATTGTCACTGAAGGTAAACCATCTATATTGTACTTCACAGTATTGTGGCTACACTTATATTTTAGGGGTTGATACCTTGGGGCTCCTGGCTCCATATGTTAAAATGTGGCTAGTGTCTAGCATTTTATAAGGAAGTCTGCACAGCACTTGATCTTTCCTCTAGAGTCTACGTGCTGTTCCCCAAAATGTAATTACTATGCTGTGTAGGGGGTTTCCTGATCAATATGGGAATAGACTACTGTTCACAAGAGCAGTATTTCTGTAGCATAAAGAGATATATATTGCACCCCCTATGTTGAAAAACTAGAGCAGAGAGAGATCAAGTTGGCAGGGTTATGTCCATCTGTTGCAAATGGTTAACTGTCCCAGGACCATACAATATTTTCATTGTGTAGGGAACTAATTAATTCATTCCAAAAGTCTTCTTTTTGTAAATGAAAACACATGTACTTCAGACAACTAGGGACCCAGGGGCGACCTCAGAAGCTAAGTTATTGTACAGATGTAGCACATGCTTAAAGTAAAATAAGCTCTATTAGGTACTAGAAGCCAATACCACATTAGCATGGGGCTTTTGATTAGCAAATTTATGATGCTGATATCCACCTAAATTGTACTGTTTATTTGAAGTGAATTATATGACAGACAAACTGGTGACAGGTATGTAACTGCTTAGACTAAGTACAGCCTTTGACTATGTATAGATACATATGCCATGTTCTTCCTTTGAAAAATAGAAAGCTCACCTTCCATTTTCAGATACGCTGTTTCAAATGTGTGCATTAAAGCTAAACAAATTGCCTGCAAATTTTTAGAGCTCAAAGCATTTTTGTATTCCTCTAATGAGCTCAGTGAAATACTAAGCTCAGCTAAGCAAGGAAGGGGAAAAATATCTTCAGCAGCTTTCTTAGTCATTTCAGGAGATCAGTTTCAGAGCATTTTTTTTTTTTTATCATATGTAGAAAAAATGACCCTTTCCCTTTTGTCTTCTTCCTCTGCTACATTTATATTGCCTTTTTAGGTCTATCTAGTCATGTACAGGTGCTGAAGATTATCCTACTCTTCCACAGACTACTCTGAAACACGAGGGAAGCAAGCTCCAGCTTTTCCTGGTCAGCGTAAGCAGATTTACATGTCAGTTTAACGAGACTGAATGATGAGGTGCTACTTCTTGTTGGAGACCATATGGCTGTGGTTCTACTTGTAGATTAAACACTGCCTGAAATACTTCTGGGTGCTGAAACTCAATCATCTCTGCTGCTAAATTGCTAAGGAGGCCTGATGTTTTCAGTCTGTGCAAACTAGAACTCTCCAGAATAATTCCTGGACATAGTTTGGGAGCTAGAATACTCTACAGACCATTTCCAATGCATTTAGCATGCAGCCATGCTCTTCTGGAGGCTAAAACATTTTATTAACATAGATACAGGCTGCTTTTTACCAGCTGCACTCAGTGCCTGGGGACATAACCAGGAACGTTTAAGTTACTACTCTAAAGGTAGTCTGTGGGCCCACTTGAGTAAAGGAGGTTTTGGTCAGGGAGTTCTTGTACTTTAAGATTTGAAAAAGTAGATGATGAGAAAACTGATCTCAAGAGACAGAGGTTAGAGAAAGGCAAATGAAAAAAAATAGCCTCCATATGTACAGCTGAACAGTGTGGGTTGAGATGGGTTGATGGAAGTTTGGCTTCTAGGACTGAGCTTCATATAAATACAGTGTGATTAAGAACTGAATCTGCTCATGATCTTTTTTGTACCTATATGGTATAGGGAGCCTTCCAGGACTCTGGTTTTGTTCACTCCCTCAGTATTTCCAGAGGAAGAGCCCAAGGTGGTAAATGTGCTAGAGACCTTTGAATAATGTTGCAGGGTGAAATTCAATTTGAGGGGAAGACTCCAAATGGAGATGTCTGCATTCATACTATTTTATAATCAATGGAGACTGTATCATACCAATACAGCCAATGGGCAATTCAGCCGTCAACTGCTAGGGATGAGGTTTCAGCCCCTGATTTAGATACCTTCATGTTAGCAGAGTGTCTAAACTCCACTAGTATAGTCACTGCATAATTAGGTCTTGAGTCAGTTGACTACACATAGTATCTTCTGAGACGTTCTGGCTTTCCTTCCTGGTTTGTATCTACTAGTACAAAGGACATGATCTCTCCTCAGCTCCTCTGTTTTATCTTCTAGATCCATGCAGACACTGTGGATATCTTAAGATACCAGATAATCTAGGTATCAAATGGCACTGTAATACCTATGCTTAAGCAAAGTGCTTGTTTAGGGCTTCTGATTAGGGCTTCTGATTTGGGCTTCTGAATTTCACACAAGGTATACCAGGACATTTATTGTTTTGATTTGCTTGGGGATTATTCTGTGTGTACAGGTATAACTAACCATCGCTTCCTGTTCAGTTGAGGGTACGGGACATGAAAGTTCCCCCTCTTCAGTTACTGTTTCTGTCACCGTTAAGAATGCCAATACTGTAAAGGAAGAAAAACACTTAGACACTTTGTATAGATATTTGTGCAGAATGGGGTTTGGGTTGCATTTCAGAAAGGGTCAGAATCAGTCTGATATCGCTTTTGTGAAAACTGTTCAGGTACACAGAGAGATGACTAGGCCCTGGGCTGAGGTTCAGATAAGTGAAAAGACCATGGGAAACTACTGGATTTGGCATAAGAAACTGGTAGGCATAACAGAGTGAGAAACTCACAGAAGCTGCAGATAGTGCCATGAGGTATGGCAAATCTCACAGATGGTTCAGGGGAGTTATGAGGGATGGCAAAACTTCACAGATAATTAAATGGAATATTAGGGACATTTTGGAGAGGGGAATCTGATAAGACCAGAATTACCTATCAGCAGTACAACAAAAGGAGAAGATTACATAGGTAATCACAACAGAAAAAACAAATTCAGGTACACATGTACCAGAACTGAGACCAATGGCAAAAAAGTAATTAGGGGTAGCTTCTATATTTAGGAAAAGACAGAAGGGCAGAGAAAGGCAGGCATAAAGGTGGATGGGGGAAAAACAAGCATGGGAAGAAGAATGAGGCGGGGGAGGGCATAAAAAGGGCCAGTCAGGTATGAGCAGGCTGCTGGTTAATATACTTGTCTGACCAGTCTGATCACTGCAGTCTGTCCTGTGACAATCTGTTGAAGGAAGTTTTCCAATATGATTTTGCAGACAAGGAATATAAAAGTTGGATTACAAAAGTTTATAGCTATAAATAGGTCTTTTTCCTTTAAAAGCTCTTTATATCACATTTGGAAAACTTGATTTTTTTTAAAGAAGATACTATGTTTTTTCAGCTTTTAATCCTTAAGATATATCAGGAGTGCCAATCAGCTCTGCTATTCCCTTCTCTTAGAAGTTCTTAGGAGCTTCAGAATAGTAAATTTAAAGTTTTACCTGTTTAAAGGAATAGTTGGAGTACTAAACCTTTTTCTGAATTTTTTTATCTCCAAAATTTATTTAAGGGCAGATGAAAACAAACAAACAAACAAATCTGCATTTTAACTTCCTAGAATCATAGAATCATAGAATCATAGAATCATAGAATAGTTTGGGTTGGAAGGGACTTCTAAAGGTCATCTAGTCCAACCCCCCTGCCATGGGCAGGGACATCTTCAACTAGACCAGGTTGCTCAGAGCCCCATCCAACCTGACCTTGAAGGTTTCCAGGGATGGGGCATCCACCACCTCTCTGGGCAACCTCCTCCAGTGTTTCACCACCCTCAGCATAAAAAAATTTCTTCCTTAGATCTAGTCTCAATCTACCCCTCTTTAGTTTAAAGCCATTCCCCCTTGTCCTGTCGCAACAGGCCCTGCTAAAAAGTTTGCCACCATCTTTTTTATAAGCCCCCTTTAAGTACTGATAGGCTGCAAGAAGATCTCCCTGAAGCCTTCTCTTCTCTAGGCTGAACAACCCCAACTCTCTCAGCCTTTCTTCATAGGAGAGGTGTTCCATCCCCCTGATCATTTTTGACTGGACCTTTTTCACTTTGCAATTCAAATTTTACTCTCTTGCTGTTAGGATATTGTTACTTCACTGGTTGGCTAGTTGCCTAACTATAAAAGATATGATTTTCTAATTTAAAAGTCATATAGAAGGTAAGAAAATTCCTGTATTTTTCTGTTATTCATCATAAAGAAGCAAAAAAAGAACAAATCTACCCTTTTCCCTTCAGATGTCACCTTCCCAAATACTTAATTCACCATGCACAGGTTCACTGTGCAAAGAAAGATGCACAGTTTTGATAGTTTTGTGGAACTAAACCAGACCTCTGAACCTCTTAAAATGTACCCATCACTAGTTTTTTCCACCAATAAACTACTTAACTGAAGCAAGAAACATGGAAACACCACTAGATTTTATGGCTGGAGGGGTCAGAGGCCAGATGAATTAAGTATCTCAGGTTTTGCAATGCCAGAAAATAAGAACCTGGCCCAGGCAGGCAGCCTGACCTAGGTTCTCACATTTGTTTAGTGGTTCTTTGTATACTGAGCTTATACAGGGGCCTTGATAGATCAATTCAGAGTAAGCAAGGCACTGAACTCTCTCCGGGGTCTGTCTTGGGAGCCTACACTTCCAGCCACTTAAGTCAGTCAACACAAAATACCAGGAACACAGGTATATTTGAATCTAGCAACTGCCCACTGTGCACCTGGGATTGCAGAATGTGGAGCCTTGTTCCGGCAGGAGGTGCCTCCCAAACGTGGATGAAATCCCTCTGAACACAAAAGCTAGAGTGATAGTGTCACCACCACAGGCAGAAGGTGGCTTGAGTTCCTCCCTTTCCCCTCTCTACAAGCTACTGTATGTTTTACATTAAATAAATATCCTGACCCAGTCTGCTACTGGATGAACAAGGAAATAATTTCTGACTACAAATGCATGTTCCTCTTCAGAAGCAACAAACATCTTCCTGAAAGTGGCTTTTGGCTGCACACAAAAAAAATGCTACCACTTCAAGGAGTGACTACTAAGGCCAACCTGGGGCAGGTTTCAGCAGTGCTTCCCATGAACTCCTGGTAGGGTGTTAGACATCTCTGAGCAGAAGACCTTAGAAGAAAGGTAGTGACAGCTACAGATACCTCCAAGCCTGTTATAAATCCACAGATCAGAACTGTGCTCCACAGGAACGTATTTGCCTCAACTTTCTTCTTCCATTTTTTCCCCTCATGGAACTTGAGATTTTTTTTTTTTTTTTTTCCATTTGTTGGGCAATTTTCTAATTTCACAGTTAAGTAAGGATTTTTTTTTTCCCCTCTTCATTTGTTTGATAAAGCTAGAAAAAATAAGTTCTTGCTTTAGAATCAATCCAACCTTTTTCTTATTTTCTGTGTCAGTTTTCTACAGGTTAGCTTAAAATCTGGTCTTCTCTGGCTGCATGATTTACAGTGAAAGTACTGAAATCCATCAGACCATCCTTTCTCTCAGGAGACACCTACTTGACATCTCTGTTATTGCTAATGGTAGAATTTAAATGTCTGACAGCTTTCTGCATATAGGTTTGCTGATTGCACTTTGAAACTGTTTCCTAAAGAGAAAGTACTTGTTAAAATGTGTCCCTGATCCCTCCCCACGTATACCTTCACTGAAATATGCGTACTGCTGGGAAAGACTTATAAATATCTAGTATTGCTGGGGAAAAAAAAAACTAACTTCAAAATTATATTTCTAGATCATAAATGGCTACACCATTATTAAGCAGTGGATTTTGGAAACTTTTTTTTCTATTGTGATGAAAGGAGCTGACATCTTGCATTCTAATCACACAAGTCTAATATTTTCAGACTACACCTGCATTATCATTAAAGATGACTCTGCTTTTGAGGACTGAGAGCTTCAGGTAAAAAAGCCTGATCTTGGCAGAAAAGTCAGTCTGAAGCACTTTGGATTTTTTCCCAGATCTGTTGTATCTCTTTCATGCTTTATAGTGACATCAGCATTTTATACCTCAATATTTATTCTAGGGAGGAAATAATTCTCAAAGCAAAATAAACAATGCTATCATTAAATTGGCAACTTTGCCAAGGAAGACAAATAAGAAGTCCCTATATATGGTACATACAGCATGGGCTGAAAGAAATATCTGTTTGTTAAAAGACATTTCCTTTCTTCTTTTTTGGGGGGGGTGTGGGAGTTTCTGAGAGGTTTTATCAAATTTTAAAAATGCAATGATTCACACAACGTTTACTGAGTTCTGATAAGAAGTTCCTGAATATGTTGCAAGCTGGCAAAATGTAAAACAGTGAACTCTCATCTTGTTCAAAGGCTGTTATTTTCTGGTAATGCATACATCAGACCTCCTGCTGTCATTCAATAACCTAACCACCAAAAAAAAGAGATAAAACCAAAATATATTTTAAAAAGTGTCATAAACTTCAGTGTCTTTACATATGACTTATGCAATGGTATAGAAATGTTGACAATACAGTAGCTGGAATAGAACTTGGTTCAGTCAATATCTGACAAGTTCTGCCAGGGAGAACCATGAGCTACATGAGCTGGTGTGACCAATATTTATACCAGAGTCCTCCAAGGAGTTCCTGGAAGCAGAATACATGAGTCAGCAGTCCCACATCTTCCCCGAGGCCTTTGCTAGTGCTGCAGTGTGGTGATGAATTGTTTGATGTCCTGTCTAGGATAAGAAAAAACCAAGTTCCTGATGATCTCTACTTCTATGTGTTACTGTACTGTGTACTGCAGCTGCTTTTTTGTCTTGGCTATATTTCTAATTGGTTGAAAGAATCCTGGTTTGGGGTTTCTGTTTCTCCTCAATTTTTATCTCCAACTACTTATCAGATTTTCAGGTCTAATTTATTTAACCCCCAATAGCTGGTAAAGATTTTCCTCTTCAATTTTGTGTGTTGTGTAGATTTTTCACTTCTGCTTTTATTTTGAAAAATGTGCATTTATCTCCAAAACAAGAATGCAGAAATATACCTAAACAATTTTTAATACAGGAATAATTTTTAGCTACCTTAAAAATACATGCAAGCCACAGGGCCACAGATATACTCACTTATGTTACAATCACACAATATGTGCACAATCATTCACTACTTCATGTACAAGCGAGGGAGAGATTTCTAAATATTTTGCAGGGACAGTGGTAGGAATAATCCATTTGTGCTAGTTAAAATAAATGCTATGCCCACATTTCTTCATTGTTTTCTCTCAAAGAAAAGAGGCACATTCTCTTTTTGCTCCTGGTAAGGCATGCATAACAAATTTTAAGGATGTAAACAGTGGAAAATGATGAGATGTATAATTTGACACTCACCCCAAAAATATCCAGGAGTTCTGTAGTCTATAGTCATAGCTGTGAGAATGTTCATGTGTGTGATTTATTTTAAAACAGTTTAGGAAAAGTGAAATATAATGTCTGCGGCATATTGTAAAAAAAACCCTGAAATATTTGGTTGATTTTATTATTTTAGTATGGATTTGAATTTTAACTGTAACAAAGTTTGTTATGACACATACGACACGTGCAGCACTAGCTCTCTACAAGAGACTATTTTTTTTATGGAACTTATCAAAAGGGAAAACTTATGATCAGTTAATTTGGCACATTTACTAATCATTCAATTTCATTGTGAAATAAAGATAAAAAATATTATTAATAAGCAGACTTAAAATAAAATAATTTTAAAAGCTATTTTTTTTTTCTTTTCCATATATTTCAGCAGCAGCTCCACGAATGAAGTCATTGTGAATTTCTTTCTCGTATAGCTTATTTGGGAAGCTGCAAATAGGAATCAGTTTTATAACCGTCTTTTTATTCAACAGAGGCCTGCCTCAGAAAGTGTTAATACAGTAACTATGGATAGATCACATAGAGACAAATGGGAAAGGTAGCCCAGTTTCAGTTATTATAATAGTAACTTTATAGATAGATTAGGGTAGACATTATGCTCCTATACAGAACAAAACTATGAATATGTAGGAAAAAGAAAAGTGCTATGGTAACATTGTTTTTATGATTTATAAGCACACTCACAGTTCCAGTTCTTATTGCTACATTTATGTTTCTCCCTCCCTCTTCCTTTTCTCTTTAAATTTATATTAATATAGAAGTTAAATTGTTGCTGAACTGGAAGGCAGCAAATTTAGATTGCAAAAGGAAATATGAGAAAAAATAGCATGTCTTCAGATAAAGGACTGCTTTAAAGTCGACATCTGTTCACAGAAATATTTTCACAAACTTCCAAATCCTTATAAAGCCTTCATCCCAGATAATCTGTGTAGTCTCATAGGCTGTTTAAGTGAAATCATGCCACAGAATTTTGCCAATACCTTTAATATGATCAGTGTACTCTAGATCTGAGACAGCCTCTGGAAGTATTTATTTTTTCTTTGACTATAGAGGGAACTTCAGGATGCTTCAGTTCAATGACTGAAATTAAAAGGGGGATGTCCAACTGTCATAGCTTAAGCACACGACTAAACCTGTTTGAAGGTTATGCTACCTCCATGAATACTCTAAATTGTATAGCAATATAAAGCTTATTTTAGTGTCTTATATTTCTTTTTATATGATTTTGATCAACTCTAAGCAAACTTGTTTTTCACCATGTCTCCTGATCACTCTTTGTCTTGAAACTGTGTTTTTCTTATACCTGTGCCTGGATTGTGATATTCTAGGCTGCTGAAACAACTCTTCTGTATCTAAATTCCATCACTTGCCTGGTGCCCTTCAGCAGGGATTTAGAATAAGGTATAGAAAATATATTTGCACTTCTAAAAGAGGAATGAGGCATTTATAATCATTAAACTAGAGAGTACTGCAGATCCGGGAAGGAGTCCACAGTAAAACCTAAAGGATGGTATTCACAAAAGACATGAATTGTCTGTACTGGAATGAGACCAGCCAGCATGGAGTAACTAATGGAAATTGTGCCTGACCAACTAGATTGTTTATTATGATGAGCTGACTGGCTGTGTGGTCAGAGGGAGGGCAGCGGATGCTGCAATCCTCAATTTTTGCAAGGCCTTGGGCACAGGCTCCTATAGTGTCCTTATAGCCATGTTGGTAAGGCATGGACTGCATGAGTGGATGATGAAATTGGTAGAAACATGGTGGGACTGCTTGGTTCAAACCATGGTGATCAATGCTACAAAATCTGCTAGCACCAGCTAGTTACTAATGTTGTCCTTCAGGGATTGATACTGGTGCCAATACTGGGGACAATATTACTAAGTGACTTTATTGATGACCAGGATGGTGGAATAGAGTCTACTCTCAGCACACCTGTGGCTGAGACAAAACTGGGAAGGGGGGGGTGGAGAGGCTGGGAACAATGGTTGGTACATTGAAGGGCAGGTCTGCTATCTAGAGGGACCTGAACAAGCTGGAGAAATGGGCTGACAGGAACCTCATGAAATTAAAAAAAAAGACAAATGCAAAGTCTTGCATCTGAAGAGGAATAAGCCCATGCAGCAGTACAGGCTGGGGGTGACTGCCTGGAAAGCAGCTTTGCAGAAAAGGAGCTGGGGCTCCTGGTGGACATGAAGTTGGACATGAGCCAGCAGTGTGCCCTTGCAGAAAAGAAGGCCAGCGACATCCTGGGCTGCATTAGCAAGAAGCCAGTGGGTCCAGGAAAGTGATCCTTCCCTTCTATTTCATACTTGTGAGACCACACCTGGAGTGCTGTGTCCAGTTTTGGGCTCCCCAGTACAAGAAAGATGTTGACATACAGGAAGGCATCTAGGCAAAGCTGCACTTTCAAAAGTGTTAAGGATGTTTAAAGGTGTTAACTTTCCTTGAAAATGAAAAAAAAAAAAAACCTAGACAGCCAGTAGATGTGGTGGGTTTGTGTTTTAACAAAGCTTTTGATACTGTCTCTCACAGTATGCTTCTCGATAAACTGTCCAGCACACAGCTAGACAAGTCCATAATACGTTGGGTAAGCAATTGGCTGACGGGTTGGGCTCAAAGGGTTACAGTAAATGGGGCTACATCAGGCTGGCAGCCAGTCACCAGTGGGATTCCCCAGGGCTCAATTTTAGAGCCAGTGCTCTTCAATGTTTTTATAAATGATCTGGACACAAGAATTGAATGCACATTAAGCAAGCTTGCTGATGATATTAAATTAGGAGGGGCTGTGGACTCCCTCAAGGGTAGAGAGGCTTCACAGAGAGATCTGGATAGGCTAGAGAGCTGGGCAATCACCAACCGTACGAAATTTAACGAGAGCAAGTACCGGATTCTGCACCTGGGATGGGGTAATCCTGGTTATACGTACAAACTGGGGGACGAGAGGCTGGAGAGCAGCCCTGCGGAAAGAGATCTGGGGGTTTGGGTTGATGGCAAGTTGAATATGAGTCAACAGTGTGCCCTGGTAGCCAGAAGGGCCAACAGTGTACTGGTGTGCATCAAGCACAGAATAGCTAGCCAGTCGAGGGAGGTGATTGTCCCACCCTGCACTGCACTGGTGCGGCCCCACCTCAAGCACTGTGTGCAGTTTTGGGTGCCTCAATATAAGAAGGACATCAAGCTATTAGAGTGTGTCCAGGGGTCCAGACAACCAAGATGGTGAAAGGCCTTGAAGGCAAGACTTATGAGGAGCGGCTGAGGTCACTTGGTCTTTTCAGCCTGGAGAACAGAAAGATGAGGGGCGACCTCATCGCAGTCTACAACTTCCTTAAGGGGGGCAGTGGAGGGGGAAGTGCTGATCTCCTCTCTCTGGTGACCAGCGATAGGACACGAGGAAATGGAATGAAGCTGCATCAGGGAAAGTTCAGATTGGACATTAGGAAAAGGTTCTTCACTGAGAGGGTGGTCGGTCACTGGAACAGGCTCCCCAGGAAAGTGGTCACAGCACCAAGGCTGTCAGAGTTCAAGGAGTGTCTGGACAATGCTCTTAGTCATACGGTTTAGTTTTAGGTAGTCCTGCGAGAAGCAGGGAGTTGGACTCGATGATCCTTATGGGTCCCTTCCAACTTGAGATATTCTATGATTCTATGATTTCTAGATCTCTTTTATGGTTTATGTTCAAATAATTTGGTACTCATCATACATTATCACATGTTATTTCAATTGGCGCTGAGATTTAGTTTAACTGATCACTTTCTTAATTTCAAACGTTGTTCTTTGATTCATACTGAATCTCAGAGTTGTGTGGAATTTCTGGAAAAGACACTCAAAAAGGTCCTTCAGTATCCTCTTACAAATCCCTCTTTGAAATTTTCCATTGCAACAATACTTAGAGAAACTGTTGTGGTTTAACCCCAGCCAGTAACTGAGCACCACCCAGTCACTCGCTCACTCCCCACTAGTGGGATGGGGCAGAGAATCGGAAGGGTAAAAGTGAGAAAACTCATGGGTTGAGATAAAGACAGTTTAACAGGTACAACAAAAGCCGCGCACGCAAGCAAAGCAAAACAAGGAATTCATTCACTACTTCCCATGGGCAGGCAGGTGTTCAGCCATCTCCAGGAAAGCAGGGCTCCATCACGCGTAACGGTTACTTGGGAAGACAAATGCCATCACTCCGAACGTCCCCCTCTTCCTTCTTCTTCCCCCAGCTTTATATGCTGAGCATGACGTCATATGGTGTGGAATATCCCTTTGGTCAGTTGGGGTCAGCTGTCCCAGCTGTGTCCCCTCCGAACTTCTTGTGCCCCCCCAGCCTACTCGCTGTTGGGGTGGTGTGAGGAGCAGAGAAGGCCTTGACTCTGTGTAAGCACTGCTCAGCAATAACTAAAACATCTCTGTATTGTCAACACTGTTTCCAGCACAAATCCAAAACATAACCTACTATGTTTAGCCTACTACTAACCCAAACTAGCTACTATGAAGAAAATGAACTCTGTCTGAGCCAAAACCAGCACAGAAACAAAAAACTTGTACCCCATTTCTTCATTGATACCACTATTCACATTCACCAATATCCTCTCTTTATTTTTCTGTATTGTCCCATACAGGTGTTTCCCATTGTACACAATCAATATGCATAATATACAGTCTTTTGAAGGAAACAAATTTTTGCTCTGGGTCATAAAGAAGGGCACTTATTTGGGTTGAGAGTTTCTTGGAACTACACTAATAAATTAAAAAGTCAATTATTGACTTTTTTGGTTTGGTGATTTTTTTTTTTTTTTGGCAGTCTTGCTATTGATTTTGGTTAGAGGATTTTTATCAGTATATTCATGCAACTGAAGTGAAGACAAATCCTAAGCTGTTTTACGGGCATCACTGCAAAGTTATCTAGACCACAAAATTATCATGACAGCACAGAAATACTCATTAAACTTGAAACTCAGACATACATAGAGAGATGTACCTTAGCAGACAGTGCTGAAATTAATACATAAACCAGAAGTAGTAAGGAGTATAGAAAAAGGAAAAAAGGAAGAAGAAAATAAAGACAGAACATGCTTACTTATTTCCACTTGATGATTTTGAATGAAAATACTTTACAATGCACTTCTAAAAAGCTCCAGCTTTTTCTTGTATTTTCCCACATTTTAAAATTATATATAGCATTCTAATACATCTCACCCTCAATTTACCAGAACTGTTTAACAGAACTTTACACAACCGCTTATTATTTTATGCATTTTTTATAACTGAAGATAAATACGCCAGCTTCAGAAAAAAGAAATAAAAAGAAAAAAACCCACCCAAAACATTTTCTCATTATATATCCACATCTATGTTTTGTTTTGGAGCTGTTTCAAAGTGGGTCCCCCAGTTGCCTTATTTACAGAGACTTGTCTTGATTCACAGAGAAGTTCTGATGCACAAAAGCTAGATTCTTTTGATTTGCATCAAATGTACCATCAGTCCTTGATGGAACAGTCTGAAAAAATGAATGATCCGTAGCAAAATGAAGTCTTTCAGTGTGTACCGAACATGAATGTGAACTATGGATAAATGACTGTGTTCAGAGCTGCCAAACTATGCCTCCAGGCAGCACCTGCTGGCCCCGATGCCAGGGAGCCAGAAGAAGATAGAGAAAAAGATTGGCCCAGACCTGAGGGCAGACCTCTGTCCTGCCCACTCAGGGACTGTTTCATGTTCTTGCTTCACAGATATCCTCCGTAGAGATCAAGCTGGGGTGGGAGAAGACAATACTGCAGAATGGTCCCAACCGTTTAATGACTACAGGGGCCTCTCCCACTTGATGTAATCTTACCAACCTGAATTTGTATCCTACATCGAGAACCCCTCTTTACCATCTGCAAAGCTGTCGCAGAAGTAGGAATTTCCATAAAGTAATTGTCTATTTTTATCCCCATACAAAAGGCAGTTTAAGATGATCAGAATCAGTTCACCTCGGGTATTCTCCAAGAATCCACCATTCCCCTAACAGTGGCATCTTCATATGGATGTTGAACAGCTCAGAATTAGGAATGGGTACAGGCAGTAAGCCCTGAAATAACATTAGGAAACAAATAGGAAGAGTGTTTCATCTTCTTGGATGAGGGGCATTACACAGCTGATGGTGATAAGACAGTAATGCAGTATGGTCATCTGGGCATCCTTTCCTATGGGGTTCACAGACAGGCCTGCAGGTGAGGAAGTAGAGATCTGTGGGACAGCCTACTTTCTGATAGCTTTGAATCACATGTGTGATAAGAACATTTAATCCTTTTTATTTCTGATTGCTTCTGTCCCCTTGTATGACTGAGAAAAAACCACTGAAGAGTAAGGATACCTCAGTATTACATACTATCATTGCTTAGATGGGAACAAGCATGTAATGCAATGGAAAACAGCTGGGGGAAAACATCACTCGATAGCTATCTGATGGAAATGTAGTCTTGACTGTTTTGTAATTTCTAATGCTGTCCTAATTGATTTAGCATAAACAAAAGATTTATTTTGCATGCATAGTCATATCAGATACATATATGTCTTCAAACACTGAGATGTATTTATGGGTAAGGCAAGCATTTAATCAACTATTCACAGGTGGTTTTCTGTGTCTCTCCAGCTAAGAAGCTATGTCCTTAGGGTATGTCTTTACAGTACTCCAGAAGCAGATAAACTGATCATGAAACTCTGTTTTGGTTAATCGTTTTGTATAATATAAATGTTCAGCTGCAGTCACTTTAGTAGCAATGATTCTTGATTAAAAACTTTTGTCAATCATAAATTTAAAATTCATAAGGAAGTCTCACTATAAGCATTCTTCATTCTTTGTTTTTTTCTCAGCCAAAATTAAATTATAATTTCTTTCTCAACTTATTTTGTTTTGCTAGAATTTCTCTCACATAATAAGGAAAATTTATGTAGGCTGAATTCAAGCAGGCTATATAGGCTGCTGTTCTGTAAGATTCTGCACTATAATAGTACATTCTAAGATGTAAGATACTTACTTGCTTTTATAAGGATCAGCTCAAATGTTTGGGGTTTAAAAAATCTATGACTTAATTGAATAAATTAAATTGTTTTAATATCCAGAGTTACATGCAATTTTGTGCTGGGAAATTAAACTTTTGTGTCTAAAGCATGAGTTCAAATTGTATTTCTTCTGTGTGGGTTGGGATTTGGACTACAATGGCATCTTATACTGATACCATAAACTCTCAGCTAATAGTGATGAGGTAAAGAAAAGGGTGACTCTCCTGAGAGGGAATTTGCTTCACAAATCTTCGGGGCAGTTTGAACTTGCAGTGTGTTGACAAGCTCAAGGCAGAATTTCAGCTGGAGCTTGGACACCAAGGTAACAAATGTATCTGTTGCGAGGTGGGACTGACACCTCCAGGTTCCTTTTGTTGTGTTTGTTTACTTGTTTACTTTTTCTGATGACAAGAAAAGTTCACTGCTATTTCTGCTGCTAAGAAGATGTTGAAACAGCCAGCATACTTGGTATAACTTGTGCTGTCAGCTGAGGCTGTTGCTGACATTAAGAAAGTTCCTAGTAGTCAAATGACCTTGAACCTGAAGTGCTAACCAGAAAAAATGTAAGTTACATAAATTATTCTACAGTGTTTAGATACATGATGTACTCTGCCAAAGAAGAGGTACCAGCTAATATGGAGGAAAAGAAATTCCAATAACTGAAGGCTACAAAGGAGGACGTGGAACAGATTTGTTTAAACTATGAGAGGTCAGTCTGATTCATTAACAAAGTATGTGAGAGCAGTCTTTTACAGGTGGCTGAGAGATGAGTACACCACAGAATAATGTCATCAGGTATTTGCTTTACCCTTTGCCATGCCAGCCTCTTAGCAGAATTATGTCTTATATGTCAAGATGGTTATTGAGTAAACTGAGCAAGGCACAATTTTATGGCTTTTCCCTTACAGGCAAAGTGGCTCACCCCGTTTGTTTTTATTTCACAGGGAGAACAGGCTGAAACCTCACTACTCCTCCCATTTGGTGTCAGGAGCTAGAACCAGTTAAATAGGCATTAAATAGAGATTTAATACAAAAGGCTAAAGATTGTGATGCTCAGCTCTGGAATATCTAAAAATAAAGCATTCAGCTCCATCCAGTAAAAATTAGTGTTGTCTTTGGCAGCTGATTGTGAGAGCAACAGCACTTAGATGGGCTTTCCCAACAGGAATAGTAGGAAAGTGAAGGGATGATGGGGTTCCCC
The DNA here is from genome assembly GCF_965638725.1 of Aptenodytes patagonicus. Lineage (NCBI taxonomy): Eukaryota > Metazoa > Chordata > Aves > Sphenisciformes > Spheniscidae > Aptenodytes > Aptenodytes patagonicus. The sequence continues at coordinate 33,614,656 of NC_134951.1, read as the reverse complement.
AAGGCAGACAGACTGTAGGAAACACCAAAGGGAGCAGAAAGTCTGAAGTTCCACCCCTCTGGAGACCTTCACAACAGCAATAATTGTATCAACAATTTACAGTGTTCATTGAAACTCAAAAAGCTGAAATGGCTTCTCTCATATTCATAGATTGCCTATCTTCCATCTATAGACTAGAATACTCACCCCAAGAGTGGAGTATTTAGCTTAAAAAGTATACCCACAAACTCTGCAAGAAAAGGGGGAAAAAAGGGTTTTTACCATATTTATTCCTTGCTCCTTTTCTCAGCACAGTTCATAAACAGTTGGAGTACCATAATCAAACAGTGTGCAGGAGATGGGAATGAATCAATATAGCTTCTGTGTTCTTAAACTTCATGTTGTAGTAAAATAAATAAATGAATGAATAAATAAATTCTTGCTTTTATCTTAACTTTTATCTAAAGTTTATTGTGGCTTTAGCATGTTTGGCAGACCACAATCATTCAATAGTCTCTGTGACTGTGATCCTAAGTAAAAAGGATCTACTAGTAATAAATGCAGGGATTTTAATTTGCATGCTGATTTTTCTTTTTTGTCTTTTATCTTTTCCAAGGTGATTTGAGGCTTTCTCAATCAATTACTTCCTTTGTATATTACTCTATTATAAAGATCCTCACAGTCTATCAAATCACTGTAATTGGAAATGAACTAGAATGAACCTAGAAAGACAATGATGGCAGATAGAGATTCAACTACAGCTGTAGATGCATTTATTGTAGATGATACAAGCAATGGAAAAACTCTTGTATCTTGTTTAAAACTTTGGTCAGTTTCTTTTCCCTAATGTCAATAAAGGGACAGATCAGAATGTGTTTCATAGATCTGAAGAATTTGCCCTTTTTTCTAAGGAACAAGCTTATTAAAATTTCAGTAATACTCTACCTCCTCCAATGCCTCTTGCAGGAAAAAACTATTTTACATGACCAGTTCTGTACTAAGGTTTTCTGTTTTAATGTTGTGTCATAGAAAATACAGTCTTTAGAGACTGTGATTAAATTCATACATACGTACTCTGACAGTTTGTTCCTCTAGAAAAGACACAAGAGGTTAAGCAGTTTCTAATGATCCTGATCTTACCACTGTGAAAAGGGCAATTTCACTATCCCAATATAACAGAGACTAACAATGTTAATAAAATTCTTGCAAAAGGGATTCCATATGATTACAATGGACATAGGAGATGCCTTTTGAGCGAATTTTGCCATTTTCTTTCCAGACTCTTCTAGACATCTTGGTAAGAAAGATTCTCTTGTGGGATGTAGGAATATCTATATCACCCAGGGTCTTGAATTTCTTTGAAAATTGCAGGTATTCATCTGCTAGAGAACAATTTAATTTAGATATTTATATTGCCAGCAGCTGATAGCTGCTTAAGATATATACATGAGTCAGTGTCTTATTTATATGTCCAGCCTTAACAGTAGAGCACATGGCATTGCTGAATTACCAAATCAATACTATCAGGCTGTACTGCTATTAATTTGGCCTGGACCTTTCAACCAGGCCTGCTTGCACAGATTTTTGTACTTATGTGAAGCCCCACTGAGTTCTGAATGGAGGATATAATCTATATTTTGCTATTGTCTCAACTGTCTATTTTCTTTGTGCCCTAGAGCGTTGACTAAATGAGTGCATATATATATTTTATCTACTGGGAATGAAAACTTGCTGTACTTCAAAGATGCATAAACATAAATTTCCCCGTTTATTACCAACTCATTACAGTAAGGATTAATTAATACTTGTATGCAAAAAGTTTTCTATGGAGTAGAAGATTGCATTGGTAATTATATCAAACAGGTTCTTCATAGTATTGTGGAATTTGTTTTTGTATAAAAAATGGTATAAAACAATCCTTCCTGTTGTATCTTTACATCCACAGTTACACGTAGTGCAGTACAATATTAAATGGCCTCATGCCGTTTTGGCTGCAAACATTAATTTTTCAGTGCCAGCTTTATCTTTAGGGACTGCTACCTTTGGTTTGTGTTTGCATTTTTCAGCTAATATAATTCAGAAGATTCACAGATTCACTTTCACATGTACACACACTTAATTTTAATGACCAGCTAAGTTGCAGCAAGATATTCTGTAGAGCGGGGTGGAGGGAATAAAAATTTGTTCAATAATTGTATGTTTGCACTAATGCTCTTTTTAGTAAAAGGCCAGAAAAATATATGAAAAATCCATTTATAGTATTTTGATTATAATAAGTAAAAAAAAAAAAAAAATCAAAATTTGTGGGTAAGACATTTATATCATCAGAGCTGGAGGTAATGGTAACAAAATACTCCTGCATATTTAACAGACCTATTTCAAAATACACTTGCAATTATGTAATTTATTCATGCTCTATATGCTGTGTGCATACAATAGATGTACTGTAAGACTCAGATTTCATTAAATTAAGCCTTCAAACCTAGCAACCTAAATATGTAAAGCAGCATTGAAGCTAAATTACTTAAAATGTTTCATCAGAAAAATATTCTGACTGTAGCACTCTGTGATTTTAGGACATACTACACTTCTATGAAAACTGTTATTATGACAGATTAGAAAATATGATGGTTAAATGCAGAGCTTATTGTCTCATTGTATTACACACAGAGTTGCATGAGCAAGTTCTCCCACGTTAACCAACCATGCTAAAATTCTTAATTTTCCATATGTAATCTATACTCAACACTGAAAAATTATAATAATTTCCTCAGGATCATAAATTAAATAGTATGGTGCATTATGACATGATGAGGAAGCAATCCTTGCAGAAGTAAAACTGCGGTGGATATTGTTTAACTATAAATTTTGCTGTAGGTACTTTAAACAAATTGAAAAACAGATCACTGCAAAAGATTAATAAAAAGCCCAAAATGTTTCTTTCCTAAAAAGCCTTCTCTTAAATTATATGAGCAAGAACTGCAGGAAGCAGCTACAACAATTTTGAGTGGAAATGAGGACTACCACCACAGGCATTGGAAGCCATATTGCTGAAAGGTGCAAAAAGAGTTTGCTTGTCAGTAGACCACTGCTGTCTATTTAGTGGTTATATAGTGGTAAAAACACCAATATTTTTTTGGATTCAGCCTGGGCCCACACCTTCTCGGTGATGTACCAGAGAAGCAGGTGTAACAAATTATCTTCTCTCATGGCCTTCCCAACATCCTAGGTAAAGGATACTTGGTCATTAACTTAAAATTATATCTGAAAAACAATACAAAGAGGTATTGCAAAATGATTTTTTGGTTGTTATTACCAATGATGTTTGAGTGACTTCAAATTTAATATATCCTATGCATAACTCACACTGCCAGAAAGTCCTCTTCTTACTCACCTGTTCTGTTCTACAAATACCATATGTCTGAGAAGAGACATGAGAAATCCAAGCCTACGGCCAACAGTGAAATTCTGTTAATGGTCTCTGAAATAAAAGGGATTACTTACTCTGTTATGAACAAGACCAGAAAACCTTGGATTAGTTCAAATTTAACTGGTTGCTCCAAGAGGAACTTAGTAATTAAAAGTAACAACAATCTTAAAACCATTGCCTTCAGCTTCAACAAAGGATTGTTCCTATAGGGCCTTTATTTTGCAGACACAAATTCTTCTAATGTCCTGGAACAGACAGTTACTTCTTACAAACACTTGTACGCTACAGTGGTCAGCAACAGACATAAGTCAACAAAAATCACTCAACATTTGTCTAGAGTGTTCCAAAGCCAGTTAATAAGTTTATGGATTACTTGTGCTACTGTGTTTGAATACCATCCTTATAATCTGCCGAAGACATATCTTGCCTTTTAACCCTTCCAAACCCTGCAAAATGAAAAATAAAATCCCAATTTGAATTTTTAAGCTTGACCTGTTCTCTGAAATATATGATGCTGTCACTAAAAAGTCAATGTCTGACAAAAGTTAACAAACACATACTGGTATCTGAAACAGCTGCAGTAACTCAGATTCCAGTGCTTGCTATCATACAGTAAATTTTGACTTTTTATAGGTGATTGATGTGAATATATTTGTCAGGAATTCAACAGAAAATCACATCCTGACACATAAGAAAATCACTAATAGAAAAATAATGTAGGTAACTTTTAGGTTATTAATCTTTACGTTTCTTTATTTCCTTTCTCTGATTTCTCCCTGGGTGAGGAGATAGGGAGGGAAAATTAGAAGGACAAGAAAAGCATAAAAAGTATTGGTGGAAATGCTGCATATAAAATATTGTTGTGGTTTAACCTCAGTCGGCAACTGAGTACCACACAGCCGCTCGCTCACTCCTCCCCCACCCCCCCGATGGGATGGGGGAGAGAATCAGAAGGGTAAAAGTGAGAAAACTCATGGGTTGAGATAAAGACAGTTTAATAGGTAAAGCAAAAGCTGTGCATGCAAGCAAAGCAAAACAAGGAATTCACTCACTACTTCCCATCAGCAGGTAGGTGTTCAGCAATCTCCAGAAAAGCAAGGCTCCATCACACGTAACAGTTGCTTGGGAAGACCAATGTCATCACTCTGAACATCCCCCCCCTCCTTCTTCTTCCCCCAGCTTTATATGCTGAGCATGACGTCACATGGTATGGAATGTCCCTTTGGCCAGTTTGGGTCAGCTGTCCTGGCTGTGCCCCCTCCCAACTTCTTGTGCACCTCCAGCCTTCTCAGTTGGTAGAGCATGGGAAGCTGAAAAGTCCTTGACTAGTGTAAGCACTACTTAGCAACAACTAAAACATCGGTGTGTTATCAACATTGTTCTCACCCTAAATCCAAAACACAGCACTGTACCAGCTACTACGAAGAAAATTAACTCTATCCCTACCGAAACCAGGACAAATATATTTTAAATATCATGGGGATAAATTTAAGATTGAAGGTTCAATGAAAAAATAAACTAATATAATTATTAACGGCAGTTGTAGAAGGAGGGGAAGCAAGAAATGACTTAAGAAATAGCTTTCCCTTTCATCTCTTTGTCCACATTTTGATATTCAGTAATCTAGCCTTCAAATGTCCAACTGGGTTGGACTAGTTGTCTATTATTTAGCTGAGTATCCTGTTTCCGACACTGGCACTAGTATAGGTTCTTTAGGAAGAACATGTGAGTATGGCTGCTTTCTGCAGTCCTTTACTCATGTATTCCTCTAATACCCACAGTTGTTTTCTGAGGATATTTCTGCTACTTCTCCTTAGTAGCTGTGTATGAATCTGCTGTCCAATAATCTGTCTAATTTTTTTTAATTTTAATTTATTTTTTTAAACCTACTGATGTTATTGGCCTCCACAACCTCTTGTGGCACCACATTCCAGAAATTCACTGGAGAAAGAAGTATTTTCTTTTTTCTGTTTTAAAGTGATCCTTGATCTCCTACTAGTTTCAGTGAATTCCATTTAGTTTGAATATGGAGATTAACAGTTTTGTTTTCATCCTATCCACCATCACACAATTTTCTAAAATGTTATCATATCCCTCAGCCTTCTCCTATCAAAATTGAAAAGTTCCAACCATTTTAGTCTTTCCTCATAAGGCAGCTGTTACACCTCTTTAACTATTGTGGTGGTGCCTCCTCTAACTCTGCCTTGTCTTTCTTGAGATGCAAAGAGCTGCACATAGTGCTCACTATACAATCTTGCAAAAGTCTTATATGTAGTAAAACTATACACTGCCTCTATTTTCATATCATTTTTAATGAAGTACAATGTTTGCTTGACTTTTTGGTGGTGGTGTTTTAAAGGAATGATTTCAGAGAACTGTCGAGAATGTTCCTAAAACCTTTTTCTTGAGTTTCAACTGCTAGCTTCAACTCTAGCATCATGTAAGCACGGATTAGATTATTTCCCCCTAGATTCATTATCTTACATTTGAAACTCATGAAAACGGATTTGCTACCTTTTCATTTGTTCATTCCATTTTACGAGGTCCTGTGCATTTACCTTGTCATCAATATAAAACATGAATTCCCAAAAGACCCTTAGTATCATTTGTCAACTTGGAGATTTTGTTGCACACTGTCTTCTTTTGGTCATTAATGAAGTTGATGAATGAATGCTGGTACCAAGGCAACACTTGAAGAGCTCTGGCAGCTGAGTGAGACGGTATTTCCCTCCACTGAACCACCTGTTGCTTCATAACAGAGTTTTTGCTCTCTACAAAGAACTTCTGTAAGTGATCTCTGTTTAATTTAAAGACTTTCATGCTGGCACATACCCAAAATGTACAAAAGGGTTTCAGCCCCTGAGGGAATATATCTTTTAATGGGATGCAATGGTGATTTAACACCCTAAATTGCTCAGCCCATAGCTCTCATGGAAGCAAATAATTTACAAATCTAAATTTGCAGGCAAAGAAAGAAGAAATTCCATTTAATAAATGCAAACACTTTTGCAGAGAAGGATGAGGTAGAAAACTCTTTAAAAAAAAGATTTAACAGAAATCCATTGGTTGCTTACTATATCAGTGAGGCCTTCAATTGTAAGCATATAGGCTACACAGAACAGTCTGTGAAGCATTTTGGTCTTCTCCTGAGTGTCCTTATTTTGTTTTAGTTCAAACATGAGTTGTCTGTGATATTGAAGAAACTAATAAAAAAATTTGTTCAGGTGCATGATGTTCAGAAGATTTCTGCTAGATTATATATTGCATTTGCTACCTCGACATTAAACAAAAGTTTATTTATCTATTATGTATATTTATAGAGGAAGAGAAAATACTATTAGCAAATTAAATATATGTAGTCCTATGACTACTTTATTGCATAATTTTTGTGGAAAGTAATTTGTTAGTGGTCAAAATGATTTTCTGTTTATTCACTTTTACAAAAGCTTCCAATTTTTTTTTTTTTTTTTTTTAATATAGGTAATGTAAATCTTCGGATGTGAAGAGAATCGTACCATCTTCCTCACTACAGAAAAGTAGGGGAACAGTTGTGTTTTGTCACACAAAAAGTTGCTAAGAACATGTTACATATGCAAATATAAACATATATATATGTTTATATATATATATATATTCGAGGCCGCACCTCGAATACTGTGTTCAGTTTTGGGCCCCTCACTGCAAGAAGGACGTTGAGGTGCTGGAGCGTGTCCAGAGAAGGGCAACGAGGCTGGTGAGGGGCCTGGAGAACAAGTCTTCTGAGGAGCGGCTGAGGGAACTGGGGTTGTTGAGCCTGGAGAAGAGGAGGCTGAGGGGAGACCTCATCGCTCTCTACAACTACCTGCAAGGAGGTTGTAGCGAGGTGGGTGTTGGTCTCTTCTCCCAAGTAACTAGCGATAGGACGAGAGGAAATGGCCTCAAGTTGCAGCTGGGGAGGTTTAGATTGGATGTAAGGAAAAATGTCTTTACTGAAAGAGTGGTTAAACATTGGAAGAGGCTGCCCAGGAAAGTGGTTGAGTGCCCATCCCTGGAAGTATTTAAAAGACGAGTAGATGAGGCACTTAGGGACATGGTTTAGTGGGCCTGGTGGTGTTGGGTTGATGGTTGGACTCGATGATCTTAGAGGTCTTTTCCAACCTTAATGATTCTATGATTCTATGATTCTATAATAAGGTCTGTTCAGCTGCAGAAACAAATTAATATTTTCCAAAGCGTAGCATGATTGTACCTGGTAGAATTAATTCATGACTGAAATTTTACAGAGAAGTATCTCTTTTGCTATCAGCAAAGCTACACTGGAATACCACTGAACCAACGTAGTGAAATTCTACATTTGGGTCTCCAGTGGAGCCATGTAACTATTATTGTCTGCAGAGGAGGGTGAAATTTTTGTTTTAGAAAAAAAAAAATTGACCATTTCCACTAAAAAAAATAGTTCTTGCTTATCTGCCTTATTTTTTCTGAAGGAATATTACACCAAGTGAATGTGCAAATAGTTGATTATGTGATCTTTAACATCTAGACATTTGTTCTGTAAAAAAATGACTTGAAATCAGAGCTTGAAGGAAAATATTTTATACAAAAAAACCCCTTTTTTATCAAAGTAGTAGCTGATCTTTTCAGGTCTTCACTGAAAAAGCATGCATAAAAGAAAGAACTGCTGACAAAAAAGAAATAACCTCTTTTCCTTTGGCTGGATTCTTAGAACCTTAAAGAAGTTGGATTTGTTCAGCCACGATTCCTCCAGCCTGAGCAGGTCAACGAATACTGCTGGCTGGATGCATCTACTGACTTTGTTTACTATCAGGTCAACCACTTGTACTGGGTGTATGTGTCCAGGCGCTGGCAGCAGGGGTCTGCAAGGATGGCCTCTGTGAGGAGAGGCTGGGGCTGCCCCGTGCCAGACACAGCCAGTGTGATCTCCAACAGAGCCACCCGCAGGGCACGGCTGAGCCCCTCAGCCAAGATGGTGGTGCATCTGGGAAAACGTATTTAAGAAAGGGCAAAACACCAGCACTTGGCCTTGTTGAACTTCATGAGGTTCACATGGATCCACTTCTCAAGATTGTCAAGGGCCTTTTGGATTGCATCTCTTCCCTCTAGAATATCAACTGCACTGCTCAGCTTGGTGTCAAACTTGCTGAGGGTGCACGCAATCAGACTGTCTATGCCATTAATAAAGATGTTGAACAGTACCAGTCCCAATACGGGCTCGAGGGACACCACTTGTTACTGATCTCCATTTGGACATTAAGATGTTGACTGCAACTCTTTGGACATGGTCATCCAGCCAATTTCTTGCCCACTGAATAGTCCATCCGTCAAACCCATATCCCTCTAATTTAGCAACAAGGATGTTGTGTGGGATCATGTCAAAGGCCTTACAGAAGTCAAAGTATATGACATCAGTTGCTCTTCCTTTATCAACCAATGCAGTAACTCCATCATAGAAGGATGATCAGATTAGTCAGGCACGATTTGCCCTTTGTGAAGCCATGTTGGCTGTTTCTAATCACTTCCCTGTCATGCATATGCCTTGACATAGCTTCCAGGAGGATCTGTTCCATGTTCTTCCCAGGCACGGAGATGAGGCTGACAGGTTGGTAGTTTCCAGGGTCCTCCTTTTTAGCCTTTTTAAAAATGGGTGTGATGTTTCCCTTTTTCCAGTCACTGGGGACTTTCCCTGACTGCTATGACTTTTTGAATATGACGGAGAGCAGCATGGCAATTACATCAGCCAATTCCCTCAAGACCTTGGGATGCATCTCATCGGATTCCATGGACTTGTGTACGTACAGGTTCCTCAGAAATACAGATAAAATAAATGAAATACAGATAAAAATTAATGTATAAATGAAATACATATGAAATACTGATAAAAGAAATACATTGATTAAAGTAAATAAGCAATTTTAAACCTATTTTTTAATGTCTGTAGTGTGTAAATATACTTATTTTTGAAACTTTTTGAATGCCTAGAGCTTCCAGTGGTTGACAGTTGTATGAGAAACTCAAACCAAAATCAGTCAAGTTTCTAGAATCTCTGGAATTTCTTTTAAAAGTTGATAGATTCTTTTAGATATTTGTATATGTGTATATAATCCAGCCAGCACGGATTCATGAGAGGCAGGTCCTGCTTGACCAACCTGATCTCCTTCTATGACCAGGTGACCCGCCTAGTGGATGAGGGAAAGGCTGTGGATGTGGACTACCTGGACTTCAGTAAGGCCTTTGACACCGTCTCCCACAGCATTCTCCTAGAGAAGCTGGCGGCTCACGGCTTAGACAGGTGGACTCTGCGCTGGGTCAAAAACTGGCTGGACGGCCAGGCCCAGAGAGTTGTGGTGAATGGAGTTAAATCCAGTTGGCGGCCGGTCACGAGCGGTGTTCCCCAGGGCTCAGTACTGGGGCCGGTCTTGTTTAATATCTTTATCAATGATCTGGATGAGGGGATTGAGTGCACCCTCAGTAAGTTTGCAGATGACACCAAGTTGGGCGGGAGTGTTGATCTGCTCGAGGGTAGGAAGGCTCTGCAGAGGGACCTGGACAGGCTGGATCGATGGGCCGAGGCCAACTGTATGAGATTCAACAAGGCCAAGTGCCGGGTCCTGCACTTGAGTCACAACAACCCCATGCAGCGCTACAGGCTTGGGGAAGAGTGGCTGGAAAGATGCCCGGTGGAAAAGAACCTGGGGGTGTTGGTCGACAGCCGGCTGAACATGAGCTGGCAGTGTGCCCAGGCGGCCAAGAAGGCCAATGGCATCCTGGCCTGTATCAGAAATAGTGTGGCCAGCAGGAGGAGGGAAGTGATCGTGCCCCTGTACTCGGCACTGGTGAGGCCGCACCTCGAATACTGTGTTCAGTTTTGGGCCCCTCACTGCAAGAAGGACGTTGAGGTGCTGGAGCGTGTCCAGAGAAGGGCAACGAGGCTGGTGAGGGGTCTGGAGAACAAGTCTTCTGAGGAGCGGCTGAGGGAACTGGGGTTGTTTAGCCTGGAGAAAAGGAGGCTGAGGGGAGACCTCATCGCTCTCTACAACTACCTGAAAGGAGGTTGTAGCGATGTGGGTGTTGGTCTCTTCTCCCAAGTAACTAGTGATAGGACGAGAGGAAATGGCCTCCAGTTGTGCCAGGGGAGGTTTAGATTGGACGTGAGGAAAAATGTCTTTACTGAAAGAGTGGTGAAACATTGGAACAGGCTGCCCAGGGAAGTGGTGGAGTCCCGATCCCTGGAGGTATTTAAAAGACGTGTAGATGAGGCACTTAGGGACATGGTTTAGTGGGCATGGTGGTGTTGGGTTGACGGTTGGACTCGATGATCTTAGAGGTCTTTTCCAACCTTAATGATTCTATGATTCTATTCTATGATTCTATATGGATATTTTTTGACCTTAGTGCCATGTCTGAGACCCCACTGAGAATTAGTGGCTTAGAGAAAAATGGAATTCATGGACTGATCAGTCCATGACATTCTGCTACTGCCTATGTGTCAAATTTAATGGCTTCTGACAGGTCAATTAAAGCTAAGGAACTCAAGGTTTGTATGACAGATTGGTTGTTTATGAAGCAAATTGATATGTGTACATAATGTAATAATTTACATAGTTAATTTATTATTGTTGTGAGCACTATATTGGTTTGTGTAAATTATACCACTTTGCTGTTCAGATATAAATGGATATCGATGGATTTGTTTTGACTCTGCACAGGTTGGCCCTGACTAGAAATTTGTCTGGATGTAATTCTTTGCTGTCTGATGTCAGATGTCAGAGTATGTCTGCATGTCAGATCTGAGGACCTAAGTCAGTGGATACAGGCAAAACTGCTTAGGTCTTGATACTAAGCAGAGTTCAAACTGCTGTTCACTGTTCTGGAGGAAGAAGGATGAGTAAGAGAGAGGGTTGACAGACCACCTCCATAGCTCAGTGCTCAGGGCTTTCACCAATAGATGTTGGGACGTTAGCAAGTGCATACATTCAAGTTTTATAAATACATGTTTCAGGTAAAACCATTTCCTCAGAAAAGAATGATAGGATTGTAGGTCCAAAACATTGATATTTAGTGCAATTTCTTGGAATGTGGGAGACTTAAAGTTACGTCTATTCTACAAAGGGTGATTTTAAATAGGTGTCTATTTTTATTCTATAACCATCATAGTCACTATATCACTGGATATATAGTGGAATGCATCTTTATGTTTTGTTTTCTTTCTTTTTTTCCTGGCATATAGCTATCTTAGTTTATATGTCTAATGTTGATAAGGGTTTCTCTCTTTTCCTGTTGAAGATTTAGGCCTATGTGTTCCTTTTAGGTATACTGTTTAGTATTTATACTTAGATAATTCTTCATTCAACTTAGTCCAGTATCTATGAATTCTTTCTTGAGCCTATATGAATTTCCCAAAGATCAAAAAAATCTGTTCTGAAATAACAGAGATATTGTGGAGGTAGTTTGGGAAAAACAGGTAGAAGAGTTGGTAGATTTTTAATGATATACCACTTCAAAGGCTACTTATTGCTTTACAATTGGCTTAAGCTAAATTAACTCTGCCTGCTGCTGAAAAGGGCTCTTTCCTGTCTTGTTCTTGCATCAGCACTTGCAATCAGGTGAGATAGATCATTTAGTTTTGGTGGTGGTTTTTTTTTTCCCCATGATTAGTTTTCAGTCATAGCTAATCTTGACTTGCTGTAGGGCCACATGATTGCTCATATTGGCTGAAGGGAAGCAGCAAAAACCATAGCTGAGACAGGTGAGAGTGTTTTTTTGGCAAAAATACAGCCTTATTTTGGCTTAAGCTGATCATGAAGTAGTACACTAAGAGGTACTCAGGACTTCCCCTTCATGGTCAAATAACTGTAGCCAAGCCCAAACTTTTAATCTGTGTACAGTGACAAGAATTCATCTTGTTCATTTGAGACCCTGTTACATGTTCCCATGCCTTTTTAATCCTTTTATTATACAGGTTGCCCTGGTTTCGGCTGGGATAGAGTTAATTTTCTTCCTAGTAGCTGGTACAGTGCTGTGTTTTGGATTTAGGATGAGAATAATGTAGATCACACCCCGATGTTTTAGTTGTTGCTAAGTAGTGCTTACACTAGTCAAGGACTTTTCAGCTTCCCAAGCTCTACCGACTGAGAAGGCTGGTGGTGCACAAGAAGCTGGGAGGGGGCACAGCCAGGACAGCTGTCCCAAACTGGCCAAAGGCATATTCCATACCATATGACATCATGCTCAGTATATAAACTAGGGGAAAGCTGGTCAGGGGGGCCGCTGCTCGGGGACTGGCTGGGCATCGGTTGGCAGGTGGTGAGCAATTGCATTGTGCATCACTTGCTTTGTATATTCTTCTTATTATTATTACTATTATTATTATTAGGATTTTATTTTATTTCAATTATTAAACTGTTCTTATCTCAATTCACAAGTTTTCTCATTTTTACTCTTCCGACTGTCTCCCCCATCCCACCGGGGTGGGGAGAGTGATTGAGCAGCTGTGTGGTGCTCAGTTGCCGACTGAGGTTAAACCACGACAGTCCATTTTGGTGCCCAATGTGGGGCACGAAGGGTTTGAGATAATAACAGATTAACCAGAGTGCATTAAGGAATTTATATCTGTTAACAGTTGCGGGTCACAATGTTGGTTCATCTGTTCTCGATATTGGTTTGTCTGATCTGCATCATGCTCTTTTTTTTTTTTTGCTGTACATGTTAGAGATTGGTGTCGGTTTTTGCAGTTTGCTGTGGTCTGCAGTGATTGGTGATGTTTTGCCTGGGAGGTTTGTTATTAAAACACTGGCCTTGAGCTTAACCTGGTATTTGAGCTTTGTACTGAAGCCATTACTGTACTTTGGGTACCACTTCATGGAGACAATTAGCAATTATAGTTCCTCCTCTGAGAGGTTTTTTACGGAGGAAATACAGAATGGCAGCATTGCTACTTTCTTCTATGATGTTTCCTCCTTCATTACAGTAACTTTTCAGTATTTTGAACATCCTTGGGCAGTTAAGATACTTCTATTGGTACTTCTTTGGAATATTGTTTCGGTTTTGTCTAAGGTTAATAACAAATTTAAGAATATCATCCAGAGATCTGCCCCAAGGCTGGATAGTTATGAGTGGCAGGGTGTGTGGGATAACATGGGCAAGTACCTCGGCCAATGGGCACCCCCAGTGTTTTGGAACTTCACCCCTGAACAAGTGCAGAACCCTGAAACATTAGTAGAATATTTGGAAAAAGTATGCTGTCACCCTGGCAACTCCAGAGAGACACAGATCACTGCAACGTGCTGGGGCCTGGCCCATGCCTACCGAGCCCTGTTCAACACTATTCAGTACCCTCAAGGGGAAGAGAAGGTCTTTGGATCTGATGATAAAATGACAAGCACTGTGGCTACTCCGACCCTTGCGACAGGCCCTGCAGCCACTCTAAACCCGATGACAGGCCCTGTGGCCACTCCAAACTCAGTGACAGGCCCTGCGGCCACTCCGACCACAGTGACAGGCCCTGTGGCTGAACCAAAGAACCACCTTGTGCTGGTATCAGTCGCCCCTGTACATAAGAAAAAATCTTGGAAGCGGAAGTCGGCTCATTTAGTAAGGGAGGAGGAAACTTCTTCTAAAAGGGAGCTGGAGGAAGAAGTGTACAAGGCAAACTACCCCAGAGTAGGGCTAGGGCTATCACGAGAACAGGAGGAGGAGAACTGGCTGCTGCCAGGGGAGGAAGAAGAGGAAGAACTCATAAACGAGGTGGTAACCACCTGATCACTATCCCTGAGTGAGCTGCAAGATATGTGAGAAGATTTCAGCTGTCGTCCAGGTGAGCATATTGTCACCTGGCTGCTCTGATGCTGGGATAATGGGGCCAGTAGCCTGCAATTAGAGGCTGGGAAGCCAGGGAGCTGGGATCCCTTTCAGGGAAGGGGGCATTGACAAATCGATTGGAAAAGGGGCACAAGCCTTCAGCCTCTGGAGGCGGCTCCTGTCAGGTGTGAAGGAAAGGTATCCCTTCAAGGAAGATGTTATATGTCACCCAGGCAAGTGGGCCACCATGGAGAAGGGTATCCAGTTTCTGAGGGAATTAGCTGTGCTGGAGGTGATTTCTGATGGCCTGAACAATGAGCAGTTATCCAAAGATCCAGATGAAGTCAGGTGCACGCGACCCATGCAGAAGTTTGTACTGAGCGCACCATCATCATATGCCAACTCATTGGCAGTAATGACCTGGAAAGATGGAGAGGGACAAATGATGGATGAATTGGTTGGCCAACTCTGGCAATACAAAGAAAGTCTCTCTTCCTCCCTGTCGTGGTTTAATCTCAGTTGGCAACTGAGCACCACGCAGCTGCTCGCTCACTCCCTCCCACCCAGTGGGATGGGGGAGAGAATTGGAAGAGCACAAGTGAGAAAAACTCGTGGGTTGAGATAAAAACAGTTTAATAATTGAAATAAAATGATAATAATAATAATATGATAATAATAATAATACACAAAGCAAGTGATGCACAGTACAATTGCTCACCACCCGCCGACCGATGCCCAGCCAGTCCCCGAGCAGCAGCCCCCCCGGCCAGCTTTCCCCAGTTTATGTACTGAGCATGACGTCACATGGTATGGAATGTCCCTTTGGCCAGTTTGGCTGTGCCCCCTCCCAGCTTCTTGTGCACCTCCAGCCTTCTCAGTCGGTAGAGCATGGGAAGCTGAAAAGTCCTTGACTAGTGTAAGCATTACCTAGCAACAACTAAAACATCGGTGTGTTATCAACTTTGTTCTCATCCTAAATCCAAAACACTGTACCAGCTACTAGGAAGGAAATTAGCTCTATCCCTGCTGAAACCAGGACACTCCCTTGTCTCGGCTGTGGATAAACTGTCCCGGCAGTTCCAGCAACTTGAAGAGGATAGGTCCTACTCCCTACCTTACGGACCAGTATCTCAGCTATTAGGAGTCAGCGTTCTTTTTCTCAAGGGAAAGGATATAAAGGGTTCACACCACAGGGCACCTTATGGTTTTACCTGTGTGACCGTGGAGAGGACATGAGGAAGTGGGATGGAAAACCTACCTCAGCCCTAGAGGCACGGGTATGTGAGTTGCAAGAAAAAACAATGACAAAAGGGAGTGCTTCCGGGAACATTGCTGCTTCAGTTTCCAGTGAGCAGTTCCCCAGACAGAGTAGAAGGGCCGATCTTACTTCTGATCTTAATGAAGAGACTTCTGACTTGTATTTACAGGAAATGAATAACAAATACTATGACCAGGACTAGAGGAGCCCTGCCTCCAGCCAGGTGGAGGAAAAGGACAACCGGGTTTACTGGACTGTGTGGATACAGTGGCCTGGCACATCAGACCCACAGGAGTATAAGGCTCTAGTGGACACCGGTGCACAGTGTACCCTAATGCCATCAAGCTCTAAAGGGGCAGAACCCACCTGTATTTCTGGAGTGATGGGGGGATCCCAACAGCTAATGGTACTGGAAGCCGAAGTGAGTCTAACTGGGAATGGGTGGCAAAAGCACCCCATTGTGACTGGCCCAGAGGCTCCGTGCATCCTTGGCATAGACTACCTCAGGAGAGGGTATTTCAAGGACCCAAAAGGGTATTGGTGGGCTTTTGGTATAGCTGCCTTGGAGATGGAAGAAATTAAACATCTGTCCACCTTGCCTGGTCTCTCGGAGGACCCCTCTGTTGTGGGGTTGCTGAAGGTCGAAGACCAACAGGTGCCGATCGCCACCACAACAGTGCACCAGCACTAATATCGCACCAACTGAGACTCCCTGATTCCCATCCATAAGCTGATTTGTCAGCTGGAAAGCCAAGGAGTGATCAGCAAGACTCGCTCACCCTTTAACAGTCCCATATGGCCAGTGTGGAAGTCTAATGGGGAGCGGAGACTAACAGGAGACTATCATGGACTGAACGAAGTCACGCTGCCGCTGAGTGCTGCCATGCTGGACATGCTAGAACTTCAATACGAACTGGAATCAAAGTCAGCCAAGTGGTATGCCACAACTGATATTGCTAATGTGTTTTTCTCAATCCCTTTGGTTGCTGAGTGCAGGCCACAGCTTGCTTTCACTTGGAGGGGCGTCCAGTACGCCTGGAACTGACTGCCCCAGGGGTGGAAACACAGCCTTACCATTTGCCATGGACTGATCCAGACTGCACTGGAACAGGGTGAGGCTCCGGAACACCTGCAATACATTGATGACATCACTGTGTGGGGCAACACAGCAGGAGAAGTTTTTGAGAAAGGGAAGGAAATAGTCCAAATCCTGCTGCAGGCCGGTTTTGCCATAAAACAAAGTAAGGTCAAGGGACCTGAACAGGAGAGTCAGTTTTTAGGAATAAAATGGCAAGATGGACGTCGTCAAATCCCAATGGATGTGATCAACAAAATAACAGCCATGTCTCCACCAACTAGCAAAAAGGAAACACAAGCTTTCTTAGGTGTTGTGGGTTTTTGGAGAATGCATATTCCAAATTACAGTCTGATTGTAAACCCTCTCTATCAAGTGACCCGAAAGAAGAACGATTTCAAACGGGGCCCTGAGCAACGACAAGCCTTTGAACAAATTAAAGAGGAGATAGTTCATGCAGTAGCCCTGGGGCCAGTCCGGGCAGGGCAAGAGGTAAAAAATGTGCTCTACACCGCAGCCGGGGAGAATGGCCCTACCTGGAGCCTCTGGCAGAAAGCACCAGGGGAGACTCGAGGTCGACCCCTAGGGTTTTGGAGTCAGGGATACAGAGGATCCGAGGCCTGCTATACTCCAACTGAAAAAGAGATATTGGGAGCATAGGAAGGGGTTTGAGCTGCTTTGGAAGCGATCGGCACTGAAACACAGCTCCTCCTCGCACCGTGACTGCCGGTGCTAGGCTGGATGTTCAAAGGGAGGATCCCTTGTACACACGTGCTGAAGAGGCCCCACTGTATAATAAACTACCACAAAATGAGAAGCAATATGCCCTGTTCACTGATGGGTCCTGTCGTCTTGTGGGAAAGCATCGGAGGTGGAAAGCTGCTATGTGGAGTCCCGTGTGACAAGTTGTAGAAACTTCTGAAGGAGAAGGTGAATGGAGCCAATTTGCAGAAGTAAAGGCCATCCAGCTGGCTTTAGACATTGCTGACCGAGAAAAGTGGCCAGTGCTCTATCTCTACACTGACTCATGGATGGTGGCAAATGCCCTGTGGGGGTGGTTGCAGCAATGGCAGCAGAGCAACTGGCAGCGCAGAGGCAAACCCCTCTGGGCTGCCGCATTGTGGCAAGATATTGCTGCCCGGGTGGAGAACCTGGTTGTAAAAGTCCGTCATGTAGATGCTCACGTACCCAAGAGTCGGGCCACTGAAGAAGATCAAAACAACCAGCAGGCTGCTAAGACTGAAGTGGCTCAGGTGGATCTGGACTGGCAACATAAGGGTGAATTATTTCTAGCTCGGTGGGCCCATGACACCTCAGGCCATCAAGGGAAGAGATGCAACATATAGATGGGCTTGTGATTGAGGGGTGGACTTGACCATGGACACTATTGCACAGGTTAACCCTGAATGTGAAAGATGCGCTGCTATGAAGCAAGCCAAGTGGTTAAAGCCTCTCTGGTATGGAGGACGATGGCTGAAATACAGATATGGGGAGGCCTGGCAGGTTGATTATATCACACTCCCACAAACCCGCTAAGGCAAGCACTGTGTGCTCACCATGGTGGAAGCAACCACCAGATGTCTGGAAACATATCCTGTGCCCCATGCCACTGCCCGGAACACTATCCTGGGCCTTGAAAAGCAAGTCCTATGGTGACATGGTACCCCAGAAAGAATTGAGCCAGGCAACGGGACTCATTTCCGAAACAACCTCATAGACACCTGGGCCAAAGAACACAGCATTGTGTGGGTATATCACATCCCCTATCATGCACCAGCCTCTAGGAAAATTAAACGATACAATGGACTGTTAAAGACTACACTGAGAGCAATGGGTGGCGGGACGTTCCAACATTGGGACGCACGTTTAACAAAAGCCACCTGGTTAGTCAACACTCGGGGATCTGCCAGTCGAGCAGGCCCTGCCCAGTCAAAACTTTTATGTACTGTAGAAGGGGATAAAGTCCCTGTAGTACGTGTAAAAAATATGCTGGGGAAGACAGTCTAGGTTATTGCTTCCTCGGGCAAAGGCAAACCCATCCATGGGATTGCTTTTGCTCAAGGACCTGGGTGCACTTGGTGGGTGATGCGGAAGGATGGGGAAGTCCGATGTGTACCTCAAGGGGATTTGATTTTGGGTGAAAATAGCCAATGATTTGAACTGTATGATGTTAATTGCTATGTAATAGTATATGCCATACCAATGGTATTACAATAAGAATCACCCAGATTAATGAAGAATGAACTTTGATGAAACTGAGCAAAGCACAGTGATGATGGAAACAGAACTGACTTCCACATGAAACAATCCAACACTGCATACCATCTCCATCTCTCCTTCCCTGAAAGATTATTACGACAGATGGAGCCCAAAGTCATGGACTAAATTAACTCAGTGAACATTTTAGAGGGATAGCCCATAGGCTAAGGGAATGATATCTCTGTGTGTGTGTGTGTATATATATATATATGTATATATATATACACCAAAAGACAGGAAAAGGAGTGGTGATTAATGGGAATGTATTGGAAAAGGGGGGACCTGGGCATGACGTAGACGGTATAGAATAAGGGGCGGATACTATCCTGGTTTTGGCTGGGATAGAGTTAGTTTTCTTCCTAGTAGCTGGTACAGTGCTGTACCAGCTTGGGAACAATGTTGATAACACCAATGGTTTAGTTGTTGCTAAGTAGTGCTTACACTAGTCAAGGACTTTTCAGCTTCCCATGCTCTACTGACTGAGAAGGCTGGAGGTGCACAAGAAGCTGGGAGGGGGGCACAGCCAGGACAGCTGACCCAAACTGGCCAAAGGGCTACTCCATACCATGTGATGTCATGCTCAGTATATAAACTAGGGGAAAGCTGGCCAGGGGGGCCGCTGCTCGGGGACTGGCTGGGCATCGGTTGGCGGGTGGTGAGCAATTGCATTGTGCATCACTTGCTTTGTATATTATTATTATTATTATCATTATTATTATTATTATTACTGTTTTATTTTATTTTATTTCAATTATTAAACTGTTCTTATCTCAAGTCACAAGTTTTCTCACTTTTATTCTTCTGATTCTCTCCCCCATCCCACCGGGGGGCAGAGAGTGATTGAGCGGCTGTGTAGTGCTCAGTTGCTGGCTCAGGTTAAACCACGTCACAGGTGTAATGAAATATACGTTGGTCACCACCTTGAGTCTACTCAGAGAATGAAGCAATATAATATGTGGATCATGCTTGTTAACTGCAGTTTCATGTTGTGATTACATCACACCACTTTCTGAAAAGTAATGGCTTTCAAAAATCTTCTGCAGGCTATGCAGCGCCTTTGTACTAATCTATAATGTACCTATTATGTCTCAGCTACTCTGTTTTGCTTACTCTTTCATGAACATAATCTTGCAGTTGATGCCAGTGGCAACTTCTGAGCTGGTGTTTCTTGTTTTAAGTGGGAGGCAATTACTGACAGGATGTCATCTGCTGGATTTTATTCCTTACTGTGACTCATTAAAGCCTACTTTACCTTCTGTGAATACTAGAAAGGCTACCCCTTCCCCCTCATGCCCTTTAAAAATATATATATATATTTGGTAGTGACTATCTGGCAAGTAATGCAAGGTGAGCAGCCATTTCTAGCACACCTTGCTGTACATTTTAGTTAATGAGATTGTGCCAGACAGACAATGGTCTAGAAAAAAATAGCACTTGCATGAAAAATACATAGCCTATTTCCTTTAATATGAAGAAACAACAATCAGATGTGGTTCATATTTTTCTGTAATAAATATAAATACATATTGTACATAGTTAAATATAAGCCTATTCTTTTTTCCACCTCAGAGTGCCTTCTGCTCTTATTCATACAAATGCAAATAGAGAGTAACTTCAGTGGAGGGAGGGTGATAGGTAAGAATCTGCCTATGCATATAGTTGACTTGCATACACTTCCTAATACATTTAAATAAATGAATCCATCATACATGTCAACAACAGCACTGTAGTGCACTTCAGACAAATGAAATGCTAAATACTGCAAAATGGAAGCTTTCAAAATGGCACCTTCAAATTGCTATAGTCAATTTTAAGCATTCTTTAACTTTCCCAAGCACAAAACCTAATTATATAAATTTTGAAAAGCCTGTGGATTTTAATAGTCTGTCAGTCATCTTCTTTTTACTGTTTTTCAAGTTTGATCTGTTTAATTGAAATAATTTCACGTTAAATTTCTTTCAAAATAAAATGAATGAAATAACATGGTGATTTTGAACTGGATGTGGGTTTTTCAGCATTTTCATAGGTGGAGGTATTCCACAGAAATTACAGTTTCATTTATTGCTTATAAATTATTATTATAGTAAATATTTCACCAATTAAAACATCAATAAATGTACATAAATATATAGTAAGTATATAAATAAAATTTCAGTGAAGAGTCTATAGGACATAATCCTGGGACCAGTATTATTTTCTCATGGCACTTGCTAAATATTCTAAACACTCCCTGAGCTGAACAGGAGAGAGTTGTTTAAATAAACGATATGGTATTTATATAAAATAACAACAAAGTAACCTGTAAAAGCACTGAGCAAAAAGATTCCTAAATTTTATTTATGATTATGAAGGGATTTACAAATGCATGGAGAAATGTGTATAAATACCTGATGGGAGGGTAGAGAAGATGGAGACAGACTTTTCTCGGTGGTATTCAGTGAGAGAACAAGAGGCAATGGGCACAAACTGAAACACAAGAAAGTCCATTTAAATTAAGAAGGTACTTTTTTACTGTAAGGTTGGTTGAGCACTGGAACAGGTTGCCCAGGAACATGTTGTTGAGTCCCCATCCTTGGAGATACTCAAACCCCAACTGAACATGTTCCTGAGCAACCTGCTCAGGGTTGGGGGGTTGAACTAGACAGTCTCCAGAGACTTCTGAGTCTCTACTATTCTGTGATGTTGTGAGTGTTTGCTCTCTGCCTCCATAAGGAGAAATTATGTAGCCTTCACTCAAGACAGACACAGAAGGTTTCACTGAAGGATTTAGGGAGAAATTTTCTGAAGCATTCATTGTTTCCACTTAAACCATTCACATCACCAGTGTATAGCTGATCTACATGAAGGAAATACAAGAAGTTATAGTCACAAACCCATTCACTGTTGCCACCAGTTCTGCAGTGCAACTTTCTCACATTCATTAACGTAGGACTAATTTCATTGTTTTTGTACACCACTGAATTTCTTTTTCTCCACTTTAAATATTGCTCTTTCAGTAGTTTTGTTATACCATGAGTTTATTAAAGGAGACAAAGGAGTATCCAACTGTGTTGCCCATAACCAACTTCATAAAACTTCACAACATGTTTTAGCAGAGAGATATTCTATTGCAATAACATCAGATATTTTAAAATCACATTTCTTATTTCATTTAAGTTTTATTATATGTAAAAAAATTAACAACAACAACAAAAAATCCCTAAAAATGTCAAGCCATTTCAGGGAATTCTGAAAAAACTGCTGGACAAATATACAGAAGAAAAGCCTTTTAGCATTCCCAGGTAGAAAGAGAAGATCTCCTTGATGTTCATGAGCCACAAAGTGCTGAGAGTGAGAAAACTTTCTGGTGAAGTATCATCACATTTCTGTCTCTTATAGAATTCTCTAAGCCATCTCAGTGGTCATTGTCAGAGATACTATATTGGCCCCTATAGACCTATTGTCTGATGTGCAGCAGTCTTTATGTCTTGCATAACAGATATATCAATTTAAGCCAAATGCTTATGTCTTGTATTGATAAATAAAGTCTTAAATATCCTTACAATATCTTTACAGTACACTTGCTTAGCCTCTTTCCAAACATTTAGCTTTCAGTTCCCTGTCTGACCTTTGTGCTTGCTGAATACAAATTCTTGATATGTTAGCTTACTGGCAAAAAATAAGTAAATTAATAATATATTTTCTTAAGACCTCTGCCAGCTGTCTTTTCTATGACCCTAAGGATTAAAAGGGTAGTTGAGTATGTAGAGTATGGACTCTGAAAGTCCATATTCTAGTTTCACATCTTATTGATCTTATTGATCACAGAATGAACTTACAGAGGTCCCCAGTTGCAATATGGAGATTTCTTATCTATAAAATGCTTTGAAATGGGAGATGTATGCACAAGCTGTGGATGAGTTAAGACAGGGGCTTATCACTATCATTTTAGCTGTAGCCTGTAGGTGTTTATGTTCATATTTGTAAAATAGAAGTGGATCTAAAAATTTTCCAAAGGAACAGCACAGCAAAGGAGCCATTCCTGAATAAAAATTTGAATTGACATTACTTTATAACTCCAAAGAGAAATTAGAATAGTTTGTTCTAAATTGTACTCTATATTTTACTGTGTAATAACACAGGTGCATTGTATGTTTTAATAATGATATCCGCTAAAGATTTTGGATTTCATAAAGACTTAAACAGTATTTTTTCTATGGCACTTCACTGGTCAGTTGTGTTAGGAGATGCCAAACCCAGTAACCTGACAGATATGAGGTTGCCGCAACTCCATGTCCCCACATTCAGACAACAATGAAGTTGAGCATGTGCTCCAATAGACAAACACACACGCACATGCACGCGCATGCGCACACACACACAGCCAGAACAGCCAACCTACCCTGTAGCAGGCCTCTGAACCCCAGACCCCATGGTCTCCCCAGTTAGTTGTTTGGACCTCCTGGTCCCTCCAGCAGCTAACAAGCAGACCTTCTGGTCTCTCCCACATCCAGCCCAGAATTAGGGCACCTCCAATGTCTGGCTCCCAAGTCTTTTATCCTGCTCACTGGATGCTCCAATCTGATGTTTCCTAGTGTTCACACACTGACATAAGAACTCACACCATGTGCACACACCCCATGTCTCCAGTTGCTGACCCCCAGACACACAGCCCCTCTGACCCACGGTCACACTCTCATTGCTGGCACTCAGACACTCCCTCTCCCTGCCCCCCCGGCATGGGCACAGAATAGAGAGTCCCTCACCCACAAAATGAGTTAGAAATGGAGTTTAATAACAGAGGACAGACTATGCTGATCAGGTATGGAGCACATGGTACTGCCCAGCAGCTGCTAACATGTGATTGTCCCTTTTTATGCACTTGTCTGTGTCCCCACTTTTTCCTCCCCAAACCACCTCAATCCCTCCTTTTCTCCACCTTCAGTTTCTCCCCTAAACATCCCATAACCAATCTTCTGCAATCTCCCAATGCCATTCCCCAGCACCCCAAAATGAGCCCCATACCCCTAGGTAGTGACCCCCCCAAGTCTGTGAGGTGCCGCAGAGAGCCACCCCCGCCGCATACTGGTGTGGGGTGGCCTCTAGCTCCTGGAGCTGAGGGTCCCTTGGGGCTCAGGTTCCTGACTGGGGCATCAGGGTGCCCCTGCTTGCCATTGTACCACTGAGCTCCTTCTAATGGGTGTGGAGACAATATAATTTAATCACATAAATTATCATAGAATCATAGAATCATAGAATCATTGAGGTTGGAAAAGACCTCTAAGATCATCGAGTCCAACCGTCAACCCAACACCACCATGTCCACTAAACCATGTCCCTAAGTGCCGCATCTACACGTCTTTTAAATACCTCCAGGGATGGGGACTCCACCACGTCCCTGGGCAGCCTCTTCCAATGTTTAAACACTCTTTCAGTAAAGACATTTTTCCTCACATCCAATCTAAACCTCCCCTGGCGCAACTTGAGGCCATTTCCTCTTGTCCTATTGCTAGTTACTTGGGAGAAGAGACCAACACCCACCTCGCTACAACCTCCTTGCAGGTAATTGTAGAGAGCAATGAGGTCTCCCCTCAGCCTCCTCTTCTCCAGGCTCAACAAGCCCAGTTCCCTCAGCCGCTCCTCAGAAGAC
This sequence comes from Aptenodytes patagonicus, assembly GCF_965638725.1. Taxonomy (NCBI): domain Eukaryota; kingdom Metazoa; phylum Chordata; class Aves; order Sphenisciformes; family Spheniscidae; genus Aptenodytes; species Aptenodytes patagonicus. The sequence continues at coordinate 33,590,229 of NC_134951.1, read as the reverse complement.
TTGTTCTCCAGACCCCTCACCAGCCTCGTTGCCCTTCTCTGGACACGCTCCAGCACCTCAATGTCCTTCTTGTAGTGAGGGGCCCAAAACTGAACACAGTATTTGAGGTGCGGCCTCACCAGTGCCGAGTACAGGGGCACGATCACTTCCCTCCTCCTGCTGGCCACACTAGTTCTGATACAGGCCAGGAGGCCATTGGCCTTCTTGGCCGCCTGGGCACACTGCCGGCTCATGTTCAGCCGGCTGTCGACCAACACCCCCAGGTCCTTTTCCGACAGGCAGCTTCCCAGCCACTCTTCCCCAAGCCTGTAGCGCTGCATGGGGTTGTTGTGGCCCAAGTGCAGGACCCGGCACTTGGCCTTGTTGAACCTCATACAGTTGGCCTCGGCCCATCCATCCAGCCTGTCCAGGTCCCTCTGCAGAGCCTTCCTACCCTCGAGCAGATCAACACTCCCGCCCAACTTGGTGTCGTCTGCAAACTTACTGAGGGTGCACTCCATCCCCTCGTCCAGATCATCGATAAAGATATTGAACAAGACCAGCCCCAGTACTGAGCCCTGGGGAACACCGCTCGTGACCGACCGCCAACTGGATTTGACTCCATTCACCACCACTCTCTGGGCCTGGCCGTCCAGCCAGTTTTTGACCCAGCGCAGAGTCCACCTGTCTAAGCCGTGAGCCGCCAGCTTCTCTAGGAGAATGCTGTGGGAGACGGTGTCAAAGGCCTTACTGAAGTCCAGGTAGACCACATCCACAGCCTTTCCCTCATCCACTAGGCGGGTCACCTGGTCATAAGGACTCATCAAGCTGAGTCCTGATAATTCCTGCATCCCATAAATATCACAAATATTTATTAGCATGGAATTTCTAAGTAGTGGATCAATTTCACATAGTGAAAGGCTTTATTTATATCAAAACCGACCCACATAATTCTGGAGCATCTTCTTTAATATTAATCTATAATGAAACAATATATTTAAGTATTTTAAACTAGGTTTGGAAGTTGTAATGAGATTATGGACAAGAGTTCTTCCATTCCTTGGAATGATTTTAAAAGAACATGACATAATTATCTCATGATATTAATAATTATTGTTAACATTTTATATAACGCATATTTTAAAAAGAGTCTTCACCTCATTTTGTTAGATCTGAAAATGTTTGTTTTTTTCTGAAATGTAACTAAGACATTTTCAAAATGCTTCTTTGAAAAGCTAATATCAAAGCAACCAACCAAGAGGCCTGCGTGTCTTTTTGGTGTTTTTGTTTTTTTTTTTAATTATTCTCGGCTGGGGTCATAGTAAACAGAGCAGGAAATGTCCCAGGACACAGTTGTTGTTCTTTTCTTGCTATTTTTTTTATTTAATTTCATTTCATAGGATAAGATGTCTTTTAGGAAAGACACAGATTCTGAGGCCTAAGAAAGACTTAGCAATTAAATATTATTTCTATTTTACCTGTCCTCTAGGTCATTGAATGTCACACCAAGGAAAGTTTGCTTGCTTACCTATTTTATTTTTTCTCTTCTGATTTCAATACTTATAAAATATTTTTATTTCACTTTAACTCCAAGCAGTTCAGGATCTGTCTGTAGATTATTGTTATATAATTGAGCTTCATCTTTTGCTTACTATTTTCTTAACTAATATTCCTTTGTTTTGTTAATCCAAGCCCTGTATTTTGGAGAGTGTTGGTGGGTTTTTAATATTGAAAATCAGGTTAAATTTTATCTTTTATGTCCATCATGAATGCCAGTGGCAACTACAGGGAATTATCCCTTAACTAACGCCAAAGTTATTGAAATCAATGTAAAAAAAAAATCTCTCACAGGTGTGCTGGATTACATACCAGGTCACAATTCTATTTTTTTTCTTTACACATTGTCAGGGAGAATAAATTCTTCTTTGTTCCACAATGGCAGTTAGAAAGATTGTTATAGTGATCTGAGAAAGGTTTTTACAGTGATCTGGAGTTCATGTACATCTAGAAATACATGAAAAGATTCTCAAATCTTTGAGGCTTTCAGAATAACAGATAGGTTTTCCAGAATGCACATGTTCATCTATTTTAATTGTTATTAAACCTAAACTATCATAAAAAATTTCATTCTATGGATGCTCACTATTTTTAGTGTTTTCATTACTATGAGTTACTCTTCAGTAACACCCATGCAGTAAAACCAATACATAAAATTTCACAGAAGTAGGTGCTTAGGTCATGTACTTCATTCTAACCTTCTGTACACAGCTGACTTACTCTCAATACGATTTCTGGTTTTCATGTATGTAAGATAATACTCATGAAAATATGTTCACACTGAGAAAGACTTTGATAAACAACTCTCTTTTCTTTCCTTTAATATTAATATCCTGAATCTTATTTAGAATTTCTTGAAAACACACTAATTTATGAAACAAAATATGCTAGTTTCATTGTTTATGAACAGCTATTCTTATTCCATAGCAACCGTTTCATATGACTGTCCAACAATATAATTTTTGTTAATTAATTTTGTTAATTAATTCCACACTGAGTCAAATATATAGCCCTATGCTGAGTATTCCTGTTACAAACTCCAAAAGCAAGTTTCCCTGACTCCCTATTTCACACTACAGTTCCCTACATTTCATAGTATGCCCCCTTCACCCCGTTCTGTCTCATATTTAATTGTAATAAAGCACATTCTCGCTTGTTTATGAACATTTAACCAAGAAATTGTTGTTAACTCTACAACAGTAACTGGTATTCATTTTCATTAGTTGTTTTTCATTTGTCCCTGTCTACAAACTCTACTATCAAAGAAACATAGTAAATCATATCCTAACAAAACCTGATTCATGCAGAATCCCAATACAACTTAGTTCCTTTTAGGCTGTTGGGTTTCACTTCGACATGCAGACACATAAGTATAGTTGTAGATGTCTACACAGGAACTGGAACTCGTATCTGCCTATTATGGTCAGCGGACATCCAATCAGTATAGTCAGTGGAGTTCAAGGAACTATTAAGCTGACCAAATGTAGATACCTAATTTATGTTCAGATAAGTAGCTTTTACTCCAATGGTTGCAATGACTGTTTTTTATGGACTATAATGAGGGTTTAGGCACCTGTAATATATATTATAATCTGCACAGTAAAATTGCAGGTTCATAGAATAAGTTGGGTTGGAAGGAACTTCAGGAGATCCTCTAGTACGAACACCATCTGAAAGCAGGGGCAACATGTCAACACTATAGTTAAGTGTCTAAGTTGGGCACTAAATCTCAGTCCTAGTGAACTAATAGTCATAAATAAGGGCAGAGGTTTCCTATGTTTGTAGGTTTTATTTTCAGAAGTTTATAAAAGCTTTAAAAAACACCTGTATGATTGCTTAAGTTCCCTATATAGTCCAGTTCTGAAGGCATTCAAAAACACTATAATCTCTTCATTGACTGAATGGAGAAGATATGTATTTGAATGAAGTGGATTAAATCTCACTACTGTTATTATTCTCATATATTATGGACAGATATTTAAGGAGCAGTTTATCTTATCTTCCAGTAAAATCTAATGATTTTCTATCTATCTATCTGATGCATTATGTAGAATTTTAACCTATAAATGTTCAAAGTCCTGCTACAGGTAAAGTTATTTTATCCATTCTTGCTTCATGAAACAAGTTTTAGTCACTTACTTTAGTACTACCCTTTCAAGATTGAATACACCAATTTTGATTACTAACACCTATAAGATCTTTCTTTCTCTTTGTCATAATTATTAAGGATGACAATCAGTGTCAAGACAAAAAAAAAAAAAAGAAAATGTTTCTTACTTGCCGATTTATGCTTGAATTTGTCATATACTTGGATATTGTAACATATTAGCTTGTTATCATACATTCTTTCATAGTTAAGCTTCCACAATTCAGGATCATATTATTGAGACAATGTCATAATATGTGTCACATATGACACTATAGTACATCATTCAATAGCCTAAACACAGATATAGGGATGGGTCTGCAGTACTTTTTAAAATGGATTAAAAATCCATTAGTTCTACAAAAGAGGGGAGGGTTCTCATAAAAACTCATGGAATACAGACAATATGAGTCTGATGTCTTTAATTACATGATCTTATATGATTTTTGTCATATATTGATACACTGTATCTTCTTTTGTATGGAAGGATTTGTTGCCTATCACCTCCACTAATCATAATACACCTCTGTGGATCTTTATTGCATGTAATAATTTTTTTTCTCTACCATATTCATTAAAAAAAAACCCCAAAACTAAACATATTCTGAATATAGGACTAGTGATTTGTATGTAACAGATTTATTACACTCAGACTCAGTCTTAAGCTAGCTATTTATACACATCAGTTTTGCTCCACTCTAAAGTAATGACCACTGATTCATAGAAGTATATATATAACCCAATACTAAATCAACAATAATTCATCTTTTCTTAATTATCCAGATAAATAAAACTATGGGAAAAAAAAATATTTACTCATGACTATGTAACTTACAGAACAAGAAGCACTAAGGTCAAAAATTCTGAGGTTATTGCAAAAATAAATCTAGAGTTTTTTAAACACACAGAATTCTTCTCATTCTTGAATTCCTGTTATTCTCAGGACAGCTTTATTCTGGTACTGAGTTAAATTTCATTTCTCAAGGTCAGTCATGAGAATTTAATTACATAAAATTGTGAGTAAAAAGTTTTACTCTTAAGTGATGTAGGATTTTTTTGATCTGATCTGGAGATCGGTTTTCAGATGGTCTATAATTTGTCAAGAGTAAAAAGAAGGCTAATTACAATCATAGCATTGAAACTGTGATGGTAAAAGAAAGAGACTGAAAATGAAGTGTAATTCAGTCCTAAAGGACCATTCCTTAGATGCCAGCATAAAACTTCTGTCTTCCCCAATAAATTTTCTGTGCACAGAGTAAGATAGACTATTATCCCTAATGATTAATTTCTTACTGTAGTCCACAGATTAAAAGACATGGAAGATGAGATAGGGTTGATAAGTCATTCTATTCATTTCATAAAAATTTTATGTGTATTTGCATATCTAAAAATATGATCCCATCACTGCAAGACTATGACAAAAACTTCAGTTTTAGTTCTCACAGGAATCTGTTCCCAGAAACCTGAAAAATTCAGGGACAGTTGTAAGGAAGGCCAAGTTTGATAAGACAAAGTTTCAGTTCAAAGTACTTCATATGGCCTTAATTCACCAGATCAACTCCAAGTAATGCTATAAACAAGGCTACTTCAAAGATCTGTTACTCTTCTGTACTGTCTGTGTAAAAAGTAACCCACAAAATTCTAAAAGCACTGCTCTGTGGATGTGGGCTGTCTAGTACTGTCTTTTCTTTTTCCCATAATGTTTACTGATGAACAAAAAAGGGCATTTTAAAGGATTAATTAACATTTGAAATTGTAGTCCTGTAGCCCAAGAAATGTCATTGCTATGAGTAATAAAAGATACAGGCTTTTGCCACCAATGAAGCCTGAAGAATTGTCTAGACTTGTCTTGGCCTGAGCTGACTGTAGGTTGTTTAAGCTGTCATAACAATTGCTTAATGGTCAGGTAATGATTGACTATCTTGGGGTTTTGGTTATCTTCCTGAATACCATATATGATAAAAAATTAACAAATCTGTGTAGGAGATCAGTGAAAAAAAGAACAAGTAGGCAGTCTACATTAGCAAATATATGAAAGTAACCCTAAGCAGACCAAAGACAGAGAAGGAAGAAATCCCTCTCCATCAAACCTGTATTCTCCCAGTGAAGAACCTCTGGCATTGCCAACTCTTCGCAACCCTTTGTATCCATCTGGAGTAAGGTGGGTACCATCAGCCTCAGGACTTATGACAGGCAGTGGAAGGTTGAATATAGCACCAGAGAAAAAAGGGTAGATATAGGAAAAGGGTTGCTTATGTATGGCAGGGATAAACTTTGCTGAAGGAGACATTAGTTCATTAATTGTATAATTCAGACTGTATTAGTATCATTGTAATAGGACTAATAATAACTGTGTTGTTACATTTTAATTAGTTGTTTGTTGATTGCTCAAGCATTAATTAGATTAACAGTAAGTTCCTGGATACACATATAAGGCAGTCCCCTTTTATCCATAGTATAATTTTGAATGCAACATGATATGTGGGAAATATAAGCACTATGTTAATGCTGAACATTATCATTTGGCACACCGGATTACCTCAGGTAGGATCTTTGCCCAATAAGATTTTGCCTATGAGCCTGTTGACATTCTCTCTCCTTTTGATCCAGAGATATGTTAAAAGTTTATTTATCACTAAGCACTCAGTCAGAAATATATTTATCTAAAAATATAATAATGACAATCATGCCCTCACCCTCTCATCCTTAAAGCATATTTTGTGTACAGATGGCTTAGCCTATTAGTCTTCTCTTTGTACTACAGTAATTACCTTTTTGGATAACTCATCTTTACAACACTGATTCAAACTTTGTCTTGGTGTATAAGGTCAAAATGTGTTACACAAAGGTAAAACAATTTCATACTAGATATATTCCTGAATTTGTATGTGCTTTGTTTAAAGACACTCATACATTTGGAAATATGAACACAAATGAGTTTTCACCATAACTTAAACCCTAGTGATTTTTCTTGGTGTTCCATACAAACCAGTGCTTTTCTTTCATCACTGAGTTTAATGTAAGGACTATGCTATTTAGCAAGAGTTACTTCAATTATTTAAATACTTTTATGACTGAGTTTGTGGTTCCATTGTACGTGTGTACTATATGAATGTTTATTTGCATGGGTTTAATTTTGGTCCAAATTTGGAACGTTTTTCAGAAGACTATAGGGTCACAGGAGTGGAAAGATAAAATGATAGAAGGCCTCCAGCTTAGTGGTTGGTTGCTTGTTTTCTCCAAGTTTTGTAAAAAACATTATTCTCATAGATTTGGGTTGGAGTTCTTTCTGAATACTCAAAGCTTACTGATCCTGTTCTCTTCTCTTTTGCACTCTCCAAGGGTGCTTTATGCTTACTTTTGTAATTGACAAGGTGGCAAAAATGTTTTTAATTAACAGAGTTCTTTGATTCTGTTAGTCTTTCAATTTGCAGTTAAAAATATGTTTGCTTCTCTCTGGAGACTCAACATTCAGTGTTAAATTAATGAAGACTAAAGACTGCTACTGATGAAAATAATTATTGCTTATTTAAGAAAACATGTAAGTGAGTAATTATGAACTTCTATAGCATTTTTCCATAATTCATTACATTTATTGATTTTTTTTTAAATAGGTGCCTTTAGCACTCAGAGGATTAACCTTTTATTTATTATTAAAATCAGTATATCAGTTCTCAGAAGTAGAACTAAAACTTTTTTATTGTTGAAGTTGTTTGCAGTTTCAAATTTCTGGGAAAAATTAATCAATTTATATTAAATTTCTGGGAAAAAAAACAATAATTTCATATGGTTTTGAACTGTGTTTCTGTATCCAAGGTCAGCTTGTTATCTATTATGCTGCTTTAGTCTTAAAATGATAACTATTCACCTTAATATTAATGGTTCCTGTTTCTTGTGAGAATTAGGAAACAAAGTGGATAGCTACAATGCTTCTACTGTTGTTCATAGTTTCCCAGAACTTAAGGGAATGAAAATGATGGCAGTTTTGCCTACATTGTTCATATCTTTGTTTTTGTTGTGGTTTAACCTCAGTCGGCAACTGAGTACCACACAGCCGCTCGCTCACTCCCCGCCCCCCCCCCCCCCCCACGGGGGGAGGGGGGAGAGAATTGGAAGAGTAGAAGTGATAAAAAAATCGTGGGTTGAGATAAAAACAGTTTAATAATTGAAATAAAATAATAATAGCAATAATAGCAATAATAGCAATAATAATAGTAGTAGTAATAATAATAATAATAATAATAATAATAATAATAATAATACACAAACCAGGACAGTTTTCAGCATGGAAACTGAAATATTTTAATTTACTGACTCTTAAGCAGAAAGAGAGAAAATAATTTAACTGTATATTGAGAAGGAAAACAAAACTAGACCCTGGAGAAGGACTAAAAAAAAAAGGGACTCTAGTTTCAGCTACCTGATGAAGCTGGTATTACACACTGATAAAGTTTGTTGAGAACTGGAAAAGAGGTACCTAGAAGTTAAATTCTGATTTTTGATCTCTGTTCACTAATTAACACATAAACAGGCGGGCTGCATTAAAGACACTGGATATAAAGAAAAAAAGTTGTAAATTATATTGCAGGAGTGTTTTAAAGAGAAAATGACAGAAGGAAAGAAAAGAAAGGAATAAAATCCTGGTACTTAGAAAAAGAAAGGAAACAAAAAGGAGAAAGCAAAAGAAGTGGATGTGGATAATATGGAATAATAAGTCTGAATCATAGAATCATTTAGGTTGGAAGAGAGCCTTAAGATCGAGTGCAACAGTTAACCTAACACTACCAAGTCCACCATTAAAATATGTCCCTAAACACCACATCTACAAGTCTTTTAAATACTTCCAGAGATGGTGACTCAACCACTTCCCTGGACAGCCTGTTCCAGTGCTTGACAACCGTTTTGGTGAAGAATTTTTTCCTTGATCTTGTATGAAAGATCTTGTAGGAAAGATCCTGTAGGAAAGGAAAGCAAAGTGAATTATGTATATTAACTTTCAGAGGAACATATTCAACTGGATTTGGTTAGGTCCTAATTTTTGACAAAACTCATCCACATTAGCTGAGAAGCTTAATCTGTTTTACAGTTAGTTGATAGTAGTAAATGTGTTAAAGGACACAGGTACATGGATACTTACAGAAAGCTAGAAAAGTGGAGAAGGTAACAAAAGTCCTTGCTTTAATTGTTACCCAGGCATCTGTTAATAGTATTTAAATCTCTCACAATCATTTTAAAGACGTTCTGTGTCACCATTCCTCCTATAATGCAGAACTTTGTTGTTTTCATTTTCTTAATTTCAAAGACAGGAAAGGTAACATCAGCTCCTCTGCAGCTTAAGGAGAGTGAGTGCCTAAGCAGACTGAAGGATCTAGGATGGAATAATTTACCCCATATCACACAGGAGTTACGCATTTAAACATGAACTGGAACTTTGGACTTCTTAGCTCTGTATTATAGCACAGATTACTGCACCAATGTTGATCTCTAGTATATCTTCTGATGAAACACAACTGAGTCAATGTGTTCACTATTTAAGATATATATTTAGGCTATTTCACCAACCATAGCTGAAAATGACCAGAATATCAAAGAAGTGCTATTCAAGAAGCACAGCAGAAGTGTGCTGTAATTTTAGTCTTTGAATTGGTGGTTGATTTTCAACTTAGATATACAATGGAATAATTTTCTTGAATCGGGGTTTATATCTTTTTATTTTTAATAGAGCTGAGATTTTTTAGACTTTTGTTTAGAAAACAATGAAGTCTTTTGAAATCATCAGTGTTTACAATGTCATAATTTTTAGAATGTTTCAGGGTTTATTCCTTGATGCAAACTTTTTCTCCATAACATAGAATATTAAAAATTCAGAATGAAGAAATTGGAATTAAATATTTTCCTTTTAAGAAAATACCACTTTTTACCTAAACCTAAAAGAACTACTGATTTTGGAAGATTTAATTGTAATGCCCATAAATATCTTGTTGAATGTCAAGCTCTGATGACCAAATATCTGATCAATGGCAACCTAATATCTTTTTAGTATTATAAATTTAATCTTTTTTATTTCCCTCTATTGCTAAGCACGTTAATTGTAATATTTGGAGATTTAAGTTCCAGACTGCAAATGTGGCAGGCAAACATACAGGGCTGTAAAAGTGACCAGTAAACTGCAAGTGAAAATTCTACTCTTCCCAAAGGGAATTGATGCTGAAATTTACTTTGTATTGTATATTTGAACATGAAAGGAAGTTATTGTCTTTGATGGTCACTTTTCATTGAGCTAATGCTACTGTAAACACATTGATTCCAGGAAAGCTTTCTGATTTGCATCATTTTACAAAAGATAGTAAACTGGCTATTTTATAAAGCCAATGAACTAATGCTGTGAAAAGGCATTCTTATGATCTGATTTTTATTCTACAGTTTCATTCTCCCTCTCAGCTCTTTCATTCATTCCTCCTTTCTTCAGTTTGTTTTATTTTTTGGAGAACCAGTTTTAATATGCTTTGTTCTTATGCTGACTTTACTATGATTCACTACTAGAAAAAAATTGGGATTATCTTTTCTACCCTGTAGTCCTGACTTTGACCTTTAAGAGATAAAAGTCTTTCAAGTAATAATTAGAGGCTGTGTTATAAACCTTTCACTCATGCTAGGAGGAGTGGCTGCTCAGTGGAGTGAATAGCACAATTATATAAATCACTGCTCACAAATGTTCAAACAGTGATTTGCAACCTGGTTTTCCTGTCTGTACATTAAGTAAGATATACTATAATGTTAATATTTTAATTTCTACTTGATTTATATTCAGTTTTCTTGAATTGTTATTTTTGTTTTGCTTTTCCAGTGCTGCTGAATGCTGGTTTCTCAATCTGGAAGAATGATTTCTACACCAGATTTCTCACTATTTCCTCTACAGCTGGCAAATTTTGGTTAACAACTATAACACAATAATTAGCTCTTTGATATGTGGTATTTAAACTATGTACACAATGAATAACTTATTGTTCTTTTAATGATCTTTTTTTTTTTCCCTAGAGTTCCATTCTTTGCCAGTAGCAAAGATACCTCCCTTGTTCTTTGTGGTCCTGGTGAAGAACATAATGGTCCCGTACCCTACTGCAACTACCCACAAGTTATTCAAAGTGTTTTATTCCGTGCTTTTGGAGGGCTCTTCAGGTAAAACACCATTTTCTCCAGCCTCGTTGGTTTACCTCGGTGAAAGCAGCCTTGCTGTGTGCAGTCAGGGTGCAGCGGGGGCCTGCAGCAACCTGGCATCAGGGGCCAGGAACAGCAGGGGGTCCCCAAGGGTCCGTAAGGGCAGGGCCACCCTGGCTAAGAGCAGGGCAGCTGGGGGACACTGGGGCAGCCCCAGCTCTGGGCATCAGGCACCTCCTTGGGGATGGGGACAGGCTGGGACGTTGGCTTGTGGGCTGGCTGGGATGTGGTGGGGCTGCAGCTCGGGCTGGGCCCATGGTGGAGTCCGGCTGAAAGCAGCTCCTGGGGAACAGGGATGGGGCTGGGGTGGGGTCAGCCCTGGCTCCGGCTGCTGGGCAGCACTTTCGAGGAGCCCTGCAGGAAGGGGCCACCCTCCATGGCCCTCCATCTCTGACCCAGCCCAGAGGCTCAGTAGCCAAACTCCCAAGCCAGGGGGATGCACTCATGCCCTGACACTGAATGTAGCCGGAGACGTTACTTATATACAAGTAGCACTGTAAAATATGTTAAAAATACTTTGGTTCTATTTGTTTACCCTGTTTCCACACTCGTCAGTGCAAGTACAGACTTGCAGGGACCACTGTCTAGTTTGTCCTATACACTAGACAGACATCTTTGAAATATAACATACAACTTTGTAATTCTCCACAAATATGATTCAAGGAAACAAAAAAAGAATCCCACCTAACTGCAATAAAAACTTAAACCCTGTTTTGACATATAGCTTCAATATCCTATCAGATATGTCTTGTATTGGGCAACCTAAAAGTATTCAAGACATAAACCAGTTGCTTTTTCCCAATAGAGAACAGGCAGGGTTTGAGGAACAGAAAAAAAACCGGTGGGGTGGGGGTGGAGTTAAACATGAAATTAATCTTTATTTATAACAAAATGAAACACGTTGATTTTTTATCACTATGTTCTGTGGTTTAACCTGGCAGGCAGCTAAACACCACGCAGCCATTTGCTCACTCCCCCTCTCCACCTCCAGTGGGATGGGGGAAAGAATTGGAAAAAAAAGGTAAAATTTGTGGGTTGAGATAAAGACAGTTTAATAGGACAGAAAAGGAAGGGAAATAATAATAATAATAATTATCATAAAGGAATATACAAAATAAGTCATGCACAATGCAATTGCTCACCACCTGTCAACTGATGCCCAGCCAGGTCCCGAGCAGCGGTCACCGCCCCCCGGCTAACTCCCCCCAGTTTATATACTGAGCATGACGTCACATGGTATGGAATATCCCTTTGGCCAGTTTGGGTCAGCTGTCCTGGCTGTGCCCCCTCCCAGCTTCTCGCTGGCAGGGCATGAGAAGCTGGAAAGTCCTTGACTAGTGTAAGCACTACTTAGCAACAACTAAAACATCGGTGTGTTATCAACATTATTCTCATCCTAAATCCAAAACACAGCACTGTACCAGCTACTAGGAAGGAAATTAACTCTATCCCAGCCAAAACCAGGACACTATGTTAACAGGAAAGTTCTGAAAAATACTGACCATTCATTAATTAAACCAAGGGCTTGAAGCACTGATCAACTGAAAAATATTACTGAGTTTCATCCATGAATTTTACTTACATTTTCTGAGTTGATGCCTACATTTTTCAGTTATCCATAATCTTCTGCTTTTCTCACTACTCAACCTGCTTTCCTAATTAGCTGCTATTAATATCTTTGATTGCAAATAAATTATCCTAACCAAACAATATACTTTTATTACCAAAGGGTTCAGCAGCCATGTCATCTCTTTATGCCTTTATTAGTCAAAACATGAAAGTTTCAGTAGGGGCTACCTGAGTAAACATCACTTTTGCCTGCCATTGTTAATTATCTTCTCCTCTTTTCTCCACTTATTCACTGCTTATGTTTCAGAGGAACTTGCAAATCCTTAGACAGAAACAAAAAGGTTCTGAAATGCATGCAATAAGCAAGGCAATCTTATCATAGTTTATATTTACAAAAGTTCATTTAAAATATACTGTTTCTTTAAGAATTCTTTTGGTGGTTGATGGGCTTCTACCAAACTGTATCATCTGAGTGGTTCATGTGTGAAAATTGGTCAAAATAATAGAATTAACATTTGAATGAAAGATAAAAGCTGCCAGATAATGTGAGGCCCAGTAGATGAACAGGTGACTGACTACATTTTATCTATTTCTGTGGTCAATAGCATTATGTTAATGTTCAGTATCTAATATGAGGGCTTTAAATTTAAAAAAATCAAGGTTAGAGAACTAGTTTCTCAAATGTACTTGAAAGTTGGAGTGCATTCAGTTCAAACACTCCTTCATATAAATATGTAGGTATGAAACAATGTGATGCAAATTCTGGAATACAATAGGGAAATTATAGAATCATAGAATCATAGAATCATTGAGGTTGGAAAAGACCTCTAAGATCATCGAGTCCAACCGTCAACCCAACACCACCATGCCCACTAAACCATGTCCCTAAGCGCCTCATCTACACGTCTTTTAAATACCTCCAGGGATGGGGACTCCACCACTTCCCTGGGCAGCCTGTTCCAATGTTTCACCACTCTTTCAGTAAAGAAATTTTTCCTTACATCCAATCTAAACCTCCCCTGCCGCAACTTGAGGCCGTTTCCTCTCGTCCTATCGCTTGTTACTTCGGAGAAAAGACCAACACCCACCTCGCTACAACTTCCTTTCAGGTAGTTGTAGAGAGCGATGAGGTCTCCCCTCAGCCTCCTTTTCTCCAGGCTCAACAACCCCAGTTCCCTCAGCCGCTCCTCATAAGACTTGTTCTCCAGACCCCTCACCAGCCTCGTTGCCCTTCTCTGGACACGCTCCAGCACCTCAACGTCCTTCTTGTAGTGAGGGACCCAAAACTGAACACAGTATTCGAGGTGCGGCCTCACCAGTGCCGAGTACAGGGGCACGATCACTTCCCTACTCCTGCTGGCCACACTAGTTCTGATACAGGCCAGGATGCCATTGGCCTTCTTGGCCGCCTGGGCACACTGCCGGCTCATGTTCAGCCGGCTGTCGACCAGCATCCCCAGGTCCTTTTCCGACAGGCAGCTTTCCAGCCACTCTTCCCCAAGCCTGTAGCGCTGCATGGGGTTGTTGTGGCCGAAGTGCAGGACCCAGCACTTGGCCTTGTTGAACCTCATACAGTTGGCCTGGGCCCATCGATCCAGCCTGTCCAGGTCCCTCTGCAGAGCCTTCCTACCCTCGAGCAGATCAACACTCCCACCCAACTTGGTGTCGTCTGCAAACTTACTGAGGGTGCACTCAATCCCCTCATCCAGATCATCAATAAAGATATTAAACAAGACCGGCCCCAGTACTGAGCCCTGGGGAACACCGCTCGTGACCGGCTGCCAACTGGATGTAACTCCATTCACCACAACTCTCTGGGCCCGGCCATCCAGCCAGTTTTTGACCCAGCAAATTATGTGTTTGTAAGTGTCTTAATGAGCATTTCCTGCATGCAAACAATTTAGGCTATTCTCAAATATATAACCAGTAAATCTTTATAGCCAATGATCAAAAGCTTAAAGAATATTAATAAAAATTCAGTGTATGCATCTCCTAAATTAGAATTATTCTGCATCAGAATTATTAAAATAGATTTCTCAAAACCCAAATAGCAAAATTCATTAGAAAAACTTATTGAAAGAGTGCAAAATCTACATTAACTAATTACCAGTTACTGTCTCATTTTGTCATTCCATTGAAGATAGAAGCTGGTATACCAAATTTTTACTCATTAAATAATTTGGTAATGATAGTACAATTCTGAACATGAACGTTAATTAGAGAATCATTCTGAAAGCAGAGACATTATTTTAATCTGCTTAACTCAACAACATACAATGAAAGGCATAAAAAAATATTGGGCATCATATACAAATTTTCCCATATTTTGTTAGAATTGGCATTACAAAATTCAGCATAGTCTAACAATGATGTACAAGGAGACTGAAGGAACTGTGTCTGTTCAACCTGGAAAACAGAAGGTTGAGATGGGATCTTATAGTCGTTTATTGTTGTCTACAGCTATCTAATAGAAGGTGTGCTGGTTTTGGCTGGGATAGAGTTAATTTTCTTCATAGTAGATAGTATGGGGCTATGTTTTGAATTTTTGCTGGAAACGGTGTTAATAATACAGAGATGTTTTTGTTATCCCTGAGCCATGCTTACACAGAGTCAAGGCCTTTTCTGCTTCTCACACCACCTCACCAGCGAGTAGGCTGGGGGGGCACAAGAAGCTGGGAGGGGACACAGCTGGGACAGCTGACCCAAACTGACCATATGATGTCATGCTCAGCATATATAAAGCTGGGGGAAGAAGAAGGAAGGGGGGGACGTTCGGAGTGATGGTGTTTTGTCTTCCCAAGTAACCGTTACGCGTGATGGAGCCCTGCTTTCCTGGAGATGGCTGAACACCTGCCTGCCGATGGGAAGCAGTGAATGAATTCCTTGTTTTGCTTTGCTTGCGTGCGCGGCTTTTGCTTTACCTGTTAAACTGTCTTTATCTCAACCCATGAGTTTTCTCACTTTTACTCTTCTGATTCTCTCCCCCATCCCACCTGGCAGGAGTGAGCGAGCGGTTGTGTGGTGCTTAGTTGCCAGCTGGGGTTAAACCACTACAGAAGGGTACAGAGAAGATGAAGTGAGGCTTTTCTCAAGGTAGCACAGTGATAGGACAAGAGGCAACAAACACCAGCTGGAACACAAAGATACAAATAGATATTAGGAAACCGTTTTTCACCATGAGAGTGGTCAAACACTGGAATAGGTTGCCCAGAGAGGTTGTGGAATCTCCATCCTTGGAGGTATTTAAAACTCAGCTGGACATGGCTCTGAGCAGGCTGCTTTAATTGGGTCAGCTTTGAGCAAGGGGTTGGATAAAATGACCTCTGAAAATCTACTCTAACCTAAACTATTCTATGATTCTAAAACTTTCAGAGTTTTAATATTTTTATTTTTAACCTCAATTAAAGAAAAAAATTACATAAACCTGAATCTGTTTAACCATAGTATTGGCCACTAGTGTTCTGGACTTTTTAGAATAAGGAGGACTTATAAATAAGTACAGTCACCTTTTATGGATCCAAATAATTTTCAGAACTGAGATGGTTCTTGTTCAATTCATGGGTAGAAGTAAAACACCAGTGTCTGCCCAGACATGCTTCTAAATCTATATTTAAGCACATGAAGAAGGCCTATTTTCAACTTTAAAGTTAATTTTTAAAAGCTGCAAGTAACTAACAGCCTTCACTAAGTTCAAATTTATCAGGATTGGGGTAAGGTTAAGTGTAACCTTGAAAATTTAATAGATATGTCACTCTTCACACATAAACTCCTTTCCTGTCTTTGTTATATAGAAGTATCTTGTACTTCACTCCAATAACCTAATGATATTGCATTCTGTCTTATAATTTCTAAGCTAAATACTACAGCCATTATATTGCAAGAAGGAAATACATTAGGCTGTCACTAAATGTTGTTTTGCACATGAAATGAACATGGGAACACTCATTATTTAGTAATTTGATTTTTTTAACAGTAAACCTAAAAATAAAAGATTATAACCATATGAATTCTGTAAATACTGTATCTCATTTTATTTATTTATTTATTTTATAAAGTTATGAATATTTAATTAGGAATCATTGCCCAAATCTTTTATTAGAGAAAATAGATATTCCAGAGGTCCATATGTTAAAGACACGGTTTGCTCATTCTTGTCAAATGTATATGTTATATATTTAGTAAAAAAAAGATGTTAAAATATTGTTACTCGTCTGGCTTAAAAAACAAAATTGCTATGAAATATGAGATAAGGGAGCAATTTTATCTTGTTGCCACTTTTACTTGAACATTTCTAGACTCTCTAAATTATGCATAATTTTGCCACTCTCTAGAAATACCACAGTGTAATGAAATATTTAATTCAAATAAACCAACAAAAATAGCCAAAATCCACATTTATTTCAAATTGCATCAGATTTATTTGGTTAACTTTTTCTCTGCTGAAGCTCATAAATAATTAAGTTTGCTATGATATATTTGCACCATCTGTGTAATTATAGTCTGTATCTTTGCATGAGCTGATTGTGAGGAAAATAATTTTAGTTTCAGACTGAACTGGTTTTAAAAAATGCATAAGGCATTTAACAAATATATAGTACATTCACTATATTGATTGTGGCTTTTTTTCTTTCAGTTATAATTATTTCTGAAAATCAACATACAAAGATACAAGAAGCAAGGACTGACAGTTAAAAAAAGGAAAGTGGGAAGTAAAAAAGGGTAGGGAAGCGAGATTCCAAATTCTTTTACAATTTTTAATTTGCAAATATTTACAATTACATTGAACATTTTGTTAACAACATTCCTTGGAAGTTAATATTTTTTAATTATTTAGCAAGCTGCAGAGTAAATAGAAAAAGACTTCAAGAAGAGTTAAATAGAATTTAAGACTTACAGTTTGGGATTTTCTCTCTTAAAAAAAAAAAAAAAGAAGTTTTTTTCAGAACTACTGTATTTGGTTTATGTGACAAGGTTTCGGTAGCAGGGCGTAGGGAGAGTGGCAGGGGTGGTTTCTGTGAGAAAACACCAGAAGCTGACCCCCATGTCAGGCACAGCCAGATCCAGCCAGCTGCAGGATGGACCTACTGTTGGCCAAAGCTGAGCCAATCAATGATGTTGGTTGCACCCCTCTGATAACATATTTAACAAAGGCTAAAAAATGCTGTGCAACAGCATCTGGGAGAGAGGAGTGAGAGTATGTGAGTGTCGTGGTTTAACCTCAGCCGGCAACTAAGCACCACGCAGCCGTTCGCTCACTCCCCCCCGGTGGGATGGGGGAGAGAATCAGAAGAGTAAAAGTGAGAAAACTCGTGGGTTGAGGTAAAGACAGTTTAACAGGTAAAGCAAAAGCCGCGCACACAAGCAAAGCAAAACAAGGAATTCATTCACTACTTCCCATGGGCAGGCAGGTGTTCAGCCATCTCCAGGAAAGCAGGGCTCCATCACGCGTAACGGTTACTTGGGAAGACAAACACCATCACTCCAAACGTCCCCCCCTTCCTTCTTCTTCCCCCAGCTTTATATACTGAGCATGACGTCACATGGTATGGAATATCCCTTTGGCCAGTTTGGGTCAGCTGTCCTGGCTGTGCCCCCTCCCAGCTTCTTGTGCACCTCCAGCCTTCTCAGTCGGTAGAGTATGGGAAGCTGAAAAGTCCTTGGCTAGTGTAAGCATTACCTAGCAACAACTAAAACATTGGTGTGTTATCAACTTTGTTCTCACCCTAAATCCAAAACACAGCACTGTACCAGCTACTAGGAAGGAAATTAACTCTATCCCTGCTGAAACCAGGACAGTGAGAGAGACATCTCTGCAGACACCAAGGTTAGCAAAGAATGAAGGGGATGAAGTGGCCCAGGCACCAGAGACTGTGGAGAGGACCATGGTGACACAGGTTGTCCCCTTCATGGTGGCGGAGGTATCCAACCTGCAGACCGTGGAGGACCCCATGCTGGGGTAGGTGTATGTGCCCTGAAGGAAGCTGCAGCCCATGGACAGCCCATGCTTGAGCAGGCTTCTGGCAGGACTCGTGGCCCGTGGAGAGGATCCCATGCAGGAACAGGTTTTCTGGCAAGACCTGTGACCCCGTGGGGGACCCATGATGGAGCAGTTCTTGAAGAACTGCAGCCCCATGGGAAGGACCCACATTGAAGAATTTCATGAAGGACTGTATCCTGTGGGAGGGACCCTAGACCGGAGCAGGAGAAAAGAAGGAGAAGAGAAGGAGGAGGCAGGAATGACAGAGACAACGTGTTATGGACTGACCGCAATCCCTGTGCCCCATCCCCCTGCGCTGCTTAAGGGGAGGAGGTAGAAGAGTTGGGAGTGAAGTTGAGCCTGAGAAGAAGGGAAGGGTGGGGGGAAAGGTGTTTTTAAATTTGTTATTTCTCATTATCCTACTCTGTTTAATTGACAATAAATTAAATTAATTTCCCCAAGCCGAGTCTGTTTTGCCCATGAAGGTAATTGGTAAGTGATCTCCCTGTCCTTATCTTGACCCACGAATTTTTTGTTGTATTTTCTCTCTGTATTCTGTTGAGGAGGAGGAGTGACAGAGCAGTTTGGTAGACACCTGGCAACCAGTCAAGGTCAACCCACTACAGCTATGAACCAGTTCTATTTTGTATGCTTTCCAGTAAAAAACCTCATGTTTATTAAAAAAGAAAAGTAAGAACTTTTTACTGATAGCTAGAAAAGATAATGGCAACTTTCTTCTGGCTAGGCTGCTAGGCTACAGAAAAACATGACTTTAGCCTTAAGCTTAATTTGAACGTAGTCTATCCAAATAAAACAGCAGAAGGAAAAGACTTCTTGCTACTATTGTGAAGGCCAATAAATGAATAATTTAAGAGTCGTTAAAAGAAGAAGAAAGAAATCCTAACTTTTTATCTGTCAGTTTAGTGAAACATAATTCATAACCTCTCTGAAATTGTTATCATTCCTGAAGGAACAAAGCACACCAGTTCACAGTATGATTTAATATGGTGGCAATGGTCACAGTGATGGCAGTGTGGAAAACAGTGTGGAAGATAAGATGGAAAAGCTGCACTTCTAAATCACATAGGTCACAATAAAATTTAGAGTAATCCCAAATGTAGCACAAAATCCTAAAAACAGTTTTAGCAGAACTGGCTTATGATGTGTTCTCTTTGGAGTACTGTGTTCATAATCACCATTGGTATCTTACGTTTCACTGCTGACTTGTCTTAATCCTTTATTCATGACTTTCTTTAGTTTTGGATATTTCTATGATTACAAGTTGTGTTACAAATCACAACTGTTTATTTTTCATGCCTTCTTTCCCACCTTTTGAAACTATTTTCATTCTCTTTTCAGTGCTAAATGTGGAATACCTCAATCTGGAGTCTCTACACTTTCAGTGAAGTATTTTACTTCACAAGATAGTAAAGATTAATTTCTCTCTGAAAAGATTGTTTCACTTATGTCCTCAAGACATCTAGAGAATTCCTCATTTTTTCATGTACTCTTGTTTACAGAATTTCAATAACTTAAGTAAAAGGCAGCCAATCAGGAAATTTCAGCAAACCAGCAGCCTACACATGAAACATCAAAGTCCAAGTAAGGGAAATTTAGAGGGGTAGTTTCGTAAAGAATTTGGATAAAGGTCACACATACCAAATAAATTAAAGGGTGCATGTGCTGAAGAACAAAATCACTGAAAAAACTGATAACTGAGTTAAGATCTGTTCTTCAGTCCTTTTGGAGGCCAATGGAACAATATACAGTAACTTAAGAGCTGCTTATGACTTGCTCGTGAGCAAAAGCACACAAAAATAAGTGTGTGTGTATATATATATATGTACTGTCTGAAAGGACTGTTTTAGTACACCTGGGAACACTGTGATCATACAACATATTTCATTTAAGACGGTCATACTGACAGGGCTTTGGCTGTGGTAGGTTTTATAGTCCAATAACTGAAGGATTTGGAGGTTGAAACCCGTTAGGTATATTATCATCTTGATTCCTCACAGACTTTTCAATGATGCATGTTTCCACATCTGTAACTACCTCATGCAGGTTTCTTATCATTTACATAGAAATTGAAGCTGAACAGCATATAAGTAGAAGTGTTAAGAGAAATTTCTTGGTTTTTTTCTATAATAGCTGTTTAATGACTTGTATTATTTTCTTATTTTACATAGATGATGTAGTTCTGCTTTCTTTATCTCTACTAGGCCTACAGCAATCTCTGGAAGTTTTTCTTCTAAGCTTATAGCTTAGATTCACTGAGAATGATAAGAAGACCAAAGTTACTGTCTTTAACTTTTCTTGAATTCGTCAGGTATATGCCTTACTCAGCAACAGGGTGCAAATGAGTGTCTGGGGAAAAGGTACATTAACCAAAGTAAACATATTTATTTTAATTTTGGCAAAGAATACATGCCCCTCTATTTATAGAGTGGATAACTTTGTAACTTTGCCATCTCTATTAGTTATAATGTTTCTTTTGCGTCTTCTACAGGCATACAGAAAATACTAAGGTGATGCTTTTTTGAATTTTTACTTTAATTTCTATAGTCATATTTCATTCTATATGCTCCCACCTTATGTTTTTTGTGTTTAATACTATTTATTCAACTAACATGGAGTCACTGCAATTTGAAAAAAGACATTAGTTTTCCATTTTATTATGTACTCTCATATCAAAACTTGATATTATTTTAAGATGTAAAGTACAGTTATTAAAATAAAATATTACCCAAATGACTTGATGGTGCTTAACATGTTAAAATCACTTTGCTAAAAATGGGTTTGCATTATCTGGTTTCTGAATCTTTTTTTAATTTCAATTATGTTTGGTACCTCTACATGTTTCATTGCTCTGTTTCATTCTTATGTTGAAAAATCCTTCTTATATTTTTTATATTAAAAAAATTCAATGCTATGAAGAAGACTAAAAAAGCTTATTAGCTGCAACCTGCTATTTATGAGCATCTTAACATACACTATATCAACAAATAAAAAATATGCATGGCTGTTCCACTACCAGATAATTATTAAACTTTCTAGGCTTTCATATGCTATCGTAAGGAGAAATTACAGAAGAGCTGAAGACTCTTCTTAGTGAGAATTTCCTTGTTCATGCTTATAAAAGTGACCTGTGAAGAGCTGGGTAAATGCCTGCATTAAATTTTAACGAATATTATCTGTGACCTTTTTTGCTCAGTTTTATATTTCTGTTTGCCTGAAGGCATAAAATTAAGTCAAAGGAAGCCTTATGTGTGTTTAAAACAAGAAAAACAAAAACTATCAACAAAGTAAAAGAGTGAAGTGATGGGCCATGTAACTTGCGGCTATAAACAGAGTCTTTCTAGCTCCCACCCTTCTAAGAGCATTGGTCTGCAAATGCTGAGACGTGAGATCAAAATTTATCAGTCTCTTGAAAGGCTGAGGTACTTGAGAAAAACTGAGCATGCTGCAAATCAGGCAGGGCTGTTTTCCCAGCAAAAGGTCTAGGACCTGAAAGAGTTATGCATAAAAACACTAAGTTTAGCTAAAGAAATAATCTTATAGGAACTTTTTAATTTTAAAATTTTAAACAATGATAATTTCTACTTTTTGTGGGACATTACCATTTTAAATAATTATTTTGGGTGGTGTAGTAGAAGTCTGAAACAAGAAAAGAAGAAATAAAGGGAAAAAAGGAGGGGGGCAGAGAAAGCAGTTATTTCTCTTTAGGAAAGTTTTCCTCTTTAAGACTAATCTCAGTTGAGCCTCCTGAGATATTTATATTAATACTAACAAAGTGGAGGCTAGGACTATAACTTCGATTGTCAGAAAGCTAGAATACGGACCCATTTACTATGACATAGTTGAGAGATTATCAGTGAAAGAACATCCTTGGCATTGATGATAAAATTCCAAGTCAGAGAGGACTGTAGATTAGACTGTACCTCCAAAAAAAAAACCAGGCACAGAATTATTCATAGCAGAGTTTGATAAACACATGCATTTTTCTCTAAATTTTGTTGTATATTTTCTATACAAATAGAATTATAACTTTGTTCTATATTTTCTATATAAATTTTTGTTGTATTTTCTGCAAGTTTGCAGATGACACGAGTGGTGCAGTTGATATGCTAGAGGGAAAGGATGCCATCCAGAGGGATCTTGACAGGCTTGAGGAATGGGCCTGTGTGAACCTCATGAAGTTCAACAAGGCCACGTGCAAGGTCCCGCACCTGGGTCAGGACAATCCCCAATATCAGTACTGACTGGGGGATGAATGGGTTGAGAGCAACCCTGCCGAGAAGAACTTGGGGGTACTGGTGGATGAAAAGCTGGACATGAGCCAGCAATGGACACCTGCAGCCCAGAAAGCCAATTGTAACCTGGGCTGCATCAAAAGAAGCGTGGCCAGCAGGTCGAGGGAGGTGATTCTGCCCCTCTACTCTGCTCTCGTAATACCCCACCTGGCGTACTGAGTCCAGCTCTGGAGTCTTCAGTACAAGACAGACACGGACCCGTTGGAGTGGGTCTGGAAGAGGGACACAAAAATGATCAGGGGGATGGAACACCTCTCCTATGAAGAAAGGCTGAGAGAGTTGGGGCTGTTCAAACTGAAGAAGAGAAGGTTCCAGGGAGAGCTTGTTGTGGCCTTTCAACACATAAAGGGGGCTTATGAGAAAGATGGAGAAAGACTTCTTACCAAGGCCTCTACTGACAGGACAAGGAACAATGGTTTTAAACTGAAAGAAGGTAGGTTTAGATTGGATATAAGGAAGACATTTTTTACAATGAGGGTGGTGAGACACTGGAACAGGTTGCCCAGAGAAGTTGTGAATGTCCCATCATTGGAAGTGTTCAGGGTCAGGTTGGATGGGGCTTTGAGCAACCTGATCTAGTGAAAGATGTCCCTGCCCACGGCAGCAGGATTGGGCTAGATGATCTTTAAAGGTCTCCTCCAACCCAAACCATTCTATGATTCTATGATTTTGATTAGGCTATTAAGATTTAAAATAGATTAACAACAGTCTTTTCTCTGCATGAATGTCCTGTTCTCTTTCCTCCAGAAAAAAATATTTTTGACTGCAGCAAAGGTCAAAATTCTGGTGAAATTTCAGTAGCTATATTATTACATTCATAATACATTCCTTCCCTCAAAAAAAAAAAAAAAAAAAAAAAAAATTAGGAATGGTTTAAACCAGTCATCAGTGACAAAAATTCACCTCTTTAGATTTTGGACCAACAACAAATTTTACTCAAGATCAGATCAAATTACCAATGGCTGTATTTTGTGTTTTGGTTTTATTTCTTACACTCTGTAGAATGATGTATAATCTGCTTCTCAAATAATCTTTGAATTTGTTTAACTGTTTCAATGCTATGGCAGGCAATTTCACTATACCCTTAACCTCTTTCTTTGTCATTTCTTCCAGAGGTTGTGGAGTATGACTAAGCCCATTAGTAAATGCAGGATTTAGAGTACAGCAAGCCCATTGCTCTCACATTCTCAGTCTTTTAAGCAAATCCCTGACCACAGTTTCAGGTGAAGTCCTTAGCCTTCTCCCTTTAAAGACACAACTACTCTCAGTAATCCACCCAGGAACCCCTGGTTGGCTCCCATCATCCACATAAGGAAAATCGGTCAGTCTTGGAGGTAATAACTGCAATCTTTAGCACATCTACATTATCTGATTGTGAAACCAGGTGAAATTCCCTCTTCAAGGACGATATTTCTGTGAGAATACTTTAAAGGCAATTTTTTTAAAAAAAAGGTTAATAAGAAGAGGCTTTTCACAGGAATTACATGGCATTGTTGCTCAAGATAAGTTTTCAGCTTATGGGTGTTTAGAGTTAGTTAAATGCATAGCTAATCTTTTAACCGTTATACATATTTAAAGAGCAATAAGGAAATTAAGCTGTATAACTTTATTTGAATTTAATGAGAGCTATGTGAAAAAAACTCAGTGCGAGCCAGTAGATATTAGCTGCTCATTAGATATTGTTTTACTTGATTTAGCTGTGATGACAGTTTCTCAAATTGACTAGGTGTCTGTGGCTAGTTTGATTTACTATGCTGGCTAAAAAGAAAAAAAAACAAAACTCAAGTCCATGACTGTCTGTAAAAACTTTTAAAAATGTGTATAATTATTTAAGGAATGTATGAAGGAATTATTTGAATCTCAAAAAATACAGCCATACTTGATTCTAGTGAAGATACAGAAACGTGTTTCAGTTTTCCTTCATTGCCTGGAGCTGCTGAGGGAGAAATGATTCTTTTAATTTCATCTTTTGATAATGTATATCAGTGTTTGGGAATTTTGACGTGCTATCTTTAGACATTTTCTCATACTCTACTAGAATAAGCTTAGTTTACATTTGGGAACAGACTGGTAGAAATTAAGCAAGGGCTTGTGTGGAGAACAAATAATGAAGGGGGGTGGGAGCAAGAAGCAACATAGGATGGGTCATGGTATAAAAAAAGAGGACATCTCAGACATACAGTATCACTGGCCTAAAGAAGTGTATACACTTGATGAGAAACAAATCCTTATCTATCTAACCATCCATTTTTGGCCTTCAATATTTTTTTCCTAGTATAAAATTTAAATGGAAACATAGAAGTACAATTGCCACCTTTAAAAAAATAAATCACATTCCTTAACAATAACCACATAATGTTAATTACAGAACAAACATTTTCCACCCGCTGAGACTTTTACTCTCTGGAAAATATCTATGGTGTCTCCATTACTTCTTCTGAAAACTTCTGACTTTAATTGGGAATACTTTTCACTAATGCTTTACAGAAAATGTTAACAGATGCATTTTCCCCAAACATTAAATATCAATCTATTTTATGAATAGTATTCAGAGCTGGTGATTTCCAAAGAAACTTACAGTTACTTGGGGGAAACTTAAGAAAACAAAGCAGCACAAAATTCTCATCCCACAAGAGTCAATGAAAATTTTATCACTTCATTCATTGCAAAGATAATTTCTGACTCATTCATCCTCTTCCATGCTGGCAACTGCATATCTAGATATTCCTCCACCCTCTAAGACATCCTTACCCTCTTATATTAAGCATAAATTCAAACTGGATTTTATCATTAAAAATGTCATCATATCTTAGTTTTATTCTGTGTCTATGTTCAGTTTAATTTTGATTCTCTTGTTAATCACATAGATTTTCCCAAATATGCAAAGGGTATGAAGGTTTGTCACAGGACTTTATTTTGACTTCAAAATACTGGACCTGTTTTTTAAGTAAATGTGGTGGGTTGACCTTGGCTGGCTGCCAGGTGTCCACCAAGCTGCTTTCTCACTCCCCCATCTTAGCAGGACAGGGGAAGAAAATAAGATGAAAAACTTGTGGGTCGAGATAAAGACAGTTTAAGGAAAG
The DNA here is from genome assembly GCF_965638725.1 of Aptenodytes patagonicus. Classification (NCBI taxonomy): domain Eukaryota; kingdom Metazoa; phylum Chordata; class Aves; order Sphenisciformes; family Spheniscidae; genus Aptenodytes; species Aptenodytes patagonicus. The sequence continues at coordinate 33,564,387 of NC_134951.1, read as the reverse complement.
AAAGCAAAGGTTGCATAAGTCAGCAAAGAAAAAAAAAAGATTTATTCTCTATTTCCCATCAGCAGGCAGTGTCCAGCCACTTCCTGGGAAGTAGGGCCTCAGTACACATAGCGGTTGCTTCGGAGGGCAAACACCTTAGTAACAAACGCCCCTCCCTCCTCCTCCTTCCCCCTAGCTTTTACTGCTGAGCATGATGTCATATGGTATTGGATATCCCTTTGGTCAGTTTGGGTCAGCTGTCCCAGCTATACCTTCTCCCAACCTCTTGCCCACCTGCAGTCTAGTGACCTTTGCAGGGGAGGTTGGAGAGGCAACTTTGATGCTGTATAAGTACTGCTCAGCAACAGCCAAAACATTGGGGTGTTATCAACACCTTTCTAGCTACAAATAAAAGCAAAGCACTATATGGGCTGCTATGGGGAAAGTTAACTCCATCCCAGCCAAATCCAATACAATCCCTACCCCTTATTCCATACCATTTGCATCATCCTCAGGTCCCACATAATTCGATACATTTACATATCTTCTGACCATCCAGTTGTATCTGTCATTCCTGAAATCACCTCTTACCAACACTTACAAATTATACTACATACTTAAACCATCTTTATATCCAACATACAGGTTTATAGATTCTCATTAACTACCCTGTGCCTTAACAGATAGATATTATTTCCCCATTCTATGGGTCTCTGCCACTCCACAAAATGTCCATAAGAACAGGCTATGACTTGGGCCCCATGTGTCACAGTGGTTGCTCAGGACAGGAGAAGCAACATGTTTGATTGTTGGGTGCCAACACCAGCTTGGTTTGGGTCATTGCTGCACTTGCCCAGTTCCTTGTGAAGCTCCCTCTTCGTCGGCCTTTTCCCAAGGAAGGGACAGCCCACACTGCCTTCCCCAGCCACTTCCTTGTGTGCACTACAGGAACCTTATCTCCTCTTATAGTATGTAGGGGCTCTGTCTAGGCAACACCAGGACAGTTAGCAGATCCTCTGGTGTTAACCAATCAAGTACCCTCAGGAGAGGGTCCTTCAAGGACCCAAAAGGGTATTGATGGACTTTTGGTGCAGCAACCATGAATACAGAGAAGATTAAACAGTTGTCTACCTTGCCTGGCCTCTCCATTTTCAAATAATAACTTTTTCATGTGCCATAAATGTATGGCCTGTTACTTCAGTATCTGAGAGCTGATGAACGTAAAACTTGGACACCTGGCTCTGAGAACACATGGAATTCACAGTCCTAGATCTGGCACCTTCTTTCTCTGTACCACAAATGGAGAGTGTCAGGTGCTTAATGATAGAGCATGTATAGCCAGAGCATCAAATGAGGGGACACCCAGTCCCATGAGTGGTACGAAAGCAAACACTGAAAATTGTGATGTGGGGATGTGAACAAGTGTATCATTAGCCATAATTCTAATTAGAATTTATAATACAGCCCATGAACATTCAAATTTAAAATTAAACTAAGGAAGTTGTTAAAATCATATTATATATTAATAACAGACTATGATAGTGAACAATGCTGAGACATCAGATTAGTGTGACTGTTCAACATTTTGAAATATGGCTTTAATAGGAATAAATCAGGGATCCTTTGTGTATAGGATGTACAAAACCACTCTTGACAGCTGCCTATTTAAATTTTGTGAAGCCAAGATGAGCTATCTAAGGCATATTTAAAATCACATAAATATACGTACCTAAGTTGTCTAATCACAATCTTGGCTCTCCTACACTTTCAGGTTTAACTATATGGGTAAGTATTCAGATGTCTAAATGTTTTTTGCTGCTTTCAGTCATAATGAAACACTGATTATGCCAGTTAGAAGCACATTTTATTTTCCTAGTGTGTACAAATTACTAATGACATTTTCCTATCAGAAATTCTTCTCACTGGGTTGTCATAATCTAATCCTTAAGGCACTGTATACTGGTGAACCTGGGAGGCCACATGAAACTCAGTCACAGACAGTCTACATGAATCAGTCACTCAAATTAGGACCTCAAACCTTGTTCCTATAAAAACTGAATGGAGCCTTACTTATATTATTCATCTGCAGCATCTCATGCAACTCCATGTACATAGGAGTAAATAGGTATTGAGTAGTACTAGGGTGGTCCTAATTATCTCTACTGGAAATCAATGAGTACTACAGTCTTTATTCTAAGAGGAAAGTAATAAATAAAGCTGTGTGCTTTATTTTTATTTATTTATTTTATTTATATATATTACAGAGGGCACAGTAATAAGTAGCAAATACTTACAAAATATCTTCTATCTAATTTCACTTTCATTTCCATTTTGGCATTTAAATTATTACCTGAACAGATGTAAACATCTACAAGGTACACACCTACATTTGGGTTAGTTGGCTATACTCTTTACACTCAGTAGAGAAAAGCTGATAATTTTATAGTATTATTCTTCCCATCTAAGAGCAAATGTTTAAAATCAGATGGTTTACTCATTTGAAAGTGCCTCTTTCTCTTCTCTGCAATGAGAATAGAAACATTTAACTCAGAAGACAGGTGAAGTTAAGCAAAATTAGTCCTATCCTCAGAGATTAAATCCATTATTTGCAAACAACCTTATAACCATATATTCCATTAATGGGACAGAATTTGCTGTATATATTTCCATTTTAACTAAGGTATCTAAAGTGATGTGGCTGATTGGTATATTTGAGTGAGTGAGGGTGATGTGTTGACCCAAAAATCTTTCTTACTGCAGGATGAGAAGTGCTTGAACTCATAAACAATTGTGCTATCTCTAGACATAAGATTTTCATACATAGTTGTCTATCTTTTATAGTATTTCTCATTGTCATCTGTAGATACCAAAGTACTTCACAAGGATGATAAAATCATCATCACTTTAGATGAAATAAAGTGATGTTGGGGAAATGAATATGAAAAGGAATGGAAATATATGCAAGAAATTGGGATTTTAGGAAGTAGATTTTTTTTTTTTTTTTAATTGCCTCTGATTGTGTGTATGTTCCTATAGGTATTTCCTTCTAGTGCTACTAGGGAGAGACACTGGCAGCATCCTGTTAACAGTAGAATCCATATTAATTATTACATCTATATAGAGAGGGATATACATATATATACAGAGAGATATACATATATACATTATAAATATATGTATTACATTTGAAGAAGTTCTGCTTATAAAAACAATTCTACAAGATAACTCAAAGGTCCATGTAGTCTAGTATCCTACCTTTAAACAGTAGCCAAAAAAAAGTAAGTTTACAGGTTTATAAGAACAAGGAAAACTTTTGGTGACATATGTCTAGTATACCCTCTGAGCTTCTAGTGATATGTAGCTCAGGCAAATCCTGAGATGGAAGTTGTATCTTTGGTTTCTTTTTTTCTGTGAATTTGGATTGAACAGATACAAACTCACTCTACCTATGATTGAAGTAAGAGAGAAATAAATAAAGCCGTATTACTGCTGGATCTTGAACTAAAAAGGTCTGCTGAGATTATGTGCCAGACATTTTTTTTATTCACTTCAGAGCTTGCACAGTAGTTTCTTTGAGTGGAATTAAGATTACATATATATAGATCCTGAATGTGAGCTAATGTGAGGGGGTTGGGGCATAAAACAAACAAGCAGCACATCAGGTGTACAGAGCTAATATGAATGTAAGGGTGTGATGCGGCGAGAGATCTTTAGACATGCTTGGTAGGAGAAACTGAAATATAGAGATGTACATGTGGTTATCCATCATGGTACATGCAGAAGTGAAAGTGAAACTTGGATAGTTAGAAGCTAGTGTTTTGGTAAGAGTCAAAAGGACGAGGAATTTATTTATGAAACTTTTGAATCACATAATCTCAGAAAGGAGGATTTTGGAGGGACCTCTGGAAATCACCTAGTTCAACCCTCCTGCACATAGCAAGATCAACTAGAACACCTTGGACAAGACTTTGAAATGACTGTGAACTACATGATTGTTCTGGATGTACTTGTACTTGCAACTGTCTATGTTAAATTTCCTTTGTTACTGTTTTGGTCAGTCTCTGTGTGTCAGAACATTTCTGCGACCTACCAGTGCTTTGTAGTCATGAAGTACTGACTTAATTTTGCATTGTTTAGTGATAATATCATCTTATTATTTTTATTGTGGTTTATATCATCATTATATCTGTTATGACATTTACTTGCTGGAAATGTGAATAAGAAAACGGGTAATTTTTTTGTCTCAGTAATTATTTTAAAATTAATACTATGGGTGACTTCTTGATTGGAAAGGTGCTGCAATCTGTTTTATTTACTTTCCAATAAATGACTAGTAAACAAATCAGTGGGACATTACTCTTGAATTTTGGTCATACACTCAACATTTATACTGCCTTTTTTGTGTGTGTGTGTGTCTTGTGATTAGTTTATAATCCAGAAATCTGTCGGTTTTGTCTGAAGGAATCAAAACATATACAATAGTCAGGGAGAAGCAAGAGTGGGGCTGCTTCACAAGGACAGGCAAGCCAGGAGCCAAGGATGACCCCCCAACACAGGCTAAGGCAGGACACCCAGGCTCAATCCCACTGTGCCCATGTCATGGACGGGGTCTATCACAGTCCCAGCAAGGCGAGGTAATGAGTGAGGAGTGGCGTCCGGCCAGGAAGGACATTCAGTAAATGAGAGTAGCCAGAGATGAGGTTGAACACAGGCACACCTATGATGTAGCTCAGGGGTATGTATTCCTGGTGAGGCTGCTCAGGGCAGTAAAGCCTATTATTGCCCTCTGGCCCTATGTTTGTAAATGCTGTAAATAGAAATAATCTAGCAATATCTGTAAATGTAAATTCAGTGCCAGGACAAAAACAAAAAAAGAAAACCAAAACCCAAGAACAAACCCACAACTTCCATTATATTTGTTTAGACAGATAAATATCTGGTTTTGTGGATTTGTCAATATCTGTAAAATTGCCCATATATGGGCAAAACTGAAACAGTTAAATGGAAAGTTAAATGCAAATCCTCCCCCTCATTGGAACATTATTTAAGTAATAACCTTTTTTTTTTTTTTCCCCATAGCTGTAATTTCACCTATATGCATTTAAATGTAAATTTGCCCTCATATTACTAAGGAAAGAACAGGGATATATGCATCATTTATAAATACCCTCATGATGTATTCAAATAGTGCACTGGTAAGCACCAAGATAAAATCTTGGAAAGGCAGCTAAGTGGCTAGACAGATGGATTATGAGTTCAAAAAGTAGCTGGAATGCTAAAACGAAGCTTAACCTTGAGGGAAATGAAGAAAAAGTATGAATAACACTACTCATATATCAAGTGTGTGCACAGTGCCAAACATAATTCTAGAAAGGTATCACATGCTGGCTAATGAGGGATTTTATAGGTACAACAAGGATTGAATGGGTGAGGACAAAGGATCCCAAACTGCAGTACATGCACTACTGGGGAAAGCAAGACTTCAAAGTCCTGTATAGCTGAGAGCCGCTCTTGCTCCTGAATATCTGGTATCACTGCTTGCAACTGTTCTGCAGTGACAGCTGCTGCTGATGGCTGTACTTGACAAAAAAATTTGCAGATGACAAGCTCAATAAACAACTGTTACCTGACTTAAACAAAACATTCAAGAGAAAAATGGTAGAACTTTTTCTTATTTCACAGAAATAAAATACCAGCATTTCTTTTGCCACCCCAGCTATTTCTGCAGTAAGCCAATTTCTGAAGGACATCTGTACATAAATATTAGATACTTATGTTCTCATTATTCTTGTATTTGTTGTTCTGTGCATAAAGTTATCTGTCGGCACACAGGAGGGTCTTACATTAAAAAGGTGAAAAAAACATTTAGTAATGAATTGCAAAGACCATATTTAATTTTCTGCCATACATATGCTGTTCATGTTCATAGTATTGTTCTTGTTTTTTAACCTGTCTTAAAAGATCAGATCTGAAAGCTCAAAGAAAGGCTTGTGTGTCTGAAAGCATTTTTTTTTATTATTTTCAAACATTCATTGGTCTAGTAAAATGTATTACTGTTCCTTCAAACCCTATATTACTATACCCTTAAATCATCACATTTATAACCACAGAAGTACACAAAAAACCATTAAATTTGTGGTATTTTATCTCATCTGGAAATTCACATGCTTCTCATCTTTTAAACTCAAACATGGAGCTGTAGACTAAATTTAACCTTTCTGTTTCATAAAAGCTTCCTTTATGTAGTATCATATGCATTAAACTTCCTTTTTCAACAGTGGAAGGGCTTGTTAATTTTTAAATAAGCTTTCTCCCTCTGAATATTCTCATGCCTCCTTCCAGTACCACAGATTTATCAGCAGTGCTGATGGTGACAATGCTGGTGATGCCATTCCCATCACAACTGCTGGCTCTAACAGATGACAAAAGCAGCAACTTTTTTGCTCTGTCACTGCAGCAGCAGCAGCAGCAGCCACAGCTTTTTTCTCCATCTGTAAGGGGGGTTTATTATATATTTAAAGCGTATATTCACTGCCCTGTGAAGAGCTTTCATAAATTTGGCTCTGACAGTTCTATTCCAGCTCCTATCATCTACACCAAAGAGACTTTATTTAGGTGTGCTGGACATCTTTATAATTTTAATACCTGACATACTGATGATATCTTTAAGGTCTCTATCATACAGAAGTTTCCAGGAACTGATAAATCATATCCTATATAAAAAAATACATAAATAATGTCACAGCACTTTGTTAAAGGTGTAAACAAGCTTAAAATAAAAATCTTTTCATATAGACAGAATTTTTAGTAGCTGTACGTATTTCTTCCAGGAAAAAGCTAAGAATTTTGTAATTATCTGACAGGCATTGTAGTTATTTAAATGGGTAATATGCGACTTCACATTTAAAGGAGATTGGTAGTTGTAGCTCTTGATCAGAATGCATACAGTGGGAGTTCTACAAATAGCGACTTCTACAAATAGAGGCTTCTGCAAATAGCCAGAATTAGTGGCTTTTCCATTCATTTGCAAAACTTTACTTCTAAACATACTTAGGCAAGTATGCAGAAACTACCGAAATTACACGAAATTTCTGTTTGAAGATTCAGTATCCATTGGTCTGGTAGCTTTTTAGCTTTTAATTTGGTTAACAGCCTGTGTTTTAGAAATCAAAGAGCAAATAACATGGAGTCATTCTGTTTTAAAGACAGCATGGAGATAAATACCAGGACATCAAAATACCATTTAGACATTAAATAGCAGACTTTGTCCCAGGTCTCTGGTTCAACAGCATATTTATCCCTGCTGGAATTAAATCCCAGAAGCAGGTGTCTCTAACAGGCAGGAGTCTGGTTGAAAGGGCTCTCCCTGACCTCTTGCTTGTCAAAGGCAGGGAGGGAATGATGATATGGAGGCATCCGAGCAACACTGGTGATGGTAAATGCCTGTAGCTGGCATATGAAACTGTACTATCATTCACGGGGGAGATGGACAAAAAAACTAAGGAGCCACACTAGACACCAAGGCTGATATAGTGATTGGGGTAGGTGGTCCCTTTTTTTTTTCTTTTTTTCATTACTATGAATATATTACTATGGATCACTAGTAAAAGCCAGACTGTATGCTTTTGGTGGAATGTTGATCCCAGCTGAATTTGGCCCTGAGGACCTTAGGAAAGGACTGAAACTGATATGAAAATATGTTTTTCCTATGAAGACATTTGGCACTTTTCTGAGGAATTATATAATATTATGATGCAGTACTTAATATACAGCTTGCTTTTATACCTCAAATAAAAAGCACATATATTTCTACTGGGGGAGAAGAAGTTCACTCAGGAAGTCTAGGTCTACATGTTCCTATAGCTTTGATGAAAAGCAATGGGAGGTAAAGAGGAGAACATTCAAGTTCATATTTTCCATACAAGTTTATTAACCTCTAAGGCTGTTGCTTGAAGAGGGGAGAATGGAGAGATCAATCTCTGTCTTTATCTTTGTTGAAGTTGAGCCATTGCACAGTGATCAGCTCAAGAATCCTCAGGGCAAGGACAGCAATCCTAAGAAGTGTCTTAATACAAGCCTACTGCCTGAGGCACTTGTTTGGTTGACAGATTCCTTATTTCCAGATTCTGCCTCTGTCTTGTAGCCTGTGGTTTTTGACTAAGATGCTGTGTTTTCTGTCCACTGGCAGCACTTGAGTGCTCAGGCTTCTCCCTGGGTAGGCAGGAATTCACATCTTGAAAATACCACTGTGCCCAGGTAAACAATCCCTGCAGAAATGCTTCTGGCATCTACTGCATAAAAATGTGAAATAGCACCAGCAGTAGGTTTTAAAAGTGGATCCTGCTTATTCCTAAAGACTTGAAGTAGAAGAAGCAGCTGCTCAAAATTCAGCCCAAATTCTAGACAGGTGGAAGTTCTGCAACAGTTTGCTTTCGGTGTTAATTTACCAGCTGCTTGTTCAGCATGCTGACTGTTTTTGATCCTACTCTGAGACACATAAATCTTCCCTAGTTCTGTCCAGGGAATCTAGGCCCCTGACTCACTGCCAGATACAGTGGCAGCCATGCATAAAATTCTTTTTGTTTTGGGAGTCACGCATTTAAAAGTAGCATGGCTGTGCCTGCTACTGGATATACCTTTCGGCTGGCTAGAACAGTGGGAGGCAGGAAATGAATTGTAGGGAAAGAAAGTTCATTCTGACACTTCATTTAAGCTAGACCTTTTAGTGCAGACCTCTGTTTTCTTTTTCCCATGGGTTCTTCTCTATCAGCCTCTGGCAATGAATTTGAAAAATGGCAGAAAATACAAGAGTAATCGTTACCAAAGACATCTATCATAAAAGTTCAAAGAACTAAGTTACTATTCTGAATTATCTTATATTTGCATAGTTGTTTGGGGTTTTTTGTCCAGTTTTCACAAAAACCTTATAAATTACATAATATTACAGAACTCACTTCATCACAGAGGTGAAATAAAAATATTTAACATCCTGCTGTGATTTAGGACAAGTCAGTAGCAACATAATTTCTTTACAAACAGAATGGGTGAGATACACGGTTATAGTATTAAATGGCCAACAGTCTTAGTTTAGGACAACAGCAGTACACTTGGCTTTTCAGGGAGAAAAAGTCACAGTTATAATTAGGCAGCTGGTTTTATGTCTTATCTAAACATGAATTCTGTATTTAAAATTAAAATCTAGTTTGCTACTAATCCCTGGAAGAATAGATTCAAGCAACAGAAGGCAACACAGAGAAGAAGAAGGGCAGTTTGAAAAAAAAAATGGAGTAAATTTCTCATGTCAACAGACAAAGAAGTGCTATGAGTGTGGTTGCCACTGTTTGGATAGCAGCCTTTCAGACTGAGTTAGGAAACTCTCATAATCAGCACTACAAAAGTCCTTACAGGTAGTGGTGATATCAGGGCTTCTTAGTGCTTTTTTGCCAACACATGGCAGAAAATAATGTCAATAACTGCTGGAGTTACCACTAAACAGAGACACCAACAGTCCAAAATCAGATGGATTAGGTTTACCTACTTCTATAGAAAATAACCTGCAAAGGAAAGACTGCTGAGCTAGAAATACAACTTGTGCCTATTACAGTAGAAATATAGGAAGAGAGAATGAATGAGCTGAAAAGTTGAAAAGTCACAGATATAATTTCACTATTCTATTTTGCAGTGGATTTTAAAGATACCATCTTGTGCCAAAATCTGTGGTTGTGAAACAATGGTTCATTGTGATATCCTTCAGAAAGTAGTATGTCCTGTCGGAAAGGGGCCTGAACATTACTCCAAGATCGAAGAGAGAGCTGGAAAATAATAAGCAGATAAATGGACATTGTGCTAACTTCAAAAAAATAAAAATAGGAGAAGCTGCTTTACAGAAAGAGAAGGACAATGAACATTACTGGTGCTTTTATTTGACCAAAGGATAAAAAGAGAGAGAGAGAAGCAGCAAAGTCCCTGGTAGGCTCTGTCATTAAGTGAGGAATCTGGATTCAGTTCCTAGTGAGCTGACATATTTTCATTTTCAGAAATCTGTTAAGGGCATCCAAAAGAACCAGATTAATGTAATTGGCTTGAAAATATGATTGATATAGCTCTTTGAACTCAAGAGCTTGTGAGGAGAAAAGGAAGAGAAGGCTGTTGCCAGAACATGAATCTCAGTTGACTGGTAGCTCTAATAATGACCAAGAATTAAAATATTAGTCTAGAAGCCTTGATAATTAAAAAGAAAAATGTGATGATTTACTAATCAATTGGAAACACAGAATGTCTTAGAGAAGCAGAGCATGACAATAGGTCTTGGTCATATAGAGTATTATCTATAGTGTTCAAATTTGTCACGAGAATCTAAAATTATTTAAGACCTATTGTAAATGTGTCTTCTCTAAAACAAAAATATCCATATATGGGCTTTTGGTTAATGCTGCAGTTTTATAATTAATATTATAAAATAGTTTTATAGCACTGGGCAAAAGCAAAGCTTTTTGGTTGTATGCCAGCAACGCCATAACCTTGGCAATTCATTTGAAATGTATCTAGGTAACTTTGCTTGACAAAAATCTGCTGTGCATTTGTAATAATCTCTCTCCACATCCATTCAGACACAGTGGTGGCCTGGTGGCTATGAGTGCCAGACCTGGTGGCCTGGTACTTGTAAAACATACAGATCTTTCCTAATGACAGCTCCAGAAACATAGATCCTTACATGAAAATAAGAAAAAAGCCACCCATCTTAATTTGCACCCATCAAATTCCTTATAAACATAAAGAAAATTATAAAGGAACAGATATATTTCTCTACATATTTCCTATTGAATTCTTTATTTCTTAGGGAATTTCATATGTAGCTTAAAGACCAATTGGGGAAGTTAGCTCTGATATTAACGGACATGATACTGACTTCTAAAAAGTTCTTGTCACAGCAAATGCTCAAAACGCTGTTAGTGTCAGTATATCCAGTTTTCATCGTATATCTTGGAAAGGACATTGCTTTTTTCCTGCTAAATTAAAAGCCTGTTTTTCATCTGGCTCTGAGTTTGGTAAGTATTAGTTGTTAGATTGATAACTGGTGTCCTAAAAGATAACATTTGTTGCGCTGACCAATTGCCAAACAGTGAAGAAAAGAAACACAAAACAAACCAAAAAAACTAACCAAAAAATCCAACAGAAAAATCCTTGTACTAGCGTAGATATCATCAAATACCTCCAATGATCTGAGCAGTCATGAATTGATATGACTGTCAAGTTGAGAAAGAGTGAACTTACTGTGATAAGATGGCTTCATTTTTATTTCTTGGATTTTCCAGAGACTTCTGAATATTGGACAGTCATTTCCTATAGTGAAAGCACTCTCATGCTAGGCTCTGCAGAGTTCTGTTTTATTTTCCCTTTGTTAATCAATTAATGAAGCTATGAGAATAGCAGGGGAAGAAGCAGAAATTATAGTTTCCTCAATACAAGGAAGGCAAAGATTTTTCTCTTTGTCTGTCTTTGTCCCTGGAGTACTCCAACTCAGTGGTTCCCCTGTTTGTAGTTTTGTCTGGGATATAGATAAAAGCCATCTGCCTATAGTTCAATGAGACAAAATAGAGGTAGGGTTGATGGGCAAGATAAGGAGGTTGCGGAGTCTCCGTCCTTAGAGATATTTAAAAAAGTCTGGACACGGTCCTAGGCAGCTGGCTCTAGGTGTCCCTGCGTGAGCAGGGGAGTTGGACCAGGTGACCTCCAGAGGTTCTTTCCAACCTCAACCATTCTGTGATTCTGTGATAAAACAACAGAAATATATCACAGAGGTTGAAGGCACCCATCTGATTCCCCCTCTTTCATCACTAATATTTGCAAATCAGATTACTGATAATCTTCACAATTACTGTTGAAAGACAGCTATGGCAGCTTTACTCATTGGTATTTGGCTAGGATGATGTGACTTCTTATCTGAAGTCTTTTCCTTGCTACTGTGTTCCTTGCATTTATCATCGCCTAGATTATTATAGTGTTCCCTACTTGAGTTTACACACTGAGTCATTTGGAAACTAAGGCCTATGTGAAATGCAGCAATTTGCTTATTAAGGAAGATATCATAGACCTATGTGCATATCATACACAATGTTTTTTGTTCTCTCTTTTTTTTTTTAGTGATACTGTTACCTATGGACCAATGGGTAAAACGGAGATGTTATTTTTACTATGTAAAGCTCTACGTAACTTTGGTGCTAGCAAAAGAAACAAACCTCATACAAAGTCTTTGGTAAAATGGCATCTCTGAAGATCATTTGGGTCTGAAACTAGTTCCCTTCTCCCTACTGCATGTTTGAGGTAACTCGTATCTGCAAGTAAGTAGAGAAGCTTTTGAGAAACCTAAACATTGTCTGAATGCAGCTTATAGCTTAGGCAGTATGAGGTACCTGCTGCTACAGTTTTCCTTTTGCTTTAAGCCTTGTTCAGTCACTTTGCACAAAGCTGACATGACTGATGGCTTATCTTCAGGTAAAGTAAAATGTTAGTTTAAGATGAGAAGAATGAGGCAATTTAAATAATACTGTATTTCTAGGACTTCTTTCAAAAAGCTTTGACTTATGCTTTCAGTGTTACAAATGTTATCAAAGACTTGTCTGAACATGAAGTTGCTTCTATGAGTCTCATCTCACTTATAAATAAATGCAATGGACCGATAGCCCTATACGAAGCCTATTAATGTCATAGGCAAAAAGCCAAAATTGAAGAATAGTAGCTGGGACTAGAACTAGGTCTTTCACTTGGCAACAAATGGGGATCATGTTGAAAGAAATAAAGGAAGAAAGAATGAAACAAAGAAACAAAGAAACAAACAAACTAGGGCTATGAGGTGGAGAAAAGAATATAATAAAAAAAAAACAAAAAAACAAAAAAAAAACAAACCCCAAGACTGAAACCTAAGTAATTTTTCTTTATTTTTTCTTATATAACTTTAAACACTGTCATGATGCTTCGTATTAAATGCATTGACTAGGCATTTAATTTTACATGCAAGCAATTCCTCTATAGTTTAGATCTAGCCATGGAACATTTTGAAATGTTTCTAGCTTTTACATTTATGTTGGATTAAATAGGTTCCCATAACTAAAATCCAATAGTGTTCCACTGATGGATTTTGAAATGTTAAACATAAATAGTATATGACTGCACAATGGAATATCTTTGAAAAGCAAAATCAGTAGTTTTTCAAGCTAGGATAGATAATTCTCATTTGTAATTTTTCTGTACTGACACTGGTATTTTTAGATCTATTTGCTGTAATTAATACCCTAGATATCTACCTTGTTAAACCAGGGTGAAGCTTAGCTGATTTAGCTCCAGCATTGGTACATCATTACTTGAGACAATGTGTTGCTGTTCTGCTTTGTTATTTCTTGTATAAAAAAGAAAATGTGGATTTTAGAAAATATCTGTTGATACAAATCACAATTAATTGTGAAATATGCAACAGATGGCGAAACTTATAATCATTCTATCAGACTAATAGTATACTGTCTGCATTTCAGAATTTGCTTTTCCCAAAAGATGCTGTTGGGCTGAAGCCATATTGACAGCTGGTATGTTCCTAATGTAGTTAGTTTGATATACCTCATCTATTAAATTCTGTGCATTTTCCAAAATAACAGATGACAAGTGCAATTGACCACCTGGGAAAAGGCATCTTCAGTAGAAAGCTTAAAATTATCTTTTTTTTTTGTGATTGTAGAGATATGCACTGCTTTTCTATTTTGGGTGACATTATAAACTACTAGTATTCTATTTGCCTTCCAAAAGTATGGTATTTTTTGTACACACATAATGAGCAAAAATAATCTTGGGACAACTAACAGATGCTATAACTATCATGCTTTTAGAAAACTATGACATGCTTATCAGCTTCTCTCTTCAAATGTGGTATTTAGGAATCATGTTGCAGAGACTCTACATTGAATTATCAGTCTCAGGCAGTATTGCTGTAAAGTGAGTACAGAATATATCCTACAGAAAGCTGTGTAAGATATAGTCATTTAAAAGAATCAACATTTTTCTCTCAGGTAATGTACAGTGATATATTTACTGGAGAACTTTTTTTTTCTGAATGAAAACACCACTGCATGTTATTGATGATCCTGTTATTAAAATAAGGAATCAGAATTGCTTATAGTTTTGAAAACATGCAAAGTAAAGTTTGTATACATTGTACATAATTTAAACTTGTTCATATTCAAAATTCTCTGAATTGTGAAAAGAAATTATTTTCAAGGGTTGGTTCAATCAATTTTAAAGTACCGACTCTAATGACGATGTACTTATAAATCTTTATATTCTTTTGTCTTTATTCACATCTACAATAACACTATGTAATTATTCATTCATAAGGCTATTCCATACCAAGGTGCAAGTCTCTACTACTCAGCTTCTTTAGCTATTCGCATTATATGGCCAGCATAATTTTTTTGGAGAACGATTTAGGAAAATACACAAGACAAGACACTGGACTGGTATAATACATTTGAAAAAATAATTGTTTCACCAAAGCAATGCCTATTGAGCTGTTGGCTTTTGTATGGGATGGTGGACCCAAGACTGAGGTACACACTCCTGTTTCTGAGGACCAGTGCCAAAGCAAGCTGCCGATTCTACTCATTCTTCAGGGAGTCACCTGAAGATGAGGCAGAGCAGCATGCTGGGGAGACCAGTGGTGAGGCATACTGCCAGGGGTAGGAATGTGAGTTGCAGCTGGACATGGGTGGGGAAAGATCATCTTGAATTATGGGAGTGGAGTAGCTAGGGTTTTTTAAAGTGGAAAAGCTACTTGATTAACTGGGAGTTGGTCTCAGGACACATAACTAATAACGAGGGAAAGAAAGTCTGTGCATGAATTCATGTATCACTCCTGTAGTGGGCTGTTCATTTTGGTTCTGGAGGGTCAGTCAGAGTTGGTGTTGGTGAAATGGAAAGAAAGATCATCTGGTGAATCCCACTTGAATTTTAGAACTACATGTTGTGCTAAGGAAGAACAAAGTCTGTAAGAAAGGTTTCAGGTTTTGGGGTATGGGAGGGTTGTTTTGTTGTTTAGAGCTCACTTTCATTACTGTATCTCAAGACAGATTTTGTAATGGATAGTAGAAGAACAGAGCGAAAAAAGAAGAAGGGAATATTAGTGCAATCCAGTAACACAGAAAGTAAAGGAAACAATCAGTAAACTCATGAAATTACAGAACTTTTACATAACTGAAGTGCCAAGAAGGCATTTTAGAGGAATTATTATTAAAATTAATGTCAGAAAAATGGTGATATTCTATTTTATACAGTCACTCTTCTGAAGCCTTTGCTTTGCTAGAACCTGTAGGTCTAACACTAAGTGGTGAATACTTCTGTTTTGGGTAGAGGCCAAGCAGAGAGTTTGCACAGAAGCACTGAGACCTACTCTGTAATCCTATTTCAAAGAAATATCATGAAGAAGTTTTACCTACTGCCATTTACAGAAGAGCAATCAACTGCTCGGCATATTTGTATATATTGTGAATATATGATGGGTTGTCTTGGGTTTTGTTTGATTCTTTCTTTCTTTTTTCTTTTTTCCAGTCAGATGGGAAACAGAACCAAAACACTTCAAATGTTTTCAAGAGAAAGTGAAGACTATATGTCTTAGACTTTTAATCATGCCTAAAGCCTTCAACAGAGATAGAATAGAAAGAAACTTCTTCTTTGCTGAGACCATTTCCTCTCCCAATGGCAATGGCTTGTGATGGAGAGAGATAGAAGAGGTTAATAGAAAAGTCACTTTTAGCTTTTTCTCTCTCCCATACTTATTCCTAAAAAGGGATTTTAATTATGAGGCTGATATCTAATAAATGTTTAATTTTAAAATGAGTTGGACTACCTACAGTGAGAAAAACTGGTCTGAGGGCTCAGAGAATAAGCAATTTCCAAACAAGTGGGAAGGCCAAGTTGAATTACATCCTCTGAATTAGGTCATTGTCGTGGTTTAACCTCAGCCGGCAACTAAGCACCACGCAGCCGCTCGCTCACTCCCCCCCGGTGGGATGGGGGAGAGAATCGGAAGGGTAAAAGTGAGAAAACTCATGGGTTGAGATAAAGGCAGTTTAATAGGGAAAGCAAAAGCCACACATGCAAGCAAAGCAAAACAAGGAATCCATTCACTACTTCCCATGGGCAGGCAGGTGTTCAGCCATCTCCAGGAAAGCAGGGCTCCATCACGCGTAACGGTTACTTGGGAAGACAAACGCCATCACTCCAAACGTCCCCCCCTTCCTTCTTCTTCCCCCAGCTTTATATACTGAGCATGACGTCACATGGTATGGAATATCCCTTTGGCCAGTTTGGGTCAGCTGTCCTGGCTGTGCCCCCTCCCAGCTTCTTGTGCACCTCCAGCCTTCTCAGTCAGTAGAGCATGGGAAGCTGAAAAGTCCTTGACTAGTGTAAACACTACCTAGCAACAACTAAAACATCGGTGAGTTATCAACATTGTTCTCACCCTAAATCCAAAACACAGCACTGTACCAGCTACTAGGAAGGAAATTAACTCTATCCCTGCTGAAACCAGGACAGTATCCACCCCTTATTCTATACCATCTACGTCATGCTCAAGTCCCATATTTTCCAGTGCAACCTCATTAACCAACCACCCCGCTTTCCATCCTTTGATATAACACACAGATATCATTCCCTTAGTCTATGGACCACCCTTGTGGAATGTCTGTAAAATGTCCAGAAATGTCCATGAAATATCCATTGAGTTCATTTAGTCCGTGACTTTGGGCTCCATCTGTGATGGTGGTCACTCAGGACAGAAGAGGTGGTGTGTTGCGTGGAGTTACTGGGTACCAAAGCCAGCTCAGGTCAGGTCACTGCTGCACTTGCACTGCTTCTTGTAAGGCTTGTCCTCCACTTGTTCGGGTGGTTCCTGCTATAGTAATTCCTATAACACGCAACTCAAATCATGGGTTACAACAATTTAAAGGTATTTCCATTACAATCTCCACCCCTGGTCCCTTTGGGCCAGGTTATAGGGTTTAACATTGCAATGAACTCCTCCCCTTGCTCCTAGCCTGGCTAGCAACAAGGGGTTTCTGCTATAGTAATTCCTATAACATGCAACTCAAATCATGGGTTACAACAATTTAAAGGTGTTTCCATTACAATCTCCACCCCTGGTCCCTTCAGATTAAACCATAGGGTTTAACATTGCAATAAACTCCTCCCCTTGCCCCTGCTCTGGCTTGGACTTATCCACAGACTGCAGTCCCTTAGGGTAGTACCTGCTCCAAATGGAGCCTTATCTATGAGCCACAGTCTCTCCAGGGGTACGCCTGCTGCGGCATAGACTTATCCACAGTCACTTTGAGATGCACCTGTTCCAGCACGGCCTTCTCCATGGGCCACAATGTCTTCAGAGATATACCTGCTCCAGCGTGGCCTTACTCGCAGCCACAGTCCCTTCAGAAGTAAACCTGCTGTAGCACAAACGTAACCGCGGCCACAGACGCTTCGAGATGTACCTGCTCTGGCATGGGCTTATCCACGGCCACAGATGCTTTGGGGTGTCCTGCTCCCGCATGGACTCATCCACAGGTCACAGTCCCTTCGACTCGAGTTCACACTGGAGTTCCAGCCTGTCCAGTACAGCAGCACAGAAACAGCAGGGATGCCCTGGCCATCTGCCAGCCCAGGCACATCGCCATTGCGTTATCAAAATGTTCCCAGGCACAGCAGAATACGATGATAAGCAGTACAGCGGTACAGCAAGCAGTGAAAGCAAAAAACAGCCACTAACGAGCATTGGACTCTAATATACAGTAAGGCAAGCAAGCCCCATGGCAAGCACAGGAGCCTGCCAATTAATAGCTAAACAGCTATAACAGGTATAAATTCGATCTAGCACGTTCCAATCAAACCTGTCATTATCTCGAACCCTTCGAGCCCCACGTTGGGCGCCAAAAAGGACTGTCGTGGTTTAACCTCAGCCGGCAACTAAGCACCACGCAGCCGCTCGCTCACTCCCCCCCGGTGGGATGGGGGAGAGAATCGGAAGGGTAAAAGTGAGAAAACTCATGGGTTGAGATAAAGGCAGTTTAATAGGGAAAGCAAAAGCCACACATGCAAGCAAAGCAAAACAAGGAATCCATTCACTACTTCCCATGGGCAGGCAGGTGTTCAGCCATCTCCAGGAAAGCAGGGCTCCATCACGCGTAACGGTTACTTGGGAAGACAAACGCCATCACTCCAAACGTCCCCCCCTTCCTTCTTCTTCCCCCAGCTTTATATACTGAGCATGACGTCACATGGTATGGAATATCCCTTTGGCCAGTTTGGGTCAGCTGTCCTGGCTGTGCCTCCTCCCAGCTTCTTGTGCACCTCCAGCCTTCTCAGTCAGTAGAGCATGGGAAGCTGAAAAGTCCTTGACTAGTGTAAACACTACCTAGCAACAACTAAAACATCGGTGAGTTATCAACATTGTTCTCACCCTAAATCCAAAACACAGCACTGTACCAGCTACTAGGAAGGAAATTAACTCTATCCCTGCTGAAACCAGGACAGTCATCACCACTAACGACCTACTCGCTCTTTCTCTGAACTGCTTCAGAACTGTATCTTGTGCTTGAGAAATCTTGTCAAAACCAGCATGATTCTGGAAAAAAAAAACAATCAAAACTAATAAATAGGCTTTTTTTTGTGTGTACTTTATCTGTGCAGACTGCTGTATTATTTATATTCCAGAGACTGTAAAGGACCAGGCTGTGCTTTCAAACTGGTCTCTTTGTAATATTACTATAGAATTATTGCCAAATATAGCAATAAAACTTAAAGAGCTTGATAGTGAAGCTCTTATGCTATCAAAAGTTTATCCATGAAAGTAGTGTTACTTTTCTAAGAGGATTATTTACACAAGTAAATACCAATAGGAGTAAGAACTGTATAATGTGGTCCTGAGTAACTCTGCACATTATTTTTAAAAAAAACAGCGAGTGTTCCCTTTTGTGAATATTTCCTTAACCTTCTGCTCAAGCTATGTCAACACAGACCTGGAACTCATATGACACTCTCATTATTTGATGGATATTGAACAGATATGCTCATTTGTTTTACATTTCCCTTGACAAAGGCTGTGGCAAAACTGCCTGACTAGTTCCTCATTGTCATGCTTTCTTCTCTCTATTCTCTGCAGCATTTGCACTACTCTTACACTAAAGCAATAGTTTGAAATATCTTTTTTCTCCCAAAGGATATCTTTGCTAAAGGGCAGAAATCTGTTTTACTACTTCCTATCATTATCTGAATTGAGTAATACAATGAAACTTATTATGGAAAGTGGGGATGAGGTGGGGTACTTCAGGTCAAATGTTTAATATATTTCTCCTTTAATTTCAGTCCCTGCTTAAAAAAAATTGTTACAAAAGGTAAAAATATCCAATAAACACCTGAAAATATTTAAGAAATATGATTATACTGCTGTCATATATAACTTCTTAATAAATATGACTGTCATCTTCTTAACAAAGGATAATTCTGTCCTAACCATGTATTTTATTAACAAACTAATATTAAAGGTAATTAAGAAAATGTACATTTTTTTCTTCCTGCATTTTTTTTTCATTATCCGCTGTCCTTGTAGGACACATGTCCCCACAGATTCCATTTATGCAAAATAATGTTTTCATCTGTTAAACACTTTTTTATAAATCATCTTCTAGATATGTAAAAAATCAGAGTGTAATACTGCATGAAAGTAATCAAAATGATCCTAAGAGTGGTATGCTTCTACTACTTGTATCCATGCAATTTTAGGAGCTTATTCCAGCGAAGATAAGTGTAAATGAAGATCAATTCCACTGAAGTAGAGCTGCAAAAATAAAAACACCTAAAAAAAGAGTGAGGTTGGAACCCAACCCACAGTCACTTAGGATTAATAACCTAATATAGTGTTCTGGTTTAACCTGTCAGGCAGCTAAACACCACACAGCCGTTCGCTCACTCCCCCCGCTGCCACAGTGGGATGAGGGAAGAGAATCAGAAAAAAAAGTAAAATTCATGGGTTGAGATAGAGACAGTTTAATAGGACAGAAAAGGAAGGGAAAATAATAATAATAATAATAATAATAATAATAATAATAATAATAATAACAACAACAACAACAATAATGATAAAAGAATATACAAAATAAGTGATGCAAAATGCAATTGCTCACCATTCGCCAACCGATGCCCAGCCAGTCCCTGAACAGTGGCCACTGGCCAGCTTTCCCCCAGCTTTATATACTGAGCATGATGTCACATGGTATGCAATATCCCTTTGGCCAGTTTGGGTCAGCTGTCCTGGCTGTGCCCCCTCCCAGCTTCTCGCTGGCAGGGCATGAGAAGCTGAAAAGTCCTTGATTTAATTTAAGCGCTGCTTAGCAACAACTAAAACATCGGTGTGTTATCAACATTATTCTCATCCTAAATCCAAAACACAGCACTATACCAGCTACTAGGAAGAAAATTAACTGTATCCCAGCTGAAACCAGGGCAGTATCCGCCCCTTATTCTATATCATCTATGTCATGCCCAGGTCCCACACTTTCCAAGACATTCCAATTAATCACCACCACTTTTCCTGTCTTTTGATATATATACACACAGATATCATTCCCTTAGCCTATGGGCCATCCCTCTAAACTGTTCGTTGAGTTGATTTAGTCCATGACTTTGGGCTCCATCTGTCATAATAATCTTTCAGGGAAGGAGGGATGGTTTATGGTGTTACATTGTTGCATGATGAAGCCAGTTTTGGTCCTATCACCGCTGCATGTTGCTCAGTTTCATCAAAGTTCATTCTTCATTAGTCTGGGTGATTCTTACTGTAATACTCTTGATATGGCATATAGCCACCATAGGAGTGATGTTCTACAGTATTACATAGTCATTAACATCATACAATTTAATTCACTGGCTATTCTCACCCAAAATCAAATCCCCTTGAGGTTCACATCAGACTTCCCCATCCTCCCGCATCACCCACCAAGTGCACCCAGGTCCTTGAGCAAAAGCAATCCCACAGATGGGTTTGCCTCTGCCCGAGGCAGCAATAACCCAGACTGTCTTCCCCAGCATAGTTTTTACGTGCACTACAGGGACTTTATTCCCATCTACAGTACGTAAAAGTTCTGACTGGGCAGGGCCTGCTCGATTGGCAGATCCCCGAGTGTTGACTAACCAGGTGGCTTTTGCTAAACATGTGTCCCAATGTTGGAACGTCCCGCCACCCATTGCTCTCAGTGTAGTCTTTAACAGTCCATTGTATCGTTCAATTTTCCTAGAGGCTGGTGCATGATAGGGGATGTGATATACCCACACAATGCCGTGCTCTTTGGCCCAGGTGTCTATGAGCTTGTTTCGGAAATGAGTCCCGTTGTGTGACTCAATTCTTTCTGGGGTGCCATGTCGCCATAAGGCTTGCTTTTCAAGGCCCAGGATGGTGTTCCGGGCAGTGGCATGGGGCACGGGATATGTTTCCAGCCATCCGGTGGTTGCCTCCACCATTGTAAGCACGTGGCACTTGCCTTGGTGGGTTTATGGGAGTGTGATATAATCGATCTGCCAGGCCTCCCCATATCTATATTTCAGCCATCGTCCTCCATACCAGGTGGGTTTTAACCGCTTGGCTTGCTTGATCGCAGTGCATGTTTCGCATTCATGGATAACCTCTGCAATAGTGTCCATGGTCAAGTCCACCCCTCGATCACGAGCCCATCTATATGTTGCATCTCTTCCTTGGTGGCCTGAGGTGTCATGGGCCCACCGAGCTAGAAATAATTCACACTTATGTTGCCAGTCCAGATCCACCTGAGCCCCTTCAATCTTAGCAGCCTGATCCACCTGATGGTTGCTTTGGTGTTCTTCAGCGGCCCGACTCTTGGGTACATGAGCATCTATGCGATGTACTTTTACAACCAGATTTTCTATCCGGGCAGCAATATCTTGCCACAATGCGGCAGCCCAGATGGGTTTGCCTCTGCGCTGCCAGTTGCTCTGCTTCCATTGCTGCAACCACCCCCACAGGGCATTTGCCACCATCCATGAGTCAGTACAGAGATAGAGCACTGGCCACTTTTCTCGGTCAGCAATGTCTAAAGCCAGCTGGATGGCCTTTACTTCTGCAAATTGGCTCCATTCACCTTCTCCTTCAGCAGTTTCTGTGACTCCACACAGTCGTTTGTATACAACAAGTCCACACAGTCAACAGTATAGGACTCCACACAGCAGTTTTCCACCTCTGATGCTTTCCTACAATACGACAGGACCCATCAGTGAACAGGGCATATTGCTTCTCATTTTCTGGTAGTTCATTATACATTGGGGCCTCTTCAGCATGCGTTACCTCCTCCTCTGGCAATATTCCAAAATCTTTGCCCTCTGGCCAGTCCATGATCACTTCCAGGATTCCTGGGTGACTGGGGTTTCCTATTCGAGCCCATTGTGTGATCAGTGTGACCCACTTACTCCACGTAGCATCAGTTGCATGATGTGTACAGGGGACCCTCCCTCTGAACATCCAGCCTAGCACCGGCAGTCGGGATGCCAGGAGGAGCTGTGCTTCAGTGCCGATCACTTCTGAAGCAGCTCGAACCCCTTCCTATGCTGCCAATATCTCTTTTTCAGTTGGAGTATAGCAGGCCTCGGATACTCTGTATCCCCGACTCCAAAACCCTAGGGGTCGACCTCAAATGTCCCCTGGTGCTTTCTGCCAGAGGCTCCAGGTAGGGCCATTCTCCCCGGCTGCAGTGTGAAGCATGTTTTTTACCTCTTGCCCTGCCCGGACTGGCCCCAGGGCTACTGCATGAACTATCTCCCGTTTAATTTGTTCAAAAGCTTGTCGTTGCTCAGGGCCCCATTTGAAATCGTTCTTCTTCCGGGTCACTTGATAGAGAGGGTTTACAGTCAGACTGTAATTTGGAATATGCATTCTCCAAAAACCCACGATGCCTAAGAAAGCTTGTGTTTCCTTTCTGCTAGTTGGTTGAGACATGGCTGTTATTTTGTTGATCACATCCATTGGGATCTGACAACATCCATCTTGCCATTTTATTCCTAAAAACTGGATCTCCTGGGCAGGTCCCTTGACCTTACTTTGTTTTATGGCAAAACTGGCTTTCAGCAGGATTTGGACTATTTCCTTCCCTTTCTCAAAAAATTCTGCTGCTGTGTTGCCCCACACAATGATGTCATCAGTGTATTGCAAGTGTTCCGAAGCCTCACCCTGTTCCAGTGCAGTCTGGATCAGTCCATGGCAAATGGTAGGTCTATGTTTCCACCCCTGGGGCAGTCGGTTCCAGGCGTACTGGACGCCCCTCCAAGTGAAAGCAAGCTGTGGCCTGCACTCTGCTGCCAAAGGGATTGAGAACAATTCATTAGCGATACCAGTTGTGGCATACCACTTGGCTGCCTTTGATTCCAGTTCGTATTGAAGTTCTAGCATGTCCAGCATGGCAGCACTCAGCGGAGGTGTGACTTCGTTCAGTCCATGATAGTCTCCTGTTAGTCTCCGCTCCCCATTAGACTTCCTCACTGGCCATATGGGACTGTTAAAGGGTGAGCGAGTCTTGCTGATCACTCCTTGGCTCTCCAGTCAACAAATCAGCTCATGGATGGGAATCAAGGAGTCTCGGTTGGTGCGATATTGCTGCCGGTGCACTGTGGTGGTAGCGATTGGCACCTGTTGGTCTTTGACCTTCAGCAACCCCACAACAGAGGGGTCCTCAGAGAGACCAGGCAAGGTGGACAGCTGTTTAATTTCCTCTGTCTCCAAGGCAGCTATACCAAAAGCCCACCAATACCCTTTTGGGTCCTTGAAATACCCTCTCCTGAGGTAGTCTATGCCAAGGATGCACGGAGCCTCTGGGCCAGTCACAAGGAGGTGCTTTTGCCACCCATTCCCAGTTAGACTCACTTCAGCTTCCAATACAGTTAGCTGTTGGGATCCCCCCATCACCCCAGAAATACAGATGGGTTCTGCCCCTATATATCTTGATGGCATTAGGGTACACTGTGCACCGGTGTCTACTAGAGCCTTATACTCCTGATGTGCCAGGCCACTGAATCCACACAGTCCACTAAACCCAGTTGTCCCTTTCCTTCACCTGGCTGGAGGCAGGGCCCCTCTAATCCTGGTCATAGTATTCGTTACTCACTTCTTGTAAATGTGAATCAAAAGTCCCTTTATTAAGATTGGAAATTAAGTCAGCCCTTCTACTCTGTCTGGGGAGTGGCCCGCTGGAAACTGGAACAGCAATGTTCCTGGAAGAACCCCCTTTTGTCATTGTTTTTCTTTGCAACTCACGTACCCGTGCCTCTAGGGCACGAGGTAGGTTTTCCATCCCACTTCCTCATGTCCTCTCCGTGGTCACACAGGTAAAACCATAGGGTGCCCCGTGGTGTGTACCCTTTATATACTCTCCCTTGAGCAGCGGGACGCTGACTTCTAATGGCTGAGATACTGGTCCGTACAGGTGAGGAGTAGGACCTATCCTCTTCAAGTTGCTGGAACTCCCAGGGCAGATTATGCACAGCTGAGATGCAGGCCCATAGGGAGGAAGGGACAATTTCTTTCTATCACTGGAGTTGGCCAGCCGATTCATCCACCGTTTGTCCCTCTCCGCCTTTCCAGGTCATTACTGCCAATGAGTTGGCATATCATGATGGTGCGCTCTGTATAAACTTCTGCCACATGGGTCGCGTGCACCTGACTTCATCTGGATCTTTGGATAACTGCTCATTGTTCAGGCCATCATAAATCACCTCCAGCACAGCTAATTCCCTCAGGTACTGGATACCTCTCTCCATGGTGGTCCACTTGCCTGGGTGACATATAACATCTTCCTTGAAGGGATACCTTTCCTTCACACCTGACAGGAACTGCCTCCAGAGGCTGAGGACTTGTGCCTCTTTTCCGATCACTTTGTCAATGCCCCCGTCCCTGAAAGGGATCCCAGCTGCTTGGCTTCTTTACCCTCTAATTGCAGGCTACTGGCCCCATTATCCCAGCATCAGAGCAGCCAGGTGACAATGTGCTCGCCTGGACAATGGATGAAATCTTTTCGTATATCTCGCAGCTCACTCAGGGATAGGGATCAGGTGGTTACCATCTCATTTATGGGTTCTGCGTTTTCCTCCTCCTGTTCTTGTGATGGCCCTGGTTCATCTTCATCCCTTACTAAACAAGCTGATTTTCTTGTGTATTTCTTCTTGTGTATAGGGGCAACTGATACCGTCTCAGGTTGGTTATCTGCTTCAACCACAGTGCCTGTCACCAGGGTTTGCATAGCCACAGTGCCTGTCATGGGGGTTGGAGTAGCTGCAGCGCCCATCGCTGGGATTGATCTCTGGATGGTATCCTTAAATAATTGTTTAACCTTAAACAAACCTGAACCACATCCAGGAGATATAGCAATAGAAACATGCTGGTTTGAACATCCCAAGGATATTCAAAATATTCAAGAGCTGTTGTAACTAGCGTGAAGGAGAAAGGGAAGATGAAGGAGCAGGGGAAAGTGTCCCCCCCATGTCCCCCATAGATTGGTTCCCTGAGGAGAAAAGGTAGAGAGTGTAATTATTAATACTTTCCAAAAGATGGCTCCTGAGGAACAGAGATGACAACAATGCTGACTACAAATACCAGATTAGTCTCACAACCAATAATTTTATGATATCATAAACCAATAGTGTTACACAGTGCAGCAAAATGATATCCTTGATCCAGCTCCCAGAGGTGATGGACAGCACAACAGGGAACATATACAGCAAGTAAGGTGTTACATAACACAACTTTGAGAGCAAGCACGACAACTTTGAGAGCAAATTAATCAACAGTGTTCAATGTCTATTAAACAAATATAATGAATGCTTATAACAAATTTGCCTTTACATGCTCTGGTCAGATCTGTCATTATCTCAACCCTTCATGCCCCATATTGGGTGCCAAAAAAGACTGTTGTAGTTTAACCCAGCAGGCAGCTAAACACCACACAGCCTTTTGCTCGCTCCCCTCACTCCAGAGAGATGGGGGAGAGAATTGGGAAAAAAAAGTAAAATTCATGGGTTGAGATAAAGACAGTTTAATAGGACAGAAAAGGAAGGGAAATAATAATAATAATAATAATAATAGAATATACAAAATAAGTGATGCACAATGCAATTGCTCACCATTTGCCAACCGATGCCCAGCCAGTCCCCAAGCAGTAGTCACCCTTCCCCTGGCTAACTCCCCCCAGTTTATATACTGAGCATGACGTCACATGGTACGGAATATCCCTTTGGCCAGTTTGGGTCAGCTGTCCTGGCTGTGCCCCCTCCCAGCTTCTCGCTGGCAGGGCATGAGAAGCTGAAAAGTCCTTGACTAGCGTAAGCACTACTTAGCAACAACTAAAACATCAGTGTGTGATCAACATTATTCTCATCCTAAATCCAAAACACAGCACTGTACCAGCTACTAGGAAGAAAATTAGCTCTATCCCAGGACATACAGTAAGGAGTGCTCAGGCTTTATGGAGGCACTAATATGGTGAAGACTGCCAATATGTGAACCTATGTAGACGGATGATGAAAAACACTTACGCATTCATGCTGCCACCTCCCTAAGTATAAATAGCATTCAGCATTTTTATGAGCAGAGGCTCTAATAAGTTCTTTAGTTTGTACCATTTGATGATATTCCCAACCATCCAGCAAAATGAATCATAACTACATAGCTATTACTGCTATTGCAATGAAGTGGATATGGAAAAAGACAGAATGAGGAAACATGTAATAGTTATACTTTTATGTCTGGCAAGAGGCTCTCAGATACTTTAATGAGGAATTTAGGATAGAAACTTGGATGGATGGATTGTTAGATAGATCAACTGTTATTTATCTCTGTCTGAAACATAGCTTATTGTGATGAAGATTAAAGTTAAAATGTATGTATTCTCCCACTGGGTGAATTTTAGCAAAATATAAGTTTTCAACCAAGCAGAAATAAAGAAAAAAGCCTTATTTTCCTATTTAAAATCTGTTTCTTTTCCCTCTAGTATAATGACACCACTGCAAATTGGGCAAAATAGAAATCTGCATATATTACAAAATCACATTTGGAATTTTATTTAAATCTTAATCATTCTGTTTCCTTATGAACAAACAAATTGGGCCTAATACTTCACTGCATTGCTCTAGGTTTTCTGATTTTGCTTTTCTGATTTCCTGTAGTGTGTTTCATATTTCATTTTTTGTTTTGCTTTGGTTTTGGTTTTTTGGTGTTTTTTTTTTGTTGGTTGGTTTGTTTGTTTTCCATAGGAAAGTCTCACAAATGTTATTTGCTGCTCTTAATAAGATTGCATCAGGTTTAAAGCCAGAGTACTGCAATATAATGTTGAGTGTTTCCAATGGCCTTTCTAATGGAAGGAGAAAGAATAAAGATATTGACTTCCCTCATTAAGGCACCTCTAAACTCTCTACATATAGTAGCAAGAATCTGACTGGCAGTTTTAATCACAGGGCTACTTAGGGAAATATCACAATATGCATTCCTACCTCTTACAATCTTTGCCTAGGTTTCTGCTCCTGGCCATTTTCAATGACTGATTTTCAATATACCACAGCAAGGGGGCTGCTCTACCACAAACGAAGCCCTAATTCAGAATCAGGTTGTCTGTGTGCAATTAGGTATTATGTTCCTCTTGACACGAAATGAGCTTTATCCATTTCACCTGTCTGCAGTCCCTACTGGTTATCAGATGTGGCTAATATCAGACATGATGCTGGATTAGAGTCATCCTTATTTTAAGAATGGAAGCAGCTGAGGGGGAAGTACCCTCAGATGTTTGAAGGGGAAATTAAAATCGTAACTGCTCAGCAGTGGTAACTTGTGATTAAGGAATCATCTGGCATGGAGAAAAAGAAGGCCCAACTGCAAAATGAGTTAAACTGGCTGGAAGCAGGAATGGCAGAGACAGAAGGACTCCCTGTAAGGGAGTGAAGTTTCCTTTGGTGATGAGATAAGAAACGGACACATCATTGGCTTGTAGCCATTCTGGAACGCAAGCGCTCAGGGGACACCTTTGGGTAGCTGAGGTGGTGATGAGGGATGGACCCAATGCCAAGATGAGGCGCCCCATGTCAATACTCACAGGATTGATGCTCGTGCAAGTGTATATAAGGAATTGGCTCGTGATGTATCTTTACAGACTCTTTATAGAACTGCTTGTAGTGGTAAGACTCTGTCCAATGCACTCTTCATTAATATTTTTTTTAAATATATGTATTTAAGCAACAATGTGTGTTTAATTCACCTCAAGGAGTACAATAAAAATTCCCATACTCTTAGCTATCAAGGGACTCTGATTCATTTTCCCTAAATAAATAACTGGAAGCTGTGTTTTCTCCAGCTCTTATTATGGCTCCTCTGCCAGAGGTTACTCTGACGACAACAGGGTCAGCAGAGAGGGATTTGGGCTCCCCCTTCAACCACTTCAATTTAGTACAAACCCACCTTCACCAGAGAGTGACCTACCATGTTGATTCTGAGACAGTCATGGGAACCTACTATCTAGCAAGGATGTAAGGGTATAGAATGGAAACCAGCATTTTTTGAATTATGCAGAAAAATCTGCCAGTCTATAGGTACAGGCAAGTCCCTGCAGAGCTGGGTTTGGAACCTGTATAGGAAAACAAGCAATTCCACAGCATTCCCATTTAATATCTTTCACATGACCTACATACACATGCTTTGTGAAAACGAGAGTGAAATATTATTTTCATTACAGGATAAATACTCTATGCTGATTAGGAAGCTAAGGCTTTTTCTTAGGTATCTGAATAGAGAATATTTGCACTAACTAACAATACACATCCCCACAAACAAATAAAAAAAAAAAAATTAATGGTTCTGTATATCTTCTAACCAATCTCAAACTTCATGTATGTTGTCTACCTGTTATACATCCTTCCACAGTTTATTATTTTTCTCCCATTTATTGCAAAGCCTAGGTCTCCACCAGTTTTAAGGCAAGGAAATAATACCCAGAACCAGAATGGAAATAAATATTTGGATAGCAAAAAACAAAAGGAAGGGAAAAAAAAGTCTGTCAATATGTTTCTCTGAGAGAGATATGTTTCATTTGATACACACACACACAATTCACACATACACAAATAGTGAGAGAAGCTATTTAAAGATACCAATTAGGCTTGACAACAGAAAAAAAATCAAGAATATCAGTAAGATCTGAGCTGAATTTTCCACCAGTTACTGTTATAATGAATGTAAGTGCAATATTTCTTAATGATTGTAATACAAGATTTATAAAAGACAGAAAACTCTCTACATCCAGTAGAAAGTCATATTGCATCAGCACCATATTAAGATTTCATTAATCAAATCATACACATAAAAAAATCAAGAAAATATGTAAACCGCAATACCAGAAAAAGAACACAAACAGTCATTTAAGAATCTTTAAATATCAGTATTTAGTTTCACTTTCTGTTCCTTCTTTTGAGCCCTGACTGCAGTTCAAGAATAGCCTGCAAGTGCTGCTCAGTCTGGACATTCGGACTGTGAAGTGTCAGTGTTTCATCTGAGCGTGTTTCATCTGGCATTGTGAAAATCTTAGAGGTACCAATTTACCATGCTCAGAAATGACTTAAAAATTTCTTATCTTCTTATTTTTATTCTACCTCTCTCTGTTCTCTAATCCTCTCTAATCCACTCAAAAAATTATCAGCTAGGATTTTGCCCGTGTCAAGTTTTTGAACTGAGGGTGGTTTTGCTCTAGCTTTGTTCTCAGAGGCGTGACAGCCTTTGGATCACTTTTGCAATGGGAATTGAATTTTCTCCCCACTCTCATAACTCAGAGACAATTGCAAAAGGATTTTGGATTAAAGCCACAGAAGGACTTTATCACCCAAATCTTACCTTACCATTTCAGGAAGGTTTCCCACTCAGGTGCTGTCTGACCCATAGATGTCTTGATGCATATAAGACTTAAAATTACCTACATGGTTAAAGGCTCTCTGGCAGGATCCAAACTGCCTAAACCCCAAACAGATGATTAAGCATTGCTGCAGTAACAGAAACTGACCCCTAGATCTCATGTAGGAAGAACAAGACATACTGCAGCTTTTGACACTGTAAAGATCATATCTAAAAATCCCGTGAATACTGAACATATGATTTGAAAGAATTTCTTAAAATACTAAATCCAGTTTTCTCCTGTCATAGTTAATTGTCTGATTTATAAGCATAATTTTACATAGGCTGGGTTTCTTCCTGCCACTTCCTCAGACCTCACTTGCTGATGACTAAGAGCCTTCTTTTAATTTCCTGGATAAGTTTCCTCTTGGTGAATTTATACATACTTGTTCATTTGCCAGCATGAATTAGCTCTTTTGTGTCCTTGTGCATTTGCAAATAGTAACCTTATCTCAGCCTTTTATTCTTCTTTTCAACAAAAGCTGTTCCTAGACTATATATTTGACTCAGGCCTGAGCCCAAGAGCTTTGCCTTTACCTCCATCTGAAACACTCCCTAACATGAAATACTTACAGGTCAGAGGCATGGATTATGCTTTGCTGTGTTGTAACCTCGTCTGTGCCATGCTGGAGATCCTGTTGATAAACACCTATGATTCACCATAGCCAGAATGGCGAATAATTAAGAAAAAACTATGACTGAGGGCTGTTTAAAGAACTGTTGTTCTTTAGCCATCTGTTTAAGCAGCTGTTAATTACCCCAACATCATGCCATTCATGGTCAGACACAAGTCTTAATGAAAAGGCAGTGCTGTTCATTGCTCTTTACCAGGTATAAAGGAGAAAAGGAACATTCCCATGGGGTCTTGTTTTAGAATGTTCTGTTAATCTTTTCTTTAAGGTTGAGACTGCTGACCACTAGTGTAATCAGCCTTGCTATAGTCATGCAGAATTTGATGTTGATACATGGCTGGCTGCAGCAATATCTACCAGCTGGAAGGGAATAGGCAATCATCTCAGCTGTGGGAAACAGCTGAGAACAACTTCTGCATGCAAACAGGTGGTCTTTAATTGCCCACAGGCTAGAGCAAAAAAACCCATACTCTCACAGGTGTTCATTGGAAGTAAGCAGTAGTGGTTGCTGCTTTCAGGTGGGAGGAGAGAGGCCCTAAGTCTAGTATTTGTCATTGAGTGCTTCTCCCCTGGAGTTAGCCCATCTGACTGCAGATAAAAAGAGGTTGCTGCCTTTCAGGGAGTCTTGCAACAGCCACTTCCCAGCACACCTGGATACTCAATGGTGTTCTCACTTAGATTCAAAGGTGGTTGCTCAGGAACTTTACCAAGCCACCATCTTGGGCTCAGTTCTTGATCACTGCAGCTGTGAGACATTCTTAGAATCACAGAATCATAGCATAGTTTGGGTTGGAAGGGACCTCTAAGGGTCACCTAGTCCAACACCCCTGCCGTGGGCAGGGACATCTTCAACTAGATCAGGTTGCTCAGAGCCCCCTCCAACCTGATCTTGAAGGTTTCCAGGGATGGGGCATCCACCACCTCTCTGGGCAACCTGTTCCTGTGCTTCACCACCCTCAGCATAAAAAATTTCTTCCTTCGATCTAGTCTCAATCTACCCCCCTTTAGTTTAAAGCCATTCCCCTTTGTCCTGTCGCAACAGGCCCTGCTAAAAAGTTTGCCGCCATCTTTTTATAAGCCCCCTTTAAGTACTGATAGGCTGCAATAAGGTCTCCCCAAAGCCTTCTCGTCTCTAGGCTGAACAACCCCAACTCTCTCAGCCTTTCTTCATAGGAGAGGTGTTCCATGCTCCTGATCATTTTCGTGGCCCTCTTCTGGACCCACTCCAACAGGTCCGTATCTTTCTTCTGCTGAGGGCTCCAGAGCTGGACGCAGTACTCCAGGTGGGGTCTCACCAGAGCAGAGCAGAGGGGCAGAATCACCTCCCTCGACCTGCTGGCCACGCTTCCTTTGATGCAGCCCAGGATACGATTGGCCTTCTGGGCTGCGAGTGCACATTGCTGGCTCATGTCCAGCTTTTCACCCACTAGTACCCCCAAATCCTTCTCGGCAGGGCTGGTCTCAATCCCTTCATCCCCCAGCCTGTACTGATACTGGGGGTTGCCCCGACCCAGGTGCAGGACCTTGCACTTGGCCTTGTTAAACCTCATGAGGTTCACACGGGCCCACTTCTCCAGCTTGTCCAGGTCCCTCTGGATGGCATCCCGTCCCTCTGGCGTGTCAACAGCACCACTCAACTTGGTGTTGTCTGCAAACTTGCTGAGAGTGCAGTCGATCCCACTGTCGATGCCATTGATGAAGATATTAAACAGTACCGGTCCCAATACGGACCCCCTGCAGGATGCCACTCGTCACCAATCTCCATCTGGACATTGAGCCGTTGACCACTACCCTCTGGGTGCGACCATCTAACCAATTCCTCACCCACCGGACAGTCCACCCATCAAATCCATCCCTCTCCAGTTTAGAGAGAAGGATGTTGTGGGGGACCGTGTCAAAGGCCTTACAGAGGTCCAGATAGACGACATCTGTAGCCCTTCCTATGTCCACTGATGTAGTCACCCCATGCTTGACCTTGTTCCAATCTGCAGTCATCTTCCCAAACTACTTGGCGGGTCAAGAACTGTGTATAGTATTACAGAAAAGATCCATGCTACATACAATGAAATTAATAATTCCTTATTTCAGTAAGAAAAACCTAGTCTGACAAATTGTAGGATCATTTTTTCCATTTTTCCATTTTTTATTATGTCACACTGGCATCTTGTAGACTTTCAATGACTAATATATGCAGATTTTTCTATTTCTCAGTAGTTTCCAGCTAATGAGACCACAGCTTCTTGAAGAAATTCTTCTCACTGTCCCTAAAAGAAAGACATTGTAGTCTCCAGTGTTTGTTTCTATTCCATTTCTATTGCTTCAGTTCTCAGCTAAACCAAATTCTTCCTCCCATTGTAACCTATCAGAAAATTTTATCAACACATACCTAAACTTTGTGCCAAGAAAATTAAAAAGAAAGCTGGATAGCATCACTCCATGGTATTTCTTGAGGATCTCCATAGCTAGGAGATACGATTTTGCCATTACCAATAAAAAAATCACATCCTTGACCCAGCAGTGCCAGGAATCAGCCTCTCCTTGGCCTGAGCTGGGAGTCGCTGTTCTAACCACTGCACTGGGGCCCAGTGACTGCTGCCTCCCCTTCTCCATCTTCAGCTCTGGGGATGGCCCCGCTGTGTGTTTCACCCCTCCCCACCGACCCCCTAGTCACTGCCTGACAAACAATAGCCCTTTGTGTGCCTGGGTCTGGGGGGCGACTGGGGGCCACTGCCAGGCTGCAGTGGGAGAGGGGAGAGGGAAGTGGGCTGTGATGAAAAAACTTAGAAAAATAGGCCCAAGAAAAGCCCAAGTCTGAGCAGGAGGAAACTCCTCCACCATGACTATCATAGGCCTCCCTGCAGAGACCTCAGGATGCTGAAAACTTACTACATGCCTCCTCCCGCAGCTAAAACTATCCTTCTTAGGACATAGATGAATATTGGAAGGGTGAACACAACATCAGAGGAAAGGGATAGATACTGGGAAGTTTGTCCTATACAGCAACTTCTACCTTTAGTATTACTAATAAGATCTGTTTTGTATTGATTAGATAATTTAGACAGTGAATGTTAGTATCATTATAACTGGACTAATAACAATGTTTATTGCATTTTGGCTACACTGTTAAAAATTTTAAGCAGCATAAAAATGAATTCTTATCTTCACATATATGCTGTATTCCTCTTTTTTGTCCATAACAAAATTTTAACTGTTACAACTTCACTAGGCTTCTCTGTCCGGTTTAGTAATTCTCTTTCAGTATGATGTATCCATGCATACTCTTCAGTTAATTCTCTCCCTATACTCAGTTTCCCTTTCAGTCCTCTTCTCCAGCTTCACTTAGCTTTTCCTGTATGGCACCATAGAAAGTGTTTATCTGAAATCCAGACAGATTAGATCTGCTGCCTTCTTTTGTCTGAAAAAAAGGCCCTTCAAAGATGAATGAAATTGGTTAGGTGTGATCCACATTCACTAATCATCATGCCACTTTTCATTTATGTCTTCAACTTTTTGTTCAAACCTTTTCTAAAGCAGGAGCATACAACCCAAGTGAGTGGTCAAGCCATGAAGAACTTTGACTTAATAGCACTGAGTATGTCTCTATTCCTTGTCTGTCATTGGTCTCCTTCAGTCTCTCCCAGACATGGTCATGCCTTTACATCGCAGATCCTTTCTGGATTCAATCTACTTGGCCTTCATACTTTCTTTTGTGCCTGAAGGACAGGAAATAGGGACAAATGGGAAGTGGAGAAGGAAAGACAAAACAATATATGCAACATTTTTTCCCTGAATTTGCTTGTCTCATGGAAAAACTGTTCAGTCCACATAGTTTAGTCCAATCAGTATAGAAGCAATTTGTTGATTTATTAACAATATGCAATAAACTGTCAATCAGTGAATTATATATTTAGGACCAATAACATCAGTACAAAAGATACACCACAATATGTGACACATAAAATGTTAACAAACATCTACAGCTTTATAACGACCCTTCTATAACTCATCCCCAAAAGCTACAATCAACACACAGAGACTGAAATGCAACCCACCTAGTGTGTGGGTGAGGTCCACCACATGCAGATCCTTCTGTGGAGGTGTGGGTGCTCCAGCTGAGCATACACCCCAGCCACTGCTGGAACCCCACTAAGGCACCGGCTGTGGGCAGGAGCCCCATGTGGACCCACGCACACTCGAAGGATAGGTGCCCCCACATCGTTCCCGTGCCGTGGGTCACTGGCTAGGTGCAAGCTGCTCCTGTGTCCCACGGGAGGTGCCGAGTCTGGCCCAGGAAGGGCTGGGTATGCCACAGGATGATGCCCAGCAATGCCCAACCAGGGTCACTGCTCCTCACCCTGCTCCAAGGCCTCTCCCCCCACCTTTTACAAATTTCTTTGTTTCTTTTATACTTGTTTTTAGGTTGAATCCTTTGTATCTCTTTGTAATTCCCTGGTTAGTGTTTAATATGGCTGATGGTCAACTTCCTTTTCAATTCTATCAGTTTGAGGCAAACCTCTGACTGGAGGTCTGCATATTTGATTTACACACACACTCTTACACTGACATTTCTATCTTACCAGCTGTTGTTATCAAGGCCATCTGCCAAGGGTGGGTTCTGTGTTCTTGCCATACACAACTGGAAAATACATAGCCCCTGGCCAAATAGCAAATGCTATCCCTCAGCCCCTTTCATTAAAAGCAGTAGACTGCAGGCCACATCTAGCCTATCTTACTACTAAGCGCAGACTGAATTGTCTGATGTTCGTAAATGCAGGTGGCATATATGCTATTCTACAATGACACAGCGCTACCCCTGGTTCAGCAGACACATTAAAGATCATTGCTTGCTAGACTGTGATTGTGTGTGCCAATTCTTACAATACTATAGAATTGAGATTGTCAGGTCCCTCAACTGAAATATATTAAAAAAACTTAAATTCTATTCTCATTATATATGTGATAATATTCTTTTTTGTATATGGGCTCAATGGCCGACTTGTCTTTGCTATGTTGTTCTCCTTACTAAAATCTGAGACAAAGTTTTTGGGCTATCTTCAGACAGCTTAGAGGCACACTATCATTACTACCTGGCTTATCTTCACAACATTCCACCCCCAATAGATAGCAAACCCAATCCTTTTATCCTTATTTTCTTAGGAGAATAAATGACAAAAAATGCAATGTTAGTATTTCTTTTGCAAAGAGTTATTTTCATTCTTGCCAAGTCTCTCTTTATTTCTATTTTTTTAACCTCTAAGAGTATTTTTTGATAAATTATTTCTTCCAATTTCTTACAGTCTCTCAGGTTACTCCGGATACTTCTTTTGACTTGGTGTCTTACCAATATTTTGTGTCTTTGAGTAAAGATAGAAGAGAATCATAGAATCATAGAATCATTAAGGTTGGAAAAGACCTCTAAGATTATCGAGTCCAACCGTCAACCCAACACCACCAGGCCCACTAAACCATGTCCCTAAGTGCCTCATCTACACGTCTTTTAAATACTTCCAGGGATGGGGACTCAACCACTTCCCTGGGCAGCCTGTTCCAATGTTTCACCACTCTTTCAGTCAAGACATTTTTCCTCAAGTCCAATCTAAACCTCCCCAGCCGCAATTTGAGGCCATTTCCTCTCGTCCTATCACTTGTTACTTGGAAGAAGAGACCGACACCCACCTTGCTACAACCTCCTTGCAGGTAGTTGTAGAGAGCGATGAGGTCTCCCCTCAGCCTCCTCTTCTCCAGGCTCAACAACCCCAGTTCCCTCAGCCGCTCCTCAGAAGA
Source organism: Aptenodytes patagonicus (assembly GCF_965638725.1). NCBI lineage: Eukaryota > Metazoa > Chordata > Aves > Sphenisciformes > Spheniscidae > Aptenodytes > Aptenodytes patagonicus. The sequence continues at coordinate 33,527,979 of NC_134951.1, read as the reverse complement.
CTTGTTCTCTAGACCCCTCACCAGCCTCGTTGCCCTTCTCTGGACACGCTCCAGCACCTTCAACGTCCTTCTTGTAGTGAGGGGCCCAAAACTGAACACAGTATTCAAGGTGCGGCCTCACCAGTGCCGAGTACAGGGGCACGATCACTTCCCTACTCCTGCTGGCCACACTAGTTCTGATACAGGCCAGGAGGCCATTGGCCTTCTTGGCCGCCTGGGCACACTGCCGGCTCATGTTCAGCCGGCTGTCGACCAGCATCCCCAGGTCCTTTTCCGACAGGCAGTTTTCCAGCCACTCTTCCCCAAGCCTGTAGCGCTGCATGGGGTTGTTGTGGCCCAAGTGCAGGACCCGGCACTTGGCCTTGTTGAACCTCATACAGTTGGCCTGGGCCCATCGATCCAGCCTGTCCAGGTCCCTCTGCAGAGCCTTCCTACCCTCGAGCAGATCAACACTCCCGCCCAACTTGGTGTCGTCTGCAAACTTACTGAGGGTGCACTCAATCCCCTCATCCAGATCATTGATAAAGACAGTGAACAAGACCCGCCCCAGTACTGAGCCCTGGGGAACACCGCTCGTGACCGGCCGCCAACTGGATTGAACTCCATTCACCACAACTCTCTGGGCCTGGCCGTCCAGCCAGTTTTTGACCCAGCGCAGAGTCCAACTGTCTAAGCCGTGAGCCGCCAGCTTCTCTAGGAGAATGCTGTGGGAGACGGTGTCAAAGGCCTTACTGAAGTCCAGGTAGACCACATCCACAGCCTTTCCCTCATCCACTAGGCGGGTGACCTGGTCATAGATGGAGATCAGGTTGGTCAAGCAGGACCTGCCTCTCATGAACCCATGCTGGCTAGGCCTGATCCCCTGGTTGTCCCGCTCATGCCTTGTGAGTGCCCTCAAGATGAACCACTCTATAATCTTCCCCGGCACCGAGGTCAGGCTGAGAGGCCTGTAGTTCCCCGGATCCTCCTTCTGGCCCTTCTTGTAGATGGGCGTCACATTGGCAAGCCTCCAGTCGTCCGGGACCTCCCCTGTTAACCAGGACTGCTGATAAATGATGGAGAGTGTCTTGGCGAGCACCTCCGCCAGCTCCCTCAGCACCCTTGGGTGGATCCCATCTGGCCCCGTAGACTTGTGAGCATCCAAATGGCGTAGCAGGTAATTGACTGCTTCCTCTTGGATTACGGGGGGTTCATCCTGCTCGCCGTCCCCGTCTTCCAGCTCAGGGGGCCGAGTACCCTGAGGATAACTGGTCTGCCTGTTAAAGACTGAGGCAAAGAAGGCATTGAGTACCTCAGCCTTTTCCTCATCCTCAGTGACAATGTTCTCCCCCGCATCCAATAAAGGATGGAAATTCTCCTTGGCTCTCTTCTTGTCATTAATATATTTGTAAAAACATTTTTTGTTTTCTCTAACGACAGTGGCCAGATTGTGTTCTAGCTGGGCTTTTGCCTTTCTCATTTCCTCTCTGCACGACCTAACGAGATCCCTGTACTCTTCTTGAGTCGCCTGCCCCTTCTTCCACAAGCGGTAAACTCTCCTTTTTTCCCTGAGTCCCAGCAAGAGCTCCCCGTTCAGCCAGGCCGGTCGTCTTCCCTGCCCGTTCTTCTTACGGCGTACAGGGACAGCCTGCTCCTGCGCCTTGAAGACTTCCTTCTGGAAGATCGTCCAGCCTTCCTGGACCCCTTTGCCCTTCAGGACTGTCTCCCAAGGGACTCTCTCAACCAGCGTCCTGAACAGGCCAAAGTCCGCCCTCCGGAAGTCCATGGTTGTGGTTTTGCTGCCCCCCCTCCTTACTTCACCAAGAATGGAGAATTCTATCATTTCATGGTCGCTAAGCCCAAGACGGCCTCCGACCACCACATCTCCCACCAGTCCTTCTCTGCTTGTAAACAGCAGGTCGAGCGAGGCACCTCCCCTGGTAGGCTCACTTACCAGCTGCGTCAGGAAGTTGTCTTCCACACACTCCAGGAACCTCCTAGACTGTTTCCTCTCTGCCATGTTGTATTTCCAGCAGACATCCAGGAAGCTGAAGTCCCCCACGAGAACAAGAGTGAGCGATTGAGAGACTTGTGCCAGCCGCTTATAGAACGCTTCATCCACCCCTTCATCCTGGTTGGGTGGTCTATAACAGACTCCCAGCAGGATATCTGCCTTGTTGGCCTTCTCCCTCATCCTTACCCATAAACACTCAACTGTATCATCATCACAATTGTTGAGCTCTAGACAATCGAAACACTCCCTAACATACAGGGCCACCCCACCGCCTCTCCTTCCTCGCCTGTCCCTTCTGAAGAGTCTATAGCCATCCATTGCAGCACTCCAGTCGTGAGAGTCACCCCACCATGTTTCTGTGATGGCGACTAAGTCATATCTCTCCCGCTGCACAATGGCTTCCAGCTCTTCCTGTTTGCCGCCCATGCTGTGTGCATTGCTGTAGATGCACTTGAGCTGGGCTATCAATTTCACCCCCAGCATCGGCACGCCACCCCTAGGCTCATCTCTGGTGAGCCTGGTTTTATCCCCTTCCCCCTTCGAACCTAGTTTAAAGCCCTCTCAATGAGCCCTGCCAATTCATGAGCAATTATCCTTTTCCCCCTGTGAGACAGCTGGACTCCATCTGCCGCCAGCAGGCCCGGTGCTGTGTAAACCTCCCCGTGATCAAAAAAGCCAAAATTCCTCCGATGGCACCAGCCCCTGAGCCACGTGTTGATCAGGTGTGTTTTTTCCTTTCAGTATCCTTCCCTGTCACTGTAGGGATAGAGGAAAACACTACCTGTGCTCCCGATCCTTCAACCAGTCAAGATTAAACATGGAGAACATTTTAGAAGGCTTTTAAAAGTTATAAACTTTTTTATTTTTTATGAGAAGTAATCAAGGTGAAAAATGGCTTTCATAGTTATATTATTTGCTGCTTAGTACATTTTAATATGTCCACTCTTCTGCTAATTGTGTTATTAATGTTATTGTTACAAAGAGCATTATTCTATATGTGTATTTATGACAAGTAGACATCAAAGTGAACTGTTCTACAGTGCTGCATATTGGAAAACAGAGTAGCAAATAGTCATCCAAAAACCTCTGTGAATATCAAGATTTCCTTTTTTTTAATGAGAAACTCAAACATGCATTGTGTCTCACCAAAGTTATGGAACAAACCTACAGCAAAACCAACAATGGAGGCCCAAACTCTTGAGTTTCTCTTTTATTCATTGCTCTTGCAGCAGTGAAGCTTCCACCTCCTCTTCTAAGCTCACTGGTATTGATACGAAATAGGATTATCTATTGGTGGACTTAGTGAAGGTTGTGGTGACAGATGCCATAGCCATTTGTATGAGAGCAATTGTAAAGCAAAGTTTCAGACACTAAGAATGGGTTTCAGACTGAAATAGTAGAAGATTAAAGAAGAAAGTTCCCTCAGGTCTAGAAGCATTTGTATGCATCAGTAACACCAACAAAGCTAGGACTCAGAAAAAAAGAAGATACTTGGGCTGATGTAATTCATTTGTACCAAGGGCAAAATCCCAGGAAAAAAAAACAAAACAAACAACTGTATTATTTCTATATGTGATTTTTCCTAATTTCCTTTCCCTCAGAGAAAGAACAGCAAGGAAATCTGCTGTTTATGCCACAAAAAGGAATCAGTTCAGGAAAGCAAGGCATTTAATGAAAGTACAGGGAAAATATTAATGGAGTGAGAAGTACATATAGACCTCTGCTGCTGCAGAAAAAAAGGGGAAAGGGTTGGGGGTAAATATGCTGTAATGCATTGATTTTTCTACAGGTTTAAGATAGGCATTAGATCAGAAGAGGTAATCCCCAAGGCCCTTTCTAGTCTAATTCTCTATGAAATGCTGGGAGTCCGATGCATTTGTTCAGCAGCATCCATGGGAGCTGACTGGAAACGTTGTGCTCTCCTTAGGGCTCTGCTGAGTAACTAGAGTTTCCTCCCGTCTTTCCTGTGAGTCACTGTGAGCTCACTGAGTCACTGCTTTCTTGTGAGTCACTGTGAGGTCACTGAATCACCTGTGACACGGGGAGGGGCAGGGGCTGCAGGAGGATGAGGCCCAGCAGGAAAGTCAGATGGAAATAGGCTCCTCAGGGTGGCTGTGGGAGTGGATCAGGCAGGTACCTAGTCCATGCTTTGAGATGTGGGAGCTGTGAGGTGTTAATATAAATAACAACTTCAAAATCAAATACAGCTGAAAAGTTGGCAAAAGAGAGAAGATAAATAGTGAGAGTCTGCAGGAAAGTGGAATGGTGGTGAAAGATAGAAGCAGACCTCTTTGTGGTCTCTAGTTCACCTGGATTATTGAAGTTTTGTGCTACCTGCCTTCTGCCCTGCATGCCACTTCCCCCAAATCCTTACAAATTATATGGAAGAATCAAATCATATTACTGAAATGCTCATAACTACAAACACTTAAGAAAAAAAAAAAAGATGCATGTATAACACAACTGGCATTGCAATCCACAGCTCTGAAGGATATTTAGAGTGTATATCTTACTTCTAGCCCCAAATCAAACAGAACAGTAAGTAGGAACCAATACAACATAATTTACTCCCTGTAACTTTTATGAATTTATTTTATTAGAAGTTATGCAATCTTTGTATAATATCTAATCTAATATGTATGTGTCATTTTTATTTAAAAAAAAACTTCAGTTAGGCTTCTTAAAAAAATCTTATACACATCAAACTGCCAATAACTCTGAGTTAATTGCAAAAGCAATGTTGGGCTTTCTGGATTTCTCTGATCTCTTTTTCTTGGTTTTCAGAGTGGTTTCAATAGCAAGGAAGAAGCAAATAATTGCTATGTCACTGTGTTGGATTTGGCTGGGATGGAGTTAGCTTTCCCCATAACAGCCCATATAGTGCTGTGCTTTGTATCTGTAGCTAGAACCATGTCGGTAACACACCAATGTTTTGGCTATTGCTGAGCAGTGCTCGCACAGCATCAGGGCTGTCTCTCCAACATCCCCTCCAAAGGGCAGTAGGCTGTGGGTGGGCAAGAGATTGGGAGGGGATGTAGTCAGGACAGTTGACCCAAACTGATCAAAGGGATATTCCATACCATATGATGTCATGCTCAGCAGTAAAATCTAAGAGAAAGGAGGAGGGGGACAGGGTAGGTCATTCATTGTTAAGGTGTTTGTCTTCTGAAGCAACCAATATGTGTACTGAGGCCCTGCTTCCCAGGAAGTGGCTGGGCATCACCTGCTGATGAGAAGTACAGAATAAATCTTTTTTATTTGCTTTGCTTCCACATGTAGCCTTTGCTTTCTCTCCTTAAACTGCATTTGTCTTGACCCATGAGATTTTCATTTTTTCTCCCCCTGTCCTGCTGAGAAGGGGAGTGAGAGAGTAGCTTGGTGGGCACCTGGCAGCCAGCCAAGGTCAACCACCACAGTCCTTTCTGTGGATCCCAACCTGGGGCTCTGGAGGAATTCGAGATAAGGACAGTAATTGGGAGAGGTAATCGGTGAAACAGGGACTGGACATTGCCAGAGAATGGTATAAATATGAGGAGTTTCTGTTGTTTTAATTGTGGTGAAGGGATGAGGGCTGGAGTGTGTGTAAACTGTCCAGTTCTGTCGGTGTTGTGATGATGTTATTTTGACTTTGAGGAATTCTTTTTGTTGATGTAAGTGAAGATTGTGTGATGAATGTATAAAGTTAATTCTTAAATATGCATTTCACAGAGGTGAGGGGTGGAACGTATTTGGTTTATGAGGCAACGTTTTGGTAGCGGGGGGGCTGCAGGGGAGGTTTCTGTGAGAAGACACCAGGAGCTGTCCCCATGTCAGACACAGCCAGTTTCAGCAGGCTCCAAGACAGACCTGCTGCTGGCCATAGCTGAGCCAATCAGCAATGTTGGTACTGCCTCTATGATAACATATTTAAGAAAGCGTAAAAAATTCTGCACAACAGTTGTGAGAGAGGAGTGAGAAAATGTGAGAGAAACAGCCCTGCAGAGACCAAGGTCAGTGAAGGAGGAGAGTGAGGAAGTACTCCAGGCACTGGAGCAGAGATTCCCCTGCAGCCTGTGGTGAAGACCGTGGGGATGCAGGTTATCCCCCTGCAGCCCATGGTGGTCCATGTGGAGCAGATATCCAACCTGTGGCCCATGGAGGACCCTATGTCAGAGCAGGCAGATGTGTCCTGAAGGAAGCTGCAGCCCGTGGAGAGCCCACTTTGAAGCAGGCTCCTGGCAGGAACTGTGGCCTGTAGTGGACCCACACTGGAGCAGTCCATTCCTGAAGGACTGTACCCTGTGGAAAGGACTCATGCTGGAGCAGCTCATGAAGGATTGTATCCCATGGGAGGGATGCCACACTGGAGCAGAGGAACAGCATGAAAAGGAAGGAATGGCAGAGATGAAGTGTTATGAACTGATCGCAATCCCCATTCCCCATCCCCCTGCACCTCTCAGTGGAGAGGAGATAGAAAAGTCATGAGTGAATCTGAGGCTGGGAAGAAGGGGGTGGGGTGGGGAGAAGCTGTTTGTAGTTTTGTTTTTATTTATCACTGTCCCACTCTGTTATTAATTGGCAATAAATTTAATTAATTTCCCCAAAGTCGAGTCTGTCTTGTTTGTGATGGTAACTGGCAACTGATCTCCCTGTCCTTATCTCAACCCACGAGCTTTTCACCTTATTTTCTCTCCATGTCCTGCTGAGGCATGGGAGTGACAAAGCAGCTTGGTGGGCACCTGGTGGCCAGCCAAGGTCAACCCAGCACTGTCACTTAGTCCCTTTGTCCCTTCGTAGACATATTGTCTCTGTAGAACTTTTTATAGTGTTTTAGAAGCAGAACTCCAAAAGAACATTTCATTGGAAAATACTTCAACATTAGTCAACAAGCCATCATTCAAAACCCATTATGCTTAAAGACCAACTTTTGTTTTCTTAGTTGCAACACATCTAGCTGCCTTTGCATTCATCACCACTGGGTATTTCTCATTTAAAACATTAATAATAAGTAATGTCTGCATGTAAAGCTGGAGGTTCCTGAATCTTTTGAGTTAAAAAAAGACATCCCTTTGGAGTGGAAGTAACTACTGCATATTCTTATTTAAAATGGTGCTGGGGTTATGAGCGCTGTTCTTGCTAAGGTAAACAAGTTTCATAAAGGAAAAAGATTTTGGAGTGTTTTTTACACGATCGGATTTGTTTTGGAAATACATCACAGCAGAACCCCTTAATTACTAATCAGACCTCCTTCCACATACCTTAAATAAATGTATGGTTTACATACCAATCACACCACTGATTTACAGTCTTTACTGATTTGTAGTTTATATTCCTTCAATATATAGAATCATCTCTTGCATCTTTAATCATAAGCAGTAAAGTACATGCTCTGTAAAAAAATTGAGGCCCCTTGAGAACCTTGTGGTTCTGATCAGTCAGATCAGAAAAAAAAAGAAAAAAAAAAAGGATGGTAAACACCACACATTGTCTTCCTACTCTTGTTTTAATGTTAGTATTTTTCATACAGCAAGAGATTTCCTGCCACCTCCTGCCACTCCAGGAGTGTCTTCTGGGCAATGATTCTAGTACAGTGATCTTTCTGCTAGTCTTTCTATTGAGTTCACTTAAAATCCTAAACTGCTGTCAACATTTTCCTTGCCAGTTCTCTTTCTATTCTCTTCCTTCTCAAGAATACTACGTTGTTACGTTGAATTTCCCAACTTGTGCCTCTGCTGAATATTATCTTTTCCCTTCTCTTCCAAGTTCCTATTAGTTTTCTTATATACCACTGTGCTGTATGTTGGAATTGGATGTTTAAGATCATACCAGTTCATAGAAATTAACATTAGACATACTTTGTTCTTAGAAATGAATGTTTAAGTTACGAGTAATACATGAAAATAAGGTCAAAATAGTTGCATCTTTTTTCCACAAATGCACGACTGATTGAGAAATAATTACTAGATATCTAATGTTAATTGGACATGTGGAATAACTGCTTGACATAGTCTAAGGCTTCAGCCTGAACTCCTTCAAGTCAATGGGAAAAGGTCTGTTGACCTCTCCTGTGAAGAAAGGCTGAGAGAGTTGGGGTTGTTCAGCCTAGAGAAGAGAAGGCTTTGGGGAGACCTTATTGCAGCCTATCAGTACTTAAAGGGGGCTTATAACAAAGATGGCGGCAAACTTTTTAGCAGGGCCTGTTGTGACCAGGAGGAATGGCTTTAAACTAAAGGGGGGTAGATTGAGACTAGATCTAAGGAAGAAATTTTTTATGCTGAGGGTGGTGAAGCACAGGAACAGGTTGCCCAGAGAGGTGGTGGATGCCCCATCCCTGGAAACCTTCAAGATCAGGTTGGAGGGGGCTCTGAGCAACCTGATCTACTTGAAGATGTCCCTGCCCACGGCAGGGGTGTTGGACTAGATGACCTTTAGAGGTCCCTTCCAACCCAAACTATTCTATGATTCTATGACTGCAGTGCAAAATATACTAACCTGTGTTGGTTTGTTGATACCTCCAACTGAAGAAGATCAGCATTGTAGCACAGGAGGTAACATTTCAGGTACACCCCACCGGTACCTCTTTTCTCTGACAAATGTACCTGTTATAGCTTTTTACAAGATGCAAAATATTTCTGTTCTCATGTTCAGCCATCTTTTTCACCTTTGCATTTCAAGAGTAGTGGCATGACTCAGCTTCATCTTCTGTTCTCTGCACTTTCACTCAGGAATAAACTCATGCTCTCCTCTCATTCCCAGAGACTTAAAACAGAATTTTCTAAGCTGGAATGATATTTAAGGGTCACTTCCCTTGAACCATGTGGCTGCATAAAACTAATACCTGCTTATTCAGAACCTCTTTTTAAATACCTTCAATTAGAACATCATGACTCTTCATCTTTAGACGTTAGGCCCTGTTAAAATTCAACGAAAAAGCTTCATAACACTTATGCTAAAACTTATCTGGTTAAGACTATAATTTTCTAATTTCTCATACTTTATATTTGCAATTATTATTACTGTCATCCATCATGACTTATTTGAAAAATGTACCTAGTTTCAGGCTACATGCAACAGATATCTTTAGAGGTGCATCAATGTTTTTTTCTTTAGCCAGTACCTGATGCCTTCTTGTTTCCTTTGGATGATGGGTTTCTAAAGGTGTGTCTATAATGTTGTGGTAGCTTAAGGATCAAGCTTGTCCTTCAGCTCAGATTTCTTGGTATTGTTTCTGTGTTGACTTTCATTAAAGTGGCAGGATGGAGCTGGCCAACTCTTTTTTATAGAAAGAGAAATTAGGCAGAGAAATTAAGGCAAAGGTAAACAGCTCACACCTAAGCTGTGCCAATAAAGTGAATGTAGGTGGTCTGAGCCACTGTAGCCCAGAAAATAAGACTTTTATGACTGCTAGTATAAGGCCCCCAGCTGTACACTGACCTGGCAGTGTAAGGGCTCCACCTCACCTTGGTCTGAGTTAGGTATCACTGGTTTAACCCCTGTGCTGGTGTCAGTGACTGCTGCTTCCCCTGCTCCAGCTTCAGCTCTGGGGATGGCCCTGCTGGGGACAGGTGACACCTCCTCCCCAGGTCCCTCCACACCCTCCCCCCCCATCACTGCCTGACAAACCATAGCCCTTTGTGGGGGTCCTGGCAGGGCTGGGGGCCACTGCCAGGCTGCAGCTCGCTATCTGGGAGAAAGAAGCAGGCTGTGACAGGGAAACATATAAAAACAAACTCAAGCAAACCGCAAGCCTGATCTGGAAGAAGTCGTCAACCCCATACTTCCCCTGGTAAAGAGCAGGAAACCCCTAGCAGGCACATCCTGCTCTTCCCAGCAAAGCCATCAAGGTGCTGACAGCTCGTTGCAGCCTGCCCTCATTCTTCCTTCTTTTTCTGAGACTGCCAATGTTAGGACATGGGAAGGGAGAGCACAGCACCAGGGGCAAGTGATTTTTTTTTTTTTTTAAATTTCATTTTATTTCATTTTATTTTATTTTGTTTTATTTTTTCTTTCCCCCGGTAAAACCAATTAGCTGTATTACTGAAGTTTCTTTGAATTAATGTGGATTAATAGTGAATATTAGTGTAATTGAACTAACACTTTGGGCTATTAGACTATTAAAACATTAATTGGGCTAATAATAAACTCTTAGCTCCGTGTATGTGGTTTGTGCCCTTTTGTTCTTAACAAACCCATGACCGTATCACCATTTATTTCTGAGAATTTGAGCCTGATCTTGACCACAGCTGCTAAAGCAGTCTAAACTTAAACTGGGTAGGTGTTGATGAACATAAGGATAGGATGGCAGGATCAGATTGTCTTTACTCAATTATATGTCCTTCTGTTTGAAGTGGTATACAATGTAATTTTCAGGCAGTATCAGAAGCGTAGCTGACCAAATAACTTGGTTAGGATTTCTGCCCTGTTTTTTCCTTTGGTGTTACAAAGGTGGTTTTTTTTCCCCTTGCTCATGTGCATTCATGTATTATATTATGCATGTAAGTCACAGACTGTAGCTATTTTTATCTTTTATTTATCTTTTATTTTCTTTGTTGTATTATTCCATCCCATGTCTTTAATGTTAAAAGTGCATGTTTTTTGCAGCAAATATATAAAAGCATATATTTCACACTTCAGTGTACTGAACAATAGTTAATACATTCTGATTTAGTCTTACATTTGAATAAGCTTAATTGTATTCTTATTTTATTTAAGCAAGTTGCAATATTAAGGAAACTCATTAAGGTTGTACTTGCTTCTTCCTCAGGGAAGGCTCAGCCGTATTTCTCCAATTACATTAATCAGCATGACAGAAATACTAAAGATCTACTTCACATGGTGTCATTGTCTTCCTGTAAAATGGGTCACAGAAACTAAAATATGTAGGGAAGTTATTCTTTGGATACCTTTTATTTGCAGCAGTAGTGGCTTTTATTTTTAATTAGAGAATGTAATGTTTGAGAGATGTCAGTGTGGTACCTCCTACAGTCTGAAGTCTTCTCTTTATGAATATTAAATATATAATGCTGGAAGTAAGTACTCAACAATTTCATAACCTGTCAACCTCAGCCATGGAGTAACCACCTTTAGATCTCAGAACTGTATGTCAGATCTATACGTCTTACAATGGGAAAAGCTTGAATATTATATTGAGTAGCTAATTTATTCTAAACTGTAATTAGTAAAACTTTAAAGTATAATGTGTTTTTTGGTCTGTCCAAAGGAGTCTGATATTTAAGCCTTTCTGTTCTCAGTATGACAAAGCCTAAGACCCTTGCTGAATCTGATCTGCTGAATCTTTTCCTCATCTAAATGGAGAGCTGTAGTATTCTTTGAGGATGCTCATTTAACTTTTTGTGAATCCTAATATTTCCCAACATCATAGAATTTTGTACCTTAAAGCCAGCTTTAAATGTCTTCCTTCAAGTACCCAGATACCTGTATTGTCTGAGTGACAGTACACAGGAAAAGTAAAAGCTGACATTAACAACACTGCTTATACAGATTGCTTTCCCCACTGCACAAAGGGAAGCATTTTCCTCTGCTTCATGCTCTTGCAGCAGACACTGGCTGTCAAAATGTCAAAAGCAGAGACTGCATTCATTTCTGTTCATGATCTGTTTTGAGATTCTCAGTTGAAAAGTTTAGCACAAGGGAAAGTTCATGCTGCTTTCAAGGGAGCAATATGACCCACTCTGATTTTGTGTGAACTATAGGCATCACTGTAAATACTTTGTCAGGTGAGAGTCCTACTCTTCACAAGATGGGAGAGGCATCTGTATTAATATCATGTTCATGCAAGTTTATGAAACACACTTAATTTTGCCAGACCTTTTTTTTTTTTTGGTGTTTGTCTGGTAATGAGTGGAGAAATAGGAAAGCCTTGTAAAAAGCATTACTTTCTTTTAAGACCAGATTTTTGTCAATTAAATTTTTCAGCGAAGGCAGCTTAAAAGAGTGGAGAGTTTAGCTCCTAAGCACTCCTACTCACACAGAACAACACATATTCTTTTAATTACTTTGTAACTTCAGCAAATAAACATATTCCCTTGGTGTTTAATTATATAAAGACAGAAAAATCCATAAAGAAGAGATTGTACAGCTTGTTGCTTGTGTCACAGGACTCCTTATCATATCTGTTGATAGGATTATTTTCACTGGACATCTGTGAACAAGATAAAAAGGGTGGTGGTGGTGGTAGGGAATTGTGTGGGAAAACAGTGGCATGGGCATAAAAACTAGCCTAGTAGGGTCATTCTAAAATGAACATACACCTGATTGAAGAAGCTGGTTATATACTGCATTATTAGTTATAACCATAAGTTATAACTAATGGTTAAAATAACCATAAGTTATTTTAATCTCAAAGACAAAAAAAGAAAACAAAAGCATATTCTACTGAGACTACATACTAATCACAATGTTATTGGAAGAACTATTAAATTTGCATGATAAGGTCACAATGTACTTTATAATAGCCTGAAGGTTTTAGATAATTATAGACAAATTTCCATACTAAACTGTTATTATTTTCCTATTAGTATGTTGCTTTTCCTTAGAAGCATAGGTAATCTGAGTTTGTATTGCTGTTTTTTAAATAAATAAGTAAATAAAATTGAATTACGTACTTCTCATTGGGTAGAATTTGCTGGAAAACAATAAACTGTTCAACAATATAATGCTGCATATCTGTCCGATTTTTGTATGTATTGATTCAATACCATAGTCATCTGAATGATAGCTATCAATTTGAGATCAACATACATATTGATGTACATGTCAGCTTTTTAAGGAAAATTTTTGAGAAGAAAGTTAAAGAGCAGACTGTGGCAAAGCAAAGATTTTCTTTTTTTATATTTATCCCTTTCACTTTTTAATGAAGGCTTGTTGTGGTTTAACCTCAGTCGGCATCTGAGTACCACACAGCCACTCGCTCACTTCCCCCCCCACCCCCGGTGGGATGGGGGAGAGAATCGGAAGGGTAAAAGTGAGAAAACTCATGGGTTGAGATAAAAACAGTTTAATAATTTAAATAAAAGAATATTATTATTATTATTATTATTATTATTAATATTAATAATAGAATATACAAAGCAAGTGATGCATAATGCAATAGGTCACCACCCACTGACCGATGCCCAGCCAGTCACTGAACAGCAGTCACCTCTCCCCTGGCTAACTCCCCCCCGTTTATATACTGAGCTTGACATCATATAGTATGGAATATCCCTTTGGCCAGTTTGGGTCAGCTGTCCTGGCTGTGCCCCCTCCCAGCTTCTTGCTGGCAGGCCATGAGAAGCTGAAAAGTCCTTGGCTAGTGTAAGCACTGCTCATCAACAACTAAAACATCGGTGTGTTATCAACATTATTCTCATCCTAACTCCAAAACACAGCACTGTACCAGCTACTAGGAAGAAAATTAACTCTATCCCAGCCGAAACCAGGACAAGGTTTTAGGTTGGTTTTTTAAATAATTTTGAGGCTGATGTCATTGGTTGGTGATCTTGTGGTGAAGATTAAGGTGTCCGCCTCAATTAATTTAGATATTCCAGAGGCACTTATTACTGTCACAGTTTCACCAACCTTTTCACTGAAGATCACTTCAAAGCTTCAGCTTATACTCAAGGTAGCTACATGCCCATCTACAAATATTTTAGTTCTAGTCCAAAACTACTAGAACTTTCATTTGACTGCCTAATAAAATTTAACATTTCTAATAAGTTAAATTTCATTATATATTTAAAATTTTGTTATATGTATTAATTATAAATTCCATTATATATACATATTTCCCCAGTCAGAATACCACCAAGTTTTTTTTCCCAGTGGCCTACACTATTGCCATGGGCTTCATTCAAGGTATGAGGTAGATTCCTCATGAAACCACCTGCTTTTGTTTACTTCTGTTTTCACCATCTTCTAGACTTATCAGCTGGGCCTTCTAAGTCATATGGCCTGACCACAACACAGCTATGTCACAAAATTCACTCCCTTCTTTGTGCAGAAAGTAGCACACCTGAACAATGCCCAGTGTGTTCCATATATAAATTCATTCTGCAGAAAATGCTGACCACTGAACAGGAGGAAGCAGAAGCAAGTTATAATATTTTTATCTTGCGAGAAAGAGTGGGTCCAAACTCCAGAGATAATTGTCTCTATGCTATGCTTCAGCAGAGTTTGACCAGAATCATCTTTTTACAAGCAATCTGCTGGTTATATTCCATGTGTTAGGAAAATCATGATGTGGTTCTCCAAGTGTGTTATAGCATGCTCAATAGCTCTAATGAATAAATAGAGTACATGTACACCATAAAGGAGGGACTGGATCACCAACTAGGGCTGATTGCTGAATAACTTATCTGTGTTTATTTTTCAGTGATATACAATGTGAGGCATGTTTTTGTGATCTTTTTACCATTGTATTCATTAAATTCCCTTTTAATTTTTTATTAAAAGAATATCAATGAACAGCATCTTAATTCATCTTATTTCATTTTTTAGCTTTGTACTATCTTCTTACAGAAACTGTAATGAGTACGTGAGCATATTCTGATAAGTATGTTTTTGTATTTTCTTTTCAAATACTGCCACCCTATCTTCCTTCCCTGTTGGCAGATGAATCCTATTTGATTAGTATGGTAAATATTTAATACCTTTCTTCTGACAACAGCTGGGGCCAGATTATACTAATGCACAACTCATTAGTGAAAGGACTTGATTGTAGTTCATGTTTTTGCCTTCATTCCGGGAGTCCTAGACTTCCAACACTGAAGCCATTCAGGTCAAGTTAGGGAGAAACATAGCTATGCTATGTACCAGGGCATCTGGTACACTGTGCATCTAAAGTATATACTTACTTCTATGCATGAAGGTCAGGTCAAGCAAGTAGGAAGGTCAATTTTTTCTTGCTGAGTATCTGTTAGACTCCTCTGAACCGTAAGGAATATATTGCATAAGATCATAGAATCATAGAATCATAGAATCATTGAGGTTGGAAAAGACCTCTAAGATCATTGAGTCCAACCGTCAACCCAACACCACCATGCCCACTAAACCATGTCCCTAAGAGCTTCATCTACATGTCTTTTAAATACCTCCAGGGATGGGGACTCCACCACTTCCCTGGGCAGCCTCTTCCAATGTTTCACCACTCTTTCAGTAAAGACATTTTTCCTTACAT
Organism: Aptenodytes patagonicus; assembly: GCF_965638725.1. Classification (NCBI taxonomy): domain Eukaryota; kingdom Metazoa; phylum Chordata; class Aves; order Sphenisciformes; family Spheniscidae; genus Aptenodytes; species Aptenodytes patagonicus. The sequence continues at coordinate 33,512,830 of NC_134951.1, read as the reverse complement.
CCAATCTAAACCTCCCCAGCTGCAACTTGAGGCCATTTCCTCTCGTCCTATCACTTGTTACTTCGGAGAAAAGACCAACACCCACCTTGCTACAACCTCCTTGCAGGTAGTTGTAGAGAGCGATGAGGTCTCCCCTCAGCCTCCTTTTCTCCAGGCTAAACAGTCCCAGTTCCCTCAGCTGCTCCTCATAAGACTTGTTCTCCAGACCCCTCACCAGCCTCGTTGCCCTTCTCTGGACACACTCCAGCGCCTCAACGTCCTTCTTGTAGTGAGGGGCCCAAAACTGAACACAGTATTCGAGGTGCGGCCTCACCAGTGCCGAGTACAGGGGCACGATCACTTCCCTCCTCCTGCTGGCCACACTAGTTCTGATACAGGCCAGGAGGCCATTGGCCTTCTTGGCCGCCTGGGCATGCTGCCAGCTCATGTTCAGCCGGCTGTTGACCAGCACCCCCAGGTCCTTCTCTGCTGGGCAGCTTTCCAGCCACTCTTCCCCAAGCCTGTAGCGCTGCATGGGGTTGTTTTGGCCGAAGTGCAGGACCCGGCACTTGGCCTTGTTGAACCTCATACAGTTGGCCTCGGCCCATCGATCCAGCCTGTCCAGGTCCAGGATGGATTGTTGTGTTAAATTGTGGCTGTCCTGAAGACAACACAGGACCTTAAACTTACATAGCCCAAAGGAAGTGCTTTTAATTCCAATTACCTTGGCAGGATAGCCATTACCTCTTTACTTATTTGTGAGAAAGGACTCACCTGGGTTTGGTATATAGTATAATTCTCTGCCAGAAAAAAGGGATGTAAGTTTAATACTTCTGCTTACTTCTAATAGACGAGGTTGGGGAGTTTATTAGTTTTGGAAAATCGCATTCTTTGACATTTTCTTTTTCTCATTTTATTGATTATAGAACCTAAGTACTTAAAAAAACAAAGAGGAGAATTAATTTGAATGTTAAAATACTGTTCTAGATCTAGAAGTTCAAGAATGATTAGCAAATGGAAAGAGGGTGGCAGTTAGAGTACTCCCTTGAGCAAAACCTGGTGATCCTGTATACTTTTCCCCAACATTTCTTCTACTGTATAAATGACTCAGGATCCTTTTCCTCATTCACATCTCTCTCTTTTCTTCTGCAAATGACCAGACATCTTTCAAAAACTCTTTGTAGGACATTGAACTAAATAAACTCTAGACACTCCTCTTACTGAATTAAATACTTTGGCTTATTGTCTTTCAGTATCAGATATGCTTTTCAGCCATTAAATGTTCTTGCATTCTTCTCTGAACTTTCTCCTGTTTATTACCACCTTCTTGAGCTATGAACACTAGAACAGAATACAGCATTCCAATAATGTTTATTCCACTGCCAAAAAAAAAGCTAATGTAACATGTCCAGGCTTACTAATATTTTCCAGTTTGTACATCCAAGGATCACTTTATCTCTTTTAGGCCAAACCTTACCATAGGAGTTCATTCATATTCATCTCTTTATTTGTTAAAATAGACACCGTCTCCCACAGCATTCTCCTCGAGAAGCTGGCGGCTCACGGCTTAGACAGGTGGACTCTGCGCTGGGTCAAAAACTGGCTGGACGGCCAGGCCCAGAGAGTGGTGGTGAATGGAGTTAAACCCAGTTGGCGGCCGGTCACGAGCGGTGTTCCCCAGGGCTCAGTTTTGGGGCGGGTCTTGTTCACTGTCTTTATCAATGATCTGGATGAGGGGATTGAGTGCACCCTCAGTAAGTTTGCAGACGACACCAAGTTGGGCGGGAGTGTTGATCTGCTTGAGGGTAGGAAGGCTCTGCAGAGGGACCTGGACAGGCTGGATCGATGGGCCGAGGCCAACTGTATGAGGTTCAACAAGGCCAAGTGCCGGGTCCTGCACTTCGGCCACAACAACCCCATGCAGCGCTACAGGCTTGGGGAAGAGTGGCTGGGAAGCTGCCCAGCAGAGAAGGACCTGGGGGTGCTGGTTGACAGCTGGCTGAACATGAGCCGGCAGTGTGCCCAGGCGGCCAAGAAGGCCAATGGCCTCCTGGCCTGTATCAGAACTAGTGTGGCCAGCAGGAGTAGGGAAGTGATCGTGCCCCTGTACTCGGCACTGGTGAGGCCGCACCTCGAATACTGTGTTCAGTTTTGGGCCCCTCACTACAAGAAGGACGTTGAGGTGCTGGAGCGTGTCCAGAGAAGGGCAACAAAGCTGGTGAAGGGTCTGGAGAACAAGTCTTCTGAGGAGCGGCTGAGGGAACTGGGACTGTTTAGCCTGGAGAAAAGGAGGCTGAGGGGAGACCTCATCGCTCTCTACAACTACCTGCAAGGAGGTTGTAGCGAGGTGGGTGTTGGTCTTTTCTCCGAAGTAACAAGTGATAGGACGAGAGGAAATGGCCTCAAGTTGCAGCTGGGGAGGTTTAGATTGGACGTGAGGAAAAATGTCTTTACTGAAAGAGTGGTGAAACATTGGAAGAGGCTGCCCAGGGAAGTGGTTGAGTCCCCATCCCTGGAAGTATTTAAAAGACGTGTAGATGCAGCGCTTAGGGACATGGTTTAGTGGACATGGTGGTGTTGGGTTGACGGTTGGACTCGATGATCTTAGAGGTCTTTTCCAACCTTAATGATTCTATGATTCTATGATTCTAAAAGTGCCAAATCTTTTTCAGAACCACAGTCACAGTTCTGCATTCTCTACTTTTGTTCTATATTGTTCTTCCTGGTTTATTAACTCTGTCTTGTATTTCAGGCCATGGGTAGAACTATTTAAGAGTCCAGGGTGAAAGCTCCAAGAATACACAAGTAATATCTCCATTATGAATATTTTTGTTTGAGGCCTAGGACCTCATTGGGCTTTTAGTCCATTTCTGTGTATTTTGCTGGTTTCATATCTTGCTATTTAAAAAGTTACATTTCCTATTCAAAGATCTTGCAAAAATAGGTCTATTCCACCCATGTAATCAATCATGCTTCATTCAGTCTGCATAATGCTTTATTACACTAATTGCTAATGACTGAATAATTGCATGTTAACCAGTATGTACTTAATGGCACTGGTTCTTACGTTATACTGTACAAAATACTTATATAGGAAAAAACCAGGGATGCAAAAAAAACCCAACAGGGGGTACCACCTGATTAGTGTACCTTTTGCGTGAAAGGGAAAAGCACAAACTTTAAAGTGTCCTGGAAATGTAAGTCTACTGTAAGGTGTGAAAGAGAAACAATATTGCACAGTTCTCCTAAAGAAATCTTTTCAAAATACTAGCCTCTAATCTAGGACCTATATAAAAAATTAAGAAGGAAGTATTGTTTAAATATTTTTACATGTAGAATTGTTAATGTACTTCTCATGAAGGACTAAAAAAAAAAAATAGGCAATGAAAAATAAACATAGAGAATCAATTTTTGAGGACATATTTTAATTTTCGTGAAGGAGCTATCTAGATAACTTCGGTTAACCATGCTACAGTGTAAACATATGAAATACACTGTTCACTCACTCTCCTTTTGAATATTGTGCTTCCACATCTTTGAGCTACGGTTGATTTTTTTGGCTTCAAATCAGCTTGGATAAGAAAAGGAGAATTTGATCATGTTTGATCATGTTTTGTATTTTATGTTCCAGTGACCATTAGGGAAGGGTGGATCTTAATGACCTGTACACTTCTATGTCAATCATGAGAATGAATTAGTTGACATTTATGTTTTAAACAACATGAATGTATTTGCTGTCAAGTGTTATTTGGCTGTACAAATATTTATCTGCAGTAGCATTGACTGTATTAGCATAATCTGACAAATAATCAATATTTGTCTGAAGCTCTAGAGTCCTGACAGCTAATCCTAAATAGCATAATTGGATGGAGAACCAAGAAAAAGATTTATATGATATTTGACCGACTTCCAAAGTTCTGCATATATTCTACAGAGTTTCCAAGATTGACAATTTCAGATTAACTGTTAGGATCCCAGAATTTCAACTGAACAGAAATTTGTTCAAGTGCAAATCAATAAGTAGAAGGGGTACTTAGTGCTAATGTAAACTTATAAAACCAAGGTTCTGCATCGGAAATTCAATAAAAGGAGTTCTTATTTTAAGAATACCTTGAGGATTAGGATATTAAAGAAAATAATAATTTTATTAAATTATAACTGTTTGGAAACATTTATCATTTTTAACAAGAATTCTTTTAAGTTCAGAAAGAAATGGGGGAAGGGTGACTATGATAAGAGGAGATGAATAAGGAGTGGAAAATGAGAAGAGGAAAAGAAAGGAAGGAGGTAGTTAATTAAGTATAAAGTTAACATAGTAATATTTAGCCAAATGGTTAAGGCAGTCACTTAAAATGATGGAGAACAAGATCTGTTTCTCCTTCATTTGCAATGAGAAATTCCATCTAGATAAATTTGTCCACAGATTAATCAGATTTCTCAGATTTTTATATTCGTTTCATGAAGGAGCTTTCTTGTATTTCATTAAAATATACCAACCATTTTTATTTGGGATGATGAATTTCCCTTGGAATCAATATCTGAACAGTTCTGAAATATTGTGCATTCTATCTCTATAGTAGCAGGAACTAAACTCTTACTCCTTTATACTGTTGAACTAAGGCATTTTGAAATGTTATTTGAGGAAAAGATTTGAAATTCACATCTCAGGACTTTCCTTGCGGGAAATATATATAGTTTACTATTGTGGATTAAATCTGATCCAGTGGTAATTTCCTCCTTTTTTTGTAAGTACTAAAAATGTTTAATTAAAAAAATCCCCCTACGTCTCAACCTAGAAAATAGTTGAAGTTAAGCCAGAATGAGCCTTTCTTATTGTGCATATGCATGATACTGCTAGGCCTAAAGGCTGTTCTGTAAATTATTTTCAAAATATCTTGTAAAAGTAAATGTCAGAGATTACAAATTGAATAATAAACAGGTATGTACATGTATACACTTGTAACTATTTGTGAGATTTAATAGAGACACAGCTAGAGCATAATTTGTACAACCTTAATCTTAAATTCACTGCTTTAATACTGAACCTAATCCAGGTTTCATTAACTTGAATACATAAATCAAGTATCTCATTATTTTGATCAAGAGGAACCAAAACAGTATCAAGACTGCTGTCAGATAGTATTTTTTAAAATCCTTCAAGACCCCAGTTGATTGTATATAGTTGTAGCTTTTAACAGAGAGAAAGCAAAATAAAATTTGTCAACTATTGATTAAAGGTTTAAACTACTTCATCACATCAGATAAATTGTCACTCAAACAAAAAATTTACCAAAATGTTCAGTAGTATGCAGTAGTTCTTACTCTTAAAGTCAAAATCCCTATTAGTTTTCTTCGTTAGAGTGGTGCTAACAGTGTCTTAGCAGAGGTGGATATGAATCAAATCTTCAGGTCCTGACAACTTCCATTTTGAAAACTGTTGTCACAAGTCATCATTAACTCTAAATTTTCCATCTGAGTTCTATCTTTACTTTTTGTAAACTCAGAGGAAGAAAAAAAGACCTAAACAAACCTTTGTGAAACCATAGCAGTCCCTCAGTGGGGCATAGCTCAAAACTCTAATTCCATCTTGAGTTTAGCGTGCACTTTACTTATTGTGACTGACAGAGTAACTTCAAGGGCAGTAACTTCAGACATAAATTTACTAAAACTCATCATTCTGGACAATATTGTACTATGCTATATGTCATCTAGAACTCCAGTAAATATAGTGGGACCACATGTCTCTCAAGCCAGGGCAGTATTTGATATTCTCTGCCTATCGTAGTACATGTTAAAATGTCTGTATTTTATAATAGCTTTCTTTTTAATTCAGCTATAAATATAATTAAATAGGGTAAATGTATCCTAAGAGTGTTTATTATCAGTGTGGAAGTCTGTCTTTTCTAAGGTATTTAATGAAACTTAAGTTAATTCTCTCAAAAGTGCAAGAATAGAATTCTATTATTATTTCTTCCTTTAGGCAGTATTTCCAAATATTTGCTACCTCAGGAAAGTCTCTTGTCATACGCTTTGAGTTAGATGATGTGACGGTAGTTACTTTGCTGCTTACTGTTAAGTCTTTATGCTGTGCTAGTCTTGGAGAATTTAACGTATTTTGACGCATATAATATGACAGAAGAAAATTAGCTAGGAAACTGAGTCTATGCTCATTTGCATATCAATAAGGGATTTTTTCCAAAGATATGCTAAAAGAGAGTCTGAAATTTGTCTGACCTTTCTGGTGCCTGCCACCCTTTGTCTCTGAGTAAAATTAGATAAGTAAAATAAAATAATAAAAAAAAAGGAATTTGATAAATAGCATAAGAAAAATATGAATTATGGAAATAAAAATATGTTTTCTTTTGTTAAATATAAGCAGATGGTGCAGCTAATCTGTACAACAAACCTGCGTGCCTGTTCATGAATGTAACATTCTACAAAATGCCAGAGGACAGATATAATGGAAGAATTTTTAGATTAAAATAATTCTTCAAATAGCCTGTAAGATTCTATAACTAGACTTTTCTGTCAAGCAAAGTATTGAAGTACATACCCAAGCTTATGTAGAAGAACAGTTATTCTGACTTCCAAGGGGCCAGAAAATCATTCCCCAATCTGCTGAAAAGATCTAAAGACACTTGTTCTCACCTAAGCAGCAACCTAGTGTGGAAGAAAATTGCTGTTACTTACAGTAGTTATGTTGCAGCTATTTTACACGTCTTTTAATTTTTTTCTGAGGAGAACTTAAAATTTGTTCCCCCATACAAACAAGTAGAAAGATGGTAAACAATGTTGCATCTTTGTACAATGTGTTAGTAACACCCTTCTAGTGAAAGTATGAGAAAATTGAGTTTATATATGCTCACAGACAGATAAATAAGGTTCTGCAGTGATCTGGCCCAATGAAAATGAACATCTGAACGAGCTGTTTAGAGTCTGTACAAGATAAGGATGACTGAAGTCTAGCAATAATCTACAAATGTTAATATGAAATATTGAGAAGGTATCAAATGTAATGTTCAAAATTTAATTCAGAATCCCCAAACAAATCAAGTTCCTTACTGTGATGGTAGGCATAATTCATCAACATCAAGCAGTTGTTTGATAGCAACTTTACATTCACAGTCTTTTAAAAACTTGTCCAAAGTAGCACTAAATGTGTGTCATTTTTCAGTTATAGGTAATATAACTGATAAACAGTTTTACTGAATAACTCTTCCTGCCTTTGGCTAACAAAGAAAGCCTATTTGGGAGTTTTAGTTGTTAAACTGGTAATCATTTTAAATTCCGAAGACCAAATTAAAAAACCTCTATTCTTACTTTGATGTGAAGAGATTCATTCACCAGGCTGTGAGAATATACCGTTCTTATCACTCAGGACATGTTAGCTACATAAACTTAGCCCTGAATATATGGAGTAATTTATCTTCCTGAAGCTTTTAAAAGCAGCTAAAAACGAAACTTCAGTTTTATTTTTCTACATGTGCCCTCTGTTAATTCATACACTGGGTGGGCAGGTCTTACTGTCAGAGAAAGCTGTTATGATAATCTTGCACGACCTCCTGGGTAATCAGACCATCATGCAGTAATTTCAGTATCAAAATTTGTCAGTATCAGAATTTAGGTTTCAGTTGTAGCATATCTTTTCAGAGGTGTCTGATTTTTCTTTAAAGTCTTTGAGTAATGGTAAGTCTGTTTCTTCCCCCATAAAGATATCCCAGGTACTGATTCTACTGGCTGTTCAAAATTTGCTAATTTCCAGTCCAGGATTACATTTTAGACTGGAGCAAAGAGCTATTTGTCTGTATTATGGCCTTTTATGCTAAAACAAAAACCTGTCCAACAGCAGAAAATGATCTTATAAGATCACAATTGCCACCATCCCTTGGAAAAACTAAAAGTAAAAATCTTAAATTTTATTTTGTATTGCTCACAGATTCCTTTCCAATTTGTTAACCTCCATTACAAGATAAGGGCACTAGAACAAAGCAAAATATTCCAGCAATAGATCCACTATGTCATACAGAGAGGTAATACTGGTGTCTTATTCCTACTTAATATTTCTTGTTTATATATCCAAGTATCCCATTCAATGTGGAAATAAGTATAATTATACCTTACACAATTTTGTGTTGCTGTACAATAATGTTATCTAGTTTGTTGACAAAGGAGCTGCTTCATACTGAACTGAAAATTTCACAAGTTCTGTGATGCATTGAGTTTATTTTTGTTGCTGATTTTTGTTATACATTATCTCTGGTACTCTTTTACCTTTGGGTGTGACTGAGTGATTAATTTATGCATTATATAGTTGTTGTTATGTTACAAAATTTAGTTAATTCAAAGTACTTGAAGTACATGACCAATGTGCAAACAAGGATATTGGGTTGGAAACTGTAAAGCCATATCAGACTTCAGGTCTCACAATCTGAAGCTGCAAATCTAAAAATAACTTTACTCTCAGCCTCTCAGAGAAATCATTTTTCTTTTAAATTGCAGGAATTTACATTGCACACTGAATTCTGAAGTTTTACTGACTATCTATGAATCACAGATTTTATTCCTCATTAAAAACTTTGTGCAAAACAGGTGCAGTTAAAAAGCAAGTGAGTATATAACAAGAATGAATATTTTTGTAGCTGACATCATGTTATTTTAATAAAGCAATTCTACAGTAATTAGCTGGGGGTTCTGCATTGCTCTTAAAAGAACAATGGTTCTTTGTTTCAATTCATTATAAGGGACAGTACCAAAATCCCAAATCCGTTTCTTAGGTCTACACATCCTGAGCTTATTCAGTGTCAAATCTGTGTTTGATTCTCTCACTACTTCTCTGTTCTTCTTCTCATTTTCATTTCCCAAACACACAGTCAAAACAGAACAAAAACTATGAAATGTTCCTGTCCTATTGTGCTTTACAAGTGTTTTTCTTGGCCGTGATACATATTTATCTCTCACACCTCTTTCTGGGGCTATTGCCAGTGATGCACTATTCATGATGAAACTGGTCACTAGTCTCCTCCACTGAATTCTGAGCACTCATTTGGCTCTTTCAAGTCTAAAGGTCTATGCTTTAAAAAACTTACCCCAAGACACAACAGCAACAAAACAGTGCTGTTTAGAGAAGGGTATGTTTGTTTGTGGGAAGACTGCTTTTCAAAGTCACTTTAAATGTGAACATACCAGAAATGTTAATATTTGCATAGATTGAAAAAAAAAAAAAACAAACCCTGAGGTTTTACCTAACCATAATAAGAATTTTCAACAGCTTTTCCAAGTCACCAATGTATAAATGATTACTTTTTTTTTAATAATGTGAAATGGATAACTTATGTGCAGACACTGAAAGAACCCAGGGCATTGTACCTACACAATTTGTCCAATCTCTTGGGCTAGATGCCCAGGTTGTCTGGTAGAAATGTGACCGGAACTGTGTTTGTTTAAAATGAGACTCTGGTCCTTTTGTGCACACTGTCATAGTGTTACATTTTTTATTTATCTTCTGTGAACCGGAGTCGATTTTCTATACTAAGACATGTCAAAGACATGGCTATGCTGTTTATGGAGCCATGCCTTTCGAACCTGGTATGGTTTTCAAAGGGAGTAAAGGGGAAGAGTTCGTTTATATGAAACTGTGCAAGGGTTAGTCATAATATTGCCACTGATTGCTCTTCATCTGAAGAGATAACCCCTGGGTTCTCTGAGCTTGGAAGCTGTAGGGGGTTGTTTGCATACCCTAATGCCCCTCTCCCACCGACCTAAAAAAGGTAAGGACAATTCACATGTTGGGAGAATACTTGGCCTTTCGGAACAAACCTAAATAGAAATAATTTAAATACCACACTGATTACATTCTAGTTAATGGCAGAATAGAAGTTCAGTGACAGTTACCGTTAATACATCAGTATATAATTTGAGTGGGAAAAGAGTAACTTTTATTTATGATTTCCATGAGATTTTTCACTAGATTGTCCTGACCTGCATATCTAATAAGTAAAGATATATCTGTTGTGCAGACGTAGGGTTTCAATTTTTTTGAAAAGTAATTGAGGTCCATTGCTTTTTCAACAGTGTACTGGTTTTGGCTGGGATAGTTATTTTTCTTCATAGTAGCTTACATGATGCTATGTTTTGGATTTGTGATGAAAACAGTGTTGATAACACAGGGATTTTTTAGTTATTGCTGAACAGTGCTTGCACAGCATCAAGGCCTTTTCTGTTTCTTATGCTGCCCCACCAGCGAGTAGGCTGGGGGTGCACAAGAAGTTGAGAGGGGACACAGTTGGAACAGCTGTCCCCAACTGACCAAAGGGATATCCCATACCATATGACATCATGCTCAGCAATAAAAGCTGTGGGGAATAATGAGGAAGGGGGATTGTTCAGTGTTATGGTGATTGTCTTCCCAAGTAACCGTTACGTGTGACGGATCCCTGCTTTCCTGGAGATGGCTGAACACCTGCCTGCTGATTGGAAGTAGTGAATTAATTCTTTATTTTGCTTTGCTTGTGTGTGTGGCTTTTGCTTTACGTAGTAAACTGTCTTTATCTCAACCCATAAGCTTTCTCACTTTTATGCTTCCGAGTCTCTCCCCCATCCCACTGGGGGGGAATGAGTGAGTGGCTGTATGGGACTTAGCTGCCTACTGGGGTTAAACCAAGACAAACAGTTTCCCCCTCCCCCACCATTCTGCATTGTGGATAGTGATGCCTCCTGCTCGTAGCTGTCTATCATGCTGCTGCTGAGAACCTTTGGCCAAGTTACTGGAGTTTTACATAAGAACTGTTCAATGAATGGCACAAGACTTCTTTCCTTCATAAAGCAATTTCTATGTCTGGAGCTTTAAGATGTGGAATCTTGCAGTCATAATTTCTAACCAGAACTGGTGCTATGGTTATATTCCTAAGTGTTTGTGCTCAGCATCCCAACCAGGGCTGCGAGCATCATGTTTTAGTAAAACAGTCCACGGTAGTGTGTAAATACGTCAACGACTATTGATATTTCTCTGGACATTTATAGTGAAGCTTATATCCATATCAAACTTCTTAACTTCCCAATCAACATCTACTCTAGAGCACTGTGGATCTCTAACAGCCACTATTATCTCCAAAAAAAGTTAAAAATATTATCCAGGATAAGGTGAACTTTGCTCATTGTGGACACTGGTTCATAAGAAGTTTGAAAGGAGAGGAAAAAATCTCATGCAGCAAAACCATGCAAAGAATTTTCCTTGTTAGGAAAACTTAATATTGCATGGAAATACCTGTACAAGTCATGGACACGCTGGTTGTTGGCACAATGTTAAAGTTTTTTCTTCTAACCTGTTAGGAGGATGGTAAACTGCTGCATTGAGCCTTCCCAACTGTCTGCTTAATCTCAGTATAACCCACATGGCCAGATTAATTTTAAATTATACTTATAATTGTAGAATTTTATTTATGTTGTGATATAAATTCATGATTTAAAATAAATTTACTATTTCTGGAATGAAAGAAAGATATACCAAAATTAATGAACTGATCTATTATTGGATTGGGCAGAACAGCCATGAGATTTATTGATTTTTCCACTCTTTTTTCTGCCAAATTCCACTGAAAATACTGTTTTGCAGTGGATGTACAGTATGTCAGCTTATTGTGACAATTTACATTGGAAATTCTAAGTCACTGCCAGGGCACCGCACAGGCCAGTGGCTCCCTGGGGTTGGGGGCTCCCCAGGGGTCCTTCGAGGCAGGGCCTGGCAGCCAGGGTCCGTCCCACTGCCACAAGCCAGGAGCAGGGCAGCTGGGGGCACCAGGGCAGCCCCAGCCCCAGGCATTGGGAACCTCTCGGCATGGTGCTGGGATGAGGCTGGGCTAGGACATGGACCCCATGGATGGGCCTGGCTTAGCAGGGCCCATGGCTGGACAGGGCAGGGCAGGGCTGTGGGGAGCTGGAGATCAGCCCTGCTGCGGTGTGTTTGGGGTGGGGACTGACAGCCTCAGGTGCTGACATGGGGTCCTGGGCCATGGGCAGGGTGGGGGGAGCTCCTGCCCCAAGGCATGAGCCGGGCAGGGACATTATGTCCTAGCAGTGCCCTCAGGGGCCTGGCAATCATCCTGTATTTTAGAGATGTAGCTTGTTAGTAAGTGCCTTCATAATGTTAAACTTTTCAATAGCTGCCAAAAATACGGTATTTCATTGTGATATTCTATTTTACACCCTGTATGTCTCCTGTATTCTCACTTGAAGTCATTAGTATTTTACATCTGACCTAGTGATAAGATTTGTTTGAGTGAATAGAGGTAAAAGCACAGTTATGCTGCTCAGAACATGCAGGGCAGATCCCAAAATGCAATTGTTAAGTGGGAAAACATCAATTACCTAAACAAAAAATCAAACATCATTAGAAGCAGCGGTACTCTAGGAATAGTTCTTCCTTAGCACAGTTAAATGTAATTGTAATAAAAATTATAGGTAATTGTAGAAAATATTTGCTTTTAAAGCTAAACTAGTGGATACTAACTATTGAAAAGAATAGAGTATCATTATGAGTATGGTTTGAATCATCTGGTAATTTGGTCACAATTAAGATAATGATTTTAATGCAACTACATGCAAAGCTGTCTATATAAGAAATTTTATGGGAAGTCTGCCTTAAAAAGCGGTGACTCAGAGGTTTAATATTCTTTGGAGATATCTTCCTCAGACTGAGTGAACTGCTGTGGCACCAAACACTAATGAAATCCTTAGAAAAAGAGAAATGTGTAGTGGACAGAGAAAGCAATCTTGCTTTTCCTTCTGCAGCACTTGAATCAACCTGCCCCTGCTTCTGGTGCCAGTTCATTGAAATGAATGGGAAAATATTTATACTAGAAACACAGATACAGTCCAGTATACACAGTGGGAAAAGCTGTATTATGTGAGACTTTGGGAGTGTGACTTATTTGTCCTACTAAGTAGGCCTTACAAAATTCCTCTGGTCACTCTGTATCTGTTTATAGACCTCTGAAAAGATGTGAAAGGCTTGAGTTTGAAGTCAAAGAAATTTAAGCTTGAAATAGATTCAATTTCCTAAAAGGAAGGATGATTCATCATCAGATTAGGTTAAATGGGAAGAGAATAAACTCATATTGGCTGTGCTTGGGAGTTCACAGACATCTAAGAGGTTTTGCATTAAGCCAAGTTAGTTTTGCCAGGATGGCTGTGAGAGTTATTTAACCTGGGCCCAGCATCAGTGTGTTGGATCCTGCAGCATTACTCAAGTAATACAAAATAATTAATCTATTAACTGTATAAGCTCTATCACAAGTAGACCTAGTCCCCTGCAGCCCATGGAGGATGACGGTGGAACAGATATCCACACCGCAGCCTGTGGGGGACCCCACACCAGAGCAGATGGTTATGTCCTGAAGGAAGCTGCAGGCCGTGAAGAGCCCACACAAGAACAAGCTCCTGGCAGGAGCTGCAGCCCATGGAGGACCCACGCTGTAGCAGTCTGTTCCTGACAGACTACAGTCCATGGAGAAGACCCATGCTGAAGTAGTTCTTGAAAGACTGTAGCCTGTGAGAAGGATCCACACAGGAACAGGGGAAAAGTGTGAAGAAGGAGCGGCAGAGAGGAGGTCTTATGAACTGACCGCAACCCCCTGTGTCGCTGGGAGTGGAGGAGGTGGAGGAGTCAGGAGTGAAGGAGTAAAGCTGAGCCTGGGAAAAAGGGGTGGAGGTGGGGGGAAGGTGTTTTAGTTTTCATCATTGTTTCTCACCATCCTACTCTATTTTTAATCAGCAATAAATGAAATTAATCTTCCCGAAGTTGAGTCTGTTTTCCCTGTGAAGGTAATTGGTGAGTGATCTATCTCCCTGTCTTTATCTCAGCCCAGGAGCTTTTCCATCCTATTTTCTCTCTCTATCCTTCTGTGGATGGGGAGTGAGAGAGCAACTGGATGGGCTTCTGGCAGCCAAAGTTAATTCAAATGGTCTAGAAAGGAAAAATTCTGAAGCATATTGATCTGCTAATAACTGATTTTTTCACCTTTCATATCCTGTCACTACAATCAGGGAGCATACCAATGGTATCGGGACAACTTTTCTTGTGTGTCTCTGATTTACCAAAACATGGTGAAGACAGGATTTCTGGCCTTCCAGAATATGATAAATAAGATTAGCTTCTTACTTTGGTTGGACTTTTGATAGCTTTGAAAACCAGAAGAGTGATAGAAATCTTTCATTAATACCTATATAGAAAAAAGTTAATTATTTGAACTGATTGTGCAATTTTTCAGCTTCTTTGTAAATTTTATAATCTTAAAAGAACCAATAGCTTGATAACTAAACTGGAACAAGTTTGACATCCAAACTTATCAGTGTCCCTGCTGAATTTATGAAGATGCTGATGAGTCACTCAAAAGAGTATTTTTTGAGTTGTTATATAAGGTTTGCACAAAGAATATGAACAAAGAGATTTTACGAACAGGGAACTTAATGAATTTAATTATTTTGTGGAATATCAGGCTGCTATACAGGTCATTAAAAAACTGAAACAACGCAAATCCAAACAAAATAGTCCTCTCATGAAATATGCTACAGTTTTCTGGAGAGAGTTCAACAAAGGGCCACAAGGATGATTAAGGGACTTGAACATCTCTCCTGTGAGGAAATGCTAAGTGAGCTGGGACTGTTCAGCCTAGAGAAGGAAAGACTCAGAGTGGGTCTTATCAATGGGTGTAAATACCTGAAGGGAGCATGCAAAGAGAATGGAGGCAGGCTCTTTTCAGTGTTGCCCAGTCACAGGACCAGAGGCAACGGGCACAAACTTTGAACATCACGAAACACTTTTTTACTGTGAAGGTGACTGATCACATTTAAGAATGATCAATATTCAAACATTTCAATAAATTCTTATGAAATATATGAATAAAACCTATGACACTGGATTAACAAAACAAACCTGTCCCGTCAAAAACAGCAAATAAATTTGAACCGTGTTTAAAGTCAGCCCTATACTTGAATTCAAGTTCTCCTTAAGATTTAGCTTACCTGCCTTTAGATGCTCAGTGTGCAGGTGTTCCGGTCTGAGCTAATAATTCCTTATAGTTGACAGAGAGAAACTTGCACTTTTAGGCTGTGATGTGTCTGACCAATTTTAGACACTGTTATTGGTAGAAATTGCTCTCATTTTAGATGTCCCTTTTCCCTCCACTGACTATAAAGGAAGTCTATGATGACTAGTGAAGTCGTAGGTGTCTATACTACTCTCCAGGAGTGTATCTCTGTTCAAACTGTTTGGATACCAGCTTGCACTGAAGCATGAGTTCTAAACAAAATCTAGAGCATATCAAAAGGAAAAGATATTGGGCCTGTTCTTTCCCTGAGGGTGAATCCAAGTACACCCCAGAAATGTAGATGGGATAAGCCTACATCCAGCACCATGTATCTCATCCCCCTGTATTCAAACACTGTCTTGCTTAAAAGGACTCTGACGATAAGTCTTTCCAGAAAAAGTAGGACACAGATCAACAATTCTGACTACAATAGTAAAAGTTCCCAAGAACTGATATACATGAAGGGCACAATTCAGTTTGCTTAAGTGTAAGTGTTTAGTGCCATTTGAGATGTCCTAAGGTACCTAAAACATGCACACAGAACTAACAGATATGATGCAGGACCTAAAAGAAACCTTTTCCTTTCTGGAGTAGCAGAAATTGTACTCCAGTAACAATAGTATACACCTGCTTCTGGAGGAGAATGAAGGTCCAACCACTGTGATTCTAGCATTTGGGGTTTTGCCCATTACTGGATTAAGCTGTACAGATTAAAAGCACCACCAAATTTAGATGATCAAGTTTTGTGGGTATACAGGATGAAGTAAGAGTATTACCAGCATGTGTATACAAAATGTGTATGTGTATACAGACAGGTGGTGTCTAAGCCTGAGATGAGACTGATTCTCATGTTAGTGTAGGCATCTCTGTACAACTTTACATATAATTGAGATTTCTAGGCAAGAATTGTAGGGTGAGACTGTAGGACATAAGGAATTCTCTCCATTAACGACAACAAAGTAGTTTAGTAGGAAACTTCCCACATCCATGGGAAGAACTGACTGATCCTTACTATTAAAATGTAGGTACTATTAATTCAAAGATCTCCTTCATGTCAAGAATGCCATTAGAATTCTGATGTAACTGCCTTCCATTCCTGGAACCCATATGCACCCAGAAGAAATCAACATGAAAATACTATCATCTATTTATGCCAAATAATATTTTAAGTGTAACTGTACATATTATGAGTTTGTTTGGTGCCATAATTTTTTTAATGTTTTCTTATTCACAGTGGGCAAACTAAACTCATGGCATATCTGACACACTGAAAACACACTTGAACAGCTCTTTTAAGTTGAAAGTCATTAAACCTGTGTCTGTGTGGCATGCGAATATAGTTCTAATAGGACTTATGTGATGATAAAAAAGCAACCTCAGAAATGGAATAAGTACATTTTAATTAGAATGAACATAAGAATAACGGATCAAATATATTGTGTCATGTCTGTTATACAGAAACTATTGAGGCCTTAAAAAAGTTTCAGTTAATTAAGTTAATCAAGTCAGTGCTTGAACAGACATAGGAGGTATTAGCATGGACAGAAAAGAAAAATGAGAGAATGACCTGCTATATCTGTCTGTACAAGGAGGTTTCAGATAAACACATACAATTCACCGATGCCTTAATTGTTCTAATGGTACAACACTCAATTCTGTGGGTAAAAAAAGGGGAAAAAAAGAAAAAAGTTTAATGAGCTGTTCCAGCAGTACCAGTAATTGTTTTCATTCTCATTAAAACTAATACATGTTAAGTTCTGCTGGATACAGAAGACTCAGGACTGTACTGTATCAGCTACAAAAGCAGAACTGCAGCTGAAGCTTTTCTGACATCATTGATAGTGGTTTGTTTTTTTTTTTTATTTCTGGGAAAAAAAGGACATCATTATGGAATTTGTAAGAAAAAAAAAGTAAATCTTCATTAACCAACTTTGTCTGTAGTTGGCTGTATTCTTCTTTTGTTACTTTTTCTGAGTAAAAGTAGACTAGAATAATTTTATTTGTTAAAAGAAATGCATAGTCTGTGGTTTTCACTTTAGTATTAGATTTACATATTTTTCATGGATTTTCTATCCCTGTTAAATTCTGTAACTCATTTCTCAGCTCTTTAACTCATATGATTTGGAATGAATAGAGGAGTATTATTAAAAACTTTATGTGATAGTAAGTATATGATTATGGTAAGCTAACACTTTCCGACACATACTCTGAAATGGGATTTCAAAACAATTTGTTTTCCTTCCTTGCTTGAAAGCTGAAAACAGCATACATGGGCAGTTGGTCCTAGCATGTAGAATCAGTCTCTGACCTGTCAGTACTGGGGTGGGCTGACACCATATGGGAGTACACCCCTGGAATTCAACACAGTTTTTAAAAACTGAAGAAATGTCAGTAAAGATAGGTTGAAATCAATTTAAAAAATATAGTGTAGTACAGTTCGGAATAATCGCTTCCATAAAGACAGGGACTGGGAAAACCAGATGATAGCTTTCTCTATAAAAGGATTGGGAGTTATCCTGAATATCTGTGATCTTGCATCACTGAAGTGATCCTATTATGAAGCAGTGAAATGGTCAACATATGATTACTACATACTCAGTATAAATTTTCTACTTTAGCACTGGTATGATATCATCCATGTTATCAAGTCCAGTTTCCTGCATTGGATATGTGACCAAATAGAAAAATTGAGAAAAATGAATGTTTAAGAACTTAATCTCATAACATACAGGTTCATGACTCAAATGATTGCAGGATTTTAGTCTAAAGACCTTCAGAGTGAGAGCAGATGATAGTCTTCATTAAATAAATGGCTGGTACTAAGAAGAGGATAATCTGTTTATTATGTCTATGTTATAGAGGAGAAGTGCTGAAAATGAATTTCAGCAAGAAAGTTTCCAGTTAGTCATTGAGAAAAAATTTACAACAGTAAAGATAATGAAGCACTGGCATAGATTGCCTGGGGAAAGATTGTGGAATCCATCAGTGGGAGGGTCTTTAAAAACATTAAACAAACATCAGTCAGGAATCATTCCTCCTTGGGTTACGGGATTAAAACATAAGACTTCTTAAGGTCCTTTCCAGATCCATTTTTATAAGGAGTCAATACTTGATTAAAATTACCTGATTGACCTCAAGAGAAGAATTTATGAAATTAAGGAAAATAAGTAAGAAACAGATGGGAAATATGATTCTGCTTAGAGATGGAATTAGAATCCATGGTTTCATAGGTTTAATTTGAGGGATAAACTTTTGCTGTGATTCAATGAGTATGTAAGTGTGAATTCTTGTACTTTTTATGTTTGTTGTTCTAATTCTACATATTGGGATGATATATTTTTAAATCACAGTACATTAAGGCAGTTTTTTAATCTTGTATCTGCTATGTAGTCATTGCCATTTCTAACTGAAATGACCTAAGTTTGAGTTTCCATTGTATTAACTCACTGATATTGTGAAAATATAAAAACACAATTTTAACTTGTAGTCTGTCCATGTAGTGAAACAGCTGGATATAGCTGAATATACCATCTCAGCAACACGACAGAATGAAGTGATACAGGTTGAGTGATACCAAGTGACCAAGACTGAAGCCTGCAGGAGTTCTGTCATGAGTTTTGTCACTGACTTAATGTGGGAGTGCCTGCATGGTCCACCCTTGAAAAATGTAATGGATGAAAACACCTGTTATGTTTTGGGTGTAAATAGTGTGTGCAGGTCCAATATACAAAACTGTCTGGAGAGTGTTTGCCCAAAACTCGTTATCTTAGAGTGAAAAAAGACCCTGATCACCTCAGGTGATCATGTTCAAAATGGAATTGGCCATCAACTTTTGTGCAGGGGGCTGCAGGGCAGCCTCTGAGAGGAGAGGCCGGGGCTGCCCCGTGCTGGACACAGCCGGTTCCAGCCGGCTCCAACCGGCCCACTGCAGGGCACAGCTGAGCCCAGCAGCCAAGGTGGTGGTGCATCGGGAAAACCTATTTAAGAAAGTGCAGAAAATGCCAAAGAGTGAAGAGGACTGCGGGGAAAAAAAAAACAAACAAACGAAAAAACCACAAAACACAACTGTGAGAAACAGCCCTGTGAACACCAAGAGAAAGAGGAGGGGGAGAAGGTGCTCCAGGCACCTGACTAGATATCTACACTGCAGACCGTTGAGGACCCAACACCTGAGCAGGTGGATATACCTAAAAGGAAACTGCAGCCCATGGAGACCCCACGCTGGAGCCGGGAAAAGTGTGAGGAGGAAGAGACAAATTTATGGACTAACCGTATCCCCCATTCCCCATTGCCCTGTACTGCTTGGGGAGCAGGGAGGAGGTAGAGGACTCGGGAATGAAGGAGTGAAGCTGAGGCTGGAAAAGGGGAAGATGGAGAGGAAGGTGTTGTTTTAATTTTGTCTTTGTTTCTCACCATCCAAATCTATTTTAGTTTTCAATGAATTAAATTAATTTTCCACAGATTGAGTCTGTTTTGCCCATGACAGTAATTGGTAAGTGGTCTCCCTGTCTTTATTCTCAACACATGAGCTTTTCCATCTTATTTCTCCCCCTGTCCTATTGAGGGAGAGGAGCGAGAGAGAGAGGCTGGGTGGGCACCTGGCAGCCAAAGACAATACACCACAGTCATATTAAATGTTAATCAAGGAATTACAAAGAGTCAAAAAATGAGTGAATCTGAAAACAAGTATAACACAAAAATGGAAATTTGTAAAAGATGGGGTGAGAGGCCTTGGAGCAGGATGACGAGCAGTGACCCTGATTGGACACCAAGGCGAAGGGCTCCGGAGCGGAGGATCGCGACGGGGGACCCTTCCTGAAGCGGCAAAACCGCGGCCAAACCCGCGAAAAGCAAAAGCGCAGGGAGCGAGAGGGAGCCCCAGCCCCCCCATTCCCCGAGCCGGAGGAGGGCGTTCCTGACGAGCAGCAGCTCTGACTCAGCGTGGGCGGGGACAAGAGGGGCGGCAGCCAAACCCCCTCACTTAGAAGAGCAGCCCCAGGGAGCGCGAGCGACCCGGAGCGTGGCGAACAGGGCGGGCAAAGAGGATGTGGCACATCAGAAGGGTGTGGCGCGACAGTTTGCGCGGCAGTTCGCGCAGGCAGGGCGTGCAGGGAAGGCGAGCGGGCAAGGCGCAGCCCCGCTCCCGGCTCCAGAGGCCAACTCAACTGGTAATCGTAGGCTTCCGAGAAGAGGACCAGCTATGGTTTCCACTCGGCCGAAAGCCGTCGCCAGAAGGAATGTGGCGACCCAGACAGAGCTCACACGCAAACATACAGCTGTCCAGGTCTCTGGCTGCAGGGAGTGCCTGAGCCTGTCAGCTCTATCGGAGGGCGGCAGAGACACCACCTGTGTGCGGTGTGACCAGGTGGATGATCTGCTCGGCCTGATGGCAGAGCTGAAGGAGGAAGTGGAAAGGTTGAGGAGTATCCGGGAGTGTGAGAGGGAGATAGATTGGTGGAGCCGCACCCTACCGTCCCTGAGGCAGAGGCAGCAGAAGGAGGCTCCGCGAGAAGCAGAGGATCCCCTGCCTTCTTGCCACCAGGTAGAAAGAGGGGACCTAAGCAATGGGGGAGGATGGAAACGGGTCCCTGCTCGGGGTGCCAGGCGAACCCCGCCCGGCCTCCCTCACCTTCCCGGTTGCCTTTACACAACAGATATGGGGCCCTGGAACTTGAGGGCAAGGCAAGCGAGGATGTAGACAAAGGTCCATCCGGGGGGTCACCTAGGGTAAGGCAGTCAGCCCCACGCATTACAACTGCCGCTGCTAAGAAAAAAAGGAGGGTAATTGTCATAGGCGATTCCCTTCTGAGGGGAACAGAGGGCCCAATATGCCGACCGGACCCGTCCCACAGGGAAGTCTGCTGCCTCCCTGGGGCCCGTGTCAGAGACATCACTAGGAAGCTCCCTGGTTTGGTACGGTCTTCTGATTACTACCCGCTGCTGGTTATACAGGCTGGCAGTGATGAGGTTGCAGAGAGAAGTCCTGCAGCGATCAAAAGGGACTTCAGGGCACTGGGGCGACTGGTTCAAGGATTGGGAGTACAGGTAGTGTTTTCCTCTATCCCTACAGTGACAGGGAAGGATACTGAAAGGAACAGGAAAACACACCTGATCAACACGTGGCTCAGGGGCTGGTGCCATCGGAAGAATTTTGGGTTTTTTGATCAATGGGAGGTTTACACGGCACCGGGCCTGCTGGTGACAGACGGAGTTCAGCTGTCTCATAGGGGGAAAAGGATCACGGCTCATGAATTGGCAGGGCTCATTGAGGGGGCTTTAAACTAGGTTTGAAGGGGGAAGGGGATAAAACCAGGCTTGCGAGAGATGAGCCTAGGGGTGGCGTGCCGATACCGGGGGCGAAATCGATAGCCCAGCTCAAGTGCATCTACAGCAATGCACGCAGCATGGGCGGCAAACAGGAGGAGCTGGAAGCCATTGTGCAGCGGGAGAGATATGACTTAGTCGCCATCACAGAAACATGGTGGGGTGACTCTCATGACTGGAGTGCTGCAATGGATGGCTACAGACTCTTCAGAAGGGACAGGTGAGGAAGGAGAGGCGGTGGGGTGGCCCTGCATGTTAGGGAGTGTTTCGATTGTCTAGAGCTCAACGATTGCGATGATGATACGGTTGAGTGTTTATGGGTAAGGATGAGGGGGAAGGCCAACAAGGCAGATATCCTGCTGGGAGTCTGTTATAGACCACCCAACCAGGATGAAGGGGCGGATGAAGCGTTCTATAAGCAGCTGGCAGAAGTCTCTCAATCGCTAGCCGTTGTTCTCGTGGAGGACTTCAACTTCCCGGATGTCTGCTGGCAATACAACATGGCAGAGAGGAAGCAGTCTAGGAGGTTCCTGGAGTGTGTGGAAGACAACTTCCTGACACAGCTGGTAAGTGAGCCTACCAGAGGAGGTGCCTCGCTCGACCTGCTGTTTACTAACAGAGAAGGACTGGTGGGAGATGTGGTGGTCGGAGGCCGTCTTGGGCTTAGCGACCATGAAATGATAGAATTCTCGCTTCTTGGTGAAGTAAGGAGGGGGGGCAGCAAAACCACAACCATGGACTTCTGGAGGGCGGACTTTGGCCTGTTCAGGACGTTGGTTGAGAGAGTCCCGTGGGAGACGGTCCTGAAGGGCAAAGGGGTCCAGGAAGGCTGGACGATCTTCCAGAAGGAAGTCTTAAAGGCGCAGGAGCAGGCTGTCCCTGTACGCCGTAAGAAGAATGGGCGGGGAAGACGACCGGCCTGGCTGAACGGGGAGCTCTTGCTGGGACTCAGGAAAAAAAGGAGAGTTTACTAGTTGTGGAAGAAGGGGCAGGTGACTCAAGAAGAGTACAGGGGTCTCGTTAGGTCGTGCAGAGAGGAAATGAGAAAGGCAAAAGCCCAGCTAGAGCGCAATCTGGCCGCTGTCGTTAAAGACAACAAAAAAAGTTTTTACAAATATATTAATGACAAGAAGAGAGCCAAGGAGAATCTCCATCCTTTATTGGATGCAGGGGGGAACATTGTCACTGAGGATGAGGAAAAGGCTGAGGTACTCAATGCCTTCTTTGCCTCAGTCTTTAACAGGCAGACCAGTTATCCTCAGGGTACTCGGCCCCCTGAGCTGGAAGACGGGGACGGCGAGCAGGATGAACCCCCCATAATCCAAGAGGAAGCAGTCAATGACCTGCTACGCCATTTGGATGCTCACAAGTCTATGGGGCCGGATGGGATCCACCCGAGAGTGCTGAGGGAGCTGGCGGAGGTGCTCGCCAAGACACTCTCCATCATTTATCAGCAGTCCTGGTTAACGGGGGAGGTCCCGGATGACTGGAGGCTTGCCAATATGACGCCCATCTACAAGAAGGGCCGGAAGGAGGATCCGGGGAACTACAGGCCTGTCAGCCTGACCTCGGTGCCGGGGAAGATTATGGAGCGGTTCATCTTGAGGGCGCTCACAAGGCATGTGCGGGACAACCAGGGATCAGGCCTAGCCAGCACGGGTTCATGAGAGGCAGGTCCTGCTTGACCAACCTGATCTCCTTCTATGACCAGGTGACCCGCCTAGTGGATGAGGGAAAGGCTGTGGATGTGGTCTACCTGGACTTCAGTAAGGCCTTTGACACTGTCTCCCACATCATTCTCCTAGAGAAGCTGGCGGCTCACGGCTTAGACAGGTGTACTCTGCGCTGGGTCAAAAACTGGCTGGGCGGCCAGGCCCAGAGAGTGGTGGTGAATGGAGTTAAATCCAGTTGGCGGCCGGTCACGAGCGGTGTTCCCCAGGGCTCAGTTTTGGGGCGGGTCTTGTTCAATATCTTTATCGATGATCTGGATGAGGGGATTGAGTGCACCCTCAGTAAGTTTGCAGATGACACCAAGTTGGGCGGGAGCATTGATCTGCTCGAGGGTAGGAAGGCTCTGCAGAGGGACCTGGACAGGCTGGATCGATGGGCCGAGGCCAACTGTATGAGGTTCAACAAGGCCAAGTGCTGGGTCCTGCACTTGGGCCACAACAACCCCATGCAGCGCTACAGGCTTGGGGAAGAGTGGCTGGGAAGCTGCCTGTCGGAAAAGGACCTGGGGGTGCTGGTTGACAGCCGGCTGAACATGAGCCGGCAGTGTGCCCAGGCGGCCAAGAAGGCCAATGGCATCCTGGCCTGTATCAGAACTAGTGTGGCCAGCAGGAGGAGGGAAGTGATCGTGCCCCTGTACTCGGCACTGGTGAGGCTGCACCTCGAATACTGTGTTCAGTTTTGGGCCCCTCACTGCAAGAAGGACGTTGAGGTGCTGGAGCGTGTCCAGAGAAGGGCAACGAGGCTGGTGAGGGGTCTGGAGAACAAGTCTTCTGAGGAACGGCTGAGGGAACTGGGACTGTTTAGCCTGGAGAAAAGGAGGCTGAGGGGAGACCTCATCGCTCTCTACAACTACCTGCAAGGAGGTTGTAGCGCGGTGGGTGTTGGTCTTTTCTCCGAAGTAACAAGTGATAGGACGAGAGGAAATGGCCTCAAGTTGCGCCAGGGGAGGTTTAGATTGGATGTAAGGAAAAAATTCTTTACTGAAAGAGTGGTAAAACATTGGAAGAGGCTGCCCAGGGAAGTGGTGGAGTCCCCATTCCTGGAGGTATTTAAAAGACGTGTAGATGAGGCACTTAGGGACATGGTTTAGTGGGCATGGTGGTGTTGGGTTGACGGTTGGACTCAATGATCTTAGAGGTCTTTTCCAACCTCAATGATTCTATGATTCTATTCTATGACACTGCCAGGAATCACCCTGTGGCATCTCTAATCCTGCCTGCGCCAGACCCAGCATCTCCCTGGGTTGTGCAGGAGCAGCCTATACCCAGCAGTGACACACAGCACAGGAGCAGCATGGGTACACAACCCAGGGTGCAAGTGGGGCCGTGTGGGATGCCTGCCCACAACTAGAGCTTTAGCTGGACACAGGCAATGGCAAGGATGCATGCTCAGTTGGAGCACCCACATCTCCACAGGAGGGTCTGCATGTGGGGAACCTGCACTCACATGCTGGGGTGGGGGTATAAGTAACCGATTCTGATAGGGTTTGCATATAAATATGTGTGTGTGTGCGTCTGTGTGGTTGCAATCTTCTGGGATTAGTTATACAAGGGTGTTTAGCAAACAATAGGTGTTTATTAGCATTTTGTAAGTGAAAGTACTGCTGATTAACTGCTGTATTATTGATATTGATTCTGAATATATAGTTCATTGATTCCCAGTTAATTACATATCGTTAATAAATGGATGAATCAATCCTGATTAGATTTAAACTCTGTGAAGTGAGTTTAAATTGAACTGCTGAACAGTTTTTCCCAGCAAAAACTTACTACTGGTATTTTGGTAAAACTAATGTTCAGATCCATAAAGTGTTATAGGTGTCAAACTCTATTCACAGAAACTACACTTAATTGTTATGTAATTTTCCCAAAACTTTCCTTACACACCTATTTTTTTTTCAGTGTATGTGTCTATTGGGGTGGAATTTTATTGCATAAAAATAAGTGTTTACCAATGGGCTTTGATGTCATCCTAGGTGACTAAGCTTCTATTATAGTCAGTAGAATCTAATCAATATACTCAACAATGACTAAATTTCTAAAAAGAAATTAATCTGACTAACCACTGGGGACTTGATTATATGGGCATACTAGTAGTATTCGAAGTGACCTATGGTCTCCCTTGATATCTTCCAGCTGTCATTCCATAAAGACATGTTCTCACATAGGTTCTGTGTCATTCCTACCAGAATTATGTTAATTAAATGTCCTACTGAGTTCTGTTTGGGAATAGATGTCTGTCTTTCAGCAGCTGAGTAAATCTATAGGTGTTTATTTTAGAGGGACCTAGGTTTTTGTGTTAACTAAACATCAGCTGACTCCATTAGAAGACTGGATATTTAGAACACATATAGGTACTTACATGTAGACTCCTAAAATTAGGTATTTTAATTTGTAACTAAATCCCACCCTGTGTGTCAGGTACTCAACAGCTATCTCAGCCAAAGACAATTTTGTAATCTGTAAATTAGACAGATACAAATTAAAGTTTTGTGTTCAGTGTTCTTGTAAACATAAGCTTTGTAATCAGAGCTCTTCGGATAGAAACATTTCAAATCCCATAATTTCAACTTTGTAGGAGCTAGCTAAGCTAACCTGACATCTAAACAAAAAAATCATCCTCATTGCTGGGCTGTAGTATCAGAATGTCTATTATTATTCACTTTCAACTCCTATGAATTTTGCATTTCTGGTTGCAGAGTGCTATACATCAACTAAGAGGAAGGAGCTTAATTTTATTAGAGTTTTGGCCTGCATTAGAGCACACTGCTGACCATCAGTCCAAATGTCTCCAGACTAAGATTTACTCAGGTTTCCACTTCACAGCCAAATTCTGTAATCAAGAGGCTGTTTTGCAAAATGAGGCAGCTGCTCCCTGCAGGAATAGGGTTCAGGCAGTCAATATCACAGTCCCTTTTTCCTGTATGTTCGGTTCCTATTTGCATGTTCTCACTTTTCATTCTGGGTTCTGTGAATCTCACTCCAACTTTTCCCTACAGGTTTCTACTTCCGTACTGTGAAATGTCCTTCCAGAACGAGATGATTATTTTTTATATACTGTAGTGTTGCATGTCATAGTTTCTACAACCTTTTGACAGTCTGGCTTTTCATCTTTTCTGGCCAAATTCAGCTTTGTGTAAATTGCTGCAGTTTCAGCAAATTAAGCTACTTGACTCCAAGTCTTTTTTCTGTACATCTAGAATGGAGAAATCAATTTCTAATTCCCAAGATTACTTAGAAGATTAATTAGTTATTGTTGTTGCAATCCTCTGAAGATTAAAATACTACATGAAGGAAAGTATTATCATATAAATGTTCTTCCTGAAAACATAAGCTACATTTTGTTGGACGAATGTGCTTTCTTTTTTTAAGCTGTTTCATTTTGTTGTTTGTGGATTTTTTCTTCTTATTATTTTTTCCTGAGAGTAGAAAGTGTTTCGCACCATAATTGAATTTCCCATCATCTGGAACGTAAAAGCTTCTAGGTAAATATAAACAAATGTTCTTTTTTTTTTTTTTTTTTTTTTTTCCTTAAGCCATACTGAATACACCATTGGAATTTTTCTTGTTATAATGGTTTTTATTGTAGGTAAGGTAAATCACTTGTCCACTATAGGTCAAACTAGTTTGAGGCACCTTTCCTGAGAGATTCATTTGCATGCAGATACTATGTCCTTGTCGCTTTGTGGAATGCATTTTCAAACAAGCATGGTGCTCACCAGATAAAAGACATTTTATGAAATCACAAAATGTGCCTTAAACAGCATAACAGCTTTAAAGCATTTTAATTAGCTATTTGGCAAATCAACAGATGTAGAGTATCATCAAGCATGCATAATTTATCTACTAACAATAGTGTCTGTACTTTTTAAGAACTCGTAATACTGCCTTGCACTTGTGCTTTAATACACCATTGATTGTAATCCTAACAGTTTGTAAGAGCTTTAAACACAAAATTCTCAAAACAATGAAATTCTAAATAAAATAATGTATCCAGTTTTATACCAACCATATAATGTCATTCATTATTACTAGCTACACTTAAGAAGCCTCAAAAGAACTATATTATTGATGAGATTTGTTTATTCTGTAATATTAAAAAAATCACATAAAGTATTTAAATATTCTGATCACAGCATAACATTTCCTTCTATCTGAGAGCAAGAAACACAGCAGGAACTTCACAAATCCTTCTAGAGCACTTCCTGGAACTATTAGGATATCTAACATAGTGGCGCTTAAAAGATTATCATTTTACACCATTTCACTTTTCTTATTTATTTATTTATCTGGTACCAGTATTTGCTCTAGAACAACCTACAACTGTTGAATTTGCTTTTTCTTCCTTCTTCACATAAGAGGTTAAAGACACAAGGGTGTGCTGACATCTGTTTCCTAAATATCTAGTATCATTTGGTATACTTAAAGGTGTCTGAGAGACATGAGACAATGACAGATGTGACACAGGTCCTGATCAAATAAATTTCCCTCTGAAGTGGCAACTGGAAGCTAGACAGGATACTGAAATGACATTACATGTCTGTTTTTAGGCAGCTGAATCACATCCAGTTTGGATTCAGTTCAAGATTAAAGCATCCACATTTATATTTCCAACTGTCTGAAACTTCTGTGTGCACTAGGTATCTAAACCCCATTACAATCATTGCACATCTCCTCAGTACAGTCCATGGAACTTGGGAAGCAATTTAGTTCATCCAAAAATAGTGTTCTAATGCCTGAATCAATAGTTGAGACTCTGGCATTTGATGTCACTTGAAATGTGCTAGGGTGTCCCACCTGATCATCAGCTGCCATTCCAGAAGACCTATGCCCCATGCATGTCTTGCATACTCTAGAGTGTCTCAGCTGGCGCTAGGTCCCTATGTTTGGGCAACCGAATCCTGATCTGATGGATGATTAGTGAAATAGTTCTGGCTGATTAGTGGAATACACTGACTGTATTGATTAGATTTACATTGACTGACTTGTTCATTCACAAGTAGACACACATTTTGAGAGACATCCTATTATATGTCCTAATCTGGAGTTGGAGCCATCCTGTAGAGGCTTTGGCTGTGTTAAGAGAGCCCTCTAGTTTGCAGCTTATAACTCAAATGGATATTATATCTACAGAGGAACAGTCATATAAGAAAGAAAGATCTGCTTCCTGTTTAGAGAGATCTACTTGTATCACTCTTCATTAGATGGTCAGCACTGACTGACATGAACCACTTGCTGTTGTTGTGAGTTAAGCTATTTCTGTCTATTTAGGAGTTAGTTACCCCATAGGATATGGATACAAGAAATCACCGAGGTGTTTCTGTAACTTGTTAATTCTCTCATGTAGCTTCTGCCTTTGGAACAATTTGAAACTTGAATTGCTGCCATCACTGCTTACTTCCTTCCCCACCATGACCCTGAAGCTAAATCCTAGATATTTCCATCCTCCAATTCCCATCACCTGATCTGTACCCTGTACAGGTCAAATAAATACCCAGGAATGATTGACATACTGTTAGTGAGCAATGAGTATTACTTGCTGATAGAGGCATGAAGAACCAATGTTTAAAGCCCCCTTGACATATAAACCTAAACCACCTTGTCTGCTTGAGATAGTAATTTTAAAACTCTGAACTTTTGGAATAGGCTATAATTCTGCTGCTCTCTTAAACAGCAAGAAAAAGGACACCCATGTTCTCCACACTCTAGATTCTAAATTTCCATTCATTTTAGATTTTCCCATGTTCCACAGGCAAAATTCCTTTCAGAATGAAAGCTGCAAGAATTTACACACTGACTTCATATGCAAATTATGCAAAGCACACATACAAACCAAGGACTTGGATGTGATCTTTCACTCAATGCTTCAGCTTCTGATTGCCCTTAAGAGACATTTTGACTTTCAGGCCATCCTTTCAACCACAGGAATGAGTACTTCTCTCCTACCTGCCCTCCCGAGGTTCCTCTTTCAGGGAGAAGGCAGTAACAGAAGAAATTGTGGAACTTGTGCATATTTACCCCCATTTGGTGTCACCTTTATATGGGCAGCTGATTTTTTTTTTTTTTTTTGGTCTTGGCCATGGTTCTGATATTCAACAGTGAATGCGAGAAACTTGTCTTTAGGACCTTTTAGAAATTTGCAGCTCATTGTTGAATAACAACATATTTAATGCAAAACATTGCAAACCGATTATACGACAAAAAATGATAGAATGAAACATCATTTGTATAACACTGTGTTGTATTATAAACCATCATGAGATAATTATTTATTGAACATAGGAAGGTGTATAGACAGTTGGATACCTTTCTGTGTAAGTCTTCTTTATATATGTTATATTTTGAAGAGCACGTAATTTATGAATTTCAATTGTTGTATCTGGTTTATGAAATATTTAAGCATACCTTTGTGTAGCCATATTCTCACCATTTGAAATGATATTGCATGTATCTGACTTACCCTGAAGTAAACCAAAATATAATGCAAATTAAAAATCCTTAATTTGCTCATAATTACCTGCAATTGCACATAGCTGAGAACAGAAAGCATTTTTTTGCAGGTTTTCTAATCTTTTATTGCAAAAGTTTGCAGAAAGAAAATTAAATGGATATCTAATAAAATAAGTTCTCCATTACTCCATTCTCTGTCTTCTTAGTCTTTAGCTGTCACCATCTTCTGAATATAGAACTTTTGAAAGGGCTTCACTCTTTAGGATAATTCCCAAATGATCACCCTGAATTTATGATGATTTGTAAGACACATTAAATTATGTACTCTAAGGAGATTTTTATGCCCAGATAATTCTCCCCCCACCCCTGCTCTAATAGTGATCATCTTTGAAAAGAAATTACCTTGAAATTAGTATTTTAGAAAGAAAAAAATGAAAATTTTATTAAGGGAAATTAGATTGGGAAATACATGAAGTTTGCATGTTCCATGTTTTATTTAATGGAGCATGACGATGTGGTAGATTTGTAATAAGGGGAAAGGGGTTTTTGTTAATTAGTTAGCATAGATAGAATGCTATATTGGATGACTTTAAACAGGTAGCATGTGATAAAGGCATAGTTTTCTTGATACCAAACAGATCAGTAAAGATATCACTAGTCACCAAACAACAGTTCATGTATCACCCACCAGAACTATGCTGCAATTAGTTTTGCAATCAAGTCAGATAATTCTCCCAACTGTGATCTGCAGCTCACCCAGATGTTATATTCTCAGTGAGTGCACAAGGCTTGCCTGTGTACTAGGATTTGTCAGTCATATCCTTCATCTTTCCATGAATATTGATTTGCTTTCTCTAGATCGAATAGAAGTGCCAACAGAATAGAAAAACCCAAACATTTTCAAATAGTTGGTTCCCTTTGACTCTTGCCTAATGTGTGTACTTTTGTGAGCTACCTGCGGAGTTGCATCATGGAATTTCCCATTCTGACTATATCCTTGTACGTGGGACCTCTGGGCATTGCTTGCTGGCTCACTGTCCAGGCACTGTGAAGTACAACTGGAATTGGCTTGACTGTTATTTTACATGTCTCTCAGCTCTCATTCTTAAGGAGAGAGTACATGCTTAATAAGCACAATATAAGACATCTTTATATTATATTAAATGATGTCCTTTGTCCATGTCATCATTTATAGCTACACTGGTCCTGCAGCTCTCTGTAAAATAGATGATTCTTGTACTCTGACATGAAGTGCCTGTTTTGGTGTCCTTCCTCAAAAAGTCTTCTGTCTCTCTTTACACATTAAATTAGATTACTTCTTTTTCCTTTAGATTTTGTCTTGTTGTTTAGAACAACTATTTTCAGTAGAGGAAAACAAAAGATAATTAAGTCTTTCACATCGTCTTACCTTGCAGTCTTGACTGTTGTCTCCCTTATTTTTCACTCTGAGGCACCCAACTTAAAACTGAATGAAGAGTTTTATCCTGTGTTTGACTGTTCCTTAGGATTTTTAGGTATGTGACTCCTAATTCTGCCCAGCTTGATAGTGTCAAAACATCTACATAAAAACCTATTAAATTTCCTGGGCATTGAGATAGGGATCTATTTACATAACTCCATTTGCATGGCATGACGAATTGTATGGCTATTAAAAATTCTGTCTGTTTACAGTTTGGATTAAACAAATAAAATGAAAAGTTAAAAGGTCAAAATTAATTTTAAATAGCTTCATCATTTCAGAACATGACTTCTTTATACCATGTTTGTAGTTGCTGGTTATATTACATAGTTATATTTTTTTCCTTTTATTTTTAAATTCATTTAAACATTCATTATGAGGTATTTAGGGCCAATTGGCAAAATTAAGCTGCAGATTGGATTTCATGTGCTGTTTTTAGTTCCTCAGTTTACAAACAACAACTAACTTTGCTGTCAGTCTTTTCAGTTTCTGATATACAATTCTATACCCTTTGCATCTTCCATTTTGTCATAGGTTAAGGATTCACAAAAGTTACCTATCACATTCTCAGTTCTGGGAAGAATTCAGAATTTGTTCTGTCTGAAAACATACAGGGAAATGCTCTCTGTTGCATCTACATGGGCCCTGCTGTGTTCCTCAGCTGGGAAGCTACTAATTTTACAAAGCAAGCTTCTCCTTACTGAAGTCTGTAGTTTCTGTTGGTCAGTATTTGGTAGTTACAAATGTGGAGGTAGGCTCAGAGTTCAGTATTCACAACAATGCAATAAAGCACTCCTCTTTTTTCTTTAGCTGATTGTAAAAACTTAAAATTGGTAGTAGTATTTCTCTTGCGGAAAGCCAACAAGAATAATAAAGTTGTTGCGGAGGTGCATTTTGTTAGTATGAACACTGACTGGTTAAGAGGAGAATATGGTGGTACAAAAGAAAAGACCAGAGGATATCAGTGGTAATAAAAAGTTACAGGAAAATGTTTCCCACTAAAAGTAAAGATTAACTGCGAATCTGGAGCACTATTTTTTTCTAGCTTAACATGTTCCCTTAAAATGATCTCAAAAGTTGTTTGTTCTGAGGCTTTGGAAGTCTGCTGCTGACCTTAGGTACTTTATGACTGTCTTCAGTGGAAAGAGTGCATAAGATTGAAAATAATAGTACATTCCCATAATATCTTTCCCACACTCTTCCAATTCTGAGGATTTTCCAAGGAAAAGCTTTCAGGAGCAGTACACCAAAAGAGGGAAACAACTGTCAATGTTAAAAAACCCTCTTCATCAGAACTCTAGGATCTGTAGCAAGATCTTCATTCATTCACTTAGCTTCCAGGGAGAGCTGAAGGTCTAAGATATCCTGCTTTTCTTCAGGAACTGAGAAAACACCACTTCACAAGGGAAGGAGATAAACATAAATTATAAAAATATACATATGTATGTGTATCAGAGCTAAGAAGGAAGAAATGTGTTGAATACAGTCACAAACACATGTACACAATAATTCCCAAATGGCATACTCTGATATATCATCAGGTTGCATCTGCATGAAACAATTTTGAATCAGAACCAGAAAGTTTACTGACACACTATAACACCAAAAGTATTAGAAACAGTGGGAAAAATATTACGTTTGGATTACACACTTTGTCTGTACAGCTGCACTTAACAACAACATGGCTTTCCAGCTGTTCAGTACAAAGTAAAACTCATATAAAGTATATGCATGTGAGTGCATATGTATGTGTGTTTTGGGAAATACACATACATCTATGATATATATGTGTTTATGTATGTTATAGATAAGGCTTTTTACTTCAGCTCATTCAACATTTATACTTGAGTCTTCACATCTCCAAATTTGTGTGCGAAGTTGGGGGACTATACATCCCATGGTGATTAGATAACAGTGGCAAACATAAACTGCTGATGCCAATATTCATTATGTTATATTTAGGAAAAATAATTTAATAACAACAACAATTTGCTGAGTCGATTGCAGGTAAGTTCTTAATTTCCCAGGCTACTGAAAATAAATGGTTCTGCTGTCAATCATCATATTCAGAATAAGCAAGTCTTATCCTCCTATCCAATTCTAATCCTGTGACACCAGAATCATAGTTTCTCTATGTAATAGGATCACCTTGAGAACTCTCACTTTTTTGGTTTGTTTGTTTGTTTTCTTTTGTTTTTAACTTGTGGATATGCTTTTTGTACATTATTAGGTTTGTGCAGGTTTGTTTATCTCAAGCCTGGGATAGCTACTAAACTTTGTTTATATTTCATATATTTTTGAACCCTTTATTTGTATGATTACTCTAATTAGCACTCTTTCATTAATATTGATGGAAATGGTCTGGTATTCATTTACACTTTTAAAACAAAGATCTCATAAGTATTAAATAACTTTGCAATTAAAAACAAATAGGAAAACAAAAGGGTTTTCTTGATCATAATTATTGTGAATTCCATGTAGGCTATGATTCCAGTAAATCCTTTAAAATACTGCTAGTTCCATAAAGTGAAAGGTTTCTTGAGGGTTTTGCAGTATCAAAGTAACAAAAATTCTTCTATAAAGGATATAGCAATTAATCTAATATCTTTATTAAAAAGGAAATGTTTCTCTGCTTGTAGATTTGCATTTTTATGTAAATCCATTCATAAGCACATGTAACTATATTTAGTCTAATTTACATGCTATTAGGGATATTCTACATAAATGTGTTCATAAAGGATCAAAACCCAGTGACTATTCAGGTGAGTTAATTTCCTTTGGTCAAAGAATTTGAAAGTGTTTACAAAAATGACACTCATGTAAAAAAAGCCATACCTTTTAGCAATTTTGTTTCATATTATGACCTAATTCAGCTGTTGCTGGTATAAATATAAATCTTTTCATTGAATCAAAATTGGCTGTAAATATTCAGGCAAATAAGCCTTAGGCACTGTTTGCATTTGTTTATTGTTCTTCCAATGCTGTCTATAGTCTACAACATTCTCAAATCTGAAACAACAGGGAAAGGATTATATGTAGATAAAGGAACATTAATAAGTAATAGAAATTCTTCATCTAGAAACATTACATATTTGGTTGAGACAATTTTCAGAACGGCACACTTCAATGTACAGGTATGCAGTTTAGGAATTCATGTCTTTTTTAAAATAGAACAAGGGTTTTCAGAAACCTAAATCTTGGACTCCTCCTGTACTTAGGCTTAGATTGATTTAATATCTTTATTAAATGCACCATATTAAACATTTTATTAAAACTTCTAAACTGGGGGCATAGTAACTGTAGGCTCTATGTACAGTTGTAGTGATCTGGCTCTCAAAATCTTTAGGGTGACCCACCTTTTTCAGTTTTCATGCATGGAATCTAGGCCACCTATGCTTCTAATTTGGATGCCACAAAAACTTAGCACGCATAAATATTTTTAAATGTTTCCAGTCTCCTCCTTCCTGACATGAATAGTTACTATTCTTTGAAATAAGTTAACACAAAGGACACATATGCTAGGTCTTGTCAAAAGCAACCTGAAAATTAAATAGTGTCATCTGCTCAGTCAGAAGTGATACACTTTAGCTCTTGGCTTGGGTAATCACAGCTTCCTATTACCTAGAAAAGAACTTTGGGAAGAATAAATCAACAGAGAATACAGTTAACATTTGTAAGCGATGGAAGAACACTTTTCTTGAAATGAAAATGTTTCAACTTTAAAAACTTCCATTGCTATAAAATATTCAAAGGGACAATCAGAGTGTGGAATGTGCTCATCAAAAACAGAGAACAGCCTCCCACATGATGAAAAGTCCTTTAAAGAATTACTTATACTAGTTTATGAAAAGGCAAGAGTTTTATGCTTTCAATGTAAAAAATTGTGAAAATAAAATAAAACCCAATGCTATTCATTGCATTAGAATTAATTTAAAAGATGGATCAAGTAGTTGGAGGCAGAAGGTAAGTTTTACGCTGAAGATGCCAGAAGTAACATACTTAACACAAGAGAGCACATACACTCAAATCCATTGGTGATATACAGAAAATCTAACAGAAATAAAACCTTAGCTCGGACTCTTCATTGATGTTCATCAGCCTCCTCATGGATGTTTAAACATGTTTTTAACAGTTTATTAAGTATACATTCATTCAACAAAATACTTTGATCTTGTCTTAAGCATGTTTTACCTCTGTACTCAAACTAAAGACTGGCTTGTATTAATGATATCTAGTTTTTCAAAAAGAAGACTACAGTTCTTTAGAATGGTATTGATATACCCCATTTCAGATGCCTGCATGGTACCTACTTATCTTCTGTTGATTGAATGATTAATGAGAGGAAAATGACACTTCTGAAGGATGACTCACCTGATCTATCCTACACATGTATTTTAGAAGGAGATTTAACATCCTATAAAAGTAGTTCTAGAAGTAGTTATTTCTCTTGACTGGTACTCAGAAAACCTGTGCTGAATGGTTCAAAATTAAATGTCTGGGTTTTAGATGACCCAGTTAGGCATTTGGAATTATTACATTAACATTCATTTTATTCACACTGAAGTGCTATAGCCAGCTATCCCATGGCCTTGGGTATTCCAGAAAAATAAACAAGATAATCCCATTAAAGTAGTATAAATACTTCAATGTTTTTAAAAGTATCAGTTTGCTGTAAATTTCAGTAGAGTTTATGCAGCATTTAAGTATGTATTTTGTAGAGTTTATGATTTCAGATTCTCACCAGAAACCCCTATTCAAATCAGAAAATACTCACTGAAGTTCTGACAACTACGCATACCAGCCTGGGAAGCATGCTAACATGAACAAACACGTCAACTATTAATTTGTAATCTTTATCTGTATTATCTCGTATTTTGTGTTAGAAGTGTTAGAAGCATAGTTTTCCTTATAAACTTTGTTTTCTGAAAATGAAGGTAGCTGTGATATATAGAATCACAGAATCATAGAATCATAGAATAGTTTGGGTTGGAAGAGACCTCTAAAGGCCATCTAGTCCAACCCCCCTGCCATGGGCAGGGACATCTTCAACTAGACCAGGTTGCTCAGAGCCCCGTCCAACCTGACCTTGAATGTTTCCAGGGATGAGGCATCTACCACCTCTCTGGGCAACCTCTTCCCGTGCTTCACCACCCTCAGCGTAAAAAATTTCTTCCTTAGATCTAGTCTCAATCTACCCTCTTTTCCCAACTGGAGAAATAGTAAGAACTATGCAGTGTTTTATCTGAGTTATGACAACTTATTACCAGTTCTGAAGGCCATTTGTACTGTTCTTGGTGTCTAAATTTCTGACAAAAGAGACAACAGATCTGTGTTGGCTTACAAAACTACTGGTTTGCTCAAGGATAGCAAGCACAGAATGTGATAAACAACTGGTAATCTTTCAAAACAAGCTATAGAAAATTTTCTGCATACTAAAAAAAACTATAAGATGACCCATTTCCTTGGCAAGAATGCTAAAATAGTTCCAAGAACAACTCCTGCAGACAACAGGAGTATATCTATTTGTTAAAGAGATGTAAATTGGTAGGTATCATTTTTGCTATGCTGTTGACACATAAAGAAAGAGATGTTTCCAGTCTAAACTTCAAACTGTGAAACAAATATACTGTAAGTGCAGACAGATGTTTTAGTTTACTACTTTCTGAGTGTTGCTTCCCAAATCATAGTGAAAAAAAAAAAAAGAAAAAAAAAGTATTCTAAAGAAGGTTGAAAGTGCTCTTAAAAAATGTTGCTGAAAATTAGTTCCTCACAGATTCAGTGCATTCTTATATATAGCAAACAGCTCATAGACTCACACTTTTATTTTGAAGAAAGTATCGACAAGAAAGAACAACTGAATTTTGGCCATTCCTATACACATTTCTTGCCAATTGATGAAGATATAGATAGTAATATACCAACAGCTGGTTTCCTTCTGGCTCTTTTTTCTATCTTAGTACACTCTCCTGCTCTTAACTCTGTAGTACTGATTTGGATGAACTAAAAGGCTTTTCAAACTAGTAGTCAAAAAACCAGTTATCTATGGATGCCATCCATGTCCACATGCTTCTGCAGGTGGAAGAATCTTGTTATTACTGTGTTATAAATATTTGGCACAACAGGAGTGGATTGAAACAGATGTTGTTTAGATTAAACTAAATTTAATATGGTTTCTTGAACCAATTGTTTTCACTGTAACATGGAGTTTGATATCGATCGAAAGACCA
Source organism: Aptenodytes patagonicus (assembly GCF_965638725.1). Lineage (NCBI taxonomy): Eukaryota > Metazoa > Chordata > Aves > Sphenisciformes > Spheniscidae > Aptenodytes > Aptenodytes patagonicus. The sequence continues at coordinate 33,475,578 of NC_134951.1, read as the reverse complement.
GTCATTGTTTTGGACCCTCATGAACCACCACAGTTTCTAGAACAATTTGTTTATATCTGGTATAGCACTTCCAGTTTTTTTTCCTCCTAAAGTTATGAAATTTGCCTGCACAAAACGCATTCTGTAAACTGAGCAAATGTCATGCTTTAACCTCAGCCGGCAACTGAGCACCACACAGCCGCTCGCTCACTCTCCCCTTCCTCAGTGGGATGGGGGAGAGAATCAGAAGAGTAAAAGTGAGAAAACTCATGGATTGAGATAAGAACAGTTTAATAATAGAAATAAAATAAAGTAAAATAGTAATAATAATGGTAATGAATAACAACAACAACAACAACAACAATAATAATAATAATAATCGAATATACAAATCAAGTGATGCATGATGCAATTGCTCACCACCTGCTGACTGATGCCCAGCCAGTCCCCGAGCAGCGGCCCCCCGAGCCAGCTTTCCCCGGTTTACGTACTGAGCATGTCGTCATATAGTATGGAATGTCCCTTTGGCCAGTCTGGGTCAGCTGTCCTGGCTGTGCCCCCTCCCAGCTTCTCGCTGGCAGGGCACGAGAAGCTGAGAAGTCCTTGACTAGTGTAAGCACTGCTCAGCAAGAACTAAAACATTGGGGTGTGATCAACATTATGCTCATCCTAAATCCAAAACACAGCACTGTACCAGCTACTAGGAAGAAAATTAACTCTATCCCAGCCAAAACCAGGACAGCAAACATACTCTAAATAGGAACTTTTGGAGGTTTCACTAAAAAGCGACACTATTCTGAATAAAATACTAACATATATAAAATCTGCACATATTATTTTTTTGCCTCACTGAAACTGAGCTTTTGCATAGCTAAAAAATAGCTTATGAATAGAAATGGGGAAGGATATGAACTTTACATTCCTTCATGGACCATCTCACCTATTGCATCTGCATGATAGGTGTTTCATATAGGAAAATTCACATATATTAGCAGAAAAGTATCTTCCTTAGAACAATGAGAAAATATGGACAGAATTTTGCTTGGGAAGGGTGTCTGAGAAGTAGGTTTTGTGATTCCACTTTTGAATTTCAGCTGTCAGTACATTCTTTGGTCAGTTTTACACCTATCTAGCCAAGGTTTAATATTCTCCCACTGATATAGGATTGCAGATATTATCAATTTCAGTATGAATGCTAATGTTGATGTGTTTAAAGTGTCAGACTTTTTTTTTTTTTAATGTTGAAATGAAGACAAAATCACAAAACTTTTCACTACTTTACTGCTTAAATATTTGATCAAACTGGTGTTCTTCTTTGTTTAGGAACTCTCCAAATAAATCTAAATGAGAATATAGCTCCTTAAAATATGTTTTCAAAAAGGTTTTAGGATATTTCTGAAAGCAGAAACTGCATTATTCTTTTTTTTCAATCAAAAGACTTATTTATGATGGCAGAAAGTTCTTTTGTCCTCAGACTGCAAAGTTGGCAGCTTCTTAGTTAAATGTTAATTCTTCTTTTTATTAGTCATAGACTATTTTTATCAATTTACTGCTCTTCATAATTAAACGTAGAGATTAGAATACATTTTAATATTACACTGCAGAGTTCTTTTAATATTCTCAAATTAAAAGGTAACCAAAAAGCACAACGGAAAAGTGTACTTGGTTTTTTTCCACAATACTCTCTGAAACCTCACCTTAATTGAAACTAGAATTTTTATTTCAGTTCATTTGGGTCTGATCCTTTAAAATAGTCCTCAGAAGTAAAGCTCTTAGCCAAACAAGTTCTCCCATTTAACGTGATAAAAAAGACCTTGGCGTAAGGATTGAGACATTTTTTGTTCCTATTTTTTGATATCTGATAGCTTTTGAGGATTTTGTTTCTTCTGGGAAACTCCCAAGTCCACTTTATCTTCTGTAGCTTCAGCTTTCTGAAGAGAGTTAAGCTATGTTTTGCCAGATTACTACCATAATATCATGCTCTCTAAAAAATGGTTCTAGAGGAACACAGAATCTTCTACCTACTTTAAGTCATCTGTATAATAGGATTAATCTACTCAAAATGCACATGGAGTCTCTCAGACACCCTTTGAACTCATCAAGAGACATGTAATTGACTTTAAAAAAGGCATGACTACAATGTATATACATAAAATTATATACACATATAAGAAGTTTGCTAGACTGAGGCCATTGGTTATAGTATAATGGAGTGAGGGCTTTACTGACATTATTTTTAATAACTTTGCATCACTGGGGACAATGGTAATGTCAACACTGACCTATTGTCAATAAAGTAGATATGGTTCCACAAAGGGATCATATGTACCTGTTGGATTTCCAGTAAGAAAATCACTACATTCTAAATTGAAACACTTTTATTAATAACAGTAAATATGACATGTAAAAGTACTGTTCATACAAGAAATTTTGGAACTAGGAGATAACTTAATACAGCTCTTGTTACATGTGTCACTGATCTGTCTCAGGCTAGTCTAGTGCCCAATGTAAGCTGCTTAAAATATAAACATAAATAAAAAGTACATACAAAACCTCATCCAGATATTTTTCTTTTTCCTTGTCACTGCTATTTCTCTATAAAATTTCACAGACTTAAGAACAAAAAACTATGACATTGAATGTTATAATTTTAGGGGTAAAGAAATCTCATAGCCCATGAAAGGAAAAATAAAAGAAATTACTTTATCTTAGAAAATTTAGACTGTTATTGAATATTTCTTATTATAGGTACAAAGCTTACACACACAACAACAGCAGCCAGGCAACCAAACCCCTACTTTTAGTCACAAAATTTCATTTGATGCCTTGCTCAAAAAAAAAAAAAAAAATTACAATTTCTACTTAAATAGAGTTGTACCAAGAAGATAATAAATGGTTCATGGATTTAAGCAGTTCATGAATAATTCACAAGATTCACTTCCACCTGCCAAATATTTGGATCATATGTTGTCTATGTACAGTCACAGAATGTACCCAGAGTAAATTCTGTTGCAAAATGCCTAATGCCTGACATTACATTACTGTAATATGCTGTATTGAATTAGCCTGGAAGGAACACATTGATGCACTAGTATAATGGTTTTCAGAGCAGACACCTTTTATCAACTGCTTAGTTAATATCCATCCTTAAATTCAAAGAGTGGATGGAAGTGAAGGGTAAACACCAAAGTCTGCCATGCTTATGACTTTTAATTGTATGGTTGGCCAACCATCTGTATTTGATTTGGCTGTTTCAATATGTCTGTCTTTCTCTGTTAATGAATACAAACTTCCTGTGCAATTCTGGATGCAGTAAATTACACTGTGATGGCTGATGCTGTCAGTGGCATGCTGGGTATTGAGTCTGATAACTAAAGAATGACATTAAACAGAATTGTATATCTGAACTGGATGAGTTTTGCTGAAAAATGAACATGAAGGCCAACCAAAGGTTCTTGTTATCTTTAAAAAGAAACTTGGCAGAAAGAATGGTCAGAGGAGACACGTTGATATCTCTGCATTAGTTGAGGAGATAGTATTGCATGACAGGTTTAATTAACAGTAATCGTTTGTTACATAAAATTCATGGTTACCTTGAATACAGGATCACTTTTGGCACTATAGCTTCAATGAATGCAAACATTATTATATTTCCTTTGTGTGTTTTATAGTACAGTACATCATTTAGGAGCTCAAACTATGTCGCATTTTTAATAGATATTATGATTGTTAGAAATAAGAGATGTGCTCGAGGTGTGCATAAAGGTCTGTTAATAGAAGAACTGAAGCAAATCTTCAATTCCAAACTTATTGTGATGTCCAATTCTCCTACTGCACCAGATTGGCATTTACAACACCACATTTACAGCTGTGGTCAAAACTTTAAGCTACAAGCTGTTTAGAGTACTAAACAGCTATCATGGACTGATGTCGTCTGAGTTTTGATATATAGAACAAGATATTTACTACTTTTAGCTTGTTTACTTTCTGGTTTACTTCAATTTGACTACTCGATGGACAAATACAATTCAATGAATGCAAAAATAAAATAGTTTTTTGCTAAAACTATTTAACTTTTTTCATATATAACAAATCTAATTTCCATGTTATGCAATATTAAAGGCTTTTAAACTTGCTCAGAATATATACTAACCAAAATCATTGACATGGACCAAGAGTGAGGGCAAGGAAGTACTTCTATAGAAAGTTTTTTTGTTTTCGTTGCAATGAGAAATGTTTTTAAGCAAGATATTAAGAGAATTATTTTTCTGCTCTATCAGCTTTCCTGAGACCATGTCTGGTGTTCTACATCCATTTTGATCATGACCACTTAAGATGGATAGTGATCAATTACAGAAACTCTAAGACAAAATTTTTGAGAGCAACTGGTTTGATCGAAGGTTAAGAAAGAGTAATCTGTGAAGAAAGATTCAATGAATGTTTATTTTATAAGGAAAAAAAATACTGAAGGAGTAATATAGCAGTCCTCAAACAATTAAAAGATGGTAATGAGAAGGATGGTGAAGAAATGTTGTCCATGCTGCTATATAGAACAATAAGTAATTATCTTAATTTACAGCTAAAAAGTTACAGATTAGAAAATAGAAAATTATGCACTCATAAGAAACATGCACAGTGGTGGAATCAAAGCTTCATTAGATCTTTATATAAACAATTTAGACAAGCATTCATCAAGAATAATCTAGATCTATCAATTTTACAATTCCGGTGTTGGACTAAATGCCTCATGAGATCTTTTTGAGCCCTCCGTTTTCCTGATTCCTATGTTTTATCAATTTTTATATTAAAGGGAAAATATTACCTAGGAGGAATGAAAAGTGCTAATTTCAATCAGAAAAGGAACCCTTTATTATTTATAAGACATTTAAAAACAACCCTCAACACTCAAAATTAATTATAGGCATTATCTTATTCTCCAATTTGAAATAGATTTGCTTAGAGACAATATTTAATAATGTGTACTGTTCCTAGAGCAATCTGAAATACAGGCAATTATCCTGTCTCCCAGATGAGCGCCCTATACAGTTATTGGGAGAGACAGCTTCTTCCTACTCATTCTCTGTCCTTCACAAATTCTTTCCTAGATAAAGATAAAGTGTTATCACTTTATCCATCTGGGGAAATGTGGTATACTCTTCCCCACTTTCCAATCCAGTCAGTCTCCAGTCTGCTAGTCTGTTTGAAACTCCTAAGGCACAGGAAGGCACTATATTTTCACTTCCCATATGTGAAAGAGTGCTCTAGTTGCATGGTTATGACATTATCTCCTTATTCATCTGTGTTTTAAAATAAATGAAACCTTTTATAGCATGTTGTGAAACTCTTCATCCTCTTTTTTTTTTTCTTTTCTTTTCTTTTCTTTTTTTTTTCTTCCAGTTATTCTCTAAGAAAGCCTGTTTATAGAATTTAGGAAGAAAAACATTTAGATATTAAGAAAGCATCTAGAGAGAGTTATGCTGGAGTAAGAGGAAATTGATTGGTTTCACGTGTTCCACACATGGATATTCAACTCAGAAGGTAGGCACAGAAATGGACCATGCCTGTTCCAAATGGCTAAGCTATAAAGGTATCCGAAAGTATGCCTGAAGACCATACAACTTTACACACCTCCTTCACTCCACACGTCACGCTGCCTTATACACAGCTTTACTTTAAAAAATTTATGGGTTTTCCAAATGTTGTAGGATGAGCATCATCTGCTGACACAGTATCAATGATGCCATTCTGCATCCAGCACCCATGGTTGTCCCAGATGAGGGACATGATACAAGGTCATACTCAGGGATTCAGGTCTCTCTCTTGAGAAGAATCTCCAGAATACTTCTCATTCAGAGGGTAAACACATTAGAACCACAGTGACATTCATATGACACTTACATTTCTGAAGAGGCTTTCAACATATTCTTATACTAGTCTTAAGTGATAATGGAAGCTTTTCTCATTTTCACAGCAACCTTCAATAGAGCCCAAAGATAAATGAGAACTATTTCTCATCACTTTATTTCTGATATCTTAATTTATATGACAGGTAAATGGAAATCATCAACCCCTAACACGTAATGTTTTTCTACCATGTTACCAAGTTTAACATAAGAGATTTAGGCTTTATGTAAGTATTAGAAAAAGCATTATTTGAATGCAAATGGTAAATTTTGTAATTTGACCTTTGTATAAAATTATGCATAAAAGTTTAACTGTTTTCCAAAGACAGGAGCGACACTCTATTTTTGCAATATGTTGTATGAAAGGTTATTTGTACTGTGTTTCAGCTATGAAAAAGTCCAAGCTGTCTGTTAGATTTTGCCTTGTGAATGCCTAAAAAAAATTATAATATTGTATAATTGTATTTCAATATAATATAAAATTGAATCAATATTGTATTTGAAAATACATATTGTAACATAAAAAGATTCATTTCCCCAGAAAATAATTGAATTAATTGAATTAATATATCCTGGAATGAGATGGCTTTATTTTGCAGCCACAATAATAATTATTCACTTTACATGTGGACACTTGATTTCTCTTTCTGAATACAGTGCTCTGCATTTCCCTTTATTACAATAATTTTTGTTGATTTGTTAGCATTGTTCCAAAGCATAATGAGATTGTTTTGAATTCCAATTCTGTCATCCAGAAGTCTTCCTGACTCTTTCTAACTTGATGTGACTGACAAAGTTTCTCAGTATAGTGTTTCACAGTTTAAATTAACAAACATTTTAAATAGAGATGAGAGTTATACAGACTCCTGGGTTTGCTGTTTGCAATGGTCTCAAAATGTGATGAGAAATAATTTTTTTAAATCACTTCTTGCAGATGGCTTTTCTATTAGTTCCATACCCACCATAGAGCAATTTAATCTATCTCACATTTCACTAGCTTGTATATGACAAAGTTGTGTGAACTGCATCTTATTACATGAAATCTATATCATACCTGCTGCTTCCTCCTTATTCACTAGTTATCCTGTCATAGAAGAACACTACCTTTCTTTGATATAATATGGTTTTTACACATCTATGTTGGCTATTTCTTACCACCTTATTATACTGTAGTTGATTACATAACCAACACCGTCAAGACATTAATAATTGTACCTGACTAACTACTTGTTCCTAGCTGTCAGGACTTAATCTTACTTATCATTACTGTGAGATTTAATACAGATTTTTACCTGTTAAAGATTCAGGTTTTTCAAATTACAATTTTTTTTTTTTTTAATATAAAAATCTCAAGGACTTTTTGAATTGGCATTTGGATGCCTTGGTATGTGTCCTTCAGATTGAAAGGTTCTGACAATGCAGCTTTTTCCTCTACCATGTGGTAATTAAGTAATTGATTATTTTGTTTCCTTCTGTGCTTGTGGTCAGTAGCAATGTTATTATTTTCTAGACTTTATCAAATTTTTATAGCAATATAATTGTCCAATTGTTTTTTAGGTGTTTACTAATCCAGTCAGGGAAATGATAAATTAAATTTGCTTGTAAATGAAGGACCTCATCAAGGCCTTATTTTTACTCCATTTTACAGATATGATTTTTGGCTGAGACCTTGGTTTAGAGAAGTGCAATACAGGTGTTTGTCTACTGAACTGAAAAGTAAGAGATTCAAATACATATAGGTAGAGAAAAGGATATTATACAGTTATGGTAATAATAACATAAAAAAGCTTCTCTCCTATCCCGATGTATAAATACGTATTCACAGAATTTAAAGGCAATAATCCTGTATCACGTAGATTCTGTGTGTTTAGTATTCTGAAGATAGGTAGCATTTTCTGCTCATAACTAACTTTTTCATGAAAAAAATTTTGAATGTGAGCCAGGTATCCATCATCTCAACTGGAATTATCATTAATAAGAGAACTGTTACCTGAATTTTGTAAAGGAAATAGAGGAGTTTCAACAGTGTGAGGCCTTATGAAAAGAACTACTGATTGCTACTGATTGGTTTGTGAACCAAGGAAGACCCCGCTGAGATTGAACTGCTGTGTTTGAGGCCTGTAAGAGAAACTGTTACTGCAAGATGATTATCTAGCTTGTGTAAATGGAGGTACAGGATTTCAGTTCAGATAGACCTGCCTCCTTTCTGATAAGGGACAATGTTTAAAGAAGAAAGAGTGTTACTGAAGGATGCTTCTTGTAAGTAATTGCACCCATTAAAATCCTGATCCCTCAAGTACCTATATATCAGAATAACAAGTTCACTGTGTATGAATTTTTTTGCAATACTATTGCACTTTTTGTTCCTGAAGCTGAGCTGAAAGCTTAAATGAGTGCAAAAAAAAAAAGAAGAAAAATTTGTACTCATTTATTTGTGACATGGAAAAGAAAATAGTGCTTTTTTGTTATTCAATTTTAAGATTCAGGAGAGTTTATTCTGAGACATAGATTGAAAGAATCATGCTGAGGTGAAAGAGTGTAGGATCCATTCCCTGGAAGTGAAAAGGGGCTCAGGAGGAAATTGAAGTATCATGGGAACATGAGTGAACAAGAATTCATGGAAGAAATATTTTGATGTTGAAAGGATGGAGTAAGAGTTTGAGAAATTCCATTAATAACTCTAAAGTTATTAGAAAACTAGTTGACATATATTTTGAAACATCAGATGGGCATCAAAAGAAACTTGCTAAAATGCCTTTTCAGTTATACCAAAATAAAATGTTAGACATTCTTTGGTGGTAAGCTTCCATTGTGTTCTAGTTTTGAGCAGTGAACCAAATTTTGAGGGAAACAGGAGTTTCAGAATCTGGTGAACTTTAACTCAGATTTTGAAACAAAAAGTATATTTAGTGAAATATCTTTATTGTTCAATGGTGATTTATAAATATTGCACAATCTATTTTGTATGACAGCTGTACATTAATCTACGTGGACATTTTTATCTAACATAACTATCTGTCTCTCTTTATCTCTCCATCCATTCATCAATCTACCCATCCATTCACCCATTATTGTTTCTGTTCTGGTCAAGTATTTCACTGGAATAATATTTTGTACCTTAATCTTCTAATTCAATTGAAATTCTGAGTGCAATGTAACAATTAACTTAGTGCACACTTACTTTAGGAGCCTCTCTTTCCATTCATATCTCATTCAGTTACACCTATTACATTTTTCAGAATGTTAAAAAGAAATAATATAACTACTAAAAATCATTACCCTCTGGACTTTAACTGTGCAGGTGTGCTTCAGGAGATTTATAAAGATGATTGTTGCGGGTTTTTTTAGATTTAGGATTCCCTGTAAGTTAAGTGCAAAAATATTATTAAAATAAATGTGGAGATGAGAAAAAAATAATCTGGGGTTAAACTGTACAAAATACATGTAACTTCAAACATTCCTTACCCTTGATATAGCAGCTATATTTTGTAGTTAATGAAATGCATCTATTTTTGTTTATACATGCAAATTTGCACTTCAGTATGCTTTGATCCCACAAGCCTTATTCAGGCAAAGCTCCCACTGAGCCACTGGCACTACAAGAATCACATACTTTATAAATACACTTACAAAGAAATCTTAGCCACAGGTTGAACCCTTCACTAAAAAATTTCCAAATAAAGTTTCCAAAACATTTCACAATGCCAGGAGAATTCTAATGAACTATAAAGGTGTTTAACTTACCATAAATCATAGTTCAGTTCAGTGATATAACTTTCCCTAAAGCTCTGAATGCCGTATTGCATGTGCTATGAACAGATTAAACTAGTATTATCTTCCTATGAACAAAATTAAAGCAGTTCGTCTAATTTATGGCGTACAAATTCATTCAGTATTTCTGACAGCTGTAACAAAAATAAAGGTCAAGTTGCACCCTGTGGTTCCTCCATTCATTCAACTTTGGCACTTGAAAAATATGTTTAATCAAACGTTTCAAAGTTATGGCTTTGTAAATGGCTATTTATTTCTGGCCTTTAATTTGTAATTTACATTACTTTTTTTACCCACTTCATCATGTGCATGATTATATATCCAATTTAAAGATTATGAACAATTTTGAAGAAGTTCAGGTCTTGCACCCAATTGAGCTCTTGCTGGTTTTTCTTCTATGCTGTTTCTAATACTTGAGTAAACCACCAAGGTTTTTCTCCACTTCTCCTTGAAATTCTTCCTGGAGATCTACTTACTGTGCGACAAACACATGAACACAAAACAGATCTCCATATTGTCTGCTGATCTCAAAGTGTTCAGTTATCTGAGAGAAAGATGCATAAGTAGTGAATTTAAAGTTGACCTTTGAACACTGAACCCACTTTTAAGTTGAGATTTTTATCTACTAATTATAGCTGATACACCTCAGTACAAAACAGATAGTAGACGGAGAAACATAGCAACTTACAGAAGCAAAGAAAATTTACTTTAAAATATAAAGAATGTTAAGAACAATTAATGAGGGCTGTTGTTCACAGACCCAATTAGAGTACAGAATATTATTTAGAGAGGAAAAAAAAAGAAAAAGGATGTAGGAAATACAAGCTAAAAGTTAAATAAATTATCATAGCCACCTGATCTTATCTGAAGGTTAAACAATCAAACACTTTCAGGAATAGTTTAGAAGGTTGTAAAGTTTGATAAAATAGAATAAAAACAAATAAAACTTTTTTTTTTTTTAAAGTATTATAGTAAAGGAGATTATCAAGTTGGGGTTTTTTTGGTTTGGGTTTGGTTTTGTTTTTTTTTTTTTTTCAGAAAAAAAGGTACTCCTTGGATGGGGAAAAAATGGGTAAATCAAACAGAATAAGGGAGTTGTAGACTACATGTTAAACTAGAAGTCAGAATGAGGATTTTGGAACTGTGGAGCTCTTCTCCATGGTTAAAAAAAAAGATTTTTGATCCCTGTGCAGAATATACTCTGTGAACATTTCCCTTTATTTATATTGTTATGTTGGAGATGCTTCTATCTTATCTGTGATGTATCCAGACTATGTTTCATGTAACTATAGCCTTTCCTGGCATGCTCTTTTAGCGATCTTTCCTATGCTTTTTAGGGATCTTTTTAGGTTTTACATGGTGTCAAGACAATCATCCTGAGACAATTTCTCTTCATCTTGTCTTTCTCTGGATCCAAGGAACAAGAAATCAAGTACCCCAATAACTGCACAAAATCCTCTCCCTCCAAAGCTGTAATCTTGGAACCTCTATGTGGAGGAGAGCTAGGATGTAGCCTTGGACAAGCTTTTGTTGATAATTTAACCTTGTGGTAGTGTGGATGAGTAAGTGAAGTCAGCACACATAGCTGTAGGTGAGCAACTATTCTGGTCCTACTGGTAAAGTTTGACAAAATTTCTGACTCTACCAGGATCTTAGAAGGCCACTGCTTCTGACTGCAGGTCATCAGCATGGAGATAGGATGTCAGTTCTAGCAGCACGAACAAGCAATTATAGCTACTGCTGTATCAGCCTGTACTTATTCAACTTATCAAAAAAGTATTGAGGGGAGAACGTCATCCTAACAGTATAACATGACTACAGAAAGTCACTGGACAGTTATTCAGATCACTGTCAAATGAACTTCAACCCTGTCCACGCTACCTGGACAGCCATGCTTGGTGTCAGGGCCCGGAGAGCATCCCCCCTCCTGGTGATCTGGCTGCTGGGGCTGAGGCCACCTTAGAGATAGTGCAGCTGAGAGTGGACCTCTTCCTTTGCTTACCTGGGACAGGGGCTCCCAGACAGTGCTGTGGAACTGTGGCCCTCAGCCAGGGCCAACCCCCTTCCTGTGGGAGCTAATTGAAGCTGAGCCTCTACTGTTCAGCTCCAGGCGCATGCGAGAGACCCAGACCCTGGGTACCCTCACAGGGCCTGATCCTGACCCCACCCTCAGGCCCTCATCCCGGCCAGGCCTCAGCCCATCACCATCCCCAGGTAGCTGCCCGATGCCCAGGGCTGGGGCTGCCCCTGGTGCCCCCTGGCTGCCCTGCTCCTCTCTGGGGTGATGGGATGGGCACTGGTTGCCAGACCCTACCCTGATGCCCCAGGGAGTCCCCACTGCTCCCAGCCGCTGACCCCAGGGAACCACTGGACCCGTGCACCCTGGCACATGCAACCCCACTGTTTACGTCCCTTATCAAATTTTGAATCATCATGGAAACATACTTGTTTTATGAGAATCACAATTTTTAGAAGAATAGTGTTTGCTCATATGAAATGGAATTTTGGCTATAACATTTTAAAAAATCACAACTTCACAGTTATATGTAACTCAGTAAGAGGAGGAAGCATTTATGGATTAATTAGCATATCTTATGCATCTACTTGCCCATGTTATTCTTCATAGATATTTAAGGCTCTGATTATAGCATACAGAAATTGATTTTTTTTTTTTTTTTTGAAGATACTGTAATGCTGTTATCAGAGCACTAGATAGTTCTTAGGGCTAAAATAGGGAAAAATAGAAAAGACGCTAAAAGACTTTAAAAGATATTTAAAAGATGGTTAAACTATTCTGAAGGTCTAGATTTAATTCATATTGCTTAAACAATGATCCACAATTGACTCTACAATGGAAACGGTCCCATTTGGTGCTGGGTGGATCTGTAAATTAATGTTTTGTTCTGTAGGTCAGGAACTGGAACTCCGTACTAACTTCCAAAGACTTGTTTTATAACAGTCTCTAAGCCAAATTCTTCTCTGTTCTGCATACATTGATGCTGATTAGTCATTATCCTACATTTTCCCTACGTAGTTCTTATCACACTGCAGTCAGACTGATCTTGTTGCTACTATAGCTTTACACTTCTTTCTTCAAACTCTAATGTTTCTGGAGAATCAAAACAAACAAGTTTAAAAAAAAAAAAAAAAACAGAACTCTGAACTGCTTCTATACTCTCAAATATTTCAACAAATATCACCTTTGTCAGGAAAAAGTCAAGCTGACTTCTGGGTGGAATTGACAAATTATAAATGTAAAAACCAATTTAAGTGTTGTGACTTTTCTTTAAAAAAAGTGTAACACGATGTAATGTTTGGATCCAGGTAAATTTGAGAATATATATTTTTTTAAATAATTAATATTTTAACTAGTTTAAACGATATGCTAGAAAACAGTTTAATGACTATCAATGGAGTTGTTAGGGAGAATTTCTTAAGCCTTTTTTTGTTTCAGGATTTTTCAGTGTTACTTTGAGGTTCAAAGATTTTTGGTGTTTCACTTGAATTTAACAATATCTGAGTGTCTCCTTTTGCTCTAACTTTGGTTGTTCGTTAGATAACAGTTTTGGAGTAGTCTTTAATTCAGATCCCATTTGATGACCTGAATTTTAGTTCAGCGTCTCAGTTCTTTCTGATTTTGAAATTTCAAGTACAGTTACTGATTCTTACTCAGAGTGGGATTCTCCCGCTAAAGGTTTCCAAAGCTCCTTTTGGTGTGAACCTGAATCAATAACAATAATGGGAGAGAAATAGCTAAGTGCTCTTCACACTCAGTATCTCATGTCTGCAAGAGATGTTTCCATTGTGGCACCACTAAGATTATATCTCCCAACTGAGAACAATCCAAACATCATCACTGATCCTCTGACCTCTTTGTATCCACTTTAAATACCTCTGAACAGTGAGGAGAGTGAAGGGGATCCTCAGTGTCCTACCTATGAACCGTCACTTTTTCTGAACTCATTTTTTCTTCTAATCCATTTGATGGAAGAATTCAAAAGCAAAGAAGAACATGCAATTACACTTTAATACATCAAGAAATCTAAACACTGCTGTATTTTGCACTGTTGTTTAGTTTTTTCTTCTCAGCTAGGCTCTGTTTTTTAATCTTTCTGAACTGTCCTCATAAAAACTTACTCTTGACTAGGTTGACTAACACCCCTTCTTTTTGAATGTTGTTTCTGTATTTGCTTTGCTCTGTAAAAAAGCCTTTGATAGCTGAAGCATAAATGATAAACAGAATGCAAACAAGTAAGATTTTTAAAGGCCTTGTTAGGCTTTCTACTTTACCAGATTTTGGTAGACCTGATAAGATACCTTTTTTTTTTTGTTTATTAGTTTTTATTTCACAAAATACTTTTTAAAAATAAAGTTACTGACACCAGGGAAAAAAAAAAAAAAACAACCAACAAACAATGTAATAAAACAATCCTATCATTCCCCCAAAAGCTAGAAGAAAAACAGTAAGTACAAGGCTCTATGGAGAGCTAGACAGCGATTCAACGGGTAGAATGAGAGCACTGAAGTCAGTGGTCTTCCTGCACTTAGAAATGATAGAGCATTTGGGTTGTATTTTGGAGCTCTTGTTAAGAGCAAAATGTGAAGGAACATTATCAGGAGAGACTGCACCTACTGCACTCATTTGTTATACTGCGAGGAAGAAGAAAAAGTTAAAGAACGATGAGGAAATGGCCATGAGCTACTGAGTATATGGTTGCAAGGATCATGATTTTTTTGTTCTTTATTGTTAACTTTAGTACATATTCAAGGTTGTATTTGTCATTGATAACATCTTGAAAATAGTACTTGCAGTTGGAAGAGTTTGGTTCAGCCATATTTTCTAGGGAGTCCTCTGAATGTGTACAGGGTTAAGTATTTACTGTTTAGAAAATGTCCATGCTAATGAGAAAAAATCCTTGTTTTATAATAATGCTGAAGGCTTCAAACCTTGCTGTGAATATTATCACTGCTTTCTGCCTGTACCTATGCTTATACCTGTGGTGATGCATTCCAGTACATAATTTTAAGTTGTGAAATTTAGGCTCTTACTATGTTCAGATGAGGCCACTGCAAAGCAAATAGTCTTTTTTCTTCTGTCTCCAAGAAATTGTTCTATTTGCCCCTTCTTTCCAAGCATGAGGAAAACTTCATAAAGAAATGAATGTTTTAATTTTATTATGAATAATTTTATTAATGAATCTTCTAATTTTACTTTTTATGTATATTGGTTTACCAAACTCAAGCACTGGTGAGCACTCAAAGAATATACTACCTTGAATTGCTTGACATAAATATTTGAAGGCATGTTTAGACAAAAAAATACTGCTTACAACATTGTTCTTCTAGAGGTATAATTAGACTCATAGCTAGCATCATATTTAAAAAAAAAAAATATTCAGCATCATTTATCAATGAATGGATAAGATGATGATACAAATTTTACCTGGAATATGACTGCATTCAATGCGCAATGCCAAATGCATGTGTGATTTGTGAGCTCAGAAAGCGGACAGCTTCATTTCTCGGTTGCTAGGATTTCTGAATGACCTTCGGGATTAGTTCCAGCTAGACTGTGTTGAAATAGCCTAGCCTAGATGTATATAGCTGTCTAAAAGGTTTAGTAATGTACATCAGTCATTTTATGAGGAAGGTTAAAATGCACAACAGTACAATTGTAATGGGTCACAAGGCCCCTCATTAGTGAAGAAAATTTTTAAGGCAGTTGGAGCAGATCACATGCAGCAATGAGACACCCATGTGAGCAAAAGCCAATCAGACAACTGCAATCACTTATAAAAACTCTGGCTAATAATAAAGAAGGTAGCTAAATGTTAGGGAGCATCCTCCTAGCTGTTCCACAGCCCTTTGGCTTTGGGACCTCAATGATTTTACCTTCTGCCCTACACTGGCAGCCTCAATATGGGGATAAGGATTCATATGTAGGTACATCTACCAACTAGCTGCTCTTGTGCAAGCTTGCAAAAAATATCATCCCAGTCTATCAGAACATCTGAGCCATCCACGCTAAGTGAAAGAATTTACTTATATTTTCTGCATGACATCGTCATGGATCAAAGGCCAGAACCTGCTGGATGTGTCTTTCTTTCATACTTCTTTCATAGTGGACTTGAAAGCAGAGGACACTTCTTGACCTGATTGTGCAAGTCTTCTTTGTTGCTAATAAATACACCTATAGCTGTGTCCAACCAGATCATATCACATCTCATCTGCTGTCATCGCAAAACCTCCTGGACAAGGGTGCTTTCAATTACCAAAACTTCCCTTAGCCACTCAGCCTGAAGCACTTCCACCTTGTCTTTATGCAGAATATGAAATAAAATCAGGTTATGATTAACTTAGCATGTTGCCCATACTAACATCAGACTCCTAGAGAAATATCAAGTGACAGTGCCAACATAATTCTGAATCAGGACTTTGGAGATGCTTGTACTGTCTTCTATAACTAGTACTATCTACTGGTACAAAGCCCATGGATATGACCTTTCATGTCCTGAGACAGGGACAATCTTGTTAGTCTCATTCCTGTTTATTGCTGCACCTCAGCAGTATTTGTGAGGTACATTATAAAGTAGGGACATAGAACAGGGATAGGCTTATAGAATAATTCAGGTTGGAAGGGACCTCAAGAGGTCTCTAGTCCACTTTTCTGCTCAAAGCAGGGACAGCTAAGAGGTCAAACTAGGTTGCTCAGGACTTTATCCAGTTGGGTGTTGAAAACCTCCAAGGACAGAGACTGCACAACCTCTATGAACAACCCATTCCACTTCTTAGCTGTCCTCATGAGGAAAAGATTCCTCCTCATATCCACTTTTAACCTCTCGTTTCAGTTTATACTCTTTGTCTCTCATCCTCTCACTATACACTGCTGTGAAAAGCCAGACTTCATCTTCTTATGAACCTCTTTGTACATGTTAGAAGGCTGCTATTCTTAAGGTTAAACAAGCCCCATTTCCTGTACAAGATGTGCTCCAGATCCTCAACCATCAGTAGCCCTCTGCTGAACTTGCTCCAGCTGATCAACATCTTTCATGTATTGGGACGCTTGAAACTGGGCACAGTATTTTAGAAAATGTTGAGTTATGAGGATAATCATTTTAGAAGATGTTGAGTTATGAGGATAACTTCCCACGACCTACTTGCTATGCTTATGAGATCAATAACTCTGTTATGTTCACAGAGTGCTGGAGAATACTTTTTCCATGACTGTTAGCCTGACATTAGCCATATTCTTGGTACTGCAAGATTATGCCTTGTTTTATTGTGCTCAGCCCTTTGCCAGCAACCATTCCATCTTATAGCCTTCCTGAATTTCTTAAGTATGACATTATATTGCTGTACCACAACCAGGATGAATATTAAGAATTTACAAGTTCATGGGGGAACTCTACAAGTTCACTGAAGTTAAATAAATTGAGGGCTAAAGAATGCACAAAAAGTTGTCTAACTTGGGAAATCCTTGAGCCAGAAACCGTTAGAATCTGGAAAAGCAATCGGGAGATTTATTGTATATATTTGTCCTGTTCTTGCCTAATTTCCTCAGATTTACCTTTCAATGACTGCTATAAACAGGCTACTGAATTGGAGCTGTGGTCTGATCCTGTAAAGCCATTCCTGCATTCATCTGTTGCTGAGGGCAAAAGGCTTTACAATGGTTCACAGGATTGTGCATGAAGGAGAATTTGGTGATGGGATTGCTGCAACAGGACAGTTATCATTGTCATATTTGATATAGGAATTGTTTATGTGACTAGAGAGTAGCTATAAATCACCTACTGATAGGGTGTAGCACCCATATTAAAGCAGGTTTCAAG
Source organism: Aptenodytes patagonicus (assembly GCF_965638725.1). NCBI lineage: Eukaryota > Metazoa > Chordata > Aves > Sphenisciformes > Spheniscidae > Aptenodytes > Aptenodytes patagonicus. The sequence goes on along the minus strand of NC_134951.1, from coordinate 33,458,093 downwards.
TACAACCTAATAATAGTATAAATCTCACTTTTTATGATTATTAAAAATAATGTGTGTGCAGGGAAGGCGAGCGGGCAAGGCGCAGCCCCCCTCCCGGCTCTAGAGGCCAACTCAATTGGTAATCGTCAGCTTCCGAGAAGAGGACCAGCTATGGTTTCCACTCGGCCGAAAGCCGTCGCCAGAAGGAATGTGGCGACCCAGACGGAGCCCTCACGCAAGCATACAGCTGTCCAGGTCTCTGGCTGCAGGGAGTGCCTGAGCCTGTCAGCTGTACCGGAGGGCAGCAGAGACACCACCTGTGTGCGGTGTGACCAGGTGGATGATCTGCTCGGCCTGATGGCAGAGCTGAAGGAGGAAGTGGAAAGGTTGAGGAGTATCCGGGAGTGTGAGAGGGAGATAGATTGGTGGAGCCACACCCTACCATCCCTGAGGCAGAGGCAGCAGATGGAGGCTCTGCGAGAAGCAGAGGATCCCCTGCCTTCTTGCCACCAGGTAGAAAGAGGGGACCTAAGCGACGGGGGGGAATGGAAAGGGGTCCCTGCTCGGCATGCCAGGTGAACCCCCGCCTGGCCTCCCTCACCTTCCCGGTTGCCTTTACACAACAGATATGGGGCCCTCGAACTTGAGGGCGAGGCAAACGAGGATGTAGATGAAGGTCCATCCAGGAGGTTGCCTAGGGTGAGGCAGTCAGCCCCACGCATTATGACTGCCGCTGCTAAGAAAAAAAGGAGGGTAATTGTCATAGGCGATTCCCTTCTGAGGGGAACAGAGGGCCCAATATGCCGACCGGACCCGTCCCACAGGGAAGTCTGCTGCCTCCCTGGGGCCCGTGTCAGAGACATCACTAGGAAGCTCCCTGGTTTGGTACGGCGTTCTGATTACTACCCGCTGCTGGTTATACAGGCTGGCAGTGATGAGGTTGCAGAGAGAAGTCCTGCAGTGACCAAAAGGGACTTCAGGGCACTGGGGCGACTGGTTCAAGGATCGGGAGTACAGGTAGTGTTTTCCTCTATCCCTACAGTGGCAGGGAAGGATACTGAAAGGAAAAGGAAAACACACCTGATCAACACGTGGCTCAGGGGCTGGTGCCATCGGAAGAATTTTGGGTTTTTTGATCATGGGGAGGTTTACACGGCACCGGGCCTGCTGGTGACAGACGGAGTTCAGCTGTCTCATAGGGGGAAAAGGATCATGGCTCATGAATTGGCAGGGCTCATTGAGAGGGCTTTAAACTAGGTTCGAAGGGGGAAGGGGATAAAACCAGGCTCGCTAGAGATGAGCCTAGGGGTGGCGTGCCGATGCTGGGGGCGAAATTGATAGCCCAGCTCAAGTGCATCTACACCAATGCATGCAGCATGGGCGGCAAACAGGAGGAGCTGGAAGACATTGTGCAGCAGGAGAGATATGACTTAGTTGCCATCACAGAAACATGGTGGGGTGACCCTCATGACTGGAGTGCTGCAATGGATGGCTATAGACTCTTCAGAAGGGACAGGCGAGGAAGGAGAGGCAGTGGGGTGGCCCTGTATGTTAGGGAGTGTTTCGATTGTCTAGAGCTCAACGATTGTGATGATGATACGGTTGAGTGTTTATGGGTAAGGATGAGGGGGAAGGCCAACAAGGCAGATATCCTGCTGGGAGTCTGTTATAGACCACCCAACCAGGATGAAGAGGCAGATGAAGCGTTCTACAAGCAGCTGGCAGAAGTCTCTCAATCGCTAGCCGTTGTTCTCGTGGGGGACTTCAACTTCCCGGACGTCTGCTGGAAATACAACACGGCAGAGAGGAAGCAGTCTAGGAGGTTCCTGGAGTGTGTGGAAGACAACTTCCTGACACAGCTGGTAAGCGAGCCTACCAAGGGAGGTGCCTCGCTCGACCTGCTGTTTACTAACAGAGAAGGACTGGTGGGAGATGTGGTGGTCGGAGGCCGTCTTGGGCTTAGCAACCATGAAATGATAGAATTCTCGCTTCTTGGTGAAGTAAGGAGCGGGGGCAGCAAAACCGCAGCCATGGACTTCCGGAGGGCGGACTTTGGCCTGTTCAGGACGCTGGTTGAGAGAGTCCCTTGGGAGACAGTCCTGAAGGGCAAAGGGGTCCAGGAAGGCTGGACGATCTTCAAGAAGGAAGTCTTCAAGGCGCAGGAGCAGGCTGTCCCTGTACGCCGTAAGAAGAACGGGCAGGGAAGACGACCGGCCTGGCTGAACGGGGAGCTCTTGCTGGGACTCAGGAAAAAAAGGAGAGTTTACCGCTTGTGGAAGAAGGGGCAGGCGACTCAAGAAGAGTACAGGGGTCTCGTTAGGTCGTGCAGAGAGGAAATGAGAAAGGCAAAAGCCCAGCTAGAGCGCAATCTGGCCGCTGTCGTTAAAGACAACAAAAAATGTTTTTACAAATATATTAATGACAAGAAGAGAGCCAAGGAGAATCTCCATCCTTTATTGGATGCAGGGGGGAACATTGTCACCGAGGATGAGGAAAAGGCTGAGGTACTCAATGCCTTCTTTGCCTCAGTCTTTAACAGGCAGACCAGTTATCCTCAGGGTACTCAGCCCCCCGAGCTGGAAGACAGGGACGGCGAGCAGGATGAACCCCCCATAATCGAAGAGGAAGCAGTCAATGACCTGCTACGCCACCTCGATGCTCACAAGTCTATGGGGCCAGATGGGATCCACCCGAGAGTGCTGAGGGAGCTGGCGGAGGTGCTCGCCAAGACACTCTCCATCATTTATCAGCAGTCCTGGTTAACGGGGGAGGTCCCGGATGACTGGAGGCTTGCCAATGTGACACCCATCTACAAGAAGGGCCGGAAGGAGGATCCGGGGAACTACAGGCCTGTCAGCCTGACCTTGGTGCCGGGGAAGATGATGGAGCGGTTCATCTTGAGGGCGCTCACAAGGCATGTGCGGGACAACCAGGGGATCCGGCCCAGCCAGCACGGATTCATGAGAGGCAGGTCCTGCTTGACCAACCTGATCTCCTTCGATGACCAGGTGACCCGCCTAGTGGATGAGGGAAAGGCTGTGGATGTGGTCTACCTGGACTTCAGCAAGGCCTTTGACACTGTCTCCCACAGCATTCTCCTCGAGAAGCTGGCGGCTCACGGCTTAGACAGGTGGACTCTGCGCTGGGTCGAAAACTGGCTGGACGGCCGGGCCCAGAGAGTGGTGGTGAATGGAGTTCAATCCAGTTGGCGGCCGGTCACGAGCGGTGTTCCCCAGGGCTCAGTTTTGGGGCCGGTCTTGTTCAATATCTTTATCAATGATCTGGATGAGGGGATGGAGTGCACCCTCAGTAAGTTTGCAGACAACACCAAGTGGGGCGGGAGTGTTGATCTGCTCGAGGGTCGGAAAGCTCTGCAGAGGGACCTGGACAGGCTGGATCGATGGGCCCAGACCAATTGTATGAGGTTCAACAAGGCCAAGTGCCGGGTCCTGCACTTGGGCCACAACAACCCCATGCAGCGCTACAGGCTTGGGGAAGAGTGGCTGGAAAGGTGCCTGTCGGAAAAGGACCTGTGGGTGCTGGTTGACAGCCGGCTGAATATGAGCCGGCAGTGTGCCCAGGCGGCCAAGAAGGCCAATGGCCTCCTGGCCTGTATCAGAACTAGTGTGGCCAGCAGGAGTAGGGAAGTGATCGTGCCCCTGTACTCGGCACTGGCGAGGCCGCACCTCGAGTACTGTGTTCAGTTTTGGGCCCCTCACTACAAGAAGGACATTGAGGTGCTGGAGCGTGTCCAGAGAAGGGCAACGAGGCTGGTGAGGGGTCTGGAGAGCAAGTCTTATGAGGAGCGGCTGAGGGAACTGGGACTGTTTAGCCTGGAGAAAAGGAGGCTGAGGGGAGACCTCATCGCTCTCTACAACTACCTGCAAGGAGGTTGTAGCGAGGTGGGTGTCGGTCTCTTCTCCCAAGGAACTAGCGATAGGACAAGAGGAAATGGCCTCAAGTTGCGGCAGGGGAGGTTTAGATTGGATGTAAGGAAAAATGTCTTTACTGAAAGAGTGGTTAAACATTGGACCAGGCTCCCCAGGGAAGTGGTGGAGTCCCGATCCCTGGAGGTATTTAAAAGACGTGTAGATGAGGCACTTAGGGACATGGTTTAGTGGGCATGGTGGTGTTGGGTTGACGGTTGGACTTGATGATCTTAGAGGTCTTTTCCAACCTCAATGATTCCATGATTCTATGGTTCTATGATTAATATCTCCATATCACAGTATAATCTAACAAGTGACTATCTTCCAAAAAGTAAATGTATTCACACAAACATTCAGGAAAATGTTTCCAAGTTAATTTAAACTGTGAGTCTGAAGAGGATTACTTAACTCACAGAATTACAGAAACATAGAATATTTCTCGTAGGACGCGACATCAAGAGGTCATCTAGTCAAGCCTCCTGCTCAACTGGGGTCAACATTGACTTTAGACCAGGTTACTCAGGCCTTTGTCCACCCAGGACTCATAAGCCTTTAATGACAGAGGTTACACAACTCCCCTGGTAACTTGTTCCAATGCTTTGTTATTTTCATAGTGATTTTTTCCCCCTGTATTCAGTCTGAACTTCCCTTGTTACAATTTATGATTCCTGTCACTGATCCACCTACCATGTATGTGTATAAATGGCCTAGCTCTGTCTTCTTGATGATCTCCCTGTAGGTATTGGAAGGCTGCTATTAGGTCCTCCTGAAGTACTCCTTGACCACCTCAGGTGGCTGAACTCATTCCAGTTTATTAATATTTTTCCTCTATTTGGGTTCCAAACCCGGACATAACATTCCAGAGACAGTCAAGCTTGGTCAAACTTGATTTATCCTCAGTGAATCCATGCTGGCTATTCCCAACCACCTTTCACCTTTCAGGAAAGGAGAGAAGTGAAAGGGGAGCGAAAAGAGGGAAGAAACACAAAATCACATTTTTTAAAAAAGAAAGAAGTGTAAAAAGAACAGTTTTCAAGCTCAGTTTCTATATTCATATCCAGTGGAAATAGGACCACTTTCAAGAAATCAGGTTTGACAGTTTCTCTTTACATAAAGAATAAAAGAGAACTTGAGGAGGGAGATACTGAGGAGTACTTCCATACCAGTGAAGCAAGGAAACAGGTATTCACACTCCCTTGGATGTTCAAATAGTTGTTCTTTATGCAACTGAAAGAAGGTGAATCTGACTCACTGACAGAGCAGCAACATCCCAAATTCCTCTGTTCATCTGAAAGAAAAGAAGTCTGGCTCACTGACACTAGCATTTTTCTGTCATATCTGGGTTCTACTAGGCTCTAATTTCATATTTATAAATACTTTGAGGGATGTTGTTATAACGTGCACAGGTAGATGAAGGTAGTATATTCTACAAAAATTTCTTAACTTGTAAATACTCCCCTTTCCTTTTCTTTTTCAGAAACTCATGCACAAGAGTTATATTACAGGTAAAATGGATTCTTTTCTTACAGATGAATTAAATGTGTCAGAAATTATAATAATAATTATTTATTTAAATCTTTAACCAATTCAATAGCTCAGTCACACAGCATGTAGATAACATTATAGAGCTACCTTTTTTTTGGATGCTTGGTTTAAAAATTCTTTTTACCTGAAATTAGAATGAAATATTGAGAAGCAAAAAGAACTGTTTTGGCAAAGTGTGAAGAAAACCGATCAAAGTACTTTTAATGATGGATAATTTTTTAAACAGTCTCATTTGAAATAGTCATTTACCTCTAATATGACTTTTGAGCTTTTTAGCTTAAAACCGTCTTGTTAATTCTTATTGTTTGCACCATTGTTTTCTTCTACCCTCGCTCTTCATTGAGACTGTCAAGCTTTGCGATCAAGAACTCTCGTTCCTTTGCATGGGCTTTCCTCATCACAAACTCTAGACACTACTAACTGAAATTAAAAAATAAGAATAACAAACATTGTCATTCTTCTATCATTCTTATCTTCTATAACATTTGTATAACAATTTTTCAAGATATAGCTCATTGTTTAATAATAATTAATATATTATGTCACTCAAATATGTATATTATGGTTATGATTGTGAATATAAACATCAGATTTGGGGGTTATGTGTGGAGATGAACTTATTCTACTTTGTTAAGCTAGTTCATATGACCAACCTAGCATCTGTTCAGCACACTGAAAAGCTGAATAGAAGTCTGAAATGAGAGAACTAACAGGAGAGAGATCAAGTTCCCTGGGGAATGCTCTGAGATGCTCTTTCTATCTTAACTAAACCTTATCCTCAAGGCTTTTACATATTTAGAATTGCAGAATACAAGCAATCTCCTGAAAAGAGGAAAGACCCTAGTTTTTTAACTGTTTAATGGAGAGAAATACTGAGATATATTTGGAGCAAGCAAGTTGCCTTTGCATCGTTGGTTTTAATCTAGCAAGTATGATAGGTCACTTGGTGGTGTATGATACCACCTGAGAAAGCACGTAATCCACCTCCAGTGGCAAGCTTTGGACCACCAAAAGTAAGTTTTGATCTGTGAATTCCAGCAAATTTTTTAGATCTTTCATTTATGGGTTTGAAAGTTGTTTGTATGAAGGAAACATGTAAAATAGTTTATGAGAATAGAACATTAGAGAAATCTTAATAAAATTTTGCTTATATTTTGCTTATAATTGAAATAGCAGACAAAATTATCACAGTAATCTGTAGACCCATTACATTTCTTCACAGATCATGTATAACTCTTATCCTCTTTAAAACTTTTGACATAGATCATCAGAGTATTGTTACGTCTTTTGGTGTACTTAATCCATCATTTAGTTATCTTAAAACCATTGGTACATAATAAAGTAAGAATTTGCAGATCACACTGGTTGTGTGTACCCTGCTAGTTTGGACCTCTTCCTGCTTCATTCCAGAATGAACCATGCATGATGAAAGTGGTGGATCACGCTCAGGTCCTTTCAGGGACAGAGCAAAAGCCTTCGAATTAACAGTTAGTAGACTGGCTAAAACCTGGTAGTAATTCAGTCATTAGATTTGGCCAAAACTTCTGCAATAAGCATTATGCGGAGGACCACACCAAACCATCTTTCTTCCTCCAGCCTTGATCTTTCAACATTAGTCTGACAGGTCTTGCACCCTTATTGATCCTTACGTTATGCTCCTTTGGTCAGGTAGAAATGTGGTATAGACATAGCCATTACCAATTAATTCCTACCTATGACAACAGCCCCCATATTTGCTCTAAAATGACCTGTTCAAGCAAGAATATGCATTTCTGTAAAAAAAGCCTTCACTGAATGTTTCTTCTTAAAAAAAAAAAAAAAGGAAAGAAAGAAAAAAAGAAGATGAAAAAAAGATTTCCTAAGCAATGCAACTGAAGGTCTCTCTGCTGTTGTCTGTCCACCCTCTCTTTTCTTGCAGTGTCTGCAGTTTTGCCTTTCTGAAGCAGTTCTATGTTGTATTTCTATTTTACCCAAGCTTAAGTAAATGATGGCAGCCAAATCAAAATTATTGTCTCTGCATGCTGAGTCATGAATGCAATTATTAATGCAATTATTAATCCTGAAGATTTTTCAATACCTGTGGGGTCACTACACTTAAAGTCAAGAAGAGTAATCACACCACATGATGATTCAGTTTCACACTTTTCTGAATGCTTCTTTATAAAGACCTTCTCAGAATTACACATCAAGAGTGATCCTGAACAGTAGGAGCTTTTTTGTCTACTTAAAACTGGAGTATCTTAGGTTGCCCTTAGAAGTCAGATATACTTAAGTGTATCTTAAAGAATTAAAACAAGATGTAGATGACCATGGAACTTAATTTGTAGGCAGTTGGATTCTATTTATACAGTTAACTTAAATGGTAAAAATAAAAGGTGTTTTTTATGAGCACAATGTATTAGTTAAGGTGTTATTCCTAAGAAAAGCTTTCATAAGGCAGGTCTGTCACAAATAACAAAAATTTACAATATTTATTCTTCTCTTATTAAACCCAATTTGATTTTAATCAATTTCTAATTGAAGTCATTACAAGAAAGTACAACATCAAGTGTTTTCAGAAGTTCTGTCACAAACATTTCACCAACACATATTGAATTCTTGGTGATATCATAACATTGCAAAAGAGCTGTGGCCATATTTATTTCTTAAGGTTTATTGGTGGCTTCTTTGCTTCTTGCTTATTTCAACTGTTTTCTTCTCTGAAAGAGAGGAGATAAAAAGGCTGAGAGAAGACTTTAGAGATTTCACTTGAAAGATAGGACAGAGTACTGGCAGAGTTGCTTACTTGGTTCAGAGAGATTTATTGGCTTTCCTTTCATATTTTCACTGGAAGAGGAAGACATATCTCTTTTAAACTCGGGCTGAACTGAAATTTTTATTGCTGTCACTCTTTTATTGGCTGAACATGAATTTGATAGTTTCAGTTGCATTTTCAAATCATAAATATTTAATCTCTTAATAGGCATGCAAGAGAATGCTAACTGACTTCGTCCTTGTCGAAAGCAAGTCTAACAACATCTTCACAATGTTGTGCTTAATTATCTCTCTTTTTTATAAGATATTGTAAGGGATGAGGCCCAAGTGACTGTATTGTGAGCCCAGACAATGCCCGGAGAGAAGGCTCCAGAAGTAGCAAAAGGCAGTCATGGGGAGGGGCCTGGTGTCACTTCCCTTGACTGACTGGTGTCTCAACCACTCCTGGAACTGGGGAGAGAGAAAGTTCCAGAAGTCCAGGGACTGGGGCCAATAAACAGGAGCATGTGCGAGCCTCTGGGGCGCTCTCTACACCGAACACCCCTGTTGGCAGGTCTGACGCTGGATCCAGGACTGGTGACCTCCCTATCTCTCCCGCCACCCCCAGCCCCCCGTCTCTCTCTCTCTTCCCCCCTCTTAAAGTTGTTAAGTAACACAAGGCCTACCTTGACTTCCCATAAAGCTGCATAGCTTAGGTGGATATAATTGTGAGAGGGTCAATGTTTACAGAATGTTTGTTCCATTAAAGTTGATGTTTACGTATGGACCTTGCCTGTTATCTCACCTTAATCCACACCGAGGGGATTTGTGAATCTTAGTCACTCTCCCCTTGTCGTAGGTGGGACGTGACAGATATTATTTTAATTCATTGCATTTATTGATAAGATATGAAATTTTGTTCAAAAATATTCCAAACACTGTATTTTTTTATAAAAGCTTTTCAGCCTAACAACTGTCTTTTCATGAGTCCCAGAGACACTACCCAAATTCTTTTCAAGGTTTATTTTCTTAAAAACTTCATTTTCTTTTATAAAAAATAGTTTATGATTTCCAGGTACATAATTAATTCTATTAGATTAAATTTCATAGAATCATAGAATGGTTTGGCCTGGAAGGGACCTTAAAGGTCATCTAGTTCCAACTCCCCTGCCATGGACAGGGACATCTTCAACTAGATCAGGTTGCTCAAAGCCCCATCCAACCTGACCTTGAACACTTCCAGGGATGGGATATCCACAACTTCTCTGGGCAACCTGTTCCAGTGCCTCACCACCCTCATAGTGAAGAATTTCTTCCTTATATATAATCTAAATCTACCCTTTTTCAGTTTAAAGCCATTACCCCTTGTCCTATCACTACGTGCCCTTGTAAAAAATTGCTCTCCAGCTTTCTTGTAGGCCCCCTTCAGGTACTGGAAGGCTGCTATGAGGTCTCCCCGAAGCCTTCTCTTCTCCAGGCTGAACAACCCAAATTCTCTCAGCCTTTCTTCATTGGAGAGGTGTTCTATCCTCCTGATCATTTTTGTGGCCCTCCTCTGGACTCACTCCAACAGGTCCATGTCTTTCTTATGTTGGGGGCCCCAGAGCTGAACGCAGTACTCCAGGTGAGGTCTCACCAGAGCAGAGTAGAGGGGCAGAATCACCTCTCTTGACCTGCTGGTCATGTTTCTTTTGATGCAGCCCATGATACAGCTGGCTTTCTGGGCTGTGAGCGCACATTGCTGGGTCATACTGAGCTCCTCATCAACCAACACCCCCAAGTCCTTCTCCTCAGGGCTGCTCTCAATTCATTCTCAACCCAGCCAGTATTTGTGCTTGGGATTGCCCTGACCCATGTACAGGATCTTGCACTTGGCCTTGTTGAACATCATGAGGTTTGCACGGGCCCACCCCTCAAGCCTGTCAAGGTCCCTCTGGATGGCATCCCTTCCCTCCAGCGTGTTGACTGCACCATAAAGCTTGGTGTCGTCAGCAAACTTGCTGAGGGTGCACTTAATCCCACTGTCCACATCGCCAACAAAGATGTTAAACAGTGCAGGTCCCAATACCAACTCCTGAGAAACGCCACTTGTCACTGGTATCCACTTGGACATATTCTCGGAAATATTCTATACTGGGATCAATTACATGCAGTAGCAATAACAAATGATCTTGTTATATTTGTAAATACATGCTTACTAGTTACATAGCAAAGATATAGGACATTTGTATTTAGAGGTAAACATTTCAGACAAATTATTTCTTTGGATTACTCTCTGAACACTTAAGCAATTAAGAAGGGAAAACTATTTCCCATTTATTCTTTTTTTAAAGTTTATTTAATATTGTAGAATTAATAAAGGAAGAAAAAATACAGTTAAGTGGGCCTGATTTTGGAAATACTATAGTGCATTTAACTGCAGCCTTTCCTTCTTATGCAGGGAAAGGAGACAGGAGAAAAGAAATATGGATGTTCTTGGCTGTCTTCCTGATTTGGTGCCTGCAGAAGAAGAAAAAAATAGAGAGCTTTCAGACAATTTCCCTATAAATCATTTAGTTGTCACTGCATAACAATTATTTCATTCTTTTCTCTAGCTACTGTGAGTTTAGAAATACTGGCTTTTTCCTAAGAAAAAGACCTTATAGAGCCCAGCTTTACGCCTTTTTCTTAGTCTACATATAATTTCTAGAACATTACTGTTAAAATCTCAACAGTGTTATTATGATCTCAAAGTTCTTCCAAGTTCTATTTTAAAAAATAGTAAAGTACTGGAATCTGTAGTAATTTATGAATGTTTATTTTAGTCTTCTTTTAGGATGGATAAACTTTATTGGCAAAGATGCTCTATTAGTGTTTAAGAAAATTTGATTCTTTTTTTTCTAATGAAAATTTATGGAAGATATTTTTGGAAAAAATCTTTAGTGTTACCTTTTAGTACCAGCTGGTAAGTTTGAGTCCATCTTTTACTGTATTAAAAGTCTGCATTTCATTGTCACTAGAACATCTGTTCCTGATGACCTACAAGTCATTACCCAGTAGCATATATTTCAATACTTTTTGCACAGATATATTTTGTTTAATAGTTTTGCTCTGAATAGCTACCCTAAATGGGCCTTCAAGCTATCATACAAAATAGTCAAATTCTCACATATCCCATTTCATCTCAGTTTTATTCTCTCAAAAGAATATTTATTATTAATGAACACAAGGAAAATATCCAATGCTTATAAACAGCACAAAGAAAAAGAAAAGTCCACAGATTATTTTCTTTTTAATGCTAAATGACATTTTGAATAACTAGGAAAGACAGAGATCTTTCAGTAGATTCTGGACAGAATTATTTGAAATTCTATACTTTAAAGCACATTAAAGATTATAGCTTCTACATGGAAACTCCATTTCTCCATTTTAGTGAGGATGATACTGAAATATATTGGCAAAACTTTATGAAAGGCAAAAAAATAATCAATAAAATAAAAATTATCAGCAAGAACTTATTAACTTAAAAAGACAAATGAGGTAAAAGTTGCAAGCTCTGCAATATTCTTAAAATGTACAATTATTTTAACAGGAAATATTTACATCTTCCTCATGCAATTCAGGGTTATACACTATAGAACATAATTTGTATGTAAAAACAAATTAGTTGTGATTTAAATGAGATTTGTGCAAGTTGACATTTCAGTTTTCTCCTTAAAAAAACCAATTTTTATAAAATTAAAACTTTTAAAATTTGGTTATTTTCTTAATGAATTTTTAAAAAGGTAAAACAATTCAAGTACTTCAGAATCTTTAGTTAAAAAAAAAAAAAATCTTGTTTGTGCTTTTAATGATTTTAACCAACTTCATTATTACCTGACTTTAAAATGAAATTAAACCTAGATTATATTGTCTAATGAATAAATTAATTATGAAGTAATTTCATATAAATCAGGTTGGAGACCCAGGTTTTCATTTCAGATTAGGAAATTATATTTCCCATTCACTTCTCTTCTAACCAAACAAGGACTATGTATTTCCAAGATAAAGCAAATGCTGTTCAGAGAGAATGAAATATAGTAATGGGCAATAATTTTGTTATTCTTCAGTAAAACTTCCAATGCCTGAATAAACTGCTTCATTTTAGCCCTTCAGAAGCTACCATATGCTTCTTGCAAATTCAGAGGCTGCTACTTAGTAAAAGTTATTCTCTGATTTATACATCTCAAAACTCATAGAAATTGAGAAATCCTTGCCATAATGAACATTTATCTCATTTTCTCATCTGGAATTAAATTATCCCCTTCAAACAGAAAGCCTATATATTACTTGAGTCTTCCTTAAGCCCTCAAGATAATGTTTAATTGATAGCTAGAATTTGTGTTGACTTTTTGCATGAAGTTAATTTCTTCTGGGTTATGGACTAGCACCTAGTGAGGAGTAGATACACTGCTAATTAAACTGAAGGCGGTATATGTTTTTGAGATCTTAGTATATATCCTGTTCCAATTAAAACAAACAAAAAACCCTATAAGATATTACAGAAAAAAAAGTAGAAATATAAATTAACTTCTTTTTCTGTCAGGTGGTCTTATTAGATTACTTATGCTCACATACTTAAAAAAACCCACTATAGATACAAAGCCTCTTTGTTTCTGTGTGCAGAGTGACCAGCTATATGATGTGTAGGGTTCAAGACAAGTTCACCAGTTTGACACAAATGACCTACTTATTGAGGCTCGGTTCATAACTTATTGTACATGTGCTACATATTGTATAGGAGTGGATGGGAAGCAGAGAGGAAAAGTGATTTCCTTGTCATGGCTGCTGCATGCTCCGACAGGTGGGGCCAGCAGGAAAGAGGGAAAAATTCTACTTCCCCAAGTTAATGGATGCATGCGCAGTAGCGGGAAGCTCCAGGAATGTAGGTTAGGCAAGTATACAAGAGCAGAGGGAGCAAATAATGACATCTGCTGAATGTGGTCAGTAAAGCAGAGGCTGATGCAGAAAGCAGAGCTAAGCTTAAGAAGGGTCAGAGACTACTCCGACAGACCAGAAGGGAGTTATGCTCAGAGTAAGAACATTTGAAATCCTGAAAGTTGCCAAATCTGACAGCAAGATGGAAGGAGAGACTGAAGGCTGGAAATCTTTATTTTTTAAGCCTTGTATTTAGTCTCTTTTGTCCAGCAAGTCTGAGTTTTACCTTGCTCAAGTCTCTGTTTTGTGTTCTAATAAAACTGCATGTTATCTTTTGACAACCTTTCATGCACCATCCAGTGCTAGTCCCTTTCATTATGATAAGTATTGTTACGCATGTACATATATATGTTTATAAAACACTACGGAAAGGTTTAGGTGCTACTACCTAAAGAAAATTTAAATTTTTATAAATGATAATGAATAATTTTCCCTATAGAAGGACAAAAAAATGTTAATTCTTTTTCATATATTGTCGCAAAGGCATATCCTTGTCAAAAATCTGTGAGACATTTAGTCCCTAAAACCTTTTGTTACACTAGTGAACACAAGCTCCTTCATGCCAAGATAAGACAGGGCTCAATGTTAATATCCCATCTTTAGAAAATACTATGTGTGGTTTTTGAAGCTGTAGTTATACTTTTCCCTCCTCTAAATTGATCCACATGTTGTTTAAAAGGAGGGATAAGAAGGGAGGAGGAAACAGGAGAAAACTTCACCACACTGATTCAAGGTCTTTTTGGGGTGAAGTTAGATCAACTGTTGGTCTCACTCAAGTTCTCTTTGGCAGGTATTTATCCTGAGCCATCTAATCTCTCTGATAGCAATATGACATTGTGGTCTCGATTTATCTACCTTCTTTGATAAATATATATATATATATATATGGAACTTAGTTGTTTTAAGCCCCTTTTACAGACAATGAAGAGAGGCAGGTTTATTTGTGAGAATTCAGATTTTTGTTAACAGCCTAAAGGGGAGGTTGTAAATGTTCTACATAGTTTTGAAGGTATTTTACACAGACCTAGCCTCACTATTCTCTTGTCTACAATGTAGCAATTCTTATTTTTCCTTTTTTATTTCATAGATGGAAACTTTTGAAGTCCAATATTTTCTTTAAAAAACACCTCTAATTTTATAGAAGGTCATGGTTGTGAGGTCTTATTTATCCTAAGACATGGCCCAAGAAAAAAGGGTAGTGTGAGCATTCCATAGCTCCAAAGAATTCAGGAAATAAAAAAAGCTGAACAAGAACTTGGCTGGGAGTTTCTCTGTCTGCACAGAGGGGAAAATTTTTCCCTAGACAGGTCTTAGAAAAGGCAATAAATTTAGAGTATTTTCCCTTTATGTAGATTACAGCTATATTTTCAGCTTCCATTTCAAGTTTCTTCCAAATGAGATTGGAAATGGCCAAGATATTAATCACGCTTCAAATATTTATAGTATAACAGCCAATTCAACTTCAACTATAGCATTACTACTACTATCCCTAAGGTAACTCAATTATACTTATTTTGTATTACATGATGTAATACATCAGTCTAAAAACATAATGACATAATAAATCAAAGCTGAGAAAAAAAGAAACCTGAAGGAATTAATTAAAATAGTATTTACAAGAGATGAAGAGAGACTTATAGTAAAATTTTAGGCCTCAATTCAGAATTTTTTTCTACGTACCCGTATCACAGTAGGGGCAGTCACTAATTTCTTGCAGAGTTTCAAGATATATCAATGTGAAATGAATGTACTGCATAAAGGCCAGAATTCTCAACTTTGGTGGAGGCATTATGAGATTTATAAAATCAAAATCTGGTTGAAAAAGTACACAAAAGCAAGGTCAAGGTTGCAATAGAAATTAATTTGACAGAGTCAAGATAGAAAGCTTGGACAGTTAAAAAAGGAGTTTGAAATTGTGAGTACAATAATCTCTAGGAGGAAAGAAAGAAACATATGAAAACATTATGGTGCAATAAGATGAATACTACCAGTCAGGTAATCAAGTAGGTTAAGTACTCATTACAGCACCAAATAACTACGCCAATAATAGCTATATAGACAATAAATATTCCTTTCTAATTATTTTCAAGAAGTAATATACACTAACTTATCTTCCAAGAGGCCCCTTATACTACTAAATAGATTTCTCCTTTACCCCCTGTTCACTGGAACTATTTATTAACTGGGTCCTTTTCTCCATAAGTGTTATGTATACTCAGTGAAGAGTAGCAGGAAAATATAAACAATTGCTTAACATTTATGAACCAACAATCCTAAACTCACTCCTTGTGCATGTATATATTAACATTCAAGCATCGATACAGTAGGTCTGATATTTTCCAGTTCCTTCAGGCCAAAATCCCACCAGTGCCTCTCAGCATGAATCCAACGTGTTTCAAATGTGGCCAATTAATTTTGCAGATGAAGAGCATCTGTACAGGGTGCATGTCTGACTTGCATTCATTTCACACTGCATATAAACTACCCTGTATCTGTAGAAACATTTCTGTTTAGAAAATACCAGACAGAAGTATGAGAAGCAGGAAGTTAAAGAAAAGAACAGTTTTCGGGGGGGGGGGGGGGGGGGGGGGCAGGGGAATCAGATGTAAACCTAAACTTACTTCTAGCATTTTATGCCAACAATTTCTTTCTTTTGGACTGTCTTTTGAATGTTTAAGAATCAGCACAACTGCACAGACAACAGCTGTCTCATTCTCTGGGAGCAAAGAGCCAAATCTTAAAATGAACTGAAATAATGGACTGGACTTGGGTGGAACTTATCTTTTCCAAACCCAAGATGGTGATTTGGGGGAAAAAAAGAAAAAAAAAAAACAAAAAAAAGAAAACAAACAAACCTATTTAACTAGTAGGTAAAGAAGAAATGGGAAAGGAGGTTTCCCAATTTACAAGTTACATTCTAGCTCAGTGTAGCACAAGGAAGTGGTAAGTAAGCTTTCACGATTGAAAGGTATCTGTGTTTTGAGGAAAGAACTGATCAGGATTTTGGACTTACCTTCAAAAGAAGGCTTATGGTTATTAATGCCACGGGAATAACATGGCTCTGTATATCTGGAAATAAGTGATAAAGTACATGGGAAAATTTAGACTCTTTTGCATACCTCCAGAGTCACACTGTGTAGCTCACTGAGACCTTGTAAGACTGAGCCTAAGGTACCCCAAGACTAAAGGACTTGGGCCCCTCACTACAAGAAGGACGTTGAGGTGCTGGAGCGTGTCCAGAGAAGGGCAACGAGGCTGGTGAGGGGTCTGGAGAACAAGTCTTCTGAGGAGCGGCTGAGGGAACTGGGGTTGTTGAGCCTGGAGAAAAGGAGGCTGAGGGGAGACCTCATCGCTCTCTACAGCTACCTGCAAGGAGGTTGTAGCGAGGTGGGTGTGGGTCTCTTCTCCCAAGTAACTAGTGATAGGACAAGAGGAAATGGCCTCAAGTTGCACCAGGGGAGGTTTAGATTGGACGTGAGGAAAAATGTCTTGACTGAAAGAGTGGTGAAACATTGGAAGAGGCTGCCCAGGGAAGTGGTTGAGTCCCGATCCCTGGAGGTATTTAAAAGACAAGTAGATGAGGCACTTAGGGACATGGTTTAGTGGGTGGTGGTGCTGGGTTGATGGTTGGACTCGATGATCTTAGAGGTCTTTTCCAACCTCAATGATTCTATGATTCTATGACTCCTGTTGGCTGACATTGGGCCTGTATTTTTCCTTTAGGGTTTACAGAAAACATCTTCCTCAATCACTACATTCATTAACGGTTGGACTTGATGATCTTAAAGGTCTTTTCCAACCTAAATGATTCTATGATTCTATGATTCTATTATTACAGTGTCTATTCATACTCTATTGCAATGTCTCTCCTCTTTGGTTGTGCAGAAACAGACATTTCCTACCAAGGACTCATCTAGTCCAACACGCTTTTCCTGCCATTAGCCAGGATCAGATACTTGGAGAAGTTCCAGGCATTAGAGGGAAGCTTTATGAGATAAGATACCCAAAAGTGATTTTTTTTTTCCCTACAGAAAATGTTTTTCAAAGGTTGCTTTACCTCTTGAATAGAGAACTTCTACAGACTTCTCATCTTTTGCTTTTAATATACTTTCTGTGGTTGGTGTTGTAAATATTGTTCAAGAAATATTGGGCTTTTCTCTTTTTTTTTTCCTTTTTAATTTAGCATCAATTATATCTTGTTGCATTGTGTCCCATAGGTTAATTAGCCGTTGTATAAATAAGTGTTTCTATTCATAATTTTTGAATTTGCTGCCAACCTATGCATATTGTTAGTCAAGCCATGAATATTTAGGTGTTTGTGACTTTTCTTCTTTCAAGCAATCTAATCATGTTAGTTGCTCTTCTCTGATCTCCATTCAATTCATTCCTTTTCCCTTACCTCCCTTTCCACTCAGGTACCAAGAGGCTGAGAAATGCATAAAGTATTCTAGATGCAGTCTTAACAGACCTGATAGACAGTGACTAATACTTTCATGAATGATTACTTGATGTTTTGGCATGATGCATTGACCTTGGATTATTTTTCCCCCTGAAATATCACATTTAGAGCTGGAGGAGAAATGTCAAATTTTCAGAAGTTAAATGTTTTCTTTTTAAGAACTGAGGCAAATAGTTAAAAAATAAAATAAGATTATGAAACAATAATCCCCCTACATTAGTTTGTCAGTTAAAATATTTCATTTTGACATTTTCCAAATGTTGCAATTTTAGCTTTCTAAATGACAAGCCAGCTATAATTAACTAACATTTTTACACAGAAAGCTAATCTTTTTTTGTGTGTGTAAAAGGTCAAAATAGGATATTTTAATAATTCTGAAAGATTTAGGAAGCAACAAGATGTTGAAAATCACTTCTTCCCAGGACATTCATAGAATCAACAACTTGGCACATCTAAAGAAAAAAATCAATTAGTGGAAATTTTCTGACCATCTTTAATCATACAGAAAATTCATTTTTAATTATTGCTCTTTGTTCTAACATTATTATTATTATCATCCATGTGTCATCTTCTTACAGAATATCTATTTTAGATTTTTTTCCAGTTAAACTTTGTGTTTTTCAAGGGTTTTTTTTCAAATTATTCTGTACTTTCTAGTCACATTTGTATTCTTTCTCACGGATGTTCACTACACTTTCAATTGCAAGTTTCATTAATATGCTGTTTACTCTCACTTTCAGATTGTTAATGAAGATGTTTAATAGGACAAGAGCTGATTCTGACCCTTGTGGCAGTATGTGACACTTCATTTCATCTTGAAACGTTGTTCATGGTTATTCTTTGCATTGCCTCAGTCAATTTTTATCCACAAGTCTTTATGTCTATTTTGATCTGAACTAAATGCGTAAGATTTCTTCAGATACTACATCAAATATTTTACTAAAAAAAAAAAAATCCCTTCCCACTGCAAACCGCCTATGTCTAGTTTGCTCTCTCTATCTCCTTCTACAGTTCTGTAAAAAATAGAATAGAATGAGCTTCAGCAATATATCCTGCTTGTTGATCATGGTTCCACTATTATTAATGTGCTGCATATGTAGGCAATGTAATTCCATGGACTTTGCATGACCCTAGAAACCAAGGGAAAGACACTGTTTAAAAAGTAATTGCCTAAAATTGATGTGGACAGAAGAGAATGGCACAAATCCAAAACCGCAGTGACAGACCTCCTTCTTCAGCAGCTGCTCAGTCACCCTAAAAAGGTGTCTACCTCTTTGACAGACATTGTCTGGAGCCCCTCTTCTGAAATAGGTACAGATCCAGAACTTCTGGTTTGAATGATTTGTGTGTATTCTTGTTAGACCTTGACTAGAATTAAAGTAAGGCTAAGAGTTAGACAGTTAACAGGGGAACATAACTCCTCTGAAAGGCTCAGCTTGGCAGCGGCTCTTAGTACAATCCTAGTACATACAGACCAGGACAACCCCTCTGGGGAGAAAGTATTGCTAGCTTTTTTATTATATATTATTTTTAAGTTGAAGGATGTAATCAAAAGGTTGTAAAGAACTTGTATTGTAAAAGAATTAATGTACTTGTGTAGGAATTAGGAAATCTGAACTCAGTGCTGTCTTTGTCTAGACTTCTAATTCCTAAAGGTGACTTTTTCAAGGAATATACAGCAAAGCATTCTTTAGAAGAAGGATGACTTAGTCACAAGAAATGGCTGGAGTCCAGAACACTTCTCTGTCATCTGAGGGCCCTGACCACTAGCTGTATTCTTTTGTTCTCCTTCCTTCACAGTCGACAATGTTTCACATTAGCCTATAGCTTCATAGTTAGGGGATCTTTGTAGGAAGTGGTAGCTCGATATCTGTCAGGTACAAGGACAAATTTAGCAGAGGTCTCACTTTTTTAGTGTAAAACCAGCCTTGATTGTTACTATGATATAAAGAGGGGAACATAAGCAATCTTTTAATAGAAGAGATGAATTGACTCAGTCCTGATGAATGTTAGGAATTACCTTCAGAAAGGGGCCAATGGTTATGAATCTCAAGTAGATGAAATATACTATACAAAAGAAATATATTTGAATTGCATGCTTTACCACAGATTTAACCTTAAGGTTGTTTATTTTGTTTTGTTTTGTTTTGTTTTGTTTTGTTTTGTTTGCAGAACTGGCGAAACACCTGCCTTTACATAATTCTTCAGAATTTATCTGTCAGATCCTCATCTGTTGGAAGCCAGCCATGGCTAATTTGGTCCCACTTGGCAAAGAGTTTGAATCTGTAAACAAACTTATTGAGACCAACAAAACATCACAAAGGATCAGACTTTTTTTTTTGATTGATGATTTTGAACCTTTGATAACAATTCAGAAAATTGTGAGTCAGGAAGCAAGACTGACTCACGTTAAATCAGTTCAGTGTCCTTTTCAGCAAGAAGGGAACCAAGTAATTTCTGCTTATAAATCTGATTCAAGATTTCCTTTCATTTAATTTTGTTCAGTTTGTTGTGGGGTCTTTTTATTTTTCTTATTTTAGTGTATTGGGTTTACATGGCAAAGTTTTGGTAGCACGGGGGGGGGGGGGGGGGGGCTGTAGCCGTGGCTTCTGTGAAAAGACACCAGGAGCTGCCCCGGTGTTGGACACAGACAGTTCCAGCCAGCTCTAAGGACCCGCTGCTGGCCAAAGCTGGGCCCATCAGTGATGTTGGTGGCACCTCTGTGATAACATATTTAAGAAAGGGTAAAATATGCTGGGCAACAGCAGCTGGGAGAGAGGAGTGAAAATATGAGAGACAACTATGCAGACACCAAGGTCAGTGAAGAAAGAGGGGAGGAGGTGCTCCAGGTGCCGGAACAGAGATTCCCCTGCAGCCTGTGGTGAAGACCATGGTGAGGCAGGCTGCCCCTCTGCAGCCCATGGAGGTTAATGGAGGAGCAGATATCCATCTGCAGCTTGTGCCTTGTGCCACCCGCCAGAGCAGGTGGATGCACCCGGAGGAGGCTTGACCCCGTGGAGAGCCCATGCTGGAGCAGGCTTCTGGAGGGATCTGTGACCCTGTGGGGGACTCATGCTGGAGCAGTCTGTTCCTGAAGGACTGCACCATGTGAAAGGGCCCATGCTGGAGCAGTTCTTGAAGAACTGCTGCCCATGGGAGATACCCACGTTGGAAAAGTTCATGAAAGACTGTCTCGTGGATGGGGCCCCACGCTGGAGCAGAGGAAGAGTGTGAGGAGGAAGGAGCCGCAGAGACAACATGTTGTGGACTGACCACAACCCCCATACCCTATCCTCTTGTGCCACTCAGGGGGAGGAGGTAGAGAAGTTGTGAGTGAAGTTGAGCCTGGGAAGAAGGGAGGGATGGAGGGGAAGATATTTTTAGATTTGTTCATATTTCTTATTATCCTACTCTGTTTGATTGGCAATAAATTAAATTAATTTCCCCAAGTTGAGTCTATTTAGTGCATGACGCTAACTGGTAAGTGACCTCCCTGTCCTTATCTCGACCCACAAGCTTTTTGTTGTATTTTCTCCCTCTGTCCTGTTGAGGAGGAGGAGTGATAGAGCGGCTTGGTGGGCACCTTGCGGCTAGCCAAGGCCAACCCACCATATTTAGAAATCAGATCTTTATTTCTTTACTACAACAAAAAAATTAAAGAAAAAAAACCAACCACAAATTCTTCATAATTTTCTCAAACTTAAAATTATCCTGGAAGCTTCTGCTATTAGATAATTGGAATTACTAATTAGTAAAATTTATTAGTAACTCTTCTCTCACACTGGTCACCACAAGCTACTCAGAACTAAGGTGAAAGAAATTCTGAAATAATTATGGCATTTGTTAGAGCTCAGTGAAGTTCCTTATAACATCAGATATGTGGTGACTGGTTGGTAGTTCTGTGGAAACTTTACATTCTTTTCAAATCTATAGTTGTGGGATTTTTTTTTTTAAATACATATGAGTAATGACTGGATATTCTTACTACCTTTATAAATATAGACCATTTCTGGATACTTACAGGGCATTTTCTTTCACAGTAACCTGTAGAAAACTTTTGAAGAGATTTACTGTGGACTCTATGAACAGTATTCTTTTGAGATATTGGCATTTGTTACTTTTCATAGAATCATAGAATAGTTTGGGTTGGAAGGGACCTCTAAGGGTTATCTAGTCCAACACCCCTGCCGTGGGCAGGGACATCTTCAACTAGACCAGGTTGCTCAGAGCCCCATCCAACCTGACCTTGAAGGTTTCCAGGGATGGGGCATCCACCACCTCTCTGGGCAACCTCCTCCAGTGTTTCACCACCCTCAGCGTAAAAAATGTCTTCCTTCTATCTAGTCTCAATCTACCCCCCTTTAGTTTAAAGCCATTCTCCCTTGTCCTGTCGCAACAGGCCCTGCTCAAAAGTTTGCCGCCATCTTTGTTATAAGCCCCCTTTAAGTACTGATAGGCTGCAATAAGGTCTCCTCAAAGCCTTCTCTTCTCTAGGCTGAACAACCCCAACTCCTTCAGCATTTCTTCATAGGAGAGGTGTTCCATCCCCCGATCATTTTCGTGGCCCTCTTCTGGACCCACTCCAACAGGTCCGTGTCTTTCTTATGCTGAGGGCTCCAGAGGTGGACGCAGTACTCCAGGTGGTGTCTCACCAGAGCAGAGGAGAGGGGCAGAATCACCTCCCTCGACCTGCTGGCCATGCTTTTTTTGATGCAGCCCAGGATACTTTTCAATTTCAGTGATTCCTTGTAGTAGACCATCTTTGTGTAGGGACACTGTGTGAGATGGCCTTAGTTCCCTGTAGCTTAATTCTCATTGTAGGACTGGCATAAATAGGGCTGTTCTGAGTGAACAAGTATAGCTAAATATGTGAATATATAATTTTCAGGATCAGGGCACTAATAAGTTTATTATATTGGTATTGGTATATTGGCAGTTTATTTTTAAAAGTAGCCAAAGGAATGAAAAAAACCCACAAAATAAAGTACCACTTAGTGCATCAGAAGCTCTCAGCTACCCTGAATAAATATGCTAGAATGCATCTGGTAATATTGGCATGATATGATCCTAACTTGGAAGTAGGACACTGTTGAAAATTTTTCCTTTAAAATGATTCTTGAACCTTCTTTTCACTGTCTACACAGAGAAAAAGAAAAAAAGTGGAGAGTAGACAGACTGTAAGGCAGAATATTGTAATTAATACTTAATTGTATATTAGAGAAACAAAAAATTAGACTGATATTTCCCAACCTTTCATTTTTATATGCTACTTATCTCACTGTTTTATCAGCTTTTTGAAGAAAATTTTGTGCAAAATGTAGGAAAAGTTGTTGAATT
This sequence comes from Aptenodytes patagonicus, assembly GCF_965638725.1. Classification (NCBI taxonomy): domain Eukaryota; kingdom Metazoa; phylum Chordata; class Aves; order Sphenisciformes; family Spheniscidae; genus Aptenodytes; species Aptenodytes patagonicus. The sequence continues at coordinate 33,435,155 of NC_134951.1, read as the reverse complement.
TTCCTTTCCTTGGTGTAGCCAACCTTTATGAACACCCGAAAATGCCTTATAATAAGACATTTAGAAGAATATTGAACTGCACAACAAAGACTTTTTTCTAGAAAACACGATGTGTGCTTGAGTTATACTCAATTATTTACAGATGACAGGATAATGACATGAACTGATAAGAAAAAAATTCTGAACAAAGATCAAGAACCATTTCTTCATGCAGAGAGTCATAACTGTGTTAGTGTTACGTAATGGTTTTCAATCTAGTTGGGCTGGAAAAATAGAAAGGGAAGCCATTGAATAATCCATTAGAATGCTCCCTGTGGAGTAATAGAATTTAAAGAGGGAAAGGACCAATACTTCTGCACCTTCTTGGTGGGAAGATTTAATGTAAATGTCTAATTTACTACATCTGTCTGCAGTTTTGACCAACAATTCTTTGGTTCAACTACCCATCTTCAGTGAGAAAAATTATAATAAAATTTAGTAATCCCTACAAAAAAATTTTATATAAGTGAAAACAAGAGATGCTTCAAACACATCAAGGACATTGCAAAAATTTAGTGCATGTCACACTGTAAGTGCTGTATGAATATCATATTGGTGTTAAGAGATCTGGTAACTCTCTAAAAGACAAGAATTGCCTAAACCCAGCATTTTAATTGAGAGTGCATCTAAATTATTGATTTTTTCCTCATCCAGGAATAGACTTCTGAGGAAAAAATGCATTTTATTTTTTCTTTTGTTTTCTTTTTTTCTGTGATACTCGTTACTTTGTTGTATCTTTCCAGTGTAAGATCTTCAGGACACAGGCTCTTCATATATGCAGTGTTGTGTAAACTGCTGTGTTATAAATCAGATGCTCAACGGAAGTAAATCAGTACTGTGTCATTAATGTTCAGCTTTGGATTGCCAATTAACTGAAGGTAATTAACATGTTTAAATACTAGTCTGAATCTTCTTTTGGATGAGAAATATTTATAGTTTATTCTACTGATGAACCACACTGTTTATTTGAATTTAGTTCTTCTTTGAGTTAGGAATTCATGAACACCCTGAAGAAATACATCTGTTGTGCCTAACCCTGTATAATAGTTTGAAAGAAACCTTTTCTTCTTCTTTCCTACAGAAGTCATGGATCCACAGTCTTCATAATGCTTATGGCAGCCAAATACAAGGACTTCTTGTCTGCCCAAATGTTTTTTTTGTATTACAATAGCAGAGATGTATGCATAGACAAACGATACTATGAAATCAAATTAGCCACAATCAATGCAAAATCTGGTGTGAATGTAGTAATACAGAGGTAAAAGTACTTAATAACTGATCATATATTATCTTCCCACATGAGAATGAACTATATAATTATTACCACAATGAGAAGGTTATGTTGTTTTAACTGTAATGTTACAGACTAAAGGGTAATTTTTTTTGTTTAGTCAGAGCTTCCAGGCAGCATTGCAAAATCTATGTTACAAACCCTGTGCAAGCTAACTCTGATTCTCAGTTAAGATTCAGAACTGCTAAGTCCTGGACAAGTCAGGTGCAGTTCAGTTCAGATTCAGAATACACATAGCACCAAAATTGTAACACCAAAATCTATGCTGTACTCAGAAGTGACTGTCATGGATGTTCATAGACACTTTGTTTTCATGCTTACAAAAAAGCAGTTATTAAATTGCTGCCTTAAACTTCTGAATAGTTCAAAGTCAATGATTGAGATTTGAGGCACTACCATGTTTTCTGTTAGTTCATTTTGCCTTCCTGCCTCTAAAATAAGAGTATTAGTGAGATGATGCCTACTTTGTCTTTCATTCCTGGTTCCTGTTACCAGTTCCTATGTCAGCCACCAATTGTATAAACCATCCACTCATGACTATTGGATGTACTCAAATTACTATTAAAACATTCAGAGTATATAGTCTGAATTAGTAAGATTGATCTATTTAAACCTATTTAAAGGATTTATCCAAACAGCTGTAATGTAAATTGTTACGAAATGTCTAAATAGCCTTACTACATTAAGAATCTTTTATTGTTGCTGTTGTTATCTTAAACATAATCTCTGGTGATCAACAGATGCTATTGTACGTACTATAAATTATCTTTGGACAAAGCCTGAACTTTCTACATAGTTTTCTGAAAACAGTATGGTCTGAACGTTTGTTGAGTTACAATGAATAAATAGGTTATATATGCTCAACTGTGATTGGAATTTTGATTTTATATTACAGATACAGCTGAATTCATGTTCCTTTCCTGTTTCTCAATGCTTTGGAGTAGATTTTTAAGACTTTGTCATGTAATATGTGATATTCATGTGAAAGCACTTCAAACGATTCTTTAGAATTTCCACTGGCCTCATGCTCACTACTATTTTTCTGATCATTTACAGCTGTGCATCACTATAGTCCAAAAATGATGTGCTCTAAACTCTGATGCAACAGTTGCAGCCTATAATTACTCCTTTAGTGTAGTCCCACACTGCTTTGCTCTTCAGTAACTGATTAGACACTATTTCCAATATCCACCAGCATTCACCTAACTGTTAGGTGTTATTGATTTAGGACTTGTTTGTTTTTGTCCGTGAACAATAAATTCATTTGTCACATGTTAATAGAATTAAAAATATCATTTAAGAAAATGATAGATTTCCTTTCATAATATAAAAGTTAGGATAAAGTTTGGCTTTAATTGTGATCATATGAAAAACATAGTAGACTGATTAAGAGATTGACAGCCTCAGCAAAGAATAAAAAAGTAGTGGTTTTATCTTGGGAGAACTGATATTATCATTATGATATTTGATTAACACCAAATTTTGTTTTACCCAAAGTGGCAGTTCTAAATATAAGTTTTTGTCAGCTAGTCACACTTTCTTCCAGCTCAAGTATAAGTGGTTACTAAAGCCGCTTAGTCTCCCAAATTAATTTTATTATTCATACATGAATAAAAGAATCTAAATCATCAAAGCAAAACAAGTCTGACATTCTTTAAAGTCTGTGGAGAAGTGCTCATGGCATTCTCCAGGTCTAGAAGGAAAATCACCCTGTTTCAAATTGGAGACGTCCTTTGAATTTCTGGTAATCTTTCACCACCTTTTTACCAGGACCTACATATTAGTTTTTAATACAGCAAGGCTAGTTGCTTCTCTGTGTTCTCGAAGTGTACACTTTATTGGTCTCTTATTTAACTGGGGTCACAATGGGTCAATGAAATGCTGAAGCATATGGAAATTAATTCAGACAAAATGTTTCTGCATATCTAGGGGGCAGTCTTAATTATATTTACCATCAGATTAGAGGATATTTCTAAGCATTTCAATGTGCAAAACCATCTTTTTTTTTTCCTCCCTTAGAGTGTATATTTTTTATATTTATTCAATATTTCTGATTTTTTTTAGTTGACTACACCTAGATTGTTTATGTCTGCATTAATCTATTTCATATTGTAAATATTTGTACTTAGAATATGAGTTTTGGAGTGTTAAATATTTGTTGTAATAAAGCATTTGAAAGAACATTTGGATTGAATTTATATGTCATTTATCTGTATTTATGTAAGCCACTAAATTTCTCAAGGGTCTATGCTTTGTTAAAATTTCATTTTCCAATGTTTATGTTGGAATTAATAATTGGAATCCAATATCAAAGATAAATGTGTCCTGGGAAAGACTTCAGGACATAAAATCCAGAACAAAGAAAAATGTTTCCATTTGCTATATCCTTATTCACAGCTAACACTATTTATTTCATGGTAAGATTCCATATTGTTTCAGGTCTCTGCATTAGTGAGTGATGATATGCTTTGCATGTTCGTACATCAAGGGATCTTTATCACCAAGCCTTCAGCAGATGTGTTCCAATTTTTAGCATGAGAGGTATTTTCTCACAACTACAAAGTAAAAAAGAAAGAATGGGATGCATTGGCCTGGAATAAATCACATCCATCATTCACGGCCACCCTAAAAACTGCTGTTCAATATAAGAAAGGTAATTTTTGATTATTCCATTGACTCCATCAGTTGGCAAGTCATGGTAGACAGGCACAAAACAAACCATGTGGTAAATGTAACAGTGAATTTCAGACAATGATTAGATTTCGTAACTAGATTCTGTAACATTTAGACTGCACTCTGGGTTTCAAATACCAGATATAATAAGAGGCTTATAGAACTAAACATTGCAACCTGCTTAATCAAATATAAAACACAATATTAGAAATCTAATTCCTAGAAATAGGCAAAATAAAAACCTGCAATCCTATGGAGTTATAAATTTTGTTGAATTAAAATTTATGTTGAACTTAATTGTTTGTAGATTATTTTGAATCATTTTTTGCAGCTTTTATACAGAGCTAACTTATACATGAGGAACCATGCAATCAAGGTGTTTCTTACTGTGAAAAGCTACCTCATTTGTTTAAGTTATGAGAAAGCATCTGTTAGCACAGTCACAATCTTCATTTTTCAAGTTTAGCAGAAAAATTCACTAAATCCTTTGGGGGAACTACTTTATTCATTCCATCCATAGAAATTTTGCTCCAATTTAGCATTGTGAATTATTTTCCTACCTGTTACTATTGATTACCAATAACTATTGTATAAGGTGCAGAATCTGAGAATATGGAAGGTGAGCATGTGGTCTATCAATGTTCTTTTTCTTTCTTCATTAGACAAAAGGAAGTGAATGTACAAGGTAATAATACAAAACCATAGTACATGGTATTAATATAAGAGAGGTAGTGAGAGTGAGCATTAAGATGAGGAGCTAGGATATGATGATGAGGTAAGGCGCTCTATACTGGCCCTTGAACTAGGAGAGGCTACAAGAGACAATGAAATTAATTGTTTATGCTCAGATGGAGTACATATTACCAAATAGTGTATTTAAGTAGAAACTGTTGCCTGTAGAAATACTGTCTATTTCTTTTTTTTTTTTTTTTTTTAAGAGGTTGGACTGTGAATACTGAAAAAAACTGAAGTTTAAAGAGGAAAAAAAAATGTATTATGTCTAAATCACTTGAATCTCCTTTCTCATGCCATTCCTGGGAAACTGTATAGTAGCTTTAACATCTTTGCTACATCCATCACAAGCAGAGCTTGGCAAGTCACTGAAATCAGCTTTTTCAGTGTATATTTCTCACCATCTCACCACAGACAGAAGCAATGTAGTGGGTTTCATTTCACTTAATTGTGTTCATCTCACATTTAGACATCTTCATCTGAGCTGATCTACAAAGGAACTCTGTCTTCAATAGAGAAAAATAGGCACTTGTAGCATTTGACTTATCTCACCTATTTTAAGATGAGATGAGGTAAACCTTAAAAGTCTCTCCACTGACTATAAAAGGAGTCAAGAGTAACTAATTCAACTTTTGTCATCTGCAATATAGACATCTGTATTTCATCAGTTGATCCCTAGCCTTAGAACCTGGTTTTGCAGCAATGGGCAGCTCTCACTGCATCTGAAATTAAAGAGATTTATGTTTTGAATAAGTGAAATTCTACAAAACTTGACATCCTTTTAAGAAAACAGATCTTAGAAATCTCAAAATTTTCATAAGCTTCAGTCATTGATATCTCTGTGCCTCAGCTCCCCAGATATTAAACAGGAATAATACCCTCTCACTTCATAGGAGTTCTGTGAAAGTAAATTAATTGCTATTTGTGAAGCATTAGATGTTATAATGATCACTGCCATCAAAAAAAAAAAAAAAAAGAGAAAATTATTAATTCATGCATTAAGCATCATTTGAATAGTGGCCTAAGGCTACACAGTGAATAATGACGAGAAAACAAAATATTGAATAGCTACTTATTTACTGAATACTATTAATCATGTGTGCTGAATGATGCAAGGGTCTCATGGACAAAACAGTACATGAGCATCTAATTAAAAACTGTATTATACTGCTTATGCACAAGAGCACAAATTAAGATTCCACAGATTACTTCTAGCCTATTCTAACTTTTGAGCACTTGGCTTTGCAACTATAATGGTCTTTTACTGTAGTTTCTAACATATATCATTGAGCTTGAAAGTGAAAGGCACTTTCACAATTTATTAATATTTTTGATGTTGTTTTCACATGCCTGTAAATAAAGTTATACCCACCTATCCAGAGAGTACATCTGAAGCACAGTAAAAAAAGAGTAACATTAAGTACTATATATGGTTGAATTACCTTGTGACTGTAAAGGTAAATAAGCTTAGGATCTATTTGCATGGATTAACTTGCAAATTCAGGGACTCAGCCTACACAGATAAAACTGCAAAAAAATCATGGAATACTTGTCCATGTGATAAATAACATAAGCAATAGGTGAAAATACATGGTCTTATTTGTCTAATTTGGGGGGGGAGGAGGGCAAAACCAAACCCAGGATATAATTAAAAGCAATCAGTTGTTGTATGATGTTTGCCACCTGGTTCTACTTACCGTATTCCAAATATTTCAGTAGAATTTACTAAACTGCCAGTTAAATAGATCTTGGGAGACAAAATGTATCTACCAGAAAATAATTCTGAACAACAAATTATTTTCACTCTTGACCTTGTACAGAATTGATTCTATTCCTCAAATTATAGGAATTATAAGGTCCCTGTGCTCTAGTACATTATGTACCTCTTTCCGGTATATCTGGGGCATATCCTTGCTATAAAACAACAGTACTCATATCCAAATAATAATTTCAAAGCAGTCTTGATTCTTATTATTATGAGAGATTATTTAACTGTCAAAAGGACTCCCCCTCATATTATCTTTGGTGTTTGCTTTGTCTTGCATAAATAGAAACAGTGCAATAGTAAAATAGGCTTTTATTTTTTTTTATATTTCAAGAAACTACTTTACCTCTGAGTAGATTGATCAGTACTCAGAATACACTGTTGTATTTTCTCAATGGAAAGCTGTTTAATCACTACGAAAGAAGTTCCCATGGTTTTTTTCTGTCTTTTATGTAGTTGCTGCCAACTGTTACTAAAGGGCACTGTTCAAATGAAATTATGCTAGACATCATGTTGTATATCTATTACACCATTTTGTTTGAAAAATACAAATGTGTGTTGACTGTGTGGCACAGTGTGGTCTTTTACATTTTGACAAAAGTTTGTGTCAGAAAAGAATTACAGTATCTGTAAATGTTTGAAAACATTTCTGATATCAAAATGCAAATGTTTCCTTCAATGTACCTACTAGACTTCTCTCTAACCCTTCTCTTCCTTTTATTTTAAAGCAAATGAAAATTAAAATACAATAACAAAATGAGTCAATGTCAGTCTATGAAATCAATAAGGTTGCTATTGTCTTCGACAATCTTCATCTTCCCCAAAACGTTACTGAGCAAATGAAACTTAAGCAGAATAAGCAGAAAGCAGCAATTTCAAGCAGGACTTTTTAATTCTTCTTGTCATGTAAGTCCAGTGGCTTTCATCATAATATTTCATCTGTAATTTCCATACTTTCTTCTTTGACACCTTTATAATATGTACTTTTCTTCCCAAACTGTAGATCAAATTTAATATAGAAAATATTACATTGAAGGAAGAATATTTTTTACTCTGCTTTAACAATTTGAATAATTCTACCAGTTTTGAAAGAGCTGGGGGGGGGAGGGAAGGGAAGAAGAGCAATAATCAGTGGTTAACAAAATTAAAATAATACTTTTAAAAGTATTTTTGTTATGAATAAATTATAGGTAAAAAAATAAAAAAAAACTACATATAATAAATAATACCCAGTATAAGTTCAAAATGGCTGTAAGAAGCTTAAGGGTTTCTTGTTATAACTACAAGGTGTTTAACACAAAAAGCAAAAAGAATTCAGACAGCAAAAGTCGCGCTTGACTTGCAGCTGAATGTACTGCCCAGTGTTTTCAGAGTTGTGGTCTTTCCTCTGTCAGCTCCTATGAATCTTGTATTCACATAATGGCTCAGCTTAGGCAGCAAAAAGATGTGATGATTTTCCTTGAAAAGAAGAGCTATGCATTCAAATCCCTGAATATTAAGAATAACTGAATCTCAGTTTTCTTCTTTCCTTTGAGAATCCACTTGCCATTTAGCTCTTACACAGAAAGTAGATCCTGCAACTTTTTCCTTTAGTGCCTAATTAGAAGCTAGAGATATATGTTCAAATTCAGGTGAAAGTCAGATTTGTGGGAACATTTCCCCTTCTGCTTCATATTCTGCCTAAAGTGAGTCCCATGCTTAGGTATCTTTCCCTTTTCAGTTGAGAATAAAGATTATGAATTCCATCCTTCCAGAGAAAAGCATAACTTTTAGACATTTCGGTGCTGAGCATCACAATGTTCATGTATATTTTTGGACCTTTACCATCGCACTTTACATCAAAAGACATTTAGAGGTAGTTAAGTAATGTGCTTCCAAAAGCATTGATGCCATCCTCAGTAAACATGCAGATTTACTCCAGGTATGACTTTCCTTTTTCTAGGAAGTTAATTCCATACTCCTCTAACCATTTTTCCATTATTGCAAAAAAGGTACTTTCACCTGTGGGAATCAGCTCAAGTTTTCAAATTACTTTAATGGCAGTGAACAAGGCTGCATCTATCAGACAGCATTAACCAAAAAAGACTTTTTGATTCCTCATGGCCGTAAGCATACCAAATATTCTATTATTTTTTTAAGGGAAACCTGTTCATTCTTTAGGTTAAGGTTTTCTTTTAACATTTAAGGTAGCATTTTCAAAATAGAACATTTTTTACATTCTCAAAACTATCTCTGGGATGTGAACACCCGCAATAAACTCAGTATTTACAGATACTTTCAAATCTCAGCTGAGGTTTTTATTCTAGGATTTAGGTGTTAAAACTAGGCATTGAAGGTAAAAGTCTGTCCTTGCTGTCTCTGAGAATTCTGTTTAACTAAATGCAGGCCAGATGAGATTGTCATTTTTAAGGTGAATATTTAGTGGAGTAATTCCTCATTTTTTTTTCCGCAGGATAATTACTCATGGTGGTGCCTCACAAAGCTATCACATGACCTGGATGAGAGCTGTATAAAAGGTGCAAAAGGGTATCACTGGTACGACTGGTACAAAAATACCAATTACAGGAGAGGCAAGACCAGCAGTGGAACGAGCACTGTGTCACTTCACATCCTTGCAGAGAGATGACTTTTAACACCCAAGGTACGTCGTGTCATTGAGCATGTCATCAAGAGTCATAACAATGTCATATATTTAACTGACAAACCTTCAACTCCTTACTGAGCATTTAAGGAGGGTGAATTCAACTATGTCAGCAGGGAAAGTGGCTGTCATTTGACAAACTGACTTTCTTACCTGAAAAAGACATATGAAATGTATCAAAACGAATATTTGCTACAGATAGCTTATAGCTCTCTCAGACAGGTATAAAATGTGACCGTATTATGCTGCAGCCTTCCTTCTTTTTATGTCTCCACCCCTCAGAGCAGGGGTCACCTATCTTTCCCAGATGGTACACCAACCTGTATTTTTCTTTCCTCAATTAGAATTTAAACACACTAGTAACAAGTCAATAGGAGCTTGCAGAGGCTGACTCTGAGTCAAAATACTCCTGATCTGACGATACGTAAGTATTTTGTCTGTGTGTGAGGCAAGATCTCCTGGATCCCAATAATGTAGGTATTCAGGCAGATACTGTGTTTCAGGGATGTTTCTCTCATCTGTCATCCCCATCCCATCCGGCTGCTACTCACTCAACTTCAGCAAATGAGGGTAATGTCTTTGAGACTATGCTATCTGTGTATTTTAACTGTAAAATAAGAAACATTTTCAAAGTAAGAGCTCTATGGCATGGATGTCTCAAGTTTAAGTAATTGATAATGTTGTTGAATAATTTTCTACAATATGTGAAATACCTCCTTCCATAGACCAATCACTTCTACCTTAAGATATACAGAGTGAGCCAGAAAAGCTCTCATAGTTTAAAGAGACTTTTTTTCTGCATACCAGAAGTACTATGAAAAATGGTTTTGTAAAAAACCCCACTGTTATATACATATTTCTACATATATCTTATGTACGTATTTCTATGTATATCTTTGTATTTAATTTTCTAACAGTGAACCCAAAGGATACAATCTCAAATAAAATATTTTACCTCTTTTATCCCCATATTTCAATCAATTTGAAATATAATTCTGATTTTTTGCTTACAAACTGAGTAATATTACTCTATAAAGCACAATAACAAGCATGGACTACACGCAACACTGCTAATGCAATCACTTGAAAAAGAACAGAGGTGAAGAATGGTTTGTGTCAGTACATCTATGAGACACCTAAGGAAGAGGAAAACCTAAATAGAACCCCTTGCTGAAATGGTTTCAGACAATATTATTACTTGGCTTTTGATTTACAGCAAGATTTTTTTCCTCGTTAGGGCCTGGTAAGGTCTATAAGTGCACCCTCAAACCTTTCAGGTCCCTGAGCTGTTGTCAGAGTCTGCGGGAAGGAAGCATTACCCCAGGGCAGAGGAAAACTGATTTAGAGACTACTTAAACTAACTGGATTTGAGACCAGATGGGTATATCTAAGGGTGCTGAGAGAGGTGGCCATTGTCATTGCAAGGCCCCTGTCTATCCTTTCTGAAGGGTCATAGTAACTGGGGAGGTTCCTCAAGACTCAAAAAAGGAAAATATCACTCCCATCTTCAAGAATGGCAATAAGAAGGATTAGGGGAATTACAGGAGTAACCTCAGTCTCTGGGAAGATTAATCCCAGAAAAATCCTCCTGTAAGTCATTTCTGAGCCAATGAAGGACATGAAGGTGATTGGGAACAGCCAATATGGATTTACCTAGGCCAAGTCAAGTTTGAAGCTATGTGGTAGCTTCATACGACTGGCTCAGTGGACAAGGGGAGAGCAGTGGATACTCTTTACCCTGATTTAAGCAGGGCTTTCAGCATGGTCTCCCATAGTGTTCTTATATCCAGACTAGAGAGATGTGGACTGCAAGCTGGGTAGAAAATTGGCTGGACCACTGGGCTCAAAGCTTCCTTATCCAGTTGGTGGAGTGTTAGTAGTGACATCCTTCAGACTGTTAACTTCTGTCTTAATGGTCTGGAAGATAAGACCAAACATGCCATCAGTGAGTCTGCAGATGATACCAAGTTGGGGGAAGTAGCTGATACACTGGAGAGTATGGCTGGTATTCAAAGGGATCAAATGGGCCAGAAAAATGGGCAGAAAGAAACATAGTTCTACAAAAGCAAATGTAAAATTTTGCAGTTGGGACAGAATAATGCCACACAAGAGGAAAGCTTGGGGACCCACCAAATAGAAAGCAGCTTTGCAGGAAAGAAGCCAGATTCCAGGTGAACAAGTTCAATGGATGTCAGCAGAGCACCCTTGCAGAGGACTATGAGATCATGTATAAAAAGAGTTCTTCTTTAAATGAGGGGGGCAGGGAAAAACAGGTATTAAATGGAATGTTTAAAATAAATGCCACATTTCAGACCAGCAAAATAAAATAGGTAAGGCTCCCATTTCTTTGTCAGAAACTTACCTGGATTAATTCAATGAAATCAGTTTATAACTGCTTAACTTTTACATAAAAGCAAGGTAATATACAGCTCTATACTTTTTAAGTATTTAATTCAAAATAAATAAATAATAACATAACATAACATAACAAAATTACACATCTGGCTGTATATACAATGTCTTTGGGATTTTTCAGGAAAAGAATATGTTCCCCTAACTACATAATTTAAGAACGGAATCCACAGTAATTATGTTGGTCTTCAGTGGAATGACATTTTCAACTTTAAAGAAGAAACACTAACAGAGAATGATTTTTTGTAAATACAACTAACCAAAGAGACAATCCAAAGCAGGCAGTAATATACTGTTCTAGGATGCTACCACGTTGATATATAGGAATAAACTTAGAAACTTGGAGAAGTTCAGCCTGAAAATGTGTATCATAAGCTGGACTGGGGCTCATAGCTTCTGGATTAATGTCAAAATTTCTGTCTTGTGGGAAGAAGTGAACATTCTATCCACATCTGTGGATCCTAATAACATGATGATTTTCTTCATCACACATTTGCAAATAATTCATTTTTCAAATGAATTGTAAAAGAAGGGAGGTTACCACTAGATTATCCCCTCCAGCAGCAGAGGTGTGAGATTATTGTTAAAGGGAGTATGCTTCCAGCTTGGCAGAATATTTTGGAGACTGTTAGCTGTGGTTAGCTTATAAATCTAAATTTTTTTGAGAATTTGACTCACAGTTAGTATCAGTCCAATATGTTGAGGTATTGTTTAAAAGCTAATAGAACAGACAAGAGAATCATATAATACAACCATTCCGAAAACTATGAGGGCGTTATCTTCTTTCTTTCTTTCTTTCTTTCTTTCTTTCTTTCTTTCTTTCTTTCTTTCTTTCTTTCTTTCTTTCTTTCTTTCTTTCTTTCTTTCTTTCTTTCTTTCTTTCTTTCTTTCTTTCTTTCTTTCTTTCTTTCTTTCTTTCTTTCTTTTTCTTTCTTTTTCTTTCTTTCTTTCTTTCTTTCTTTCTTTCTTTCTTTCTTTCTTTCTTTCTTTCTTTCTTTCTTTCTTTCTTTCTTTCTTTCTTTTTCTTTCTTTTTCTTTCTTTCTTTCTTTCTTTCTTTCTTTCTTTCTTTCTTTCTTTCTTTCTTTCTTTTTCTTTCTTTCTCTCTCTCTTTCTCTCTTTCTCTTTCTCTCTCTCTTTCTTTTCTTTTCTTTTCTTTTCTTTTCTTTTCTTTTCTTTTCTTTTCTTTTCTTTTCTTTTCTTTTCTTTTCTTTTCTTTTCTTTTCTTTTCTTTTCTTTTCTTTTCTTTTCTTTTCTTTTCTTTTCTTTTCTCTTCTTTTCTTTTCTTTTCTTTTCTTTTCTTTTCTTTTCTTTTCTTTTCTTTTCTTTTCTTTTCTTTTCTTTTCTTTTCTTTCTCAGTGCAAAGTATCTAAGCTTCACTCTAATTTAGTGTGAGGTTAATTTAGTGGAAATGCTGAAACACCCTTTCCTAAGTAAGAATACATAGAAATCAGAAATGTTTAAGAATGTTGTGCCCCAGGAAGAACAAAGATGGAGGCAGAGATGAGTAAAGCATTTTAGTAACGTTCCACAGGGGTAAGAAAATGCTAAATCAGTAAGTTGAGATTCTTGTGCTAAGGAATGCTTTGTTGTTGAAAAGGCATGTTCAACATGCTATAAATTAATTATTGATCAATGTTAACATTATCCAGCAATATGATCAACTACAAAAATATGTGAATGGGAATTATGTGCATATACATGTACAAGTTTGGGGAATTAAAATATGTAGATGAGATATATGACTATCAATATGGCTGTCTTCTCACTTCTTAGCCTTGTGCTGCCTCTATCATCAGTCAGCTGGGTCAGTTAGCTTTTAGTGTAAATAAAGGCTACCTTAGTTTACATTTGCAATTTTGTTGTAAATTTACAGGTAAAATACCATAACAAAAGTGGAGGAGAAAAAGAAGGCTGTAGGAAATGTGATTCAGAAAATATTTCAAGGCCCAATTTCACATTATTGCAATATAGAGGCCATCAGCCTGAGCATTGCAATGACTTTAAATGCTGCACCTATTGTTTAATACAGCTTATACATAGCAGTGGTTATCTATTTCAGCAACTGGTGCAGTATTTCTCACCTTTTATCTTCCTTGAAAATCTGGATTGCTAGATACTGCATCACTAAAAAATAAAAAATAATAAAAAAATCTCAGCATATGAAATACGTTTACCATGCAGGATTGATGGATCTTTTATAATTTATTACAAAAAACTCCAGTAATAATGGCTAATTAACCAGTTTGTGCACATTAGGCCTGAAACCTGGTAAGGAAGTTAGGATAAATGCTCTATATGCCACATAACTGTGATTTCTTCACAGCCCCTTTTCATGAGGGGCTTTTTTCAAAAGCCATCATTTTAATTTCCTAAAACTTATATAACCTTTTTTTTTTGTTGTAAGGACTGACTCAGGGCACCCTTTCTAAAAGGGAGCAGTAAAATTACTGAAATAGTCCCTGATTTGTATTGCTGAGAGGACCATGATGATTTTTTTGAAAAGTGCCTTCACCCTGGGGAGTCCTGGGGAGTCTTCAGAACTTAAGTTTTGTTTTGTTTTTTTTTTCTCTTATCTCTTCATCTATTTTCTATAAGTGATCATTTCCTGAAAGGTGGTAGCTGAGTACAAAAGCAGTGTGGTTAACATCATAATGTTTTTATTTTTCTGCCTCAGGGGCACACAAATCTCTTAGTAACTTCATGGTTTTCATCTGAATTAGGATGGTCTGCCTGGCATAAACAAGTTCACACCAGATGTTGTTGCTTCATTAAAGATCTTCTTGCATGCATGAAGTTGTATAAGAAAGACAAACCTGAGGTCACAAACTGCATGTTTCCTAAATATTTTACAAGGATATTTCTAGCTGATTATCACTTTTAAAGTAGATGTGGACATTTGAAATATTTGAACTTTTTTAATACTTGCAGTATTTTTTGGTATTTTGTCTATAGAGCAAGCATTTCCTTTTCTAAGAAATGTTTATGATGCTTATTATCCCTGGATGACATTCCCAATTTTCTCATTGAAACATCTGTATTCAGGCAAAGAAGGTTCCTCTGAGAGCAAGACTTTGCAGGTGCTGTTAGAGGATTTCCTGGAGAAAGAAAATATACAGTCGGAGTGACAAAGAGCTACGAAAAAAGAGATACTGCAGGATAAATTCACAGATGGTGTTCCGTCCAAAAGAAAATGGATGGAAAATTTCCTCTTTTTACCACTTCACACTGCACTCTTGCTGAACTACTGATTCTAGTTATGTTTTAATTCTTATTACAAATACTTTCAAGGAAGAATATTTTTAATTCACATTTTAATATTTGTATAAGCAAACTTAAATATAAGCCCATAACAATGAAACTATAAAATATCCTGCCTACTAACCTGCTTTAGTTTCTGTAGTATGTGTATATGACAGTTGGATAGAGTGAACAAGAAATGTGCTGCAAGGCCACTGTTGTAAAAACTGTTAAGATTCATGGTAAATTTCAGCATACTTTGGAAGCTTGTTTTTAAATTATACACTGAGCAAAGTGTCATGCTATAATAAATTCCCACTGCCTGAGCTACCCAGAACAAAAAGACTATGGAAACTTGACTTTGTGGTAAACATGGAGCATTTAAACAAATGTATAATAAACCAGCGGTGAAGTGTTTGTTGCTTGACATGGATAGTATAGTCACTGTTTCTAAAAGAATCCATATGAATAGTGTATAAAGAACTAAATTTTCTCTTAGCAGTAAAAAGAAAGGCAAAACCTGGTCTGGCTGAGTTTTGGAAGATAAATTCAGATACCTAAAAAGGGAAAGCCAGCTACTATGGATCCAAGATAATTTACAGTTCTTCAACTCAAAAACAAGGATTGCAAGGATCTTATTGCAAACACCTTCTGGAAATAGTATCAGCTGAGACAGGTGGGTGATTGTCCCCCTATCATGCACCAGCCTCCAGGAAAATTGAACAATACAATGGACTGTTAAAGACTACACTGAGAGCCATGAGTGGTGGGACATTCAAACATTGGGACACACATTCAGCAAAGGCCACCTGGTTAGTCAACACTCGGGGATCTGCCAATCGAGCAGGCCCTGCCCAGTCAGAACTTTTACGTACTGTAGAAGGGGATAAAGTCCCTGTAGTGCACGTAAAAACTATGCTGGGGAAGACAGTCTGGGTTATTTCTGCCTCGGGCAGAGGCAAACCCATCCGTGGGATTGCTTTTGCTCAGGGACCTGGGTGCACTTGGTGGGTGATGCGGGAGGATGGGGAAGTCCGATGTGTACCTCAAGAGGATTTGATTTTGGGTGAGAATAGCCAATGAATTAAATTGTAGGATGCCAATTGCTATATAGTACTCTATATCATCACTTCTGTGGTGGCTATATGTCGTATCAACAGTATCACAGTAAGAATCACCTACAATAATGAAGAATGAACTTTGATGAAACCGAGCAAAGTGCAGCGAGGATAGAGCCGGACAAGAGCAGCTGTGGTGGGACCAAAACTGGCTTTAGCATGCAACAATGCAACACCACACACCATCTCTCCTGCCCTGAAGGACTGTTATGGGAGATGGAGCTGAAAGTCATGGACTAAATGAACTCAACAAACATTTTATAGGGATGGCCCAAAGACTAAGGGCATGATATCTGTGTGTATGTATCAAAAGACAGGAAAAGTGGTGGTGATTAATTGGAATGTCTTGGAAAGTGTGGGGACCTGGGCGTGACGGAGATGGTATAGAATAAGGGGTGGATACTGTCCTGGTTTTGGCTGGGATAGAGTTAATTTTCTTCCTAGTAGCTGGTACAGTGCTGTGTTTTCGATTTAGGATGAGAACAATATTGATCACACCCCCATGTTTTAGTTGTTGCTAAGCAGTGCTTCCACTAGTCAAGGACTTTTCAGCTTCCCATGCTCTACCGACTGAGAAGGCTGGAGGTGCACAAGGAGCTGGGAGGGGGCACAGCCAGGACAGCTGACCCAAACTGGCCAAAGGGATAGTCCATATCATGTGACGTCATGCTCAGCATATAAACTGGGGGGGAGTTAGCCAGGGAACTGGCTGGGCATCGGTCAGCAGGTGGTGAGCATTGTGCATCATGTATTTTGTATATTCTTTTATCATTACTATTATTATTATTTTCCCTTCCTTTTCTGTCCTATTAAACTGTCTTTACCTCAACCCACAAATTTTCTTTTTTTTTCCAATTCTCTTCCCTGTCCCACTGTGGCGGGCAGGGAGTGAGCGAACGACTGTGTGGTGTTTAGCTGCCTGCTGGGTTAAACCACAACCACCTATAGGTCTGAGGGCTGTTTTCAATTATAGGACATAGTTTTAGGTTCAGACTAAGTTTAGACTGCAGACTGGCAACAGGAGTTTACACTTCTAGTTTATGTAGTGGGAGCTTGAGACCATTGCAATACATATTGTAAAGCACATATATATTTGCAAATACTTTTCTACACAGAGTAATTTATACTGCTTAGTATTCTTATTGGTAACTTTCATGATCCAATAATCATTGACTAGCTCTAGAAGGCCACATCAGATTTGAGAACGATTGGCTCAGTAAATTGAAGTATTTCATATATCTGTCTCATGCTCCATGGAAAGAAGCAGTTTCCAAGGCTCATGACCTTACATTTTTTCCTTTGAACCAGGTGCAATTAAAACTTGAAAGTTTCATTTTCTGCAGTTTCTTCCAGCTTAAAGATTTAACTTTGATCAGAATTCTTTTTAGTCTCCTAGGAAGGGAAGCAGAGCACTTTCACATCTTCTTAAGTGCTGCTTATGAGAGAAAATATTTTTAGTTCTGGAAACAAAATATACTCTTTTAATGGAAGAAGTACATATCTTTAAAGTCACAAACTGTCACTCACTGAGGGAAGGAATACTGGTTTCACATATTCAAAATCACTCACATAGACATGAAAAATGAACCTTCTAGATGACTGGCAGATTGCCTTTAAACAGAAGAGAATTAAGGAGAGATGTGTTCTTTACATGTATTGTTTAGTTTGTTTCTTGAAAAACTTCATAAGTGACTATAAAAAGCTTATGAAATACATTTGAACTCATATATTTTATTTCATTTCAAATTGACTTTTTATGAGGTTTTTTTACATGATAAGGAAATTATATTTGTCCAATTCATACCGCTTCCCTGCATTTTGAAGACAGTATAGTGAAAGTAGAATTGCATTCATAGTTGAATACACTGACTGTGCACCACTTCGAGACAGACATCTGTAGTTGTACCACCGTAATATATCCTAGTATAAATATTGCATAATGGATATGAAACTGTATTTGAGATCATTTAAGGAAAGAAAAGTAGAATAATGCACTCATGCATTTTCTTCCCATCTTCAAAGGTATAAAACACTGCATTGGCTGATAGCTTCTTGTCAAGAAATTTGCCTGGATTTAAAGACTCTCATTAATCTCTTATTTTATTGGAGCCGTATTAAAGAACATGATATTAGTAATGTGCAATATATTTCTTCGTTATTGTTATATAGTCACCCCTCTCCCATACAATGCATGCTGAACAACTATTGATCTTAAACTCTATATATCATCTCATACTTGACAATTTTCTTCCAAGAGGTGTCATTACTGATCCTGTTAGGTGAAAAAAGAATCAGCATAATACAGTTCATACTTGAAAATCGTTTGTGGTGAAATGCAGTTGTCACTTTGCTATTTCAATTATCCTTCACTGCTGAAAGATTAGAGAAGAAAAATCTATTGTATGTTCTCTGTTAGTCTGATGCACAAGAATATGCTACTGATTCAGGATCTGATCCAACTCCCTTTAAACTGGTTATACAGACAAACACTGATTTCAAAAGGAGTTGGATTGACCCAGTATTTGCAATGTGAAACTGTGGATATAATCATTCCAAGCTAAAGTAAATAGAAATCTTCACTGTTTAAATCTGATTTAACTTAAATATTTTTTTTCCCTAGCAATGTGAAGCACTATCACTGTTGCCAAAATTTTGTATTATTTTAACAGGAAAGGTTTAAGATAATATATTGTTACTAAGTATATATGGGGAAAAAAAACTAAAATAAAATAGTTAAATGAAATTAGCTAGGAATAGGGATGCCATACGATTTTAAGGAGACTCTTCTTACAGTTTCACTCAGCATCAAACTCGACATCTGTCAGAAGATTTCAAGCAAGCTACACCGGAACAGCTCATCAAATGGTTTTGGACCTTAGAAATATCAGGATCCTGCTAATGTCAAAATTATAGGATTAAGCCCTACGTATACGATGCAGTAGAATTATGAGTTATTTTGATTTTTTTTTCCTTTGCCATAAATTCTGATCTTTATTTTTGGATGGACTTCCAACCCTGTGTAGTTAATGGAGTTTTATTCATTAGAAACAATTTAGTCCCAAAATCCTTAACCTGATTTATAAAGAAATACTTAAGAAAGAACTAATCTAAGTAATGTGGTTTCATGACTTTTTATCAAATTTGTTCCTCCCATTTTCATACAGGTCACTAATAAAATACTGAGTCTTGACTCTACACATGGAAATTAATCTGAAGAAAAAAACACTGCAAATCCATCCCATTTATATTTTGCTATTAAACTTCGTGAGTTGTAAAAGAGTTACTAGATAATTTATTGTGGAGTGACTGAAAATGGAAGAGGCAATAAGCAGAATGAATTATTCATTTGTAAGTTTATGACAAAGCAGCTACATTTCAGCTGCTCTTCTGTACTGAGTTGATACTGACTTACTGACTTCATGTATTATCAGTACTGAATGCTGATATATGGAGATCAGTCATCTGAAAAATAATGTATCTATTATGATCAATGGGAATGTCATTGATTATTGTAAACAGAGGATACATTATGCTTAGTAGCAGTCCATTCAAGACACTAAATGTTCTGGTACTCTGCTGCACCTCATCATTAGAAGGCAGATTAGCTTAATAGAAAATATGTTAATCATTCCACTTTAACTCCTCCATCACTAAAGTAGTTTAAAGTGACCAAAAATCTGTATCATACTTGCTAGATAAATGGTAACAAAATATTGGAACCTTCATTTTTTTTTAGGGAATATATGCTAACATTCAGGCACATGTAAATAAATTAAAAAATATATACATACATATGTACATGGTAATACCTATTTTTCAGTTAACAGTTTATTTCTGAGTGTATGCTATTTCTTAAAAAACTAAATGTGGTATAATTGAGTAGCTAGCAAAAAGCAGCAGTCTTCAAATAGCTTAATAGCCACATGAATCCAGTAACACAGAGGATGACTGACCACATGCTCTTCCCTCCTGTGCCCTTCCACATTCTGTAAATAATATCATACAGTTGTTCATTCAAACAGTCTATCCAAACTAAAACAATAATCGAAGTTTGGTAAAGGTATGATTGTCTGTCTTGGGAATTTATAGAAATGCGCTGTCTGCCAGTATTAAACAGTACATTGCTCAGTTTCTCAAACCCAAATCCACAGAGCTTCTGAAATTAATCAGCCTGAAAGCCAAATGAATCCCTTGGTTTGATTCTTTCCATGTTGAAGATCCTTGATTTGATTCATGTCAGATTTTCATTTAATGGTTTGAAGGAATAAAAGAGGGAGATGCACCAGACAATGGACATCATTCATTGCTCTGACAAATTTAATTCCTGAAATAAATGAATAGCTTTTACATTGATCCTTGAAGCACCTGGCTGTATTTTGACTTTGTATTGTCCTCCTGATGTTTAACAATGAAATCTTTCTGTCTTTCTTATATGGCTTACATTTTAAAATACAAATAGGATTACTGATATTACACTGTACCCCTTGTTTATTTTTTTCTTCTTTTGGTATCTTCTGTTAGTTGCCTAATGACTGTTCTGGAAGTGTTTTATTTTGCATTTGTTAATCAAGCATTGGAATGCAGCACAAGTATCATAAACAAAAAATTAATTACTAAGTACATTTTATCTCCTTTCAAGAGTGTTTTTGTTATGTAAATCATGCAATTACATTTGCACTTTTTACAGACTGCTCAGCTATTGTGTAGCAATTCTTTGGTTGTTTAGTGATATAATTTCCTAACAGCTAATAAAGGGACATTCAACAACTGAACCAGGCACTCAGTTTAGATAGAAGAATCCCAATTGTTTGCACTTTTTTGGCAGGTAGGCAGCTGTGTAGGCTGGTTGTTGCCTTCTGGCTTTGATAATATTTGTTTAAAACCTTTGTTAGTCTCTCCCTTTCCTGATAGTCCATTGTCATCTTCTTTTTCTCCCCACTCATTCATGATGAGCTTCACTGATGTACACAAAGTCTATTAAAATCCAGGCTTTAATGAGGAAAAAAAAAAGTTTATTTTATTAGTCTGCCTCACATGCCTGTTTGTTATCCTTTACTGATTTCTATTCAAATGCTATGCCTTGTCTAAATATCTTATCCAAATTGGTGAAACAGGCTACTCTTGTTTAGGTCTTTGCTTTCATTTTTGCAATTTCTCTCTTTTCTTGCTGATAAGGAGCCTAACACTTCTGATTCCATGGATGTGACAAATGTTATTGATTTTTTTTAACCA
Organism: Aptenodytes patagonicus; assembly: GCF_965638725.1. NCBI lineage: Eukaryota > Metazoa > Chordata > Aves > Sphenisciformes > Spheniscidae > Aptenodytes > Aptenodytes patagonicus. The sequence continues at coordinate 33,414,014 of NC_134951.1, read as the reverse complement.
AGCTCATATTTTTCATTCTATATTTAAAACATGTACATCAAGTGTTTTATTATCTTGTCTTTTGACCAGCTTCAGCAGCGAGATACATTCCTTTTGAGTTAGATGGTGAAGGGAGAAATATGGACAACCTGGATTTCTGATCAGCTTATTTTTCAGTTTTTATCACACATATCATTGCTTAATGTTAGTTTCCTTATTATTCTAGATGAATTACAAACACTGAATGAGATGGGCAAGATTTGTATTACTTAAAAGAGCTGTCTGCCATATATAGTAGGTGTGAGGAAGAACATACAGATTCCTCACAGACCAAAGAGATCTGCAAAAAGCCTTGCTTCCACAAAGAGCCTAACTTTATATATCGTAAAAGACACAATGTTACTTAAAGTCACTTATCATCCAAAAATTCAGGAAAGATCTCAATCCGTTCTGTGTATACCTAGACACCTTACTGAGGTTCTGAAATTAGCATATAGCTTTCTTTTGTAGTGGAGAAAAATAAACATTTCTGGAAGGTTTTCTACAACTAAAACTTTTGTCTTTTTGACTGGGTTTATTTTTTCATAACCACTTCACATTTAGGAATTAAATTATAACTATGGCGGTTCACTATAGGATGTAGATTCAAGAGTTTTAGATGCATTTTCTTCTTTTCTTCAAGTTCCTACTTGGTATCATATTGGGGAACTTCATTGTGAAATTCATTTTAACATGGTGTCTAAACTGATAAAGACTATGTGAGCATTCTATATAATATATTTTTTTTTTTTATTTACAATAATTATCCTGAGATGAGAATGCAATTTACACTATAAATAAGAATTAATCTCTTTCTAGTGACAAAGCAATCATAATATAGTTGTTAACTAATGCATTCAAAAGCGAAGTGGAAGGAAACACTTTATTTCTACACTCTGAATATTCTCAACTCTTTTGTTCCAAAGGAAGCATAAATTAAATAAAAGGGAATCAAATGCTAAAATAATTCAGTGTTAAAATTTAAGTTATATGTGATAGATATTTAGCTTAACTCTTCCTAGGACTTGATTCAGCTGCAACAAATGCCACACAACAGGCCAAATTTCATTTTGAGTGGGTTTACTTTGGATTTGCTCTTTTTTAACTGAGAAAATCCAGCAATACAGTATAACAGTATTTGTCTTCTATACAAAAGAAATGCTGTAAGTATTTTGAAATCTTATCTTAAATATTTTCATATAATAATGTATCTGTAAGGCATCAACTTCAGAAATATGTATTATTTTTATATTTCGTATCAATGCATATATTGTAATTAATCTTTCGATGAGAAAGAAAATAGAGGTCTTAATTGACCTCTGACTGGGTTTTGCGCAGACATTTCAGTCTTGCAAAGGATGTGTGAAAGTCACTATTCTGACATAGTGCAGCTTTACATTACCTCAGTGTATAATCTTTCCATCAGCATATACAACTACCCAAAGTAGTATAGCAATCAGTAACAAGAAATCTCAAAAAACCGTATCAAGTATTCTCACCTTCATATATATTTTGTTATTAAAAATTAATTTACAAAGTTATTTCATGACACTTTGTAGAGCTTCCATTTTCTAACATTTCTACGTGAGCCAACTGATAGGCATTATTCTTAACGAATATGGAAGAAGTATGTGAACGATTAATTGTAAATTCTTTTAGTTACAGAAAGAGAAGAAATGGTTTAAAATTAATCTAGCTCTTCTTGTCCTTAGAAAAATCGTGGAAATAATATGTAAGAACTCCAATTCAAGCAGCCTTTAAAAATTTTACTTGTATCTTTTTTCAGACTCTTCTCAGTGGTGTTTTGTGGGTCCATTTCAGAATAGAGAAAAACAAAGAAACAGAACCTAAAAAAACCCCAGTATAGTAAATTATAAAGCATATGGCAGCAGTGATTGAAAAGTGGTGTCTGTATTCTCTCTGTGCACTGGGCAGTGAGCTTTCATTTCATACATCATTTATAACTTGCTTCAGTGACTCCACAGAGTCGTTACAAAACTTTTACACAAAGAAAATCAGATTTATATATTTGTTATGAATGTTAAAAATTCCCTTTTATTTTTCATTTGAGAATTTTCATTAAAATCCCTGGTTTTCAGATTAAAACCTTCTGAAAAAAAACCAAAAAAAATTAAATAGGTTAACACAGCCTGTCTTGCTATGGCTTAAATATTTTCAGGATTAGTCATCATCTTAAAATGTGGGTGTATGTTTAGTTTTTCAGAAAGCTGAGAAAAATACACTTTCCCATTTTTTTAGTTTAATGCCAGATAGGACATGCTGTTTTCCATGGTGAAAAAAGAGGGATGGAGGAATGATTTAAAGTATTTTTTTTAATGTAGACACATAAAAACAAGCTACTCTTTACAATTTTAAGACCCACTAGTCTACACTGCCACCTACACAGCAATCTAAGAAATCATTTTCTCTCCAAAAAACCTTGAAACTTTCCCCAAATTAATCTTTTGCTTGCATTTACTTTAAGTTTCTGTTCCATGTTTTCAAGTTCTCTCCTGACTTGAACCTTGCTTAACGTGCTGGTTTACCATGTCTCTCCCTGTTCCAGCCTCAGCAACATTAGTTATAGGTTTGTCCAGTTCTCCACACCTCCTCTCTTGTTTCTACACATTTGTTAAATATTTTCCTAGCTATTATCTAACAAACCACTTTGTTCTTGACTTTGGAATTCCACCCTAAGACTGGTTTACCAGCACAGATATTACCTGATCATCCCATATAGGCTTAAATCTGCACTAAGATACTATCATATCCAAAGCATGAGCTGAAGTATTGGAATGGCATAGCACTGAGTTGTTAGCATGATCCCCAGCATTATTTTAGTTCCATCCAACTGGCAATCTCTCATGCAATGCATCACCACAGCTGGGGGGTTGGCATCATCCCTAGTATCACCTTCACAGTTGTGGTAATAGTACCATAGAAAACAGGACTGGAAGAGACCTTAAAAGGGGATCTACTCCACCCTCTATGTCAAATCAGGATTAATTAAGCTCAATATGAGCCAACAATGTGCCCTGGCAACTAAAAGGGCCAACAGTATCCTGGGGTGCATTAAGCACAGCATCGATAACCGGTCAAAAGAAGTGATTGTCCCATTATACTCAGCATTGGTGTGGCCTCACCTCGAGTACTGTGTGCAGTTTTGGGTTCCACAGTATAAGACAAAAATATTAGAATGTGTCCAAAGGAGGGCAACAGAGATAGTGAAATGACTAGAGGGCATGACTTATGAGAAGCAGCTGAGGATATTAAGTTTGTTCAGCTTAAAGAAGAGGAGACTGAGGAGTGACTTCATTGCTGTCTACAACTTCCTCATGAGAGGGAGAAGAGAGGGAGGTGCTGATCTCTTCTCTCTGGTGTCTGCTGATAGGACGCGAGGAAATGGCCTAAAGCTGCCCCAGGGGAAGTTCAGATTGGATATTCTTCACTGAGAGGGTGTGACGGATACACTCGACCTCTTAAACAAACTAGCAGTAGTTTGGTACAGGCTCCAAAGGAGGTAAAGGCCTGAGCTGTGGCCGGGCCAAGAACTCCTCTGGTTCTTGTCTGTTCTCTGAGAACCCACAAAGGAGCCAAGTGGCACTGTGAGCATTGATGTATACGGGCTTGGAACACTGATCATGCAATTGACACATGAATAACAGGTGGCTTTTCCAAGACTCATTTATTGAGGAACAAAGTAAGTTGTGGGTACAAGGAGCCTCATACTTACCTTTCCCATTGCGTGCAATTTGACTATGAGCCAACCACTTTATTTCATAAATATGACAGCCTAAGTGAGCCTTCTTTGAGCTTTCCCTGCTAGGCAGCATGGCTGCATGGCAGTGATCTCCCCTTGAGCTGGGACACCTCTCAAGGTTGCTCCTCGAGGCAGAGGGACCTTTTGCAGATCTTTGGTAAGTGACTGATGGCCTGTTGAATTAATACGAATCATAGAATCATAGAATCATTGAGGTTGGAAAAGACCTCTAAGATCATCAAGTCCAACCGTCGACCAAACACCACCATGTCCACCAAACCATGTCCCTAAGCACCTCACCTACTCGTCTTTTAAATACCTCCAGGGATGGGGACTCAACCACTTCCCTGGGCAGCCTCTTCCAATGTTTCACCACTCTTTCAGTAAAGACATTTTTCCTCATGTCCAATCTAAACCTCCCCTGGCGCAACTTGAGGCCATTTCCTCTCGTCCTATCACTTGTTACTTGGGAGAAGAGACCGACACCCACCTCGCTACAACCTCCTTGCAGGTAGTTGTAGAGAGCAATGAGGTCTCCCCTCAGCCTCCTTTTCTCCAGGCTAAAGAACCCCAGTTCCCTCAGCCGCTCCTCAGAAGACTTGTTCTCCAGACCCCTCACCAGCCTCGTTGCCCTTCTCTGGACACGCTCCAGCACCTCAACGTCCTTCTTGTAGTGAGGGGCCCAAAACTGAACACAGTATTCGAGGTGCGGCCTCACCAGTGCCGAGTACAGGGGCACGATCACTTCCCTCCTCCTGCTGGCCACACTATTTCTGATACAGGCCAGGATGCCATTAGCCTTCTTGGCCGCCTGGGCACACTGCCGGCTCATGTTCAGCCGGCTGTCGACCAGCACCCCCAGGTCCTTCTCTGCTGGGCAGCTTCCCAGCCGCTCTTCCCCAAGCCTGTAGCGCTGCATGGGGTTGTTGTGGCCAAAGTGCAGGACCCGGCACTTGGCCTTGTTGAACCTCATACAGTTGGCCTCGGCCCATCGATCCAGCCTGTCCAGGTCCCTCTGCAGAGCCTTCCTACCCTCGAGCAGATCAACACTCCCGCCCAACTTGGTGTCATCTGCAAACTTACTGAGGGTGCACTCAATCCCCTCATCCAGATCATTGATAAAGATAGTGAACAAGACCCGCCCCAAAACTGAGCCCTGGGGAACACCGCTCGTGACCGGCTGCCAACTGGGTTTAACTCCATTCACCACAACTCTCTGGGCCCGGCCGTCCAGCCAGTTTTCTGCCCAGCGCAGAGTCCACCTGTCTAAGCCGTGAGCCACCAGCTTCTCGAGGAGAATGCTGTGGGAGACAGTGTCAAAGGCCTTACTGAAGTCCAGGTAGACCACATCCACAGCCTTTCCCTCATCCACTAGGCGGGTCACCTGGTCATCGAAGGAGATCAGGTTGGTCAAGCAGGACCTGCCTCTCATGAATCCGTGCTGGCTGGGCCTGATCCCCTGGTTGTCCCGCTCATGCCTTGTGAGTGCCCTCAAGATGAACCGCTCCTTAATCTTCCCCAGCACCGAGGTCAGGCTGACAGGCCTGTAGTTCCCCGGATCCTCCTTCCAGCCCTTCTTGTGGATGGGCGTCACATTGGCAAGCCTCCAGTCATCCGGGACCTCCCCCGTTAACCAGGAAATTATGAAACATTAATAATCCATGTAGCTATTAAATACTAATTACTATAAACTTTGTATAGATTATTCCATTAGACATAAACTGTTGTCCAAGTCTGAGACTAAGATTGGACCTGGCCACACCTAAGTTCCATCAGGAGTTTAGAAAGCAAGGGGGTCCACTCTGAATCTCATGACTCAACGGGACGGTCTTCCTTACCCTTTTCATCTCTGGTCTCTGTATGTAACATCCTAACTCGATTCTAACTCAGTTTTCCTTTGTATGTTTCTTCCATGCAGTAAATTAATAAAGTGAACCTTGCCATCAAACTTACTGAACCTTGGTAAACCACTGTTAAACTTTCCATCAAATTTATTGAACCCTGGGAAATTATTATTCTACCGCAATAAAACATATTACTGCTGCTCTCTTTTGAGTGAGGTGCGTTCCACTCTTTCATGACAGAGGGTGGTCAAGCACTGGAATAAGTTCCCCAGGGAAGTGGTCATGGTCTCTCTGTGTTCAAGAGGTGTTTGGACAATGTTCTTAGATATGTGGTTTAACTTTTAAGTTGCCCTGTGTGGAGTCAGCAGTGGGACTTGATGATCCTTGTGGGTCCCTTCCAACTCAGGATATTCTATGATTCTATGACTTTAATTCTACTTAAACTGAACCAGAGAAATGTTTTTTTCTGGTTTATATCTAAAAATCTTTAGTTATCTTATTTCCATAGACTGCCTAAGTAACTCAGTTGGGTGCTTAGCTATCTCCCCAAGCCTTTCTTTATGCCCAGGCTTAATCTTCCTTGCTGCAAAATAAGCTTATTATTTTTTTGTCTTGTTCATAGTGAGAAAGTAATTATTTATTTGCTCCTTTGCCACAATCTTTCAAATATCTGAACACTATTATTTTGTACTTCTGAAATCTTTTTGCTTTGTGTCAAATAATACTAGCTCTTTCAATTTTTTGTGCAGGACACATTTTCTAGAAGAGTTTTCTGCTCTAATTAATCCAACATGTTTTTTGAAGTGTGGTGCCCATATCTGGGCAGGGTAAAAAGGAAGAATTGCATTACAAATATGTCTGTGTTCATCAACTATAGAGAACCAGAGCTTATTCCATGACCCTGAGGTGAACCAGCAATAGTCTAGATATCCACACTATTTAATTCCCTAAGGCTTCATAAGAGGGTTGTTATATCCAGATTGCCGATTGGGAATGATCCCTGGCCCATGCTAGCCCTAAAACTGTGCCTGGGAATTTCCTGGGTGAAGACTAGTTGGACAAGCTCAAAGAAAGCTAGGGGTTATGTTAATAATTTAACATTAAAAGTTATTGAGTTCCAGTGATAACACCTGGGACCTGCTCAGTTGACAGTTCAATTATTTTTTTTGCTATACCCCAGAATTATACAACACTTTATTATAACACCAGTTTGCCTCCAGTCAGCTACATCTCATCCCTTTCTGCAGTGAAGAGTAGCAAGATATGTACCATTTACCTTGCAAAGCCAAGGAAAGGGCTCCCTATGGGAGTTTACAGATGGGACTTAGCGAAGTCTCTACAGGAATCCATTGCAGAACCAGCCTGGGATGCTTCAATAGCCAAGTCCTAGCAGAACCTGATTAATGTCAATTTTATTAGCTTCTAGCTTCCTCATAGAAAAATCCCAGTGATCCCAAGACCAACACTGCTTTGGAACTGATTATCTGAAGCAGCTTGAGACAGCAGCATACAGCACAAAAGCCACAGCTTTAGTAGCCCAGAAAGACCAGAAAAACTGATTTTCTATCTTGTAGAAAAAAAGACTTGCAAGTATAGGAGGAAAAGCATGCTAAGTGTCTATATGTTCATAAAACTTTGCAAAAAAAAAAAGAAAATCATGTTCTCCATATGCGTAATAGAAAAGGAAAAATGGGATTAAATTACAGCAAAAAAAAAGATTAAATTCAAACATTAGATAAACTGACATAAAAAGAAGGGTAGTGAAGCATTAGAGCAGATTCTCTGGAGAGCCTAGAGAGCCTTTATTACTCAAGGTCTTTGAGAACAGACGAGACAAACACTGGTCAAGGATGACACAAAATAGTCTTTGTAATGAAAGAGGGATAGAATAGACAGTCACTTAAGGCCATTCCCACCTTATTCTTTGGGATAAACACACATTTCTTTTGTGATCCACTGCAACTCTTCGATCGCATTCTGCGGTGAAATTCAATCTAGCCCACTGTTTACCATTTTCAATATACACACAGATGGGTATTCCTATGTAGATGAAACATTTTGTACTTCCCTCTTTTGTAGTTTATTTCAGGCCATTCCTCTAACTTTTCAACAACATTACATGTTTATAATCCTGTATTCCAGATTTCTTACTAATTTGTCTAGCTCACAAATATAACTAATTCTTTATTTCGTCTTTCAGGTCATATTTTTGTATGGTATTAGATCCAAGTATATGATTGCTACAGCATCCAATGCACATCCACTTCATACATCCTCTCAATAGGTACATAAATCAAGAATTACCCAGCCTGAGCTAGTTGTCGCTGGTTTAACCCCTGTACCAGGGCCAGTGACTGCTGCCTCCCCTGCTCCAGCTTCAGCTCTGGGGATGGCTCCTCTAGGGAGGGGGTGACACACCCTCCCCCCCCCTCCACTCACTGCCTGACAAACCATAGCCCTTTTTTGTGCCTGGGGCTAGGGGTGCTGGGGGCCACTGCCAGACTGCAGCTGGCAGCTCGGGAGAAGAAAGTGGAATATGACAGGGAAACCTATAGATATAGCATCAGGAAGAGACCAAACCTGAGAATAAAAAGATCGATGTTACACTTATCTCGGCAGAGACCTGAGGATGCTGACAAGTCACTGTGACCCCCTGTCTCCTATCCTTCTTGAGAAGGTCTGAAGCATCAACCTTAGGACCCAGAGGGACACTGGAAGCATAATCATAACATCAGAGGAAAAGTATAGATACTAGGAAGACTTTAAAAAAAAAAAACACCTGCATTAGTAATGAAACTATGGCCTATAACATGACTTTGACTGTAACAACGTGCCTTCAAATAATTTCATCTAGTACATATCTTCCCCGGGTCATAAATAAATTAAATCAAGGAGGAATAACACTTCAAAACTGAAAAGCTTTTTCTGGATCACTTCCAGTATTATCACTGTGAAGCCGTGTTATTTTTTACATGTTGTTTTTCATGTTGTTGATAGGTAAGTGACAAAAAAAGCCAGACATTCCTGGTTAGTATGAACAGTGCCCACTGCCTTATGCATTATGGAGTCCTGAACTCTAGAAATCTGTGTCCACTATTGGCCCTTTAACAGGAAACGGTAGCTTCAGAGCAGTTCAGTGTAGCGAAACATCGACTGTAAGTTGATTATTTTCCTTTCTTCTGTGTATGTGTTTAAAGTTAGATGGAGGTCAGATGCTTGAATACAGTCTGGATTGATAGAATACTGAGTAGAGATCATAAGGTAAGATAAAAATATTTTCTGACTTATTATGTCATTGTAATATTTATCCCAGGTTTAGTTACATGCTACATGTTGCTTAAGCGCACGTTGTCCGTGTATGTCACTTAAGTGTGTACACATCCTCATATACATGTACAAAGACCTCTAACTCGATTTTAAAGAAGCTAGAAGGGCCCACGTAACAAATACCAGTGCATAAATGTTTAATCAAAGACCATTTCTCTTAACAAACCCTGATATCCCTGTCTAGATATCATAGAACCATAGAAGGATTTAAATTAGAAGAGCCTCTGGAAGTCACCTAGTGCAATCTCTTGTTCAAAGCAAGGTCAAATTTGAGGTTATGCCATTTTGCTCAAGGCCAGTTGAGCTTCATACATCTCTAGAGACAGAAAATTCACTGCTTCTCTGTGAAAACTGCTCCCATGCTTGCCCATGTCCCTGTTGAAAATGTTTTTTCTTAAAATCTAGTTAGAATTTTCCTCACTGAAACTTCTCTCCACCGTGTCTCCTCCTCATGTTGTTCATCTTTAAGAAAAGCCTGGGTCTGTTTTCTCCATACCCAGCCATTAGGTAGTTGAACATGGAAATTACTGCCCCCTGAGCATCTTCTTCTTCAGGCTGAACAAACTCCATTCTCTTAGCCTTGCCTCATACCTCTGGTGCTCCAGCCCCTCGATCATCTTGGCAGCCCTCCTTGGAGCTTTCTCCAGTATTCCAATATCTTTCTTGTACTGCAAAGACCCAAACTGGACACAGAACTTTAGATTTGGTCCCACACACACTGGATAGAGTCGAGTAACCCCATCCCTCAATCTGCCAGCTACGCTTTTATTAGTGCAGCCCCATATACGGTTTATCTTCACCCCTGCATGGGTGCACTGCTGGCTCATGTTCAAAATGATGCTCACCAGGAATCTGGGTCCTTTGCTGCAAAACTGCTTTCTGCTCTGTTCAGTGCCCAACCCTTCCTGTTACTGCCTTATTCTCTCCCAGGTGCAAGACTTCTCATTTCCTTTTCCTGAACTTTATGGTGTTTCTTTCTACCCACTTCTCCAGTCTGTTGAGTTTCCTTTGAATAGCTTTCCTCCAGGACACTGACTGCTTTTTATGACTAAATAAAGTACTTTGCTGCTGTTACAGGAAATAACAAATTGATATTTACAGTTAAAGGCCACACACATAGTGGGTACAAATCTGTACTTCATTTAAGACCCTAATTCTAAATTTCATTAAAAATGTTGGTACATCACACACAAGTGAGAAAGAAATATGTATGTGGGTCTAAAGCAAAACTGTATTCAAACTATGCTGAACTTTTGGAGGCATGAAATTATCTTTAACAAGTCATCTCAAATATTTTAAGTTATGTGAGTTTTTTCAGTTAATGTCTGTGATAGTGAAGAAGAATCTTTATTGTTTTGAAAGTTTTCTGCAGATATGTTGTGTATCTTCTGTACTTGGTTGGAGATAATAAATTAGCTCTGGGGTAACCTACCAATACAGCCAAGTTCATTTCAAGTTTCTAGACACTTGTTGCATATTTTATATTTCACTGAAATTTTACTCTCTTAAGAATATGCCTGGCCGTCAATAGCAAACATCAGTCTCACCATGTCAAACATAATGAAAAAAAGCAAAATAACAAATGAAAAAGCTAGTGCTAGACATTCCTATGGGTTCTACTTGTATAGAAACCATGAGTTCTTAGGGTTTAGTGAGTAAATCTGAATTTGACAGGGGTTGGGGTTTTTTTTAATTGTAGTGTGGAATATTATCTGTCAAAACATGGCCCATGAAAAAGAATACTACCAAGGCTGCTAACCTGAGAGTGTCATTCAAGCCATACACTGAATACCATAGAAAACCTACTGTTCATCACTTTTTTAATCTGCTACCAAATAAAATGCAGGTGACAATCTTAAGGTTTCTTGCTGAAAAAAAAAAAGAAAATTGAAACCACATGAACTGTTTTCATTCCCTTGCAGCATGAACTGGCTAGATAAAATCTCAAAATCCAAGCAGTGCTGTAATGGTGAATGTATACTGATTTCAACAAAATCTTTAAACAAAATCAGAATGGTAAAATGTTCCAGACAAAAGCTGGTACACTATGGACAGAACGCCATATACGTGGCAACTTTGAATTGTGGTACAGAAGTTGGACTATTTTTTTCTCCACTGGAGTCACAAAAGCTGAATGCTATGTTGAACTGACTTCATCAGTGCTAATTTTAAATCTCTAAATATCAAGCATTGTAGTAAGAGTGTTTTATTTGTTCTCAGTTCTGCTGAGAACCAGTTTCTACTGAAGGCATTGGATTCTTGTGTGCAGTGGTTGTTACAAGACATGGTAAGCTAAGAGGAAAATGAGGCAAGTAACTGCTAAACTTTCAGGACATTAGGTTACAGGTGATTAGTGGCCATGAACCACGCCTAATATTAAATGTCTTTGACAGCTTCTCTTTTAACAGCAATCTGGTATAAGCTACAGATTATTAAACAATCAAAAAGCATTTAATACTAATGAAGCTTCTTTATTATATAAAATAAAATAACAACATATCTGTTAAAAATCTTTCATTGAATAGTTATGTCTTTCTTGCTGAAGGTGATGCTTTTGGTTTGCAGAAAGAGTAAATCTTCACTGATAGTCACTATTGATTTGTTACAGAAAGTTTCCAGGGTCATAAACTACCAACCTCCAATATCGTTGGCACTTGAAATAACAGACAAATAAGGTCTTACAGGTATTTAACACAAAGATTCTCATAGCACCATTCAGAACCTTTGGTAGTTCTCTTTCTGTCTTTCTGTTGCTCTCCTTTTTTCTTCTGCCTTTCATAAGAATAGACAAAATCTGTGGTTGGTGATTTTTCAAAAACAAAATATGAATAGAATATGTATTTTTAACAGATTATAGAGCTGCATTCAAAATACTTTATCTATTTTTTTCTCCCCCCCCCCCCTCATTTTCTGAAGCCTGATAATCTGTTCAATTATTAAGTGGTTAAAACTACACTACCAAGTTCCTAAATTCAAAACTGGAAAACATTTCAACACATTGAAAAATGTGTTTTAACAGGAAATCAAAATATTTTGCATTAATGGATGAACAGATTGTATCTTTTAACACTTCCTTTCACCTCCTTTTTGTTCTCTGACAAGGTTTAATAGACATTGTAAAGATGAACTTAGGTACGGCTGTAAAGGAAATGTATTTTGGTATAACTATACTATTGGCTACATTTACCATCAAGACGCCTGATTAAGAAGTGTAGTATTCTTCTCATGTACATTGTAGCTTCTGTGATCTGCACTATCATTAACAGATAAAAAGTCTAAAGACACCTAATTCTGACTTAATTTACTACCCTGCAAAGTCTATTTACTAATGATGTGCAACTAGAGATCATGCTGGTTTTACAGTTACAGCCTCTGGCCCAGATTTATAAGAGATATTAAGTTGCCTAAATGGGCAGATAAGTGCCTGGTAGGATTTTCAGGATCTCCTAGCCTTCATTTTAAGAGCAGTAAGGCTAATGAAAGGCTACTGGCATAATGAACATGCCACTGGAGGCTTGTCTGCATTTTTAGATAGCTAACTACCTTCTGAAATCAAGTTCGTTCTTCTTTGCCTGTATTTCCCATCAGTGTTTTATGGCATTGTGGTTTTCTTCCAATTCTTTTCAGGCTGACTTGCCAAAAATTTGGCCTTTATGCATACAGCTCAGGACAAAGGTGGAGTTCCTGCAATCACAGCCACCTGTTTGTCCAGTAACACTATGGTTCTGTAAGTACTTGCTTAACATGTTGTCCTGGTTTTGGCTGGGATAGAGTTAATTTTCTTCCTAGTAGCTGGTCCAGTGCTGTGTTTTGGATTTAGGATGAGAATAATGTTGATCACACACTGATGTTTTAGTTGTTGCTAAGTAGTGCTTACACTAGTCAAGGACTTTTCAGCTTCTCATGCCCTGCCAGCGAGAAGCTGGGAGGGGGCACAGCCAGGACAGCTGACCCAAACTGGCCAAAGGGATATTCCATACCATATGACGTCATGCTCAGTATATAAACGGGGGGAGCTAGCCGGGGGGCGGTGACCGCTGCTCGGGGACTGGCTGGACATTGGTCATAGAAACATAGAATCATTAAGGTTGGAAAAGACCTCTAAGATCATTGAGTCCAACCGTCAACCCAACACCACCATGCCCACTAAACCATGTCCCTAAGTGCCGCACCTACACGTCTTTTAAATACCTCCAGGGATCGGGACTCAACCACTTCCCTGGGCAGCCTCTTCCAATGTTTAACCACTCTTTCAGTAAAGACATTTTTCCTCACGTCCAATCTAAACCTCCCCTGGCGCAACTGGAGGCCATTTCCTCTTGTCCTATCGCTAGTTCCTTGGGAGAAGAGACCGACACCCACCTCGCTACAACCTCCTTGCAGGTAGTTGTAGAGAGCAATGAGGTCTCCCCTCAGCCTCCTTTTCTCCAGGCTAAACGACCCCAGTTCCCTCAGCCGCTCCTCAGAAGACTTGTTCTCCAGACCCCTCACCAGCCTCGTTGCCCTTCTCTGGACATGCTCCAGCACCTCAACGTCCTTCTTGTAGTGAGGGGCCCAAAACTGAACACAATATTCAAGGTGCGGCCTCACCAGTGCCGAGTACAGGGGCACGATCACTTCCCTACTCCTGCTGGCCACACTAGTTCTGATACAGGCCAGGAGGCCATTGGCCTTCTTGGCTGCCTGGGCACACTGCCGGCTCATGGTCAGCGGGTGGTGAGCAATTGCATTATGCATCACTTATTTTGTATATTCTTTTAGCATTATTATTATTATTATTATTATTTTCCCTTCCTTTTCTGTCCTATTAAACTGTCTTTATCTCAACCCATGAATTTTACTTTTTTTTTTCTGATTCTCTCCCCCATCCCACTGTGGTAGTGGGGGAGTGAGCAAACAGCTCACTTTTAAACTGTGGTGTTTAGCTGCCTGCCAGGTTAAACCACAACACATGTGAAAGCATGACATTCAAATCTCCTCACTGCTTCATTCAGACAAGTAGCATGTCAGCCAAAACATGCATTATTTCTGTCTTGACATTGTAGTTGGAATTTCTTTCAGTCCTCCCTCTGTCTGAGGTTATAACTTATAAAAGGGGGGGGGTTGAACCCTCATCTTTAACATCCCTAGCAAGCACTATAATCTTGCTAAACTACAGAATCAGTCCATGTGATATTGTGCATTGGTCCAATTAAAATTTCATAATACAATGCAAGGTAAAGTTGCTCCAAAAAATGAGACTAAAAAAGAGAAGCAGGAACTCTAGCCAGCATGCACATTATGAAAAGAGCCATTGCTGAAGTCCTTGCTGAAATTTACATTCAACGTGAAGTAAAGAGGAGAGTGAGAGGGATACCCAGTGCAGGAATACCTAGTGGTCAGGATAATCTCTTGTAAACAAATATTATTTTTTATCTAAATGAGACAAATACAGGTTTTTCAAAATTAATTTGTTTCTAGAAAAATAAATGCCTTGCCAAAAGCTGTTGGCTATTTTCAGTGGAAACATGTATAGACATGTAGGAAGGACTTCTGAGATTAAAATGAGAACATTTTTGTAAACTCAGATATTCTGCTTGTCTGGCTAAGCCATTTCCCAAGGTGAGTTGACCTTGGATGGTTGCCCTACCCACACACAGCCACTCTCTCACTCCCCTTCCTCAACAGGACAGAGGGAGAAAATAAGATGGAAAAGCTCATGGGTCAGGATAAAGACCGGGCGATCACTTACCAATTGCCATTGTGGGCAAAACAGACTTGACTATGGGAAGATTATTTTAATGTTGCTAACTAAAAATAGAGTAGGATGGTGAGAAACAAAAACTAAAACCTCACCCCCTTTTCTTCCCAGTCTCAACTTCACTCCTTCATTCCTGACTCCTCTACCTCCCCTGCCCTGAGTAGTGCAGGGGGATGGGGAATGGAGGTTGTGGTCAGCCCATAACAGCTCCTCTCTGCTGCTCCTTCTCTCTCACACATTTCCCCTGCTCCAGCGTAGGCTCTTCTTCATGGGCTTCAGCTTCCTTCAGGGTACATTCACCTGCTCCAGTATGAGGTTCTCCACAGACTGCAGTATAGAGGTCTGCTCCACTGTGGTCCTCCATGGGCTGCAGGGGGACAACCTGCGTCACCATGGTCTTCTCCACATGCTGCAGGGGAATCTCTGCTCCTGTGCCTGGAGCACCACCTCCCCCTCCTTCTTCACTGACCTTGGTGTCTGCAGAGTTCTCTCTCTCACATTTTCTCACTCTTCTGCCTCAGAACTCCAGCGCAGCATTTTGCTCTTTCTTAAATACGTTTTCCCCGAGGCGCCACCACCTTGGCTGCTGGGCTCAGCCGTGCCCTGCGGTGTGTTGGTTGGAGCTGGCTGGAACCAGCTGTGTCCAGCACGGGGCAGCCCCGGCCTCTCCTCACAGAGGCTGCCCTGCAGCCCCCGCTGCCAGTGCCTGGGCACCTAAACCCTGTACACCCATCTACCTTCATTTTCCCTAAATAAACATTAACTGGAATCAGGGAAACCTTGGATCAGGAAATCACATCTGTTCCGGTCCTCCCCTGCTCTCTATTTTTAACTCAGGTCTGGTAGATACTGTTGACTATAAAAAGAAGTTAAAGTGTTTCAAAATCAGAAAATACTTGAAGATATGTTGACCTGAAGATTTCAAAAAGAGGATTCATTGATGCTTTATTAACACTGGTAATGTAAAAACAGATCTAACAACCTTTTTTCTTTTCCATTTAGTAAAAAGAGGCTCCTTACTGTGAAACTAAGAAAAAGTTTATTGTAATAACAGATATATCTGAAGTAGGAACAGTATTATATCTGAGAATCAATTGTAAATATTTATAATAATAGTTTTGAGATCCAATTTTTACACTACAAATTTTTTCAAGCTTTTTTTTAAAATGGAAAATAGCAGAGAACGATATAGTCCTGAAAGAGGAGAAAACCAGAAAAAGGTAATGGATGGATAAGTGTGTTTTCTGCTCTTTTACTTAACACCATTTAGCATTTTTATGTTCTGAAATGTACAAATAATCTAGTACTCATGGCCTGAACTGTTGCTTTCAGTTGCTACATTCTGAATTTTACTGGTATTCTACTGAAATATTTTCTAATATAGAGATCTACATTGAGACCTTTACGTGATAAGCAGCCATGTCCAGTAGTCAGAGTTTTATTGAGCTTCAAAATTATTGTTTGTGTTTGTTTTTTTTTTTTCCCCCAACCTACATCTATAAATCATCAGTCCTAAAATCTCATTCATGCTATGCTTCCATAAAAATGAGCAAATCTGTGTCCTGTGACATCACATCACACCTCCATCACAGAGTGGCAGCTAGTGGCTAGTGGCTGCATGTGATTCAAAATGTAAAGCACTATCATGAATTTAATTTCCTTTGACCTTTGACTTTAAAGGGTGAACTGTTGAGACTCAACTATGTCTCAAGTATTGGTTTCTCACTTGGTAAAGTATACCAGAGTTTATCCTAGAAGTTACAGGGTTAAATTCTCAGCCATCCTCAGCATGAAGTGGCATGAGAACTTTTCTTCCACACACAGATCAAACAAAGAAGTGATTTTCAAGAATATATTTTCTTCCTTTCCTACTGAATTTGTGAAGCATGAAAGCAGAGACTTGTGAAGAGCGGGTGGAAGATAGGCTATTTCTAACCTCAAAGGTTCTTTTTTTTTTCCTTTTTTTTTCCTTTTTTTTTTTTTTTTAACCCCAGTGATGTTTTAATGGAAAGTACAGGAATATTGGTTTCTCCTTATGGTATTTCAGTATTGCCTCATCTGGCCTGAAAAATCCAACATGGCTTAAGTGATTTTGATCAAAGGATTGCTGGTTTTCCAAATCTCAAAGGGAGGTAAGTTGGAGGTAGAAGTTCAGAAAGCCAGTTCATAATGCGCCATATTACAAAAGCTGATGCATTTGAGGAGCTTTTCTCTGTACAAAAACCTTGAATGAGGCAGTTGGCCTCAGAAATTCATGACTGATGACAAATCTTCCCCGAGTTTCCCCATTGTCTAAGTAAAAGTGGTTCATTAAGATGCTCATTCTTGTCAATGCTCTCTGAGCTGCATCACTCTTCTTTCCCAAGTACAGGATTCAGGTGTCAGGAAACTGATAAGCCCTGTAACATGTGGATGCGATTTTGGATCTAGAATTAAGGGATGTTTATATAACATAATTCAGCCCCGTCAAGGCATATCTGAATTAACTTGAGCTCATAAAACCAAGTACATTACTGCCATGGTAACATTTTCCCTAGGACCAGAAATAACGTGGATACATCTGCAGAGAACTGTCTTGGGTCATAAGCATGGGAGGGTATTGCTTAATCTGGAGGAGAGGGGCTGCTCAAAATTATTACATTAGCCGTGTTAGTGGAGAAACTCCAGCCACGTTCTCCTCTTTCCCATGTGGCTGCTGGGGAGAAGAGCTTCTCTTTAGGGCAGGTGATGGGGAACAGAGAGAAAGGAAGAGAGGAGAAATTGGGTACAGAAGACAAAGGCATATCAGATCTTACATCCTTCTCAAAGCTACGTCACATAACCATTTAATCCTCAAGGGACTTGCCCTCTGTTAGAGAATTTCTGCACTTCCTTACTTATTCAAGGTCACCAAACAATATCATGAAAGAAGAATACATTCAATTATGTTGGTTGACTTTCCAAATACCAAGCTCATACACTGAAATGGATGGTCACCTGTCCTGGTTTCAGCTGAGACAGAGTTAATTTTCTTCCTAGTAGCTGGTACAATGCTGTGTTTTGGATTTAGGATGAGAACAATGTTGATAACACACTGATGTTTTAGTTGTTGCTAAGCAGTGCTTACAATAGTCAAGGACTTTTCAGCTTCCCATGCTCTACTGACTGAGAAGGCTGGAGGTGCACAGGAAGCTGGGATGGGGCACGGCCAGGACAGCTGACCCAAACTGGCCAAGGGATATTCCATACCATGTGACGTCATGCTCAGCATATAAACTGAGGGGAGTTGCCCAGGGGTGGTGACCACTGCTTGGGAACTGGCTGGGCATCAGTCAGTGAGTGGTGAGCAATTGCATCGTGCATCGCTTATTTTGTATATTCTTTTATCATTATTATTTTTTCCCCTTCCTTTTCTGTCCTATTAAACTGTCTTTATCTCAATCCATGAATTTTACTTTTTTTTTTCCTCTCTGATTCTCTCCCTCATCCCAGTGTGGCGGGGGGGGGGGGGAAGGAATGAGCGAACGACCGTGTAGTGTTTAGCTGCCTGTCAGGTTAAACCACAACAGCACCAGAGATGGGAGAACAGACATTGTCTAGAGTGTGGACAATCTCAAAATCTTTTCTGATTTTGCAAATGAATGTTTTATTTGTTTCTTTTTTCTGCTTTATTAATTAGCTTTTCAAAACTTTCAGATTACACTTTGAACCTAAACGATAAGTACAGCAATGTTACAAGAAAATCTGTCCTCCTTAGATCTGTAACCCAATATTCAACACTTGATTTTTTAACAAGTCACATCGGATCAGGATGAACACTGGAGAGCTTATTCATCAAATATTACATAAAAAAAAAAAATCATGAAGTTTATCACATTATTCTGATAGTATTTAGTACACTTTATTTCAGCCAAATAATGAGTAAACATCTGACTCATGGGGACTTTAACAAATACCTTCAGATGCATTTTTCTGCAAATATAGGTATAATATAAAACAGCTTATAAAATAAGTGTGAAAAATCTGCACTGAAACTGAAATAAATAACATGCAATCAATGACTGTGATTAAATTAATTGTTGTATAAAGAAACTTCTGCACATTAATAATTTATAAAATAAAATATTTCTAAATTAAATTCTGATGAAAATTAATTCCAAGAGATTTAACACTTTCCTAAAACCATCTGACTAAAGCTAAAAAAATACAAATTCTCTTACTATCTGCTGTAATAAAAGCTGCAGAAGTATAATGTTAGGACTTTATTATGAGCAGCATAGAAAAGAAAACAAGCAGGTGAGACACAGTATCTGAATGAAATCAGTGCTCAATTCAGAACAAACTTTCTGGATTCTTTTGACCAGTGTCATCATGTCTGAATAATGAATTATGTAATAGTTGTGTGGAGAGTTGAATTTGGGATCTACAGTGGATTGAATACACTAGCTATCAAGGTATTAATGTATTCATTTGCTTTATAATATCATATGTGTAAGCATAAATTGTTGAAGCATTATTTCTTGCAGGCATTTAAACTTTATTCAACCTACAGGACCAAATTTAGTAACATAGACATTCATCTTGCAGCAAAGTTCTTGTGCATTATATGGTTGACTGAATGATGAAACTTCCTCGTTAAGTCAATTTGAAAGCTATAGTTTATAATAAGGAAAAAATACACATCAGGCTGGGTTCTTCAATGTGTGTAGCTTGATTTTTCTTTTTATTAATTTAGGCTTAACCCTATAACAAACCTTCCAAGGACCTCTCAGATGCAGATGTGTTCCTCTCTGTCTTGCTGCATGCTGCAGAACTTCTTTGTTTATCCACAGCCACTGCAAAATGCTCTCTATTCTCCTTTATACTGTCTTTCCAGATAGCTTGTGCAACATCTGTTGGAGCATACAATTATGCTGTTTAGATACATTCCCACACTGAAAAGGCCCAGCTCTTCATTCTACAGATTTGGTATACCTAGAGATGGGAAATGCTTTATTGTCAAGTTGAAATCATCCTTAACTCTATGGTAAATAAGGAAAATGCAAATGCAAGCTGTTATTCATACACAAGAAGAAATGAAAGAATTTTTAATTTATTTATAACAAAAATCAGCCTGAAAGTCTTTTTTTAAACAGTTGCCTTACTGTAGATGTTTTCTTGACATGGCCTTTTCAGGAAATTTTTCTTTCTAGAATAGAATAGTTCCACATGGAAGGTACCTACAACAATTATCTAGTCCAACTGTGTTTCTGCATATATTGAATTTCAAGTTTAATTAACTAAAGATAACCTGCTCTGATGGAAAGATTACAATTGCTCTTCTCTTTGGATTTCTCTAAGAAATCTGTGCAGATTAAATCTCCTCTCCATCCTCATGGAAAATAAGAAAAAAAAATTAAAACTGTATTTCCCTCAAATGAATTCAGGTTAGAAGATTTGTACTCCTATAACCAAATTAAGCATTTCTTCACTTCTTTGGAATGGCATAAGTCACAATTGTCAGATAAGGACTTATCCCCTGAAAATTGTCTAGCTGGTTAAAATTAATTCAATATTTTCCCTTTTATTGGCAGTTTACCTTTCAGTGTAGTGTTTCACCCACTGAACTGTGTATTTTCTGTTGATTTGCAGATTAATAAGTGAACTTGATACATACATAGCTAGAAATATTTACAGCACATTATTGTCTGATAAATGATATAGCAGTATTCTATCATTTTGGAATGACTATAAGCTTTAGATGATTGACTTCCAAAACCTTCCATAAGGTAACAAGTTTCCATAACCGTAACAAGTTTATTTTTTGACTTTTTTTTTTTCAGAAAGACATTGCAAACAGCACAGTTAAAAATAATGTTTGATGTTTGTTCCCTTTCTCCTGAGATTCACTGCAGTAACTAACAAAGACCAGCAAAGACATGAGTGATATCAGAAGCTCACAACTTAACTGCAATGCATCCTTCCTCACATTGTTGCAACATGTAGGCTGATGAGTGGATTGGGAAATGCAATGAATGCACAAGGTATCTGTCATCCTGCCTTTAAATGATGGGTAGAACAATAGTGACCTATTTTGCTATGGGAAGTTCAGATCTGAAATTTTAGAAACGTTAGAAACCGTGGCACTGTTAAAATTAATTTTGGTTTTATCTTTTTTAATAATATCTGCATTGTGACTGGAGATTAATTTTCTTCCATTATTCATCAAATATGAGCAGTTTGGTTGTGGTTGTAAGGATCATAGTAATGCAGCACCAGTATGTTTCCTTATTTATCTCAGAAGATAATTCTCAGAATGATTGGATGCTCAATGCCTGTGGTAGCTGCAATTTCCTGAATGAGATGTGGCTACATTGTTAGAAACTGTCAGGGTCAAAACTAATCTTGTAAAAGCTTCTTAGCCCATTTTGAATGTTCATTTATTTATATGGAAAACATATTACTACAGAAATGTTGATAAGGAATCAACCTTAAAGGATAACAAAAAACCAAAATGCAAGATTTTTTTTCTGTTGCCTCAGCTTCTTGTTTCTGTCTTCTCTGCATATATTTCTATTAGAAGACAATATTATAGAGAAGACAATCAAGTCTTATTTATTTAGATATTCAAGGAAGCCTTCTGAATTCCTTCTGAATTGCTGTTTCTGATGAGATAATCTTGCATGTTTTGATTGCCAAAATAGACATCGTCTAAAACTATGCAATGTGAAAAAAAATCCTGTTTTTCAAACTGTATTTCTTTATCTGCAGTCTTATGTTGGGGGAAAAAAAAAAAGAGAAAAGTTTGCCAATCCGCTACAAACACTCCACCTATGCAGGTGGTGATTATGAAGGATGTGAAGAGACCTTTGATCCTAACTCTTTCTTTTGAATGGGAATTCATGAAAGCGCTTCACTGTATTTTTATTCTAAAGATATAAGTAACTTGATTGATCTACTCCCCTGTTTAAAACTGAGCACTTCTCAAGCACTTTGCTGAATTGGGTCCTAACAGCACAGCAAATCACTAATGTCAGCACTGATGCTTGTACAACAATTGAGAATAAAGATGATTCAAAAGAAAAATCACATAATATTTATGATCGAAAGTATGTTGTTCATCACAGCTAAGTTCTCTTGGTAGATTCATAAGCTGAAATAGAATGATGTTGTATTTTTCTTTTATAGGTCCTTCAAACATTAAGGAAAACTCAGTGAGGAAAGATTATTTTTACTGGATATAGCGCTGTTGATTCTGGGGCAAAATGCTCTTTTACATTGACAGTTAAATTTAAAAAAAAAATCTTTTGAGACTACAATTGCCTCATAAAACTGTGCAAATAGTAAAAAACCATCATAACAGACTTAAATAAACCATTAATGTTTCTCTTTTGCTTCAGAAAAAAGTATTGGAGAAGGAAAAAATATTCAGGGTTAATTTTTGTTACAGCCTAGCTGAACCTCCTTACTTGTATGAAGTTATCAATTCATGAGGTACTTGAGCTATTAAAAAAAACAAATAAAAAACCAAAAAAACCCACCGGCAACCCCAAAACAAAACCCCCACAAATGTATGATACAGCTAGCTTGAAGACAGGAAATCAAAAGGGTCTTATGAAAACATACAAATGCTATATAAGTCTAACACACAGAAATGTAAAATAAACAGATCTAGGATCACGTTTTATCAGGTAATAACATATATGGAATGGTCATATGAAAAATATTCCACCCTGAGATCCGGCAGTAATACTTGCTTTCTTACCAAGACCATTTATTCCAAAACAAAGGATCCTATTATTGTGTGACAACTGTACATTTGAGGTTCATACTAGATATTCAAATTTGGATAGATTTCATATTTAGCCAAGGGAGTGCTGTTTTCCCTCCATATGTTCAAAGACAGAATGACACACAACATAAGAATATGTGAAAGAGTCCTTAGAGCAATACAGAAGTTTTCCATGGCAACAACATCTAAAAGATGATGAAACCCGTGCTGTAGAGATGGTGCCTGAGGACATCCATTTTAAGATTATAACATGTTTATTTCTCATCAGTAGATGGAAACATGGCTTCTTGTGCAGTCTAATGTCAGTCAAATTTAGGAACTAGCCCAGAAGCTCATTAGCTGGGATGAATGGATAAATCTCGTTTAATAATTTGAGAAATTTACTTCTTCATACTTTCCCCAGAAGGTATAGTTTTAAAAGATGCATTCACCAATGGTGAAAGACTGTTCTCCTCACAGTTGTCTAAGCATAAACAGTAAGTGCTTTCTCATTTTTCAGAACCATTGGAATCATATAAATATGCTGAAAAAAATAGGAGCTCTAGAATTTTGCAGTAATATGTCAAGAATTGACAAACTAAACTGTTGCATTGAAAACGGTTATTCTTTAAATCAATAATAATTTTGGAAAGTGATAAATTATATTTTTTGTTAAAATTTTTACTTCTTGAATTTAAGTACTGTAGAATAAACTGCAAAGCTAGTTCCTGTAGAAAGCTGTTAGTCCTTTGTAGCAACTGGGAAGAATTTTGTGCAGGAGCTGTAGTGGGTGTGTTCACTGTGTTCATCCCAGCTACTTCAGACTGAGAGAAGAGATGAAGTCAATGAAAGGAATAACTCCTTCAGGGAGATGCAGAACATGTAAATACAGTGTCCTTTTGAAAGAGCTTCTCTCTCTTTCTATAAACTATGCAGATTATAAAGAGTAATATGGACATACTTTCAACAGTTATACAATAGATATGTTCTCTTCCCTTTACTCTTTATTCTTAATAGATTAACATAATCACTGCTTGATTGCTGCAGCTATGCATACAGGTAAAGTATCTTAATAAACCAGGAGCCTATCTAGCTCAAAAAAACTGTCTTTTTGATTCACAAGTAAAGCCTATATAGGTGAGAAAAAAACAGTGAAATTTCATGGTGCTGTTCTGTAAAATCTGATGGAAAGTTTTATCAGTTTTGCTACTTAACAAAATAAGACACTGTCCATTTTAGGACAGGACAACTCTTATTATCTTGTGAAGTTTATTTTGTTATGTCTTATTTTGCTGTCAATTCTGGAAGGTTCATATAATCCTGCTGACCTCTAGACATTCAAATGGTGGTGATTTGAAAGCTATTCTCATGTAGAGCTACTTCAGTGAGTTACTGGTATTTGTCTTGACTTTTTGAAAGTGTGAACACAAATTTCACCTAAATGTGCCACAGCTTGTGCAGAAGAACAAGGCCTGAATAAGAATAAATAGCCTTTTTCTCCCTATAATAAATTGCCTTTTTCTCACCATGCATAACAGCTCTAGCTTGAAAAGCTAAGAATGAGGGGGCATAGTAGGAAGAATTTAATACCTCCTTCTACTCTTTTGAGTATTGTAGAGTACCTATTAGCAGCAGCGTATCTGTCCACCAGTCCAGTTCCTCTTTGATGTGAAGACCTGAGTTGGACTTTGTATGTATTATTTGCAAACAGAAAGAATTTGGAAGATGTGCCAGAAAGCTAATCTCATGCACATGGCTAGAATGCCAGACACAAACCACTCCTTAAATGAGAAACCAGTATACTTTAACAAGGTTGAGCTATCTCCATGTCATTACCGTACATGCAGTAAATGAAAACATGGAGCAGTAACAAACTGTGGAAGCGTGAGGCTGATCATCACGTTCTTGCTCAAGAACCAGTCAGCATTAAAAAACATCAGTATGATGCCCTCTACTAAGAGCAGATGTCCATTAATATGTAGACCTCTGAAACAAACTTAAAATTATTGCTCTAATTGGTCATATCAGTCATCCTTGTGAACCTAGAAGGAATACTTTTTGACTAAATTAATGCCCAATAATGACTCACTTTTACACCTTTCTCTTATGTAAGCTGGTTGCATCTCAAGCAGTTGGCTGTTCCTTATAATAGATTTTGATGAAGAAGTTGCACTGGAAATCTTTTATTTCTTTTCAATATATTAAAAATAATTTTAAAAAGAAAAAAAGGAATAGTTTTGCTCTGTGCTATGTGCCTCCCCAGTTTCCTGTCAGCATTGTAAAAACATACACATGAGATTTCATCATTTTGAAATGCACCTGACTAATAGAGACCTTCTTTTTGCCAGCACGACAGTGTTCCTATCTGGCATTCAACCAAGAAGCTTTTTTCATTAGCGTTTTCAGCATTAATAGACTAACAAATAACTTCCTGTTTTCTCAAAGTTAAAGACAGCAACCTGATTCAGTTGAAGATGTCCCTGCCCACGGCAGGGGGGTTGGACTAGATGACCTTTAGAGGTCTCTTCCAACCCAAACTATTATATGATTTCATGATTCTATACTTAAAGAAAAAAACTTAGCTAGAAGCTCTTATAAAAATTTCTAAGCAACCCTTCCCCACCCTGTTTTGCCAGAGCCTTTGCCCATTTTAAGCCCTGCTTATGGATTATTTTAGAAAAAGCAATCACTGTTATTTTAGAAAAGAGTGACAGGGAAGAAATGCAATGAGTGCTGCAAATAGCCACGAGTGTTTTCATTGCTGAAAGACATATGGGGTTAGTATGTCAGTCAGTTTCTTTTAGATTTTTAGGTGACTGGACAACATTGCTGTTCTGCTGATGTGTAGTCACACTCACAGCATCGTGGCAAACCTGCAGTTGCCTCTCTGACTTGCTCTTTGGAAAGATGACATACAGTTATAGGGGGGCCTGCAAGATTTTATTACTGTAACAGCACCTACTGCACTGACTCAGGAGAGGTAGCTGAATCTTTCTAACCTATCCATAAGACTGTGCTACACCTCACTGGTGGAGCAGAGATACAATTATAGATATCAAGATTTGGGTATAAGGTTTAAAGAGGGATATGTCAGTAAAAAAGTCAATTTTTAAAAATTAGTCAATTTAAAACAAAACCAAACCTGATAAATAGACAATATTCCTTTAAGTGGAAACAGCAGCAGTATTCAAGCACAACTATTTCTTTCTAAAAGTAATAAATGTGAGGAATAAGTTGTCAGGTAAGCCCACTGAAGCACATACTATAAATGAATTTAAGAGACAGCTAGAAGTTTTTATAGAGCTAGAGGGGAAATTAAAGACAGTGACAAAGCAGGAAGACTAGGCTGAACTAACACATATAAAAGACAAGTTTTCTGGTTCTTCTCTCCAGCATTTCTTCATGTTCATTACAGTGTGTATCTGATACTTGTTATTTATGTTAGAGAAGGGCAGAAAAAATGAAGTTGTTTCAAGTACATTATCCCAAAGGTCCCAGATACTTCACCTTCACTTCACTTATGGACAGGAAAAGTAAAAAAAAATAGAAGTAAAAGTTGAGACCTTGACTTTACCTCATTTGACATGCTGTGAAGCTAACAGTGCACAAAGAACCACTGGTAGGTCACAGGGGAGAAAACACAGAGGATATGGCTGATCTTACCTCCTTTGCACTGTGTTGGGTCATATTTTGTGCATTGTTTTTGTTCTGCTGGATTGTCAGAGGCCTAGAACTGCATCAATAGCTCTTCACATTGGGCCTGATCCAGCTTTCATCGAAGTCAGGAAGACTTTTATTGATTAACCTGTGAGCTGGATAACTTTGAGCATATGGTCCATCCTGCATAAGGTAAAAAAAAACAGTAGTGAAGTTGGCTGAAATGTTTTCAACAAAATTAAGTTAGATTTTTTTTTAAACTGATGTTGTCAAAATTTTTCATTTGTCTTAGTAGTTGGACATTATTTTTCCTAATTTTTAGTGAAAACATATAGCAGAAATTGTCAAAGTATTTCATTTACCAGAACCAGTTATGCAAAAGATGCAGGAGTTTATGCAGTTTCAATTTAAATACTGATTTGTTTTTAAAAAAAATATTTTGTACACTAAAAAAGTCTAAAAATATTTCTGATCAGCATTTCTGTTTCCATTGTGAGGTGAAATGAAAAGGGAACTTTGAAAGTTAAGCTTTCTCAGTTGTTCATGTCTCAAGCAACTCTAACAAAACCAGCTTTTCTTAACTGACAGTTTCAGGAGTTAGAATGTAATAATAATTCCATTCTCTTCAGGTTTTGCTGCTGAAACTTGACACCTACAATGATTTTGAGTGTTTGGGATTTATATATCCGCACAAGTGACTTCTAGTGAAATTATTCACCTATATATAGATATACAGATGGAAAAACCTGAACACATCATTCTTAATACTTTTGACATGTCTTTCTCAAGTTTGCTACCGATACAGTACATACATAAAGATCAGAATTTATACCTATAAATATTTGCTCATATTTACTGTAGCTCATATATTATATACAGTGGTAAATAGTCTTGGCAAAATACACCAATACTGTTTCTCTATATGGAATTAAAATTATATCTGTTGGACTGTTTTTGTTGAATACTGAAGTGAAGCATTCCACTGAACATGTAAAACAAATGAACTGTTATAATGCAATGTTTATGTGTTAATAAGTAGTAAAATGATACCTTGGATTATGAACAGCAAGAAAACTAATGAGAAAGGAAAACCTGAGGTCTTAATTTGAGTTTTATCACCCAGATTCAATAGACCTGCTTTACCTTCTGTGGTCAAAAGCACAAGATGGAAGAGCTATAATAGTCATTTATAACTAGATATTACACATCTCTAATCCTCATGGTACTTCTTGATAGCTGTCTAACAGTATTTTGATGATGCTGTGTGATGCTGGAACTTAGGATGGCTTAAGATAGTGGCAAAAGGGTCTAAAATGTCAAGTGGGATTAACATAATTATGAGCCCTCCAAGCATTTTTGCAGATAATAACTCCACAGTGACAAGAAATGGTGAGATCGGCCTTTGGAGACTGTGTAATCCAGTAGCTGTACAAAGTGCCTTCATCATACTGGAGGATCTAACACAAAATGGGAACTACCAACCGCTGCTTTAACAAGCAAAAAATAATGCTGTGAGGGAGCCACCTAGATACTACTTACTTCAAAATTATAGCAAAATTATACCAAAATTATTGGCACATTGCCACACATTTCTTATTCAGAGTTTAGCTTCAGTGCATATTATCCCTTTCAGGACTTTGATTGTTCTGAGTCTAGCTGATGACGACCGTTTAATTTTGTGAGATCATAAATATTTAAGCACTTCACCAGTAAAAGTGGCTATAGAACTGTTTTCTCACTCAAAATTCTAAATGTTTCTTATTTCATTTTTCCAGTCTACATGAATAAATACACATTTGTGTATTGATAACATACGTATTTAATAGCATGCATATTTTAATCTGATTTTCAGAATATATGCAAGACAAATACATATCTATACATTTTGTAGATGCAGTGATATTTTTATAATTATTCACTAACCGCTTTCTAAAATAATAATATGATGTGTTTAATTTTGATATGAAAATTTTTTGAAGTTCAAATGTTTTGTATAATTAAAGATAGATCATTATTAAAACTTTTACGAAGATTCAGTAAAGTGGTAACCGAACAAAAAACCAAAAAAAACAACCATACTTTGTTCCTTGGGATTGAATTACAATTAAAACATGGTATACCAAATGTGAAATCTCAACAAGCCATAACACACAGTCAATTTGAGCTGCCATATATTTTTGCTTGCGTACATTTTTATTTTTTTTAAACTCTGGAAGTAGTTCAGTTTTCACCTTACTTTGTTTTAAACTAGAACTACAAAATATGAGTAAAATTAAAATTGTACAGTAACTTAGAGCATGACTAATATTGTTGCATTTACTGGTGGATTCTTTTCTGCACACTTTCATTTCAAAGTTTATTACAGCTTCCATGTTTGTGATTGTTTGCAATCCATTTTCAAATCATTTAAAATGTAGAGTGAAACAAAGGTAATAGAAATTCTGACTATGTGAAAATACACTGCTGACATTGAATTAACTTGACATACTAGTGCTTAAACTTTAGGTACCCACTGTGGACAGAAATGATTATCTCTTTCAATTAGGGCTATGCATTATTAACATCTTGTAAGTATTTTACTTAGAATTTGATTTTATAATAAGTGAGATAAATGTAATAAGTCAAGCAAATAACAACAGCTCATTAAAGTAAGAGATAATATTTACTTATATTTACATTCTGATTATAGCTAAATGAATATTTACGTTCTAAAAAAAAAGTAATACAATGTTAATAATAAATTAGAGAAAGAAGGAAAAGTGTATGAAGAAGTTATATGAAGCCTCTACTGGAAGAAGTCATGTTTCACGGTGTTGTCAAATATAATTTCTTTAATGGGCATAAGGTCTGTGACACCCACTTACATAATTCTTTGCTAACAAATAAAATTGCCAGCTTGAATATCTATTACTTAAAACAATATGACCAAGAGTTGCTCCTTCAGTACCTATATAGAGAGGAGTTCCCTATTCCATTCCTGGGAAAGATCACCTCAACAAAGCAACAATGAAGGGGGTGAAAATAGAGAAGAGGATTTCCTAAAATCTCCCCTCTTTTGCTCCATTGGTTTTAATAATCCAGTCCCATGTAGATTTTTATCAGGGAAGAGCATGTAGGTGAAAAAAAAAGCTTTCCAGAGCACTGTTGATATCCTTTGTCTCTAGCACAGCTGCATTTGAATTCTCATTTCTTGTACAGAAAAAAAGAAGAAGAAATAAAACAAACAAACAAACAAACAAAAAAATGTAAAGCATATTCATCTGGAGAAAAACAATTTAGCAGGGACATCATCAAAGAGACCCACCATGAGGGTGGTACTTATTTCATGTACCTCTGGTCATCTAACAGTTAAATGTCAGGCCACAGTTAGGTCTCCCAGTTCCTCCCCAGTCTGTAGACAAGCAGACACCTGCAGTGATGATTCAGTCTGTCTGCATCAGGGTCTGAGACAGGGAGAATAAATCTCTTTCTGCAGGTGCTTTTCTGTAACCGTTTGTTAGGGAGAGAACCTGAAGAGTAGTCTGTGGGTTCTAGAGCACCAACCAGTCCTGTAATCCCAGAGGTCTAAATCACATCAGATGCCTAATTTTACCAGGGAAAATTAGGTTAGATGAATTTCACTGTAAAGTATCACTTCCCACTGAAAAAAACTACAAAAGAAATCTCTTTGAAAAAGGAAACTTAGATTCCTCAATCCTGCTAATATTTTTTGAAAAATAAATCCTAATTATTAATATAAACATAGACATAGAATCATAGAATCATAGAATCATTGAGGTTGGAAAAGACCTCTAAGATCATCGAGTCCAACCGTCGACCCAACACCACCATGCCCACTAAACCATATCCCTAAGCACCTCATCTACATGTCTTTTAAATACCTCCAGGGATCGGGACTCCACCACTTCCCTGGGGAGCCTCTTCCAATGTTTAAACACTCTTTCAGCAAAGACATTTTTCCTCATGTCCAATCTAAACCTCCCCTGGCGCAACTTGAGGCCATTTCCTCTCGTCCTATCACTTGTTACTTGGGAGAAGAGACCGACACCCACCTCGCTACAACCTCCATGCAGGTAGCTGTAGAGAGCGATGAGGTCTCCCCTCAGCCTCCTCTTCTCCAGGCTAAACAACTCCAGTTCCCTCAGCCGCTCCTCATAAGACTTGTTCTCCAGGCCCCTCACCAGCCTCGTTGCCCTTCTCTGGACACGCTCCAGCACCTCAACGTCCTTCTTGCAGTGAGGGGCCCAAAACTGAACACAGTATTCGAGGTGCGGCCTCACCAGTGCTGAGCACAGGGGCACGATCACTTCCCTACTCCTGCTGGCCACACTAGTTCTGATACAGGCCAGGATGCCATTGGCCTTCTTGGCCGCCTGGGCATGCTGCTGGCTCATGTTCAGCCGGCTGTCGACCAACACCCCCAGGTCCTTTTCCGACAGGCAGCTTCCCAGCCACTCTTCCCCAAGCCTGTAGCGTTGCATGGGGTTGTTGTGGCCCAAGTGCAGGACCCGGCACTTGGCCTTGTTGAACCTCATACAGTTGGCCTGGGCCCATTGATCCAGCCTGTCCAGGTCCCTCTGCAGAGCCTTCCTACCCTCGAGCAGATCAATGCTCCCGCCCAACTCGGTGTCGTCTGCAAAATTCCTGAGGGTGAAGTGTTGGGGCCAAATTTTTGAAGCAACATTCAAGCAATCTATATATATGAATATCTGCACTCTTTTTCACACAGCTGTAATTGAATACTTTATGAATCTTAGTGCAAGGAGATTCTCAACATTTACTTAAAGTAACTCAAAACAATGCAAGAGCCATTGTTTTGAAATGTCACAAAACAGCTTAGTGTTATCTCATAGAGGTATAATTATTCTCTCCATGAATTACGTTTAAAAGTGAATCTTGCTACTTACATGTGCCTTCCTTTCTGCTTTGTGTCTGTTCACAGTAGTTTTAATGTGTATGTCAAGCCAGTAATGTAATGAAATAATAATAGCTTCACACATACTGACGGCGACTGGGAAGTTATATAAGGTAGTGAAAACAGGACTCTATTCACTCACCAAAACTACTTTAAAGGAATGTTAATTGTAATTACACTATTTCTTTTTTGCCTAAGGGATAAAAGAGATGAGATGTTGCTCTGTAACAATCTACAGTTTCAGGTCAGCTAAAAAAAAGTTTTTAAATGGACTACGTTGTGTAAGTGTATTTTTTTTGTGCTCACAATACCTTAGATTTTTGTACCTTGTATGGCTTTAAATGTACTTTCCACTTTCATTCAGTGTTTGAAGGTAATTTTTGGAGCACCAGTTTGGATATCTTTATTTTTTTTTATTTAATCTTCCCTCAAAGGTCCTGTATGCATATTCTTCGTTATAGAGACTCTGGTCAGAGTCAGATTTTGACAGAAGTCAGATAAATTTGATTTGCAGTGGATTATAATTTTTTTTTTAATCTACTTCCTGCAATACCTCCATATCTTTCCAAAACTGCTTAGTTTTGGAAGGCTCTTTGTGTGATTTGGACTGGTTTTTGTGCATTTTGTGCACTCAGTTACATTCAGGTGCACGTACCCAAATAAAGCCAACCTGGTCTTAGGAATCTCAGGATCAGGTGAGAGCCCACATCTTACTAATAGAGAAGCCTGTAGGAAAGATTATGAGACATTTGAAGCTGCATTATTTTTCTTAGCTGATTGAAGTATTCATCATAAGACGTATTTGCTGAATGTAGCCCTTTATTCTGTCTGTGAACAGATGGAAATTTGTATACGTTTGTTTCTCAGAACTGCTCCACTAGTTACTGCAAATATATTCGAGCTTTGGGGGTTTTTCATGAACTTTAGCAGAATATTCAGTCACTAGTATAATATTTGCAATTCGCTATTTAAGATTTGATTGGTCTCCAACCAATGTAATTTTTAATAATTAATAACACAAACATTATAACTATTGTTTCTCTGCTTCCAAGTGGTGACAAGTGCTTTTAATGTTAAGTACTAAATTTTCAGGCTAGAGGGACTGTAATGATGTTTAGGCTTACCTCCTGCTCACAACAGGGTTGTTCGTTACCCAGGGCAGCATTAGGACTGATCTCAGAATGAGGAGAATGGATATGAGATTTTTGAAATTGCAACTTCTTTTCTCTAATGTCTTTTAGTTTGCCTCTCAAAAAGATATTATGTCTGTTCTTTTTTAAAGAACTAAGTTAAATGATTGAGAGGCTGCTATACCTGTTATACTTGCTTTCTGGGCTCTTGATAAGGCTGGCATCCAAAACCAAACAGATCCGTCCATCCCTTGCTTCCTTTGCACATGTCACTGTGGGGGATCCATTTATTTGTATGCTGAGAGCGAGTGAAGCAACCCAGACTATTTACGGTCCACTGTGCAGTTTAACCCAGACACTTGACTTTAAATGTAGGCTGTCTGAATCAAACTTGAACATTAGGCAAGTGTAAATGAAACTGAGTTTGGCAGGTTACGTTGTGGGATTCACTCATGTCTATGCCCATGCAGATAAATTTGCCATTATATTAGCCAGCATGCACCATTCATGACATCATTGATTTGATTTCACTTTTGTTAATATTTTTTTTGGTTGTCACTTTTGGCAATATTATCCATGGCAACAACTATATGACTTTTACAACAACTATCATCAAAAGAGTGTATTTATTTTTAACACCTTCTACAGCTGATAGTTATTGTTATTTTCTTTGCTCTTAACAGTAGTATTCTTTTTTAATGAAGGCTCTGACAGCTTTATCCACATTGAATATTCTCATTCATTTCAGCAGGTCTGTCTCTCCGGTGAATTAATTCTCAGATTTAATATTAGAACTATGCACTTTTGATATGGCAATTAAAATATAAATTATAAGTTACAAAACAACCACTGAAGAATTTTTAAAATGAAAACAAAACAAAACAAAACAAAACAAAAAACCCAAAATCCAAAGATTGCAGCCTTTGGAGAACATGTTATCGACTTAATGTCTAAGTCTAGAGACAGATTTTCATTATCACAGCAGTGTCTAAGGGAACTAAACAATGCCATGGCTATATTGTACTAAGTGCTACACAAATACAAAGAAAGAGATTCGAGAAAAACTGGCAGTCTGAGATGCCTGACAAATAAAAAAAAAGGTGTATTTTCTTACCTGATTCTAAAGTTTCTCATAAAGCATAAGGAGATGAAGTTACCTACCTATTTAATGGATAGCTATCTAATGAAAACCAGTAAAAAAGGTTGCTAAGCTGTTGTAACACATTGCATCTTTATCAGTCTAATGCCTTGACTATAAGCCATCCTTCCAATGTAGCTTCAATAGTAAAATTTCTGTTACAGTTAATAAAGTTATGAATCACATCTCATTTCTTCTAAGTTAAGTCCTAGAGAAAGATGACCCCCAGTAAAATATATACAAGGTTGCTGTAACCCCATTTGTACAGCTGTCATTTCAGAGTCTGAGGCAATAAAGGTATTTTAGCAAAAAGTGTTAGCCATTCACAGCCTTTTATCACAACTTTTACACCCCAGAAATTGAAAACTGATGTCCTTGAAAGTTTTCTTGGAAGCCTAAAACTCCTTAATATACTCAAATACTGACAGGGGTTGTTTTGGTGTATCTGTCTTTCTGAAACCAAGATTAGAGACCATGCAAGAAATGAACAGGAAAACTACCATTCTGATGGATTCGGTGAAAAGTTTTTACTACTGCATAACTCCATTTTTCTTTGAGGTGCTGTCAGAAATGTTTCATTAACTACTAGCATTCTAGGCTAGAGAGCTTCTTTCTTATCATTTTGAGCATCAGCTGGGTCTTACGTAGGCATGCAAAAAGGAACAAAGTATAGGATATTTTTCTTGTAGAACTTCAACAATCGAACATTATAACTATTGTTTCTCTGCTTCCAAGTGGTGACAAGTGCTTTTAATGTTAAGTACTATTTTGGGTGCTTCATTAATTCTGAAATGTTATGTAAAATTTTCCTTATTTGGAAGTAATTTGCCTTGTACAGACTAATTAAAATCATAAACAAAAACATTCCAACTTTTCATTTTTGTTTTCAATGGTTATATCTGTCATGTTTTGAACTTCTGATGCATTTTTATAAATTATTAGAGTGAATATCAATACTCTTTTCTAAAATCATATCTGATATAGATTTTATAATGCTAAAAAATAAGTAACTGTAGAAGTAGGCAATGTTAACAACAACAACAACAAAAACAACAACAAAAAAACTACACACACCCCCCCCCCCCCAAGAGTATAAATACTAGACAAAATGAAAGCACAAAGGATTAAGGGATAAAATGTATTTCTGTCGTGGTTTAACCTCAGTCAGCAACTGAGCACCACACAGCCGTTCGCTCACTCCCCCCTCTCCCCCTGGTGGGATGGGGGAGAGAATTGGAAGAGCACAAGTGAGAAAAACTCGTGGGTTGAGATAAAAACAGTTTAATAATTCAAATAAAATAATAATAATGTAATAATAATAATAATGATAATACACAAAGCAAGTGATGCACAGTGCAATTGCTCACCACCCGCCGACCGATGCCCAGCCAGTCCCCGAGCAGCACCCCCCCCAGCCAGCTTTCCCCAGTTTATGTACTGAGCATGACGTCACATGGTATGGAATGTCCCTTTGGCCAGTTGGGGTCAACTGTCCTGGCTGTGCCCCCTCCCAGCTTCTTGGGCACCTCCAGCCTTCTCAGTCGGTAGAGCATGGGAAGCTGAAAAGTCCTTGACTAGTGTAAGCACTACCTAGCAACAACTAAAACATCGGTGTGTTACCAACATTGTTCTCACCCTAAATCCAAAACACAGCACTGTACCAGCTACTAGAAAGGAAATTAACTCTATCCCTGCCGAAACCAGGACAATTTCTTCAACACACTGACCACGAGATTTGATTAATGAGTCTAAGGACTTCAGGTCGTCTCAGTCCAAAACCACATCTTTATAAAACACATTAAGAATTTTTAAAGCTAAATGAGGCCCTGCCATTTTCTCAGTCTTGAGTAGAAAGTTTCCAATTAGTTACCAAGAGACTATATTCCACATTTGCTGGTGAAAAGTTTTTTAATAGTAGAATTAAACCCAAGATGTTTATGTATAATAAAGGCTTTGGAACAAATACAGCATGGGCAAATGCAGTGTGTCTTGCTCATATCTTCATTGTTTCATCATTAATAATCTTGAAAATGCCTTGCCTTTTTCTTTTCCTCTCTTTTTTTCTGCAAAAGACCTATCTAAGTTATGTTAGTATATTTTATGGCCCATTTAGTACCTGATCTGGCTGCTAAGACTGCCACAGGCATGAACATTGTAATGTGGACAACTTCACAGCAGGAACTGGAATTCCAAATAATTTCATGTCTGCTAATGAAGAGGTCAATGGATAGTGTTAATGTTCTGCAAAAAGACCCTATAGACCATTAGCAGTTTCTGAAACCAGCCATCCTAAAAGGTAGAGCTTTTGAAATCAAATGAAAATTTTTAATCTTTTGAATATAAAGGAGGATTAGGCATCATCTTTCATACAAATATGTAATTTTCATTCTTCACTTAGTGTCCTAATCAACAAGATTTATTAGTATGGAAATTATTTTCATCATATTAGTGATCTCATATATAATTCTTAAGCATATGAATGTTATATACAAAACAAAGAGCATTCACAGAAGTTGGAAATATACTGCAGAGACCGGTACTCAAAGAATATAATGTAAACTTTATGTGCTTTTCTGAATAAAGCTAGCCATAAATAGACACTCAAGTCTGTCATGTTTATTCAGATCATGCAGTAATTATAACACTGCTTTTATAAGTTAGGACTTAGTTTGTCAAAACACCCCAGATTTCTATTTACTTCTTATTCCTATACAATCTGTCTCCTTCCAGCCCTGATACCACGGCTGTCTGAAATTCTAAGTGGGACAAGAAGGATACAGGAGTGGTTAGAGAAGGCAGGAACTGAATGTAAAGTGAATGCACTGTAAGAAAAGACAAAACTAGAGGAAACTGTTATGTGAACTGTGTTCTGTACATTAGCATGAAGCAGATTGACATTGTAACGTTGCTATACCTCAAGAAGTTCCTAATGTTACTCTGCCATCACTTCCTCAGCAGATGGTCTCCTTTTTCTTCAGCACATGAAAAACATTTGAGCAACAGAAATGTAATTTTTGGCCTTATTTAGTGTAAGTATTCAGACTATTGGCATTTGATTTCTATTATTACTGCTATTTTGTTTCTGCACTTTCTGTGACAAAAGATATGCTGGATCTCCCACAAAAGCAAGTAGTTTTAACCATAGAGACTTAAAGACTAAATTAAACATAACACATATACTCCATGTCATTAAAAGTATACAAGATAGAGTATGAAAAGATATGGAAGACCAATAACCCAAATGACAAAGTATTAATTCAAATGTTTCTTGTTCAAATTAGTGATTTTGGCCTAATAAAAATGGACATGTTATCTATTCAGTCACTCTGCATTCCTGTGGCTCAGAGCAGAGACTGGTTTTTAGTAAGTATGGGGAGCATCTTGGAACAGACAGTATGACTTCAAAGTGGCCTTTGAGTGGCTTCTTTGTGTCATAGAAGAAAATCATGCCAGACCGCATTAAAGCTTTTTCAATGTTTTTCATGTTCTTTTATAAATTTGGATCTAAAAGTACAGCAGTTAATAGCCATTTTGGAATCATTTACCTTGAAGCCACAGTAACATTTTCCTCTGTTATGAAGGACCAGTCTTAACCTTTCAGCAATAGAGAGACAAGGACAAACTGGGTCAAATTCTACCTCTGAGTTAAATATACGTAAGCTGATAGATTGGCCTTTTTGTTTACTGGGTATGAATGAAAGGAATCCATTGCTATCATCTGTGCAGCAGCAAACAAAGCATGAACTCTCAAGGAATCAATGTTTGTCCTTTTCACAATTATGATATTACTTTACCACTTCCATACAGTTTTCCTCTGGGGGATATATTTTGTCCTTAGTAACTAAGCTTGTTTGTTCTATAGATTGGAAATGAGATTGTTGTTACATTTTTATGACACTTTTATCTAGTAATGTTGTTAGTACTAACAGCATTTTTAAAGGCATAAGGAGTATCTTTGCATCTTTCTCCAATAAAGCTTGGGAGAAAATGCATTTCTAAATTGATAATTTTTCTGTCTCCAATTGAAATATATTTGATTCTAATTCACCCTTGGGAGTGCAGATAGTGGGTATGTGGTGGATAAGTAATATTAACACTGTGTATGTTGCCAAAATGGTTTCTGGGGAAGGAAGACCTGTAAAATAAAATGGTCTCCTCATGTTTGGTTACATGTCTGAGAGACTGCATGCTTTTCAGCAGCCACTCTCAAAGGCTTACAAACATTGCATCTCAAACACTGTATCAGAGACATAGTCTGTAGGCCATCACAGGAAACATGATCTCATGCATTAAAGCTATCCTCCTAAGCATGCAAGCTGAAATATTACCCAAAAGAATCACCATTATAACGATTCAAAACAGTTAAACTTTTAGCAGGCTTATAAAAGCATTACAACATCAAGGCCTACAAATGGGATCAGGAGCTTTATTTTTCCAGAAACTCCAGAAAAAAGGCAGCAAAAAGAAAGAATCTTTCTACCTGAGTGTATCTGTCATGACAGTGCAGCTACAGCAAAAATGTTTATTAAGAAACATATTGCACTGTTCATAATAGTTAGGTTGCTATCATCTTGCCTGAACATTTACTCAGTTTTACATAATTCTTACTAATACACCTTCCATGACACTTGGAGAACAACATAATTCTTTTTTTAGGAATAGCTTATTTATTAAATTAGATATTTTGGATAACTGACAGAATTTTCATTGTTAAAAAATAAAATTCTCATTCGTCTGAGAAAAGAATACTAATTTTTTACACAATATCTCTATTTGTTCTTCTACATGACGTGTGACTTTTACTTAATAACTTTCAAGGAACCCAGTTTGTCTTCCTGGTTTCATATTCATTGTTCATTCTCCTCTTCCCCTGATGGCTACAATAAGCAGCTTTCAGTTGTTTCAACTGTCAAAAATGCTTCATATCAATGAGCAACTCCCTTTTAATATCAACTTCTAACTCATTTGCACTTCATGTTAGGGATCTTCTGTAGCTCCAGTCCCATCTCTAGCACAGTATCCTGGTTTTGGCAGGGATAGAGTTAATTTCCTTCCTAGTAGCTGGTACAGTGCTGTGTTTTGGATTTAGGGTGAGAACAATGTTGATAATGCACCGATGTTTTAGTTGTTGCTAGGTAATGCTTACACTAACCAAGGACTTTTTAGTTTTCCATGCTCTACCCACTGAGAAGGCTGGAGGTGCCCAAGAAGCTGGGAGGGGGCACAGCCAGGACAGCTGACCCCAACTGGCCAAAGAGATATTCCATACCATGTGACATCATGCTCAGTATATAAAGCTGGGGGAAGAAGAAGGAAGGGGGGGATGTTTGGAGTGATGGCATTTGTCTTCCCAAGTAACCGTTACGCGTGATGGAGCCCTGCTTTCCTGGAGATGGCTGAACACCTGCCTGCTGATGGGAAGTAGTGAATGAATTCCTGGTTTTGCTTTGCTTGTGTGCGTGGCTTTTGCTTTACCTATTAAACTGTCTTTATCTCAACCCATGAGTTTTCTCACTTTTACCCTTCCGATTCTTTCCCCCATCCCACCAGAGGGGGAGTGAGCGAGCGGTTGTGTGGTGCTCAGTTGCTGGCTGAGGTTAAACTACGACACACAGAGAGAAAAACATTTTCTCCTGAAATACATTTATCTTGTTACCCTGAGTGGGGACCCTTTTAAGTAACAAATCTGAAATTGTTGTTGTATGTTGCTAATGCAATCTATAAGCTGCATGAGACAATCTGAGTTTCATAATAAGTGAAAGTATATAAGGAGATGACTCTTCATTAAAATCAACTAGAATTTATGCAGTTTCACCAGTTCACATTTTATTTCCTATAATGCTAGTCATATATTCACCCTCACAATTTGTCTTCTGAACTCCAGATGAAAAAAAAATAGGGCAAAGCCTAAATGAAAGTGTGCTTCCTTCCTCATATTCTGTATTTCTCTATGTTAAAATAGCGATAAAGTTGGAGCTACTGACTTTGCCATTTTTTGTCTGTGTTTGTCCTTTTGACTCCTAGACCCTGTTAATGGCAGTGGAACTCTATGTGTGTACCAGCAATTCCCTGTGGAGAACAGCTTGCCATCTCCATTTTTAAAGTGCCTCAATACATGTCCACTGTACTGGGCTTGCTAAGAGGGTTACTGATGTTGAAGCACTGAAGCTGCCCCTTTAAGTGAAATGCACACTAATTTAATTAAGTATCAGTGGTGCCATGTCATTGTTTTCCTTTTTGGTCTTTAAGCTGCAAATGACATATCCATCCCATCAACTCATTTGCTTTTTGAAACACAGTTAGTTCACCAACTGCATTATACAAATAATATGAACACTCTTTACAAAGAATTCTACAATTTATCACTGTTTTACACTTCATTAAACAGAAAAATGAAACAAATTTTATTTGAGACAGAATATGTTTTTAATGCTGAAAATTTTATATAGTCATTTAAAATGTTCTCATACACATCTGCCAAAGATGTTAAGTAGCTAATTATAATTTTCCCTCTACAATATATGATAATGTGGTGATAAAGTTTGTCTTCAGAAGCATTTGTAGGAAGTAGTCCACAATAAACATAGAAGTTGAAAGGTCTGAATTTACCAGATGATGTTAGTTTTCTTCTTTCTTGATGGCACAAGAGAAGCATGAGGTTGTGATGAGGTTGTGATGTTGGTTTTGCTTTTTCTTTGTTGTTTTATCTTTTGTCAAGGTCATAAAGCTTGCACTTAAAATTGTCCATTATTTTCTGGCTCCTGGCTGAACATTTGAGTGCTTGCCGGATTTTGCATTACAGAGGTTTTAAGTGACACCTATCTTTTCCTGTCTTTTACCCTATGTAGATAATAGTCACATATAATTAAGAGCCTCTGGAAAATCTTTGCATCTCATTTCTTTTCCCAGACTAGTAACTTCTGAGTTTTAATGTTAGTAGCCAGTTCTGTCTAAATCATTTTCATAGTGGATAAGAAACTTAGCCCTATGTAAATTTAATTCATTGACTAAATAGAACTGAGTATTAATTCTGACACTAGCTAAAAAAAAAAAAAAAAAAAAAAAAAAAAAGAAAAAACAAGGAAGAAAATAATTCAGGAAGCTAAATAGTAACTAGTCTGGGAGAAAATTATACATCTCTGGTCAGCATGAACAGGCATAAAACTAGCAGTATGATTTTGGAACATTAATCATATTTATACATACATACAAGTTTTAGCATGTGTTTCCAGTAGTTCTTGGACAAGTCTTGGACAATAAATTTAATAACAGATTTTCAAAATGACATTTCAGAAGATGTTATTATCCTCCTGATATTACCATTAAAAGCTCCTTTACACCTATTGACTTTGTTGTGTATGCCAACCTGCCACACTGTACTCTACTGAAGATGCCTTTCAGGTTCATGGTGTATTAGAAATATGCATGCACCACTATGAAGACCCTGGGTCCATCTCTTCAACATCCTGCCTGTAAGCATCAGGAGTTCTTGTCAGGTCCTCTCAGAGGCGTCTCTTCTCCAAGATCTCCTCACAAAGCTAGTGCTCCAGATCCTGTCCATTCTGGTGTCCCTTCAACAGACTTTCTTCAATTTATCAATTTTTTCTGTTATTGAGCAGCCCAAAAGAGGCATTCAACAGAGGATACTGAGAACAATGTTCCCCAGTCAGATGAAGGTAAAGTTGCATGGTAACTGCTCATTTTCTGAGCAAGTTCTCTTTTGGAAGCTGTTGAAAATCTTAACTGGATTATTTGGACATGATTTTTTCTATCATTGAACTAACATAACTTCAGAAAAGAGGTGGCTTTAAATCTTAAAGCCTGGGCAAAAGTCATAACTGCATAGAAATAAATACCTCCTTCGGATTGCTTTATTGTTGAAGGACATTTGCTCATAACTCAGATTCATAACCCAGGCTCAACGTGAATGAAATCCAATGAAAGAGGAAGGATCTCAACTAGGGCTCTGACACACCTGCTGAGGACAGTAATCCTTAAACAAATAACTACTGAGGCTAAGAACC
The DNA here is from genome assembly GCF_965638725.1 of Aptenodytes patagonicus. Taxonomy (NCBI): domain Eukaryota; kingdom Metazoa; phylum Chordata; class Aves; order Sphenisciformes; family Spheniscidae; genus Aptenodytes; species Aptenodytes patagonicus. The sequence goes on along the minus strand of NC_134951.1, from coordinate 33,372,732 downwards.
ATCACTCTCTTCTCTCCATTATACCTCACACCAGGGAAGGGTCTACATCTCTTTAATAAGGTTCCTAGCTTTCTTGGAGATTCTAGATTCTCTCTGTAAAGAGATTTTGACTGTCTGCCAGGGTATTTGCTGTAACTGGCAAATGTTAATAGCAAGTAGTTACCAAAAACTTATATCTAAATGTATCTATAGACACATGCACATTTTCTACTGAATCATTATGTATGTAGAGTGAACTTTTCAGTGACCTTGAAACAAAGATGTGTGACCTGGTTGTGATATTAAAACATTAGATACTTCATCAGGAAAACACAGATTTAAGGTCGTTGAAGCAAAACAAGGGATTTTAACAGCCTACCCCAAAAAGCACAAGCACAAGATGACAGAAGGAGCCTTAAATGTGTAAGCACAGGCTGATAACAGAGATGACACAAATCTCAAATGGACAGGTACTAGTCATTAAAGGAATAAAGTCTTGGGAGTTGGGTAAAACAGGCCTTAATAATAACAAAGAACAAATGAATATCCAACAATCGCAAAACATACTAGGTACAGAATAGCTGTCATAAAACAGGGAATTTGTGGGCCAGTGAATAAATGTTATGTAAATGAACTACATTATCCCATATATAAAAAATAACCCCAAACAAACTCAAGAAAAAAGAGGAAGAAACCCCCAAATACAAAACTAAAAAGAAAGGAATAGGAAGGAAAAGGATGATTTAAATTAGAGAGTTCAAACTCTCATTTAGAATGTCAATGGGTCACAGTAAAAGAACAATGTATGTATGCTTGAAAAAAGAGAATAACTCAGAGAAAGGAAACTATACTTTTAAACTATATAATTCATCTATAAAGTAAATGGTTAAATAGATATGTTTTGTTAGTTATTTTTTGTTTGTTCATTGAGTCAATTTCAATTAATTTTAAACAAATTTGTAATTCAATACATGTAGTAAACATGCATGTGTATATATTAACCTTATTTTGTCATAGAAACAACCAACTGAGATATGGGGCATGTATATCTGACACAACACAGAAGAGTCAACATCTTCCCGGAATTCCTTTTTTTTTTTTTTTCCCCTCCAAAGGAATGCAGCTTTGAAAACTTTTTTTTTTTTTTAATAAGATCTGCCTGTTGTTCCTTTTATGTGACACTATTTGTCTAAAACACATAACTGCCTGTTTAACCTAAATGTATTTTTGACTAAGACAAAGGTAAATGTTTTTGTCCAAATGACAAAACCTTAGATATTTTTTAAGCACATGCAGACATTTAGTGTACTTATTAAAGGTTATTAAAGGTTAGTTCTTTTAGTAATAGGGGGAACACTTTTTCAATAAGTTTCAAGAATAAAAACTGTGCTATCAGTCTCTACAGAGACAGAGAAAACTAGTATGGTGGGAAAAAAATCTGTTGGAAGGATTATGATAGTCATACTTTGGAACCTTCATGAAATAAAATGAATAAAAGGAATTATTAGAAAACTAAATAAAATGAAAAAAAAATCTTTAAAGTACATAGAAAATAGATACTGAATTATTCAACCACAACACATTTTAAAAAATGTCCATTTTCAGGGAAATTCTACTGTTTTGAAATTATTCTTTATTTCAAATTAGAACAAAATGTCCAAATTCAGAATGCCCCATGAGGTTAGATACTCTAAATGATTTCTAAGGATACTCAGTCTGGTTTAATTTGACTTTAATAGTACAATATCTTGTCATTATTTATTTGTTTACATGAAAATGAATAAATAACAAATAACTGGAACAATAAACTCAGCATGCTAAAACCTGATGTTTTAACTGTACAAAATTACCTTCAGACTTCTTTTCAAAAGGAATAATAACAGTATAACAAACATTTCATTTGTTTGATTCAATGTTTTCTAATAGAAAACTGTTTGAAAATATTTGCTCAGCTCTACTACCAGTTCTTTTTATTTTAAACATATTTTTACTAAATTCCCCCTGAAAAAATCTTTCCAGAAAAAGAGGAAAGTTAAGAAAAAATTCATAAATGACAAAAACTTATTTTATTTTTCCAGAGTCATATTTTTCCAGCCAGCATTTGGGCACAGCTGAACTGTTGATTTTCATTTATCTATCCAGAAACATACACAAAATCCCCACTGAATGGGATTTATTTCTCATCTTTCTGAGGACTAGATCTCTAGTCCAATATCCCACATCAGGATATATGTACAATCAGTGAAAAGAGGCTCAAATTTTCAGAGGTGAATTGTTGTATTTTAAAATGGGAGTCAAAACCAAACAAGGCTAACTGGGATTTGGAGGTATCTATCCCTTCCCAGTCATAGATGAATCTTAAAACAGGTGTGTAGTTTTTATATGACAAAAGTTGGATTAAATGCATCTTGTCTGCGAAGTATTTACATACAATAAACAATTAGTCTACCATGATATATCAAGTACTTAAGCTGTTAAAATACAAAATGTTATAAATGCCACTTCCCTACCTCACCCCCCAAAACAAGAAGAAAATATAAGAAATTCCCTAAGAAAAGATAAAGTTTAAGTGGGTTTTTATCTGTTATTTTTAGTTCACCTTACGTAGTCTTCTTGTTGAAGATAGCATAGTAAGATTTTCAAAGTGTCCAGTTTGATGTCGCTCACTTGCTGGATGATTTTGAAGATATCTGAAAGGTGCTGAAATTGTCTGGCATATAGAATTCCCTTCCAAATTCAAGATTGTGATTCAGTGATCAACAGTAAGAAAAAGAAAGAGTGTTTTTTCTGTGTCTGAAGAATTCAATTGGCACCTAGCTGCACTCTTATGGGAAGGTTTTTATCAGTGTTGGATAGCTCAGTCATGCTTTTTTCATAGCCATAAATAAAGCTTACTAAATTATTAGGTCTGTCCAAATCTAACATCTCAATAAAGCTGTCCATGATTTTAACCAAAAAATCATCCAGCATTGGCATCTTATACATGCTGGCATACCATTACACAATTCTTCTCCAGACATTTTCAATTCAAGCAGATTTTCACTATGTTTCACACACATATACTCAGTGGACAAGCAAAAACAAAATAATATGGCTAGTAGTCTAACACCACCCTGACTCACATGTTTTGGTGCAAATGGTCTGAAAAATATAAGATAATTACTCTGGGATAGGCTTTGCAGACTATTGTATTACGCTAATGCTCTGCTAGCCTTGACATAGAAAGAATGACAATGCCAAAATGCCCAAGCAGCAATAGAAATACGTCAAAAACATATGGGATCATATCTAAAATGCTGTAGATATTCTGGCTTTTGCACCCAAGACACAGAAAAATTAGAAATATAACTGAAAGTAGTTTCCCAGGTTGCCTAAGTTAAATCAGTGTTTTGGAGATCAGGAGAGAGAAGTGGCTTAAAGCCACATTTGTGATCAATATTTTCTGCACCTGTCCCACTTATACCACTTCTTCTAGAAAAATATGTCAAGACACAGTTTCAGTCTTTGCATATAGCCCACAAATTGCCTGAAACTGTAAAATCCTCAGCATTTTCTCTGTCCAGTATAACTAAGGTAGTTAGCCTGGAGGCATATTGTGCCATTCACAGTCAGGTGACCTGCAAAGTAAAGAACAGCTTAATTTATGCTAGAGAAGCTTAAAGCTTATCAGCATCATGAATGAGAGATAAAAATAGCAGAGAGTATTTTAGGGACCTGGGTGAAGCCCTTAAAGTTAGCTTCATTGAATATAAAATTTCACTAAAAAAACTGTGCCACTTGCTTTTCTACAAGGACAGAATGACCCCACTAGATATACTTATGTCCTGGTTTTGGCTGGGATAGAGTTAATTTTCTTCCTAGTAGCTGGTACAGTGCTGTGTTTTGGATTTAGGATGAGAACAATGTTGATAACACACCGATGTTTTAGTTGTTGCTAAGTAGTGCTTACGCTAGTCAAGGACTTCTCAGCTTCCCATGCTTTACCGACTGAGAAGGCTGGAGGTGCACAGGAAGCTGGGAGGGGGCACAGCCAGGACAGCTGACCCAAAGTGGCCAGAGGGCTATTCCATACCATATGACATCATGCTCATGGGGAAAGCTGACTGGGGGGGTGCTGCTCAGGAACTGGCTGGGCATCATTCGGCAGGTGGTGAGCAATTGCATTGTGCATCACTTGATTTGGTCTATTCTATTATTATTACTATTATTATTATTATTATTATTATTATTATTATTATTATTATTATTTTATTTCAGTTATTGAACTGTTTTTATCTCAACCCATGAGTTTTCTCACTTTTACTCTTCCAATTCTCTCCCCCACCCCACTGCGGGGGCAGGGAGGCGGGGAGAGTGAGCAAGCGGCTGTGTGGTGCTCAATTGCTGGCTGAGGTTAAACCACAACAACTTATCAGGTTTTCTTCCCTTTTTATGATTTGTTTTTTTTTTTTTTTTTTGTAAGGGTAAAAGGTATGTCGTCACTGTAGTGGCTGTATTTTTAATATCCTTTATTTATTGTTCATGGATGGACTTGACTATGCATTTGAATTATAGTTTGTGTCAGCCATAGGTATGAGTGTAAAATATAAAATTGTGCAAGCTCTGCAATTCCTCTACTGGATCTTATCTTGAAGAAGCTCAACCTCCAAGATCACAAACTCCACACACATAAAAAAGAAAATTATGGTGTAGCTTCCTAAAATATGTTTCATAGTATCAGGGAAGTACAGGGGAAAAAAGGGTAAAGGAGTCTAAGGAATGGAAATAAATAATTTTACTCTATTTTTTATCTTAAATAATACTAAACTTATCATGCAGATCTTTGACCTAACAAATTATTACTCATTATATAACCTTAAAGTTAGTAAAGATGCCTATTGAAATAAAATTACAAAGTTGTGTCAATATTTTCTTGGCTCAGGGTCCAGAAAAACTCATTTATGGTTGGACTCGATGATCTTAAAGGTCTTTTCCAACTCAAATGATTCTATGATTCTATGATTCATGGGGCAAACTGTAACATTATGAAAAATGCTTTTTTGAGCGAAGAGGCTGGTGAAGTTCAGGGGAGGATGAGAATGTGGGAGAGGATGAGCAATTCTATAGAGCATGCACAGAAGGGATTGTAGGAAAAGATTTGGAGAGTGAGCAACAGTGAGAAAGAGAAGCTCCTTCCTCACAAAGCCTCTCTGCTTGAATTACTGAGACAGAGAAATGCCAGAGTAGAAGCAAAATGGAGAAAAACTCATGATGGCACAGAAGCCATTAATTTACCTTTATGGTTCAAGGCCTTCAGTGGAAATCAAACAAAGACAAAACTAATAGAGTAAGAAGGTATTCTGTTTAATGCAAAGTGAGGGGATTTCTTACAGTGGATACACTCCACAGACATATAGTGTAGCAGTTCTATATAGTAAAGGGGAATGCATAGAACACATGGATTTCATTGGTAGAAGGTTCCAGGACTTTGCAAAAAAAACCACTTTATTTTCTAGGTTTAAACCTAGAAAAGGCTTCTATTCTGGAAGCATCCTCTGTTTTGCACTCTATTTCCTTCAGTTCTATGAATGTAGTGTTTGGTGTAAAAAGCACTCTATCATTAGCTTTTGGTATGCCCTGAAAAAATGTGATTTTTCTGTATTACAAAATATATGACAATAATTTCTCAATTCCCAGTATACTTCAGTGATAACAACTTACTTTGTAGAATAGGAAACAAGAAATAAATCAGTAGCAGTAAAATGTATACATATATTTCAAATACAGCACCCCTGTTTCTGACATGGATATGACAGAAAAATATTTGACATTCTTAGTGTAAAATGGTATGGTTTTGTTGAAATAAATGAAGTGACACCAATCTACATAGTTGTGGATCTGTTCCAAAACTTCTTGCCACTTTTTCAACAACTAATATCAGTCATTTTATTTTTTATTAATTGCTTTTTGGGTATATGGGTTATAAACACAATTTGTTTAGTCATCCATCCAGTATGACAAATGGTGGACATGATCAATGAATGCAATGAAACATTGATGTAGCAAGCTAAATATTTAATAATTAATAGCTTAGATAAAACCAGTGCTCAAATCAACTTGTCTAGTGTGACTTAGACACTTACAGAAAAAAAAAAAAAAAGTTTAAATATTTCATTTTTCTAAGAAAAACAGTGGTTTATCAGTATCTCAGATACGTTATAAGCAATTGTCAATAATTTATAATAATAGATCTTATGAACAGACAAATAATGTGTTAAAGTCTCTTCATACCATAACAAGGATAAAGAGGAGCAGATATATGAGTGGAGAGTCACAGGAGCAGTGCTTCTTGAGTGAGCTCTCAATAAACATATGCAAATAGGCCAGCCTCTAAACAATTACTGTTTGCTTCATTCACCCAACACCGCCACAAGTAACAATATTTCCATTAGACACAGTCAACTCTGTGCGTGTTGATGGGACCCCAGCACAATTATTCTTTTTTTTCCTTGGTGCTCTATCAACCTTTCACATGCTTTGAGGAAGATCCCCAGGTTCCTCCTCTTCATCTCCATCACTAGGGGCTCTCCTGCTTTAGATGAGCTGGTGCAATTGCGGAGATATTTTTTCTTTTAATGGAGAGGGACTAATATTTCCCCTTGGGCCAAGGCATGGGAGAGAAGGCACTCCTCCTATTAAAGGGGTGAGTCAAAGCAGACTAATAACATTACATGGAGCAGTGAACTGGAGTCCGGAGATCTTGGGAAGCCTTTTATTTCCTGCATGTGGCAAATAAGATGGAAGTTCAGATTAACAGTTGGCAGATGGGCTGTATGAACTCTGCTAAGAAGACAAACACTGAAAATGGGAGAAAAAATTCCCTTTTAGACCTTTTTTTCCAATAAGAGGCAACCATCAGGGAATTCTTGTAGTCAGAGTCCCTGAACAATGTAGGAGATGACTGGCAAAATTGTTTCTCTGACTACTCAGTAAAAATAAGAGTGAGTAGGGAAACAAAATTAATCATATGCAGTAAAACAAGACCTGAAGTGACTGAAGAAAAAAAGGAAAATTATAAGCCATCATAAATAAGGACTGTGTCAATAGACAAATATTTTCTTCTCTGCTCATAAAGCACCAGTGACTTTGTTTTACATGATAAAGTGTGGTTTTATGTGTAATTTTGATACCCTCTCCATTAACTAGTGTATTTTAAGGCAACTGAAAAACTAGGGGTTTTTGAATGCATCAATCTGCAAGGAACATGTTTTGATCTAAAATAAAGATTAGTTAGTAAAAGTAACAGTGATTTGGAAAGTAGCTTATTAAAAGTTAAGTTACCAAAGGAAAATAAGAACTATATTAGATGGATTACTATAAACCACAATCAATATAATAATGAGGCTCTGTGAGCTCTGGACGCTGACAGTTTCAGAGTGTTGAATTCCCTCTCTGAATCTAACCCAAGCATAGTCTGTCTATTTCATCTTATGAAATCTCAGACAGATGATTTAACATTGCTTTCTTCTACAAAAGAAAGTTCCTCTAACATGGTGAATAATTCATTTCAAAATAGCTGATTGTATTTGAAAACAAGCAAGCAAACAAAAATCAAACTATTTGTTTATAATTATTTCTGCTGTTCTAGTATTAAGATTTGAGGATAACCTGTGGCAGCAGCATGACATTGTATTTCCACTTATGCTCTCCACTTAATATCTATGAATGTCAGTTGACAGAACCTTAAACTGATAATTGCATTTTGAAATTAAAATCCTGATTCAGCATTTCGTAAGAATTTTTATTTTATAAATCAAATCAGCAGGTTCTTGTTTTCAGTCTTTTATATACTAACAGCAATTTAGCCTATATTCTCTTCTTCATTTACTACCACTACTACCAATTATAATAGCACAAAGAAGTGAAGTAGAAAAGCTAATGGTAAGATCAAATTCCAACAAAGACTTTTATATCTGCACCATCACACCATGAATAAGCTTGGGTGACAACATATAAGGTCATACTCAGAAATACCAGACTGGGAACTTTGCACATATATAATGTGACTTAGAATTGCTTTTTCAGAATTGACGTTTCCCTTTCTGAGAATCTCTTTCAGCACATAAGAATCTATGAACAACAAAATTTAAAACTGATTTGCATAAGGCATTATCATTATAATTATTTAACTTATTAGTTTAATAAATAAGGATTGAATTTCATTTTTTAAAATATGAAAAAAAGAGATATAGACCTTTCTGATTAATCTGATTTTAATGTGTGCTCAGGTGAAGTACAGAATATCCTATGAGAGACTCATTAATCTTAATAGATTGCTGGTCATGCAGGTGGCAATCGTTAGATGAACCTATCTGACCTATTTCACTCTCTACCATTGGCTGCTAGAAGATGAGCCTCTATTCCATTAATGTCCATGGCTAAAACTCCTGCAACTGTAGTGCTGCAATATCAGATCCTTAGTTAACTAGCATAAAAAGCAAGGACTGCAATTTACAGAACCATAAGCCAAGATTTTCAAGACAGTTTCCTGTAGTCAGCTTGAAATTTGATTCTAGAGAAAGCTCTCAATGTGCCCAGGTTTGTAAAAGTTAACCTACTGCTTTCAGTGCTTGTGTGTGGCATTTTAAGGGGAGCCTAAGTAATTCAGTTCTGAAAATCTGACTTCTTTTCATTTCACTAACAACTTTAGTCATCCATCAACTTGATAGAAAGACTAACTCAAAGCCTGTCACAAGACAGACAAATATGAATTTGTTGCATTAATTTCTTTTACCTTCATCCTTTTGTGGCTAAATGCTGTTCTCCCCAGCTGCTGTCCTCCCTTAGCAGCTCAGGGAACTGAGATCAAGTGAACTCCCCAGCCCTGCAAATGAGCTGTGGTGGCTTGCCGGGTGCTTTCTTCAACTTGTTAGAGCAAAATGCAATGCGTAGTCCCATGGCATGCAAAGCTACAGGGAGATGTCAAGGAGAACCTCCCTTGCTTCCAGTTCTTTCCCTTCCTTCTCAGCTGCTGAGGGGAGCCACTATGCACATAGTTTCACTCCCTCAGAATTACAGAATTCAATGATCCTAGGCAGTGAGGTATGCATATCCTTTGCTAGGCTGAATAGGCTGTTTTGTCCTGGCTCCCTCTGCAAGGATAGTGCTTGGGGAAGCTCGTTTGCCATTGCTGAAGGCTGGGAATAGAGCCATGAACAGAACATCTCTGTCTCTTAGACCTGGAGTTTTGCTACCCCTTCATTAGTTGCCTCTACAAACAGTGGTCCATTTTTTCTATTTTTACCTAATGACTGCCCTGCTTCGCTGCTCTGCAACCTTAGATGAAATCCTCATGTCTAGTATTTACATCAGATTTGTTTAGCTAGTCAATTAATTGTATGTTTTGATATTCGGGAGATACCAGTTCCTTTAAAATTCCAATTAATGTGAGCTGAATACTGTCTTCTGTCTTTTAGATCAAAGTGCTTTTGTATGCCCAGTTTCAGAGGTTGTGCAGCTGCACTGCTCTGGTCTTATTATGTGATGTGAGAAAACATGTGGCTCTGGACAATGTTTTGAGAGGAAACAGCACCACAATAATTTCACATTTTTATGAAATATTTCACAACAGCAATTGCCATGCACATGAGTCTATAACTGATATCTGAGTGTGAACTGTACTCTAAAGAGCTTTGCTGATGAAACCTGTGAAATGCATAAAATAATGGAGCTCTGAAGAACAGGAACAGGAAGATCTGTTGACATATCTTATTGGCACCTTAAGCAAAACACCCACAGACGTATTATTTTATAGGCTATATCGACAGAACTCAACAGACATGAAAAGTGAAACCAAAGAATCCTGCCCTCATTGCATGCTGATGTAAAGCAAATAATCAGAATATATTTCTGAGAATAATCCAGTAACTTCTTCTAAACTCATTGTTGACTCCACAGCAAGGGTCAGAAATCAGAGTTTGAGTGAGTGGTGTGTATCAGCGAATTGTGTAGCTCTTTGCCAAACAATAACAAAGGTTGTGTATTTCCCCTTTTTAGAATACATCTCCCAATATCCATCATGCAGTTCTTGGGCACCGAGGCATTCATTTACCTGTTAAAAGAAGTAAAAAGATTTTTGTAAACAGTGATAATCCCAAAAAGGTTTTTTAAAATGAATTTCCAGTCCTAGATTTAACATTCAAAGTGTTCTGCCAAATTAACCATGATAAGAAGGTTGTAAAAGGGTTTACCCTTTGATAATAAACCCAGAAGTTCTGAGAGTAAATACTGCATTTTTTCCTGGTTGATACTTATTCCACTGGTTTTATCTTGATTTCTTCTAAGAATTTCATGGCAGTATGGTGGGTAAAATTTAAAAAGAAAATTGCAGACTTGCTGATGAAGGGAGGGAACATTTATATACCAAATTGGTGGCAGGGAAGTGATGAGTCAAATGCCATTAAATGATCTTACATTTTTAACCAAAAATTGCTGACAATTTCATTAAATATGAAACATTAGATTAATGGATTCAGAATCTTAAAGATCTTCTATAGCAATTATCCTTAATCTATAACCTAATTGGACAATCATAAGTTCTGCTCAGGGATAGATCTATTTTCTAATAAAGATGACCCTTTATTCAACTCGTAAAGCGTTAATACTTGTTAAAACCATATACTGGTATGTATTAATTTATACTAATTGTTTGTACAGTGACAGAAACTATTCTATCATTTTTACTACATACAAAAACACACGTCCTGTTGAGCCATTTGAAGTCTAAAATTAGACATAAAATTCATAAATTACAGCAGATGGAGGAATGGTAGGGGAAAGGATAACATGGTTCATAGCTGAGATCGTAGGAAGGATTTCTTGTTTCTTCTCTCCATTGTTATCTTTTCTTTCTTTCCTTTTATGGTTTTGATTTGTTGTTTTATTTTTATTTTTCCCTTCTGGCATTCTCATAATCAAGCAAGGAAACAAAGCAAGCAGTCATAAAAGACCCCCTATAGAAATGGAAGAGTGTCTCTCATGATGGTCTTATGGTGGATACAGCCATAATGTAAGTTAATAAGTCATGTATTGGTGCAATTACAAGTTCTATGATGCTGGGGTATACATGCAAAAGAGTGATGATCACGTAGAAAATATTATTAGTAAATATATCAGTAAGTAATAGAATTAAAAATTAAAATAGTGCCCAGAAACTGTAGGATGGTTTGAAAAAAATATGATTCAATACAGTTACAAAAATTAAAAAATTCTTTACTTCATCTGGAATAACCTGAATAAAAAATGGGAAACTGTAAGGGACAAGGCCCACATGGCTGTGCTGTAAGCACAGACAATGCCCCAGGGAAAGCTCCAGAAGCCAGCCATGGGGAGGGGCCCGGTGTCACTCTCCTTGACTGACTAATGTCTCAACCACTCCTGGAGCTGGGGTGAGAGAAGACTCTAGAAACCTTGGACTGGAGGCAATAAATAGGGGCGCACGTGAGCGTCCTTGGGGGCACTCTCCACACCGACTCCCCCCCCCTCCCCCCCGTTGGCAGGTCCAACGCTGGATCCAGGATTGGTGATTTCTTTATCTCTCTCTACCTCTTTCCTGCTTCTCAGCTCTCTCTTTCTCTTTCTCTCTCCTCCTTCTCCTTCTTGCTCTCTGCTTTTGATGTTGTTAAGTAATACAAGGCCTACCTCAACTCCTCACAAAGCCGCTTAGCTTGTGTTATATATTAAGACATAGAGGGTTGATGCTTATAGAAGTGTTCATGCCATTAAAGTTGGAGTTTGTTTTTGGACCTTGAGTGTTATTTCACCTTAATCCACACCAAGGGGATTTGCGGATCTTAGTCACTCTCCCCTTCCCGCAGGTGGGGCGTGACAGAAACAAACAACTAGACAAAAGTTCTGTCAAGAAGAATCTTAGGGTTATTACTTCAGATCCTAAGTTGAACTTGAGCAATAACATCACATTCCAAAAAAAGACAGTCACAGTACCAGTATGAATAAACAAGAATATGTTTTCCATATTAGGTGAATTCAATTTTCCACTCTTATCATAGAATCATAGAATCATTGAGGTTGAAACAGACCTCTAAGATCTTCGAGTCCAACCATCGACCCAACACCACCATGCCCACTAAACCATGCCCCTAAGTGCCTCATCTACTCTTGTTAGTATTAGCAATGTCTCAACTGGATTGTCATGTGGAAGAACTGGGCAGTGAATATTTTGAAAGATGCAAACCAGCCAGATACAATCAAAGAGCATCAAGAGTAATGAAAGATCCAGGAACCAAGACCCAGAAAAAGAAGACACAATAACAGCATTCAAATATGCAAAAGGTACTATAAAAAAAAAGTGATGTTTGTGATGAGGAAGGTGAAAAATAATGGGTTTAATTTGTATCAGATTTCAACTAGGTCAGAAATTAGAAAAAAAAGTTTTATAATTCTATGGATTTTGTGTGATCCTAGTTATAGTGAAACACTGAAATGGTTTAGAGAAGTTGTGATGGGTCCATCACTGACTGCTTTGCAAAATCCTAGAGAATATCTCTCAAGAATGAGATTTATTACTTTAAGCCATGGATTAGGAAGGGAACAAATGTCATTTCAACCTCCTTTCTTATAATTCTATGATTTCTCTGTGATTTTCCACCTAAAAAAATAATTTATTAAATATACATTCAAATATTCATTTAAAAAAAAAAAGTGTTTTTAAGTAATCAGAGTAGGCTTCAGGAATGGAATGAATTAGGACAACATGTAATAAAAAGTGTTCAGAGACTTATGATTCCAAGATAATAAAAACTCGATAAGCAATCACAACACTTGGACCATTTCTTTATTTTAATCTTTCAGAGGATTCTGGGACTATTCAGTGAGTTACTTAACTGATCCTTTCCAGAGTTTATTTTGTATATAATAGAGCACATGATGGAAAAATAGAAAAGTATTATCACTAGGCGTTAGTCACAATTCAGAGGTCTCGTGAAATTTGCAAATCATCTCAAGTCCATCTTAGAGTGTTTGAAGCTATTTCCTTATGCATCGTTAACCATTAATTGAATATTGGGTTGCTCACTTAATAGGACTACTATTTATAACTTATTTAGTAGTTAGAAAAGTTTAGAGGTAAAATTTTCATCCTGTAGTCATCAATAGTAATTGGGCATGGGTGTCATCATTGTTGGAAGGTCACTTAGAAACTTCTACAGCAGTATTAATAGCAGTGTACTGGATATATATGAAATGTTCATTTTTTAAATGATGGTCATTTTTACAGTAAGTTAATTATCTAACACTTTCAAGAATCCTGGGCATATCTAATTTTGGACTTATTGGCTTAAGTTTGCTTATCTATATGTTTTCTATTTTTCCAAATTATCTCTTTCTTACTTACCTACAGTGATAAAGTTTTGTTACAATATCTATTAAAATTATCTTGCTTCAGCTTAACAGGGGTTTTAAATCATTAATGATTACATCGCTGCATTCTTACATGGAAGAAATAGTTTTATATTCAAAGCAACCATTTCTATTTATTCTTTTTAATCTATAATAGCAATTATGAAAACTATTATGTTCCCCCCCCCCCCCCATACCTTCTTAAGGGAACATATTCCTTGGGAAGAAAGATCATAGAATCATAAAATTATTTAGGTTGGAAAAGACCTTTAAGATCATCGAGTCCAACAAGCAAGGAAAAAAACCCAAAACCAGTTTATTTAATCTGTGCATCTCTACTGTATTTTCTGTCTTGCTAATCTATAAAATTAATTAATTTTATAAATACTCAATATAACTTGTAGGAAATAAAATGTTAAAATAGCCAACATTCACCAGACAAATTATTTCATTTGTTAATATTATAAAAATGTATACCTTAGTATACATATATATGCAGTTTAAATCAATATATACAAATAGCTGACTGGGGGTGGGGAGTAGATAATCTGAAGCCAGACTCTTCTCAGTGGTGTCCAATAAAAGCACAAGAAGCAATGGGCACAGACTGAAATATGGAAAATCCTATTTCAATTGTTTTTTACTGTGAAGGTGGTCAAACAGTGGAACAGGTTGTGTTGTCCAGAGAGGTTGTTGTGTTTGCATCCTTGGAGAAATTCAGAACCTGACTGGACTTAGCCCTGAGCAACTTGCTCTAGCTGACCCTGCTTGAGCAGGGGGTTGGACATCTCCCTAGATCTCTTGAACATCAATTATTCCGTGATTCTGTGAAATCCATGCAAATAAATCTGAAGGACAAGTTTTATTAACTTTCAAAAATATTTGGATTGAGAGAATTTGTACTCAATCTAAAACTTAATATTTTATTCTCTCTTGTGCCCTGGGAATGTTAGGTTTATTATATTACTCTTTAAAATTGTTTTTATTAACATAAGCACCCAAACTTTGTTTTCCAAATTTAAAGGGTAAGAAAACTTATGATAGTCAAATATGAACTTGATGAATAATTCAGAGTGAAAAGAAGTGGTAGAAGTCATAAAGTCACATTTTGAACTGTAGCTTTGTGCTTGAGCAACATGACCTTTCACATTCAAAACCATGATTTGTGTTTAATCTGTAGTCCTCTAGGAAATTAATTTGGCCAATAGTCCATACTAGGGAACAATTTCATAATCTTAAAGGATATTAACTGTAAAACATACTTTGCTATTGAGACAGATTTTAATACAGAATTCAGTATGCTGACGTCTTTTTTAAAGACTAGGAATGGCAATTATAATATTATTGGCAAAACGTTTGTAGGGCAATAGATACTAGAGACATTGGACCTAACTGATAGCTAGCTAAGTTTATGTAAATAAATCAGTCTTTGATAAGTCACTAAGTAGGTCACAAGGTAGTAGAGGATGAAGCACAACCTTTGCAGCTAATTCAGGGCCTCTGACCCACTGACACAGGATCTTCTGCTCCACGTTGCTCTCCCTGGGCCCTGAAGGAGAAAAAAGTGAAAATTAGTGCCTTTCTCTATTCACATGAGAAATAACTGTATGCAGCTATAGTTCCTGAGACCTGTGGAAAAATTCTAGCCTCCACTGGAATCGGGATGAGCTGTACATGAACATGCAAAAGGTTAGTTTTGACCTTTTAGCCCAGTCCCTACAGCTCCTTTTGGTTACACTGCTTATTAGCTATTCAGCACTCAGTAATTAATTTGCTAGGATGGTGGCTACTACTTTCACTGGAATTTGGGGAAGGAAGCACCAAGAAAGAAAATCACTTAGGTTAACCCAGTGAATAAAACATCATGAGCAATGACTTAAAAAAATAAAAATCATGGAGTAACAGGAAATTTAGTTAATCGCCTTTAAAAAAAATCAGTTATAAGATAGGAAATGAAACCAATTCCTAGAATAGAAAGATAAGTCAAACTTTGGAGATACCTGTTTGTATTAACCGTATGGTTAGTTTAAACTAACTAATTCAGCTTAAATGATAAACTTTCAACCGTGTAAATTCAAGGGAGATAAATCTTACAACTAATGTTAAAGATGCTCATTGAGAAGTTGGACGGCCATAACATCTTCATGTCTATTATTGAGAGAATTTATAAGGGGTTTGTTTTGTTTTGTTTTGTTTTTGTCTTCTGTTTGTTTTAAATTGAATGACTGGGCAGGGGAAAACAAACTGCTATTGTAAGAGTCCTAGATGTCCTCTTTTTAGTGAGGCCCCAGAAGGTCCAAAATCAAAGATGTTTTAGTCAACACTAAAGAACAAAAGATACAACCCTTAAGAATAAACTATTTGCAACATATACACCAACCCTAATTTATCTGAACTAAAAACTACTTTGCCTCTACTAAAAAAAAATGTTTTGCAAAATACAGGAATAAATAATGTATTTTATTATTTTAGTAAGTACATTTTTATTTTGTAATGCCATTAAAAATGTTAACCTCAGTGCAAAGAAAGAGTGAATAAGATAGTACACTGACTAATAAACCTACTTAGGAGTGAGTGATTTTCTGCTTTGATATGTCAGCTATTAGCTAAATATTCTGATTCAGAAAAAAAACCCATATGTATTGCTTTCAGCTTACAATTAAAAAAAATACATTTCTCTTGGAGTTAATATCTGGGGTTATTTTTGGATGTCACCTCTTTCCTATTCTTCCAAAGGACATCATTGTACCTACTCTTTGCTTTACATATATGTATTTAGAACCCAAAAGGAAAATATCAAAAAGTAAAATACTTCTATGAATCACCAGAACTAGAAAGACCATATTGAGCCTGTCGATAGAATCCTGGAGCAGATGCCTCAACTGAATGACTCACCACTTTTTCCTTAACCCCAAATATAGTATTGCAGGAGCAAAAAGGACTGAAAGGAGATGAGGAAGGAAAAAAAAAAGAAAGAAAAGAAATCAAGCAATTATGTCTTGCTTCTAGAATTCTAAGTGTTAATAAGCACTACTGTTTTCTATTCATTTTCTGATCCTGAATTTTCCATTTATTGAAACAATTAGGTTCTCAGTAAATTAGCTTAGTTAGTTTTTCATTTTGCATGTGATCAATTAGCAGGTACCATGTCTTTCTACATATCTTGATAGCATCCAGAACAATATGGTTGAATAATATTTGACCCCTATACATAATGCTACAATAAATTAAAAAAAAAAAAAAAAAAAAAAGGCAGTTATTTACGTGTTCATGGTCAGATATTTTCTGAATGTGTGTGATGCCTATCCATCTTCTGCCACAGATGCAATATGTTATATGTCTTCTGTGATTTCACTGCAAATTACTTCATCTTCTTGTGCTGTTAACAGCACTATGGGTCTTTTGTCTAAGCTGTATAATTACGTACCATGAGTATGGAAAACTCATAGTAAATTCCTGCTTGAGAAGCTTGGGATTGCTTTACTTTGTTTCTCTGCTAACATCTATCAGTCTTTATTATCATTCATGAATGGTATTTTAGTCATTTCTGAGTGCAGCTACTCTGAGACTGCACAGAAAAAGGGATCTGTAATACAAAACAGACTTTACCACATACAAATAAGAAAAAGCACACAGCTTGTCCCACCCCTATACTAGCATTCCCAGTCCCTCTACATCTGCAGATTCTTACAGGCATTCTAAAAGTAGTAAACATCATGGATAGTCCTGAAAAGGAGAAAAAAAAAATCCAAATATGGCACTTTTTTCCCAGAGAGACAATATGCGTTTCAGCATTTAAGGAGAACATTTACAATGAAGGCATAAATCTTCACAGTAGCTATTGATCCCCTGGAAGAATCTGCTGCAAATGAAATTGTGACTGCCAGGAAGTCATAAGACACAATGCAGACTACTGAAATCTGTCTCTTCTGGCCTGAATGATTATGCTTAAATAAATGCAGAATAGACTCATACAAAATCTCCCATTTGAATGTCACCAATTTTTTGACTTGATCTTGTGAAAGCAATGTGATCAATTCGCATGTGTAATTGTATCTCATTGTACTTGATGTTTCTTCTCTTTTCAAAACCCAAAAGCCTCAGTGTTCTTGTATACAGCATTCCAAGAAATTACTTGGTTTCACTTAGATTTTCCTATCTGCAGTACTTTTTTTGTAAGGTAGTTGTAGAAGAACCTAAAATTGACTAAGTACTTTGATTAGGTAGAACTTTTAGATTAAGGAAAGCATTTTTCTTATTGATAAATATCTACTCTCCTAAAAAGCACCCTTGCAAGAAAAAAAAAGACTCATTATTGCTTGTAAGCATATTCCCAGCTGAATGTGTTTTCTGTCTTAACTGTTCACAGACAGAGGACTAAAAGACAATATGAATGGAACACAAGAAAACATTTTTTTTTGTGATAACGGTAATACAACTGTAATTCTGTTCACTAAAAAGTATGGCATTGCACTACTGCAGAAGCAGGGCTCTCTATTTTTTGATAGGCACTATAAAAACTTACATTACTCTGTTCCAAATTGAACCGTTTAGGGAGCCTGTTACTGCTAGATCACACCATTTTTCAGTAAAAAACTAAGCCTTGTATATCCCTGGATATTATTATTGAAGAAGATAAAATGTACTATTGTAAGATCAACGAGGGTTGAGATGACTGTAGTCTCATAAGCTAAAGAAGACAATCAGTATGATAATTAGAGCATGTTAATTACTCTCCACTAGCAACAAAAAATGCAAATGATATACAGCAGGAAATTAACGGCAGTTACTGCTCAATATTGCATGACTTTTCCATTAAGTATAATATGAGAAGTTGTTAAATTATAGAAAATGAGAATAATGAAGCTAGAATATTAAAGAAGCTTAGGTTTCCAGTCTGGCTGTGGAGGGAATCATTAGGAAGAGTCCTGAGGATGTGATACTGTCCATAGAGGTTAGGCACACTTGTGTAGTACATTGGGGGAATATATGCATTATTTTATTTTCACTAGGTAGAACAAGACTGGGTATTCTGGCTCAGCTGGAAGCAGTACAACAACCTTTTCTAAATAGTGGATCTGCTGCAAAATAGCTAACAGAATTTCATCCCTTTCTTTGAAAAATAAAGATTGAAGTTGGGTATGATGGGGCTTTTCTGAGAACAAACATGCAAACAAACCAAAAAGAGCTAATAATGTTCTGAGCCTTGGAAAGTTTTAAAATGAAAAGCTGAAGTCTTTTATAGCCTGAGGACTGAAACCAGCACAAGAAAAAAAGCCATGGGAGCAGTGTACAACTGAGTTTTAAAGTATATTCTGAGGACTATAGACAATCTTATCAAAATAGTGACACAAATTCTACTGTCAGCTACCAATGAGCAACAGATAAAGAAATATTGACTTTTTAATCAGTTAGGTGGTTTTTTTTAAAAAAACGTGAGAGACATTCCTACATATTACAGGCATGTTTCATAAAATATTGAATCAGTTCATAATTTTCCAATTCAAGCCTTTGATTATGATCATTGACATATTAACTTGGGCTCCACGAGTCTCATACAAAATATATCCATGGTTCACACAATGTAAGACAAACTGGCATTTTGCAAAGAGCTTAAAATATGAATATGTAAACATAGATCTTGATAAATACTTATAAAGTGTTTCTTCTAATTGGAAGAAAAACCCTGCAGTTTCAGTTTTCATTGCACTACATTACGCTTTTTAAAATAATTGGATTTCCTAGTGCCTCAATATTCTCAAGTAGATAGTCACATTTCATTAAGTTATGAGATGTAAAACATCTACAATACTGTCAGTGTGAATTGTTTTTAGTGCTTTATGTATGCTATAGGTGTACTTAAAGTCCCGTAATCACAGAAGTTATGGAACTGAAGTTTTTAAAAGGCATTTTCTTGCTTTTAGATTACAACAGTGTCTGTGCCCTTTTTTTTTTTTTTCATGTTATCATGAACTTTTTTTGAGTTGGATAAGAAAGAGAAAATGAGGGGGGTGTTGACTGTGTTTTGTTTTGTTGCATATTTGTCTCCTTTTTTTTTCCCCCTGGAGAACACTGTTCCAGCTTCTCCAGAAAAAGGACCCACTTCAGATGGGCTCCTACATAGAAGCAGAACAAATCTTCATGGTAGATGAGTTGACTTGACCAGAGAGAAGTGGAAAACAGGAGTGAAAGGAATTTGACACAAAATCAAGATATCAAAATTAATCAGGACACACATTAGAGAAGAAATTATTCAATTATTTGTAGATCTAAGGTGTTAAGCAAGAATAAATAAACAAAGAATTTTTATAAACACCAGTTCAACCTAGTCATGTTGAAACTAAAATTAATGTGACTGGACTGATGAAGCATTGATATATTACAATTGTATCTGTACTGACATATGAAAAAATATGTTTATGATAGAATGATGTAATATACTAGAAAGGGAAAGTGATAACAATTAATACAAACAAAAAAATTACAAACTCTATAAAACTCGTAGGAGAAACCAACGTATTGAAATATTTCAGCAGTATAGTTAAGGACAACTCTGGTGGGTTGACCATGGCCAGCAGCTAAGCTCCACACAGCTGCTGGCTTACTCCCTCACCCCAACAGGATGGGGGGAGAAAAGGAAGAGCAAAAGAGAGAAAACTCACAGGTCATGATAAAGATAGTTTTATAAGTGAAGGAAAGAAGAAGAAAAACAAAGCAAAAAGACCAAAGTGATGCAAGGGCATTCACTCACAACCTTCCACAAGAAGACCAATGCCCAGCTAGTCTCCAAGCAATGGCTACCTTCCCAAAAAATACCTCCCCTCAGTTTTTATTGCTGAGCATGGTGTTATATGTCATGGAATATCCCTTTGGTCAACTCAGATCAGCTGTCCTGGCTATGTCCCCTCCCAGCTTCTTACCGATTCCCAGCCTACTCACTGGGAGGGCAGTGTGAGAAACAGAGAAAACCTTGACACTGTGCAAATACTGCTCAGCAATAGCCAAAACACTGGTTTGTTATCAACACTGTTTTAGTAACAAATACAAAACCAGCAGCATATGGCCTGCTACAAAAAAAAATTAACTCCATCCCAGCCAGACCCAGTGCAACAACAAAAGCAGAATTTAATACATATTAGAAAGAAGTCCCAAGATACCCATTGGTCTGCTACTAGAAAGAAATGGTAAAGCTGTAAATGTCACTGACAAAAGAATTTCAGAAGTTCTATTAAAGGAAAATTTTGTGTTACTTTGATTGATTTTCAGTATGTCTGGAAACACCATCAAATTTCTAGCGGAATAGATAATAGAGTGCTGATAAGGAAAATGGGAAAACTAAACAATGACCTGGATGGCAAGACAGAGTGCGCTCTCAGCAAGTTTTCCGACAACATCAAATGTGTGTGTAGAGGGAGTTGTTAATGCATTGGAGGGCAGGGCTGCTATTGAGAGGGACCTGGACCTGCTGGAGAAATGGGCTGACAGGAACCTCATGAAGTCTAACAAAAGCAAATGCAAAAAATCTGTACCTGAGGAGGAATAAACGCATGTATAGGCTGACCGGCTGGAAGCCAGCTTTGTAAAACAGGACCTGGAGGTCCTGGTGGACACAAGGTTGACCATGATCCACCAGTGCGCCCTTGTGACAGTTAGCCAACAGCATTGTGTGCTGCATTAGAAAGAGTGCTGCAAGCAGATAGAAGGAGGTGATCCTTGTCCTCTATTCAGCACTGGTGAGACCACGACTGCAGTGTTGGGTTTTCACAGAACCTGGGCTCCCCATTAGAAGAGGACATGGACATCCTGGAGCTAATCCAGTGCAGGACACCACGATTGCCATGGGGCTGGTGCGCATGACAGACAAGGGGAAGCTGAAGTTGATTCAGCCTGGAGAAGAGAAAGCTGAGGGAGACCTTATTGCTGTCTGCAGCTACCTGATTAGAGGATACAGAGAATATGGAGCCAGACACCTCTTGGAAGTGTCCAGTGATAGGGTGAGAGGCAAAGGACACAAGTTAGAACATGGGAAAAAATCCAATAGACATTGGAAATTTTTTTACCATGCAGATGGCCAAATCCTGGAGCAAGTTGCCCAGAGAGGAGTGGAGAGTCGATCCCTGGAGGTATTCAAGCCTTGACTAGACACAGCCAGTAGGCAAAAGAACTAATGGCATTCCTGGTATAGATTAAGAGGGGAATAAAGTTGTATCTGTGCTTGATAATGGTGTAATACCTGAAGGATGAATTGGGATGTTCAATGCACTGTGTGATGCAACCAGTTACATGGAAAAGATCCTTCTTAGTTGCCAGTCTATACTTTAATCATGTTCATGTCTAGATAAAAATTCTAATTATCTAGAATCCACAGTATGCTTTATTTTGATATAAGCAAAAGTATTGCTCTGAAACATCTCATTTTCTTGAAATCATTAACCAACAAGTCACACTTTTCCTCTTTCTTTTCTCATTTGGGTGTTATTTAGCATCTAAAACCGGCATTGCAGCAATATTTGAATCTTGTTCGACATTCCATAACTGAAATCATTCAACCACAGAATTATTAGCACAATTCAAAACATTTGCAGTTGAATACAAGCAGTTGCTGACTACACAGTAGAAATCATGGTTGTCTGTTTTGTAGAATCATAGAATCATAGAATCATTGAGGTTGGAAAAGATCTCTAAGATCATCGAGTCCAACCGTCAACCCAACACCACCATGTCCACTAAACCATGTCTCTAAGCGCCCCATCTACATGTCTTTTAAATATTTCCAGGGATGGTGACTCAACCACTTCCCTGGGCAGCCTCTTCCAATGTTTAACCACTCTTTCAGGAAAGACATTTTTCCTCACGTCCAATCTAAACCTCCCCTGGCGCAACTGGAGGCCATTTCCTCTTGTCCTATCGCTAGTTCCTTGGGAGAAGAGACCGACACCCACCTCGCTACAACCTCCTTGCAGGTAGTTGTAGAGAGCAATGAGGTCTCCCCTCAGCCTCCTTTTCTCCAGGCTAAATGACCCCAGTTCCCTCAGCTACTCCTCAGAAGACTTGTTCTCCAGACCCCTCACCAGCCTCGTTGCCCTTCTCTGGACACGCTCCAGCACCTCAATGTCCTTCTTGTAGTGAGGGGCCCAAAACTGAACACAGTATTCAAGGTGAGGCCTCACCAGTGCCGAGTACAGGGGCACGATCACTTCCCTCCTCCTGCTGGCCACACTAGTTCTGATACAGGCCAGGATGCCATTGGCCTTCTTGGCCGCCTGGGCACACTGCCGGCTCATGTTCAGCCGGCTGTCGACCAACACCCCCAGGTCCTTTTCCGACAGGCAGCTTCCCAGCCACTCTTCCCCAAGCCTGTAGCGCTGCATGGGGTTGTTGTGGCCAAAGTGCAGGACCCGGCACTTGGCCTTGTTGAACCTCATACAGTTGGCCTGGGCCCATCGATCCAGCCTGTCCAGGTCCCTCTGCAGAGCCTTCCTACCCTCGAGCAGATCAACACTCCCGCCCAACTTGGTGTCATCTGCAAACTTACTGAGGGTGCACTCAATCCCCTCATCCAGATCATTGATAGAGATATTGAACAAGACTGGCCCCAAAACTGAGCCCTGGGGAACATCGCTCATGACCGGCCGCCAACTGGATTGAACTCCATTCACCACAACTCTCTGGGCCTGGCCGTCCAGCCAGTTTTTGACCCAGCGCAGAGTACACCTGTCTAAGCCGTGAGCCGCCAGCTTCTCAAGGAGAATGCTGTGGGAGACGGTGTCAAAGGCCTTACTGAAGTCCAGGTAGACCACATCCACAGCCTTTCCCTCATCCACTAGGCGGGTCACCTGGTCATCGAAGGAGATCAGGTTGGTCAAGCAGGACCTGCCTCTCATGAACCCGTGCTGGCTGGGCCTGATCCCCTGGTTGTCCCGCTCATGCCTTGTGAGCGCCCTCAAGGTGAACCGCTCCATCATCTTCCCCGGCACCGAGGTCAGGCTGACAGGCCTGTAGTTCCCCGGATCCTCCTTCCGGCCCTTCTTGTAGATGGGTGTCACATTGGCAAGCCTCCAGTCATCCGGGACCTCCCCCGTTAACCAGGACTGCTGATAAATGATGGAGAGTGGCTTGGCAAGCTCCTCCGCCAGCTCCCTCAGCACTCTCGGGTGGATCCCATCCGGCCCCATAGACCTGTGAGCGTCCAGGTGGCGTAGCAGGTCATTGACTGCTTCCTCCTGGATTACGGGGGGTCCATCCTGCTCTCCGTCCCTGTCTTCCAGCTCGGGGGGCCGAGTACCCTGAGGATAACTGGTCTGCCTGTTAAAGACTGAGGCAAAGAAGGCATTGAGTACCTCAGCCTTTTCCTCATCCTCAGTGACAATGTTCCCCCCCGCATCAATAAGGGATGGAGATTCTCCTTGGCTCTCTTCTTGTCATTAATATATTTGTAAAAACATTTTTTGTTGTCTTTAACGACAGCGGCCAGATTGCGTTCTAGCTGGGCTTTTGCCTTTCTCATTTCTTCTCTGCACGACCTAACGAGATCCCTGTACTCTTCTTGAGTCGCCTGCCCCTTCTTCCACAAGCGGTAAACTCTCCTTTTTTTCCTGAGTCCCAGCAAGAGCTCCCTGTTCAGCCAGGCCGGTCGTCTTCCCCGCCCGTTCTTCTTACGGCGTACAGGGACAGCCTGCTCCTGTTCCTTGAAGACTTCCTTCTTGAAGATCGTCCAGCCTTCCTGGACCCCTTTGCCCTTCAGGACTGTCTCCCAAGGGACTCTCTCAACCAGCATCCTGAACAGGCCAAAGTCCGCCCTCCGGAAGTC
The DNA here is from genome assembly GCF_965638725.1 of Aptenodytes patagonicus. Classification (NCBI taxonomy): domain Eukaryota; kingdom Metazoa; phylum Chordata; class Aves; order Sphenisciformes; family Spheniscidae; genus Aptenodytes; species Aptenodytes patagonicus. The sequence goes on along the minus strand of NC_134951.1, from coordinate 33,348,548 downwards.
CATGGTTGCGGTTTTGCTGCCCCCCCTCCTTACTTCACCAAGCATCAAGAATTCTACCATTTCATGGTCGCTAAGCCCAAGACGGCCTCCGACCACCACATCTCCCACCAGACCTTCTCTGTTTGTCAACAGCAGGTTGAGCGAGGCACCTCCCCTGGTAGGCTCGCTTACCAGCTGTGTCAGGAAGTTGTCTTCCACACACTCCAGGAACCTCCTAGACTGCTTCCTCTCTGCCGTGTTGTATTTCCAGCAGATGTCTGGGAAGTTGAAGTCCCCCATGACAACAAGGGCTAGCGATTGAGAGACTCCTGCCAGCTGCTTGTAGAATGCTTCATTCACCTCTTCATCCTGGTTGGGTGGTCTATAACAGACTCCCAGCAGGATATCTGCCTTGTTGGCCTTCCCCCTCATCCTTACCCATAGACACTCAACCGTATCATCATCACAATCGTTGAGCTCTAGACAATCGAAACACTCCCTAACATACAGGGCCACCCTACTGCCTCTCCTTCCTCGCCTGTCCCTTCTGAAGAGTCTATAGCCATCCATTGCAGCACTCCAGTCATGAGAGTCACCCCACCATGTTTCTGTGATGGCGACTAAGTCATATCTCTCCCGCTGCACAATGGCTTCCAGCACCTCCTGTTTGCCGCCCATGCTGTGTGCATTGGTGTAGATGCACTTGAGCTGGGCTATCGATTTCGCCCCCAGCATTGGCACGCCACCCCTAGGCTCATCTCTAGTGAGCCTGGTTTTATCCCCTTCCCCCTTCGAACCTAGAATGTAACATCATTGCATTCCAGGTAGGCAATTCTTCCTTAGAAAACATTATTGAAACATACCCAAAAAGATTATTTTCCACTATATATACATTTTAAGTACTGGTGCCATTAATTCCTTGGCATTGTATCCACTGGTAATTCACTTGTCCATATTGAAACCATATAGATTGAGCTTTAGAGGTAGGTTATCCACCCACATTAATTACAGTTTGCTGGTATTTGATTTACAGGGTACAGATGCTGCACATGGATTTTGGCAAATCCAACATGACCTATACAAAGAACTTTTCTTTAAATAAGTGTGCTTATTTACTTTACGTTGACTTGAAAAATATGAATAAAAATGACATTCAGATGCCTTAAGCATACATTTATTTTGTAATTTAAAATTCTATTTGGTAAGATAAAAATAAAATCCTATGAGATCTTGTATCACAAACACATCCACCTTACTCAAAGCATGACTGCTGTTGATTTTACAATTACAGACTAGGAATATTGTAGAATGAAAAGAAAATTGTTGAAAAGAAAAACACATATGGAAATGTTTTGTTACTTTGTAGGGGAAAAAAAACACATGCTAATAAGAGAAATGACAGAGAAATACAGTCATTTTAAAATTACATATCACCAAATAGGACCAAAATAGCACTTTCCATCTAGGCTACTCCTGAAACATACACTCTTTTGTTGTAAATGCACAATTTCTTTACACCTATCAAACCCATGCAGCTGAAAAAAATAAAAGGAAGCGTAAAAGAAAGAGGATAAGAACTTGTTTTAGTCTAACAATGAATAGAAATGAGACATTTAAAGAAGACTACTCTTTTTTCTCTCAGTGAGAAATGATCTTTCTGTAGATTATTTTGCTTCAATTGTATTGAATATTAACTTTTCATTTTCAGCAGAATTCTCTAAAAGTTCAGATCCAACTTAAAATCTTAGTTGATATTTATTTGAAAAGTCTATTTAACTCAAGTTCTCTACTTTCATTGTTTCTTTTCACAGATGCACACCTAAGTATAGGCAGGATTTCCAAACTATCATAAAACATTACAATGACAGAAATTCTGGTAACAATGAAGAAATGGGGAGTTGTTTTCTGTGTGTCTATACAGCTGTCCTGGTTTTGGCTGCGATAGAGTTAATTTTCTTCCTGGTAGCTGGTACAGTGCTGTCTTTTGGATTTAGGTTGAGAATAATGCTGATAACACACCGATGTTTTAGTTGTTGATAAGCAGTGCTTACACTAGTCAAGGACTTCTCAGCTTCCCATGCCCTGCCAGCAAGAAGCTGGGAGGGGGCACAGCCAGGACAGCTGACCCAAACTGGCCAAAGGGATATTCCATACCATGTGATGTCATGCTCAGTACAGAAACTGGGGGGAGTTGGCCAGGGGAGCAATGATCGCTGCTCAGGAACTGGCTGGGCATCGGTCGGCAGGTGGTGAGAAATTGCATTGTGCATCACTTATTTTGTATATTATTATTATTATTATTATTATTATTATTATTATTATTATTATTATTATTTCCCCTTCCTTTTCTGTCCTATTAAACTGTCTTTATGTCAACCTATGAATTTTACTTCTTTTTTTTCTGATTCTCTCCCCCATCCCACTGTGGTGGTGGGGAGTGAGCGAACGTCTGTGTGGTGTTTAGCTGCCTGCTGGGTTAAACTACAACAACAGCAATCATCATATAAGATTTTGAAAGACATGAAATAATTCAATATCGTACTAGTTGTATAAAAAGCAAGTATAATGATATTATAGTTGTCAATAATAAGGTACTCTTCATTCTTCAACTGTGATATACTACTTGTTAATGACAGTTTGGGGACCTAGCTATATACAAAGATACTGATTTTCAGATAGAACTAATACTTTTTCCTGATTGATCCATGATTCCAATGATTCATTTTCAACTGCCTATCTATCACCTAATGGTTTGTTGTCTCTTCATCTAAAAGAAAGTCTTATATTAATCATTGTTGTATTTCTTGTTGTACATATGCTCTTAGTAATACTGAGAAAAAAGTTACTCAGTATTCCTTCCATTTCAAAAAAGAAAACACTATTAACATGCTTTTTACTATTTTTAGTCACCATTGAAATGATTTTTGTGTCACTTGTCTTTAAATTTAATTAATGTTATTTAATTTCCCAGAGTCAATAAAGGAATATTGTAGCTATGACATGTTATAAGTCTACTATGACTTATAACTATGAATCCAGGATCTGTTCACACTTACAGAACTGGGAGCACTTTCCAGGTCTAGGTAAACATTCTGACCATAGGACCACAGAATAATTCAAGTTGGAAGGGATCTCAGGAGGTCTCTAGTCCAACCTCCTACTCCAAACAGGGTCAGCTATGGGGTCAGACCAGGTTGCTCAGGGCTTTATCCAACTGTATCTAGAAAACCTCCAGGGATGGATACTGCACAATATCTCTGGGCAACGTTCTCCACTGTTGGACCATACTCATGGGAAAAAAGGTTTTCTTCATACCTAGTCTGAACAGCACCTGTTTCATTTTAAGCCCGTTCTCTTGTACTTCTGTCTTATACTGCTGTGAAGAGCCCATCTCCCTCTCCCCATATATATTGGGTGCTGCTCTAACATCCCCCCAAAGCCATTTCTTCTCCAGGCTGAACAAGCTCAGCGCCCTCAGTATCTCCTCAAAGGGCAAGTGGTCCAATGCACAAGCATCCTGGTGGCCGCTGCTAAACTCACTCCAGCATATCAATGTCTTCCTTGTATTGGGGAAGATAAAATACTTCCAAATGTATTGGAATCAGTACTCTAGAAATGGTCTATTTAGTGCTGAGTAGAGGAGGATAATCCTTTCTCTTAATTTACAGGCTGTACTCTGTCAGTAAAACCCAGGATGCTTTTGGTCGACTTAACAGTTTAACATCTTTCTGCTGTTTTCCATGTAGCAAGGCTAAGGTAAAGGCAGCTCTCACAGCTCCTAACAAACTCCAACAGCTGCCCTTGATCAAAGGATGCCTGGAGCCTTTGTTCTAGCTGACCCCTGATTAGGGAGGGTCAAGCACCCTTTTAGCCCACTTTAGGGAGATGCCTATATAACAGCCAGGTCCAGAGTACAGTGCTCAGAGGCAGTCAATGGATATAGTAGTTTGTACAGCAGGGCATGAAGAAGAGGCCAGCAAGCTTGCTCTTTCCAGCATATACATTCCTAGAGATGGTGGTCACAGAGCATAATTCCCAGGTGCTGCTGGAGACACTGTCCCTTTGCTGTTCAACTCATGCACTCAGGTGGAGCTTCAGAAGGAGGATGTAGCTCTGCAAGTTTCAGGCTGCAGGGAGTGCCTGGGTCCTCTTGCTTAGGGTGTGTGATCTAGTATGCAGGAGGTATGGAGCTATGCTGCTAAGTGAAAGATCTGCAGGAAGAGTTCAGGAGACTATAGCATCAAAGGGGATGAGAAAGAGGATGACAGGGTCTTCTCTGAGAAGATCTCTCTCTTCAAGAGCCTGAATCTTCAGCTGCAGAGGGACAGAAAGAGCCTGTGCCTATGAAGTCAGAAAATGGAAGTTCCCATCATGACGAAGGCTGGAAACTGGAGGAAGGCTGGAAACTAGGAGGAAGTAATCTCCTGCCCCACTTTGTGACTTGCAGTTACAGAATAGGTTCACTGCCCCCAGCTGACGAGGAGCTGGGAGCATTGTCAAATGGAGAATCTCTGGTGGCTGAGTGTGAGCAACTCAGAACCATCAGAAGGAAGCAGTGAGTGACTATGGTAGGAGACTCCTATCTGCTGACCTGATTCCTCATCTAGGGAGGCCTGCTGCTTGTCAGGGGCTTGCATTCCGCAGGTTGTGAAGAGGCTACCAAGGCTCATTGAACCTTCTGACAAATACCACTTGCTGCTCTTCCAGGCACCCATGATACTGCCAAGGGTAACCTGGGAAGTATCAAGTGTGAATACAGGGCTCTGGGGCAGTGGTCAAGGATATGGGGACTCAGATGTTCTCCTTCTTCCTGCTGGTGAGGTAGAAGGGTCTGAGGAGGACTTAATGGATCTTGCAAGTTAACAGCTGCTTCCATAGCTGATGTCTGCAACAGTGTTTTGGCTTCTACAACCATGGGAATCTCTTTGAGGGTCCACAGCTGCTTGGAAGAGATGGGATCCATTTGACTGCATAGGGCAAAAATATCTTTACCAACAGGCTGATCATCCTGGTAGGGAGTGCTCTGAAGTAGAAATGATGGCAGAGGCAGTGACTCCTCAATAAACAAGTAAGGAAGCTAGAGACAGGGTGGGCAAAGGTGATGGAAACAGAAGGGGCATAGCAATAAGTGAAACAGAGCTGAAGGGGAATCATTTTAGTGTAGGTATATAAAGAAGGAATTGCTTGCAGAATGATGTTATGGGGAAAGCTCTCAAGCCTGTACCAGGGTATTGGCACACTTGAATGCTTCTCTGAAATGCTTTTACACTAATGCACACTGCATGGGGAAACAAACAGGAGAAGTTATAAGTTTGTAGTTACAGGGCTATGACCTCATTGCGATCACGGAGTCATAGTGGGATATTTCACATGACTGGAGTGCTGAGATAGAGGGATACAGAATTTTTAGGAAGGACAGGCTGGAAGGATGAGGAGGGGGAGTTGCCCTTTATGTGAGAGCAGTTGGAATTCATGGAGTCCTGCCTGAGGTTAAGTCAGGAATCAGTCAAGAGCTTGTTGGTCAAGATTAGTGTGTAGACCAACATGGGTGCCACTGTTAGTGGACATCCGCTATATATCTTGTGGTGAGTTAGCTTTGGCTAAGCCATCCAACTGCTTGCTCAATCCCACCATCCCCTCAGAGGGATGGGGTAAAAAAATTGGAAGAACAGAAACAGGAAAACTCATGGCTTGAGATAAAGACAGGGAGATTGGTTACCAATTACTGTTATGGGCTAAACTGACTGGACTTGGAGAAAATTAACAATTTATTACTGATTAAATATTTTTAACTGCTGATTTGGGTAGTAAAAAACAAAAACAAACATTAAACCAACATTTTTCCTCCCTCCTTTCCCAGACTTCACTTAGGTCATTCCTTTCTTACTCCTCTTCCCTCTGCTGCTCAAAGTCAGCCCCTGAGCACTCCCATTCCAGAATGGCTAAAATACAATGCTGAAGCTGTTTCTTATCTCATCACCAAGGGAAACATCACTCCCTTGTAAAGAGTCTGTTCTGCCTCTGGCATTCTTGCTTCCAGCCAGTTTAACCCCTTCTTGCAGTTGGACCTCCTTGCCCTCCATGCCAGACCATTCCTTGGTCACAAATTACCACTGCTGAGCAGTTACAATTAGAATTTCCACTTCACTCCTCTTCCCATCCCTATGCAGCATAGGGAGAATGGGGTGGTGGTGTAACAATCAGTACATAGCAGTTTCTCTCTGCCTGTCCTTCTTTCTCACACTTTTCCCATGCTCTGGTATGGCTCCTCCACAGGCTGCAGTCCTTCAGGAATACCCATCTGTTCCACTGTGTGTTCTTCCACGAGCTGCAGTCCTGTCAGGAAAATCTTCTCCAGCATGGTTTCTCCATGGGTGGCATTTCCTTGAGAAACAGTCATCTGTTCCATCATGGATTCCTTCATGGGCTGCAAAGAGTATCTGTTCTGTCATGGAGTTCCTCCTTCTTCTGACATTGGTATTCCCTCCATTTCTCGCATTTTTGTTCACTCTCCGTCCAGTATTGTCTGCCCTTTCCTCCTGGAAAGCATTTCCAAACACATGAAGTACAAGGAAGTGATTAGGAGTAGTTGGCATGGATTTACAAAGGGGAAATAATGCTTGAACAATCTGATAGATGTCTATAATGAGGTTACTCTCTTGGTAGGTGAGGACAGAGCAGCAGATGTTGTTTGCATTGATTTTACTAATGCCTTTGACGCTATCTTCCATGACATCATCATAGACAAGTTGACAACATATGGGTTAGATAAGTGGACAGTGAAGTATATTGAAAACCTGCTGAACAGCTAGGCCCAGAGGGTTGTGATCAGTGACACAAAGTTCATCTGGAGGCAAGTCACTAGTGGTGCACCCCGAGGGTCAATACTAGGGCCAGTACTGTTTAACATCTTCATAAATGACCCAGATCCTGGTACAGAGTGCACCCTCATCAACTTTCCAGATGGTCTAAAACTGTGGAAAAGTGGCTGATGCACCGGATGAGCGTGTTGTCATTCAGAGGGACTTTGTCAGGCTGGAGAACTGAGCCATGGGGAATCTCATGAAGTTCAATAAGAGGAAGTGCCAAGTCCTGCATCTCGGGAAGAATAAGTACCAGTACATGTTGGGTGCTGAAAAGTGGATCTGCAGGGAAAGACCTTGGGGTCCTGGTGGACAACAAACCAACCAAAAGCAATCAATGCACCCTCACATCAAAAAAAGCCAGCAGTATCCTGGACCTGCCAGCATGTTGAGGGAGGTGATCCTTCCTCTCTACTCAGAGCCAGTGAGGCAGCATCTCAAATGCTGTGTCCAATTCTGGGCTCCCCAGTCCAAGAAAGATATGGATTTACTGGAGCAGGGCCACAAAGATGATGAAGGTACTTGTGCATCTCTCACATGAGGAGAAGCTGAGAAAGCTGGGATTTCTTAGCCTAGAAAAGAGAAGACTCAGGTGGGATCTTGTCAATGTGTATCAACACCTGCTTGGGGGGGAATGAAGATGAGGGAACCAGATTCTTCTCATTTATAACCACTGACAGAACAAGAGGCAGTGGTCACAAATTAAAACACAAACTCCATCTGAACATGGGAAACCACCTTTTTTTTTAATTATGCTGTAAGAGTGGTTAAACAGTGGAACAGGTTGTCCAGACAGGTTGTGGGGGTCTCTATCTGTCAACATATTAAAAATCCAACTGGACATGGTCCTGGGCATTCTGCTGCAGCTGATCCTGCTTGAGAAGGGGTTTGTACTAAACAACCTCAAGAGGTCTTTGCTAACCTAAATGATTCTGTGAAGTCAAAATAAGAAATATAGACACATTCTTTCTTTTCTGATGAGTCCTGGTTTTCTTTGGAACAAAATCTGTATGTGAATACAGAAAGAAGCCACAGAAATCTAATAAAATCCTCGTCTTAATGCTTAGGGTGAGCTGTGTAACATTTGGCTTATAGCTAAATATTCCCAAATGACTGTAAGTACAATCTCCAAAGAGAAGGACAAAAGACTACTTGTAAGAGAAATAGGAAACCACCAGGAATTGTTGAGATTCTTTAAATTCAGTTTTAACTATTTCAGTAAACTGTTTCTCAAGTCTTAATGTAAACGGGCCAAAAATAGGAAAAAAGAGACATGGTCTGATCAAACCTAAGAATTTGCCTTTATTTTGCTTAATGTACCAGTGAAGAAAAAACAGAATCAGGTCAGGATGTAGACATTCATATAAACCTACGTCAGCATCTTATCTCTATTTTGAACCCAGACCTGTCCCCCTTATTCTTAAAAAGAACAGAGAATGAGTTGTGAAATGAGGATTTGAAGATTGCTCATAGAATGATGAAATTTATGAAATACAACTGCAAATGATACTGCTTAAAAGTACTTCCTTCTTCTGTGTGAGTAGGTATGATGTGTTATGCTCCAAACCTTGTTATAGGCAATGACTGAACACAGTGTATATATGTAGAACAAATAATTTATTATTAGCCTAATTAAAAGCTTAACAACTCAATGAAAATACAATCACAGCAACACAGATTTTGTAGTACAATTGCTACCACAATTAACTAGGAGCTGCCCCTTTTCTCTGAGGTTACGCTTACTCTTCCCTCCGTCCCTCTGGATCTAAGGTTGACAGCGTCAGTTCTCAGACAGAGAGGTGGGGGTGGCACATGGAGCTGCCAGCATCCTGCCTTCTTCACTGGGAGGGGCATGATGGTGGGGGGAACCTTCCCCTCTGGCTTTGGCTATGCTTGGGTTTATTTTTATGAATTTTCTCATCCAGCCTGCATCCTTCTCCAGGGCTGCCAGCTGCAGCCCCACCAGCCCTACATTTTTCAGGTTATGGTTTTTCAAGAAGTGACTGGGGGTGCATGGGGGGATGTCACCCCCTCCCCAGAGGGGCCACCCCCAGAGCTGGAGCAGGGGAGGCAGCAGTCACTGGCCCTGGCACAGGGGTTAAACCAGCAACATCCGTGTTGTGGGTTAAATGTATACATGTGTCTACATACTGCTAATTCTTTGTTTTTCTGTCAACTGGAACCTAGGTAATGATTCACAGCTATGTTTTCATAGAAAACAAACAATGCAATCGACTCTAAATAAATTGTTTTTTCTCTCTTCCTTTACACTTCATTCCAAACTTTTATTTAATAACTCAAAGCCAAAATTTATATCCTTTACCAACAGCTGATTACAGGGCAAAATAAGCTTTACCCTTCCTTTCATTGCATGCAGTCGAATAGCTCTTTACTTTCCAATGATTACGCCACTTAAATTAAAGTGGTTTGTGTAAAATAAATTATCATTACAAACAGCTTTAGTTTTCCCTGACTGAATAAACCAAATTTGGTCACAAAACTGGAATAATAGAATTAAGTCACTTGCTTGGAATATTTTTTATAACAATGACATGAGTTAAAAAGATGTCTCTCCCATTTTAGATATCTGTTGATGCAGTATAAACATTATTCCAATACATCCTGTTATTGCTTCAAATAGGATTTTATTGTAGAGAACATTAAATCTTTGGTCTACATATCAAACTTCAGAAAATATGTTTGATTAATCCAAGACATAAAACGTGGAAATTTATATGAATGGCCAAAAGACATGTAAAAGAAAAAGATTTTAAAACAGAGCTTTATCAAACCAATACATCGCAAAGCCTGAAAAGTGTGCTGGGCAGTTGATATACTTGGGAAAAAATCAGAAAAAAAAAGATAGAAGAAGGAATGGAATAATAGCGTGGTATGGTATGGAAGCTAGAGCTGTTTAAAGGCTTGGGAATGCTTTAAAGCTTAACTGCAAAATATATTTTCTCTCATCCTGAAAATTTTGACAGGTAGGAGATTCCCATTTAGATAGGACTTCCCTTTCTACTTGGGAGGACTCAAAGACATCTGAGGGAAGAATAGATCAGCTATAGGCCAATCAAACAAAATAATGTTTCAAACACTTTATAGTTGATAAGCAAAATCTGCTCTGCTTAAATTTAAAACAAAGGTTTACATTTATATTTAAGTTCTCTTAGCCTTCAGATGTCTCCAGAGGTGGTTCCAACATAGACTTCTGATTTCTAGTTTTTAAATATTAGCCAATTACACATAGAGAAGTTTGTATGACCAAAGAGGATGTATACAAGGGTACCAGATGAGCTGCCTGATGTTGCTGAGGGGCCAACCTTTATCATTTTCAAAAGTTAATGGAAATTGGGGAAGTTTCCTGATGACTGGAAAAAGGCAAACATCACATCCATCTTCTAGAAGGAGGATCCAGGTAAAGGTCTCACCTCCATCCCAGGGAATGTTATGGAGCAAATCCTATCAGAAACTATTTCTAAACACATGAAAGACAATAAGGTAACTGGAAGCAGCCATCATGCATTTACCAAGGGTAACTCATATCTGGTCAACCTAACTGCTTTCTGTGGCAAGGTGATTATTGCTTTGAACAGGGAGAGGGCAGTGGATGCTGCATACCTGACATTAGGAAGGTCTTTGACACAGTCTGTCAGTTTCCTTAGCACTGAACTCTTTAGATATCATAGAATCATAGAATCATAGAATCATTAAGGTTGGAAAAGACCTCTAAGATCATTGAGTCCAACCGTCAATCCAACGCCACCATGCCCACTAAACCATGTCTCTAAGCGCCTCATCTACACATCTTTTAAATACTTCCAGAGATGGTGACTCAACCACTTCCCTGGGCAGCCTGTTCCATATGGGGTGGATATGCAGACAGTAAGGTGAGTGGAAAATTGGCTGGACTGCTGGACTCAAACAGCTGTGACTAGTGGTGGAAAGTCCAGTTGCTGGACAGTAGCTAGTGGGGTCCTCCAGGAATCACTACTGGAACCAATACATCTTAATGTCTTTATTAACAACGTGGATGGTGGGACAGAGTGTGATCTCAGCAAATTTGCAGACAACCCCAAAGAGTGGGATGAACGCTTACCTATTAGAGGGCAGGGCTGTTATTGAGAGAGACCTGGACAGGTGAGAGAAATGGGCTAACAGGAACCTCAGGAAGTTCAACAAAAGCAAATGCAAAAATCTACACCTGGGGAGGAATAAACCCATCTACTAGTATATGCTGGGGGTTGACCAGCTGGAAAGTAGCTTTGCAGAAGCTGGTGGACACTAAGCAGACCATGAACCAGCAATGCACCCTTGCAGCAAAGGCCAATTGCCTTGTGGGCTATACAAACAAGACTGTAGCCAGCAGACTGAGAGAAGTGATCCTTGTCTTCTATTCAGCACTGGCGAGACCACGACTGCAGTGTTGGGTTTTGGGCTCCCCATTAGAAGAGGACATGGACATCCTGGAGTTAGTCCAGTGCAGGACACCACGATTGCCATGGGGCTGGTGCGCATGACAGACAAGGGGAAGCTGAAAGACTTGGGTTGATTCAGCCTGGAGAAGAGAAAGCTGAGGGAGATTTTATTGCTGTCTGCAGCTACCTGATTAGAGGATACAGAGAATATGGAGCCAGACACCTCTTGGAAGTGTCCAGTGATAGGGTGAGAGGCAAAGGACACAAGTTAGAACATGGGAAAAAATCCAATAGACATTGGAAATTTTTTTACCATGCAGATGGCCAAATCCTGGAGCAAGTTGCCCAGAGAGGAGTGGAAAGTCGATCCCTGGAGGTATTCAAGCCTTGACTGGACACAGCCCTGCACAACCTGGCCTAATCAGTCCTGCTTTGAGCAGGATGTTGGACTAGATTACAAGAGGTACCTTCTGGCCTGAATATTTTTTGATTCTGTGATTCCATGATATTTATATATATATATATATATATATATATATAAAATATCTCTTATATATATATTCCATGATATTGCTTGTTGGAAATGGTAGTTGTTTCATTGTTTTGATTGAAATACTCTGAGTGGCAAGGAAATCTAAGTCTATTTCCCCAACTCACCTATCTGGCCTTCATTTATTTTAACAGCCCTAGAGAGTAATAGCGGGTTCTCTTTAAATTCTCAGTAAGTCTCATTTTAGACAAAACTTCAGTGCCACAAAGTATGGGTTAGAATACATATACTTAAAGATGGTTTAAGAATTTTCATTTAAGGTTAGCTAGATATACTGATTAAGCAGCACTGAAACAAAGCACAGAACTTTACCATCTTAGGGACAATGCTATCTTACTAGGCTGCAAAATCAGACTTTTGGGTTTTTTCTCGCCTTATAATTTTTTTTCATTTTCTATTGCCAATCTAGGAGGAAGGATCAAGAGAAAAAAAATGCCAGAGTTTTTTACAGTCTGGTAACTAAGGTGTTTTCCAGCTAACTGGGCAATATGGGTATGAACTCTTATAGACAGAAGACCTTGATCTAGCATGGTCTAAAGAAATGATCTTCAAAATACTTATTCTCTCTGTATGTGTTTTGCAGTCCAGAGAAAAGCCTACAATTAAAATAACAAACACAAAACATACAGGAAGGCAAAAATAAAATTTTATTTGAAATCTCTGTGTCAATTGTTCTTGTAAGGTTGGAAAATGTGTGACTAGAAGGACTTATGAATGCCAGACAGAGGGACTGAATGCCCTCTCATTTTAGCAAAATCTTTGCTCTTAATAATTCATGTATCTTGATTTCACTGCCAGCATTTAAAGCTGAAATAGAGGCTAGAAAACATTAAAGCTTGAGTTTTGAAAGGCATGGGATGCAGATATTTAATGAGGCTCATACCAAATGATATAGGATATTTTATCACCAGCATGAGAAGAAGTTAAAAAGAAAACTACCTTACTCCTCTGTGAATTAATATTCTGTTTTTGCCATCAATAATTCATCTAGTTCTTGTGGCTACTACACAGTGTGAGCTCTGTGTCCTAGATCTGAACAAAGTACGATTTCTGCCCCAATTTTGACAAAGAGTTATATCATTTCTAGACCAAAAGATCTTTAGGCACATATAGAAGTTGTAGCTAGGAGGACTCCTGTTCCATTTTTTAATTTTATTTTGTTTTGTTTTGTTTTGTTTTACAAAACACTGATGTCTGGAGGTGTGTTGCATTCTGACACTTTGGCTTTAACTGTAGCACTGTGAGGAAATGTTGCAATAATATTCGGAAAAACACATATCTTTTATAAGTCAGATCAAATATACCATTATTTCAGGCAGTTTGGGTTCTGATTGCATTCCTTGCTCTCATGGAATTAGATGGCTGAGAGTGTCAGCTGTTCAGATCTTAGGGGAGGAGAATCAAAACCAAGACCCTGCATAACTTTGTAACTCATAGCAGAAGAACTGAGCAAAAGTATACACAATGTTGTCTCAACACTGATAGCACATCAGCATGTAACTCAAGCAACGAAGAACCAATCTGTTGGTTGACAGGGCAACATAGGCACACAAGTTAGTGTTGAACACAATTGCAGCCAGGTGAGTTAACAGGCCATATGCTCCTGGAAATTAGGGAGTAAGCTTGAAAGGAAGTCTAATGTTTATTCTCCCTTTTCAGTAAGTTAACAGCTTTCAGATATGGTGTATATCACTGGAAGGACTTTTATTTTTCTTTCAACCTAAACTCTTTTTCAGAAAATTTATTCTAGATTCATTCCACTTAGCTTTTCGCACCTTCCTGAGGAGCCTAACCTAGGCACAAAAATGGCATAAGCTATTTCTGTACTTAACAGAATGACACCTCAAGAGAGAAATTCAATTGAGCTAAGATGTGAATCATCCTGTGGAGAGCCTACGTCTCTCCAACAAGTATAGAGAGAGCCTTGAGTAGCTACGCTCCTAACACAGATATCTCAGTTTGAAGTGTAAAGTGAGGTTGAATAAATCTAGATTTTGTGCTGTTTTAAGCAAATGGAGGCTCAAAACCCTTCAGACCCATGGCAAGTTAATTAGGAAGATACTAACGGGATTGCATAAAAGGATAAGCACTGTATCTGCCTGATTAGTCCCATCTTTCTGGTGCTACACAAGAAAATAAGAATTTCATCTTTCGTTTGCAAAAAATAAACTAAAAGTATAAATTTATCCACAACCCCTGCAAAGAAAATAAACCAACAATGTGGTCCAACAAGTAATAAAGCAATGCTTCCCTGAGCAGGCAACCAGAGTAAAAATATCTCTCCCAAAGATATGAACTGTTGTAAGGGAATTTTTTAACCACTTCTACCAGACTCAAAAATGTGGATATCAAAGAACAAAAGATCCCACATTGGCTGGCTGGCTGCATTGATTGATTTATCTATTCATAGAGCGCTAAGGCTGCTCTAAAGATCAGACGTACCTATCTCCCATATTACCTGCCTGAAAATTAACCTCTGGAGAGTGATTCAACTCATTCTGAAGTCATCTCCTGGTGCAACCTTCCCTCACTGAACCACACTTTTTTCCAGGCATATTTTGCTGTGCACAGAGACTCTGAGAGCAAGATGCACATTCTCATGAGCACCCAGAAACTATTTACTGGCTAACAGATACAGCTGAGAGCTAGGACTTTGAAGATACTGGGCTAAGCATTAATATTCTCACTATACTAGCCTAGTGCGAACTCAGCTCTCATCAGTCATCTGGGGAAGAGCTGGTTTCCATCACTCCTTGGAATGGCCTAATCCTTGACATTGCCAAGTTGAGATCTCCCATCTCCCTGTTTTTTTTTTTTTTTTACCTAGGTTTTTATGCATTTTTTTGTGTTGGTATTTTTCTTCTAGATCCCTGAGTTGCTATTACCATCTCAACACCTCTGTTTCTGTGTTTTCACTCTACTTATCTTGCCTGGCTTTACCCTCCATAGTCTCTCACAGCTCGGCAACAATGTTTGTGATAAAACGGGGTGAATGTCGCACAGCAATTCTGCAAAGAACTGAGCTTTGCGTTACAGATAGATTAAGCCCTGGCCATTGGTCACCAAAAGGCTTGATTCAGCAACCTAAATTTAGGCATCTAACCACCATTAAAAGTGACCTAGTCTGTAGTTACCATTCCAGAAGAACATTGGTCTCTGCTTGATTTGTTCCAAAAATGTTCTGTCCTCTTGTCTGGCAAATGTTTTTTACATGGGTTCACTACCCTTCCTAACTTTGGTGGGACCATGAAATAATGAAAAGCCCCCTTGCTTGGCTGCTCTGAAAGTGTCAAATTGCCTCAATCTGTCTGAGAGTAGCTAATTCTACTCTTTGTTCAACAAGGAAGTCCTTTGGTACAAGACATTTTAGTCTGTGGAATGTCTCAGCTGCAGATTCAGAGATATCCCCAGGCGTGCCATAACACAAAGGAGTCACACAAGTGAACAGCCTTCCTCAAGTGCCAAACTCTCTTCATTTTACTAACTGTCAAACAGAAGGCATTTCTTTTTTGTAGAGAAAATGATCAGAATCAGTCCTTATGCTTCTGGACATGGAAATCATGTAAGTGGAGGATTTTAGCAGATCAAATTTGAACTCAGCTGTCCTAATCATAGACATTATACAGCTTCTTGGTTAAGCAAGACAGGGACAGTCTTTTGTCTGTTACATATCCAAGTACAGAACTACACTTATTGAAGAAGTATATCTTAATATGCACTATACATTGTCATACCCAAAGCATTACATATCATGTTGCATACCTACATTTTACTGATAACAAAGCTTTTCCTTTTTAAAGTTCATTTATTTCTTAGACTGATCAAAATTTCAAATCACAGCACTTAGTTTCCTTAGGGATTAACCAGAAAAACAATGCACACCGGCAGTCCTCTGCCTTCTGCAATACAATCACTCTCCAAGACATTTGGTACTTAATATAGAAATGAGTAAGCTGAATCATGTTTAAATTGTTTGGGTGCTATGAGGTGGACATAAAAGGACCAGTTGAGCTACGAACCTTGTGCTTCTCTAGGATAACAAACACAGCCTCTCTGGTGAAGAGATTAAGTATTTCCTTCATTTCCCAAATAAGGAAATTTCCTCACGCCTGAGCTGGAGTCTGGGATTCATAAGTAGGAAAGTGCATGGAATTCTACCCTGAAAGCAATCATCTTTGAGCCACATATAATTTTGCCCTTGAAAAAAGCGTGACATCTCCTAGATAATGGAATTACTCGTCAGTCACTTAGGTGGCTTGTCCAGCCTCCATAATGAATGCAACTAGCATTGTAACACTGTCAGTATCTTAATCAGGTTGTTATAATTTTCTACACATGGTACTTTCTACACAAAACAGCATATTGTCTTAGTAATTATGAGGCTTATCAGCAAAATCATTATTGGCAGGAAATTTTAGTAAGGTCTGTGGCAGGTTTTGTTTAACATCTGAGGAGACTTTATCTCCCATTGTTCTTGCACGCTAAAATATAATTAAGAGAACAGAATTACAGAGATGCCATGAGGTGAACAGACCCAGGGGAAACACACAGAACTGCAGAGAGCTATAAACTGAAGATACATCCCTAAAATGTTTATAAAATTATTGTGAAAAACTAAAGAAAAAAATGCTTGACAAAATTTTGAAAATTTGGAAGAGACACAAAGTTGAAATGGTCTGAAGACAGCAAGATAAAGATTTTCCATGTGATGGAGTTCAATTATAGCTAAGAAAACAGGAAAGGAGAGGGAACAGAGGTAGAAGATAAAGATTGCACACAACTAAGCATGAAGGTTGTGTAAAAAAGCAGTCCACAGGGAGTGAAAGTGTCATTGGCCTAGGAAACGAGTTGCTTAATGCTCTGATAAGGTAGAAAATCATTTAAGGTTTCTTTAATTTGCATAGCTGTGGAGGCTAAGGGAAAGAGGCATTGTATGCTTAAAAAACCTTGCCTTCTAGCTGGATTTTCCATGGTTCTGGACAGGATTGAATCAGAATAAACCAATGACAGCAAAGCAGGCTTTTATTTTATCCACACAAATCTCTAAGCAGACAAGAATGTATGGCAAGGAAATAAATAAAAGCCAGAAACAAAACAAATTAAGGCAGGAAAAAAAAAATCAGCAAATTGGACTGAACCAATACAACAGGGCTCAGTTTTATTAGATCTCAAACAATTAATTGTTAAGCGCTCACTATATTGCATGCATAATAATATAAATAAATGCAATAATACGCTGCTCCCGTAGCCTTGATCTTTTCTCTGTTACAGAAGAAATAAATGTAAAAGTATGTCAGCAAAAGCAAATCTCAGTAGAACAGTCAAAAAGTAAGAAACAATTTTCTTACTTTTAGTGCTAAGAAATGCTTAGTTGTCCATTTCCATCCTCCCAAAGACTGTTCTTTTGCAATGCATCATGTATGCTGTATTTTGTGGTCAGATGCCAAAAAGCATGAACAAAAAATAAATCCATAATGACAAGGGTGAAGACAAATGTTAACCTACAGAAAAGATTTTCTGTGAGCGCAGTTTTATAATACAAGATAGAAAGAACTGGAAGTGCTGTTCAAATCTGCATGCATGTTTTGAGATTTTCTGCACTTACATATATATACTGACCCTGCTTGCCAGTGATAAGGAAATCCTACTCTTCTACAGAATAAAAACCCAAAAAACCGTAAACATGCTCTATTCTTACTTCAATCGTTTTTTCCTTTGATTTCTGTATTTATTTTTTAACCTTACATATGCCAAAGCATTTTCATTGATCTATTATGTGGCAAATGCTACGAATCTTAGTTATTAGTGAGTTACAAGTTGAAATTCCAGTCTGCCCTTTAGTTATAACTGTAGTGTGGCTGGGCATCAGGGCTGTGACATTAATTCCCTGGGTGGTCCAGGAATTCCTCAGCCATCCATCTGCCTATGTGAGATAACTGGTTTGAGACAAAGGACCTACTTTTAACCAGTTGACTGACTGTACCACTAGTCACCTTCACCATCAGGCAGCTGCCTGATTTTTACAGAAGCTGTCCAGGTGGGAATTTTGGACAGTTCTAGCAATTCCCCCAGCAAGATCCTGCTGTGCCTTGTCCAAACGTTATCCTTAAATGTGCTGATTAATATCCCATGTGAAGTATCCCAAAGACCCCCAGGCAGTTCCTGCTGCAGAACTGACCAAACTATACATAGACAAAACATTCATAAAGAGACAATAGAAAACTGCTCATGCAGATGCAAAAACAGTCACATAGGACAGTATTTTGTACATAGTTGAGATATTTGAGAGATGTTTTGTATGTAGTTAAGGTAATCAATAGCAGTGGATTATTCATATGCTGGAGTGCTCACGTAGGACCATGGAGCAGCTGGAATCTCATCCAATCCAGCTGAAGATCCAGGGCCTGTTGCGACAGGACAAAGGGGAATGGCTTTAACCTAAAGCGGGGTAGATTTAGACTAGATATAAGGAAGACATTTTTTATGCTGAGGGTGGTGAAACACTGGAACAGGCTGCCCAGAGAGGTGGTGGATGCCCCATCCCTGGAAACATTCAAGGTCAGGTTGGAGGGGGCTCTGAGCAACCTGATCTGGTTGAAGATGACCCTGCCCACAGCAGGGGGGTTGGACTAGATGTCCTTTAAAGGTCCCTTCCAACCCAAACTATTCTATGATTCTACGATTCTAAGATGCCACTGCAATGATCATTGCAGTGGAGACTCCCATTGCCATCAGACAGCAACTGACCATGCTGTTCAAGAGACTTGATTTCCCATGTGAGTGTTATCCTTTGCCAAGTTCCCAATAAATTAGTTTTGCTTTTTAACAAACACTTTGTCGATGAGTCTGAGTGTCTCTATAACAATTTACGCACACACAATTACTACAGTAGGATTAATGTGTCTGGAAAAGTGCAGACAATTTTATTTATGTTTCAGGTCAAGAGTGCATTTGAAGCTTAGCTGGAAGGGAATTAAAAATTTGAGGGACAAAACCCAGCCCAGAAGAAAAAAAATAGAGTCTTTGGCCTCATCAAATTCACTCTTTTTTGAAATAGGATAGCAATGTAAAGCTAAAATTTGAAAAAGCAAGTTATGTGAGTTAGCAGGGAGTCACTAAAAACCTCTAGCTATGCATAAATTCCAATTAATTGAGAATCACTTTATGAGAGAAGCATACAAGAACTGAAAATGGACAAAATAGGTGGTTTTTAAATATGTGGATTTTAAAATATGTAGGTTTAATTTAAATACTGCAGTTCTGTGGATCATGGGAAAGTAATGAAAATGGCAAGGGGATGCTTCTTAAAAGAGAATGCTTGGTGCATTCAAAGAGATATTTTACCCAAACACGGTGAGAGTCCTAGCGTGCCTGCTAAAAGGTCTGTCTCTGAACTTTAATAAAAAAGTTCTTAAAATGCTTTACTTATTGGGCATTTAACTTCAGTATCAGTAGAAGAATCTGATTTTCAACAATAATGTCTCTTTTCAGCCTGTACATCATAGTTTCCATTGATGGGAGCACAGGGCAGGGGGCTGTGGGGGGTGGAGGATACACCTTGATTCACCTTGATAAAACCAAGTCATATACCTGAAGCCAGAGCAGGAAGTGCTTTTAGATCGAGTAACACAAATGTAGCCAGTAAGAACTGGCCTGCCCATTTTTAACTAAACATTTGAATTTTAAGATAGTAAAGTTTTATATTTTGTCTATTGATTTTTAGTTTTTAAGCAGACATAATACCAAACTAAATGTTCCACAGAGTTAAAGAATTTAGATCAGCACAAATACATTCATCAACCAAAATCATAATCTTTCCAAATAACACTACCCAGGTACTTAAGCACTAAATAAAGCTAACTAGTTGTTATCCATACACGATGATAAGTGGTTTTAATTCTTTTACACTTCTTTTCATTCTTTATTACCTGAAACCTATGCCAACCAGCTCAACATTTTCTCAGGATCAGCCTCTGCTTGATAAATTTCTCATTTCTGTATAGTACACACTATAACTATTTGAAATAGCTTGTACTAGTTTCTTTTTTTTCTCTTAATTCTACTTTTTCAGACATTTTATTTTGTTTATCATATTTAATCTCATCTAAATTTGAATTGCTTTAGGAAATCAAGAGCTTTTTTGAAAAATCTGCCCACTGATGTGGTGTATCTCAATGCTGGAGAGGTATTACATATGGATTAATAAGGGAGGGAAAAACAAGATGACCCCTATTTTTTAAAAAAAGAAATGCTTTTAACACATTTCAAATGAGGAACCCAACAAGTTTGCCACTTTTGAGAAATGAGTGAATTAAGAAATCATTGAGGTATACCTGATATTTCATTTTTACAGGTATATTTCTCTTTTCTAGGCCAGTGAATATTGTAACACTCTCCTAATGCTGTGCTAAACTTCTCTGAAAAGAATAAAAAAACACATTTAGATTTTTGCTCTTTATTCATCAAGAAGGTGAAAATTAAAATCTTGGCTAATATTTCTTAGTAATCTTAACTTTTCAAAAAGAAGGTAATTTTGCAAAATGGGATTCCCTTTGCTTCAGAAGAGGCAAAGAGTCAGAGATAAATATTTAACCTTTTTTCTAATATCAGAAAGACATTAGAAACTGTTGTAGGTGAGGAAGCAACCCTGGGTAGATCTAATCAACTGGAATACTTCAGAGACATGCCTTGAGCTGATCAGCGTGGCCTCTCTTACGGTAGTGTTTAAGCAGAAACATTCTTATTGTGTATTGAAATAACCTTGAATCTCCAATCCTCTGATATATAGCCACATAGTTTATTTTTAAATGTTCACTACATCCCACACAACTGGATTAGCACAAATAGTGTCATTCAGAGTTTCTTTGTACTTAAATACAAAAGCATATAATTAACCCAAAGCTTCCAGTTATGTAGTGATGTACAAACAAACTCTGGAAAAATCAGCCCTGAAAGCAAAAGATACCCAAAAGGTAAAGTCAGCCCTTTACTTAACTATGAACTATCCATTACTGTTGACTGAATTTAAATGGCTCAGAACATTGTATCTCATTATTTGCCTATTTTTAGTGAAATACAAACTGCAGTTTCAGTTAACTGGACCCGCTGCCAACAGTAAAATTTGATTTGAAAGCTAATAGTTTGTATGACTTTGCACTCGGGTAACTACAGGGGATCGTGGCATTACAAGAAGACAATAACAAGGACAGATCGGTTTGTACCAGTTCCCATTTATGTTGCAAGGTTTGTCACAAGAATGGATTACTGTTGTGCTATTTTCTGTTCTCATTAAGTTCTACTTAAAAAAGAATGAGGCGTCAGACTTTTAATTCCTCCTTTTTCTAATGCTTAACATGTTCTGTGGTTTCTGGTAGAATCATAGCTTTTCTTTCTTTTTTTCAGTGCTATGTTTTGAGTAACTTCAGTGTTTGAGACACTTTGACAGTGTTTAAGTTCTTGGTGAGTATTGTGATTCTCACAGATAGCTTTCTGACTGTTGTGGACTAGTTAAACAACAAACACATACAATTCTGAAAAGCAGTTATGAAAATTCTATACTCCTTGTTTTCCTTGGAGCTTGATTTTGGGAAGCAGTTTCCATTTTCTGCTCATGATAATTTGCAAGCATAATAATTTGCAGAGTTTACCACTTGTGGAAGAAGGGGCAGGCAACTCAAGAAGAGTACAGGGATCTCGTTAGGTCGTGCAGAGAAGAAATGAGAAAGGCAAAAGCCCAGCTAGAACGCAATCTGGCCGCTGTCGTTAAAGACAACAAAAAATGTTTTTACAAATATATTAATGACAAGAAGAGAGCCAAGGAGAATCTCCATCCTTTATTGGATGCGGGGGGGAACATTGTCAC
This sequence comes from Aptenodytes patagonicus, assembly GCF_965638725.1. NCBI lineage: Eukaryota > Metazoa > Chordata > Aves > Sphenisciformes > Spheniscidae > Aptenodytes > Aptenodytes patagonicus. Next base: position 33,326,876 of record NC_134951.1, on the reverse strand, counting down.
TGAGGATGAGGAAAAGGCTGAGGTACTCAATGCCTTCTTTGCCTCAGTCTTTAACAGGCAGACCAGTTATCCTCAGGGTACTCGGCCCCCCGAGCTGGAAGACAGGGACGGCGAGCAGGATGAACCCCCCATAATCCAAGGGGAAGCAGTCAATGACCTGCTACGCCACCTGGACGCTCACAGGTCTATGGGGCCGGATGGGATCCACCCGAGAGTGCTGAGGGAGCTGGCGGAGGAGCTCGCCAAGCCACTCTCCATCATTTATCAGCAGTCCTGGTTAACGGGGGAGGTCCTGGACGACTGGAGGCTTGCCAATGTGACACCCATCTACAAGAAGGGCCGGAAGGAGGATCCGGGGAACTACAGGCCTGTCAGACTGACCTCGGTGCCAGGGAAGATTATGGAGCGGTTCACCTTGAGGGCGCTCACAAGGCATGAGCGGGACAACCAGGGGATCAGGCCCAGCCAGCACGGGTTCATGAGAGGCAGGTCCTGCTTGACCAACCTGATCTCCTTCTATGACCAGGTGACCCACCTAGTGGACGAGGGAAAGGCTGTGGATGTGGTCTACCTGGACTTCAGTAAGGCCTTTGACACCGTCTCCCACAGCATTCTCCTAGAGAAGCTGGCGGCTCACGGCTTAGACAGGTGGACTCTGCGCTGGGTCAAAAACTGGCTGGGCGGCCGGGCCCAGAGAGTTGTGGTGAATGGAGTTCAATCCAGTTGGCGGCCGGTCACGAGCGGTGTTCCCCAGGGCTCAGTTTTGGGGCTGGTCTTGTTCAATATCTTGATCAATGATCTGGATGAGGGGATCGAGTGCACCCTCAGTAAGTTTGCAGACAACACCAAGTTGGGCGGGAGCGTTGATCTGCTCGAGGGTAGGAAGGCTCTGCAGAGGGACCTGGACAGGCTGGATCGATGGGCCGAGGCCAACTGTATGAGGTTCAACAAGGCCAAGTGCCAGGTCCTGCACTTCGTCCACAACAACCCCATGCAGCGCTACAGGCTTGGGGAAGAGTGGCTGGGAAGCTGCCTGTCGGAAAAGGACCTGGGGGGTGCTGGTTGACAGCCGGCTGAACATGAGCCGGCAGTGTGCCCAGGCGGCCAAGAAGGCCAATGGCATCCTGGCCTGTATCAGAACTAGTGTGGCCAGCAGGAGTAGGGAAGTGATCGTGCCCCTGTACTCGGCACTGGTGAGGCCTCACCTTGAATATTGTGTTCAGTTTTGGGCCCCTCACTACAAGAAGGACATTGAGGTGCTGGAGCGTGTCCAGAGAAGGGCAACGAGGCTGGTGAGGGGTCTGGAGAACCAGTCTTCTGAGGAGCGGCTGAGGGAACTGGGGTCGTTTAGCCTGGAGAAAAGGAGGCTGAGGGGAGACCTCATTGCTCTCTACAACTACCTGCAAGGAGGTTGTAGCGAGGTGGGTGTCGGTCTCTTCTCCCAAGGAACTAGCGATAGGACAAGAGGAAATGGCCTCCAGTTGCGCCAGGGGAGGTTTAGATTGGACGTGAGGAAAAATGTCTTTCCTGAAAGAGTGGTGAAACATTGGAAGAGGCTGCCCAGGGAAGTGGTTGAGTCCCCATCCCTGGAGGTATTTAAAAGACGAGTAGATGAGGTGCTTAGGGACATGGTTTAGTGGGCATGGTGGTGTTGGGTCGACGGTTGGACTCGATGATCTTAGAGGTCTTTTCCAACCTTCATGATTCTATGATAATTAGTCAGGTACTTTGTTATCTGGCTTACTCATTGCAACACTAATGAAGTCAACACTAAAGTCAACACAATGTATTACTTCCAGAAGTCCTGGGTGTCAAATGTAAATGCCGAACACTTAGAAAAGAAAGAAACACCAAATAAACACCTCTGTGAACCTTGTGACAAAAAATATAAAATTAACCCAGTATTATTAAATGAGAAGCATACAAGTTTTATAGTGGTTTCTAATTTTGGCAGCTTCAATCTGGAAATCTCTCTTCAGAAGCAAATTATTTTATTTGGCCATTTGCAGATGCCAACCTCTCTATATTGACTGGATAAGGCATTTATACATTTATACTTCTGCATATTAGATAGTTTCCATATCTGCTGTAGACTACTGTTTAAGCAATTAGTTCTGAAAATCAAAAGTATTCAAGTTTTGAAATGTACATTGAAATGTATGCGTTAACATATAATTGTCTGCTTATGATCAGAATGTTCATTTCTGTGTATATTCTTTTCTTCAAAAGCTACTGTATATTCCTGCATACATACAGATCAGTCACTTTCTCTGTCTATCGCTTCAGAATGATTACAATTGAATTATACAGCCTGGAAATTCTGTGGTGTCTTGAATATTTGCTGTTGTGTGATTTCTCAGAAAACATAAGCTAACATAAACCTTATTCTTTGCTAGCTTGTATTTCATTTTGCTCTTTTATTGGTAGATGTCAAGTTCCAAACTGAAGAAGATTTGAGGTTTTATAACCAGAACTAAAAAGCAAATGTTGCAAAGGCAATAAAAAATAAAATAAATCTTAATAAGTATTTGCCATGTGTTCTGTAATGGATCATTTTTTCAATACAAGAAAAGAACAAGGGAATAGTTAGACTCAAGAATGACAAATAAAATTCACCTTAACAGATGCAGATTTGTTCTGATGTTGTGTGAGAGGATAATAAAAATGGCTTGTAAAATATTAAACAAGAGCAGTATATCTCAGGTGTATGATAACATCCCCCAAACTTGTGTTTTCTCATATCAGGCAACTTTCTTAATTTGACACCATTTATTAAATTCAAAATTATAGAATTGGTGATTAAAATGACAGAGTGTTTATGCTTTCTTTTCTAGTTTATGACCAGAACTAATTATTTCCCCACTATTAATCCAGGCTTCAAAATAACTGAACCATTCACACAATTATATTCTTTACACGGTTGTGTAGAATCTTCGATAAGCCATTCCACAGCTCCATAAATTTACATTTCACAACGAACAGTAAGACAAAGGCATGAAGAAAAGATTTACAGTTTTCTAGTTCTTTACAATATATCTGAATGCCTCAAGTTGTCTTTGTGGGGCTGGTTTTTCTTTTAATTATTATTATTACTGTTTATTTTCTACATTATGATTATCAAATTATGGGTTCTTCTGTGAAGCCAAGTCAGATGAGGCTGTCCAACTGAACACCAGCTGAGCCACCAACATATCAAATCATCAGTCTGGTCCCTTTATCGGCAGCTCTACTTAAGCTCTTCAGAGAACCCAAGTATGATGTTACGAAGGGCTGTAACACGAGCTGTGACTCTGTCTTTACCATCAAAGGTACACTTACTAGAGAGAGAGAGGCCACTTAACACCTCCTGTCTTTGCTGAGCAGAGTAGAGAAGAGAGAGTGTGGCAGCACAAGTTAAAGGTTTGTGTGTCACAACTGTTTTTAGTGGTCTGATCTGAGCAGGCTTCTCTAACAAAAAGAGCATATGAAGACATGGGATTCCTGTTTCAAACATGAAACATAAGAAAGAGGAAAAAAAAAGAAACAGCAAATCAACAACAACAACAACAAAATCAAAAGATAGCCTGTACACCTGACAATACAGAAAGCTACCCTACGTTATGGAAGCAATACAGAAAGTCACCATTTGTGGGTTAGAACCTGGGCACTTTCCTGGGCACTTTTTCCCATTATGTTAGTGCAGTATAAAAGGAAAGATTTTTTTTCCTATCAGAGAATCCTCAGATGACATCAAATTACTGGTTAAATGCTAACATACTCCCACTGAAAGCAAATCACTGCAGCTGTCAAGAAAACAGGAGACTGACAAGAGAAAATGTAACACCACAGGGCACTTATGGATATGGATTTAGGATCAGTGGGACTGATCAGAAGGCCTGAACTTCTGGTTCATCTTTGATATTGAAAATTCACCATTTTCCATAGAAACATTCAAGAAATTTCTCTCTTGAGGCATACTTTGGCTTTAATAAGAAAATCTTAAGAGTAAGAATTAAGATGGGGGAGATTCACAGCATTATGCTTACTGTGAACTCCAGGACAATTGTATATTGATCTGATTAAATCAGATCTGGGTGATGAAAATGGCAGCTGCTGTCTTTTTTGGTAAACATCCATGGGGGAACAGCAAGTGCCATTTACCTTGTTCCTCTTTCATGTCTGTTTCAGATTTCTCCAGGGCCTCTTTCCTGTCTACAGTTATTTTTAGACCTACTTACAACATGGTTTTAGAGGCTGCTTTGTACCTGCAGAAAAACTGTACATGAGTATGCAGGTCCTATCATAAAAACAAGATGTGATAGTATAAGAAGGCATCTTTTAACAGCCACATACAGACCTTTAGTCAACTTCTTGTTGCAGAGTTTGCACCTAACCATGGCTTTTAAAAGCAGTATATACAAGAGAATGTTATAGATAAGAATAAAATTCATCTTAAATGTAGGTCTGCCAGTTTAGCTATAGAAACACTAGGTGTTAATTTAAGCCCTGTGGTTCTCAGATTTAGTTAAAGGGAGGTACTAACCAGATTCAAAGGGATCATTTCCAGATGTACTACACTCATCTGGGAATATACAGCTTCTGTGGAGGTAAGCTGTCTGTTACTATACAAGGGTAAGACTACTGACTAAAAATAGGCTGACTACGTGACTCATGGAAAAGTTCTTCACTTGCTTTTTTATTTTTAATCAAACTTCAATGTTTCTATATGTTTATCAGAATAATAGCTTATATAGTTAGGGTGGAATTAATGTAACTTAATTTGTGTCAGAAAGATGTTCTACATTTAAATCCATCACCCAGGCTCCTTTTAAGTCAATGGAGTGCAATACAAGACTAATCATGCTCTGGAATTTTTCAGATATCCAAGCTGAACTGCCTTTCAAAGATGCATTCTGCTCAATGTTCATTATAAAATGATTTCAGGGTAATTGGATTGGATTTAAACAGTTATCATTTAGAAGACCAATGTTAGGAACAACGGGAACAATTGCCATTTTGTCTATACGCTACATTTCATGGTTACTGTAGAGCTCTCTTCAAGGACTGAAACTGAACTTACTATTTTGCTTTTCTGGTCGAAGTTGCTGAAAAATAAACACCTTCACTGAATCATGCTGAGACATAAGATTAGTTCAACAAATCTCTGCATTTTTAGTTTGGGTATTTATCTGCTTTTACATAGCCAGATGTCATATAAGCTTTGCAAATAATGTTACATCTTCAAATGGATCAATTCAACCACTGCAAAACTATGCTTGGGAACAACCAGTCAAATTCTGAACATCTGATTGATTTGGCTTTTATAATGCTCCCTCATTTATTATGTATAAATATTCACAAGAAAAGGCTTTACCCTATCTCCTGATATTTTTGGAGAATAGCCATTTTTTCATGCAAATACATGCATTTGCAAACATTAAAAAATTATTTCTGCCCAAAGGACAACACCTGCTACTGTGATCACTGCAATGGCTGATTCAGCAGAAATTCCCCTGCCCTTGGAATTCCTTTATCTTAAGTTATTTAGTGCTGCTCAATCAATTTTCAGGAGAAAATGGATCTTTTAAAAAATGACCTGGCTGCTTGCCATAGAGGAAGTTTCCTCTTTTGCTAGAGGGCTCAAGGGTCTTGATTTTTTTTTCCCTCTCTCTTTTTTGGCTCATTTGACCCATACATAACATTAAGCAGCTCCCTGGCTGACAGACAAGGCCATCTCATCATATGGTAAATGGTAATACACTCCATTACACAGTAAGTTTAAAATCACAGCCCCACTGAGAAGGCTGTGTTCAGAAATTAAATGCCTCTCCTGAAAGATATCAGCCACCAGCTAAATAAGTGAGTGGGGGAGAGCCCACCTACCCCAGCAGAGGTTTCAGGGGAACTTCTTGCACATGCTCCATGGGGTATTCTCCTTTATGTGATTGCACTTCTTTGTGTTCATTCTCTCCCATTCTATAATTACCTCTCACCCCTCAGGTGGTGCTTCTTTTAACCCCCCCTTCCCAGCATCCAGACATGCACTTGCAGCTTGTATGTAGAAAAGTACTAATTTTTACCCATGAAAATGTCATAGTTTGGTGAAAATGAACATTAAATTTTCTTCTCCCATATTTGTTCCTCTCTCTTTCTCCTCTCCCTGATATTTCCCTCCTCCCTCCCTGGTATCAGCATCTAGGCCTAGAGTTACATAAGCTGCCACATTGTTCATAGCTGGCCACAGAGGATGTCTGTCTGAAAGTTTGAAAGTTTGGAGCATGGCATAGAGACTCCCAGATTATATAAAAGAAGTTTTAACCTCTCTACAGGTATAGCATATGATAGTTCTCAGGAAACAGTATAGCCAAATCAGGGAAGCATTGCATACAACCCACTCAGATGATATATATATATATTGTACCTCACATAGCCTACACTCTTTGAAAAGCATCAGGAATGAAAAGTAAGTCTGGCACCCTAAGATAATCACACCTACTCAGAAGCAAAAACAGAGTGGACTCAAATGTAGAAATTTTTTAAGGAAGATAAAAAACGATGGATATTAGGGGGAGAGGTTATTGGTAGGAGAGGTGTGAGGAAAAAGGAAATTTTGCAGTAGGGTTCACATTATAATATATATAATCTCAAGGGCATTATCTAGGTAATATTTATATTTTTAATTAGTTATATGTGTGAAAGTCTGAACCTTTGTTGAAAGACAGAAGCGTTAAGTTTGGATGCACTGACATACCATTATATATACCGTAGCTATATTATTCTGGGGATCTGAGTTAGTCCCTTCCCACTGTTCCACACTGTGCCTTGTGGACACACCAACAAGGTCAGAGCTAGCTCAGCTACCTATATAGAGCTGCAAGGCAACATATGAGAATGCTTTTGCATATCACACTTATTTGTGAATCCAATTGAATATGTCAGTGAGAACACAGAAATAGAACAAAGCATAAATACATAAATACATGCTAATATACTTATCACAGGAATTTGTATAATGCTTATCTTTTACTGGATATGTAATTTTTACATTTTTTATACTGACTGGAGAAAAATGAAAGAAAGAAGAATGCTTTCATGAATACCTGAAAGAATACTCCTTTCTTTTCTTTTCCCAAATAAGGACAAATATAATCCTATGTACAACAGAGAAATAAAAAATGTTCAACAAATAATTTGGGCAGCAGATTCTCTACTACTTAACCAGCTGAGACGAAAAGCCCAAAGTTGGATACTTCTGCACCTTGAACTGAGCTATTATAAGAAATTTGCTGCCTTAGACATCATTCAATGTACACCCAAAAAAATGACAAATTTGGGTAAATTTTCAACAAAGAGAGTGAATTAGAAGCCAGATATGAATCCACAATGGGTAATGGAACTGTTATTGAAGTGTAATTTCATACTTTAAACAAAAACTCGAAGCTTTGTAACAAAAATTGATAATAGTCACCATAATATCAAATGATTAAGGACTTACTGTATTTCATTTAAAAGAACATGGTCAAACAAAAGAGGATCAAGATACCATATAGAAAGAATTAGATGATCTAAAATATTGAGACGACAGAGGTGTGACAAAATAAAACGATCTGAAATGTAATGTCATGAGCTTTAGGCTTCCTGTTATAACAAGAATGTCTCTGTAAGCTAATGTCCTATGAGAAGATGTATCATCTGTAAATATGGAAAGTCTAATCATACCATTGCGTAGGGATTAATGAGATATGATTTATGATCATGTGCATCGGCTTGGTCATCTTTGTTGAAAAATAAGATTTTCAGACATGTAATGTACAGAGAAGCAAAGAACTGGACAGATGTACCTCTCCTATATGTTAAGTGAGGTCCTGAACCACAACACCATTGCACTCCTGCATGAGCTCACATTTAATTTGAAATATTGGAGAGCTGTGTAAAAAGAAAAGAATATTCAAATATTTACATGAAATTTCTGAAACTTTAAACAATTAACATTTCAAATGATAAAGATTACAATTCCAGTTATTTTTGCTTGTTTGGGTTCTAAATCTTTTTAAAAATTGTTTTTAACTTCATGCTTTCTTCCTGCCATAATACTATCGATTCAAGGTCAGCTGTTCACTGTTCTTTTTGCTATAATATTCAGAAATATCATCTCGTTTTAAAAGGAGAAAATTACTTTATTCCAAGTGCAAACCATGACTATACTTTGCAAGTCTCCTTGGAAGAGTTAGCAGGAAGATGTAAAATTATGAATTTCTAAGCACATTGTCAAAGTTATAATTCAAGCTTTATTGGCAATAAATAGACAAGCTCAGCATCTGACATTTTATTTAGTGATAGCCTTGATTGACAAAGTTATAAAACCCAGACAGATTCAGAATATTCCTGACACTTTGAGTAGCTATGATTTGAGAGGGTTGTTTCAGCTTCACAATTAAAGCCAGATTTTGTGAAGACCTCAAGGCCAGATTTTTAAGTACAAAGGAAACAATTCTTTAAAAATATATATTTTGTCTTCTATAGACAAAAATGAAGGGCAATACTTAGCAGCTCCAATCATAACACTCGCTACCCACTGTTCGAATGCAATCTCTTTTGACAACCTGGCCAATTAATTTGAGTCGTAAATTGGAGCTGATTCTTTAGAAAACCTGATCTCAATCGGAGGTTTGAGCCTTTATCAGCTTTTACCACTTTGACCTTAATGAGATTCAGACAAAGCCATATTTTTGACATCTAAAGAAGAAAAAGAAAAAATATTGTATGATCAGCTGTATTTTTAAATACTATACTATATATATGCATAAATATATCTATATCTATATATACGTTGTCTGGTCAGTCATATCTGAAAACTCTGAGGGCTTTGTTAAGCTTAAGGACATAAGGATTACAACTAATTAACTGCAGTAAGGCATCTGGCACAACAAAATCCAAACTGTGGTTGAAATTTGCTTGAAGAGTTAAATCATCATAACTTCCTGGATTTTTTTAAACTCTGAATTTTTAGTAATTCATATGTTAATTTAAAAAAAAAAAAAAAAGCTTTGTTCTCATTTCACTATATTATGTTACATTGGAATTCAAGCAAGTTGTATATTTTCAGTATCTCTTTCCACATTTGCACAAGTACAAGCAAACAAACAAACAAACAAACAAACAAACAAATAAATATCTTTCAGACTAGTGGCAACAGATAATTGACTGTCTGCGAGGGCAAAGTTCTCGTGCCAGGAAATACTCAGAAGGAAAAGGCTTTCCAGTTGCAATAGCTGGGTTGTGGGATGAGATCTAATTTGAGGTGTATCCTCAAGCAGTAATTTTCTTCAAATTAGGGAGTCTGACAACTTTTTTTGTCCATTCAAGACAGTGTAGGATAAATTGTATGTAAACAGATTCAACACCATTTGTGAATGCCAAACATGCATTAAGAGACCATTCATGAGTCAAAAAACCGTTCACAAAAGCTAGATCAAGCTACAGGAGGATGAGTTGACTTAGGAGTGGGCTTAATGTGCTTTACCACAGGACCCATGCACTTAATGCCCATCTTCCTAGCTATTAGTTCAGTAAGAGACTGGCCTCAAAATATACCCTGTACATTTAGGGACAGACATGCTTGGAGAGAGACATGGTGCATATTCTTTCTGGACAGCATGGCCAAGTGTCTGTCTATGCATTAAAATGTTAAACATGCTAAAGTGCTCTATTCCAGGTACAGCCAGAGCTATAGTGATCTGTTGAGCAAATATCAGGGGCGGCAAGTCTATTAGATGGACAAATCTGAAATATGATTGGGGTTTGTATCCATCATATGAAGACAGAATAAAAAGATTGCCTCCATCTCCAAGGTCCTACAAATGACAGATGACGACAGATATACAGATGAAAAGGCAAAGAATGTAACAGTTATGGGTGGCAGCGCCCCACAATCATAAAAAAACACAGAAACTAAGGAAACTAGGGAACTAAAGGAAGTAAGGGAACTACTTAGAGATCTACTTAAGGAGCTAAGGAAATAATTTGTTTCTCTATTATTTTCTTGTAGAGTCTGATTTTGTAACTTTGAGCAAGGTGGGTGAAAAATATTAACAGATCAGAATATTTTACATGCACTTTCAACATCTGTATGGGATTTTTTTTTTTTTTTCTTCAGATAGTTACACCTACAATTATGTGCAAAACAAAGTTCATAATGAAACTTTGACAAGTCATTACCTATAACATTCATTAACATGTAATACTCTATACTAAGGAACTACACTGATGCAAATATATATACTGTTTCTAGATCAGAGGTATTTCTACCATAATATACGTATTATATTGACTACAGTGATAAGGGCATCTCTAATGCAACCTCTACGGACTCATCACCCATCATCTGTTTCGTCTTTTAAGTAACTTCTGCAGTTCACCTACAGCTGACAACTGCAACTTTTCAGTCAGAAAAAAAAGATTCTTAAGTACTTTTTAAACAATTTTGTTAAAAAAATAGAGACTGAATGTGAGTACAAAACTTCAGGACTCAACAGCTCTGTTTTTGTGTGCTACTGGATAATTTTTATGGTACTCAAGTATTTGGATATATGACTGTTTATGGTTGATGTGTGTTTGAATGTCATACACAATAATAGCCATACATTGCTGTAGCCATAATTCAGTCCAAAGAATCCCAAAACAATTCAGAGACCAAGAATTTTATATAGATGGTGAGTCAGTACAGTCACTTTTTGCTCGGGGTTTTTTTTTTTTTAACTCATAAACCTTGAGACTAAATATAGGAAACATTAAAGAATGTTTATATTTGGTACAGAACAACTTATTTCAGGAGGCAGAGATAGTTTTCTTCATATAAAGAACACCAGAATTAGCATATTTTTCAGTGAACAATGAGACAACCCCAATCCATACAAAAGCAATGGAAGAACCATTAGTAGCTCTTTTTCTTTAAGGTCTTTTTTAACTTTTTTTTATGGTGGCATCAAGTGAGAAGCCCTAAGAGAAACAGAGATGACTGCTCTATCAAGATCATCACAAAAGTCAATGTTCTGTATGAGACTGAAAGAATATTTTAAGATTGAGCATGTGACAGGGAATGAGAACCTGGTTTCACTATTGGACAGCCATTGCTCAGCTAAGGCTCAAAATTAAAAACCTAAGAAGAGAAAAGATTTTTGCTATATTCATCTGATGTTGTTCATTGTATAAATATTTATTTCAAGCAGCCCACATTCTTCATATGTACGTAGATATAGAAAATATGCAATGGAAAATGTGCATATATGAAATAATAAAATACAGTTATCCAGGCAAGTTGTTAATTATTCACCTTCCTTTGTTCAAATTCAAAGCTTGCTGTAATTGTTGTGGATTTTTTACAGATTCTGAAAACTGTCATCATAGTCACCTTATCTAAACCTCAACCACAATGTTATATACAACATCAAGCAAAAATAACTAGTAAAGAAAAAAAAAAGCATTTACATCTTTCCTTAAAAGTGCTGAAATTCACTAGAGCAGAAATTATGTGCAAAAGCGTGTCATCAGCTAGAAACCAGATGTGAAAATGTTCTGTACCCAGAAATTAAACAGGGTGCAGATGGTATAGCAAGCAAAATGCCCAACCCAGAATTCCATACCCAAGAATTATAAACACAAATCAAATTATTAAAAAAAATGTTTCAGTGCAAATAATATGTTTAAATTTTATCCCAAGGCTAGAAGTTTAATTGACTGCATAAGAGCATAACATGGGAGTTGTGAGGTGTGGAAAATATCAACCATGCTGGTGTGTTTTAAATGAAATATAAATGGGAAATAGATGAGGTAGGAAGGCTGGCCAAGAGATGTTTATAATAGCCCAGATGCAAGATGACAAATGTTTGGACAAAGATTTTCCCAGCTGGTATAATAAAATATCTTCATATTTTGGGAAGGATTAGCCAGTCAATAATGATATGTTACCTAAAATGTTGTTCAAGTGCAAATATGGGCAGAAAATTATAAATTAGAATCCAGAAATTCTCACTAAATTAAAATCTGCCATCTTGTGCAGGAAGCACTGCCTTCCTGAAAAAAAACCATCAGGAATCTAGTACAATACCTCTGTAGGTCTGTCGTGGTTTAACCTCAGTCGGCAGCTGAGCACCACGTGGCCGCTCACTCACTCCCCCCCGGTGGGATGGGGGAGAGAATTGGAAGGGTAAAAGTGAGAAAACTCGTGGGTTGAGATAAAGACAGTTTAATAGGTAAAGCAAAAGCTGTGCACGCAAGCAAAGCAAAACAAGGAATTCATTCACTACTTCCCATCGGCAGGCAGGTGTTCAGCCATCTCCAGGAAAGCAGGGCTCCATCACGCGTAACGGTTACTTGGGAAGACAAATGCCATCACTCCAAACGTCCCCCCCTTCCTTCTTCTTCCCCCAGCTTTATATACTGAGCATGACGTCACATGGTATGGAATATCCTTTTGGCCAGTTTGGGTCAGCTGTCCTGGCTGTGCGCCCTCCCAGCCCCCCATGCACCTCCAGCCTTCTCAGTGGGTAGAGCATGGAAAACTAAAAAGTCCTTGGCTAGTGTAAACACTACCTAGCAACAACTAAAACATCGGTGTGTTATCAACATTGTTCTCACCCTAAATCCAAAACACAGCACTGTACCAGCTACTAAGAAGGAAATTAACTCTATCCCTGCTGAAACCAGGACAAGGTCACTGGAGAAAGGTAGCAAAGATTCATTTCATATAGATTTTAAATTAATGTGGAAACTTTTCAAGGCATCAAAGGAAGTGATAAGTAGTCGTATAAAAGGAAAATATATCTAACATAAATCTAAATCTTAATCCTTAGACATACAATTGAGTGACTGCATAAACAAGCCTTCTCCTTTGCTTAAAAAAAACATTGAATTGACAAATTCTGAGGAAGCTGAACCTGAAATCTGTACAAGAATATATAAAAGGATGTACATTGTACTCTTTTCTTACACTGTTTTTAACCTTTAATTTTTAATAGAGACTTATTACAAGTAGCAGAGCTAAAGGGAAAAGATTTTTTTCACTCCCTCTGGTGGGGAAGGAAAAACAAGCTATGACAAGATAATTTGTGTTCTTATTTGGTGCCTCTTTTTAGTTACACTGCTTCAAATTTGTTTTATATACATTCTTGGAAAGAAACATAAGTTGAAAATGGCAGGGGAAGCAGGTCAGTCATCTTATGAATTCATATGGCTATGGAACAGGAAGCATTTGCATTACAGTAAATTGTGCTGCAGCCAAAAGCATAGGGAGACATGGTAGGGTTCCTTGTTTTGTTTTTTTGTTTGTTTGTTTCTTTGTTTGTTTGGTTTTTTGACCTCCAAGCATCAAAGTCTGCTCAGAGCTCACTTTGTAAGATTGGATCCCAGGGCAATGGAAGTGGTGAAGCTTCACTTTTGGAAGTCGGAATATCGAACAGAACAGAGTTCTAGGAATCAACAGAGCCATTGAGACTAATCTGTGGATAGCACAGTGCAGACTGGAGAAAGACCCACTTGTAGTGGATTTGCTTGATTGGCTTGTAAAGATAAGGATAGTTGCTTTCTTATGCTCACTGGTCCACCAAAAAGACTGAATTCATAAGTATTATAAGTCAATAAGAAATATTCTGAGGAAAAGAAAGCAAAGCAAAGCAAAGCAAAGTGGAAAGGAGAGGAGAGGAGAGGAGAGGAGAGGAGAGGAGAGGAGAGGAGAGGAGAGGAGAGGAGAGGAGAGGAGAGGAGAGGAGAGGAGAGGAGAGGAGAGGAGAGGAGAGGAGAGGAGAGGAGAGGAGAGGAGAGGAGAGGAGAGCATTGTGGTTTTTTCTTTTGTTTTTTTTTTAAAGGAGACCTAAGCTTGATTGCAACTGGCCATTAATAGAATTAATGATTGAAGGGGAGATAGATAAATATGGAAACTGACAGCTCATATAGGACTAGATTCTGTTGCCTTTCTACACAGTTAATTTATTTAAATACGTTTAAGAGAGACCAACTATGGCATAACAGTCAAACACACACACAAACTCAGTGTGACTGATTGTATCACAACCTTGGGTTTAAACTTTATTTAAAAAGCCTTTGACAAACAGCTATAGAAAATGTGTATAACAACGGGTTAAAATTCAGAGAAGCTACAAAAATTCAAGAAAACAAGCTTCCTACTCCCGCAGCACTGCATTAACAAGTCTGTGTACAATTCAGATCCAAGTTCTGTTTCAAATATATTGCTTTTAAATTCTGAACCTGAATAAGCAAAGAAGAAGCACGTTAAAAAGCAACTAATTTTCTCCATATCCTCGATTCTTAAATTAAATTTTATAAATTGGATGTTATAGAATGTGTCAGTATTCAATTCTTTTAGAGAAACATGATCACACTTTCTTACGTTCAAAGGACTCAACTCTTTACGCAGCTAAGGGCAATCAAAATCCATTTAATAGAAGACTATATTCACATGCATTGAAGTAAAATATAGCAAAACTAGATGAGTCATGTGGTGACTTATGATACCAAACTATTTCTAACATTTTAAATAAAAGGGCACTGTCAGATAAAGTGTGTTAAATTAGCACCTTCCTCTCCACATTATGAGCAAGTATTATTCTCCAGCAAACACATTTCAACAAGCATGCTGAAGATAAGTTAAATCTTGCATAATTTTAAATTACAGTTTTATTTTGATCACACAAAAAAATCTTGTTGTGTTATCTCCAATATATTTGGAGACTATGAGAAATTAAGGGTTTTAGGAAAGAAATGTGAACTCTGATGTTTGGGGTCAGATAACTCTGGCACAGTACTATAGAGGCTTAAATGGCTTTTATGATTGGCAAATATTGGTAGAACAGAAAGTGTTCTCACTTTGTATAAGGAGAACAGAGAAGCAGGAGCGCAGAAATAAGATGAGGAAAAATGTGTCACCAAAGAGTTTTGAGGAAAATTCTCTATTGAGAATTGATTAAAAAAACCCCTCATGGAACATGTTTCCCATTACAAAATCCATTTAATAAAAATAACACATTTGGTAAAATCTATTAAATATCTTTTCTATTAAATACATACACCATTCCATAGTATTTATTTTGCAAAATATACATTCTAATTATGTCAACATGATATATAAGTATAGACCTATATTATATAAAAGTCATATTGTTGTATTATATAAAAAAATAAATCTGAGAGTAAATAATGTTTATGCATTATTTTTATTAGACATTTTGAAATGCTTTGTTTGAAAGCTAGGAAGCAGAGAAATTTCCTGAGAATCTAAAATATCCTGACATCTTAACTGAAACATTTGTGACTGCTTAGAAACCCTTTGTGTCGTGAGTGCTGCAAAGATGCTGTAAATGAACTGAAAATCTAGACCTTATGAGCCCAAAAATAGATTTAATAATTGAACCTACTTGCAGCTTACATGTGGGAAGGAAACTGTTATCTCTTTATAATAAGTGTGTGTTTAATACTGGCCCATAAGGAACTTGGCCTAGAAGGCAAAGTAATAATTGGCTAGGACCTTATATAACACAAAAAACATTATCATTAATACAAGACTGAAACTCAGAACTCTCAAAAACCGGTAACACAGTGGCTAAAACATCATTTTTTATTAGCATGTAAAAGAAAGTATCCATTACTATAGATAAAGGAAAAGAGAACTACTAAAGCATTTAGGTATCCACTGTGGATTCATGAAAGTCATTAATCTCTCTTAGAAAATCTTTTTGATGGAGCTGTCAGTTCTAAATCTGAAATGAAAAAGGAGGACTATTAGGTCTTGTGCCTAAAGAAAGACAAAATCTGAACAAAAAGCAATGTGCTTAACAAGTTTTTGGAGGAGGACACAAAAAAACACATAAACAAAACCAAACAGAACTGAGGGAGCTGCTTTTTCCTTGTTTTCAAGAGTATACACTAATACATGTTTAAGTAGTTAGAACACTGATAGAAATCCAGCTCTAACATTTACATGAAGGACTGGTGTAGAAATTCTTGTCCTTAAGCCTAGAACTTTTTTTTTTTTTTTTGTTTTTTTCAAATGCAGTTACAGGGCATTGGCAGATCATATATTGTAGAGGGTGTAACTTAAGTTTGATAAAGAAAGGGTTTAAAGAATTTTGATATGTGACAAAGGCTATTAGTTGTTTTTTGTTGCAAATAAGTACCTGTCAGAAATTTCATGTAATCACTCAATAATAGAAAGTCCTCATAAGCTTTCTACAATACATCAAGTTTCCCCTGGGGTTTGCACACATTTTAGTACCTAGTTCCTTCCATGTTGCCCTCTGAAATGCTAGCAGCAAAATCCCTTGGAATCGCCTCCCCAAAATTGCAGGTAACGTCAGGTTGCTGACAAATCAGGCAGACAAAGTTACAAGAGATGGAGAATGGAGGATGAGAGAAGGAGAAAGTGAACACAGCTGAAAACACAAAAGATAAAGGATGAAATGAAAACAAATGAAAAGAATTTTAAATTGCTCTTTACGATCCTCCTTCAGACTAGTCAACAGCAGTGGAACGGTTCGTGGTTAAGAACACACAGAGTGGCTGAATGTGGACTTAAATTTTCATTTGATAAAGAGGACCATGATGGTTGGAAAAATCTCAGTAGAATTATAATTTGTTCTAAGACATCTGAATGCAAAAATATTTGAGAAGTAAATAATAGTAAGAGTCCTTACAGAATTTAGTTTCAGAAAATCTTCCTGAATACCTAATATGGTTTGTAGATTTAAAACCTCATACTATCATTCTCCCAAGTTGCTTTTCCCTGCACATTTGCTAGCTGCGCTACATTTGCTGTGATAAATAATGATTTTTGTATGTGGACAAGTAGGAAACTGCATTAATTATGGGAGTCCTTGGCCATGTTTCATCCTCTTAATCCAGCTGAACATTTAACCTAACTGCAGAATGAAAACCACAGACCATGGACAGGAGGCAATCAAATTGTTATTGTTTGAGGCACAGTGTCATCTTAATAAAATTTAAATATTTTCAGTCTATATATTTCAGGGGTTTGAATGTTCAGTTCCTCATCAATATAAATACATGGGAAGCAGCCATGACAAAGAAATCATAGAATCATAGAATCATAGAATCATTAAGGTTGGAAAAGACCTCTAAGATCATCGAGTCCAACCATCAACCCAACACCACCATGCCCACTAAACCATGTCCCTAAGTGCCGCATCTACACATCTTCTAAATACTTCCAGGGATGGGGACTCAACCACTTCCCTGGGCAGCCTGGTCCAATGTTTCTTTACTCTTTCAGTAAAGACATTTTTCCTCACGTCCAATCTAAACCTCCCCTGGCGCAACTTGAGGCCATTTCCTCTTGTCCTATCGCTAGTTACTTGGGAGAAGAGACCAATCAAAAAAAATCACCAATGCATTAACCTTCTGCCTAACATTATTTATGTTTACCCACAAATTTGCATGCTCTCTAGACTTATGTATGTACAGCTGTAATCCCTTGGCCCACAATATGTGTACAGACAGCTGTTTTACTGGCATCATGGAAACAGTGAAAAACAGCTCTATTTCCCAGACTGCATTGTGTATTTATTACTTGGAATGTGACTTCCCCCACCAGACACCAGTTAAGTAAAAGTTAAGATCCTTAAGCTAGTCATCTATGTTTCCATGGTAGTCAATAGAGAAAGATAGGCTGTTGTAGTGGGGAATTGTCCTCTGCAGGTACTGACCCTCTGTGCCAAGTAGAGAGAGAGTTTAGACAACTACTTTCAATTTCTTTCCTTTTTTTTTTAATATTAAAAAAAAAAAATGTTTTTATTCAAATGTTTCTATCAGCATCTGGAATGCCAATTCTAGTTCATTAGCCATGATCAGAAATACCCTGAATCCAAATTTAAATCTGTGTTCTGCCAGTCAACTGTAAAAGTATGATTTATTTTAAGTGAGAGGGCCTTGTCTGGAGTGCAAATGCTCCTCTCCCCTCAGACCCATGGCAATATCTATCCTGATATCCTACTTGATAAGTGAAAATTTGTCTGAGTAAGAAATTCATGTAATTAAGTAAAATCAGCATAGGTTTTGATGACATTAGAGAATTTAAGAGGTGTAGGTGGTGTTACCATAGCAAAATCCACTTTCTGCAATCTAGTTCCCTAGCTCCCTAGAGTACCTTTCATACTTTTTAAAGGAGTTGCTGATTCTTCTTACTGTTTTCCTAGCTGTGCATTATTATGTGCATTTGTAAGAAAAAAGGTTTTGTGATTGAGAGTCCATTAGTTTCTCCTTTTAAAACACATCTGAAGACAGAATCTGAGGGCATTTTCACTTTTTCTTTAATGACAATTCATCTTGTTCCTCTAAATATTAGGGTGATGTCATAAACACTGGATTATGACTTCGGGCTGAGAATAAGCAGTGGTAGCAGATGGACTCCTGAAAAACAAAGATCCTGTTTTCATGAAAATGTTCCTAGTAGTAAAGAACAATAGAAGATAAATATTGAAAAATATATAATATAGAAACAGAATGGCTTGTAAACAGAATGCTTTCAGAGTCAGCTGCTCTTTAAGCAAACTGGAATAGAGTGGCTCTAGAGACACATTACATGATTCAGTGTAATTACTGGCTTGTTCAAGTAAGTGCATTTTATCTGATTCTAATCTGAATCCATCAATTCAGCTATATGGTACAATGCTATACTTTGTATTTTGGAAAAAACACCATACAGAAACAGACAACACATCTTCACAATTTTATACAATAATAGATGATATGACAGAAAAATGAAATACAGAAGGGATTTTCAGCACAAATAATGTTTTCAGAGTGATGAAGAGAGTTTGGAGACACTGTAAAATATATTATCTTTTTTTGTAATTAAAAAACCCAAACAAACAAACACAGAAATTTACTCTGTTACTGTTTGAAATTACTTTTGTTAATTTCCTTGGAGCACTTCCAGGGGTGATTTTTGTTTCTTCTCAATGTTCCCAGAAAAAAAAAAAAATCTTTTGAATATTTAGACATAATTGTGCACATATTCTATTTGTAAAGTGTTTCCTAGAAAATGTCCTAACCACCAAGCTATACAGTATTATGATATCAGAGGTATCAATCAAACAATCTTCACTCAATCCTTTTTAAGTGGGACATGACAAAGGAAGAGAATATCAAAATGAATTAAGCCAGAGGAAGGAAACAAGAAAAATTCTAGACAAATGTATAGCTCAAACAGTTGGAGAGAGAAGTCCAGCATCTTATTTTCCTTGTGTTGCAAGTGCTTTTTTTTTATGTAGCACATATAAATGGACTTGGAAACAGGAACAGGATTTAAATTAATGGGTTAAATCATATTACCTATTGCTTCTCTTTCCACCACAAAATAATTTCAATTATTTTTTCCACCAGAAAGAAAGGTAACATTTCAAAAGGAAGGATAAAAAGTAGATGCCTCAGTACAGTACGGTCTCTAGCTAGAGGGTCATAAGAAATGTGGAGAGATCAAATTGTGCCCTCCCAGGCTGAATAAAGAACTTTGGATAAAGTAGACTGGATCAGGGAAAGTGTGGATCTCTTGTCCCATGGTTATGTATGAAAGGCTACATTTGTGTGTAGTCAGTTTTTAAAAATTATGTAGTCGCTGCCAACATGAGGAGCTGGAAGCCACTGTGTAGCTGGAAAGCTATGATCTGATCACTGTCACTGAAACTTGGTGGGATAAATCATATGATGGGGCATCCACAATTTCTCTGAGCAACGTGTTCCAGTGTCTCACCACCCTCATTGTAAAAAAATTATTCCATATGTCCAATCTAAATCTACCCTCTTTCAGTTTAATACTGTTGCCCCTTCTCCTGTCACTACAGGCCTTGGTAAAAAGTCTCTCTCCATTTTTCTTTTAAGCCCCCTTTATATACTGAAAGGCTGCAATAAGGTATCCCCAGAGCCTTCACTTCTCCAGGCTGAAAAACCTCAATTGTCTTGGCTTTTCTTCATAGGAGAGGTTCCAGCCCTCTGACCATTTTCATGGCCAGAGCATGATCACTGCAGCCCAGGCTGCCACCAGTCTTAACCTCTCTAATTAGTTCTTCAGAGTTGGTAAGCAACAGGTCTAGCAACACTTCTCTTCTAGTCAGACTGTCTATCACATGGATTAAGATATTATCCTCAATGCCCTCCAAGAGTCTCCTGAACTGGCTACAGCTTGCTGTGCTGCTTTTCCAGCAGATGTCAGGGTGGTTGAAGTCCCCCAGCAGGATCAGAACCTGCAAGCATGATGCTTTCTGTAGTTGAAGTAAGAACACTTCATCAACAGGCTCCCCTTGATCAGTTGTCCTGTAGTAAACACCAACCACGAGGTTTCATTTGTTGGCTTGGCCTCCTTTTTTACCCATAAGCTCTCAACCTGTTCATCATTGTTTTTCGAGGTCAGCTCTGTGCAGTCAGTCCATTTTTTTTACATAGTGGGCAACCCCCTCCCTCCCTACCCCTCCTTCCTTGCCTGTCCCTCCTGAACAGTTTGTAGTGATCGATTGCAGCACTCCAATCATGTGATTCATCCCACCAAGTTTCAGTGACAGTGATCAGATCATAGCTTTCCAGCTGCACCATGGCTTCCATCTCCTCCTGTTTTGTACCCATGCTGTGTGCACTGGTATAGAGATACTTCAGCTGTACTGTCGACTGTCTCACCTTTTTGGTGGAACCTTTTTGGTGGGTTGGGGGACATTCTTTACTACTTTGGTAGGTGCACTCATCTACCCAGTTGCTTGTGAGTATACAAGTGTTACAGCTTTGGAGCCCACCCTTCAAGTGCATTAGCTTAAAGTGCGAGTCACTAAGTCAGCCAATCTACCAGCAAAGATTCTTCTCCCTCTTCTAGATAGGTGGATCCAGGTAGGAGTCCAGATTCAGGTAGGCCTGTCTGGTTGGTTTTTGTTTGTTTGTTTTTTTCCCCAGTGAGGCTTGAGGCAAAAAGCACTAGTAGACAATTGTAGCTTTCTGCTTCAGTCTCCTTATATGAACTGAGGAGGATCAGATTCCCTTCTCATGCCTTTGTCTCCCTTCTCCATGCCTTTGTCTGTTCCCTCTATGATTTCAGGGCAAAACTGGCATTAAATTTGTGTACAGCCCTAAGAAACTCTGTTCTCAGTGGAATCTTCAATAGTACTTCCAGGAAAAATACTTCAAATAAGTAAAATACTGGGTTATACTCTTCTATGGCATAAGAGGGAAGATTTTAAACAAAGATCTCTCACTCCTATCTTGTATTTTTAAAAGATTTGTGCAGAGCATTGAGTGAATACAGAAAGTACAGAAAAAGATTGAGTTTAAAATGCATGTATCTGTTCATTGCACTGTACAATAACAGGTTACTTTTGCTGTATCCATTTGCTACCTATATCATAGGAATTCCTTTCTCTTGATGAGCTGTGCATAGAAAAAGGTTTATGCTATTACTCAGTGATAGTCTGTATATAATAGCAGTTTTATACGATTTGATTACTTCCTTGCAAACTCTTTCAATCCCACAGGCCTTTATTGATCTTCTTTCAATTAATTGACCATGGTCTTACAGAGAAACGCAAATAGTTGACATACTAATGAGAATTCCTGACCCCTTTCGATTGAATACTTGACCAATCAGTGGTACACGCAACAAACCTATAACTTCATCACTAGCAGTAATTACAATCAATAAAGACGTTAACTTCTAATGCTGTTTGAAAGATGGAGAAAAGGGGGATTGCTTAGGAGATGCAAAGAGATAGATACACCTGTTCCACATGCAGATAGGAAGGCTGCTGGTTACACAGACCACTTGAATCACATAACTTTTTCTGTAAAGGTACTCTTTCTGATGTATAACGAGTCGTTTCAGTGTACTGACACTTACAAAAACAAAAATAAAAAAAATATACTTGCTACAAAATATTTCTTTCATCCATGAGGCTGAATTCCTTATAACTCTGATGGCACAAGGTATGAGCATGAATATTGGGTTTGACCCAGTGAACATCAGATCTCTCCCACCTTCATAAGTGATTACATATTCAAATATTTTAATAGATATTTCTTTTCTCTCCTTTCCCATTCTTTCAGTTTCTTTCTTTCCAAGTTTATTATAAAGGCTAAAAAATAAAAATACTGTGGACTTTCTGTCAGTAGATGTAGATAGTAGGAACTTAATCCATAAATGCAGAACAATGATAAAGAAGGAGAGGAAAAAGAATTCTTGAACATATAACAGAAAAAATAACATCAGCATGGTCCTCTTAGGCTTACTTTTCTCACCTTTTTTTTCTCTAGAATACGGATAAATGCTGAAATGTGTATATGCATTACTATAAATTTCCTCAAAAAAGAGATCATGACTCTTTCTTTTTTAATAAATTTGCAGAAATTTGCTTGGTGCCATTAAGTAGAAAAACATTTTCTTATGCAATGATGGGTGTCTAATGTTTTCTTTGATGTTGCAGTGTTTCACTTTTGTAGAATGACATTTGTGACAATATATAAAGTATTTCCTGTATGTATTGATATTAGGATATTCATTTAATTTAAGCTAAAAACTATTTTTCAGATGTTTATTAGAGGAAAAAAATTATAAAATGTTAATGTTGAATGTCTCCAGCTATTTCAGTATTGTGAAAAAACAGATGACACAATCTGAAATTGACCTCAGTGATAGTCCATATGTTAAAAATGACGTTTGCCACAATTATGAGACCTGAAATGAAGGAAGGAAGGAGAATCTAATACTCAGAGGCAACTAATTTAAGCATTTTTAGCCTGTTGTTGCTAACTATTTAGAAATTAGCCTAAAGAAAATAACCAGAGGCATTGTACGTTATTATGGATGTTCTATAGAACTAAGAATTTCTCCTCCCTGAATTTAGCTCATCCTAAACTGAATGTCTCCCATTATTTTGCTTCTCACTCATCCCTTTTTCTGTTCTCTCATACTCAATATTACTGTTCATCTTTAGGTCATTCCTTTCACAACACTTTTGACCATTTCTTCTTGAAATCCTTTTCATTATGTATTTTCTTTACTGATCTCATCCACATTGTATTCTACTATGTGAATTATTTTGTTGGAATGCCCTTGGAGAAGAACTTTACTTTTCCTTTCCCTCTCCTCTTTTTTCCAACTTTTTCTGAAAGTCCTTCAGTACTCTGACATCCTTCTCTTCTCAATGCCTAAAAAATATACAGCTACCATCTTCATGCACCTAGGTCATTCATAAAGTTCTCAGCTCCAAAGAGATGTGTCCTTTTTTTTCAGAGTAAGATTTTGATTTCTTTCTCTGACATCTTCATATCTCGTGTTCAAGCCAATAAAAACTTATCTTGTTGCCTTTTTTTTTTCTTTTTTTTTTAAATCTTTCTAAATCTTTCTACCCAGTTTTCACTTCTGTTTCCTTTTTTCAATACCTGGACAAACATCAATTTGTACATGACTTGTTTATGGACTGCACCCCCAAAACTTTAGTAGGTATTAATTAATGCAGAGAAACACAAGGAAGAAGAAAAAGATCACCACCAGAAACAACCATGACCCATATTTTCCTTTATTATTTTTCTTTGTACATGTTACATAAGAGAGAGAAAGCACATTCATGTATGAAAATACTTTAAAAATGGTTATTTTCCTAATTTTTATCCTTAGTAATATGCATTGCTCACTGATTCTTCGATCAATGTGTAGGAGGTGGCGTAAGACACATTTGCTAGCATAATTTACAAGATGCTGATTTTTCTGGTAAACCTTTTTATCATACGTGAAAAGCTTTTCACTGTATATGTGCTAGATTGACTGATTATCAGACATTATTTTTAAAATTTATATAGGCTTAATTATACATTCTTGGATATGGGAAAAAATGATGTTCTCTCACTTTGCAGTTATATAAGTGACTATCCTATTTGTAAGAGAGTTGACCATTCTGTTTTAAAGTATGACTTATATAACATTTTACTTTTTATTTTGGTAGCCCTGAACTAAGTCAGTCATGTTCTGACTGCTTCCGGAAAGGAATAATTTCAGTTCTACCTGGACTTCTGTAAGGCCTTTGACACGGTCCCCCACAACATCCTTCTCTCTAAAATAGAGAGGTATGGATTTGATGGGTGGACTGTTTGGTGGGTGAGGAATTGGCTGGATGGTCACATCCAGAGGGTAGTGGTCAATGGCTTAATGTCCAGATGGAGATCGGTGTCAAGTGGTGTTGCTCAGGAGTCCCTATTGGGACGGTACTGTTTAACATCTTCATCGATGACATAGTGGGATTGAGTGCACCCTCATCAAGTTTGCAGACAACACCAAGCTGAGTGGTGCAGTTGACAGGCCAGAGGGATGGGATGCCATCCAGAGGGACCTGGACAAGCTGGAGAAGTTGGCCCATGTGAACCTCATGAGGTTCAATGCCAAATGCAAGGTCCTGCACGTGGGTTGGGGCAACCCCTGGTATCAATACAGGCTGGGGGGATGAAAGGATTGAGAGCAGCCCTGCTGAGAAGGACTTGGGGGTACTGGTGGATGAAAAGCTGGACATGAGCCAGCAATGTGCACTCGCAGCCCAGAAGGCCAATCGTATCCTGGGCTGCATCAAAGGAAGCGTGGCCAGCAGGTCGAGGGAGGTGATTCTGCCCCTCTACTCTGCTCTGGTGAGACCCCGCCTGGAGTACTGCGTCCACCTCTGGAGCCCTCAGCATAAGAAAGACACAGACCTGTTGGAGTGGGTCCAGAAGAGGGCCACGAAAATGATCAGGAGCATGGAACACCTCTCCTATGAAGAAAGGCTGAGGGAGTTGGGGTTGTTCAGCCTAGAGAAGAGAAGGCTTTGGGGAGACCTTCTTGCAGCCTCTCAGTACTTAAAGGGGGCTTATAAAAAAGATGGCGGCAAACTTTTTAGCAGGGCCTGTTGTGACAGGACAAGGGGGAATGGCTTCAAACTAAAGGGGGGTAGATTGAGACTAGATAGAAGGAAGAAATTTTTTACGCTGAGGGTGGTGAAACACTGGAGGAGGTTGCCCAGAGAGGTGGTGGATGCCCCATCCCTGGAAACCTTCAAGGTCAGTCTGGATGGGGCTCTGAGTAACCTGATCTAGTTGAAGATGTCCCTGCCCATGGCAGGGGGGTTGGACTAGATGACCTTTAGAGGTCCCTTCCAACCCAAACTATTCTATGATTCTATGATTCTATGATTCTATGATTCTGTTGTTACTAATTAAGATATTTAGTCAGCATGTTTGTTGACTCTGCAGTAGTTGGTGCGTATGTGTTTGTATATACATAGAGATAGAGAGAGTGTGAGCAAGCTTACTGGTTATCATCTCTCATGCTCTGTTTTTCTCACAAATCTACTTGCATTTTCCCATGTTTGCAAATATTAGGCTGTTACTTCTGCTTGTATTTGAATATCATTCTGCATATTCAAATGCTTATTTTTTTTACACATTTTTTAGTTTGGTGATAACTGCTCTTCTGGGTAACATTCAATGTTTGCCTAGCTCAGTATCCTGTCTCTGATAGTTGCTTCTGTAAGGTACTCAGGGAAGTGCAATATGGCAGGGCAATCATACAGAGATCTGTCTCACAGAGTACCTTAGTATTTTTAAGCATCAGAAGACTAAGAACTTAACTATGTCAGAAGTTTTGCCAGTTTTTAGTAGTTCTTGTTGGAGGTTTATTCCTTTCGTTACTTCTCGAAGTCTGTAAGCTTTCAGTTTCATAAACACCCTGCAGAAATCAGTTCCATAGTGTCAGTGTCTTATTTAAAAAAAAAAAAAAAGGCAACCAAATAGTTTCTTTTTTTTCATATGAACCTACTTACCTACTTTCAGGTGGCTTTGTTTGACTCCCCAACTTCTGATGTTCTGGACAATATAGAATAATTGCACTTTATTAGCTGCATTCATGACTGAATTTGTTATTTGGTTGCCATCTCTTGTATTCTCCCTCAGCTACATCATTCCTGACCTGAAGAATTCTCAGCTATTTAATTTGTCCTCGTAAGAGACCTGTTTAATACCGCTAATCAGTTTTGTTGACATTCTTTGTACCTTTATAGGTCCTGCTATGTCCTTTTCTGAAAAAGGGGATCAGAGCTGAATGTAGCATTCAAGATACAAGGACACCAGATATTTATTTATTGACTGTTGCTGAGTACTAATATTTTTATATAATCATTTCTTTCATGAACAGTAATAAGTAACTTAGAGTTCATCATACTGTAGATGTAGTTGGCTTGGTTTTTTCCCCCCCATGTACAGTCCTTTTTATACATCAATTTTGGATTTTTTCCTCTTCCCAAGGACTGCATAACAATTTATTCCCAATAAATGGTGAATAAAGTGAAGCTGCAATAAAGAAAAGTATATGTAGCTAATGGATTGAAAAAAAAATTATTCTCCCACTAAAATTAGTGAGCTTTTTTCTTATGTGAGCCACCTGCATAGAGGAAAAAAAAAGTATTATCATAAGCCCATGATAAGGTTTATCTTTCCTTCTCTAACATTTTAATCCTTAGCATACCTCAATGATATACAAGGTATAGATGGAACTGTGAACAACTCAGTTTACATTTCACACAGTGGGACATTTCAAATAGAATAATAAATTATTCTGGGCTTCTGCTCTTTTTTTCACTATATCTTTAATTACACATATTTAAATCTTTACAGCTTTTTGCTCATACCTTCTTCACTTTTCAAACATTATCTAGTCGAGTCTAAATTTCTTCAATGATTCATAGCTCCAAAGATTGCCCATGTGTTGTTTCTTCAAATACTGCAACTTTTTGAAATTTTCTTCTAAAACAGCCTAAATCTCCCAGTTTTAATATAAAAATATATTGGTTTCACCTGAACTGCACTTTGGCATTTCATTTTCTGCTAAGCATGAAATTAATATCAGAGTGGAT
Source organism: Aptenodytes patagonicus (assembly GCF_965638725.1). Taxonomy (NCBI): domain Eukaryota; kingdom Metazoa; phylum Chordata; class Aves; order Sphenisciformes; family Spheniscidae; genus Aptenodytes; species Aptenodytes patagonicus. Next base: position 33,299,967 of record NC_134951.1, on the reverse strand, counting down.
GTGAACATCCGAGAACAAAAAGCTTGACAGAAAGGGCTCCATAACCTCTTGCGGACTAAAAACATCAAGTTGCACACTGATTTAGGCACACTAAACACTGAAAACCTGCAGCATACCCTGGGCCCAGTAAGAAGTAGCATCTTTTCTTTCTGCCGCTTCTGTTCCAGTGTTTAAAAAAAGCCATTGTTTCTTGAGAGCAGGTGTCTTTTTCTGCCTCCTCCTGCATTATCAATCACAAAGCAAGATAGAGATCTGTCTCTTTCAAGTCCTCTTCTAAAGTAGCACAACTAAATAATTGAAACAGAAAAGAAAATGAAACAGAGCATTGCCAAAGAGCTAAGCCTTCCATATTCTGAATTGCCACAAAGCTGCAGACTGAACAGGGCCACACCTTGTAAAGTTGTTCCTGGTCAGAAGAGGTCATGACTGCTGCCACTGGGGAGATGATTATGTGATTTTAGAGAAGCTTATGGCCTGTGCTGAGAAAGCAGGAACCTGAGACAAACTTTATTGTGGAAAAGGAATCTGTGATTCATTGAATTCCTGCATCTCAACATGAGCCACCATTTCAAGTTGTAAATGATATCGACACTTAAAAATGTATTGGAAGTGCCTGCTACTTCTATACAATTCATTGGGGGACATTTTTCAGATTCTATGGGAAGAGACTTACTTTCATAAAGGAAAAAGTTTTTCCTTTTTGCTTCTGTAACATCTGTAGCACCTTTTCTCTGGTGAGGATGGCAAAGGAGAATGTACATATAGGAGACTGTATATACAGTTTAATGAACAGACTTTACCATAAGACTTAGCCCTCCATTCCTTCTAAATCCATTAGGGTTACAAAGGCTTTTTTTCAGAACAGAAGGGGCCAAAGAGTATGTTTTAGAGTCGCACATAACAACCAATGTGTCATCCTGATATATCACTATGAACATTTTTCTACTCAGAATTAAAGGAATCAGACTTTAGAAGAATGACAAGGTAAAGGCAACAAAAAATAGATTTATCACACTGAAACAAGACAGAATTATAATGAAAGTTGTATTATAATGGTGAATCAATTTGGAACAAGAACACGATGCAGTGCTTGGATGAAAAATGAACTACAAATAAGGGAATTCTCAGAAAATGTATGAGACAATACAGAGAATCAAAGGCGACAGGAATAAAACCTCAAAATTAAGCAGAACAGAAATGTATTTTAATACAATGAAATTAATTCTACATTTTTATTTTGCTGACTAATATGTTTGGTTCAAAAATTTCTTGCATTTCTAGTTGCTGAAGCAAGTATTTTTAATTATTTGAGACTGGTATTTTTATAATAGGTAAATGAACTTATTTGGATAGGATGAGAACTGACACAAATCTTTGCATGTCCTTGAACACAAGGAAAAAGCCCTCTGAACTTTCTGAAGAAATACAGTAGTTTATTTTTGTCTTTAATCTTTGTATATGTTAAGATTTTTCTGACTTCTGCTACTATAAGAAAAAAGACACAGGGAAATAAATAAGAAAGATATATGCCATGGTTTTGTTTAAATATTCTCATTAAAATTCTACATACTTATGTGTATATTCCCTTTTTTGCATAAAACAAATTTATAGGTAGTTTACGGCTCACCATATTGTAGATACAGGATACTCTGTAAAACAGAATAGGTCTTTGAATACAAACAGATATGACTTTAAGCACAAATGAGTTCATTCGGAATCTCTTTAAGTAAATCAACATTTTATTAAAAGCCTGTAATTTGCAACCTAACATATGCTACACATGTTTTGAAATTGAATTCCTATCAGGTATCTGGTGATACTAAACTGGTCACTAATCCAAAACCTTAACATTAATGAAAATTCAGTTGAGTTACAACTCAAGGCTTCTGTGATTAGAAAAGGTACTTTCTAGAGTCTTTCAAGTTTTACACTGACAAGGAGAAAATAGTGTTGTAATGGCATAAACAGGAAAGGACTGTGGATTTCAATTTCTGTCTAATTAGTTTTAAGTGAGGCTTTTAAAGAATGGTTCTACTCATTTTTGTAGAATGAAACTGTACTACTTCAGGAAGAAGAAATAGCTCCTTTCACTTTTCCTTTCCTTTCAATGCACGATCACAATGCATATGAATTTGCTTTTAGTAATACTGTTTCTGTTAAGAGTAGTAATTTCAAAATGAAAATCTTTACTCAATAGGAGGCATAATTATGCAAAAAAATCTACTTAAATATTGTGAAAAATACATTTTTAATCATTATTTGTTTTTCAGAACTCAAGCTAAATATATTGTGATATGAGGAAATATATTTTAATAGTTTAATACAACATTTGAAAAACTCCTCAGCTTCATTGAGGGTTTTAATATGAATATGTATTGTTGGCTTGAACTTGTGCCTCAAATAACATCACCAATATAGCTATACTAGTAAATAAAAAGAACTAAGAAACATAACTCTACAGGAATATACCAAGAACATTCTCAGCAGACAATACAATTAGCTGACAAATATTCAACTACTCATTTTTACACAACATAGGAAATCATAAATTGAAGCATGTTGGTCATATGGTGCATTTGTGCTTTTGTTTTGATATTAGAATTTTAGACTTTTGGTAACAGTTACAGTTTTTAAAATTTGAAAGAAAGCAAGCACTTCTAACTAATTGAGTATAATATGAAAAAGTTACCGGGGCATACAACGTGCATTTCCAAGTCATTTTTTGTGAAGGGAATGGGAATGAGACCTTTTTAAAGGTTAGTCTCTTTCTCTCAGGCAGGTTAGATTTTAAGTACCCATCTATTTCTCATTTCTACTCTTCTGTCTATGCTAGCCCAAGGCTAAGACTCCAGTTGGCTTCCAAATTCTAAGATGAGCCCGATCTTTGCTTCACCTTTAAACTAGTTGTCATCACTTTTAACAGCTGAAAAATCTTTCACCAACTGAATGTTAAGATGTTTATTGATGAATGAGATGATCAAATTTTACAGGTCCAAAATCTCCAGAAGAACTGGTTTGACATTACAGCTGTCTTGATGATTGAACTGACTCATAAATTGAGATTTTGTAAGTTTCACCTTAATTGTTTGGGCTTTAAATTATCTCCAGAAATGGAAATAAAGTTCAGAAATCTACTAAGGAGCCTTCACTGATCTTTCTCTAGATTTTTTTTCCCAATTGCATTGCTACCTGTTTTCCTGATATGTGGCTGAATGTCTTGTTGGACATCTTGTCTGTTCAGTGTTCATTAACATTCCTAGTGCTACATCCTAGAGGCTTTTCTTTATTGTGACTTTTGGCAGGTCCAGAATGAAGCAAATCATAATTAAATACATATTTAAGAGCATTCTGAAAGAGTTGGTTCACATATTCAAAACATTATGCACACATGAACCTGTATAGATTAAGCAAAAATTTTCGGGCTAGTTATCTTCACTAGGGTGCTCCATAGCAGTATTTTCTGCTCCAGTGCTCAGTTGTTCAGACACAGGTTTTCATTCTGTGTGCTTATCATATTTTCTGTAAATGACCCCCCAGAATCATCAGAATACCTTGATTCCTTGACAACTCCAGCCAGGAGTTGTCCAATGTCCAATACCAATGCAAACCACTTGACTATGTAACTTTGAGGCCCAACCCTTTATCACTGTCTGAGTGGTCATAGCCTTGGACCAATGCTGGATTTGGAAACACTGAAATGTATCTTCTTCTATTTGACAAAGCTGTTCAACCTTCCAATGCCTAAAATAACTTTAAATAAATATGGCAACTTTTTATCACAAACGCTATTTTAGGTAGACATAAACCTTCCCTCACAATCAATCCATGTCATCCCAGTAACATAAAAGGCAACTCAAACCCTAACCTCTACACAAATTTCCATTTTTTGTATTTGACCAACATCTAAACATTACATCTGAATCTGAATCACCTCCTCTTTCCTTCCTCACTTGTTCATGTCTTACTCTTCTTTTAAAAATGTTTGGAACCTGCTATGCTTCACCACCCTGCAAGATACTTCACGATAGTCAAAGTACTGACTTCTAGATCTGTAAACTGTTCTTCTGCCATAAAATATGCTTATTGACTAGTAAAACTGAATACTTTATCACAAGAGCCCTTCTGTTATGTACCTAATATTTTCCACAGTATATTTCATAACCCTGATTTTAATACTGCCACCTTCATGATGTCATGATGGGGAAGTAGAGTTCTAGTGGGGCTCTTCTGCTGAAAACTTGCTTAGTGCTTAAATTAATCATAAATTAAATATTCATGTAATAAGGGAAATATATAGCAACTTATCAAGAATATAAATATGACATTTAAAGAAGAAATGAAAATTGTATTATATATATTATATATATACAAACACATACATAGTACATACACATACATATATATATATATGCACATGCACAAAAGACCACACACACGCCCTACTAAATCAAATGTTATTCTAAACTATGTGGTTCAGAACCTTAACAAGATTAATTCAACTCAGAACCCACCTCTGAAGTTAGTGGTACATAAGAAAGTAATTGGTCATTATATCTGGCTGCCTTTGACTGCTGTGTCTGACTATCCAGTAACCACTTATAATTAGACTGATTAAAGTAGTCTTTTTCAGTGAACAGACCAAGGCATAAATTCCTGTTTTGGGATATGTGACAAATAATTTAACCATTCAGCCACCAATCCCTCAAAGTAACACTGGTTAAAACAACATCCAGAGATAATTGTTCATGAACTTAAGATAAAATACATTGCAGAGTGTAGCACAGATGAAATTAATTAAAATTTCTATCAAAGAGAAGCCATGCCTATGTGATTTCACATATTTATTATCGTACTTAGCAATTTCTGTAAGTTGCAATTTCTTATGATGGAGTATTTCTCATATCAGTGTTTCCAGAACATTAGATACAATTAATGTTTAGTTTTGATTGGTAGTGCTCATGTAACATTTAGATCCTTTACTTAAATGATAAATCATCTTAGCTGGTCACGGTGAGTAGCTCGGTCTTTTCTTTTTTCATATTCAGCCAAATACCTAATCCAAAAATGTTCCTGCCGCTTGTTACAGAGTTTCATGGAGATGTCCAGGACGTAATTTATCCTGGCCTGGTACTATGTCAGTTTTAATAGGTCTAATTTCCTAACTCCCTGCTTCATTGTGACCATAAAGCGTTTTAGCATTTCACTTGCTTCACCAGGAAAATTTATCCCAGGCCATGGAATATGACCTTCAAATTCTTTTATGCATACACTAGCAAAGGATTCATTCAGCCTTTTGGCAATATGAACCTCATTTGTCATTAACATCTCACTCTTGTCCTTCAATAGTTCATCTGACTCTGTCTACCGTCCAGCCGATATTGTAATTGTAACATTTTAATCCATTTATTATTTTAGTCTTCATGATTGTTAGCACTAAGAAACCTAGTTTGCTTTCTCAATCTTATTTTTTCTGCAGACTTGTCTTGACTTAAAGGAATTTTTCCTCCAACATTTTGAGAGCACCTCTTTTCTTGCGCTGCTTTTTTCATACCTAGTCAAAAAAACTTATTTATGCAACATGTTCGCTTCCTATAGCACCGCCTTTTATGAACTCTGCCTCTTTTCTATTTCCCTTCCTTTCTTCTTTCTTCCAATTCCTCCATTTTATCCAAGACCATATGGATTTTCTGAACAAACAGAATAAAGTGTCCAATAATATTCTGGGCTCTATCTTAGTATAGCTATTTCTCTCTTCCTTTCTATCCTCGTATCTTCTCAGATTACTCCAGAGGACTTTAAATGGTCAGCCTTACATTTCTATCTTTTCTCCAAGAATGCTATTCTGATGAATCTGAAGTCAAGGTGAGTTTTTTCATTAGCTTCAATGGAGACAGGTGTTCACTGGAATTAATTCTTGGTAAAGGTTCATTTGCTAAGGACTGTGTTGCTTGAAACACAGTGATTCTGAACTTTATGTGCCTCTTAACTATGTATGTTGGTAGCAGCAGCTAGGCATTTTCTACGTAAGTGGGAGATGCCAATTTCTTGCCCAAAGAACTTAACAGACAAGCATGATAAGGTCAAATAAAATGAGAAGATTCCTCAAGGAGGTTCCCGGAATGCATTGATGATAACTTCTTCCTCCAAGCAGTAGAGGAGAGGTGCTCTGCTGGACCTCATACTCACCAACAAGGATGGGCTAGTGGGGATGTGAAGATCAAAGTGAGCCTTGGCTTCAATGACCATGAGATGGTGGAGTTCAGGATCCTGAGGGCAGGGAGGAGGGTGAAAAGCAAGCTCACAACCCTGACTTCAGAGGGCAGACTTTGGCCTCTTCAAAGATCTGCTTGGAAGAGTCTCAAGGGATAAGATCCTAGAGGGAAGGGGGGGCCCAAGAAAGCTGATTAATGTTCAAGGATGACCTCCTCCAAACTCAAGAGAATTCCATCCCAACAAAGATGAAGTCAGGCAAAAATGCCAGGAGGCCTGTGTGGATGAATAAAGAGTTCCTAGCCAAGCTCACAAAAAGGAGGTATACAGAGGGTGAAAGCAAGGACAGGTAATTTGGGAAAAATACAGAAATGTTGTCCACGCATCCAGGGATGAAGTTAGGAAAGCTAAAGCCCAAATATAATTGAATATGTCCAGGGATGTCAAAGATAGCAAGAAGGGCTTCTACAAGTAAATAGGTGACAAAAGGAAGATGAGGGAGAATGTGGGCCTATTGCTCAATGAGATGGGGGACCTGGTCACACAGGACATGGAATAGGCTGAAGCACTGAATGTCCTTTTTGCCTCAGTCTTTACCGGCAAGATCGGCCTTCAGGAATCCCAGGTCCCAGAGACCACAGGTAAAGGCTGGAGCGAGGAAGATGTACCCTTGGTGGAAAAGGATCAGGTCAGGGAATAGTTAAACAAATTGAACATACATAAGTTGATGAGCCCTGATGGGATGCACCCATGAGTGCTGAGGGACCTAGCCTGTACTTGGAGGCCAGTAACTAATGATGTACCTCAGGAGTGTATACTGGGTCCAGTCCTATTTAACATCTTAATTAATGATCTGGCTGATGGGGCAGAGTGTACACTCAGCAAGTTTGCTGATGACACAAAACTAGGAAGAATGGCTGATACGTCAGAGGGCCATGCCACCATCCAGAGGGACCTGGGTAGGCTGGAGAAATGGGCTGACAGGAATCTCATGAAGGTCAACAAGGGGAAGTGCAAAGTCCTGCACCTGGGGAGGAAAAACCTCAGGCACCAATATATGCTGGGGGCTACCCAGCTGGGAAGCAGTTTGGCAGAAAAGGACCTGGGGGTCCTGGTGTACACCAAGCCTGGGCTGCATTAGATAAAGTATTGCCAGCAGGTTGAAGGAGGAAATCCTTCTCCTCTACTTAGTACTGGTGAGGCCACACCTGGAGTACTGTGTCCAGTTCTGGGCCCCCCTTGTACCAGAGAGACATGGACATATTGGAGAGAGTCCAACGAAGAGCAACAAAGATGATTAAGGGACTGGAGCATCTCTTACCCAAGAAAGGCTGAGACAGCTGGGACTGTTTAGCATAGAAAAGAGGAGGCTCAGGGAGGATCTTATTAATCTATATACCTGAAAGGAGAGTGCATAAAGGGTGCATAGAGCCTGGCTCTTTTCAGTGGTGCCCAGTGACAGGACCAGAGGCAATGGGCACAAACTGAAACACAGGTCATCCTGTCTGAACATCAGGAAACAATTTTTTACTGTGAGGGTGACTGATCACTGGAACAGGTTGCCCCGGGAGGTTGTGGAGTCTCCATCCTTGGAGATATTCAAAAGCCATCTGTACACAGTCCTGGGCAACCGGCTTTAGGTAGCCCTGTTTGAGCAGGGGGTTTGGACCAAATGACCTCCAGATGTCCCTTCCAACCTCAACCATTTTGGGATTCTGTGAGGAGTCCCTAAAAGCCCATTTGGATTTGCTCTTGGTTCTGCACTATCTTGTAACATATATATGTATACATATAATTTGAAAAAAGTCATAGTCTTTTGTTGTAGAGTGAATTCAAACATTACTGTTTCATTCCTATAGTCACCAAGGAAAAGCTTAAGCCTTTTTTCCTAATATTTCCACTGAAATTTTCAGTTTTCAAATTAATTAATAGGTAAGCAGTGACCTGTGAAGCAAAACTATACCGAATGCAACCTTTTTTCTTAAGCATAAGAAGAATGACTACCTCAGAACTGAAATTCTCTAGATCTAGTGCAATTAAACCCTTATTTGTAGTAAGTCTGCTTATTCTTGGGTTGTATATTTGAGCTTGCCAGCTCAAAACCATAAAAACCCCTTAATAATAATCCAGGAATCATTTCTATTTCCCTAATAAAGTTTGATAGCACTTCCCAAATCTCTTTTCCTCACTATTTCTACTTCTAAATATAATCACTTATCAGCTGGGCCATTCCATTTTCTATTATTTTGGCCATGCAGTAAGGTGGTGTTGAATGACTATAATGTGCTGATTTTGGACTGCCACAATCTGCCATCCTTGATTACTTGCCCAACTAAGATAAACTGATAGAATTGTTGCAATTATACTTTTACAGAGACTTTCAATAGCAGGAAGGGAGTAATTTCTGTTAGCAGCAATTTTTGGTAGCAACACAGTCCCACTAAAGCATGTTAAAAAATACTTTACTTGGGACAAGTGGCATGATTTGTGCTTTCCTAGAAGTTTGAGGAATATAGGCACAGGCAGATCAAACCTAATACAGTCCCACTAAGTAATAAATATCTTAAAGAAAATATAAAAGACATTTACTTAGTATTATGAGGAGATCAAGTTATTTCCGTAGTTCTCATACACTACAATTTAGATATGAGAGTAACAAAGGGCTAACAGTGATTAGAGATGTCAGGAATACACAAGTTTTACCCTTCCTCTTCAAAGGTAGTTTTTTTCCAGGGCTGGGGATAGGGAAAGGAAGAGAGTGAAAGAAAAATATTGAATCCCAGACTAGGCAAGAACTAATGGTTTAAGGGCATTCAGCTGATACACTGAGGTTTGACTGAACTCACTAGTCTGAATTAAACAGAGTGGGGAAAAGACCAATCTATCCCTCAGGGCTTGGTCTGCTGTGTAGAGGGCTTGCATTCCTTCTCTGGTTTTGCCTAGAAATTCCATCCTTTTTATACAAAAATCTACAAATGAGCTTTATTTTTTTATTAATATTTTGTAAATGGTATTCAAAAAAGGGTATCTGCAAGTCCAATTTCTGAACCGTCTTATACAGTACATTGAAGTAAGAAAGCAAAAGGAACTAAGCATTTATTACTTAATAGGAAATGAGATCAAAGGACAGACGTTGCCAAGACAATTGAAGCATTCTATCTCTTCTTTGCTTGAGTCTTCACAGAAAAGTTAATTTGACCAGTTATGTAGCACATTTTAAGTAGCAGGAGAAGAGCACAGGTCAAGATATGAGAACAAGAGAATAAGGAATGTTCCAGGAGTTCATATTAGATATATTCATCAAGTCATCTCAGCCTAAGGAAATCCACCTTAGAGTATAAGTGCTTCCTATAGTATAGACATATTTCAGCAGGAATCAAGAGGTAGAACTGACATTCTGTATTGCTAGAACCAAAGCAGCTGTTTGCCAAAGAAACAATGCCCATACCTTATCTTTATATCTTACTCCATCTACTTTACATATTCATTTCCTAGTATTTCTTAACTGCATTAGTGAATGTTTTAGGGAGCAATTTGGATTAAAATTATGTATGGAGCAAATTAATTATCACTTACTATTGTGTTACAATGGTTGTATTATTACTGAAAATTCATTGCAGTAACTAAAGTTTTTGGCTGGAATCAATGTAGGGAATAGAGTATCCTGTCTCCTGTCCTGTAAAAGGCTTCCATTTCACCTCTCTGATTTTGACAAGAAATTCTATGCTTACTAAATCAGTCACATGCAAAGCAGCAACAAAAATATTTGTATTATTAATTTATACAAGATATTAGAAAGATATTTACAATTTTTAAACATAAATTCTATCTAATAAATAGGTAGATGGCAAAAGTTTTCTCCTTTGAGTATGTAGAAATGCGGTTAGGTCAATATATTGTGCATGCTGAAAGATCACTGTTCAAGAGAGTAGACTAATATAGACGTCTAAATGATAAATCTTCATTAGTAAATTGTTGTGGGAATTGTGGGAAATCATATGAATGTTTAAGAGACTACAGTGACAGCCACTTAGAACTAACTATTGTATTATATAGAGGCTTGTCTTAAACAATGCTAGTCTGCTAATACACAAGTCCAGAATAAAATAGACTATTTTTGAGTGACTTCTGACCACAAGATCGATCAGGAGCAAAACATGGAAATACATACTAAAAATACATCATTTGGATGGGAGAGAAAGAAAAGAGATCTAGCTCTTAAGGAACTGCTTAAAAAAATGGAAAATGTTTAAACAACTTTTTACAAAATGTTAAAAAAATGCAGAGCTGATATTAGTTCATTCCAAAGTATTTGATGTTTTCAGTAGCTTTCAGCAAGACAGAAAAAGAAAACTAAGACACTGATGAAGAGAACTTCACTTATTGTGCAGTGGGATACATGAGCAGCATGTTTTAAAGTACATAGTGAAAGGAGAGATAAAACCAAAGAGTTTATGACTAAGCTAGTTTTTGACTAACACAGGGTGAGTAAGCCAATTCAGACTGGCAAAAGGCAGCTAATTTGTTTTAAATGTAAGAGATCACTCATTTGCTTTCACATCTTGTGAAATATGGACTATATCCTGACACTGTGAATATTACTTCAAATTCTAAATAGAAACAGAAAACAATTTTGAAGCATGCAGAGATTCAAGTTACAATTTTTCAAACAACAAAAAAGCACATATAACTGTATGGTGATGGAAATGGTGCAACCCAAGACTATGTCCAGCAGGAAAGGTAGTGGGAACTGCAGTGATTTGTGGGATTTTTTCAAGAATTTGCAAGTGCCATGAGATTGTGGCAAACAGGACAAAGAGGATCTAAGCAACATCATTAGTTCAGAGGAGTAATTCACAGCAACTATACCCAACATTTTTGTGTAAGATGAATAGACTACCAGCCTGAAATAAAATGGAATATTTGTTTGTTTCAAAGTTGGGCACAGATACATAAATTGATGTGGTGCTAGGAACAATGGTACCAGAACAATACTAGCAATAAATGGAACAGAGAGAAGATAAAGTTTCCACTAGAAGAGCATGTGAATTAATGGGTATGTAAATCCTTCATTAAGAAAAAGTGGTTTAGAGAATCAAGGGACCTGGCAGAATGAAGAAGAAATGAAAGTAGCACAAGGCTAAAAGAAAACAACCACTTCACTCTTTTACATTTATTAAATTTCTTCTTACCTGAAGACAAACATTAAAAGATGGACTAAATCAGTTTCCTTCTCTAAGTATCACAGTGCAAGAAGAGAATGTTAGCTAAAAGATGGAAATGTTGAGACATTCAATTGCATACAGACTCAAGAGAAGATATTCTAAGAAATATGCTTGCACACAGGATACTTAACTAGAAACTACCTTTTGGATTATATAAATGTCATTAAGATTTGTGCAGTTTATTGTTGTTACTGTGACAAAAACAAAAGAGAAAATGAGGAGGTTTTTTTCAAAGTGATTTGAGAATAAAAACAACCACCTGCATCAAAGATAAACAAAAGTGTGAAACGCGATAGAAGGGCTAAAACTGGGTGTGGGGAGGAGTTAACGCACCGAAGTGAGGAAGACAGTCAAGACTGAGAGTATTACTTGCCTGCTTTCTGAAAGTGATAAAGAGGTAATGAGTTTCTTCTGTATGGAGAAATAAGTAGGGTTAGGTGTATTGCATCTGAGTGAACCTTCAAGCTAGGGAAACTATTCTACAGAGCTGTTAAACAGAGAAGGGCTTACATTTTTAATATGTGTTTGCAAAAACTAAAAGAATTAATCAAATAAGTTACAATGGAAGCAAGCAAAAACTGAATGCGAATATGCTTAATGAATAAGGAATTTTTGGTTTTAAGTCTTACATATAAAAACTTCACTATCTTTTCTTTTTTGTGGGTGAAATATATATTACCTGAAACCAATTACAAAACACTAGCATTATAAAAAGAGGATTAGCAAACAAGGAGAGATCACTGTTTTCAGCACTATTCTTAATTTACCCACGAGACAGTTGTGGATTGAAAAAGCATAGTGGAGTCAAGTACCGATCTAAACTTTGTACATATCAGTGTAATAAGGGAGATCTCCTGGGTTTTGGGTTTGATGTGAGCTGTGATTGCCGGATCTACTCCACAATCTGAAACTTAGGAGAAAGCAATTAAGGTTTTACCACAGAGTTGTGAATGGTATAGCCTCATTAAAGACGTAATTTTTAAAGAGGATAAGATTGCAATTGCTGAGAAAAATGTATGGAACAGAATATACTGTGGTCATTAACAGATTAGTCACATGAAAAAGATCATTTGGGAGGGGTCGGTGGAAAACAATGGTGTCTTGAAGAAAAGTAAACATTTTTTTAATGTATAGTAACTGAAAAAAAAAGAAAAATATATTTATGTAGTACCTCTTGTCTCCCATTTTCAATTCCTTGAAATAGTCGGAATACAAACTGGTGCCTGTCTTGATTGTTAAATCCATCTTTCTTAAGCATAGAAAAATATTTAAAGTTTGACATAGTGATGTACAGTCATTGGACAGAGTTTATTGGGCTTGAATTTCAATCATTAATAAACTTTCCTATCCTTAATAAAAAAAATCTGGTTAAACACAAAATCAAAATAATTAAAAAAAAAAAAAAAAGTATGGAAATAATTTGTAGCATCAGAATTCCTTTATTCAATGTAATTAACTACAGAATGGCTTTAACAAAACAAAATGACATTTTGATCATTGGGCCATAGACCAAAGACTAGCATCACTTACTGTAATATTGATGTTTCAGGAAGAACCACAGGTAGAGCAGGGTGTTCAGACTACGTCTGTACTAGCAAATAAAGCAGTGCCAGGCTCTAGATTGCTCCTGTGCGCTGGAGCTCCATGTCTGCTCTGATTAGTTGTTAGAGTGGTCCTGGCCCTGGGCTAGGCCACCTAGCACCCTCTGAGGCATACCCTGTGCATGATTCAGGAGTCTGCCCAGGGACAAATGCAAAGAGGCATTGTGGATATGGAGTACGCTGGCTTTGAGGGAGTGAGAGAATTTCCCATATGATTTCCTCTAAGAAATTTCCCTTAAAACTTTTTTTTCCATTTCTAAGAACCTAGGTATGGCAGAGCCTGTGTAATGCGGTATTATATTACTGTATTATAGATTACTGTATTAAGAGTATATGAATAATAATGTATTAGAATACATTATGTATATCACAGCATAATAGGGAACCCATTGTCCTTTGATAGGGTGAGGTCATTAAGGAAGAAATGGGAAGAGACCTTTATCACATGAAGGACAAAGGCGGTTCAGTGACAGCTATGTACATACCTATATTAGTTTAAAGTAAAACGATTTTGTATTAGCTTTATTTCAGATTAAATGCATATTTGTTTTTTTTGGTTCTTTTTTTTCTGAATGGATAAGCATTCAGTCATTCTTGTAATAATCATTTAGCATCCAAAGCTGCCTTCAATATAAGTTCATTAATAATAAGGCCAAATCATAGAATCATAAAATCATAGAATCATTGAGGTTGGAAAAGACCTCTAAGATCATCGAGTCCAACCGTCGACCCAACACCACCATGTCCACTAAACCATGTCCCTAAGCGCCTCATCTACTTGTCTTTGAAATACCTCCAGGGATGGGGACTCAACCACTTCCCTGGGCAGCCTGGTCCAATGTTTAACCACTCTTTCAGTAAAGACATTTTTCCTCATGTCCAATCTAAACCTCCCTTGGTGCAACTTGAAGCCATTTCCTCTCGTCCTATCACTAGTTACTTGGGAGGAGACTGACACTCACCTCGCTACAACCTCCTTTCAGGTAGTTGTAGAGAGCGATGAGGTCTCCCCTCAGAATTATTGAATAATTCTGCACAGCTGGTAGGTCATTTTATTTTGCTTGCAGTGCTCACTTAGGTTCATAATACTATAACCTGTTTCTTCAGAATTTTTGCTTTGTCTGGCTTTTTCTGATCAGTCAATCTTTTGTTTAGCCATCTCCCTGAAATTATACGCTACCAAGAAAGCAGGTAGCTGACAATCACAGTAAAGGTGCTGGCTGCTTTAAAATAAATGCAAAATAAAATTCAGCCTATGCAAATTAAAATATTTCTGCACAGTCCAGTATCTGAATTTGTAAAACACCTGGAAAAGGAGTATGGCTAAATGACTCCAGTTTACAATTGTATCACCTTCTCTAATGTAGGATTTTTTCTTGTTTCTACAGCAATTACTCAGACCCCACACTATTCCTTTCAACTGTTTTTTTCCTTCACATGAGCCAAATATATTTATCTGCCTTGCTGTTATACCAAGCCTATGTACTGTAGCTGTAGAATTATCTTTGTCTTTAATGTGTAATTTCATTTGCAGTCAAGTGGAATAATTAGTTCCTTTTCTTCAACAGATGAAGCTTGTCTCATCTTCACTGCTTTAAAATGGAGCTCTCTCTAGCTGAAAATGCCTTCTTGACTGATGTAAGGGTCCTTGGTTGTTCCACAGCTCTGCAGGAACTCATAATATCAAGATTTCTCACCTCACTGATTACAAGGGACTTTTTTTTTCCTGTCAATGGTATTCTAGAGATCTTAAAAATTAATACATTCTTATTGCATATCAGTAGAAACTTTAACTTGGAATATTTATAGAATGGTTTCAGCTGGGATTGTCAAGAGTATAAGCTTTGGTTTAGCTCTGTTGCTACTGATTCCTATCATTCCTTCCTTATTCTCAAGAGTTACATTATGGTGCCTGCACTTTGAACAGTATGTCATTCGTACATATCATCCCTTTTAAATGTTACACCTATCACTGGGATAAAATACTGCAGATTTTCATTAGAAGTGAAGAATGTGGTTTTACATTCAGCAAGGGCTGTTGTTGAAAATCTTTGTTACACTGGAATTAATTTTCATGCCAGAACTGTTACTGAAATAAGAAGTCCCACTCAAACAAGTACAGATTTGGTGAATCTTGTCTGAATCCGATCTGCATCTACTTTTCAGCCTTACTGTAACTGAATTAAATTTAGGCTCTGCAAATAGATAAAGATGAAACAATTGTCTGAATTTCAAAGTTACCAGGCTGCTGGCATATGCTGTATGCAGATGAAAAACTTGATCAGGACAAATTTTAATCAATAAAGAAAATGCTAGTACTAGCTTAGCAATGTCTTTTGCACAATATCGTGAAACTGGAAAAACGTATAAGAGAAAATGTGGAATCTGTTAAATTCTACATAACTTCACTATATTGCAATCATGAAAGAAAATTTAAATCTAAGCTGGAACAGAACTGTTTTTTTTTGTTTCGCCCCCATGCCTCCAGTGTTAACATTATGCAATCAGCAGAGGAAGCCGAAAATAAGGAAAAGAATATAAAAGCCAAATTTGATATAGTGAGAAAAAAAAAATACATACAAAATAAAGAAAAAGATTGTTATTTGCAAATTGAGAGACAGAATCTTTTCTCTCGGGAGAAAAAATCACCAAAAAAGCAACAAACAAAAAACAAGCACCAAGCCCTCACAAAGCAAACCTCAGAATGAACTAAACTCAACTGAAGAAAAGTTAAGGATATGACCTTCAATTCACCTGTTATTAGTTCAACTATTAAAGTAAATATTACAAGAAATCTCACTAAAAGAAAAACCTCAAAGTGTACTTCTAAGTAAAAGAACATAATTTTCAAATCAGTGTGAATTGTGAATGGCATTGACCACATTTTCAAACATTCCAAAATAAACTATATTCACAGTAAACATATTTAATATTTACTCAGACTACATTATAATTTCTGCAATTCTAGTATCAATTTATCAACAAAGAGATGGAATGCAATAGACCATGGGAGGTATTAATTAAAAACCATCTCTTAATTGTATGCTAAAAAGTGTAAGACAGACGCTACTTTCCCAAAGGCAGACGGAAGATTGTATTTACAATTCAGTTATGGACAGGTGCCCAGATTTCAGCTTATCTATCATTTGCTACATGCTGAGTTTGTTGCATACAAGCTGCCATTACTAATAGTTTGGGACAGAGCCATGAAATTTTAAGTACTGTATATTTCAGGTCAGAGCACAATCTAGTTAGTGTCATCTGAAATACATCCACCATTCCTCTGCTTAATAAAGCCTGCTGGTGACCAATTGAACTGCAACATTGGTTTACTTCTATTTGCTTTTTTTTGGTGTATACTAAAAGTATTTTTTTGCCTACGCTGTAGAAACACAGCTCTATTTCTTGTCTAAAATCCTTTAATTTCTAGTATGTTTGTAATTTCATTTTCGATGTCATTCTTTACACATACTGTCCAGGTTACACACACTATGCAGTATGCAATTCTACAGATGGCAGAAAAAATAGCTTTCATTTCAAATAGCACATCATGTCCAGAAAAAAAAAAAAAATCTGCTCTACATTCAGCATCAAATCTTTTGAAATAAGTTAGAGCACATCTAGGTTTTGGCTTTTCATGTATATGGCATAGAACTGAAGGAACATTCCAATGGATCACTGCAAGGAGGATTGGTTGCTACAAATAATGTATTTTACCAAACAATTCAGAATTTCCATTTGAACTTTAAGGTCAGTGAATTGCTGTCTTGTTTAGAAAGTGCAGATCTGGTATTATTGTAGTGACAATTTCAACACAGAGAGATGGAATTTAGATAGTTTTATTTGCAAAACCAGTTTTGTTTGTTTGTTTGTGGAAGAGCATTCCCAAAACCATAACACTATACTGGAGAATTGAGATTATTACTTTTATACATTGTTTCTAGGTTGTAAACCATAGTTTTTCAATAGTAATTTGGTTCCATTTGAATCTATCAGATTTGAAAGCCTAGGGCTGGGAGCCTAAAAATTGGGAATAGTTTCAAGTGTTTTTATAGACATTTGTTTTAAGCTTTTATTTGTCATTTTATTTAGCAGAAACAGCAAATGCTCATTTAAACTAGCAAGTGAAATAATTCAATAAAAAAGTATTAACAACCTTGACTAAAAGAAATGACAGTTTGCATGCCAAGGACTTTTAACTTGCCAAGAACTGGAACTTCTGTGCGAAGCTCCCAAACAATTTATTTTCTTACTGTCATCTATAAAAATATGTCCATACCCAGCTTTATCTTAAATGTACTTTGAGAGCCCAATTTGTGCCCTGTTTTCTGAGATGCAATACTACCAAAAATCTGCAGCTTATCTTTGCAATCATTGCAGTAGACATGTATAACTTGTAAATGCTGAACGGGATGTAGCTATTAATTGTTTCCATATGATTATGGAAGGATTTAGAACTCATAGAACTTCTTTTTTAACTTGTAAGCTCTATTTTTTAACGTCAGAAAATAAAGCATAGTTAAGAAATGTATGCTTACTCTGTTGGGTTTTATTATAGTACATTGAGAAATAACCTCTCTGTCATACTCCCCCCTGGGTATCTTAGGCATTACATACATGGACTAATGGATATGCCACAGGACCCATGAAAGACTTGATCCTTTAGGAAATACTGACCAAAGGCCAGTTTTGGTATCCTAGCGCATCTAAACCTGTAGATGCTTACTCTAAGGCAGCTGAATCTAACCTTTATCAGGAGATTAAAAGGGCTTGCACATACATGAAAGACTGATTTTGTTGAGAAACGGGGTCTGTAAGAGTCTAAGCCACAATGACTGAGTGAGATACTGGCTTTACATTGGTAATAACTGAATCCTATTGGCAGCCAAGAATTTGGTTAAAGCCATTGTTCCATGAAGTCATTATTAAGCTTAGGTCAGTCTTGTCACAGACAAACACTGTCTTTTTGTAGTAGATCTAAAACTCCAGGGACCAATGATAAGTGACTACATGGCTAATTTCCATTTTTAGTGTTCACTTTTTGCATATTAAAAGAATTAATTAATAGATTTTTAAATATATTTTATTAGCATTAAAAGAATATTATTAGAAACATAAGCAGTATGTAAGTAGTGTGATAGAATTGTAACAAATATCCAGATACTGTGCTAACATCTCTACATTGACAATAAAAGTTATGTTCCTAAGCATGGATGACTTGGTCTGGATGAAGCTAAATTTTCATCTTCTCATGATCTGGTCAATGATTAAATACTACCAGGAGTGCCTAAGGAAGCATTAGAAATTAATATAGCCTTTTGCCTTTTTTTGCACACACACATACACACAAGACATACCACCCTGTTGTCTTACTGTGAGTCATCATTTGAATGTTTTAGACCTACTGTCAAACTAATAATGCTGTCTGTTATGTTGTAGGTTTAGGAACACATCCTTTGGCCTTCTGTGGTGGGTTAGCCTTGACTAACAGACAAATTCCCACCCAGCCACTGGTTCTCTCCATTCCTTCAGCGGGACGGGATGAGAAGAAAATAGAATAGGAACAAGAGAGCTTACGGGTGGAGGTAAAGACAGGGAGATCACTTACCAATTGCTGTTGTGGGCAACACAACTCAACTTGGGGAAAATTTACTGCTAATTAAAATAAAAATGTAATTACTAGTTTGGGTAGGAGGAAACAAACAAAAAAATCCCATTAAAACAGCATCTTTTCTCCCCCTTTTACTAGGCTTAAGTTCACTGCTTCACTGCAGACTCCTCTACCATCCCCTCAAACAGGGTCTGCAGTCAGTCCATAACAGTTCCTCTCTGCTGCTCCTTCCTCCTCACACTTTCCCTGCTCTACCATGGTCTCCTCCAGGGGTTGCAGGGGAATCTCTGCTCTGGCCCTGGAGCACCTCCTCCTCCTCCTTCTCTGACCCGGGTGTTTACAGAGTTGTTTCTCACTCTTTTTTCCCTCACTCCTTTCTGCCGAGCAGCATTTTGCCCTTTTCTTAAATATGTTTTTCCCGAAGCGTCACCACTTTGGTTGCTGGGCTCAGCCGTGCCCTGCGGTGGGTCAGTTGGAGCCGGCTGGAACCGGCTGTGTCCGGCACGGGGCAGTCCCGGCCTCTCCTCACAGAGGCCACCCTGCAGACCTGCTGCAGCCAGCACCTGGGCACCTGCACCAAGTACACCCTCATAGCATGAAATTACTCACAGAAGTGAAGAAATTTTTTTTTTTAAAGTTGTTCTAGACTCCTAGCTGAATGTTCTTAGCTGAATGACCTTTTTCTTGCTAGCCTGACCCCACACCTAGGTGTCACCCACTTTTACAGGCTTTTCCAAGACCATAGCCTTTTGGATTTTTTAAGTGTCTAGAAACCTAAAATATGTAAAAATAATATCAATGCATAACTTCTATATAATATATATCATAATAAAAAATAAAGCACCAGGTAATAAAAGTGAGTTCTATATCATCATTTTATAGCTTGTTATAAAAAAGGTGTGCTGATAAAAAATAGCAGATGATATAAGAAACCACTGGCAGAAGAAAAAGCAGAGCTGGTCTCCTTCACAATGCTCAGACCTGTGTTCTCGCAATAATCCAAAGTTATTACTTAAGTTTATTCTCCATTGAAACATCCTGCTTAAACACCTTCACTCCAAGCCCATTTGAATGAGTCGCAGAAAGCACAGTACAACATTTTCAAACCATTCAAAAGTTTCCGCATTTGAAAAGAAAGCAGTTCATTTTTCACTTGCTATTCTGGAGCATTATATATTGAATTTCAACAGACTAAATTGAACTGAATCCCTTTCTCATCTTAAGTTCAAGTGCTGCACAGGCTGATCTCTTCACTAAAAAGCTGGCTGGAATTTACATGTTCCTCTAAAACATTTTATTAGACTCATTAAAATAATAAGCCCTGATAAATTCAGAGTAAGACTGCAGTCTGATCATTGATAACCTCCCTCTGGTCTTCACAACTTAAAGCTATTAAGGTGTCATAACTTACCGAACATGTTCAGGGAGCCTTGGATCCTCCCCTGGAAGATGCCAGGGGAAACTAAAACAGCAGCTGCTACTTTTTCATCTTCATGCTTGGCTGCTGTCAAAACAATCCCTACATAAAATGGGATTTTCCAGCCAGGTGGCCACGAGGAACAGTCAGTCTCACAGGCCCTCTAAAGTCAGAACTTAAAGCATTCAGTTAAGACAGTTTTTCACTATGTTTTATAGCACTTTTGTGACTGGATTATAACTGTGTTATTAGTGAATTTTCTTTATATTGCATTAATTGCTTACCCTAAAGTTGAAACTGCTTTCAAGCAACTGTTTTATGGAAATGCTAGGACCTATTTTATTTTCCATCATAGCGACTGGGCGGTAGGTAACATATTTGTCAACATTGTTGGGATTGACAAGCAAGTAGAAATCCAAAATACCTAGCAACTCTTTTGTGAAGACAATTCAACGCTTCTTTGGAAAAGACACATTTGAAGAGAAGATGTTTGTTAGTTTCAAGAAACTTTTCACATCAATGAAAAAAAAAGAGACTTTGTTATATTGTCATAGAAAGATACTATAACAGATATAAGCTAAACCTGTTCATTAACAAAAAGGTACATATTTTATATAGCCTTATTTCTGTAAAATAACTACTTAGGACATACCTGTTTCTCACCAAACAAGGCAAGCACAAGAAGGTAAATTGCATTGACTTTTTATTTTCTTTTTTTTGCAGTCAAGTACAGTGAAATGAAAATATGCTAAAAAGAAATGGCTTCCATTGGCTTTGCATAAGACGTGTAGCAGGAATAGCAAAACTCTAACCCCTTAATAACAGAAATATTACACATACAAACAAACATCTCAAAATGCTTCAAATTGGGATGACAAACATGGTATTCTATTTTTTTAAAAAACTGCTAAAGTTGACTTACTTAGAAAAAATAATTTAACAAAAATGTAATTTATTTTTTTTATGTATGCAGGTAGATAAGAAAGGTAAGAGAAAGGAGCATAAACTCATAAAGCCACACTGAAGCCTTTGTGACTGTTAGGGATCAGATTACCACAACAGGTTAAATGCTAGTGTAGATTTCTAAACCCTATAGCTGCCTCCAAAATATTTTCACTTCCTCAGCCTGAACAGTATAGCTGATGTCAGCTGAGTTAATTTTTTTTTTTCTTCATCTAGTCTGGAACCTTGAATACAAACATATTTAGCTCTTCATCTTTATAACCATATGATATCTAAAGAGTCATTAAAATCTACACATAAAACTCTCAACAACATTAATATGAAAGACTGATTTAAAAGGTTCATAAATTACCTTCCTCCCCCCCCAATAGAAATCTTAAATCTCTGAGCTTGCAAGACAGAGTTTGCATCAAGGCATTATATGGAATGCTGTTTTTTGGTTTGTTCTTTAAGGAACTAGTGAAATGTACAGAATCCACAAAATCTATGAAAGTCTCCTCATGTTTTAGTCCTACATTGACTGGTCCAATAGAAAGTTTAATGACCATTAAAAAACATTTAATGAGATCGGTTCTTCAACTACAGCACTATCAAGCAAAATGAAGGCAAACTTTGAGTGTCTCTTTCCTGAAAACAGTCTTGCAATTAAAAAAAAAAAAAAGTTTACTTGATTACTAGTTTATTAGAATGGCTTCTGATATATACTAAAACAAATGCTCAGCTTGTTAGTGTTAAAATATGAATTTAACAATTGATTGAGAAACAGAACAAATCAACACTTTAGAAGTTTATTTGCTCAGCTAAACATAGGTAGATATTTTATTCTCTCTGATGGAAGGATTAATTAATTTTTAGTGCGTTGGTTTTCAAACTTGTTCGTATTAGCTTTTAATAAGCTCACCTCCTTCCTTCCTGTCCTCTACTTCCAGTTCCCCAGTTGTTGTTAAAACAACATAATAGAGGTTTTAAAATTATATTAAGGAAAAAAGTTAAAATATCTCTAAGTTCCTTATATATAACAAGAAATATAGTTTATTACTTTTCGCCCCCTGCCATTTACATCTTAGCGCTGAACCTTATCAGTCTATCCATGCCATGTCATTTTTCTAATTTTCTTCCTCCAGTGTGTAGATTTTCTATCCAGTGTTAATATCAGCCATACAGAAAATTAAATATAGCAGGCAATCCAAAACAGCTACACACGGTATATGAATTAAATTCTTTAGTTTGAAAATATCTCTGAATACACTCAAACTAGGATGAAGCAAGCTTTTGCACGAAAACCAACATAATTTGGATTAGCTAAAAACATCACTGACAAAAGATTAATGACATTTTTTCTTTTTTTTTCCCAGAGAGTTAAATAATTTTATTCAGATTCTTTAGATAAAATTATTGTTTACTACAGAGTATTTTAAAATACATTGTGTGTAACTTTCTATATTATTAACTTCACAACCAATATTATTTATTACAATAAAGTTAGTGTGAAAAAAGCCATATGAGCAGATTCTTGTGGATTCCTCTCCATTTTTCTTTCACTTTAGCTTGCTGAGGAGTGATTCTGCACTCTTGTGAAGGCCTCCTGAAAAAAGGACAACTTCACAGCTCCTCCAGAGGCTTTTTGTGTGACCATACTCTCTTCCTACCACTGCATCTTTGAGAGAACAAATTAAACAAAGCATTCTATCACGTGGGATTTTGCACGTATAAATACACTTAAGATTACAAGGATCTCCAATAATAGAAACAAGTAATAAAAATGCCTATGGTAATTAGGAAAAGTTTTTGATAAGCCTGTTGACTTTGTCATTGCTACAGCTCATGTGTTTTGCGGTGCATATAGCTGAGGTTGGTAGGGGTGGGTAAGGTATTCTGTAGTGTGATTGTCCAGACCAGATAGCGTAGTAGAACAAACTACAGCTCTGCCTGTGCATCCAAATTTACTACTGAGGGGGAAATGGGAAATGGGAAATGCAGCTTATAGATTTACAGGGACAACAGCTGATAACAAAGAGAGCTGCCCCACTGACTAGACCCAACTGAATAGACTATATAGAAAAGAGAATTAGATACAAAAGACACAATTTAAAATAGCATGGAGGTGAATATGATACATTTTAGGCAAAATTAGAAGTGTTTAAACTGAACAGCATAAAAAAAACCCCACCTCTGCCTAGTCACTTACATGCCTGAGATGTAAAGCTTTCCCATTTAAACTCTTGAGGCACCGTCCAAACCAAATGAAGAAGGTGACTGGAAAAAGCCAACACGAATTTACCAAAGGCGAATCATGCCAGACTAACCTGATCACTTTCTACAACAAAGTAACATCTTCTGCCTAGCAGGTGAATTGTTAGAAACAAAGATCCTGTTCTTATACAAGTGGGTTCAGCAATTAAAAAAGAGAATGGGAAAAAATATTTTGCATTGTGTAGTTCAGACGATGATTTTCAATATGTTTTGTAAACTTTAATAAACCATGCAACAACCATATGAGGAATTCATAATTATGACCATTAGAAAAGAATAAAAGCCTAATGTGAGATCTTTGGTTTTGCAGAGTTGTGTTAACATACATCAGACTGCAGTTTCTATGCATGGAACATATATTACAGAAATACAGTAATACAAAATATCTTGTATCATTTAACAGTAAGATTTGACCCTGACCTGACAAAACCACCTATACAACTCAGTCTCTGAAGACTAGCTATTGCTATTCAGAAAGATTTCTGACATAGAAGGAACCTGACTGCCCTAAATTTCATTACTTTAGGCTCTGCAACAGAATCTATGAAACTGAGACAGGCACCTACATTCCCTATAGTAACTGCAGGGATTGAAGCATCTCATTATGGGATTCACAGCACACAGCACTGCCTAAACAAGGAAGAGCTGAGGGAATAGATGCATCTTAAATCCCAAACTCAGTGTATTCATTTATTTTTAAGTGACATTTCTGAAATCTGTTCCCACTGGATGGCTAGCACAACACCAACTCTATAATCAGACAAGAAACTGTGTCTAATTTTCAGACACTGGAAAGATATAACTTCCTAAAGTTTGCATTTTTCCCTACCCACAAATACATATTCAAGCATTCATGAAAAAGCATTGGTACGGAGACATGTAAGAGGATTTCCATATACAGCCCTGAGCGCTAAGTTTGTAATTTCTTTTTCTTTCTCTAAGAATGACATCAGAAATGCAACCTACATTTCTGAAGTGATCTGGGAGTATCTCCAGGGAGAGAAAAATAAAACCAAGAGAGAAAAGAGACAAAAAGAGGCCAGAGGAATAACAGAGAGGGGGGGAAAGAAAGTAGAGCCTGACAAGCAGGACAGAGTAGAAAGATGGGAAAAGAAATAAAATCTTAGAATGCATACAACAGCAAGAGGTGAAGAAAAGGATTAATATTAATTGTAGAGAATTTACAAAGATTCACAAATCCATGTTTTAAGGTAACACTAGTATTTGGCTTATTTACCTGTCCTGGTTTCGGCAGGGATAGAGTTAATTTCCTTCCTAGTAGCTGGTACAGTGCTGTGTTTTGGATTTAGGGTGAGAACAATGTTGATAACACACCGATGTTTTAGTTGTTGCTAGGTAATGCTTACACTAGCCAAGGACTTTTCAGCTTCCCATGCTCTACTGACTGAGAAAGCTGGAGGTGCACGGGGGGCTGGGAGGGGGCACAGCCAGGACAGCTGACCCAAACTGGCCAAAGGGACATTCCATACCATGTGACGTCATGCTCAGCATATAAAGCTGGGGGAAGAAGAAGGAAGGGGGGGACGTTCAGAGTGATGACATTGGTCTTCCCAAGTAACCGTTACGTGTGATGGAGCCCTGCTTTCCTGGAGATGGCTGAACACCTGCCTGCCGATGGGAAGTAGTGAATGAATTCCTTGTTTTGCTTTGCTTGTGTGCGCGGCTTTTGCTTTACCTGTTAAACTGTCTTTATCTCAACCCACGAGTTTTCTCACTTTTACCCTCCTGATTCTCTCCCCCATCCCACTGTGGGGGGAGTGAGCGAGCGGCTGGGTGGTGCTTAGTTGCTGGCTGAGGTTAAACCACGACATTACCAGCTATTTACAACGGAAATCTGAAAGCTTCTGTATAATTCCTATGATTTCCAAATTATAACAGGCTGTGCATTAGGTCTCCACTTTCTTTATGCTGCTTTTTTTAGAGTCTCAGTATAAATGATCTCATTAGCAACCTGTTACCCTGTTCCCAAATGGACCCACAAAGCCACAGTCATATATTCCTTTAAATCCTCCTAATGGCTTATTTTCACCATGTTTTTTCAAGAATATTCCCAAACAGTAGCAACTGCTACTAAAAATAATGTTAGTATTTTTAAAAGAAGTGTAACTGTCAGGCACAAATACAATTGTCACTTCAGTGACACTGGACTACTAGATACTTTTAATCTCTACATCATCAATGTAAATCATGGTTACAGATGGAGAGAAATCTCATTCAAGGAGGACAAAGGTAAGAAGAAGTTAGCAGCAGCAGACCGACAGCTAACCAAGAGCCTGAGCTGGAAACAATGTCTATAACTTGTTTCCCAGTAGACAAGGCACATGTTATGATGGGATGTGCTTTAACAAGCCCAGGTAAGATAGGACGGTTGTCTGAGATTTTAAACCAGTTGTTGTAAATGCCAGGTTTGGGTTTTTTTAGTATTTCGGTTTAAAATGCTGCTTATATGTTACATCCTGATATTAGTCCTTCCACCACATAAAGCTTGCAAGTGTCCAGGCTGCTGTTAGTATCTGTCATGATTTTCAAATTCAAAAGAATAAACTGGAGATCTGTTGACATCCTGGAGTCCCATACCAAAGAGACAACTGTAAAGGAGTCCTGAAAGAGGTACTTTGCCAGTACCTTTCTGGCAAAGAGCTGATATGCTTGCTCCTCCTTCATCTTCCTTTTTGTGGAAATCTTCTATTTTCAACAATGAAAGACTAAATAGTTCTGGCAGTTATAGACTGACAATGACTACTGCTGAACACCTACAAATTAGTGCTTTCATTTAAAAAAAAAAAAAAAAAATCCCTATCTAATTCTGTTAGATTTTAAAGCTCATTAAAATAATCTAGAATAGGCCATGCTGAAGCTGATTCTTATATTATGCTGACCATGATAGCTTATCAGACAATCTGCATGCATGATATCATAAAAAAGAAATCAGCATGTTAAAAATAAATAAAAAATTTTACACGTTGTAGTCACCTTCCAGTGATCTGATAAAGAAGTGCTTATTTGGCACACTAATTGAGTTTAAGGGCAAGAGAAGGAGCATTGACAAATAGCCTTTGTGAGTATAACTTTGATATTTCAACACAATAGATTTTTCTGTGTGTGGGGAACTTAGAGGACTGAAGCCAGGCATGGATAAGGGGAATTAAGAAGTCTAGATTTTTTTTCTTCCCAATTAGCATGGTTTATTTTGTTGTGTACCCCTTACCATGTTACAGGGCAACAAGTTATCTTACAAGCCTCATCCTCATATCAATCCCTCCTGAAGATTGCATTTAATCCCCCTAAAACCAATAGAAAAACTGAAAGAGATTTGGTCTCCATGTACAATTTTGTTGGTGTGTATACATCCAGTGTGTGAAGTAGTGAGGTAACTGCACTTATAAAGTGAATATGAAAAAAAATCCCTTGTGAACTAGCTCTTTAGTTCACAAAATATTTCAAAGTTTCCTTGCAAAAGAAATAATTTTCCTGGTAGCATGACCTTCAACTATGGCCTCTTGTATTGAGGCTCTCACAGGCTCATCAGTCCCTCCACTCTACCATGAGGATACCTGCAGTAAGCATATATCTGCAGTAAAATTATTTTGCTAAAGTGTATCTGACTTCCACATGACGCTAAGGGACTTTCTCCTGGTGAAGATACTTTTGGAAATTAACTTTTAAAAGCTAGCATTTTAGAACTTTATTTTAAATGTAGAAAGAGGAGAAAAATAAAAGACTATCACCAGCTGGACTCTGCTGGTAATAAGGATGGGAAAAAAGCCATGAATAACTGCTCACTCTACATACTGTTTATTTTTCATTAGGATGCGTAGGAAACACTCAAGGTCACTGCTTCATGGTACCTGGTGTAATGGCAGCTTGCAGAGGAAGAGAGAGAGCTGAAACAAAGAGCTTATAAGTAGAAACATCAGAAAAGGTAGTGAAAAGGGATATCACATGGCAAAAAGGAAACTGGAAAAATAGTGCAAGGAAAAAGCAGAGGGAGTTTATAACAACATCAGTGAAGCATCAAGCAGGAATAAATGCTGAGAAAGAAGATAAAAATATTGATAAAGAGGACAGAAAAAGGCAGAAGTGCAAAGCATATAGATGAAATGATACTGGAGGATTAAGGCCTGGAGAAACTTAGAGGAAAAGAAAAAAAAAAAAAAAAAGAAATCAGCCAGAAGGGATAAAGACATAAAGCTACTTGAACAAGTCAATGAAAGACCTTTAAAGCCAGCTGGAATTCTCAGCCATCCTACTGCTTTCCTTGGCACAGAGTCACAAAACTTTGCTTCCAGAGCTTAGCTTGATACTCCAATGTGTCATCTCCTCATCCTGAATCAGAGGGAACTTGAGGCTTCCTCACAGGGAGTCTGCAGTGGCCAATTTATTCTTAATTTTTCTAATAAAGCAACGAGGGAAAAAAAATTTAGATGTGGCATACTGTCTGATAGCAACAAGAGAGGGCAAAAAGAAAGAAGTGACTGTAGAGGTAGAAGACTGTCAATTAGAATAACATTTGTCTGATTAATGTAGGCATTTAGTGATACAGATATTGATGGTATACTTAAATGCAGATGGATTTGCATAAGCAGCAGTTGCAATTCTTTATTTCTATCTGCTAATATAAGGTCCAATCATTGTTATTTATTCTTTATAATAACCTCCTTTAACTATTTGAGCAGCAGTGACACTTTGTGGAAGAAATACCTTACTGTGATAACACGTTTCTTTAGGTCTTCTTTCTTTAATGGGAATCCGTTCAAATGGCTTCTGCTTTATTAGTATTGTCTTTCGTAGGTGCTGTATATAGTATTTCTGTTCTTTAGTTGGAAGTGCATAGGAATGTGCTTTAGTCAAGTAAACAAAAATGAGGACCATCTTCACCTTGACTTTTCTGCTATCATGGTGCTTCAGTCATAAAACTAAATTTAATTCAAATTAAAGTGCCCTCAATTAGATTAAATGGGGAGGTAAATGATGCTATTGTACAACAGAATATCCATTACGCTAAAAAAATTGTAGATGACCTACTTTGTACCAGAGTGTGGAATAAGTGCCAAAGCTGCATAAAGAATTAGGTTTTTTTAGTTACGCTCAATTTTGCATTTCAGAATGTGCAAGCTTTATCTTAATGAAGTTGGCTGAGATGCTTCATCTAGAAAGAAATATAGTTAAGCCAGGTCCCTTTCCACAAAATTACACTCCTAACTTCTTCCCAGGACAAACAAGGACAAACTGGGACAGAAACAGTAGTAAATAAGGTAATAATAAGGTTGCAAATTTTATAGATTCACATTTATAATTGTTATACCCAATACGGATTTGTAATTCAAATTTAGGATCATGACACTAAATTACTTGCTTGTTGTGAGTTTTTTAAAATCTTGTAATTACAAAATCTCCATTTCTGTTTTATTGGTATGGTCCATGCTGACATTTACAACCTTTTTTTCCCTAAATAGCAGTTTAAAAGGTTTAAATTATTTAGCATTTTCTTGTTAACGCTTCTGTCTGGCAAGTCTAGAAGAGAATTGATGGAGTCACAATTTGACAGTCCCCTAAGCTATGGGAGTCGAGATGCTTTTTATCATACTTTTCCCAACAGAATCAATTACCAATGACACTTTTTATTTTAGAAAAATATAAAAAGCCACCTCAAATGCCAGCAACATTTTAACAGAAAAATCTAGATTATTGCTTGTCCCTGTCATCCTTCCTTTACATTTAATGAAAGAACATATAATCCATCAGGAGAGGAGAGAACATGGTGTTTATCACTAATAGGTGCTGATACTTTTATATGTCAAACATCCCAGCCATGTTAATCTTTCACAATACTGGTGACAACTGTTCAAAATTTATCAGAACAAGTGTTTGAAAGTGGTAAAAAGGGTAAAAGATTTAAAATGTCATTTGCCTTGTTGGTGAAATACAAAATTTGTCTGTTAATAAATAGGCTTTTTGTATGGAATGATTTCTTATCCAAGTCCTCATCAAAGCTGCCTTAACTATATTATGACAGTGCTTAGAGTTATTCAGCAATGGAGTAAATATTTTGGGTGGAATCTTTGATTCACAAAAAAAGCATAGCAAAAAGTAGGGATAAACTAAACATTTTGTAAATTACCCTACTCCATGTTAGTCAACACTTTAGAAGATCACATTAGAATTTTTTTCCAACACTGTTATTAAATACACATTGATGATACTGACAAACTACTACAAATATTAATGAATCTTTATCTTAATCATTAGCATATTCATGCTTATATTTCTACTTATTTCACAGTTTTATTTGTTTTCATAAGGCTGGTGCAGATGTTTGTTAGATGAAAATATTGCACAGTAGTACAACTTTTAAAGCATACTAAGTGAACAAAGCCTTAGTGATGAAAGAAATCAGAAATTATTGCTGATCTGTAAGTTCTGATAAATTTTTAGAGCAATACATATATTCATGAAGTTAATATATAAAAATCAAATTACATATTTTGCAAAGATGTCAGAAAATTTTCAATACTTTAAGAAATAAGGAGGGGTTTGGGTTTGGATTTTTGGCGGTAGATATAGATACAAATAGATGCACATGCACACATGCAAACAACGGAATGAAAACAAAGTTAGCGGAAAGCCATGAATGTAACAAAAAACAGTAGAGAAACAACACATACTCGATTTTTTAAGATGATCAGAAAGTTTTCTTTATATGAAGATTCATAGAAATATGTGTCACAGCAGTTCAAAGCTAACTACAAATTTGAGCCTAAATTAATTTTTTTCCATATTTCTATTGTGCAGGAAAACATATTATGTGCTTAATATAGGCATGCAAGAAGAGTGTTAAGGGATAAGACTAAAGGGCACTTTAGCCTGGTATTCTATTTCTGACCACGCTCAGAAATAAATGTCTGTGAAGTATATAAGAATGGGACAGGCATACAACAATATTTCCCTCAGCATATCTTCCCAGCTTCCAGTTATCTGTGCTATTAAAATACTGTAAAATTTCCTGTCCAGTCTAAGAGACCACAGATCTAGATATTTTCGTTATTTTACACAACAAAAAAATTTGCATTTGAAAATCAGTGTAAAGATAATTTGTGGTCATTCTGTGCTGGTTATTATTGCTATCAAATATTATTCTGTTAATAATTGTTAATAATTCTGATCAAGGGATCCAATTTTTTTTTACACAATTCATCTGGTATATGTTTTAAATATTAATATAGAGTCTATGAAGGAACATTATAAGATTATTTTTTCTTTCAAATATCTATATTTGCTTATTTATCAAGAATACTTGCTTGTCTTAGCTTGATTTGCTAAAAATAAACAAAAACAACCTTGGATTTTTTTTTTTTTTAAATATCATTTCAATGAAATGCATAAAATACAGTTTTTGAAAACAGCAAAGAAAAATATGAAAAGAAAAACTGCATCTGGATGATTGGTCATGTACGACCAATATCCATGGTAGTGACTTTTGAAAGAGTATGTTCCTGGGGCCATCTGAATCAGAAAGATATCTGGATTTCATTTTATAAAGCTAACATTTTTTGAGTCACAGGGACATAGCAAGTACATATGATTTTCTGCTATTCTGTAAACTCACTCCTTCTGATCTTTAGGAAGATTGTATTGGCTGCAGTCGTCTCGGTGCAGTGATGGGCATTATTTTCTTGATTTTACTTTTCCCCATGAAAACCATTTTAACTGCTAATACCTCACATTATGCACTCACTACTTCTGTATTTTCCACTAGTTTTTAAAGTAACCATATCTTATCCAGGTTGTGTGAAGATTCTGGTTATATTGCTATTTAATACTAGTGGGGAAGTTATTCACAGTGGACTGCTCTTTTCGTCAGTCAGAGGAACCTTCTTCACTACCTTTACCTTTTTGGCCCATTTTATGTGTATTTGCTTTGTCTTTTGACTTTTTTTATGATCATACCATGCATGGTGTTCCTCTTTCCCTTTTGGACACCATTCAAAAAGAATATTTTCCTTTAGACTTTGTTCTTTCTAAGGCTGTTCTAAAACAATAGCACTGTGACAAGAATGCCATTAATCTGCTAATTGCTCAGAAGTTGCAACTTGGTTTTCTTTTACTCTAATGCAGTTTTCTTGTGGGTATCAAAGTTACTGATGGAGCCATTTTTTTCAAATGCATTGCCCATGCCAGCATGTTTGCAACTTCTGTAGCTGGGCAACATCATTTAAACCAATTGCTCTCAGAACAAATGATCCTTTATTAAGTGCCACTCCAATGACTTAGTAGATTCATACTATGTGTAAAGCATATAAACAAACTGTGTCCATGTTTTTTTTGTTTTTTTCTTGAGAAGAAAATGATTCAATATCTTGGCCTAGTATTAAAATTAGATCATCCTTCTTATAACTTGACCCTGCTTATACTCATAGCGATGAATTTGTCTAGACCATACTGCACACAAATAGCTTTTGAAAAGGCTTTTGTGGTATTGCTCAGATTTAGACTATCTTCATGTGTTTGCGTATTGTCTAGATCATTTTTATTCAAGAGATTGCAGATAGCAATGTTTTACATGGCTAGGCCCACTTAATTTTTCTTCAGAGAAACAGACAATAGTAAGAGACAAATAATGGAATGGAATATGCACAACGATTATTCCTTAGGGGATATAAAGAATTGGTCAGTTGATACTGGTTAAATTGTACCTTCTACATCATCATGACTATATCCATCAAGTGATGGATGGCTTTTGGTAACATGCATTCCCATTGCTTTTCCTTTCCTTGAACACTGGTCTAAATATTATCTGTAACAGGAATAAATAATTGCTGAGATAGTGTAATGGATCTGTGCTGCAACTTTTTCTCTACTTTCTTTCCCGATAGCAAATTGTAACAATATCTTGCAAAATGAGGAGTTTCAATTATCTTTAATGGAGCCAAAGATTTCACTTCATGTATTCATTAAACATCTAAGTACAAGAACAAAACAGGAGAGGGGCTAGCAAGGAAATAGTTGAGTATATATATTACTGGTCATTATACTACAAAGGGCCATTAGCAAATGTAATTTACAAGAAGGGAATTTTGCTTCTTATCTTAACCCTTAAGTAGGAAGGAAATTTACTGGCAAAAAGGGAACACACGTGTTCAAACATTCACTAAAAACATTCAAATGGCCAGTGCAGCTGACCAGTTAGATAATTCTGTTTGCCAATAAGACCATGTTCAGAATGTATTGATCAAAATACACTGAAATTACTTTCACTTCTCAAAAGAAGTGATATTATGTGTAAAGTCATATTATGTGTATGTACTTTCACTTCTCAAAAGAAGTGAAAGACCATCTTCTCAAAACCATATTTAAATTTGAAAAATATTGACCATCTCATTATAATGCATTCCTATAGCTAGAATTAAGCTTAAATATTTATGTCACTTTTTTCTTCTCTTTCTTTTTTGTCTGCAAATGACACTTTTTTCAGAAGCAGAGATATTTGTTGGGTAATTCATCAGCTTTTAAATCAGATCTAGGCAGGGACTCAAGACTGTGTATATTAAAAAGGGAATGCTGGACTCATATCAGAACACAGTACTATGTTAATAGGTGTTTACTAATTCTACTACATCATGGAAGCTCGTAAGTCATCATAGCACAGAATGATAAGCAAAGTTTCTTTCAAACTTTGAGCCTTAATATATATGATTTCAGGCTCCAGTAAAAGAATAGATGAGTCCCTAGGAGCAACTGGGACTTGAGCTTGCCAGTGTAACATGAGGAGACCAAGAGAGAAGACGTCAGCCGTAAGAGTTACTCTCCAGTTCCAGTGATATTTTATTTTTTAGTTTAATATGAAGTTCAATTGTATTCTGAAACACAGAGACTTACCAGCTTCTAAGAGAGAACAAAACCTATTAACATCCCCTAAACCCACCTTTTTCTTTCATGTTTGTTTTGGCATGATCTATTTTGCTTTTGTGTTTTGTTTAAATTTTTCAAACAAAATGAAGCAATAATTTAGCTAAGAGCAAAATATTTACAGTGCAAACAACTATTTTGCCAACATGTACAATCCTCTAGAGAATTATATGGTATTTGTATAAGAAAACTACCTCCCTAAGCAGAAAGATCTCACAGGCCACGGAAGACTCACCATGACAAAAACTCCCTATGAAATAGTAAATGATAAATTAGACTATGAGAAGCATTTTCATGACACATCAACTTGACACACAGTACAATAAGCATATACAGTTAAACCATTTAAAGTTAACATCTTAAAATAGAATCAAGACTCTGTATTGTCCTTGAGATTCTTTTTGAAATAAAGTTGGGTGTTTTTTTAATATTACAATAAATATTTTTGAGGATATGTTTGCCAATAACCATCAAGAACCATAAGCTTTAAAAATAACTAGAACATGTTAAGTAGTTCTGCACTGTTTGTACTGATTTGGGCAGTCAGATCCAGTGTGTCATTATAAACTTGCAGGGGTAAAGTACAACTTTGCCATATTAGCCCTAAATTAGCAAGCTAGGGAGAGTCAAGAATTTCAGAATAGTATTCACAAGGGTTGGCAGAAAGCTGTTTATGCTAATCCCTTGCATATGCTGAGGCATGGATTATTTTAATGCCTATCATTCTTCAGGGCTAACATGCTTTCCTCCTTGGACTCAAGGAAGGACCTTCCTCAACTCAAAGGTTTCATTTATGGAATTACAACTCTTTTTAAATTGTTTACTTATTGCAAAATTGGGGCATCAGATCTTTTGAAAAAGGTCCAGACTTTTTTTCCAAACACCTTTCCTATTTGGTCAGTGTTTAAAAAATTCACCTGATATGAAAGTCCTGGTCTCAGATCTGTTTTTCTTTATGGAGATTCGAACCCATATCTCCCATGAGAGTGTCCTGAATGACAGGCTGCTCTGAGGCTTTGTTTTCACACAGTTTTTCTCCTTATCTTACATAAAAATTTCTGTCTGTTGGGAAAAGTTGGGACCTATCTGCTTGCAGGCATATGACTATACAAGGGATATGACTGTATAAGGAGTATATATAATGTATTTTGGAGTTACCATTTATGCAACAGTAAGAACATTTAGTAACACTCAATGTACAATATAATCTATTGCATACTGCTAGGCACAGCAGTAAAAGTCCAGCTTCTTGAAGAGCACCAAAGTCCTCAGAAGAGTCTAAGAGAGCATTGTCGCTCACAAATTCTGGGAGGCTCTGTTCATGCAAAATGCATTCAAATTATTATCAGGGGAGGTCACTAAATAGGAACAGAGACCTGAACTCAACCATCAAATAAGCACTTCAAGGACAAGAAAATGGGAATGTCAAGCAAGCACAGTAATAAAAATTACTTAGTCTCCAGAACTACCACAGAAATCAGGTTTCTGTCAATGCTTGAAAGTTTCAAAGACAATTACTAGGAAAAAATGAAGACAGTTAAGAAAAATTGCTAATTTTGAAATCTGTAAAAAGTCTTTATTTGGTAAAAGCATGAGGAAAAAAAGCACAATGATACCACTTCAAAAGAACCAGAGGAAACAGAAAAGACAAAAACCCTTGGAGAGCAACTCTAACAGATGATGTTAATATTTTGTTTTATCACACTGTTTTATTAGCCAAAACTGGTTGTTCATGTGTGAATTAAGAGTTGTTTTATTGTTACCAATGCATTCAAACTTGAATAAAAAATCCTTAGTTACAAACCTTTTTTTTTCTTTTTCATGCATGATAAGGATGAAGATGATCTGCTGTGATAGAGTGGACCATAGAGTGAAAGTAAACATAAAAAACTTCTCTGAGACAACCCTATGGGATAGGGATTTTATTTCCTGCTCCATTAAACACAGAACATTAAACAATTAAATACTTCAACAGAGCCTGCCATAGTCTTTGTGGAGTTTCCCTCTTTCTGTGATCTTTTTCCTGGCCCAGTTAACTTTGATTTTTTTTTTAAATGCAAAGGAGAACAGACCCACCAGAACTCACTAAGGCTGTCAACTATTCTGTTCCAGGGGAAATACAGATTTTAATCATCAGCAGGCTGAATTCTTTAAGCATTTAGCTATTGGTTCAAAGGATATTGTTCTACAAGCGGCTGGCAGAAGTCTCTCAATCGCTAGCCCTTGTTCTCGTGGGGGACTTCAACTTCCCTGACGTCTGCTGGAAATACAACACGGCAGAGAGGAAGCAGTCTAAGAGGTTCCTGGAGTGTGTGGAAGACAACTTCCTGACACAGCTGGTAAGTGAGCCCACCAGGGGAGGTGCCTCGCTCAACCTGCTGTTGACAAACAGAGAAGGACTGGTGGGAGATGTGGTGGTCAGAGGCCGTCTTGGGCTTAGCGACCATGAAATGGTAGAATTCTCCATTCTTGGTGAAGTAAGGAGGGGGGGCAGCAAAACCGCAACCATGGACTTCTGGAGGGTGGACTTTGGCCTGTTCAGGACGCTGCTTGAGAGAGTCCCTTGGGAGACAGTCCTGAAGGGCAAAGGGGTCCAGGAAGGCTGTACGATCTTCAAGAAGGAAGTCTTAAAGGCGCAGGAGCAGGCTGTCCCTGTACGCCGTAAGAAGAACGGGCGGGGAAGACAACTGGCCTGGCTGAACGGGGAGCTCTTGCTGGGACTCAGGGAAAAAAGGAGAGTTTACCGCTTGTGGAAGAAGGGGCAGGCGACTCAAGAAGAGTACAGGGATCTCGTTAGGTCATGCAGAGAGGAAATGAGAAAGGCAAAAGCCCAGCTAGAACGCAATCTGGCCGCTGTCGTTAAAGACAACAAAAAAGGCTTTTACAAATATATTAATGACAAGAAGAGAACCAGGGAAAATCTCCATCCTTTATTGGATGCGGGGGGGAACATTGTCACTGAGGATGAGGAAAAGGCTGAGGTACTCAATGCCTTCTTTGCCTCAGCCTTTAACAGGCAGACCAGTTATCCTCAGGGTACTCGGCCCCCCGAGCTGGAAGACAGGGACGGCGAGCAGGATGAACCCCCCATAATCCAACAGGAAGCAGTCAATGACCTGCTACGCCACCTGGACGCTCACAAGTCTATGGGGCCGGATGGGATCCACCCGAAAGTGCTGAGGGAGCTGGCGGAGGTGCTCGCCAAGCCACTCTCCATCATTTATCAGCAGTCCTGGTTAACGGGGGAGGTCCCGGACGACTGGAGGCTTGCCAATGTGACGCCCATCTACAAGAAGGGCCGGAAGGAGGATCCGGGGAACTACAGGCCTGTCAGCCTGACCTTGGTGCCAGGGAAGATGATGGAGCGGTTCATCTTGAGGGCGCTCACAAGGCATGAGCGGGACAACCAGGGGATCAGGCCCAGCCAGCACAGGTTCATGAGAGGCAGGTCCTGCTTGACCAACCTGATCTCCTTCTATGACCAGGTGACCCACCTAGTGGACGAGGGAAAGGCTGTGGATGTGGTCTACCTGGACTTCAGTAAGGCCTTTGACACCGTCTCCCACAGCATTCTCCTCCAGAAGCTGGCGGCTCACGGCTTAGACAGGTGGACTCTGCGCTGGGTCAAAAACTGGCTGGACGGCCGGGCCCAGAGAGTTGTGGTGAATGGAGTTCAATCCAGTTGGCGGCCGGTCACAAGCGGTGTTCCCCAGGGCTCAGTACTGGGGCCGGTCTTGTTCAATATCTTTATCGATGATCTGGATGAGGGGATCGAGTGCACCCTCAGTAAGTTTGCAGACGACACCAAGTTGGGCGGGTGTGTTGATCTGCTTGAGGGTAGGAAGGCTCTGCAGAGGGACCTGGACAGGCTGGATCGATGGGCCCAGGCCAACTGTATGAGGTTCAACAAGGCCAAGTGCCGGGTCCTGCACTTGGGCCACAACAACCCCATGCAGCGCTACAGGCTTGGGGAAGAGTGGCTG
This sequence comes from Aptenodytes patagonicus, assembly GCF_965638725.1. Taxonomy (NCBI): domain Eukaryota; kingdom Metazoa; phylum Chordata; class Aves; order Sphenisciformes; family Spheniscidae; genus Aptenodytes; species Aptenodytes patagonicus. Next base: position 33,262,777 of record NC_134951.1, on the reverse strand, counting down.
GGAAGCTGCCTGTCGGAAAAGGACCTGGGGGTGCTGGTCGACAGCCGGCTGAACATGAGCCGGCAGTGTGCCCAGGCGGCCAAGAAGGCCAATGGCATCCTGGCCTGTATCAGAACTAGTGTGGCCAGCAGGAGGAGGGAAGTGTTCGTGCCCCTCTACTCGGCACTGGTGAGGCCGCACCTCGAATATTGTGTTCAGTTTTGGGCCCCTCACTACAAGAAGGACGTTAAGGTGCTGGAGCGTGTCCAGAGAAGGGCAACGAGGCTGGTGAGGGGTCTGGAGAACAAGTCTTCTGAGGAGCGGCTGAGGGAACTGGGGTTGTTTAGCTTGGAGAAGAGGAGGCTGAGGGGAGACCTCATTGCTCTCTACAGCTACCTGCAAGGAGGTTGTAGCGAGGTGGGTGTCAGTCTCTTCTCCCAAGTAACGAGTGATAGGATGAGAGGAAATGGCCTCCAGTTGCACCAGGGGAGGTTTAGATTGGACATGAGGAAAAATGTCTTTACTGAAAGAGTGGTTAAACATTGGAAGAGGCTGCCCAGGGAAGTGGTTGAGTCCCCATCCCTGGAAGTATTTAAAAGACGAGTAGATGAGGCACTTAGGGACATGGTTTAGTGGGCATGGTGGTGTTGGGCCGACAGTTGGACTCGATGATCTTAGTGGTCTTTTCCAACCTCAGTGATACTATGATTCTATGATTCTATATCATTGCCCCTCCTTTACTTAGGGAGAACCTGTCCTGCAATGAAAACTTTACGATTATATACTAGATTGTACCCAGTCTAGTCAGGGATATATAGAGAAAAGTAAGCATTTGTGTATCCTAGTGGAGCTAAGCATCAGATGAAAGCCACCAAAGTCCTCGGCTTATGTAAGACTTGGGCCATTTCTTAAAAATAGTAATTTCTGGTTTAGCATAATTTCAAATATTTTCTAGGTAGTCTTCACAAACTAGATTATGTTACAGCTACTATATAGATGCACGACTGCTAAAAACAACTGGGAAAAGCTATTGGGAACCATGACAGTAATTAATTATACTGTTTTCTGAAACAACTCTTAATTAGCCAGTGCAACATGGTTAGGAAGTTGTGAGAAATATCAGATCGCCTGTAAAACTGGTAGGTGTAAACATTTTGGCTTTTAAAAAATTCAGACACTCATCACCTCCGTGTCATCCTCATCATGAATTTAAAAAGACAAATTCAAATTATCTACAGTTCTCCTGCAATTTCAATTGGATATTGAATTCCTCTGTATCTCCTTCATAATTATATTTGCAAAATCATTGTGATTGCCATCATCTTCATTTGCTGTAATTTAAACATCGGTTGTAGACCTAGAAGTTAGTTTGTTTTTCTTTATTTCCTTTACTTTCACAATAAAGCAGAGTTTCTCCAAGTATCTAGGACTGTGTAGCCATAAAGTTACAAAAAGCGTAAAACCCCCCAATAGAATCAGTATTTAATTTCACTGTTAAATGACTGTTTTTAAAAGTATTCCTGATTTTTATTCCTGTTTTTATATTTCTGTGCTTATTTTCATAGCTTCAAACAAGTCCCAGAACATGCTTTGTCTTTTTTTATATTTCTAAATGTGTTTATTTAGAAAAGACACTACAGTAGAGACAGAGCAAAAGTAAGGTATGGTATTTTTAATGAAGTTCCATAAGATAAGGGACCCTCTGACCAGGGCCACTGCCACAGAGTGAAAGTGAGAACATGAATGTCTAACAACCAACTTGTATTAACTTCATAGTCTGACATTGTTAAATTAAGAACTTAGTCTAAGAAAGAAGCCTTAGAACTCTGTATTCAGTGGAGGTAAAGAAACATTTCTAGAGGAAAATTCAAGAGCCTTTAAGATCTGATTGCCTTCTGGACATCCCTTTCCAAATCAGAAAAAGGCACCATAGTTAAGCATTAGAGGTAGATGGAAGGAATCTACATTATCTTCTGACAGGGTCCACCTCTTTCTATCAAATTTGAGAAGCGGGGTACTTTTGTTTCAGCAGAGTGTTTAAAACCTTATAAGATGCATCTGAGCCTAGCCTGGATCCACTTTCATGGACGGTATTTCTTGGATTATGTGCAAATTCAACTTGACTGATCCTATCAAGAAGTGGAAGCTTTAGAAAGAAACTGAGTGATTTACAGTGATGCTTGCATGCCTTTAATAAGAACTAATAACTACATTTCACTAATACTATTAATAAGGATGTTGGAAGAGAAAGAACAGAAGATGGGAGAGAAGGGTTTGATGAAAATTTCTGGTAAAATTAGAGGGAAACATTCCAGGGTTTTGATTAAAGATTGTTTCATTTCAGCTATATAAAAAATGAAAATTATTATAATTAATGAAGTTACTTGACTTTAAGCTTATGTCTCCTAAAAATTTATAAAAGTAAAGAGTCAGAAATGCAGAAGGAATTATGAACAGTCTGATTTTAAGGCTCAGCTCTCATGTCCACCTAATACCTACTTATTTTCTTTGTCCATGGGTTTGGGGGTTTTAAGACACTGTTGGTATGCTCACTTTCTCCTTGACATGAAACGTTCTGAAAGCATCAGGAAGGTGAAAGAGAGATCATCCAGTGTAACACTGATATTTCATTGCCACCAGATCTATACCCCCTTGCCAGCCAGATGTAAATGAAGAAAAAAATAGTTTGGCTCAAGAACCTGCTTTGCTAGCTGAAACTTCCTGCCTAGAACACTGGACAAATATTCTTTTGGTCATTTAGGTTCAGTATGAATAAACTATGACTAGAGCACAGTCCAGAAGAGTTATGAATTCAGCCCTGCATATTTGTTTTTGAAAATACTGATTATTGTGATTTCAGATAATAAGAGTTCAGAAATATGCACTCGCATGCACACACACACATAAATGCCTTGGTCAACATCTATTTTAACTAGTAAGCAGTTTTATGCAACTTCAGTAAATTATGAATTAAACTCCATAGTATTAATGCTGTACAAAACCCATTGGATTATATAATATCAAGCTTGACATTAGAAAGCACGTCAATCAGTTTTCATGCCTGAATCTCAAAAAGGAAGTGACACTTCTGAATGGCACTTCAGCTATATTCCTTAGTATTTTGTTAATAAAGAGAGATCTTCTTAGTGGGAGATTCAAGATGGTATAAACAAGTTTTTGAGCTCAATATACCATATGCTATAGCTGCCGATTATGTTCTTGTTGACATTTTCTGCATGTGGGAATATTATCTTCTCAAATTCATTATGCTTCGGTTCACATGTACTGTGTTAATTGGCATGTGACACTTTAAAAATCTGTTCCCAGGCAATATTCATAAATAGTTCTGTTTCATATGAGCAAATGTATTCAGTGGGCCTGACATTTAAAAGAATGTAACAATATAATTCTTTTCTTCCCCACTGTTCTATTTTAAAAATCAAGTTAGTTTGAATTTGTTTCATCTTTTCCTAAACCATGATTGTTTCCAGTTTATTGTGATATGTCATGTTTAATGATTTATTGTCTAAAAGTGTGTTTTGTTTATATAACACTTAATTTTACTGGGTTCTTTGCAATTAGTATGTGCAAAATAACCAAATAATCCAAAACACCTTACTCCATTTAGAGTTATCAACTAAAATCATAAAGTAGTAAAGGACAAGATAGGGTGTGTATGCTGTGTTCCACAGAACAAGTGAGATTTCATATATTTCAGAGATGACATCTCAATTACAGCACTACAAGTACAGACTGCAGAAAATAAGAAGGATCTATCTGAAGATCCTAGGATGAAAACAATAATAGCTCTGTCATCAGCAAAGACAGTAAGAGCTTTGTCATCAGCTCCCTCTAGAGAAGGATTGAGTGAAGAGTTCAGGATGCATCTCATCTAAATATGACATCAAAATGAGGCTTCCAGGTTGGAATATAATCATGTTAGAATGCTTGTATAGTTAATGAACATTAATAGACATCTCTGAAGGATGGCTCAGATCTCAAGTGGGTTGAATCACCTTGTTAGACAGCACCATGTTTTCCCCACAACTACTTTGGAGGTCAAAGCCCAATCCTCTTTTTAGTGCCTAACGCTAGCATTTAATATAAGTTTTTTTCATTCTCATTGACGCTAATCATAGCATTTGGGCAATTTTTTGCATGTTTTTCTTGCTCTAAAAGAGAAATAACAACACACCTGCAATCTCTTACCCACATTTATTAACAGATCTGTTCACATATCTGCTCTTTGGCTACTGTTTTGCTGTTGTAACATGATATCTTCCATTTTATATTGTGGGGCAAGCTGGTATTTGGTTTCTCTTCCTTGTTCTCTGCAAGTTCTTGCTGCATCTTATGCTCAAAAGCATTATTTTTACTGTAATATATGAATAGAAATAGCTGAAACAGAAAAATCATTATTATATGCCAAATATAGAATCTTGCTGTTACCAGGCAAGCATCTTGGTTCCATCTAATAAGTGTACATCTTCCATCTGTGTTAGAAATATGAATTAATCAGACATTTCCTTCAGGAAACTATAAATTTATTCAGCTCTAACTGCTATTTACGTCTGTGATAGACAGGATGGACTTACATTCTCACAAGGAAGAACAAATATTTCCAGAGAACCTGGTCACAGTCTCTTCATCTCTGTCTTCTTTACAGCTGATTAATAACATTTGGCTTGTAACATCCACAGACTATATACAAATCATTTTGATACTTGGACATCTGGAAAACCTTGTACAGTGTTAATGGTGTGCTTCAAGTTGCATAATTTCATTCTGCAATAGCACAAATTATCCTGCAGAAGGCCACTGCCAGATATGAGAAAGGACAATATGTAGCAGTCAGTGATGCACAGCCATAGCAACAAATTGTAAAAAATCTTGGAACAGAAATGGGAGTTAGAATCTATTACTATTTTATATGCATTTATTTAACATTTAAGTGGTGCACATAGTTAATCAAATTTATCTTTTTTTTTTTCTGTTGTGCCTACTGCTAGGAGTTGCTGAATGCAGTAGCCCCATAAACACAAGGCTGCAGCAGCCCCATGTCCCAAGGTGCTGTTAGTAATGAGTAATGAGGCTGAGTGTGCATCCCTAGCAGGCACACATGCATACATACACACAATACATATATGCATATACACATGGCTGGCCACGCAGACCAACACAGATGGAACACACAGCATTTAGACAAACACAAACAGCAGTAATGGCCTGATCTTGTTCCCTTTTCTGGCTGCTCAGGATGAATGCCCATTAATGGAAAATATGTGTATGTATATGTATAATATGGATCTCTCCTGCAGCTGGCCTTAGACACTTAGTCTATCCACTAGCTGACCTCTGTATTCTCTGGTCTCCAATTGTCTAATGCACAGACAGACACATGCAAATGGGTCTTCCAGTTGACTGCTGGACCTTATAGTCTCCTCAGTATCTAGCTTGGACCTGCTAGTCCCTCCAGTAGCCAACAACTTATGGTGACTTTGATACCTGGCTCCCAAGTCTCTTATTTTACTTGCCAGCTAGGCCACCTTGATGCCCATTAGCGATTACATGCATTGACATATATATCCAAACAGTATGCATGCATTCCAGTTTCTCTCCAGTTGCTCCTACCCAGACACAAGGGACCCTGTGACACATGGTCCCACCTAGTAGTCTAGTTGCTAGACCACCATGCATACATGTGTATGCAGAATAGACAGTACCTCACCAAGAAAAAACAGTAAAAATGAAGTTTAATGAGAAAAAAGGACAGTCTGTGCTGATCAAGTATAAATGTATTGACCAGCCCATATTTACATGCAACCTGCTCCTTCTATCACTTTATCCCTCTATTTCCCCATACTTTTTCCTCCCCAAACTGCCTCAATCCATCCCTATCTCCAATCCAGAAATGCCCTTCCCATGATGAGCTCCATACCTCTGGACAGTGTCTCCCCTTACTTTGTGAGATGCCCCAGGGAGCCTCCCCTGCTGACTCCTGGTACAGGATGTCCCCCGGCCCCTGAGGGTGGTTCAGGGAGGGGACTCATGTCTCTGACTGGGGTATTGGGGTGCCCCTGCTTGCCATCATACCAGTGGCCTCTTTCTAGTGTGTGGAGACAAGTCTTTAATCACATAACCTAATGCTACACCTATCACCGTATGGACATACATGTAGTGAAAATCACCATCATCTCCATATAGATGACAAACAGAAGAAAACATATATCCAGAAGTCATAACTTCAGATCAATATTTCCACTAAATGTCCTCAAAATTGTATGGCAAGAGGGTGGCTAAATTCATTATTCCGTTCTGGATCCTTTCCAAAAAAGGAGACACATTAGCCCTTATCATTTGCATAAAAGACATCAGAAGTGCCAATTTCTTGCAATTTCCACGCATCATAATCAGGATTAGGTAAATAATTAGTAAATTAACAGCACCAAAAACATTTTCAGTGTAATTTATCTTTAAAAATTCCATCTGCAGTCATAACTGTTAAAGAAAGATGTGGTCAGAATATCAAGCATTTGATTTTGTACACGAATATCAAATCTCAGAGTTGAAGTGTTTGTAGTTCTAAGACATTATCTGTCGCAAATATTAACATAAATATGAAAAGCAGGAGAGACTTGTAAATAGTGAAACATTTTTACTTCCCATTCCATGCAAATGCAATATCATTATTCTACAGACATCCAAAAACCTAGATAGTGCAAATATTGTCTAGGTACAGTCACCTTTTCTACAGTTAATTCAACTTTTGTATTTCATTTTTCTTGTACTATATATTTTGAAAGTAATTTTCTTTTTCCATATTTCCCTTACGTTTCACATCCAAGGGAGTTGCAACTGATTCTCTAAATTACCTTTTAGTGGAAGTTAATGATACAAAGTCACCACAAGAAATTTGAACACTTCAACATTAAAACACAATTATATGAAAGGAGAGGTTTCTCACTCCATCTATGTGCAGGGTGCTGAACATCACAAAAAAAAAAAAAAAAAAAATTGTCTGTTTCTTTCCCAGTCTCACAATTCTCTTCATCTTGACTCGTTCCATCCGTTTAAGTTTGTACAAAAACTTACACTACTCGAATCATGCCCATATGTTTTTCATGCCTTGTAGACCAGAAGAGTTCTTATGCTCTGGCTTGTGGGTATATATTCTTGGTAACATTGGCAGACAATTCATTTAGTAAGAAAACTTCAGCATTAATTTTAACTGAAAGAAAAATGACAGAATTCTAACTTCAGCCATCTGAAAGCTATGCACTTTTCCAAGCTGAAGAACATGTATTCTCAATATAATTAATGTAAACAATCAAACAGGAGGTTCACTTTATTTTGAGATAGATGTCTAGGAGAGGGTAGATGGCCAACAAAAATAGCAACTTACTGTATTCCACTAACTACAAAAACAGTCTACAGTTAGACATTAAGTAATCATTTTTGTAATATATTGACACATACATACCTTAGCATACTTTTTAAGTTAAGGTATTTGATACCTTTATGGAATTATTTTTGGAGCTTGCAAAATACATTTTAGGTACTGAACTACATTTTCAATATTTTAATAAGGTAGGTACTGCCAGCACTTTAACTAAAAGCATGATGTATGTATTTCCTGGAATGGAGAATTTCTTTTTGTTGCTGTTGTAGATAATTTGATGTTCTAAATGAAATGCTTAACAAACATTATTCTCAACAAGCACAAGAACAAGAAGAATAGTTAAAACCTTCTTCAACTTTTCTTTCCAAATTGAATTCCTTACATTAAAGGCTCATTTAATTGAAATATGTATTCCTGATAAACACATAGTACAGTCTGTCACAGGAATAAAACTTGAACAAATAACATATAGTCTTAAGACAACAATTTTGATTGATAAAATGAAATAAGGTCTGCAAGTGCGTTATAAGAAATTTCAAGAAATTTTAAGAACTGATGAAAATACAAGATCTGCTAACAGAACTGACATTCAATATATTCATAACTGGTTTAGAAAAAGGCATAATTAATGAGGTGACAGGTTTTGATATGAATACAAAGTACTACAGGATAGTGAAAAAACCCCAGACTGTGAAAAGGTGCGGGAGAATCTCGTGATGGGCAGTAAGCTGGCAGATAAAATTCAGTATTAATAGCTGTGAAGTGATTCACATGTGAAAAAGCAACCCTAAAAAATCTGTACAAAATGATACCCTGGAAATTATCTATTACTTTTCGAGAAGGAGTTCTTAGAATACTAAGGGGATTTAACTAAAAATACTAGCTCAGTAGTAAAAAAGTGTCAAAAAGTCAAACAAATTAACATGATATGAGAAGACTACGTTAAAAAAAATGGTAACAGATTTAAATAAATCAAATAGAATACTGTGTATAAATAAACAATATAAAACACTGCTGCAGGATGTTACGGTTGCCAGAAGTAGACATGAGTTCAAAAAGGGATTAGGCAATTTTAGGAAATATAAGTCTATTGACTGGTGTAAAACATTAAGATTACAATTTGTGAGTCTGAAAAATCTCTAAACCCAAGAATTGCTATAAACTGAAAGAGCAAATTAAAAAACACTACTGTGCACTTGTGATGTGCACACAATCTTCCTTTAGTGTTACTAGCTAGTCAGATTCAAATATATCAGGGTAAATAGGCTTTTGATCATTTTATATGACATGATATTTTCATCTTATATTTTTATCAAACTCTGTCTCGACTTCTATCAAACTAGAAAAGTCATCATGACTAAATACAATTAACATAGACATTAAGACATATCTTATTAATTAAGAGTCAATAATGTAGATTTATTGCTTTTTAGCTTTTGTATCACCTCTGCAACAAAGTGTCAAAGTGTGTTTGAATGACGTAGTGTGGACAGAGATAGCCCTACATTCTATTAAAGTAAGACTTTTAAGCAGTCGGTTTTTATTAGATAAACACTATGATAGTCTCAGGAGAAAGGCTACTAAAGTGTATTCTTGTTATTTTCAGTGGCAGGTCACACGGGTAGGGCAGTCATGCCAGTGGGGCTTTAAAATAATAATAATGTGTTTTGTTTCAACTGCAATTGATTGATACAGAGACTTTTGAAGATACTGACAATAGCAATGATGTATACAATGAAGAAACAAGTGTGAAGAGTTAGTGCCTTAAGAGTATTAATACTCAAAGTAGGGAAGAAAATGTGCATTCTTCACAGAAATTGATGAAAACTTGAAGTATTTATAAACAAACATCAGGAACACCAGGCTTTGTGTGTGCAGAATGGAAATTTTACATTTTGGTAACATTTGGAAATGTTACCAAATGTTACTCTGGGAGAAAAAAATATTAATATGTACACAAACTGCAAAAACTGTGTTGTGCTCCCCAGAGTTTTAGTCAAGAACTGTAAGGTAGTGTAGAGATCTCCTGAGGAGGTGCCACATTTCAATTTTAATCAGTTCAGAAGCAGTTGACATGTCTTTAGGTGAGATTTGAGTTTTGATCAAGTACGTGCAGCTACAGTATTTGGTTTTGTCACAGTCAGATGCCCAAGTCTTGGGAGAGTTCTGATACTTATAATCAAGAACAGATAAGGGTTAGAGGTAGGTTGCTTTGACCGTTACCCATTTATAAACAAGTCCGGCCAATATATGTGATGAAATTGTTAATCAACTCAGAATCAGGTAGTTTCCCTTGTTGTTCACTGCAATACATTTTCATCATCAAAAGAAAACATGCATGAAGGAGGAATTTAATAAATTATTTGTTAATTAGCATTAGGGAACAACTTTAAAATGGATTTGTTTTATTCTATTACATGTATGCTAGTACCTGTTGTTAATATGAGCCATATTAATTAAGAAAATTGAATTACCAAGCAAATATTGATGAACAATAATAAATATTAATAAGTTTAATAAATATTAAATACGTGTTTGGTAATATACTAAGAATTAATGCTTCACTTGACAAGTGTTCAGCTGTAAATGTGTATTGAGTAGAATAAACTGTTACATTAAATTCTAACTTGCTAATACTTGTGCATTGTTGAGAGTTAACAAGAAATAATGTGAATTGAGATGACCATAGCACAATATCATTTTTCCATCTTCCAAGTAGTCTTCTATAATGGTAAGCATGGTGCATCCTCTTGTGTTCATCTCTTTGGATAAAATATGATGGTTATTTATAACAACTGGTCAGCAGCTATTTTATCCTTTTTTTTTTAATGCTAGCACAGAACAAGAACACAATAAAAGTGAAAATTCCTTGTAAAATTAAACTTAAAATAATTTCTGATCCAAATCATACATTACCAAGAAGTTGAACAAACAATTTGGACTTCAACTTCTACTTAATATGAAAGTATACATTTTTAAAATGGCAAACAAATGAGCTCCATCACACTGTGCAGTGTTTTGCTTTTAAAAATGTCTAACATGTTTCTAGTAAATATTTCACTTTCAAACATTTGGCCCTTTCTGATAAATCTATTGATATTCCTTGGAGTTTTTCTGATCAACTCTGTTGTTAGGGCATTCCTAGGTTGCAACTGTTCAATCTTAGAGGAGAGTTTCAAGGAATTATTCTGTCTGAAGTAGATAGAAAAGTAACTTGGAACTAATGTCATTTCAATGAGTGGGAAGCCCAAAGAAAGCAGTGGTTGAAGTGTATTTATATTCCCTCCCCCTTTCCCAGAATGCACAGTCTTTTGGGGACAAAAGACCAAATTCCGTATAATGTTAGATATGTCTTTCACATAAGTTAAGCTGCACATAGAGGAATTTCAAGAATCTCTGAATTTCATGGCAGTGTCTACATTTTAGGGTAGATTTGCTCAGCAGTCTAAACCCGTTCAGTGATCCGTGGAACTTCCCTGGTATATCCTGAAACCTTCTTCCAGAGGCAACAGGCACACAGGTGTGTATGTTCCATTCAGGTGTCAACGTGGACTTGAGTTTATGCACTAGGACAGAATATGTACCTGGCATTCAAACAACCAAATGCACCACAGAGTGTAACTGCCCACAAGTATTGATTTTGCTAGTATGTACTAATAGTATCATCAACCTTAATAAAAATTGAGTACTCTTTTAGAGGAGTGAGGGCTGAGTTCAGATCACTGCTCTTTTGTAAAAATAACATGTTTCTAAGGATGTGGATTACATTTCTCAACGTTGGAGGAATATTATTTATAGGAAACAATGTGTGCATAATTTTTTTTTTTTTGTAATGTACTACCTATATGCAATGTTCTACAGAAGACTTGTACTGAATTTTCATTGTGTCAGGAGCTTTATAAACTCTATAGACAATTGATTCCTACAGCCAAAATAACAATCATCAAAACTGGCTGTGGTGGGTTGACCCTGGCTGGACACCAGGTACCCACCAAAGCCGCTCTATCACTCCCTTCCTCAGCTGAACAGGGGAAAGAACATAGAACAAAAGGCTCATAGGTCAAGATAAGGACAGGGAGATCACTCAGCAATTACCATCACGGGCAAAACAGACTCGACTTGGGGAAATTAGTTTAATTTATTACCAATCAAATCAGAGTAGGGTAACGAGAAATAAAAACAAAACCTTAAAACACCTTCCCCCCACCCCTCCCTTCTTCCTGGGCTTAACTTCACTCCCAAATTCTCTACCTCCTCCCCTCTCTGTGGCACAGGGAGACAGGGAATGGGGGTTGCAGTCAGTTCATCACGTCTCTGCCACTCCTTCCTCCTCAGGGGAAGGGCTCCTCACACTCTTCCCCTGCTCCAGCATGGGGTCCCTCCCACAGGAGACAGTTCTTCACGAACTTTTCCAATGTGAGTCCTTCCCATGGGATACAGTCCTCCACAAACTGCTCCAGCATGGGTCCCTTCCATGGGGTGCAGTCCTTCAGGAACAGACTGCTCCAGCATGGGTCCCCCACGGGGTCATAAGTCCTTCCAGCAAACCTGCTCCAATGTGGGCTCCTCTCTCCATGGGGCCACAGGTCCTGCCAAGAGCTTGCTCCAGCACGGGCTTCCCATGGGGTCACAGCCTCCTTTGGGCATCCACCTGTTCCGGCGTGGGGTCCTCCACAGGCTGCAGATGGATATCTGCTCCACCGTTAACCTCCATGGGCTGCAGGGGGACAACCTGCCTCACCATGGTCTTCACCACGGGTTGCAGGTGAATCTCTGCTCTGGTGCCTGGAGCACCTCCTCCCCCTCCTTCTTCACTGACCTTGGTGTCTGCAGAGTTGTTTCTTTCCCATATTCTCACTCCTCTCTCTGGCTGCAATTGCCGGTGTTGTGCAGCAGTTTTTTCTCCTTAAATATGTTATTACAGAGGCACTACCACCGTCACTGGTTGGCTTGGCCTTGGGCAGCAGTGGGTGTGTCTTGGAGCCGGCTGGCATTGGCTCTATTGGACATAGGGGAAGCTTCTAGCATCTTCTCACAGAAGCCACCCCTGTAGCCTCATCCCCTCCACTACCAAAACCTTGCCACACAAACCCAATACACTGCTTTGTTTCATATTGAAAACAAGGGTCAAAGGTTAGATGAAGACAGCTGGAGAATGTTTTTCTTTTTTTTAAACCTAAAATATACCTAATTACTACAATCGTGATGGACAGCATGAATAAATTGGTTTTTATTTCCTAGCGGTTAAATCTTAGCTTTATTGAATTCAGTGAAATAACTTATGTTAAGTGGGGTAATAGGGGAAGGGGATCAGCATTTATGTCAGATGTTAACCTAGGCACAAATAATTGTACAGAAAATAAAACTGTATGCTTTAAAATGGGGTTTAGAGATCACCAGTTCCACGAACACTATTTCCTGTTTCTTAATCTCTCAGAAATATAGTTAACCTGTATGTCATGTATTTCTGTACTTATTTACATCATAACCTTATAGTCATTCCAAAAACCTATTGCTAGCCAATCATTTTCACTGTGTAGGGATTCTACGCTATAGTTAAATGTCAACAAAAGTCCAACAAATTAATATTCATTTCCAAACCTCACACAACGAACTTCTGTTTCTAGAGATGAAAATCTTATCCACTGAGCCATGTTCTTCTCCTTCTTAAAAAATACAGTCTTTTAATAAAATATTTAGTGTAATCAATACTGACAGAGACAATGTGCAAATAATTACTTAGTAGGAGAGTGTTATAATTTGAAGGCAGCATGTGTTTGTAAATTGTTCCATACCTCCTACCTCCATGTGCCGTCCAAACATTCATCTCAGCAAGGTTACAATATGAAATATGTAATCTTATAGGAGTTAAGATGAGTTTTTGAGGTGCTTTCTTCTACAATTGCCTAATTGCAAGTATTTTCTCTGCCAGTTCAGATGTTCCCCTATGTATCTTTTCTGATTCGACTCAATCTTTAAAATCTGTTCAAAATTCTTGGGTTCTAGACCCTTTTGCTGTATGAATGTACTGAAATAGATGCTAACATGCTTACAGTAACTCATTGTAAATATTTGGATGCTGGCTTGTGGCAATAATATTTCACTTGATATATGTTATAGTTTATTTTCATGCACAGTCATTTGCTGAAACCCAGGGAATACTTGTAACATAACTTTACATTAACAGTTGTACTGATTTTCTTATTTTTCAAAATAGAAATTTAGGGCACAATTATTCTGGAATCAATGTTTCTTACTCAAAGCTTTGTTATCATGTCCAAAACATGTAACTGTCATTGCCTTCATTTATAAAATGAGTGTAATAATCAAAAGGAGCTTTCAGGCATAGACAAACCAGCTGGCTGCCGAGATGGATCCCTATCATTGCTGTTGATATCAATTACAATTTGCATGTGCAATCACTCAAACCCTAATTCAACATGCTTCTTCAACAGGTGCCTAATTTTAAATTCACCAGTAGTCTTCAGTGTGATAACTCAAGTATTTATATGTGGGCACCTGCTGAAGTGCCTTACTGAACTAGAACACTTAGTTTGGCTGCTCTAGAAGGGGAAGAATATATGAAGCTAGAGAAAAGAGGGAACAATAATAACAGAAAATATTTTAGCTGTATATATATTGCCACTCTGTTGCTAAAACCCTATTCCCACAAGTCACAAAGGGGGATGTATCACTGCTTAGTCTGAAACACATTACCCTGAGAATCCTTTACTTGCTGATTCCAGCTATTCCTGTGCAGGTTGGGAGGCTTTTCTGCTAGCAGTATTCAATATTTATATGTGCTTTATATCTTCCATAACAACTTTGTTGTGTGTCACTCCTATCTAACAGTAGAACACCTTTCCAAATACTGAAATTGCTATTCAGCCCCAATGTAAGGAAAGAGACTATATGAAAAAAAAAAGGAACAATGCATTCTGTTTTAATACACACATCACCTACAGTTTACCTGATTAGTATTATGCTGCCTGGTTATACAAACGTAAATGAAAGGATGTGATTAGAGAAAACACAAAGCAAACAAAGAAAGGACAGCAATAATGCTACTTAAAGACAGAGGGCCTTATGAGAGAAGAGAATCTCTTTATTTGAAAGTCCCACTTCTGGGCAAGCCTACAAGAGAGTAATGGAAAACCACCAAAGGTTTCTTCAGAAGAAAAAGATATTGCTCAGGCTGATAACAAAAGATGGATATGAATCTCAAGCAGACAAACAGAGAAAGCATTTTACAGAAGTATAATCTGTTTCTTTCTTATGTCTACACTAGTAAGTAGTGCAGGTTGGTGGATGCTAGCCTTCAGACTGAAACAGTAAATACTGAAGATCCAATGCAGCTTTTTTTTTCTGAAGAAATTACCACCTTGATGAGCAATATCATCAAGTGAAAAATTAAAAAAACAGATTTTCATAGGAAAAAATCTGCTTTAATTAAATTTTATATTTACTTAAAAAACCCCACAACATTCAGCTGTATTCTCCCTCCCTTTTTATTTTAATGAAATTCCTTGGTGATCTTATAGAACCATAGAATCATAGAATCATTAAGGTTGGAAAAGACCTCTCAGATCATCGAGTCCAACCGTCAACCCAACACCACCATGCCCACTAAACCATGTCTCTAAGCACCTCATCTACACGTCTTTTAAATACTTCCAGGGATGGGGACTCAACCACTTCCCTGGGCAGCCTCTTCCAATGTTTAACCACTCTTTCAGGAAAGACATTTTTCCTCATGTCCAAGCTAAACCTCCCCTGGTGCAACTTGAGGCCATTTCGTCCCATCCTATCGCTAGTTCCTTGGGAGAAGAGACTGACACCCACCTTGCTACAACCTCCTTGCAGGTAGTTGTAGAGGAACTAAGGTAACAGGAGAGCGGTAAGGTCTCCCCTGAGCCTCCTCTTCTCCAGGCTAAACAACCCCAGTTCCCTCAGCCGCTCCTCAGAAGACTTGTTCTCCAGGCCCCTCACAGCCTCGTTGCCCTTCTCTGGACACGCTCCAGCACCTCAACATCCTTCTTGTAGTGAGGGGCCCAAAACTGAACACAGTATTCAAGGTGCGGCCTCACCAGGGCCAAGTACAGGGGCACGATCACTTCCCTACTCCTGCTGGCCACACTAGTTCTGATACAGGCCAGGCGGCCATTGGCCTTCTTGGCCGCCTGGGCACACTGCCGGCTCATGTTCAGCCGGCTGTCGACCAACACCCCCAGGTCCTTTTCCGACAGGCAGCTTCCCAGCCACTCTTCCCCAAGCCTGTAGCGCTGCATGGGGTTGTTGTGGCCAAAGTGCAGGACCCGGCACTTGGCCTTGTTGAACCTCATACAGTTGGCCTCGGCCCATCGATCCAGCCTGTCCAGGTCCCTCTGCAGAGCCTTCCTACCCTCGAGCAGATCAACACTCCCGCCCAACTTGGTGTCGTCTGCAAACTTACTGAGGGTGCACTCAATCCCCTCATCCAGATCATCGATAAAGATAGTGAACAAGACCCGCCCCAAAACTGAGCCCTGGGGAACACCGCTCGTGACCGGCCACTAACTGGATTGAACTCCATTCACCACAACTCTCTGGGCCCGGCCATCCAGCCAGTTTTTGACCCAGCGCAGAGTCCACCTGTCTAAGCCGTGAGCCGCCAGCTTCTCTAGGAGAATGCTGTGGGAGATGGTGTCAAAGGCCTTGCTGAAGTCCAGGTAGACCACATCCACAGCCTTTCCCTCATCCACTAGGCGGGTCACCTGGTCATAGAAGGAGATCAGGTTGGTCAAGCAGGACCTGCCTCTCATGAATCCGTGCTGGCTGGGCCTGATCCCCTGGTTGTCCCGCTCATGCCTTGTGAGCGCCCTCAAGATGAACCGCTCCATAATCTTCCCCGGCACCGAGGTCAGGCTGACAGGCCTGTAGTTCCCCGGATCCTCCTTCCGGCCCTTCTTGTAGATGGGCGTCACATTGGCAAGCCTCCAGTCGTCCGGGACCTCCCCCGTTAACCAGGACTGCTGATAAATGATGGAGAGTGGCTTGGCGAGCTCCTCCGCCAGCTCCCTCAGCACTCTCGGGTGGATCCCATCCGGCCCCATAGACTTGTGAGCGTCCAGGTGGCATAGCATGTTGTTAACTGCTTCCTTATTTTGACTTAGTATTTCTTGATATTTTAGATTTTAATTTTTATATATACTTTAAAAACAAAACTAAAACCCTCCAATGGATTTCCCCTTATTTTGGTTTGAAGAGGTGCACTACCATGGCTATCAATGTTTTTGGCTTACTGTCCATCTGAAATAACCTTTTTTCAAGAAGCAAAAGGATTTTACTTACTTTGTTTAAGTCTTTAAGTGTAAAAACACCAATGGGATTAGCAAATAATTTCAAGAGACTTGGCCTAACATGAACATTACAATTGCAAAATTGTTAAAGTTTCTTTCTCAAAAGATGTCATAGCTAATTAGCAAGGTCTATACTACTTATTTATGTAGAGTTGCTATTGGCATCTATTTTGCAAGTAACAAAGTCACTACATTGCTATCAAGGACCAGGATGTTAGTTTCACCTACTAATAAAACACAATTAAACTAAAAGGGTTTTTTTGTTGAGTACTATCCTCAAATGAAAGGTACTGGTATCTAAGTCTCTAGCTACATCTTACAAACTTTTTTTTGAGCTTCTGGTATTGGTCTGTCAGTGCTATACATTACATATACATATACACTATTTGTCCTGGTTTCGGCAGGGATAGAGTTAATTTCCTTCCTAGTAGCTGGTACAGTGCTGTGTTTTGGATTTAGGGTGAGAACAATGTTGATAACACACCGATGTTTTAGTTGTTGCTAGGTAATGCTTACACTAATCAAGGACTTTTCAGCTTCTCATGCTCTACCAACTGAGAAGGCTGGAGGTGCACGGGGGGCTGGGAGGGGGCACAGCCAGGACAGCTGACCCCAACTGGCCAAAAGGATATTCCATACCATGTGACATCATGCTCAGTACATAAACTGGGGAAAGCTGGCCGTGGGGGCTGCTGCTCAGGGACTGACTGGGTATCGGTCGGTGGGTGGCGAGCAATTGCATTGTGCATCACTTGCTTTGTATATTATTGTTATTATTATTACATTATTATTATTATTATTGTTGTTATTATTATTTTATTTCAATTATTAAACTGTTTTTATCTCAACCCATGAGTTTTTCTCACTTCTACCCTTCCAATTCTCTCCCCCATCCCACTGGTGGGAGGGGGGAGTGAGCGAGCGGCTGTGTGGTGCTCAGTTGCCAACTGACTGAGGTTAAACCACAACACTGTTCTAATTTTGACTATGGTGTTGATGACATACCCTAGTGTTGTGGTTTAACCTCAGTTGGCAACTGAGAACCACACAGCTGCTCGCTCACTCCTCCCCCCGGCCAGCTTTCCCCAGTTTATGTACTGAGCATGACGTCACATGGTATGGAATGTCCCTTTGGCCAGTTTGGCTGTGCCCCCCTCCCAGCTTCTTGTGCACCTCCAGCCTTCTCAGTCAGTAGAGCATGGGAAACTAAAAAGTCTTTGACTAGTGTAAGCATTTCCTAGCAACAACTAAAACATTGGTGGGTTATCAACTTTGTTCTCATCCTAAATCCAAAACACAGCACTGTACCAGCTACTAGGAAGGAAATTAACTCTATCCCTGCTGAAAGCAGGACACCTAGAGTTAGAGCTAGTTTCTCTCAGAAGTCTAAAAAGTCTAAAAAGTAGCTTTGTTCATAAGAGACCTTTCTCTATGGTAACACCTTTGAAGAAACTATATTCCTGTAAACTGACAGAAGTGCAAAAGAAAACCACGTTTTTGCTACGCTTAATTTGTTGTATGCTGTATGCTGGAATTTATTTCCTCCCAAAGAAATCAGTGATAATAGTCACTGAAAGGAGATCCTGTCTTGGAACAATGCTTTCTCCTAACACTCAAACAATCCCTGATCTTACTAAAATAATTTTCAAAATTGGTATACACAAAGTATGAGAATGTAACATAGTGGATTGAATAATTTTGTTGAAGATTAAACTATATAACCATTACATACCCAAACAAACAAACAAAAAAGCAATAAAGTGTAGAGATGCCTAGTTACCAATGGGAGAACATCGCATTGGTAGATGGGACCAATGGAAGAACGTATTAAATATATATTTAATATATATTTAATATTTAACTTCTCAGTACTGATCTTGAATGGAGTTCAGCAGAACATCTTCAAAAGATCCTGATAATTAAAATGCTCAGTTGAATGTTAGGGGAGAAAAAAAATCAACTCATTAGAAATGTTTGTTTCATAAGTTTAGACTTTCCACCTTACTCGTTCCTTCCTCAGGACAGATGATCTTTCTTTCTTGTCATACAAAAACTAGTAGCATTATCATTTTTCCCATTACAAAGGTCCCTGGTCTGCAGCTACTACTTAACCTTTTGCTCAAAGTGTCTAACTGATGAGCACAATCAAGCTAAACACAGAAAAATTGTTCTCAACATGTTGTTCTTTGTGAGATTGCTGTTTCTGTTTAAGACCTAAACAAAGGCTGTGTTCCTGAAAGCTTATTTCCAATTCTATCAGTTTGTCAGCTACTACCTCTCCCTACAAACTTTGTCTCAGAGCATAATGATAATGAAGTATTTTAACTTAGGAGGTGACTCCCATAGAAACCAAAATACAGGAAAATGTCAGTGTCTTGAAACATGCGCCCAGAGCAACCACCTTCTGCACAGAATGAGCCAAGTAATCCTATTTCTTTCAGTTAGATTGCAAAAGAAAGATAAAGAGGGAATGAGTAAATAGACTGTGCAGTCAGCATCACAGAAGGAATTAGGAGCAGGTCTACTGAGCCAAGTTCAAGATCCTTGGCAAAGGAGTCTCAGGACATTTCATCTATGCATTAAGAAAGATACAGTAATCATGTCACTAATGGAGTGCAGTTAGCTTCACTACTAAAGTCTTCCAGACTACCCAAAGCATTTTTCTGTCAGTACTTTTTGCAAATAGAATGCCCCTTGGCAAAGTAATTTTGCTTTCATATTTTCATTTTATCAACAATATAAAGACATAATAGGAGACTTACTTCATCTTACCTTACTGATGAATAGTGACTGCTAGACAGGGGTAGGTAAAGGTATCATTACCTTCCTTTTAACACTGCAGGGCCACATTTCTGCACAGGATCTGATAATGTGCTAGCAGTCTTTCCCCTGGTCCTTCTAGTAGAAAACAGTAGGCATTGGTTATTTTTATCCTTTTTTTCCTTTTTTCTTTTTTTTTTTTTGAGAAGCTTCCACACCTTGATAGTATCCTTAGATTTTGTGCTTCTGAAAGGCAAATGATATTAGTGACTGAATTATTTAGTTACAGAGGTATCTGACTGGTGACCATTAATCTCATAATTATGAATGTTAAGAAAACTACGAAAGATTCTACTCTTATTTGTACAAAGAATTTCAACTTCGCTTTCTGAGAGCTTACACCTGCGAATGAGAAGTGTAGATAAGAGAAAAAATTTAAATGTACTTGCAAAAAACATAATTTTTTTAAATCTATCAAACTGTTAGTGGAAGAGATCTGTATTTATTCTGATCCTTAACTTTCCATTTAAAATGCTAGCAATTTATATTTTATACTTTTGAAATAAATAATTGAGAATAAATATGGAGGGGTTTTGACTTTATGATATTTTCCTATAGCAGTATGGTTCCTATAGTAAAAGTCAGAAAAAGATGTCAAGTTTGTACTTTTTGATTGTGCAGAAAAATGTACAAAACTGGCTTTACTATACTATCATAGCTTGTTCTTTAATCCCAGTAAACTGTTCCATGACTGAAACAGTACAAGCTTCAACCTGTTCAAAGCAAAAAACCCCTGTGACACGCTCAACAACCGCAATAGAGAATTGCACTTACAAAGGAGAGTCATAAACTAGATCTAGCAGAGCTTCACTAACTTCATCAAGACAAGACACTCCAGCTGAGGAAATTACTCACCATTTTTATTCAGATGTTTGCCAGGGCACTGAGGGTACTACAGGGGCCTGACTATTTCTGCTGATCCTTCCCTGGGGCCTCCCCCCATGCTGCCCATGGGCCCAAGAGTCCCATTTCATGCACCATTTCTACCCATGTGAGGAATTCTCAAAAGCAATATTAACACAAACGTAACAGATACATTTGATGTTGATGTATCTTGTTGTTGATACTCAAGATGTATGACCTTTTGAGTTCATCAGCTTGTATGTAGCTGTGAAAAGGAAATGGATTCCTTTGTTCCGAACCTCCAACCCAGTTATCTAATATATTTGAGAGACCACAACACAACATTTCTAGTTAGACTGAGTAGAAATTGTTTCTTTTTAAGAAATTCTAATTCTTCGGTCCTAATACTTCCTCTTTTATATTACCTTTTGTTGTGGATTGAAATATTGATGACCTATCTAGGGTAGTGTCAGTTATGGAAGAGATGGTGCAGAATTCAACAGCAGTGAATGAAAAACGGATGCTTCATTCCAGCTGATGAGCACTGCAGGCTTGCAGGTCTTCTTTGCTCAGTAGTTGAACTCAGGCTGTGCAGGTGTTTTTCATTCCTGGAGAAGACTAGTGTAAATTCACTTTCTTCTTCCTCACTCAGTCCATAGCAGTCAAAAAAACCTGAAGCTTTCATCAAACCAGGACATGCTATTGTAGGTTTCCATACAGCAGTTAAACCATTTATAATCTGAATTAAAAAAAAAAAAAAAAAAAAAAAAATAAAAAATTTGTTTTTAATGGATAAGATCAGTTTATGTTCCTATAATAAATTACAATCATTTGTAGTAAGGAATACTACATTTTGTAGTGTGATGAGTGTCCTTTTAATGCACTCGTGTGAGATATGCAGTGATTTTCTATTTACAGGTAGATAGGACTGGAAAGAGATCTGAAGATATGTAGCATCCCTGACCCCGAAAAGGACAATCTTTATTGTACCTGACAGGTTTTGCAAATCTGCTCTTAAAGACCCCCTGTTATGAAGATCTCTGTTATGGATATGACTTGGCTCATTCTGTGCAGGTGATTTCTCTGGGCATACATTTTAAGACACTGGTATTTTACTGACCAGCTTGTTTGGAGAACCTGAAAAGGCAATCTGTCACAATGCTTAACTAAAGATTCTTTGTGTAGAGTTAAGTATTCCATGTTTATATTAAGAAGCAGGTATGATGAAATATGATATCTTATGTGAACTATGCAACTGATTGTATTGAGTATTCACAGAATTCTGTACCTGCTCAGTCCTATAATTTTAAACATACATGGATTTTTAATTTTCTGCTTTTCCTTTAATATTTATTTCTGTGCCTAACTCTTGCCAACAGTTATTTAAAAGTTTTCTTTATTTACTTATTTCTTCATTAAAAATCATACAACCATAGAACATTACTCTATATACCTGTGGCGGTGTGCTCCCCGCTCCCGTGCGTAAGCAACGGCCACCAGTGGGGATTGTGATGGCTGCATCCAGCTTATGCTGGACTTTGGGGATGGATGGCAACACAGTAGCCAAGGGCTGTCTGGAGCAGTGACCCAAACGTCTTGCTGATATGCAAATATGACTATAAGTCAATCATCTTACTCTATAAATAGTGGACAGCCCAGCACCCTTTGAGCTCTCCTGCACGGCAGTGGGCTGCACAGTGGGATCTCCCCTTGAGTAGGGACGCCTCTCAAGGTTACTCCTCGAGGTTGAGAGATTCCTTGCTGCAACAGATCCTCGGTAAGTGACTAATAGCATGCTAAACTGTGAAATCTTAGCTAAGTGGTATAAAGGATTAATTGCGCATATATAATCCAGTAGCCATATGTTTGGGTTAATACCTATCCTAGGCTGTAGTCTTCATTGTACTAGCCTGATTACCTTGTATAAACAATGCATGCCTTACAACGACTATGCCCTTGAAGAAGAACTAGAAGACTGCTAAAAGAGGAACATCCTGCCCTAGAAGGCGTCGGAGGCGAGGTGATTGCCAAAGAAACAAGAAGTCAGCAAAAAACTGCGGTAACTAGAGGAAAGGTAAAGGCGGCAGGGGGAGATCGCGACCACTGACTCAGTTCAAGACTGGAAAGACTTGCCCCCCCACACCTGCAAGGAGCTAATTAGCTGCATGCTAATTTACATAGCAAGCAAGGCTAATTTGAACATAACTAACCAATGAGCACGAACTTAGGAGGGCTTTTACTAATCATGTAACAACGTAAATACACTGTAGTTCTTTTGTGTGGTGTGCTAGCTTTGTGGAATTACTACCTAGCACCCATCTTTGCGCAAATATGAGCCAAATAAATATCTCGGCTCTGTGTGTAAGATTGGCTTATTGCACACTGGGTACTGGACCCCGCCTGTGGGACAACAATCCTTTAGACATAAACTGTTGACCAAGCCTGGGAGTAGGATTGGATCCAGCTGCACCTAGACTCCTCTCTGAGAAGGAGTTTAGAAAGCAAGGGGGTCCTTTCTGAACCTCACAACTCAACAGGACGGTCTTCCTGACAGTTTTTTCTGACCCTGTCCTCTATGCAGTAAATACTCGTGTACCTTGCCATCAAATCTTGTTAAATCACTGTCACGTTTACCATTGAACTTTGTTAATTCACACTTTAACTCACTGTTTTCTATCAGTAAAGTGTATTGTTGCTTCTTTTACAAGTGAAGTGCAGTCTCACTCCATCTGCAACAATACCCTAGAATCCAAGTTTAAGAGAACACCCTGATGTTGATTTGATGCTGGAGTACCTACCACAGGAACTATCACTGCCACTATTCTGGCACATTCTTTCTGAATCTCATTCTAACTATTTTTGCCAACTAACTTCATATAGTTGGCAAACTTCAGCCTGTATGCATAGTCTGAATTTAAAAGGATTAAATAAAAATGCCAAAGTAGTAGCAAAAATGCTTCAAGAGACACCTTTGCCTTCACTGAATACTTAATACCCCACCATGCATGCACAGGGCAGTACATCTCTTTCCACACACTGAATCATTCACCAGTTTCTGAGTGCTAGGGAAGCTCTATCTCATCAGTGAAATTTCTGTGATATCTATGCACAGTGGATCTGTAGAATACTTTTTTGAAAATTTGCTTTAGCTTAATAAAAATTTTAAAATTTCATTGCTACATTTCTTTTAGATGTAATAGTTGTAGTAAATATATATAAAATATATTATACCACGCGTACTTAAAGATCGCACAAGATGTAAATGGCCTTACTTGCAATGACCCATGAAAAAACACCAATCAACCCAATGAGCTGTGAGTCAATATTGCCTTTAAATGCATTCCAGCATAACCTTTTATAAAAGTTTAATGTAAAGCACTAAAGCATACTATTTCCTAAATGACACTAATGACTGTCCTGGTTTCAGCTGGGATAGAGTTAATTTTCTTCCTAGCAGCTGGTACAGTGCTGTGTTTTGGATTTAGGATGAGAATAATGTTGATCACACACCGATGTTTTAGTTGTTGATGAGCAGTGCTTACACTAGTCAAGGACTTTCCAGCTTCTCGTGCCCTGCCAGCAGGAAGCTGGGAGGGGGCACAGCCAGGACAGCTGACCCAAACTGGCCAAAGGGATATTCCATACCATGTGACGTCATGCTCAGTACATAAACTGGGGGGAGTTAGCCAGGGGGCAGTGACCACTGCTCAGGAACTGGCTGGGCATTGGTCGGCAAGTGGTGAGCAATTGCATTGTGCATCACTATCACTTATTTTGTATATTTTTTATCATTATTATTATTGTTGTTGATGTTGTTGTTATTATTATTATTATTATTATTTTCCTTTTCTGTCCTATTAAATTGTCTTTATCTCAACCCACAAATTTTACTCTTTTTTTTTCCCGATTATCTCCCCCATCCCACTGGCGGTGGGGAGTGAGCGAATGGCTGTGTAGTGTTTAGCTGCCTGCTGGGTTAAACCACAACAATGACCTACAGTAAAAGACAAAATTCTTCCCAGGTGAAATTCAGGCCTCTCTTGCACAGTATTAAAATAAAACATTTGTGTACATTACATTGCTTGAACTGAGGTACTTCTAATAACAGGCATAATTTCAGAAATGCACTATGTCCTAAATTATGTTCTAATGCCATCAGTAATCTCATTTCCCATTGAAAATAATCAAATTAAATGCTGCTATCATCTTAGGTATTGACTTTGAGGTAATGTGAACACCTGCTAAGATGGGAAATAAAAATAAGACATCCAGTAGAAAAAAACAAACAAACAAACAAAACCTAAGATTAATTTGGCAAAATTTGATTTAAATTTAATTAAGCTAAATTACACATAAAACCTGGGAAATGCCAATGCAGAAAGATACTGAAAGTCAGAGCTGACCATATGTCCCTGACATCATGTGTCAGGTAAAAATTTCACTATGAGTTTGGTCTACACAATTAGTGAAGTATCACACCACAGAGCAGAATGGTGTCAAGAATTTTTATCGCAGTGTGAGTCATAATCTGCACTTGCTGAAACCTTGGGCTTGGATTCACCTTCTCTGACAGTAACTGTCTGAAAAACAGGTACTCAAACCCGTTCCAAAGTCTCCAGAAAGATCTTTACAGAGGAATTCATCCCACCTACCTTACACATCTCAGGTGGGAGGAATTGCCCTTTTCTTTCCATTATTTATGAAGGAAACTTATATAAGTATCCTAAGCTAGGCATCCAACTTGTAATCAAGAAAGGTAGGTGATGGTGAATCTCACTGTTGATGATCAAGAAAAGCTAAAATAGTTTGCTAGAGATAACTTAAAAAGTACTGGTTTCTTAATATAGTAAAGAACTATAAAGAGATTTTTCAAATTTGAGATGTTTAAATCTGTCTTAAATGGAAAATATAATAAATAATTTCACTTTTTTTTAAATTATAGGGTATAGAATAATCTGCTTGTCTGAAATGTTTCTTGAAGTTCATGACTATGAATTCAAGTTCCCACTAGCAAACCTTTTAACCCATCTGTCTGTCTGTTAAATAGGCAAAGCTTATACCACCACATAGAGTGGCAACTTCCATTGAAAGGGTCTGCTTATCGTTACTTCTAACTTTGTCAGAGTAAAAATAGTTGACACTGAAGTAGAAACTAAAGCAGATTTTCCTACTGAGAATCTGCTAGAGTATGATTTTTTTTCATTAATCTGCTTATCTTTTTTCAGCCTCTTGAAAAAGTATTTACATATAAGATTAGAGGAAAGAATTGGTAACAACAGATTCCACAGTTCCTGTCTTCTGAAAGTAAGCTTCAGTCAAGGGCTGCATAGGCTTAAAAGGTTTTTCTTCCTGGCATCGGAGATCCTAGCTTACATGGTAATGGTACCAGAACAGAGCTGTCTTGCCTGTGTTTTCACTAATCTTTCTACTGGCCTTTGAAGCAAAGAGGTGGAAGAGATGACCAGAGCAACCTTGGTACCCTGGAATGAAGGGAATTTCTGAAAGAAATGGGAAAAATAGGAAAGCAGAACTGTTAAGAGTAATGGAGATAGAAAAGGAGCCAAGTTAAACATTCACAAGCACTAAGTAACAGAATAAAGATTGACTGAAACTTTAGTTCACGTTTATTTCCTTCTGGAACTATAAATATTTAATTACATGGTCAGATGCCATATAATCCACAGATCTTGCTCTGGTTTAGTGCTCTCTGTATCCTCAAAATGGGCCTGAGATCCACCCCTTCATTGCTGAAGAGGGGATTGCTTCTTAAGTAAGACATTACATAGTTCAGGAATATGATAATTAAAAAAAGAATAAGTTTAAGTTAAGGTTATCAGAAGACACAAAGCAACTGAAGCCTAAGCTCCTTATGTTTCAACAGGGTAGTTATAACTAGGATTCATTACCTGAAAAGAGTATACATTTACCACACAGCCTCATAGGACCTTTCATTTTGTCTCCCTTCCTTAACCAATACATGGCTATCAAAAGATGAAAAATAAGTGGTTGGAATTAAATTTGACCACCACTTTAATTCTGAAATTTTCCAACCTTTTCAAGTTTAGTATTGATTAGATATATTCTTTTAAGGGGAATTTTATACATAAATCACTATTTCCAAATGAGACACATACATACATTTTTAGGAAAATATTACTTTCAAACCTGAGGAAAAATTCTGTGCTCAAAAGTTTTTCCCCAAATAACAGTTGCTCTAATAAAAGATTCTATTTTTCACCAAATAATACATGGCATATATCTATGAAGTATTCTGGCTGGGGCATTACTATTGATACGGGTAAGATTTGTCTGACTGGCTGACATATCTGGCACAAACCAAGAACTTTTATTGTCAAATACATGAGGTATTGTAAAGCAAGCCAAACATTGAACTGGCCACTACCTCAAAAAAGTTCAAACTTTTTCCTTTGAATCTCTGAGGGCTACACTTATAAAAAAAAAATTACACAATCAAGGCACAGTAAATAATTACTATAAAGATAAGAACTGGCATGGTTTGAATGGTTAAAACATTTAAGAAGGAAAGGAATTCCTTCAGTTATTGTCAGTACAGTCATTAAGTTGGCTTACAATCTGCATAGTAGATGAAATGGATAGAGCAACACTGAACAGAAGAGCAGTCTTATGGTAGTGTGTTTTTGTTTTGTGGTCTAAATCTTTTTATGATGTACCTGTTAAATAATATTGACCTGTACAAAACTTTTTATATTTTGATATAACTTTGAGCTACATAATATGACAAAGTGAAACCACTTAGATGTCTTTGGGAAAACTGATATTCTTTACTTCCACTAAGTCAGTGGAAGATTCTCAGTATTTTGGTGGCTTTGTGAAACTGAAGTCTGAAAGATTGGTACAAAGGAAAAAAAAAAATATTTCCTTTAGTTTTAAATAAAACTGATAAAACAATGTCAAGGTTGAATATCACCTGTAGATTTTGAGACAATAACTTGGAGATTTTTTGATCAAAAGAGAGCACTGCTTGCCTATTGCTGAAAGACAAAATTTTGTCAAGTTAAATAGCGGATTAATTGCATGAGAGTCTGTTTTGCATCTTGCTTCGAATTACATCTCTACAGTTCAAATACTACAGTTATGGTGAAGGAATATAAAGATACACTATTGAATTAAAAAATAACAAATAAGAGAAGCAAAACAAAAGCATTTGCCAAGCATTTGCAAGACTGTTCTTGAGAGAAAGGATTCATTCCTTGTGCATCTGATATTCTGCATGCCCTAAAAATGTTATTTTTTCTGTCAATATAGTGATTGAGTTTTACAAACCATTTTGCTATTTCTCATCAAAATCTATCTTAATGAAATATTTCATTTAAGGAAATGGCTTTATTTATACTTATCAATGGATATAATTTATGTATTTTTTTAAAAAAATGTTGCATAACTGTAAAAGTAAGCCTACAGAATGGATATTAGGAATACTGTTTTAGTTTCCACCTTTCTTTTTAATATAAATTTAATTTTATTATGCTTCTTAAAGTCTGTTTTGCAATGATTAATAAGTGAAGTTCTTGATGAATACAGCAGGCTGGAACCCTTCTTGCCTTTCAAATGTGTAAAACACTGAAGTCCTCACAGGTTTTCTGTTGTGGTTTGTTTTTTGTTTTGTTTTGGTTTGGTTTTTTTAATTAGCAATACTTAATTCAGCATTAATACTTGAAGACTGAAAGTATTAGAAGGAAGCTTACAGTCTTAATTCTACTAGCTGACAGCAGGAACCAATCTGAAGGAAACACAAAATGCTCTAGAACTTTCATGTTAGTTACTAGAGATTCAGAAACCACATTAGATACATTGATGAAAAGTATATGAAAAAGGAGATTTCTGTCATGTTAAACAGATCTACAAGCATAAACAACATATTGATATTTTGATTTAGCTATATTAATACTGAAATTACATCATTACTTTACATTACATTATTTAAATATATTTGAGGGATTTCATTAATAATTTTTCTTCTTCCTGTGTTATTCATATTATCCTAGTGCAGTCTCCAGGAGTTTGTCATGCAATTACAATGTCACATTAGCTGTAATTTAAAACCAGAACACTAATGAGTACCGCATAATGTTTCAGTGGATGATTGTACTTTAGTCTGTTCTGTGTAATATGATCCATTTACTAACAACCTGAGATGCCCATTGTTTTATGAGGTTATATGAAGATGACAGATGTTCCTTAATCCCCACCCAATGAATGAACTCCTTGTATACAAATGTTTTTACATATAAAATCATTAATATAGTTTAATTTATAAAGAATGTAAAATATCCAGTAAAGATAGTGTACTGGAATAAGCTCCTTGACCTGAACTAAATGTAAATGGGCATGCAAAATGCTTCTAAGACAGCGGATAATTCATTTAGGACTGTATCAGCAGATTATAATTTCAGTTTGACTGCATCAACTGATTTTGACCAAAGGATAAGCTGATATAGAAGACACCAACATAGATTCTACTGAGATTTACAATTAATCTGTAAAATAACATATAAAATCAAGGACAGTTAATTTAATTAATTTCTTTAAAGAACCCCCCCAAGCAGATTCTACAGCTTTTTCTCTCCCTCTTTGCACAACATTCATTTCATGACTATGAATATTTTGTTACAGATTTTCTTCTGCAAATGAAAAGTCACCAAGAAATATAAGAAAGCAGTACCAGAGACTGTCTGCCATTTTTCTACTAAAATTGTGTTTTAAAAAGTGTTCAGCTATTTTATGTAAAAATATGTGTTCTGAAAACTGTCCTGATTAACATCTTTGTCAATGACCTGGAGAAGGTGATGGAATGCTTGCTCATAAAGTTTGCAAATGACATCAAACTGGGGAGGATACCAGTCAATATATGCAAGGGCAGGGCTGCCACCCAGAAGGACACAGACAGGATGGAGGGATGAGCCAACATGAACATGATGATACTCAGCAAGGTCCAGGTAGAGAGACAGTCATGCAAAGAGACTGTATGGGCTCTTGATTTGAACTAAGGGTAGTATTTTTTAACTCTTTCTGCGGTCCCTCTCCAAGCAGACGTCTGCTTGATTGAGTACTGTGAAACTTAGGAACAAGCCTCAAATTATGAATATTTAAAATCATGCACATATTATGCTTTACTTTTAAAACTGTGAATTTGATTCTGCAAACACTTACATACTACATATAATTGCATCCACTTGAATAATCACAATATCGGTTGGTATGACTAGCCAATCATTGCTACTTCCCCACTTGTTTGGAAGGAGTTACTAGGGATTTGGGAGTTAGGAGGCAGGAATTTTCAAACAGTGCAAGGTCCATAGCCATGAAGGACACACTTGCATCTTCAGGATCTCAGATCTTACACTAGATTTAGATAGCTGTTATAAAACTGAGCTCTTTTTTTTTTTCCTCACTATAACTCTACTTATTTTTTTGTCTCTTTTCCTCAAACAAAAATCTTTCTTCGGCTATAAACTTCTGGATATGCTAAGTTGAAATAATTATATATTCATAGCAGACAAATGCACAATCTAAGTTGAACACAGATATCTTGAGGAGCTATTTCTTTTTTTTCAGATTAAACCTTTTTTTGGTTAAAAATAAAAATTTGGTGATTTCTATGAAAAAAATACCTTTTTTTCCCATAATTTGTGAGTGTTATATTGGGGGTGTGTGTGTGTGTGTTTGAAGTTTACAACTATCTTTCATTGAAATCTGCCTTCAGTTAATTTATATGGAAATAGTTTAATGTAATTTTTAGTATGGAAAACCAGTATTTTTATTTATCCTTAACACTGGACATTTTTAAATTTATGCTAGGCCAAAATGAAATTACTAAATCTTTAAACAGAGAGATGACCTATCACACAGCTCTAATATATAACTCCTGAAAAGAGAAATGCCAATTACTTAACTTGGTTAAAATTGTAATTTTGGGGAAAACTAAAAAATACTTGTTAGTACAGCATAGGTGGGGTTGTTCTTAAAGAATTTTACAAATATTTATTTTATTAAGTGATTTTTTCAGATTATTGCAAGTAAATCTTAACAAAAACTTTTCTGTAAAAAAACCCCACAAACCACCACAAGATTGCTAATTCTTCATGCAAAAATCTGTGATTTAATTTTGTTGGTAATCTGATTTTCCATAAACTTTATTCATATTTCCAAGCATTTGCAGGGTCAAAGCTTAATAAAGGGTAGCTAATAACTTTCTTACATGTAGGGAAGATGAAAGGACAAAATAGTCAAGAATGGAAAAACAGCTGTTTAAAAATCCAAACTCGAATCCTGGAGCAGGGTTTTGTTTGTGGGTTTTCTGCTCTTTCTAGTGACTTTTTTTTGTTTTGTTTTATTATTAATTTTTTATTGCATTGCCTTCTCTTTTTTTATTGTCTGATTTCCTATTTAGAAACAAAATGTATAAACATTATTCGTTTGAACAGCCTTATTGAGAGCAAGACAGGGATTAGTGATGCATATAATTACTTGTGTACAATTGTAGTATCATAGTATTCAATTAGAAAAATCACAGGAGTGAGCTATATTCTTACAAGTTTTATAAAACAGCTGGTAGCTTTTTGTACAAGCAACACAGTAAATTAATTAAATCAATATTACATAATTTCTCAAAGAGTATGTAGCGCGTTAAAGAGCAACAACTCTGATTTAAATTTTAAACTGTTATTTACAGTGTCTTTTAATGTCATTAATTTATTTGCCTTTCAGAATTCTTTTTTTTCTGCTTTTTTTCATCTACAATTTGAGATACTTTGAAATATGGAAGAAAAAAGAATGGTATCTTTGTCTCAGAGAAAGCACAGTTGTTTTTTTTTTACAATAAAAAGAGAAATAAGTATGCTGTTTCATTGTCTTGCTTTATAACTTAGGATGGACTAGTTTTTTAAAAGTTCTTAAATGAAACATTAGAAGGCTATTTATGAATAATTTGAATGTTAAAAACAGTACCAGAATAGATCTTGTTGGGAATTCACTACAGGGAATCTTAGTTTAAAGTTTTGTATCTACCAACCTCATTGCTCCCTTCCTGACTAACAACAAATTAAGGCTTATATTCTGATCTCTTGTTACCTCTGCTCCTCAGCAGCACGTCACAAGCCATGTGCCTCAGTTCTTTCAGGCGCTCTCAGCAAGGAATGATGTATGTCTAAGTAATAAAGCCAATTATCTGAATTGTTCTGCCTCTTCTGGCACTGGAAAAAACAGTTTTTGCTTGAATTTCCAGAGCTCAGTGCTAGAGAAAATTGAATTTCTCCACAGACAAGAAAGAAATTGAGTGTTGGTGTTCAGAACTGAAAACTTGGAGGCACTAACAAAGATAAAGGGGAAGTCGGGTAGGAAGAAAAACTGAGGGTGTGTTGTTGTAGTGAAGGGCTGTGAGGATGGCTATCAGCCAAGGTGCAGCCCCAGACCCATGGGTAGCAGCCAGGGCCCTGAGTTTGGGTGCGCACCACGAGGTCATGGCTGCTTGTTGCATCGTTGGCAGAGATAAGGGGGGGGGGGGGAGGGGGAGAAGGGGGGTGGGCTCACTAGAGTGAGTTGCACAATGCATGAGTAGTCACAGCACAATGCTTTATGGCAATGCTGACATTTACTTCAGGTGATATAGTTACTAGATAACTATTTACTTTAAAGAACATTAAGCTGCTTTTAGACAGTTTAGCCCTAAGGATCCTGTTACTATACCACAGAAGCAAACTATCAGCACAAATATACAGACACTCAACTACACACTGACTTTCACAAATAAAACTGAAATTCTTGTGCTTGATTATACTTGTTGCTTCTATTATGAGGTAAATGCTATGACTTTTGTCTACTTGGGAAAACAGAATTATACCGGAAAGCAGTGTTATTAGTTGTCATATAAATAATAAATATCAAAGCATCAGAGGCCAGTAAAGCTGAGACTGATACTTTCAGCCTGGTAGTTAAGTTCAGTTTCTTGCATTGCAAGGCATTTTTAAAAAGTCACCCAGACAATAAGTCTTGAAAGCAAGATCAACCATCTATCCCTCAGATACTATTCTTTTATAGTACTAATTCATCGCTCTTGGATTATTTCTAAAATAATTACATGGAATATAATTCAGTCTTTTTATGGTGAATTTTCAAGACATCTTTATATGTTCATGCAGAAGTTTCATGTATCACTGGTGTTCTTACAGAAACAATATCATAATTACTTATTTATCATACATAAAGACAATCTAACTTGCCAAAGAAAATACAGCATGTTCATATTTTATTGTAGAGTATAGCTGCAACAGAATAAGAACATAAGTGTTTGTTTAATGACTCCAATACATAAACTTTTAGAGTCAATCTGCATTAGAGAAGATTTGGTAGACATAGTAATGTCATCTAGCATGTTTACTATTTTATCCAAATTTCTTTCCAACAAATTTAAGTGAAATGCCTTAAAGACACTTTAATATTCTTTGTGTATAGTATGATTTTATTATAAAATTATCTGTTTTGATTTTTGAATTGTTTTGTTATTTCAAAATCTGCAATTCTGAACACCAAGATTAACAGGACTATGGTGGGTTGACCTTGGCTGGCTGCCAGACCCCCACCCAGCTGTTCTCTCACTCTCCCTCCTCAACAGG
This sequence comes from Aptenodytes patagonicus, assembly GCF_965638725.1. Taxonomy (NCBI): domain Eukaryota; kingdom Metazoa; phylum Chordata; class Aves; order Sphenisciformes; family Spheniscidae; genus Aptenodytes; species Aptenodytes patagonicus. The sequence goes on along the minus strand of NC_134951.1, from coordinate 33,229,745 downwards.
ACAGAGGGAGAAAGTAGGATGAACTCAGGGGTCAAGATAAAGATGGAGATCACTTACCAATTACCATCATGGGCAAAAGAGACTCGACTTGGGGAACATTAATTTAATTTCTTGCAAATTATAAATAGACTAAGACTTCATTAAGGAAGTTTTCTTAATTGCAAAATTCTATATTCTGCCTTGGAAGTGAGCAAGCAAAAAGAAAATAAAAATATATTTTCTTTTTATAATATACAACAATAATATGAAGTAGAGAAAGAAGTGTTGTTCAGGATTAAATGTATTTGGAAATACTCACTAAACCTGTACATTCTGGATGATCTCATATATCACACATGTATATCTACACTGAACCATTTTTACTGTATCACACCCAAATATATTCAAGTTTGTCCATATATTTTGAGAAAATAAAACTCAGGAAATTCATAAGCATTTATAAGCTGAAGAGCAATGCATATAACATTTTGGAATATGTGAAGTTAGAGTTCACCCTTACTCTAGCTGAATAATTTAGGGGGGGAGCTTTCTTACCAGAAAGTCAGTATATTCTCATGACGAAAAGGAAATTCCACTGTTGCCCTTTTTAGTCTTCTAAGTGGATACTTGCCAGAGCCAAAGGAATATAAGACATAAGGATCTAAGAAATTCTTGATAACTGGGCAATATATGAATAATAATGAGCAGGCTACCACTACGCCTTATTCAGGGACCTGCTCACCCTCCCACTACCTGCAAAATCTGAAGGTAAATCAACAGCCAGTTCAAAATCTTCATCCAGGAGGTGTGGATTTCTTGATAGCATCATGTTCTTCCTTGCCTTTGCGGTCTCCTGGGCGTACTATTTATAAAGTTGGTGCAACCACACACTGATATCACTTTTCATATTTCATATCACTGATATCATATTCCACTGCCATCAGCGGAATTTTGGCTTTTTTGATGATGGGGAGGTTTACACGGCACCGGGCCTGCTGGTGACAGACGGAGTTCAGCTGTCACATAAGGGGGAAAAGGATTCTTGCCCATGAATTGGCAGGGCTCATGGAGAGGGCTTGAAACTAGGTTCGAAGGGGGAAGGGGATAAAACCAGGCTCACTAGAGATAAGCCTAGGGGTGGCGTGCCAATGCTGGGGGTGAAATCGATAGCCCAGCTCAAGTGCATCTACACCAATGCACACAGCATGGGCGGCAAACAGGAGGAGCTGGAAGCCATTGTGCAGCGGGAGAGATATGACTTAGTCGCCATCACAGAAACATGGTGGGGTGACTCTCATGACTGGAGTGCTGCAATGGATGGCTATAAACTCTTCAGAAGGGACAGGCGAGGAAGGAGAGGCAGTAGGGTGGCCCTGTATGTTAGGGAGTGTTTCGATTGTCTAGAGCTCAACAATTGTGATGATGATACAGTTGAGTGTTTATGGGTAAGGATGAGGGGGAAGGCCAACAAGGCAGATATCCTGCTGGGAGTCTGTTATAGACCACCCAACCAGGATGAAGAGGCAGATGAAGCGTTCTACAAGCAGCTGGCAGAAGTCTCTCAATCGCTAGCCCTTGTTCTCGTGGGGGACTTCAACTTCCCGGATGTCTGCTGGAAATACAACAAAGCAGAGAGGAAGCAGTCTAGGATGTTCTGGAGTGTGTGGAAGACAACTTCCTGACACAGCTGGTGAGTGAGCCTACCAGGGGAGGTGCCTCGCTCAACCTGCTGTTTACAAGCGGAGAAGGACTGGTGGGAGATGTGGTGGTCGGAGGCCGTCTTGGGCTTAGCGACCATGAAACGGTAGAATTCTCAATTCTTGGTGAAGTAAGGAGGGGGGGCAGCAAAACCGCAACCATGGACTTCTGGAGGGCAGACTTTGGCCTGTTCAGGACGCTGGTTGAGAGAGTCCCTTGGGAGATGGTCCTGAAGGGCGAAGGGGTCCAGGAAGGCTGGACGATCTTCAAGAAGGAAGTCTTCAAGGCGCAGGAGCAGGCTGTCCCTGTACGCCGTAAGAAGAACGGGCGGGGAAGACGACCGGCCTGGCTGAACGGGGAGCTCTTGCTGGGACTCAGGAAAAAAAGGAGAGTTTACTAGTTGTGGAAGAAGGGGCAGGCGACTCAAGAAGAGTACAGGGATCTCGTTAGGTCGTGTAGAGAAGAAATGAGAAAGGCAAAAGCCCAGCTAGAACGCAATCTGGCCACTGTCGTTAAAGACAACAAAAAAAGTTTTTACAAATATATTAATGACAAGAAGAGAGCCAAGGAGAATCTCCATCCTTTATTGGATGCAGGGGGCAACATTGTCACCGAGGATGAGGAAAAGGCTGAGGTACTCAATGCCTTCTTTGCCTCAGTCTTTAACAGGCAGACCAGTTATCCTCAGGGTACTCGGCCCCCCGAGCTGGAAGACAGGGACGGCGAGCAGGATAAACCCCCCATAATCCAAGAGGAAGCAGTCAATGACCTGCTACGCCACCTGGACGCTCACAAGTCTATGGGGCCGGATGGGATCCACCCAAGAGTGCTGAGGGAGCTGGCGGAGGAGCTCGCCAAGCCACTCTCCATCATTTATTAGCAGTCCTGGTTAACAGGGGAGGTCCCGGACGACTGGAGGCTTGCCAATGTGACGCCCATCTACAAGAAGGGCCGGAAGGAGGATCCGGGGAACTACAGGCCTGTCAGCCTGACCTCGGTGCCGGGGAAGATTATGGAGCGGTTCATCTTGAGGGCGCTCACAAGGCATGTGCAGGACAACCAGGGGATCAGGCCCAGCCAGCACAGGTTCATGAGAGGCAGGTCCTGCTTGACCAACCTGATCTCCTTCTATGACCAGGTGACCCACCTAGTGGACGAGGGAAAGGCTGTGGATGTGGTCTACCTGGACTTCAGTAAGGCCTTTGACACCGTCTCCCACAGCATTCTCCTCCAGAAGCTGGCGGCTCACGGCTTAGACAGGTGTACTCTGCGCTGGGTCAAAAACTGGCTGGGCGGCCGGGCCCAGAGAGTTGTGGTGAATGGAGTTACATCCAGTTGGCAGCCGGTCACGAGCGGTGTTCCCCAGGGCTTAGTTTTGGGGCCGGTCTTGTTCAATATCTTTATCGATGATCTGGATGAGGGGATTGAGTGCACCCTCAGTAAGTTTGCAGACGACACCAAGTTGGGCGGGAGTGTTGATCTGCTCGAGGGTAGGAAGGCTCTGCAGAGGGACCTGGACAGGCTGGATCGATGGGCCGAGGCCAACTGTATGAGGTTCAACAAGGCCAAGTGCCGGGTCCTGCACTTTGGCCACAACAACCCCATGCAGCGCTACAGGCTTGGGGAAGAGTGGCTGGAAAGCTGCCTGTCGGAAAAGGACCTGGGGGTGCTGGTCGACAGCCGGCTGAACATGAGCCGGCAGTGTGCCCAGGCGGCCAAGAAGGCCAATGGCATCCTGGCCTGTATCAGAACTAGTGTGGCCAGCAGGAGTAGGGAAGTGATCGTGCCCCTGTACTTGGCCCTGGTGAGGCCGCACCTCAAATACTGTGTTCAGTTTTGGGCCCCTCACTACAAGAAGGACATTGAGGTGCTGGAGCGTGTCCAGAGAAGGGCAACGAGGCTGGTGAGGGGTCTGGAGAACAAGTCTTCTGAGGAGCGGCTGAGGGAACTGGGGTTGTTTAGCCTGGAGAGGAGGAGGCTGAGGGGAGACCTCATCGCTCTCTACAACTACCTGCAAGGAGGTTGTAGCGAGGTGGGTGTCAGTCTCTTCTCCCAAGGAACTAGCGATAGGACGAGAGGAAATGGCCTCCAGTTGTGCCAGGGGAGGTTTAGATTGGACGTGAGGAAAAATGTCTTTACTGAAAGAGTGGTTAAACATTGGAAGAGGCTGCCCAGGGAAGTGGTTGAGTCCCCATCCCTGGAGGTATTTAAAAGACGAGTAGATGAGGCACTTAGGGACATGGTTTAGTGGGCATGGTGGTGTTGGGTTGACGGTTGGACTCGATGATCTTAGAGGTCTTTTCCAACCTTAATGATTCTATGATTCTATTCTATGATAGGATCTAAGTTTTCATGAGGGTGGCAAGCTCTAACTGACTGTCTAGCTGTTTAAAATATTTATGGAGCTTGCAAAAGAGAAACTAAACTTATCTAATAATGCTGCAGGAACCATGTTAACTGCTTTCAACCTCGCTGCTGTCTCAGTCATGTGTGCCACAGGGTCTTGGTCCAGCAGACTATAATGCTATGACAGCCATCATCATGCTTCACTCAAATTAGCAAACCTGTTTTTCAGCTTCATGAATTAGCTTAAGCTTAATGGAGCTATACTACTTCTAGTCCCCAGCCTAGTTCAAATGCAGTCAATGCAAGCTGGTATCTCTGCACAATGTTGAGATCCTCTAAAAAGAGCACAAATCCATTGAAAATCACTGGAACATCCATCAAAAATCGTGTAGACCTTTTAAAAATATAACTTCAGTTTCTGTTTTCCTGTTGTTCAAGATAACTGTAAGGAGCTTCTCTTCTATCCATATTTACCTGCAATGTGTAGACAAGAATATTGTGGTCACCCTTTGTGTAGAAAAAAATCAGCAGCATCAGTTAAATTCAACATAGAAAGTAAAAAAAGGTTTCCTTTATGGGCATTCTAAGCCACAAGACAAACAAGATTGATCACTGATGTGCGTCAAACCACTGAAATGGAAAATATTTGCAGTCTATTTCATTGCTGAGACAAGAGTTGTTACTCTGATGCAATCTGTAATACTGCACCCTCCTTCTACAGGCAGTGAACCTGAGCTAGGGATTAATTGGGCTTTAATTTTTTTATTCAGAGTCATTTATTTTTTCTCTAACTGCTTTTTTTCAGAAAATAAATTTAGAATAATTCTCAGAGATGATAATTTTGTAATTTAATGCAAATATCAATACATTATTTTGCAGTGAATTCTAATTCTGCTTTCAGGTTATAAACATGATAATTCATTTATCTGATAGGTTTTTCTGGTTGAAAATCTCCCTTTAGAACAGTTCTTTGTGTTACAAAATGTCTGTGTGTTTTACTTAAATGCTACAGTCAAAACCTGTAGTTTAAAATTCATTTTAACACATTATTATTTGAGATCCACAGCAGTTTTTTATTTAAAAGAAACTAATTCAACATTCATCTGACATTTGTAATGAAATAAAATTTACCCACACTGAAAGGAGCTTAGATGAGTAAGTAACAACAAATAAACTGAAAATATAAGTCCTTGTCTAATTTGCCTATGCAGCTTATCACTGAAGAAAAAGTCAGTATTCTATGTATGCATCAATCCTCATTGAAATATTATATTCATACTACTTTGGAAAAACCAGAAATATGTTTAATACGTAGCTGATAATATTTGAAATTATGAAGGCTACTAGTTTATACTGAAGTTGTGAAACTCACTGTTTGTTGGAAATGCCACATTCTGAGCACAGACTAAGACTGTGGAATATAGTGTCAAAGAGTAACACAGTCTGCTTTTTATTTAAGAGCATTATCTCTCCTCTCTTTTTTCCTTTATATTCTGTCTGCAGCAAATTTTAGGAAAGAACTCCCAGACGATACATGCCAAAATCCAAAGTTCGTATTGAATTAGGGTCTTTTTAAGCTGCCTCTTGGCCAAAACCACTCATTATTGAGAGAGTGGAAAAACTACTCTCTCGAACTTTACAGTTAAGGCTCAGGATGGATTATTAGCATTTTCTTTTCCAGTAGCATCTTTGAGCTCTGAAATCAGATCCTACCTTTCCTCAAGGTACAATGGCCAATAAGATATGATCATTTTATTTTGTTTGGCAGTGACTTAAGAATGACAGAATGGTCATTTGTAGAGTACTCTAGCTGCAAGTGATTTAATGTTAAAATTAGTTTAGGCTTGAGATACCCTTTTGCTTTTCTGGAAAATAGGTGACATTCTATTATGAGAAACTTGCTGTAGTCCTTTCTTTAGAGGACAAAACATAATTAAATACTTCTAGAGCTAGGCATGACTACATGTTCTGAAGGATTTTTTAAAAATGGCAGTGCTAGGTTAAAGGTTGGACTTGACTATCTTAAAGGTCTTTTCCAACCTAAACAATTCTATGATTCTATGAAAATGTTGTAAACTGCATAAGATCTTAATTTTGGATAGCAGAACTATGAAAGACTACAACTTCAATATTAAAATAAATATACTTCTTAAAAAGCTGATATTTCTGATATTTTACTTAAGCATTGGTCAGGTAATCAAGCAATCTGGTGCAACAAGAGCTTTAACCAGAAAAGAATGCCTCAATTTTGATAACTAAATTCAAATTATATATCCTTACAGCCACAGCTTAGTTGTCACCTATTCCTGAAAGCTCCTGAGATAAACGGATGTCTTTTCCTTTTTCCAGTGTTAAACTTCCTCCATGCCAAAAGTTTGTATCTTGATATGCCACAAGGACTTTAGTCTTTACATTAGACAGTCCATGGCCTAGTTTATATTTAAACTTTGCCAATATACACAGGGTAGATATGATGTCCCCTTTAAATAATATCTCACTAGCTGTAACTAAGTCAGGATATGATTAATTTAAGTAAATTAAACATGGTTCAGACCGAAGTTTAATTTTCTCTAGTGTCTGAAGAGATTTGAGCCCCTATCTATCATCTGAGTATGACAGCATCCTCTCTCTTGAACACACTGTAGACTAGTTGAACATAATTTCTAGAAACTCCACGTCTTTGGAAATGTAGTGAGGGGAAAAGGAATTTTTTAAGAGTGTGCTTTGGGGTGTCACCAAGATGTGTTCTCGGAACCAGCTCTGTGTTGTGGTCCTCTCAACATTTCTGAGTAAAATGTAATGAAGTAATTACTTAAAAACATTAATTCTAATTAGTTAATTAAAAGTAATTAAAACACACCTCCAGGTGTCATATTTACTAGTGGACAGTTTGTTTGGGTCCCTCAGTGGTTGCTTTTTTTTCAATCCCATACTCATTTCCAGGCAGGGATCCCCTAGCAGGCGTTGTAATAGAAATGTATTTAACACAGGGAAGTAAATTTTCTCTCTGAGGCCAAATGCTGAAATGTGATGCTCAGAGTATTGATACCAAGCTCTTGTGTTTTTATTATTTTAAAGGATATCAGGAAGTCTGCAAAAAGATTATATTCTGCTGCACTGAATACTGTATGAAAATGTCAATTGACTATGAAAAAGACAGAATTTGAATTTCTATGAGAAGTAGCAGAACCTTGTATATGCAGTTCTTTTAAAGTTTGCAGTCCTTAATATTTAGATTGGGAAATTTTCTTTTCTTTAACTTTTAGTTGATACTACGAACAAGCATGGTCAAATCCATGGATCTTTAAAGTGACAGTTTGATCTCCAGTTTGATCTTCGAGTTATACTTTCTGTAATAAAACATAAGGGTTTAAATTCAATGGGAAGCAATGGAGATTTTAAATATCATGTAAACAGTCTTTCCAGGGAGTGTTGAATAGTATCCAGAGTAACCACAAATGAAGCTCTCTACATTTAAATAATTCAGCATGGAGTTGAAAGTGGAGCTAACAGAGGAAAACTTCTATTACTTACTGACATTTAAAGAACACTGACTTCTCTCCCTAAAATGAGTCATTGCCACTGGACTCAGTGAAATACAGAAAAAAAGCACAAGGTGCTTTATTTTTTGGGGGTTTTTTTAGATCTGTTATACATATTAATTATAAATTAGAGACACAGATCTGAACTGAAGGGTATGAATGTTTAAAAAGTTACAAATAATTGAAAAAGCAGGAAGTCCTTTAGGACTTCATCTTTCTTTAAAAGGCCTGTTTCTCATTTGATTTTTGGAAAGCTGAATTCTTGGACTCATAGGAATGTTCTTTAAAATGCAGGCTTGTGACTCTTCCATTCAGAGCTGACTGACAAGATCTAATCTAATCTACATGGGTTGTTATTATCAGAAATATTTTAATTATGGCTTTATAAACAATTTGGGGAATATATCTGAAATAATGTTGAAAAATAAAATCTCAGCTATCAAGCATTTGCTGGTTTTATTATTAATAAATTAATTTCCTAGCCATATTTTTCAAGTACGGTTCAAAAAGGTGGTTGAATCTAATCCCCAAAGTAATTTACATATTCTCTTTCCTTACTTGTTCATCTAACCACAAACAGATGCACATACTTGAACATATACAGGTGTTCATATGAGGAACCAAGCTACCTATTAAAGGAATGTAGAAATTACTTAAATGGAAAAGGTATCTGCTTGACAGTTCAATGTACTTCAAAGGTCCTGATCCTACAACAATATTTATGCATGTATCAGCAATTTCTGCACAACACTGGATTCAAGGTAATCAGGTTGTATATAAACAAGGTTGCCTATCTGGGCATAGTCATACAATGTTAATTTAAAATAGCATAGAGAACAAAATACTATACGCAGCTATAATTACCAGGATAATTTATCTATCTTAAACAGAAATATTAATTAAAATTAAATTAGATGTATAAAATTAAATCATGTTTCTTGACAATAAATTTCAAGACAACAAATTGTTCTGAAAAAAATTACTGAAGCAGACAAAAAAATCATAACTAGATATAAATTTGTAATATAATTTAATAATCTTTAAAATTCTATTTATTCATTTGTTATTTCTCACCAGCCTACATATCACCTTCAAAATCAGAGAGGGGAAAATTATTTGAAAGATGAGAGAGCTGGCTTTGCAGTGTCTTCTAAAAAGGACTTGTGCTTTGAAGCATTTTCTCTATAATATTAACCACTGCTGTGCTTGTAGTATGATGAAAGTAAGCCTCTGTCATCTTATTGTTTTTTATCTTACAGAGGCATAAGGGGAAGCTTTGGCACAAAGGGAGTGTAAAAAGGTACAGTAGAAATCAGCTTTTGTTCAAAACAATTTTGAAGAAAGCTAGCACTGCATCCAGCAGTTTTAGAGGAAAAAACTACAATAGGTTAAGGAAATGCTTTCCCAAAATAGAAAAAAATAGATGGAAAGCATTGTTTCAGTTTGGAGGGGGGGAGGGAGTGTGGGCAGAGGTTGCTGGATATGGGAAAACAGACGTGGTTAGTCAGTGATTTTTATGAACTGCTTTTTTAAACTTCCCCAATACTCTCTTCCCTCAGGGCTGAAAGCATTTGAGATTTGTTGATGTTCTGCCTTTAACTTTGCAGCCAAAACCAACATTGTTTTAATGGTAATGTATTTCAATTTAAAAGAAATTTGCAGTAAAAAAGTTGATTCTGGACTGGTTATGTGCAATCCAGTCTTTTTGTAATTGTTTCTACAGGCAATATAGACATAGGCAAGTTGTCAGTATTTATGTTAAAGATACAAATCCTGGTTCTAAGGAATTTTTCCATCAGGATAAACAATAGCCTGGAGAAAAAGGCAAGAGAAGGAAACCATATTTCTAAAAAATCAAATAAAAATGGAAAGGTAAATCCAGTACAAAAAGACTTAAGGCATCTGCAGTTGGCACTTACTATGAAATTAATGGACATTGTGCATGCTCATACACCCACACACACTTAAACACACTTGCATATATATTAAAGTTTGTCTTGCCTTACAGTAGGAGAGCTTTAAAAGCAGAAATATATGAAAATACTAATGGAACAGAACTTGCTTAAGCTGTTTAAAATCCAGTTCTTGAAAACTATTGAATTAACGTCTTCAATAACACTCCTGAGATTTGCCTTAAACCTATCTGTTTGGTAGAATACTGAAAAGACACATGTATTGTTTTTTTCCAGATTTATTACAGTTCAGCCACATGACTATTTATTTTTGGTTTCAGGGATAGCCTTATGTCACATCAAGATATTAAGCAATGTTTCTAGCTAAAAGGGAAGCAAAGCCTAACCTATTGACCCATTATGTCAATGAAAATCTTTGCAGTCACTTCAGTGAGCAGTGGAATTAGGCACATTCCCTGACACTTTGGAGGAATAAAATTTAATTCTGATTGCTTGATGTAGAAATAGATGTTCAGTTTGCACACAATCATCACAGGTTTTACTGAGTGTAAAATTTAGATAACAGTCACAATAACACAGAGTGACTTTGTAATTATAATTTTTACATATCATAGGTCAATTTTTGTTCTTTAACACAGAAACCTCAGAGATGAATGATTATTTTGAGATTCTTGCATTACAGTTGTACTTCATAGTCTCTTTTTTTTTTCCATCTCTGCTTCTGCTACTTGCAAAATTTCAAACAGTATATTCATATTTAAAATGGTAGCGTTTCTAAAATGTTTATACTGGCCTTTCTTTTATTTTCAGTATTAAAAAATTAATAAAATATAGGTGCATGAGTTCATAATGGAATTAATCCTGGAATTAATGAATGAATGTTGGCCTGCATGTTCCAAGTGTGAATAAAGACAATGATGGACTGAAAATTCATAGACAACCAAGATTCTGCTTCTTTTCCTATACAATAAAAAGGAATCTGGCATAGCTTGTCCAAAATCCAAAGAAGCAGCAGTAGCACAGGAGAATTAAATTAAATGTTTATTGGTATTAGCAGAACATGCACCATCCTGGCTGAAATTCCAGTAAGGAAGGAACAGCTTCAACATAGTTATGAAATACAGTGGAATAAAATTTTATGATTCATCACCTGACCCAAAATACAAGTAAAGCTGTAGAAAGATGTTATATATTTGTTCATTGGTTACAGATCATAGAAGTGGGATTCTCTCCTTTATGCAAATTCAGTTTACCACTTTTTTTGTAGTTTTCTTACCCTCTAGGAGAGAGGAAATAAGGAAGAAGATCCATCTTCTTATGAAACTCCTCTCCCTGGAGACCACAAAGTGTGCAGTTACCTTCTTTGAATTAATTAGAGAACTAGCATTAAAAAAAAGAGTGGTATTTGAAGAAATGAGCACATATTCCTCTAAGTTTTAAGATCAAAGCCTCTCTTCAACATAGGCCCAGCTCAGGCTTCATAATGGTAAAATGTATAGACATGAAATCTAATTCTTCAGCCTAACAGAAGAGCATCAAAAAAGTACATCCTTGACCTAGCAAAGACTTTTAAAGTTGCCAACTTAAATAGCCAGCCTTGCCAATCCTTAAGTAGCCAACAGAAAGAGGTGGGTGTATCAAGTTTAGGAGTCCAATTCAGAATGAAGTACACATGATAGGTAATATTTCTCTTACCCACATTAACTATCCAGCATTACAGATCTGCCTTGAGCTATTAATCTTGGCTTCCTCTGTACTCAGTGAAATGAGACAGGACCCTCCAAAAAAGTTGCCACACTTATCTTGGAATTAAATTAATTTTTCATGAAGGTCCCTTTCTCCAATAACCTTAGAAAAAACTCAGCTATTTAAACTATCATCTATGTTTTTGATACTCAGAAAAGAAGCTTAAATCCTTCCTCCTGTCTGGTTCATATCCAATGACTATATTACAAAATGTCTAGTCGGATCTGGAAACAGGTACCAGAACCTCCTCCCATGTAAGTATCACAGCCTTTAGAAGAAACTTGTGCTTTCTTTATCTTACATTTTATTTGCAAACTTGACTTAACACCCGGGAAACAACAATATACACATATAAATATATACACATATTTAATTAAAGTGATTATAGAATAGAGAATTCATTGTTGCCAGAAAATCTGAAACACCAGGCCCAGACAAAGTTATCTAGGAAAATCTGTGGTCCAAAATTATGTTAACTAAGTGGAGAAACATATTAAAGTTAGGCTGAACTGTAAATCAGGCTTTGTGACCAAAAAAACCCCAGTTGAATTAGGCATTTCAATGGTACTTGGGTAAGTCTGACAAGGAACTGTTATTGGCACATGTTTAAGTGTTAATATTTCCCTCAAATACAGTTGTTTTAAAAATATAATACAGTATTTTGTAGCTGACAGCTCTCAGCAACAGTAACTCAGCATATGAAATGAAAATAGATTTTTCTGGTTCAGGACATACTGGCAAGCAACTGACCAATCTGTTTTCTTGATGAATACTATCTCTGTGTATCTTAACAAATAGTTAAGAGCTCACAATGGGAACACAAATATAAAAGCATTTACTTGTATTCAGCTCTATGTTTCCCCCTTCAGTACTCTGACTTTTGATTTGCTGAGATACAAGCCAAATGTTAGCATACACTTCTATGAAGGGTTTTGTTTGGAATTGTCATTAAAAGCTCTTCATATGACACCATGGACGTCCGCCTCTGTAAATATATGCTGGCTACTTCCCAGAATAAAATATGTTTATTATTCTTAATGACACTAGCCTCAGCAAATAAACTGTCTTTGTAACTCTATGCAGAGTTTATGTGTGAGTTCATTATATAATGAAGGGTAATTCCTAAACAAGACAAACTAATGTTCCACATTAAGAGGATTAAATGTCAAAAAGATTAGAGAATGGTCACTGAAATCTGTGTTCAGAATACCGTATGAGAAATTTAGCTCAAGATGGATTCATAGCTGAAATAAATTAATTATGTGAAAATAAAATAATGTAGATCTTAAGAACAAGAAGACAAGATCCATCAGTTATACATCAGAGCTAACTGGGTAGTTCCAAATATTGACTCCATTATTAGTATCAGGTCTAAGAATATGGTGAATAAAAAATATTGTAACAAAAAAGGGGAATGGTAATACAGTCCCTAGCACTTCAAGCTCCTGAAGTTCATGAAATGTCGTCTTCTACACAGCCTAAAGGTTACCTGCAAGGAGGTCAAGGGTTACCTTATTTGTAAGCAACCTGACCTAATTCTTATTAACTTCACTGATATTATCCCCACATAATTTAATGGGAGGTAGATTTAGCCCTGAATTCTTAGTAAAAATTGTATATAAATGGAGTTTATACGGAACATGTTGCTTCAGAACTGTTGTGTTTCAATTTTGAGTGTAAAGTTTACTTTCATTTAAAACCTGTTTTCTGAATCATAGTTGGAAACCTAGCTGCAAACTAATGTGACAGATTTATCAACTCTTGAAAGACATGAGAGGAAAAAAAATCAGAACACAAAAATATTTTCCTGATTAAAAAAAAAAAAAGGAAAAAGAAAAATAAAAAAGAAAAAAAATCTTTTGTTTACCTTTGGGTTTGATTGAAAGGAACACGTAGAGATAGATTGTGTGCTCTCACAAAAAAATGAATCAAAAGTTTTCCAAACTTTTTTCTTCATAATATGTCTAACAAAATAAACGTTTTAAAGGTTTGTAAGCTTCATATAGGGATTGAGAACAGTGATAAAGCAACTGAACAGTTCATAATATTTTTTAAGTAAGTTTAAATGAGCAGTAAAAACATTACTAACGAGAAATGTTTAATAAATTCTTCACCTTTACATAGTTCTGTATGGCAGCTAGAAGGTAGCCTCATTGCTACTGTCCTGCTCTTTTCCCCAAACACTATATTCTTGCAACATGGTCTCCTTAACAGTTTTCAACAACATATGAGAATGAATTCTGCAAATCAAACATGCTCAAGGAAATAAATCTTTGGAGAAGCTTTCACTGGAAACTTTCTATATGATTTTCTACTCCCATGACACCTACTGCAACAGTTGACTTTGTTCTTTCAGAAAATGCTATAGTATTAAAGGGGGAGGGCGGGGGGGTGGGGGGTGGGGAGAGAAGCTTTTTCAGGGAGTAACTCATCTGGAAGATCTTTAGTTAGCATTTAGTTATCAGGTCCAGGATGAATTTCTGGTCAGAGGAAGTGAGAGAGACTTATTCTTTCATTGGTAATCCATTAATGTAGTAGAAACAGCATCTAGTGACTATTTCATGTCAGTCAGATCTTTAACATTGCAGGTATTTTACCCTACCCAAGAAGCTATTCAGTATTTTGAACTGCTTATGAGTATTTCAGTAGTATGCCTTAGATCATCATGAAGATAAATGAACTATAGCAGAACCGGCTCACATAGAACAGGACACAATACGGTTACAGGAATATGGTTCTGTGTTTGGCTAAATATCCATGCCTACAGTTCAAGAATAAGGCTAGCTAACCTAACACTATCCTGAATTGCCTTTCCTGAGTTCTTGTGCTAATGTACTATTTCTGCATGACTCTGCATGCATTGTGCGATAGAGAAGTATGAGTGTTTTTGCATGTGATAGGAACAATTGTTCTTGTTTTTTATGAAGATATTGGTTCCATGTGCATTAGCAACAAAATGAACTGGCAAAATGAGGTGTGCCATAGTGTCCTTCTGTTTGGGTCTGGTTTAGAATTCTTCAAAAGAAACTAAGAAGTCCGCATGTGGAAGTCCAAATCACTAGAAATCCAAACTTCTGAGATAGAATGATCATATTCTTGTAGCTGTATTGGGTTTGCATGGCAAGGTTTTGGTAGCGGGGGGCGCTACTGGGGTGGCTTCTGTGAGAAGATGCTAGAAGCTTCCGCTATGTCCAATAGAGCCAATGCCAGTGGCTCCACCGCTGGCCAAAGCTGAGCCAATCAGCAACAGCGGTAGCACCTCTGGGATAACATATTTAAGAAGGGGAGAATAAAACCAACTGTGCAACAGCAATTGCAGCCAGAGAGAGGAGTGAGAATACGTGAGAAAAGCAACTATGCAGACACCAAGGTCAGTGAAGAAGGAGAGTGAGGAGGTGTTCCAGGTGGCGGAGCAGAGATTCCCCTGCAGCCCGTGGTGAAGACCATGGTGAGGCAGGCTGTCCCCCTGCAGCCCATGGAGGTTAACGGTGGAGCAGATATCCATCTGCAGCCCATGGAGGACCCCACGCTGGAACAGGTGGATGCCCAAAGGAGGCTGTGACCCCATGGGAAGCCCGTGCTGGAGCAAGCTCTTGGCAGGACCTGTGGCCCCATGGAGAGAGGAGCTCACGCTGGAGCAGGTTTGCTGGCAGGACTTGTGACCCTGTGGAGAGAAGACCATGCTGGAGCAGTCTGTTCCTGAAGGACTGCACCCCATGGAAGGGACCCATGTTGGAACAGTTCATGAAGAACTGCAGCCCATGGGAAGGACTCACATTGGAGAAGTTCATGGAGGACTGTCTTCCTTGGGAGGGACCCAATGCTGGAGCAGGGGAAGGGTGTGAGGAGCCCTCCCCTTGAGGAGGAAGGAGTGGCAGAGACAACGTGATGAACTGACCACAAACTGCCTGGTTTAAACTTACATAAGAACCCTGAATAAACTCGGACATTCATAAACGCCTGACCTGATAACTGAAACAATGTTGGTGACAATTGCGTCCTAAGAGTGAAACTACACACAAAGACCCTTCCAAATGCTCCATGGATCATTTCCAATTTCAGCTTAGCAGGCTTCCCACAACTGATGTATTTTCCTGAAGGCTAGCTAAACTCATACCCAGAGCTGGTAAGTACTGGCTACAGTTTCAAGATGGGCTGGAGCTCCTGGCTGAGCTCTCACACAACAATGGTAATTGACCAACCTTTTCTGTCACTCTGAAAAAGTGAGAGGGCCAACCTTCAACCTTGTATATGGCGGCCCAGACTTTCATCACCTATTATATAAAGATACCTCTGCATAACAATTTCAGTGTTTAGGAGTCACCAGTTTCTACACACACAATCCCTGTGTGGTTGTTCTCTGCCTCCAGAACCCAGCATCCTGGGCTGTGTCTGTGAGGTCTGCCAGTATCTGTGCCCTCAAAACACCCACTTGAGTTTCAATGTGAAAACAATAGTCTGTAGCTTCCTGACAACCTTTTTCACAGGATCATACAAAAATTTGGAAGGGAGCTCTGAAGTTCACCTAGTACAACTTCCTGCTCAAAGCAGTTCTTTTTCTCTGTGGATGGCTCTCCTTATTGCTGCAGTGGATCTTTTTGCCATTGTAACCAGGAGAGCTGAGACATGACAATGAACAATCAGAATAAAATGAATAAGAGCTTACTACATCACAGACAATTTGTTAGTGGTGATTTCCACTCTAGATATGCCAAAGACCCAGATTTTATCCACCGGCTGTGTTGTTTTTTCTAGTTACATTGTTTCATTACCCAGATGAGAATTAAACAATTACTGATTCACATGAGTATTCCTTTTGAATTTGTGCTGCTTCAGCCCTCAGATATCTTTCAAGTCCCAAGTAAATTATACAGATATCTGGCTGACAACTTACAGAATTCTTTTGGGATACACAGAGCAAAGCAGGAAAGGGAGATGAGGATTCAATTAACAAAAATTCATTAGGATGGCATCAGACATAATACCAGCACCTTCTAATATCTCCCCAAGGATTTTCAAATGTTGGCGTACAGTAATCTCAAACTTTGGCTTCAGAAGGGTGTTTCACACCTTACCCTATTTATTCAAACAAAAATTAGAGGGGATTACAAAAGAGAGATAGAAAAGATTTCTAGACTGGCATCAGATTGTTCCCTACTGCATATTTTCTAATCCATGCAAAATCTATCTTTAACTGTCTCCACAGACATCTATGTCTCCCTATTGGCAAGTGTTCCCTGATATTAAGTACAAATGTTCTTTTATTTTTTATCAGACTTATTCTACTATGTACCACACTAAATAATCACTCTCTATACATTTAAACAGCCTTCAAGTATTTGTAGAATATCATGACCTACTTTGTCATTGCCTTCCTGTTAAACTTACTTAGCTCTTTTAATTTTTACTCAAAAGTCAATTTGTCTCTCCTTTTCATTCTAGTTATTTTTTTATAACATAGAACTTTCAGCTAGAAGAAACTTACCATTTTCCTGTTACTTACTCTAGACAAATAATATTTGTAATAACAAATGTCAAAAATGATGCGTTTATGGTTCTCGTTGCTTTATGTTTATTAAGTATTCTCCAATTTTAAGGCATAGCAATGTACTTCCCAAACCTCCTTGGAAGTTATTTTATTTCATTTTGTCAAATACTGTATCAAATCCTGACCCCTGCCTATCACTATATCAGCATCTCTTCCATGTAATATTGATGACAATCATAAAATTGTTGAAACATGTTGGTGCTTCTTTGTTGAAAATATATTTAGCTTAGGTTAGAGATTTTCTGTTGTCAATCTTTTAAATTTTACAGCTTTTCTTGTTTCTTATCTTTTGCTTTTCATTGAATGTTGAGTAAAAGAGTACATCCAAACAGAGCACATTATTCTCCCACCTCTGGGTAGCAAATAACACAGAACGATGACGTTATGTGCTGTGTTTAACAATCCTTCTATGTAATGTCCTAGTATATGGTAAAGTGGCTAAATGTCCAGTGTGCTAAAATGAATGTCTTCTTTGACACTGAAGTAGAAGAACATATTTTTAAGACTGCTTGCTGAGGACCTCAGTGAGACCTAACATAGCTATTGGTCTGCAGTTGGGCAACCTCCGGTAAGATATTTGGAAAGAGGAACAGGACTGCAGACAATCTGGAAGCACATTAGTCTTTACAGGAATCTTGAAAATACTTCTGTCACTTAGATTGGTCACCAAGCTGCCTCAGTAGGAATCACAATCTTTTCCTGTCCTGCTTCTTTGGAGTGGAGCCACTCATAATTCTGTGAAGTTGAAGAATTAGGTCCTCAGAGTATTTTTCAGTGTGGTCTTCCTCATTTTATATTGTTCAAGCATGTAACATCAAAAAATCTTTTTTTTTTTTCATTTTGAATATGTTTTCTGTTTGATGTGACATCTCAAAGGTGAATTGTGACGTTATGTAATACTGAAAAAAGGACAATCTGCGAAAATTCTAACAGGAAATTATGTATATGAAATGACCAGATTTTTTCAACAGTGGTAGGCCTCCTTAGGTCATATATGTCACAAAGAGCTTTTTCAGAAAATAGCACTCTGACATTTTGTAAATTCATTTGAGTTACCAGGCACAAACTATTCTGCGGATAAGCTCATAGCCCTAAAAAAATGAGATGGTGTCACTGAAAATACAAAGAAATATATAAACTCCATTGTGATGAATGTGTTCACAATACTCATATAATTCATAGTTTCTGCAGTGATATACACTAGTGATCTATACAACAGTTTCACATGTCCAAATATTCTTCATGTTATGTTACTTTAAAAAATGCCTCTGACAATTCCAGACATGGTGTGACTGTTTCTCTGTACATTAACATATTTATTTGGATGCAATTACAAAGTAATGCATTCTACAGAGTAGTTGAATTAAGGAAGGCAGAAGCCATTTACCCACATCCTATAACATTTCTATATCTATAACTAACTCGTGAAGAAAATTACTTATAGTATGCTTTTGCTTCAGGTATAAGGGAATCCAGTGTCATGTAAGTGGGAAATGAATCCCGTTTATGTTTCATGCAACTGTTTTCTGTTCAGGTATTGGACCTAAAGAAAGATTCATGACACAAATTCTTGGAGTCTAGTAATACAATTATATATTGTAGTACAAATCAAATAAAAGTAGGTCTAACTGAAATGGCTATGAAAGGAAGCCCATTAGAGAATCTGAAACAGAGAAAAAATAAAAGCAAAATAGTTTAAAAGGAAAATAAAATCTATGTGAGAAAAGAAAAAAACCAAACACCTTGTATTATGAGAGTTAACAGAGAAGTTACTTCAATATAAAACCTTATTTTAATGTTAAGCTTGAAAAAGTACACACACACACAAAAACATCCACACAAAAACTTCTTCTACCAGTCATTTGAAATTGCTGAACAATTCTTCCTGAAAACATTTAGAAAGACATAGCTATGCAGAAAAAAAAAAAAAAACAACCAACCTGCAATTTGCCACAATGAAACATTAAGATAAAGAAAACAAAGCCAGAAAAACAGGAACAATTACAGGAACTGAAAATATATCTATATATAGCAATACAAGGCAAAAAGTCCATAAACATGGTAGCATTCAATGTGAGAGGGAAAGAATCAACACAATGAAAAACAAAGAAAGCAATTTCTCTATTGGCTATGCTTCAATGAAATTCAGGCCCTCATATGTAAATAAATGATTGAAACTTAAGAATAAATTTACATGAATGAAAATATAGTAAAAAACTCAACATTAGATTACTCAACAAATTCCAATTAACATAAATAGTGTATTTCATAATGCCTTTGGTTCTAATAGAAAAATGAAAACAAAATTGGGAAGTTGTGTGCATTGTCAAACCTCTATATTCCCATTTTACTAGCTCATCTTCTGTCAGTGTTTACAGTCCCAACCAACCTAGTCTATAAAAGGGTGATTCATTTCTGCCACAATCACATGTCCACTATTTATTCAGTTTGATTCTGCTTTCCATAAAATAAGAAAATTGCTAAAATGTTTTTTGCACTCAGGCTTGAAAAATGAATTCTTAGCTGTTATAATTTTAGACATTCTATAACATAACCACAGAGTGTTTGGGGGAAGTGAAGCATTGCTTAACATATTGCTCCAAAAAGAATAGACAGGATGGAGAGCAGAAGGAATCTTGGTGTCTTATGATGTTGGTTTTCTTAGTTCCAAGGAAATTAGACCCTTGGAAAAGGGGTCCCTGTGATTTTCCCTGAAGTAGCTCTACAAAACCCCATAGAACACTAGGATAGATGACCTTGCAACAAAACTTTCCTTAAAACAGGATTCAGATTTTTTTAAATGGAAAATCCTTAGCCTAGTAAATATAGTATATATCCCACTGGTTCCTGCTAAGCATTCTCTGTCTCTATCATTGTTTATAGGTTTTAGTCAACATGGTATGAATTTAAATACATTTCTTAAGCTAAACTTGGTCAAGTACTAACAGATACTGTCCTAAAAATGAGAATATTTTATACCCAGTGAATTACCTGTGAACAGTTTCTCACAAATGTAATACTTTGTTCCTTTAACTTCGGTTCACTAGGTCAGTTTATGATGTTTGATACAAAAGAAATATTTAAATCCATTTTGGTTCCACTGGGAACAAGTCAAAAAAGATTATTAAAAAGGAGCCTGTATCAATAGGAAAACCTGGCCAGACACAGATTTTCAGGCCATGTAAAATGTATTTTCAGGACACAGTAAGTACCCTGCTCATAGATTCGCTCCTTCTGAACAAAGGGTGCAATCCTTCTGGATTGTTACGGGATCCTACAGGAATCCTACAGGATTTTTCTCTGTCAGTGAAGGAACAGGGTCAGAGCCAAGTTTCTCCTTACTGCTTTTTTGGGGTCCTTCCATTTCTCCCCACCTTACTTGTGTGTAACCTAACTATCATACAGCTATCGTTCTTAATCTTTTTTTGGAAAGGACTGGTAGGACAGGGTGGATTAGTTGCAAAAACAGAGGGATAACAATATATCCATTTTGTAGCTCTGCTAATATATACAGATAATTTCTTATAGCTTCAGAAAAGTTTACTTATAAGTTTTCAGTCTGAGACTGGTAGTCTGATTCAATAAAAAGGCAATTGAATCAGCTCCCCCCCATTAGTGATATTATTAAAAACCTCTTGGCATTCCCCAAAAGAATCACTTCATTACGTTAAAAGGAACATATTTTCCTTTTTTTTTTTTTTTGAAGGATATTGACTAGAAAGAAGGATTTTTCTTTTAAAGAAAGTTCCATAGAAACTAATCAGAAAATCTGTTTTTTTTTTTCCAGCAAGTAATTGATGATATAGGTGAGAATTTATATGCCCTTGTAATAGTTACAATATATTCTATCGAGTTTTGAACACTTGTTTTCTGTTTACTAGTATATGCCTTATCCTATGTAATTTCACCCAAATGGCATGTGGTCATAAATATGACATAGAAAAAAAATTACATGGAAGTAAAGCTATGCAGACAATTCTCTGCTACCAGAAATTCCAATAGCTCAAATATTTCCTAGATAGATTTGTCATAATTATCAATGATTCATGGCTGAAAAGGTGATATTTCTTACTAAAGAAGTCTTAAGGAAAACCTTATCAAGAAAGATATATTGAGATTTGTTCATGCTTACTGTATCACAGAGGGTGTATTTTTAGACAATAGTTTTTCAGAGAATACTGTTGGAATTTCCAGATAATATGTCCAATGAGATTTTTCTTACATAATCACTCAACAACTACAAATTTCATAGAGTATATAGACTTGTATGGTTTAGCAAAAGCCTTTGTTGATGTATGAAATCCCATTGATTTCATATTAATGAATACCATGTCATAGATACTCAAATGTCCTAAAGTAATAGAATGAAGACATCTGTAACCCTAAGTGCCCCTCACTGGAATCAGCAAACCAAAATTTTCATATATAATCTGCATAGTCTAAAGATATAACAATTTAGTAAATTACTGAATTAAATTCAAAGTTAATAAATAAAACGCACAATGTAGAATTTTTTTTTAAACTAGACCAAAGTCTACACAAAAACCCTTCAACTTTCACCAAAGCATATGAAAAAACTATTTTAAAAAAGGTAGGATACCAACTTGAGGCTTATAATAAATGGAATTCCACCATGTTTTGCTTAAATTTTGGTTGCAACAAGGTATGGGATGTGATGGGATACAGCTAAAATAATAAAATAAGATCAAAATGAACAAATATGTCAACATAGACTTTCTTGTATGGAGTGTCAGTTATTGTTCCTAGACAACAGCTTATTTGCCAAAAAGTTCATACAAATGTAGAATATTTTTAATCACCACCTAAATACTGCAGTAAAGTGGTGCGGTTGAGATAGGCTTTGCCAGAGAGCAGCAAGAGTGGGGCTGCTCCAGGGGCGGAACAAGTCAGAAGCTGGGATGTCCAGTCAGGAGCAAAAGGAGACAGGGGTCAGACAAGCTACCTGCAACATAGGTCTGATGTCCATCCAGGAGGCAAGGCTGGAGGCTGGCCCTCTAAAGACTGCTAGTGCCCTCAGGACCCTGGAAGGCATATACCAGAAAACAAAATAATATAAAGGTAAAATGACATGTTGTTCTATAGAGACACTTACATATAGTGAGCTACCCTAAAGACAAATAGGGTTAGTCATGTTCATCAGGTGCTCATAAAATCTCTGTGCTATTCTTGTAAATTTCCTCACAGATTAATACTGCCTAACCCAGTTAACACTGCTGAATCCATATCTTCAAGCCATTCCTTTTCCTAACAAGAGTCTCTATCAAGCCATATTAATCATGATTTCTATAGTACTGTTTTTAACTTGTGTAACTGCTATCCTGAGTCCAGGAAAAAATATCTTTATTGACCATTTGAAACTTACACCCAAGTAATCTTTTGACTGGTATTTTACCTTGTCTATTCCTTCTTGTACACTTTTCATTACCAAGATCCCACATGGAGGAGGAAGAAAGGAGATGGGTGAGCACACGAAGAATATAAAAAAATGTGGAAATGGCGAAGCATTAAGACTACAAGGAATAATAAAGATGATACTCATGTGTCCATGAAACGGTATCTATCATCTCACATTCATCTATTCCACATATATGAAAAAAAAAAATAGGTGAAGGGGAACAAACAAGGTCGTTAAGCAAGGTCATTCTCTTATACAAAATCAAGTATGTGCTGCTTATGTGTCTCTCTAGATTTTGGAGTACGAGTATGTTCCATTCTCCTTTGCTATCCATCACCAATTGCAACTTGCATTTTGAAACAATCTAGTTTTTAGATGACATCAACCTGTTAATTAACTACTATCAAAAAAATTTTCAGAGGATAAAATGCTAGTATGTATCACTCAGGAAGCTGAAATTTTTACTGTTCTTCAGGACTTACATTTCTCTTTTGATGGGCAGATTTTGCTAAAATGAAATTTTATTCATTTTGTAAGAGTGACATCAATTAATTCATAATGTTCATTCAACTTTTGAGGAAGAAATAAAATAACAATGTATTCCTACAAGTGATCCTGAGTTAGGTCTGAAATTATAGAATAGTAAATGAAGTATATTTGCAGATTAAATTAAGTTTCAGCTTTTAAGGAGTGGTCGTTTATGGCTATGGTGATGTACTAGGCTTGCACAGATGTATAATTTAAAATGTAATGTTGTCAAAATTGATGCATTAAAACTACTTTTTCACAGTATGAAAAATTCCATTTCCTAGCTCTTTTGATAATCTAAAGCATTTATGAAAACACTTTTAAATTTGGATCTGGAAAAGTTTGTCCAAAATATGACCCAATAATAACTTTCAAATCATTACAATTCTTTACTATTAATATTTTTGTCTTGTCTTCTAAACAGTGTTGTCCTGCTGGGCCATCAGCAATACTTACATCCTATATTTTGCAGATATCCTTGAAAATCATATTTCAAATGGAGGAGAAATTAACCACACAATATCTCATTATATGCTGAGTGTAACTCAAGTGAAAAATATGATTCTTTAATCTTGTTAAAAACATTTCAAATTCACTTTCCTAACTGTTTTTAACCCAATTCTAATCTTTCTTCATAATTTTTACAAACTGACTTCTCGCCCACAGAAGTGCACTTTGTTGCACAAGGAGGTTATTGATAATCCATATTACTTGGCAAGGCATGACTCATACTATTACATTCTCTTTGCCTTCTGGAACAGGGTGGCTGCATACAGACTGAGCACTAGAAATGATCCTTTGTTGATGCCTTTGATCCTTGGACTATACTCAAACATTGTATCAGAGAATATTAGTTGTCCTCAGTTTAATGCCTTCCAGAGACTATGTTAATAGCAAGAGAATGGACAACCACATACCAGTGGTCAGGTTCATGCCCTGATATTGTTTTGCTCATATAGGTGTACATTTTGAATCCAGGCACTGACTTTTGATGCAATATTTCATAAGCGGTGAAAGCAATAAAGAATAAAAGGATAAGCATTAATTCTATTAGAATGAAGGAAACAAGATGGTTGAAGGCTTAGACTGGACAAATGAAAAAAAATTAAACACAAATGGAAACATTAATGAAGATAGCAAGATAATTAAAATATCTTGATGACTTCAGATACAAGCAAGCTACTGTTCTAGAAAATACATTTAAGAGGAAAAAAAAAACTGTTTTCAATATAGAATTAGTGAAGCAAAATGTCATGGCTTGTGACATACTGGTCAAACTGGATGATTTAATAATTTCTTATGGCCTTAGGCTTTATGAATTGACAAATCTATGAGTAAATTAAACACTTGATAAATTCATGGTAAACTGTCTCATTTCAACATACAGATATATTCTCTGCAAGCTGCAGTTTTCTCAAGGTTGTACCTTTAATGTCAAGTGTATTGCTGTAGAAACTCTTAACTTTTTATATCATCATACTTACTTTTGCAATTTTTTTCTTTCCAGTTTATTCTCTCCTCTGTCCATTACTAGAACAATATGTTGAAAGGTGTGTGAAGTTTTGTATGTGTGTATATATATCTATGCACATGGGTAAATTCATTGGGTAGCACAAATAATTGAAAACTGATTAGCCAAAAAATCTTTGAGAAACTATTTATAATGATCAAAAAGCATTACTTGTAATTTGGGAAATGCAGAATAGAATGAAGAGGAATGAAACTTTTGAGGTGTGGAATATTACAAAATCAGTTTAGACACATAGCACCGATACTCATTTTCAGACCACTATATTATAATAAGCAAACATGTTCAGTTTAATTGGTCATTGCACTGTAGTATGTTTTACATGTTCCTCTTATCATTTTTAACAAAACCAGACATCTTAACTTTCACTATTTCCTCAAAAGAATGGGAGATAAAATCCCTCTTATTTCAAGTACTATTACATAATGATGTGACAATGTTGTTGTTTTCCAGAGTATTAGGCATTTTTACACATTCTTGTTTTCATCTTTGTATAATCAATGAAACTAGAAATTGGAAAAAACAATTCAACTTTTTTCCTGCTGATGAGAGACACAGTATTCTGATGTTTTGCCTTATCTTATTATGATTATCTCAAGGAGGGACTCTCAGTCTGACTGAGCTGGCAGTGTGCCCAGGCGGCCAAGAAGGGCCAATGGCCTCCTGGCCTGTATCAGAACTAGTGTGGCCAGCAGGAGTAGGGAAGTGATCGTGCCCCTGTACTCGGCACTGGTGAGGCCGCACCTTGAATACTGTGTTCAGTTTTGGGCCCCTCACTACAAGAAGGACATTGAGGTGCTGGAGCGTGTCCAGAGAAGGGCAACGAGGCTGGTGAGGGGCCTGGAGAACAAGTCTTCTGAGGAGCGGCTGAGGGAACTGGGGTTGTTGAGCCTGGAGAAAAGGAGGCTGAGGGGAGACCTCATCGCTCTCTACAACTACCTGCAAGGAGGTTGTAGCGAGGTGGGTGTCGGTCTCTTCTCCCAAGGAACTAGCGATAGGACGAGAGGAAATGGCCTCCAGTTGTGCCAGGGGAGGTTTAGATTGGACGTGAGGAAAAATGTCTTTCCTGAAAGAGTGGTGAAACATTGGAAGAGGCTGCCCAGGGAAGTGGTTGAGTCCCCATCCCTGGAAGTATTTAAACGACGTGTAGATGCAGCACTTAGAGACATGGTTTAGTGGGCATGGTGGTGTTGGGTTGATGGTTGGACTCGATGATCTTAGAGGTCTCTTCCAACCTTAATGATTCTATGATTCTATGATTACTGGGCTGTTGCCTCTTCAGATGCTAAAGGTGCAAATCAGCATTTTTATCCCAATGGAGTATCAAGAAAAATTTCAGAGATAAATGCTCATCCAGCAATATCCTGCTGTAATCTTTCATAAGTAGCTGCTAATCACTCTCTCTTAGTCCTGCCTCTCAAACACCTAGGCAGCTTCTTTTGAAACACATCATACATATGAGCTTTCTTTGGCCTGAGATCTGCTGAGAACTGGATGATCTTTCAAAGTTTCCCAGACACCTGTTTGTGATCTCACCAGTGTGAGCTCCATCTTTTCCTGTGAGGGCATCTGGAGACAGAGGAATAATGTTTATTTGCAGTAATCAAGTAATACTAATACAAAGAACAATTTTAGGCTGGAAAAATTAGAAATATTCCAGATTCTTCACTGAAATCAAGACCAAATTTACTTTTAAGACCAAACATGCAATTTGTTCTACATGGCAAAAGACTAGAAGAGGAGGAAGTGTTGACAGAAAGATTTGTTTTGCTTACCTAAAACTGAAGCAAATTTTGAAGTGGCTGGTTTTCTTGAGGATAACCAAAATAATTTGACATCATATTGAAACAATTTTACTTACAAACTTTTTTCTTTTTGTTGTTGAAAACATTTTTGGCTAAGAGATCTCATCCACCCATCTCAGTGATGGTGAATTTCCATCGTTTGAAGCCACAGTCTATTTTACTTTCTAACACTTTTCATTATCTGAAAGATTGTGTGGGTTTTTTTTTCCTTTTTGAAACTTCTGACTAAATTTGCTTTTTTGTAGTTCTTACTTGACATCTTAACCTATAATAATGAAACGTTTACAGTTCTTACAGGTTTTTTCAAGTTTTTTAATCAGTATTTACTATTTCTGTGTTTTGGAAGGAATGCCAGCAATGAAAGATGATGGTGAAAAAAATATTGTAATGAACTAAAGCTGAATTTTAATTCCTGCAGTTGCAAGCCTTAACTGAAAGATTTCAAAAGCTAAGAGCAACTGAACAGCAGTTTTTTTGGCACAGTATGAAAAATCCAGAAAAATTACAGATTTAGAAATGCTCTATTGATAGATAATTTGATTGACTAACTTTTGTAAATACTTCAAAACCCTTTATTATTATTCCCCCCCAATAAATGTATATTCTGAATTATTTATAATATTCGTTACTTTCAGACTGCTCCATTATTTTCTCAGAAACAAGATTAGCTGTTGACTATATATAACTGAACAAGAACAAGCAGACACTACTAACAATTTTTGCATTTTATTTCTGAATCTTGATTTGTTTTCAAGATGTCATTGAAATTTTAAAGTAACAGGCAATTAAAACACTGAAATTTTTCATAGGTAGAGCTAGCTATAAATGATATAAATAATGATCTGTCTCCATATGCTTCCTTTAAAGTATTGTAAAGAGGAAATGATTTTTAAGTAATATTTTTTTTTCCCTGAAAGAAAGACTTCTTTCATCAGCTAGCAAGCACCAACATCACAGTTCCTATTAGAAAATTTCAGTCCCTCTCTAGCCTTTTCTACCCCAGCTTCCAGCTACTTCCTGGGTTAATGGCAACCATGAAGTTAGCTATGTGGTGGGTGAACTGGTGGGAGACCAAAGTAAGTAAGTTGTCATCTGAAGTACTTTTCTAACACTCCAAGGCACTGACAAATCAGTTCAAATCATTGTAAATAGCTGCTTACGTATTCCTTTGGGTCTGTCCTCAATTTTAGAATGCAAAATTGTTTTTACTGAAAAAAAAAAAGGCCTCCAGTCTTCCTTGGAAGGGTTTGTTTTTGTTTCACTGTGCATAAAAGTATATATAGCATGGCATTGAAGGTGAAGTTAGTTCTCATTCTAAGTCTGTTTTTCAACAGTCACCTCCACATGCTCGTTCAGCTTTCTTCCTTTGAGAAAATTTTTAAAATTAGAAAACATATCTATAGTTACTGCATTTTTTTAGAAAATATACTTGAAATTTACCTTTAAATACCTTTATTTAAGGTATTTATATTTATTATAATACATCTGAAAATTGTATATTTATACAATTTAAATTTATATTTACCTT
Organism: Aptenodytes patagonicus; assembly: GCF_965638725.1. NCBI lineage: Eukaryota > Metazoa > Chordata > Aves > Sphenisciformes > Spheniscidae > Aptenodytes > Aptenodytes patagonicus. The sequence continues at coordinate 33,202,168 of NC_134951.1, read as the reverse complement.
ATAATACATCTGAATCAAAATACTACCATAGTATTAAATTTACCCTAGAAATTCCATCTTGTTTGTTCCATTTTATTTTTTAAGCTTTTTTGCAGACAGATGATTTTTTAACATTTTGAAATAGTTATTAAGTGCAGAGAAGGTTCTTTGGCCAATTTTATTTACTAATATAGCTAATTGAGTGGTTCAGCTGAGGCTGAGGTATCAGCCAAAAGGCATGCATCGCCCCTCATGAACGTTAGCTAACAATGAGTATTCCATTGACACCTTGTGAGCAAAATGTTCACCTTCTAATGTGTCTCTGTATTGTTCATTATTTTGTAAAACTGTCTGGATGTGAAGTGTCCATGACAATAAAACAGAATCCTCTGCTAATACCTTTCGTAGGTACCTTTTGTACCTTTTAAAAGATGCATGCACATGTGTGTGTAAAATAATGCTAATAATATGGCAGTGATCAGAGTAGCTGACAGAGAGAATCCGTTTGCAAAACTCATAGTGAATTTGCTTAGATTACTTAATTTTTCTTTCTATTTTCTGATTCCTTTATGGTTGGAAAATTGCAGTGGTAAATAATAACTCTCTTTTGTTCTCTATCTCTCCCCTGCTCCCCTTTCTTTGTGCATAATCAGAGTATAGCACTTTTAATAAATCAAGACACAATCAGAGTGAATTATTTCTAATTTTTTTGTGCTTTCTCTAGTCTGCAGAGAAAGCAGATGGCTGGCAGTTATGGTCCTATGGTCCGCTTTTGGCTATTCATTGGTGCAGGAGAGAGAAAGAAGGAGGAAAATACTAGCAGCCAGGATCCCTCAAGCAAAAAGCACTTCCAGGAGGGTGAGTCACAGCACCTGAGGGAGGCAAGCAGAGTGCTCATCATCTCTTTCATTTATTACCTGAGAGAGGCTGATGGCAGATGGAGTGAGAGAACATAGCTCTCCTGTAGGGCTAGATAAGGAAGCAAGATCATTGATTGCTATGTACAAAAGCACAATAAAGACACCAGTGGAAAAACTGCCTACTTCAAAATAAGGAAATGCATAAAACAACAACAACAATAGCAACAATAATAATAATAATAATAATAATAAACAACTAGACATCATAGACCTGTGCAACTTCAACATTTCTGCTCTTTTGTCTCATAATAGAATGATGTGCCAGTTCTAGCCTTACAAACAAAATGTTTATGAAATATATTTTGTGGTTTTAACTGTCTGTTGTCTTTAGATTAAAATACATCACCATCTCCCCACCACAACTTTAACATTGCCCTCCCATTAGATTCCAGGGTGTTAGAGAAAAACATGTGTTCAACAATCTGTGGCATATTGAGTTTCTACTCTTTGGCTTTAATTTGCTTCTGTTTCCTTCTCTGTAAACTGCATTGTTGTCGTGGTTTAATTTCAGTCGGCAACTAAGCACCATGCAGCCGCTCGCTCACTCCCCCCCACCCGGTGGGATGGGGGAGAGAATTGGAAGAGCACAAGTTAGAAAAACTCATGGGTTGAGATAAAAACAGTTTAATAATTGAAATAAAATGATAATAATAATAATAATACAATAATAATAATACACAAAGCAAGTGATGCACAGTACAATTGCTCACCACCCGCTGACCGATGCCCAGCCAGTCCCCGAGCAGTGGCCCCCCCGGCCAGCTTTCCCCAGTTTATGTACTGAGCATGACGTCACATGGTATGGAATGTCCCTTTGGCCAGTTTGGGTCAGCTGTCCTGGCTGCGCCCCCTCCCAGCTTCTTGTGCACCTCCAGCCTTCTCAGTCAGTAGAGCATGGGAAGCTGAGAAGTCCTTGGCTAGTGTAAGCATTACCTAGCAACAACTAAAACATTGGTGCGTTATCAACTTTGTTCTCATCCTAAATCCAAAACACTGTACCAGCTACTAGGAAGGAAATTAACTCTATCCCTGCTGAAACCAAGACAATATCCACTCCTTATTCTATACCATCTGCGTCATGCTCAAGTCTCATATTTTCCAGTACATTTTCATTAATCACCACCCCTTTATATATATATACACACACACACACACACACACACACAGAGATATCATTCCCTTAGTCTGTGGGCCATCCCTCTAAAATGTTCGGTGAGTTCATTTTTCCATGACTTCGGGCTCCATCTGTCATAATAATCTTTCAGGGCAGGAAAAATGGAGATGGTATGTGGTGTTGGATTGTTTCATGTCGAAGTCAGTTCTGGTACCATCATCACTGTGCTTTACTTGGTTTCACTGAAGTTATTCTTCATTAGTCTGGGTGATTCTTATTGTAATAACATTAGTATGGCATATAATATTATTAGTATGATTAGTATATCTGTGTATTATTAGTATAACTATTATAACTATAATTAGTACTTAACATCACATAATTCAGATCATTGGCTATTCTCACCCAAAATCAAATCCCCTTGAGGTACACATCGGACTTCCCCATCCTCCCGCATCACCCACCAAGTGCACCCAGGTCCTTGAGCAAAAGCAATCCCATGGATGGGTCTGCCTCTGCCCGAGGCAGGAATAACCCAGACTGTCTTCCCCAGCATAGTTTTTATGTGCACTACAGGGACTTTATTCCCATCTACAGTACGTAAAAGTTCTGACTGGGCAGGGCCTGCTCGATTGGCAGATCCCCTAGTGTTGACTAACCAGGTGACCTTTGCTAAATGCATATCCCAATGTTTGAACGTCCCGCCACCCATTGCTCTCAGTGTAGTCTTTAACAGTCCATTGTATCGTTCAATTTTCCCGGAGGCTGGTGCATGATAGGGGATGTGATATACCCACTCAATACCGTGCTCTTTGGCCCAGGTGTCTATGAGGTTGTTTTGGAAATGAGTCCCATTGTCTGACTCAATTCTTTCTGGGGTGCCATGTCGCCGTAGGACTTGCTTTTCGAGGCCCAGGATAGTATTCCGGGCAGTAGCATGGGGCACGGGATATGTTTCCAGCCACCCGGTGGTTGCCTCCACCACTGTAAGCACGTGGCGCTTGCCTTGGCGGGTTTGTGGGAGTGTGATATAATCGATCTGCCAGGCCTCCCCATATTTATATTTCAGTCATCGTCCTCCATACCAGGTGGGTTTTAACCGCTTGGCTTGCTTGATCGCAGCGCATGTTTCGCATTCATGGATAACCTGGGCTATAGTGTCCATGGTCAAGTCCACCCCTCGATCACGAGCCCATCTATATGTTGCATCTCTTCCTTGGTGACCTGAGGTGTCCTGGGCCCACCGAGCTAGAAATAATTCACCCTTATGTTGCCAGTCCAGACCCACCTGAGCCCCTTCAATCTTAGCAGCCTGATCCACCTGCTGGTTGTTTTGATGTTCTTCAGTGGCCCGACTCTTGGGTACGTGAGCATCTACGTGACGGACTTTTACAACCAGGTTCTCCACCTGGGCAGCAATATCTTGCCACAATGTGGCAGCCCAGATGGGATTGCCTCTGTGCTGCCAGTTGCTCTGCTTCCATTGCTGCAACCACCCCCACAGGGCATTTGCCACCATCCATGAGTCAGTATAGAGATAGAGCACTGGCCACTTTTCTCGGTCAGCAATGTCTAAAGCCAGCTGGATGGCCTTTACTTCTGCAAATTGGCTCGATTCACCTTCTCCTTCAGCAGTTTCTACAACTTGTCGCATAGGACTCCATACAGCAGTTTTCCACCTCCGATGCTTTCCCACAAGACGACAGGACCCATCAGTGAACAGGGCATATTGCTTTTCATTTTCTGGCAGTTCATTATACATTGGGGCCTCCTCAGCACGCGTTACCTCCTTCTCTGGCAATATTCCAAAATCTTTGCCCTCTGGCCAGTCCATGATCACTTCCAGGATTCCTGGGTGACTGGGGTTTCCTATTCGAGCCCGTTGTGTGATCAGTGCGACCCACTTACTCCACGTAGCATCAGTTGCATGATGTGTACAGGGGACCCTCCCTCTGAATATCCAGCGCAGCGCCGGCAGTTGGGGTGCCAGGAGGAGCTGTGCTTCAGTGCCGATCACTTCTGAAGCAGCTCGAACCCCTTCATATGCTGCCAATATCTCTTTTTCGGTTGGAGTATAGCAGGCCTCGGATCCTCTGTATCCCCGACTCCAAAACCCTAGGGGTCGACCTCGAGTCTCCTCTGGTGCTTTCTGCCAGAGGCTCCAGGTAGGGCCATTCTCCCCGGCTGCGGTGTAGAGCACATTTTTTACATCTTGCCCTGCCCGGACTGGCCCCAGGGCTACTGCATGAACTGTCTGCTCTTTAATTGTGTTCAAAGGCTTGTTGTTGCTCAGGGCCCCATTTGAAATCGTTCTTCTTTCGGGTCACTTGATAGAGAGGGCTTACAATCAGACTGTAATTTGGAATGTGCATTCTCCAAAAACCCACAACGCCTAAGAAAGCTTGTGTTTCCTTTTTGCTAGTTGGTGGAGACATGGCTGTTATTTTGTTGATCACATCCATTGGGATCTGACGACGTCCATCTTGCCATTTTATTCCCAAAAACTGGATCTCCTGTGCAGGTCCCTTGACCTTACTTTGTTTTATGGCAAAACCGGCCTTCAGCAGGATTTGGACTATTTCCTTCCCTTTCTCAAAAACTTCTCCTGCTGTGTTGCCCCACACGATGATGTCATCAATGTGTTGCAGGTGTTCTGGAGCTCCACCCTGTTCTAGTGCAGTCTGGATTAGTCCATGGCAAATGGTGGGGCTGTGTTTCCACCCCTGGGGCAGTCGGTTCCAGGTGTACTGGACGCCCCTCCAAGTGAAAGCAAACTGTGGCCTGCACTCTGCTGCCAAAGGGATTGAGAAAAACGCATTAGCAATATCAACTGTGGCATACCACTTGGCTGCCTTTGATTCCAATTCGTATTGAAGTTCTAGCATGTCTGGCACAGCAGCACTCAGCGGTGGCATGACTTCCTTTAGGCCACGATAGTCTACTGTTAGTCTCCACTCCCCATTAGACTTTTGCCCTGGCCATATGGGACTGTTAAAGGGTGAGCGGGTCTTGCTGATCACTCCTTGGCTCTCCAGTCAACGAATCAGCTCATGGATGGGAATCAGGGAGTCTCGGTTGGTGCGATATTGCCGCCGGTACACTGTGGTGGTAGCGATTGGCACTTGTTGGTCTTTGACCTTCAGCAACCCCACAACAGAGGGGTCCTCCGAGAGACCAGGCAAGGTGGACAGCTGTTTAATTTCCTCCATCTCCAAGGCAGCTATACCAAAAGCCCACCGGTACCCTTTTGGGTCCTTGAAATACCCTCTCCTGAGGTAGTCTACGCCAAGGATGCACGGAGCATCTGGGCCAGTCACAATGGGGTGCTTCTGCCACCCATTCCCAGTTAGACTCACTTCGGCTTCCAATACAGTTAGCTGTTGGGATCCCCCCGTCACCCCAGAAATACAGATGGGTTCTGCCCCTATATAGCTTGATGGCATTAGGGTACACTGTGCACCGGTGTCTACTAGAGCCTTATACTTCTGTGGGTCTGTTGTGCCAGGCCACCGAATCCACACAGTCCAGTAAACCCGGTTGTCCCTTTCCTCCCCCTGGCTGGAGGCAGGGCCCCTCTAATCCTCATCACAGTACTCATTTCTCATTTCTTGTACGTACGAGTCAGAAGTTTCTTCATTAACATCAGGAGTAAGATCAGCCCTTCTACTCTCTCTGGGGAACTGCCCGCTGGAAACTGGAGCAGCAATTTTCCTGGAAGAACCTCTTTCTGTGATTGTTTTCCCTTGCAATTCGCGTACCCGTGCCCCTAGGGCTGCAGTAGGTTTCCCATCCCACTTCCTCATGTCCTCTCCGTGGTCACGCAGATAAAACCATAGGATGCCCCATGGTGTGTACCCTTTATATTCTCTCTCTCGAGCAAAAGAACGCTGACTCCTAATAGCCGAGATACTGGTCCATACAGGTAGGGAGTAGGACCTATCCTCTTCAAGTTGCTGGAACTCCTGGGACAGTTACTCCACAGCTGAGATGAGGGAGGAAGAAAGACTTTCCTTGTATTGCCGGAGTTGACCAGCCAATTCATTCACTGTTTGTTCCTCTCCATCTTTCCAGGTTATCACTGCCAATGAATTGGTGTATGACGATGGTGAGCTCCTTATAAACTTCCACCACATGGGTCGTGTGTGCTTGACTTCGTCTGGATCTTTGGATAGTTGTTCATTGTTCAGGTCATCATAAATCACCTCCAGCACAGCTAATTCTCTCAGAAACTGGATACCCTTCTCCATGGTGGCCCACTTGCTTGGGCGACATATGACATCTTCCTTAAAGGGATAGCTTTCCTTCACGCTTGACAGGAGTCGCCTCCAAAGGCTGAGGATACGTGTCCCTTTTCCAATTGCTTTATCAATGCCCCCTTCCCTAGAAAGGGATCCCAGCTGCTTGGCTTCCCTACCCTCTAATTCCAGGCTACTGGCCCCATTATCCCAGCATCGGAGCAGCCAGGTGACAATATGCTCACCTGGACGACGGCTGAAATCTTTTCGTATATCTCGCAGCTCACTCAGGGATAGAGATCGGGTGGTCACTGCCTCGTTTATGAGTTCTTCCTCTTCCTCCTCCCCGATCAGCGGCCGGCTTTCCTCCTCCCGTTCTCGTGATGGCCCTTCTCCAGGGTAGTCGTACAGTTCTTCCTCCGGTTCCCTTTTAGAAGAAGCTTCTTCCTCCCTTACTAAACGAGCCGACTTCCGCTTCCAAAATTTCTTCTTGTGTACAGGGGCGACTGATACCGGCACAGGCTGGTTCTTTGGTTCAGCCACAGGGCGTGTTGCCGGGGTTGGAGTGGCCGCAGTGCAAGTGCATGTCACCGGAGCCTGAGTGGCTGCAGGGCCTGTTGCCGGGGTTGGAGTGACCGCAGTGCATGTCGCCGGGGTCTGAGTGGCCGCAATGCATGTCGCCGGGGTCTGAGTGGCCGCAGAGCCTGTCGCCGGGGTTGGAGTGGCCGTAGTGTGTGTTGCCCGGGTTTGAGTGGCCACAGGGCCTGTTGCTGGCATCTGAGTAGCTGCAGTGTATGTTGCTGGGGTCGGAGTGGCTGCAGGGCCTGTCGCTGGGGTCTGAGTGGCTGCACGGCGTGTTGCTGGGGTCGGAGTGGCCGCAGGGCGCGTTGCCCGGGTCTGAGTGGCCGCAGTGCGTGTCGTTTTACTGTCAGAGCCAGAGACCTTCTCTTCCCTTTGAGGGTACTGAATGGTGTTGAACAGGGCTCGGTAGGCATGGGCCAGGCCCCAGCACGTTGCAATGATCTGCATCTCTCTGGAGTTGCCAGGGTGACAGCATACTTTTTCCAAATATTCTACTAACTTTTCAGGATTTTGTGCTTGCTCAGGGGTGAAGTTCCAAAACACTGGGGGTGCCCATTGGCCTAGGTACTTGCCCATCTTGTCCCACACACCCTGCCACTCATAACTATTCAGCCTTGGGGCAGATCTCTGGATGATATTCTTAAATTGCTTACCAACTTTAGACAAAACCAAAACAATATTCCCAAGAAGTATTAATAGAAGTATCTTAACTACCCAAGGATGTTCAAAATACTGAAAAATTACTGTAATGAAGGAGGAAACATTATAGAAGAAGGTAGTGACACTGCCATTCTGTATTTCCTCCGTAAAAAAACTCTCAGAAAAGTTACTGCAATTGCTAGTTGTCTCCACGATATGGTCTCCGTAGTACAGTAACGGCTTCATTGCAAAGTTTACATTCCACACTAACGTCAAGGTCAATGTTCTAAAAACAAACCTCACAAGCGAGACATCGCTAATCACTGCAGACCACAGCAAACGGCAAAACCCAACACCAATCTTTAACACGTACAGCAGGAAAAAGAGCGCGATGCAGATTATACAAATCAATATCGAGAACAGAGAAACCAACATTGTAACCCACAACTACTAACAGATATAAGTTCTTTAATACACTCCGGTTAACCTGTTATTATCTCAAACCCTTCGTGCCCCACGTTGGGCGCCAAAAAGGACTGTCGTGGTTTAATTTCAGTCGGCAACTAAGCACCATGCAGCCGCTCGCTCACTCCCCCCCACCTGGTGGGATGGGGGAGAGAATTGGAAGAGCACAAGTTAAAAAAACTCGTGGGTTGAGATAAAAACAGTTTAATAATTGAAATAAAATGATAATAATAATATGATGATAATAATAATAATAATACACAAAGCAAGTGATGCACAGTACAATTGCTCACCACCCGCTGACCGATGCCCAGCCAGTCCCCGAGCAGCGGCCCCCCCGGCCAGCTTTCCCCAGTTTATGTACTGAGCATGACGTCACATGGTATGGAATGTCCCTTTGGCCAGTTTGGCTGTGCCCCCTCCCAGCTTCTTGTGCACCTCCAGCCTTCTCAGTCGGTAGAGCATGGGAAGCTGAAAAGTCCTTGGCTAGTGTAAGCATTACCTAGCAACAACTAAAACATTGGTGCGTTATCAACTTTGTTCTCATCCTAAATCCAAAACACTGTACCAGCTACTAGAAAGGAAATTAACTCTATCCCTGCCGAAACCAGGACAATTGTGATATACATTATCTGGTTTCCCTTCAAGTAAACATGGAATAGTTACAAAAAAAGTCCTTTTTTCTTCTTTTTCTTTTTCTTTTTCTTTTTCTTTTTCTTTTTCTTTTTCTTTTTCTTTTTCTTTTTCTTTTTCTTTTTCTTTTTCTTTTTCTTTTTCTTTTTCTTTTTCTTTTTCCTTTTTTTCTTTTTCTTTTTTTCGTTCCCTTCCTTTACCTTTTCCTTTTTTTTTAAAAAAAAACTCTTGCAATGTTAACACTGCAATAGATGAATGGAAATAAGTAATGCCACAACCAAAGCAAAATAGGAAGACAAGATGCCTCTGTGGAAGCTATGAGATTTTAGAAGGGATAACGTTTTCCTTCAGAGTCAGGAAATATGGAGTAACACATATTGGACTAAAACAGGTTTCCTCCCTTGACTGTCTGGGGCTAGTCAGCTCAAAAGTTTTTATCCAGCATTAACACTGCGGATGTGAATGTTCTCTTACAGGTTCTTCTTTACCTTGAGAAAAAAGAAGTATGCATATAAGGGAAAATGCACATTTTGGGAAGCCCACTGGAACACCCAGAACAAGGAGAACATTCATTAGTATATTGAGAATGATATTTCATCCCCTATTGATACTTTTTTCCCAGTAACAGAGTAAAACTTGTACAAGGAAAGGAATTCTGTTTCTGTACATAAACTATGCAGAGTATTTGGGGGCAGGGGGGTAAAATACATTGCAATTCTAGAGGAATGTTCCAATTTCACTTTATGTCAATGCTAAGCAAACCTACATAAGAACTTAAATGTTGCATGTTTCTACAGACTATGAAATGAGTCTGCAGAACTTGAAAGAATAGGACTAGTTAAGGATACAACCAGTATTCCACTTGTTGGCCTACTTTTCAGCACCTCTGTCATTGTTTAAAGAACAAACACAACCTATACTGTCTGGCCTGCAAATTATTTTGCCTAGTTTGAAACTACAAAAGATGAATATTTTGAAAGTTCAAAGCAAATCAGCCAAGTTGCTTTCAGTTTGTAGGGTGGTGAAAATGTTTCTGCTTTAATTTACACATTCATTATGTTAACTCTTTGAAGTTATTTTGGGAGGACTGTGTTAGCAACCTTCACTGGAACATACTCAGTTTTATGTGTGTGTGCATGTGTGTTCATGCATATTTGTTCAGGAAAAAAAGTTGTATATGGTTAAAAATAAATTTGTCCTTGTTTGGCAAACTGATTTTTTCTCATAGCTTTGTGCATTTTGCTATTGAATTGTAGTGAGACTGGTGATTTTGGACAACCAAGTATTCTCACTACCCCAGTCTCCCCAAAGTGTCTCGCTATAATATGTATATATTCACTATAGCTGGCATCAAGGATAATATATTAATTCTGATTTTAGGTTGTATGCCCCTTTCCTCTTGTATTGTTGCTGAGGCCAGATTGGTGGAATGATAGGCTAAATCAGCACTAATAAATTAAACATGCCTGTATTTACTCTCTGGTGTTGGAGCCTGCATTATTAAACCCTCTCACACCCCATTACTGGGAAGCCACATCAAAACTACCTGGTGTTAACAGTTCCTGTGCAATATTAACCCCTCAAAGCATGCCCAGGCACTATCTGGGGAGTGCTAGCTGGCCCTGACCAAACGGTGCTAAGTGTGGCAGCAATTTAATAACACAGTTGGCTGTCTTCCAGTGCCTTGGGATGGTCCCTGACCCGGTTAAATAAACCAGTATAGGTGTAATCTGTATGTAACCCTCCTCCCAGAGGTTCAGCTGGCTGTGGTACAAGGCCTGGTTTTGACAGAGCACAGCTGTGCAACCTTGGCTTAGATTTCTGAGAAAACTGCTAAGCTGTGGGAAGGAGCCATGAGAAAGTGTATAAACCACAGCCATTCAAGGTAAGAAAGGTAAAATTTCAGAGAGAGAAGACTGTTGAGACTGGGTAGTTAGCAGCTCAAGGATTCAGGAGGGAAAACACTGACATGAAAAGGTATAAAATCCTAAGGAAAAAAACCCAGGGAATTGGAAAATAACAATTCAGCAGAAGAAAAGGAGCAGCGCAGTTCAAAAACAGCAGCCAACCTTTACTCATCTGCTTGATGAGTGCCTGGCCAACAAAGATTTATTAGGTGTCCTACCATGGGTGGTGAGCATATTAATGTTTAACTTGTTAATTCCCACTATCTATCATGTGTGTTAGTCAATAAATAATTGTTTTGGTCTTTAAAGTTGTGTATGTCCTACTTGTAAAGCCTTTTGTTCACAGTAATAGTTGTCCAAACAAAATAACTCAGAAAGACAAGGTTGTGAGAATACATGAAAAGACAAATAATCAGTTTGATGATATTCACTTAAAAACAATCTCTTTCTAACAAATATTTTTGTCCTGTTACAAAAAGTACAGAATAAAATAAAGCAGATATCCTATGTTGCAAGTTTATTAAGTGGTTTTAATGAATTAAAATCTATGGCCCTGATCTTGTGGAGAACCTGATTTTACATGACTATCTGACAGTAAAGGACTCATTGCAAGATTAGGATTATATTAGAATAGCATTAATTGGACTGCAGCATGAGGTAAAGTGTACTCTATTAACCTGTCTTCAGTTAGGGTTTATTTTTTTACGCTAATTCTCTATCAGTGAGAACAATGCTGTGGGGAACTAGGTAACATTTCAAGAAATATCTAAAACAAACAGAAGAAAGAACCAAAATAGGGATGGGCAGGCTCTGCTGATGCCCTCATGTTCATCTCTGCTCCCCTTCCTAATTGTCAACTCTTCTGTATTTTCCTGTTTTTGAATCTCATGGTCAGCGTGGCCAAAAAGATTTGAGTTTGCAGATATGAAAATTTGGACTAATAAAAAAATGTACATCACTTACTTTCTTCATTCTGCTTGCAAGTTCTGTTATTTTGGCTTGTGCAGCTTTTGTCTAATTAGACAGTGGTGGTTTAAAACAGAGGACATCTTTTGCTGTGTGTTTGTGCATGCCTTTACACATTCTCGGTAGACATCTATGCAGGTAGGATATGTTAGTAAAAAAGATAAAATAATAATATAAAATAAAAAGATAGAACAAAACCATCAAAATCTTCTTGAATTAGCTTTTCTGTTTTTTGGGCACAAAGTTTCACAACCATGAAGGTCTGTCCAAATATATCCTTTCTGTTTTCAGAGTCCAGACACTTTTCTATCCATCAGTGTATTTTAACACACAGGCTCGAAGACACTGAACATATGAAGGGAAAAGTATGTGAGGCATCACATTTAAACTATTTTACAACTGTTTGACTTAGTATAATGTAAATTAATAAATAAATATGGATTTTATCACAGGACTGTTATCTTTTGATCTGCCTGCCACAGTTGTGAAGAATAAAAAATAACACTTAAAAAATTGACATTTAAATAGAAAATATACTTATATTTTACCTGATAAAAAGTTTAACATTCATAGCTGGTTATTGATTTACAGTCATTTCTACCTGCTTCATAGTTAGCTTGCAGTGTGTATACTCTTGCCAGGCTTTTTCATTCGTTTAAGCCGGGAAATAGGAAAGTACAGTGTAAACATATTCAAGGAAGCAGCCCCCATAGTCATTCTCATCCCAGTAGAGCTATGTATGCCCAGCTCAGAATCTAGGACTTGAGTCACCATCATGGTGATGAATTTCAAAACTTTCTGTTTCTTCAGAGTGAGGAACCATGCCAGACTGCGCAAACTTGTACAAAGCTCTTTAGTTTACTTTACAACTGGAATATTCTAACCTAAGCTGCTTTTGCAGTGACTTGTTTTGCTTCAGCTTCCCATTCATAAGCAGTACTTCCCATTCCTCTGCTTCCCACTTCCCCTTGGACAGCTGCTAGCTCATTCTTTCCAGTATTCATCTGTCACTTCAAAAAACTTTTAAAAGATTACTCAAGTTGTGTAAAAACAAAGCGTCTGTGGAGCTTTAAATTAAATGTTAGGAGACCTCTGAAAATTAGCTGTAATACACCTTCCTATGGCTTTGAGAATGGCATAAAGAATTAAGACTTTACAAAGAAAGGTTGGTTAAAAATTTTGTTACTTGCACCAGCTGCCTTCTTTTTCAGTTTCATTCCACACTACTCTTCGCCCTCCCCTTCCCATATGGGCAGCCTCCGTCACCAAAGCTCGAAGCCACCGAGGTGAAGGGCTCCGGAGCAGAGGATCGTGCCGGGGGACCCTTCCTAAAGTGGCAAAACTGCAGCAAAAACCACGAAGGCAAAAGCGCAGGGGGTGAGAGGGTGCCTCAGCTCCCCCCCCCCCTCGCCTCTCCGAGCCGGAGGATGGAGCTCCTGACGAGCGGCAGCTCTGACTTAGCGTGGGCAAGGACAGGAGGGATGGTGGCCAAACCCCCTCACTTACAAGAGCAGCCCCCAGGGAGTGCGAGCGACCCAGAGCGCGGCGAACAGGGCGGGCAAACAGGACGTGGCGCGTCAGAAGGGCGTGGCGTGGCAGTTTGCACAGCAGTTCATGAGGGAGGGTGTGCAGGGAAGGCGAGCGGGCAAGGCGCAGTCCCCCTCCTGGCCCTAGAGGCCAACTCAACCAGTAGTCATCGCCCTCCCAGAAGAGGACCAGCTATGGTTTCCACTCGGCCGAAAGCCATCGCCAGAAGGAATGTGGCGACCCAGACAGAGCCCTCACGCAAGCATACAGCTGTCCAGGTCTCTGGCTGCAGGGAGTGCCTGAGCCTGTCAGCTGTACCGGAGGGCAGCAGAGACACCACCTGTGTGCGGTGTGACCAGGTGGATGATCTGCTCAGCCTGGTGGCAGAGCTGAAGGAGGAAATGGAAAGGTTAAGGAGTATCCAGGAGTGTGAGAGGGAGATAGATTAGTGGAGCTGCACCCTACCGTCCCTGAGGCAAAGGCAGCAGATGGAGGCTCCACGAGAAGCAGAGGATCCCCTGCCTTCTTGCCACCAGGTAGAAAGAGGGGACCTAAGTGACGGGGGGGAATGGAAACAGGTCCCTGCTCGGGGTACCAGGCGAACCCCCACCCGGCCTCCCTCACCTTCCCAGTTGAACAGATATGGGGCCCTGGAACTTGAGGGCGAGGCAAATGAGGATGTAGATGAAGGTCCATCCAGGGGGTTGCCTAGGGTGAGGCAGTCAGCCCCATGCATTATGACTGCCTCTGCTAAGAAAAAAAGGAGGGTAATTGTCATAGGCAATTGACTATGAGGCCTTCTGAGGGGAACAGAGGGCCCAATATGCCGACCAGACCCATCCCACAGGGAAGTCTGCTGCCTCCCTGGGGCCAGGGTCAGAGACATTAGTAGGAACCTCTCTGGTCTGGTACAGCCTTCTGATTACCACCCGCTATTGGTTATGCAGGCTGGCAGTGATGAGGTTGCAGAGAGAAACCCTGCAGTGATCAAAAGGGACTTCAGGGCACTGGGGTGACTGGTTCAAGGATCAGGAGCACAGGTAGTGTTTTCCTCAATCCCTACAGGGGCAGGGAATAATACTGAAAGGAACAGGAAAACACACCTGATCAACACGTGGCTCAGGGGCTGGTGCCATCCGTGGAATTTTGGCTTTTTTGATCATGGGGAGGTTTACACGGCACCGGGCCTGCTGGCGGCAGATGGAGTTCAGCTGTCTCATAGGGGGAAAAGGATTCTCGCTCATGAATTGAAGGGGCTCATCGAGAGGGCTTGAAACTAGGTTTGAAGGGGAAAGGGGATAAAACCAGGCTCACTAGAGATGAGCCTAGGGGTGGCATGCCAATGCCGGGGGTGAAATCGATAGCCCAGCTCAAGTGCATCTACACCAATGCACGCAGCATGGGCGGCAAACAGGAGGAGCTGGAAACCATTGTGCAGCGGGAGAGATATGACTTAGTCGCCATCACAGAAACATGGTGGGGTGACTCTCATGACTGGAGTGCTGCAATGGATGGCTATAAACTCTTCAGAAGGGACAGGCGAAAAAGGAGAGGCAGTAGAGTGGCCCTGTATGGTAGGGAGTGTTTCGATTGTCTAGAGCTCAACAATTGTGATGATGATAAGGACGAGTGTTTATGGCTAAGGATGAGGGGGAAGGCCAACAAGGCAGATATCCTGCTGGGAGTCTGTTATAGACCACCCAACCAGGATGAAGGGGCGGATGAAGCATTCTACAAGCAGCTGGCAGAATTCTCACAATCGCTGGCCCTTGTTCTCGTGGGGAACTTCAACTTCCTGGACATCTGCTGGAAATACAACACAGCAGAGAGGAAGCAGTCTAGGAGGTTCCTGGAGTGTGTGGAAGACAACTTCCTGACACAGCTGGTAAGTGAGCCTACCAGGGGAGGTGCCTCGCTCGACCTGCTGTTTACAAACAGAGAAGGACTGGTGGGAGATGTGGTGGTCGGAGGCCGTCTTGGGCTTAGCGACCATGAAATGATAGAATTCTCGCTTCTTGGTGAAGTAAGGAGGGGGGGCAGCAAAACCGCAACCATGGACTTCCGGAGGGCAGACTTTGGCCTGTTCAGGACGCTGCTTGAGAGTGTCCCTTGGGAGATGGTCCTGAAGGGCGAAGGGGTCCAGGAAGGCTGGACGATCTTCAAGAAGGAAGTCTTCAAGGTGCAGGAGCAGGCTGTCCCTGTACGCCGTAAGAAGAACGGGCGGGGAAGATGACCGGCCTGGCTGAACGGGGAGCTCTTGCTGGGACTCAGGAAAAAAAGGAGAGTTTACCGCTTGTGGAAGAAGGGGCAGGCGACTCAAGAAGAGTACAGGGATCTCGTTAGGTCATGCAGAGAGGAAATGAGAAAGGCAAAAGCCCAGCTAGAATGCAATCTGGCCACTGTCGTTAGAGAAAACAAAAAAAGTTTTTACAAATATATTAATGACAAGAAGACAGCCAAGGAGAATTTCCATCCTTTATTGGATGCAGGGGGGAACATTGTCACCGAGGATGAGGAAAAGGCTGAGGTACTCAATGCCTTCTTTGCCTCAGCCTTTAACAGGCAGACCAGTTATCCTCAGGGTATTCAGCCCCCTGAGCTGGAAGACGGGGACGGCAAGCAGGATAAATCCCCCCATAATCCAACAGAAAAGAGTTAACGACCTGCTACGCCACCTGGACGCTCACAAGTCTATGGGGCCGGATGGGATGCAGCCAAGAGTGCTGAGGGAGCTGGCGAGGTGCTCGCCAAGCCGCTCTCCATCATTTATCAGCAGTCCTGGTTAACAGGGGAGGTCCTGGACGACTGGAGGCTTGCCAATGTGACGCCCATCTACAAGAAGGGCTGGAAGGAGGATCTGGGGAACTACAGGCCTGTCAGCCTGACCTCGGTGCCGGGGAAGATGATGGAGCGGTTCATCTTGAGGGCGCTCACAAGGCATGAGCGGGACAACCAGGGGATCAGGCCCAGCCAGCACGGGTTCATGAGAGGCAGGTCCTGCTTGACCAACCTGATCGCCTTCTATGACCAGGTGACCCGCCTAGTGGATGAGGGAAAGGCTGTGGATGTGGTCTACCTGGACTTCAGTAAGGCCTTTGACACCGTCTCCCACAGCATTCTCCTTGAGAAGCTGGCGGCTCATGGCTTAGACAGGTGTACTCTGCGCTGGGTCGAAAACTGGCTGGACGGCCAGGCCCAGAGAGTGGTGGTGAATGGAGTTCAATCCAGTTAGTGGCCGGTCACGAGCAGTGTTCCCCAGGGCTCAGTACTGGGGCCGGTCTTGTTCACTATCTTTATCGATGATCTGGATGAGGGGATGGAGTGCACCCTCAGTAAGTTTGCAGATGACACCAAGTTGGGCGGGAGTGTTGATCTGCTTGAGGGTAGGAAGGCTCTGCAGAGGGACCTGGACAGGCTGGATCGATGGGCCGAGGCCAACTGTATGAGATTCAACAAGGCCAAGTGCCGGGTCCTGCACTTGGGCCACAACAACCCCATGCAGCGCTACAGGCTTGGGGAAGAGTGGCTGGGAAGCTGCCTGTTGGAAAAGGACCTGGGGGTGCTGGTTGACAGCCAGCTGAACACGAGCCGGCAGTGTGCCCAGGCGGCCAAGAAGGCCAATGGCATCCTGGCCTGTATCAGAACTAGTGTGGCCAGCAGGAGGAGGGAAGTCATCGTGCCCCTGTACTTGGCCCTGGTGAGGCCGCACCTCGAATACTGTGTTCAGTTTTGGGCCCCTCACTACAAGAAGGACATTGAGGTGCTGGAGCGTGTCCAGAGAAGGGCAACGAGGCTGGTGAGGGGCCTGGAGAACAAGTCTTCTGAGGAGCGGCTGAGGGAACTGGGGTTGTTGAGCCTGGAGAAAAGGAGGCTGAGGGGAGACCTCATCGCTCTCTACAACTACCTGCAAGGAGGTTGTAGCGAGGAGGTTGTAGCGAGGTGGGTGTCGGTCTCTTCTCCCAAAAGTAACTAGCAATAGGCCTCAAGTTGTGCCAGGGGAGGTTCAGATTGGACATGAGGAAAAATGTCTTTACTGAAAGAGTGGTTAAACATTGGAAGAGGCTGCCCAGGGAAGTGGTTGAGTCCCCATCCTTGGAAGTATTTAAAAGACGTGTAGATGAGGTGCTTAGGGACATGATTTAGTGGACATGGTGGTGCTGGGTTGATGGTTGGACTCGATGATCTTAGAGGTCTTTTCCAACCTTAATGATTCTATGATTCTATGGTTCTATGATTTGAACTACGTCAACAGTTTGTTCAGCAGTATTAGGTGAAGAACTACGGTCGAATACCAATTACCGTGCTACAGTGTACCAAAATATTTGGCAACTCCTTGTACAGGACTGGCAATAATGGTAATAATTTGATGCATGCTTGTAATTCCTCTGTTTAAACACAGATCAGCTGAGACATAAACAAACCTTGGGTTAGAAACTGACCATGACACTTTTTTTAGTGTCGGAGCTTTGTTCTTTGACCTAGTTACACATGCCCTGAACTATTTAATTGTATTCC
Organism: Aptenodytes patagonicus; assembly: GCF_965638725.1. NCBI lineage: Eukaryota > Metazoa > Chordata > Aves > Sphenisciformes > Spheniscidae > Aptenodytes > Aptenodytes patagonicus. Next base: position 33,184,686 of record NC_134951.1, on the reverse strand, counting down.
CTTTCCAAAGCTTCTCTATGAAGTTCAAAAAAAATTCCAAGATAGCAGTACTGAAAGAATTTAAATAGATGGTTTAGATACTGAGGAAGTTTTTGCTGTATCATAAATTTTACAGCATAAAAGTTTTTATTTATTTTTACATACCTAGAGTTGCTAATAATATGCATGTCAGAAGAACCAGGAGCAAATTGGAAGAGCAACCAAGGACCTCTGGGTTCTATACAGGCAGAGAGTAGGAGTAAGATTCCCAGATAAATAAGTTAATATTTTATTGACATATTTTATATAACTGCCAGTTTATTTATTTTAATATATTACTAATCAGGTCTGTTTGAATATGTGTTCATGTGAGACATTAATACATTTTTCACAAGCAAGGCCTCCTCTACATGTACAGCTTTCACTTTTTAAGAAACAATCAAGCTTATTGTTTCTTAATAAGAAACACATAAATAAAAAAATATTTAATGAAAATACAGTATTATGCACAAAGTGTTGTGGGATTCAATAAACGTAAACCAGATTTCTAGAACTAAGAATGATAGCATAAACAGTTAATCATTTACGGCCTTTTTTTTGATCGTTGGAGTACTCTTCATTAGCCATTGTTTTCAGAATATCCTTTCATTCTTTCATTTTACAATGCATCAGTTCTTGTGTATGATTTAAACTAAATTACAGTGGTTCAATTCATAGGTTCATCAAATTGAAGAAAAAAGAATCTTTCAGAGAATATTGAGATTTTCCCATTTATTATTTTTACTGAACTCAAGTTGTTCATTAAAACATTCCTGTGGTGTTTGATTTGTAGGCAGTCACTGCCAGACATAGTATTTATTGAGCTACTGAAGAAAGCAAATATTAAGTCACCCAGAAATATTTTTGAAACTGGAGTCCTTGTAGACAGCAAAATCTCAGACATGACCTCGTATCATGTTTCAGAAAAAGGTGGTTGAGCGAGAACGTGTGATATCTGCTCCTTTCTGCTCTGTGGAGTTTATGATGGGCCTGTACAGTTCTGGAATTGCTGTAGCAAAGGTGAGTAGTAAATGTATTTATTACTGAAGTAGTACTAAGAGATTCATCTGTGTTTCAAGCTCAATATGTCCTCCCTGAGACTTCATTATCGCAATGTCCTGAACAATACTAATGTACAAGTCACTGGGGGATGTCTGTCCTGATCATTATAAGTTAGACAAGATTGGTCCTAAAGCTCAAGTCATCATTTGTATTGGGCATTACTAAGGCATCTCTGATTTATCAAAATTGTCATTTAGTCAATGGTGAAATCAGCCACAACCACAGTTTTTTGGGTACCTGAATTGCTACTTGTTGACTGTTGTAGTGTGAAAAATTCCAGTCAACATCCAATGATGTGCTTTGGCTCTAACTCAGTGCTGAAGCCACAAATTCCTACAGCACAATTTTCTCATAAGGCAAGGAACCTTTAGCTTTGCATCTTATCTGTATGTGCTAAAAATAGGTGGAACCCAAGGGGTGTATGTATCCTGATATGAGAGATTCTTGTTCCTGTCCCCTTCCTTAGATCTCCTATACCTTACCATGCCTACAGAATGCAGTAAATGCTTTGTATTTCAACCTTTACATCATGTAAAGTGGTAAAGAGGTTGCTGAGAATGTGTACTAATTAACATATGTATAAACATTTATTTTATAATGTCTATCCCTATATTACAAAATACATAGCCTTCTTAATTATCATTAATGTCAGGGTAGACATAGAGTCAAAAAGTTTTAAGACTGAGTCACATTCTAACAGGTAGTGTGGCACAAAATTTTACCACCAATTTTTAGTGATTTCTTGATGTTCCTTTTTAAGAACAGACATTTTAAAATTCAGAATAGCTACGTATAAATACATATATATATGTTTAAGAATGTATTTTCAAAGAGATCTTCCATAACTACATACAAAACTGGGGATCTGTGCAGTAAGTCAAGAGGGCAAATATGTCTGCAAACACTTGAATATTTTTTAATGAGAGTTATCTGAATGAGATGACTAACATTCTGACATTGTCCTTATACTGATATTGGGCAAAATATGAGTCCTCTCTTTGCCTTTTCCCTCAACTATCACATACAGTTTGGCTAATAAACATTTTCCTCCACCTCAGAATAGGCACGAAGATCATTATGGGCACATTTTTGCTCTTCCTGAAGTGACTTGTGCAGAGGCAGCTTCTCTGTTGCACCCCCACAATTCCCAGTTCCGTGAACTTTATTTCTGATTTACATCACAGGATGAGACATTCTTACCTCAGCACCTTTAGAACACATTTATTTTATGCCTTATAGTATGATATATAGTATATATACTATAGTTGAGTAAACTATATATAGTACAGTATACTATGAAGTATACAGTATTTTTTACGATGAGAAAAAAATCCCCTTATTTTCTATCTTATCAATACATAAAATTTAATTAGATAAGGCTAGGCAAAGCTGATATAAATAGAGTGTTATAGAATATATATTATTAGACTTGTTCCTGGTTTTCCATCAATCGTAAGTTATGCATGAGTGAGAAATTTTCCTATTAAATGTTCAGTTTGTAAACATTGTGAGGAAAGTACTTAATTGAAATAAAAACAATCTAGCATTGTTATGTCTTCCAGCTTAACCTCTGCAGGTGCAGAATTGCAATCTTTCTGGAAGATGAGATCTCACTGAGCTTTGTGACATGGCTTTATAATTTTCTGTGTTGTAATACCTCCAGTGATACAACATTGGCCCATATTTGCCTTTCCCACAGACATGTTACGATTGCGCTTTACAGTTATAATAACTTACTAATTGATTACTATTCTGAAGTCTTTCTCAGTTGTTACTAACTGCTAATGTTCATTAGTACAGAAATATGACATCTGTGCAAAATTTCTAGTAGACTAGTTTGGTGGGTTTGCAGAGATATGCTGACCTTTGAAGTGACAAGACCTATAGATCCAGCTGCTACCTTGTTAAAATCTTTCTTAAACACTTGTTAGGTTAAATATTATGCCCTAAAGACTCATCTTATTTATTGTACTAAGTACTGAGTACTGAAACTGTCCAAGAACCACCTGTGTAAGAACATGACACTCCAAGCTGTTAATTTAATTTTCATTATTATTCCCGGAATGCATCTTCCTACACTTTATAATGCTTAATTTAATAGCACAGCTTTTTTATTGTCATCCAGCCCTTCCTGTATGATATCCTAATTCTCCTTTGAATGAATGATACTTTTAAAATTTTGTCCTTGGAACCTTCTCCTGCTCTTTCTATCTTTCCTTCCACATTGGAATAATAGTATTTATCACTGTATGCAACTGTACAGATATCATTTGTTTTAATCACTAGGACCATCTGTAATTAGATGCATTTTAGAGAGAAAGGTAATTGATCTTATACCTTTAAAATTCAAGTATCTTCCTCTGTTTTCATTGGTGTGAAAATAAAAGCAGAGCCTTTTGCAGAGGTGGTGAGTGTTTTCAGTGTCCATTATTCACAATTTGAGCTGTCACACTTGTATAACTTTGGATCTCTTTCACTTTGGTACTTTTAAATGTAGTTTAGATTAATTATAATGTGGTGTCTGATCCACCACTAAGTCCCACTAAGTATTAGTATTTGCTTACATCAACACTTGGACTTCTGATTATGTTTGGTGGAACTAAGAAGAGGATAAATGTTTTTGATCTGTGATATATGCACTGACTGGTTATTGTTATGTGACACTGCAAAGGAAGTAATGAGAAGTTGTTTGGCTTGTGCAATTGTTTTGTAGTGCAATTTTAATGAATAAATACTGCCTGGTGGGCATTGTTTTAAGTTGCTAAATCTCAACAGATGACTGAATACAAATTTTTGTTTATTTGTTATGGATGGGATGTAGACTCCTACACAAAGTAGAAAGTACATTTGAGGAGTTCAATTATTTGTGTTTAAGGCATTTAGAAGTTTTTTAAGTTACTGCCATTTAAGTGACTTGCTCAAATTCTCTAAATGCTGATTTTGCTAAAGAAGTAACTATGTACCATCAGCAGTTACATATTATTTTAATTTAGAATTGCTGTTCCATTCCTGACTTCCAACATATGGCTTCTTTCCCTTAATCAATACAATCCCGTAGGAGAGACAAAGTGTAGCAAGTTAAAACACTTGCACAAAAGTGAAGGTTTAGTTTTGTATTTTAATAGTCATAAGCAGACAGTGGGCAAGCTATGTTTGAATTCAGGTAACCCTTGGTAACTAACAAATAGGTAAACATTGCTAGTATAAATTAATCAACAAACACTGTAAAATGCATTTTATGAAAATTTAGACCTTTAAACTGGAAGCTTTAAACTGGAAAAATATTCTGGGATATGTACTGTACTATTCAGCAGGGGATTTATAACCCAAAACTGGATGACATTGTTGTTCTACCATAATACTCTGAAAAGTACTACAGTTTTGTAGTAAAAAAATGACTCTCAAGGAAAAGAATTTTACTTTCAAGGCTAGAGACAATTCCATCCAATTTCACGTCTATCTTTACAAGTATGTAATCACAGCCTGAGTTACTATTAGTTGTTTTAAATGCCCTACTCTGACTGATCCATTTATCAGGTTAGATATTTATATGATTTTACATTTTTCAGGCAGTTTAAAAGGATTTTGGAGCAGAAATTTATTTCCCATCTCCATTTAAGGAATCTAGAAGTATAAGGAATCTTCAACAAAGACCAAAGTAATAAATACAGTAGTTGAGGACCAGAATAGCAAAGTCAAAAGTAAAAATAAGCTAAGAAAATAAGTGAAAATTAAATGTATAATCTGTAACCTTGAAATGAACACGTTTGAGTAGAACTAAGACATGATCTAGTCATGAAAGGATTTACTGAATTCTATACATTTGATAACATATCAAATCAGTTTTGTTAACAAAGAAGTATAAACAACACACAAAATCAGAATTTATTGTTTGGGGTTTTTTTAAATAAATTTATATCTTTTAAATTTTCCTTTGAAATGATGGTATAACATACTGGTGTGTAGAGTTCTTTACAGACTACTGAAATTTAAAAAAAAACAAACAACCCACCAAGCGTATTTATCCTTCTTATGAGAAATTAAAAAAAAAAAAGAAAACCTAAGTATTAGAGTCATCCAAAAAGGTATCTCATGTAGGTGCTGAAAGAGATGAAAAGTTATTGTATAATTTAAATTTTGCATTTGATTTTGTTTTCCTTTTCCTGTTTGCTCCTACTTTCTAAAGTCTCGGGTTATTCTAGCACCCATTTGTGCAAGGTCCCTTATTCACTCTAATGCTGACATGGAAACTCTATAATGTTTTTTATTGTGTATCTTTACAAAGAGATGATTATTTGTCCTTTTGCAAAGATCCACAGAATCGAAGATAGCATAGCAGAGACTGCTGAGGCACCTCAGAAGTGCAGGAAAACAAATTCAATTTGTTTCAATTTCTTAATGTACAAAATAACTGATTCTTATAAGCCAGTTTTTAATTTGGAATAGCAATTAGGTTGATGGCCATCTGAGGCAGAAACATGTCAGTCTCATCTGGGATTTTGGACAGGCAAATTACATTGCTTCAAGTGTTCTTCAACCTATAAATATCAAATAGTAATTTTTCAGCAGTATAAATAATAGTATATACTTGATGTCTCTTACTTAGATAAAATCAATAACAACAACAATAATAATAATGACAACATTTTTAAGGCTTGTGCTTCTGTCTGGGAATGTTGTCAGGTAAGAGTAGACCTTTGTATAGTACAGTGCTCCTAAGGTCTTTGTTTATACCTGAAATTAAGTGGTTTGTTGTGCCAGATTACAGAGTTTATTTCTCTTTGCTCTTTTGTTATAGTGAGAAATCATGCCATTAAAATATTTACACTTAGAGTTAACAGTTGCATGCTCACTAAACAAGCACCATCAATAAATTTCACTTTGATGCTTTTTATGATAATACACTGTAATTGGATTCAGTAGTAAACCCAAACACAGCTCTGAGGCATTGATTTTCCAAATGGTTCTGTCAAAATTATGCAGTAAGAAATGAAACAGCAGCTTGATGAGGCATATCATAAAATGATTTTAAAATATGATTATTGAGCAGACAATATCAATAAGTTTATAGTTTTTTATTAAGACAATCCTAGCAGGGACTTCTAAGGAATTGATATCATTTTCTATACTGACCCTTTGTAAATGTACACTGGCAGACAGAGACAGTGTATTTCATTTGTTGAGACTGACAGTCAAAATGCCTGTCAGTGATATCAGAGTTGTTGAATGATGGTTCAAATGGAAAGCAATTTTAAAAAAAACACAAAAAACCCACCAACAACAAACAAACCCACTTTGTGTTTTTTTCTGTTAGGATTTAGAACATAATTCTTGCAAACAGATTAGTAATTTTTGGACAGAGGAACACCATTTTATGATGATTTATGCATATGCTATACATAGCACAGTTTATTAATGCTATGACATGATTTATAGCCTCTGTGCACATATGACACTAGCATGACCTGCACGTAAAATACATACTATCCAAGTACAGCTCTTTGTTCTCATGCAATTCAGGCAAATTGAATCTCCTATATATATAGAGAGAAAGTCCTCACCTGGGAAAAAAAGGGCGTGGGGGGGAAATTTATTATAGGTATAATTCCCTCTCTTTCTGGTGAAAAGAGAAGCATTTTCCAGTTTAAAGTCTAAATCTACTGTAATTCTTCTATAGTCAATTCAGTCTCTCTGAGGAAGGAATGAGGAGACTATTTGCTCTAGGGCACATGAACAGGAAAATTAAGTTTGTGACAAACAGTACAGTAGGATCTTCATACAAATGAGCATGAAGGCGTGACCAGTTCAGGAATTGGGGTACAGTAGTACTGACTGTATGGGTTATGCCATGCTCAGACCTTTTAAAAATCAATATGCATTGATTGCTGCAGAACAAGTTGTTCACTTGTCCACAGTGTAAAAAAATCCAAGTTTTGCTTTCTATGTCTACTTTGCCCTTGCCTGAGTTAACACTCTGAATCCTTTCCTAAGATTTGTTTTAGCCATCACCGGGTTTGTATGTATTTTAATATGTGTGCAATATTTTTGAACTATTTTGAAAACCAAAGAGGATACGACCACTAGTATGTCATCATATATCTTACTTTTCCCTAAATTGCATAAAAACCCTGTCATTTTCTAGAATAAAAACAAGAAAGCAATTTATCACTGCAAATCAACCTCTACTCAATCTTCTATTACGTTCTTAATATTTTGAGAAGATACTTGTTTCAGCTCTAAGATGACAGTCTGAAAGGATTTTGAATCAAAGTGTTGCTAAATCCAACTTCTGAATGATATTAATAATGATTATTCTAAGCATAAGACATTCAAATTACGGAAATAAAAAAAATAAGCTTCACATTAGATTTATTCTTTCTCCTTATCATTTTGTAGGAACCTATGCTAAATTAATTCAGATGAATATATCTAAAATGAGCTTTAATCATAGAATATATAATAATATCAGCAAAAAGGAAATACATGTCATGCAGAATTTTGACAAAGACAACATCGTTATACTTAAACCTCTGGATAAGAAGGTTTCCATTATTAAAATGAATTATGAAAAATAAAAAGGTTGATTATTCCAGAATTAAATCACAATTTTTACCTGAAATTAAATATGGATCCACTTTTAATTAGAAGACACTGGTTCTGTAATGAATTTTGAATTGATGTTGAAACTTTAAAGTTTTTAAGAAATGTCTAAAGTTGGGTTTTATAACTTGAAGCTTTCCTTGATTAAATCAAGAATAAAGGCTAAGATAACATCAGAAATAAATACAGACAATCATAATCATGTCCATATTTTTATAAATTTCTCTATATTTGCCAACAAAAATCATGAATCTTCTTATTAGAAAAAAATAGAGACAAACATAAGTTATCTGAAAGAGAAAAGTATAGGACATGCCTGGGCAAGTGAACAATATGTTTTCTTTTTAATACTGTAAATGAAACTTTTTTTTTTTTTAACTTAATGAGAATTAGCAAAATTCCATTTAAAGAAACGATATCAGAGAAAGATGTAATATCTATTAAAAGTTTGCATATGAAGACTAAAAGCTCTATTTGTGGATTCTAGGGGTGCCAGAAAGCCATAAGCTAGTACTAAAGATTATGATTACAGTCCAAAAAGGAGTGGTGGTAGGAAGGAGATTACTCAGAATTCATATGGAGAGGTTACAAGCAGGTGACTTATTACCATGGTTTAACCCCAGCTGGCAGCTAAGCACCACACAGCTGCTTGCTTGCTCCCCTCCCCACCCTGGTGGGATGGGGGAGAGAATTGGAAGAGTAAAAGTGAGAACACTTGTGTGTTGAGATAAGAACAGTTTAATAATTGAAATAAAATATAATGGTAATAATAATAATTGTAATAAAAAGGAAAATAACAAGAAGAGAGAGAAATAAAATCCAAGAAAGACAAGTGATGCAAATGAAAAACAATTGCTCACCACCATCTACGTCATGCCCAGGTCCCACACTTTCCAATACGTTCCACTTAATCACCACCACTTTTCCTGTCTTTTGATATATATACACACAGATATCATGCCCTTAGTCTATGGGCCATTCCTATAAAATGTCCATTGAGTTCATTTAGTCCATAACTTTGGACTCCGTCTGTCATAACACTTACATAAGTGGCTGCAACCCAGTCTGCGGGTTGATGCTGATGTCTTGAAAGAGAATTAGGGCACAGCTTCAAAGGATGAAATAGATGAGGCCAGTGATGATGACACATAGCAGCAGGAAACTGAAGATATGAGGTCTTAATGGGTTTCAATTTTAGGGTTATTTTACACACTAGGAAAAGGCTAGAGGTTATCTTATACTATCCAGTGAAATAGGCTTTTAAAACACTCTATGTTAAAAAACAATTCCCGGAGAACTAGTCCTTCTAAATAAATTAGGCTGAAGGACAAGAGAAATACTAGTTTTTAAAGTCTCAGGCTATAAGCGGATTTTATCCAGAGATCAGAAAGGAAGTGGAAGCTAGGAGGGGATTTTCTATGAAACATCTATCTGTAATTACACTGAAACTTTAATGACAGCATTCTAGCCGTCTGTCTGAATCTTCTATTAACTGCTTAAGAGAAAGATTGATGTTCAAAGCACCATATGCAACCATCCCAGAAGAGAAAATTTCACCTTTGTGCAATTGTATTTGACAAATATCAGGAAGACATTAATCTTCCTAAACAGGAAAAACATAGAGTTTAGTTGGTGTGTTATCTAAAATACCTTTGATGCTCAGTTTCCTAGAGGTGAAGTTTATCTTTTTTTTTAGTGTACCCTAGAAAGCCTATCAAGCACAAGCTGACACTACTCAGCCAATTTGGTTAAAGGTTGCTTAGCAGCCTGCATACAGTCAATCATATGTTCAAATTCCTTTTTCATGAAGTGTCAGCAGTGAGATAGAACATCAGTTATATGAAACCATAAATTACTCAACACAAAAGAGCTGTTAGGTTCACATTTGGCAGAGCGTGGCCTCTATTTGAGAATCTGGATTGTCCTGTTGACCACATGAGTACTCTGCAATAGCCTAGAGCAAGAGCCATATTTTAGCCATATTTGGCTAAATCCAGGTTTTAACAGAAGATTGTTCTGTCCATTTTTTTTCAGGAGGTCATTCTATTAATAACTCACATTCTATATGAACTAAACACATTTTTGGATATACAGAGAAGACAAAATCAACAGGTTACAGTAAAGGGAGGCTTATCATCCCTATGTTTTTGATCAAATAAAAGCAGCAGAATTTGTATTCTATTTTGAAGAATTACTTTAATTTAAAACTAAAACCACAGTGGTAATCCCATACGAAGTACATTCAGTTTAAGATGGTTGGGTTGAGTGAATTTATTTATTTTTATTTCCAAAAGCAACTTTGTCACTGGTTTTCTATGGATGATTTCATTTAGCTAGGCAGTTGTTGTTGACTACGATTTGTTCGAAGATTTGTGAAATCTTTCAGTTTGTACATTTCAATCCCACTAGCAGCACTATTGTTTCAACAGTGCATGAAGAATATAAACATCTGTAAATCACCCTTTCTTCCATCTTCTTTCTCACTCTGTCTATGAATAGCTTTCCGTTTCATTTGCAACTCTTCGGTTATGGTTGTCCCCTTTATATACATTAACAGATTTATCTTTATGATGATGAGATATTTTAATTAAAATTATTAAAAATTCAATTCAGCGGAGGAGGAGAACTGCCACATCAGGCAAGACAGCCTCTTTCTGTCATTACTGAGCAGGCTAAGACTGTGTAAATCTACATAGATATATGTTACATAAAGTTACTAAGGTTTAGAGAGGTTATGTATTTGTACCAGTGAGCACATGATGGATTTAAAATACTACCAAATATGAAAACTTTTTTTTTTTTTTTTACTATGAAAATAGCTCCCCACAAGAGGTAAATAAGTGGAAATAGGGAGGTGTGGTTATTTGTGGGTTTTTTTCCTTATGGCTTAATATGATCTGTTTTATTATAGGTCTTCACTTTTAGCAATTCAAACAATTTGTCATATGACAAAAGAGCTTCTCAAGACAACTCTTCATTTCAGTGAAGAAGTACATTTAATAACTTTACTAGTACTCAGTACCTTTACAGAAGGACAAATCTGAGTATTGAAAGGATCTGTAGTCCATGAGATAAAAGCATACCAAAGTGAAAGTCAGGCAAATTCACATGGGGCAAACTTTTAATTGAGTTGCTAATTTAGCATTTACTCAAATTGTGGGCAATTATATATCCCTTGATACCTTTAATTTATTAATGATTGTCCTTTTTTGGAAGTGCTTTAGTTATGCGTAAGTCAGTGAGTTTAATACAGGACTAAAGGCATCCAATTCTACAGTTTATGTTAATCAGCAACTCAAATTAGATAACCCAAATGTGTCTTCTAAGAATTAAACACTCGTTGACTATATAAATCTATTTATTATCCCATTAAATCAAATGGTTAGTACTTCTGCTGAAGTTTTAGCTTCTTCAAAAGAAAAAAAAAAAATGTCACCAAATTCTGCTCTGTGGTGTAGTGATAAACTTGGTGTAACTGACAAAATAATGTGCACCAAAGCTACAGTAAAATACCTGGTTTTCAAGAATTTCTGATAGCATAGGTAAAACTACTAGTTGATGAGGGTGAGGAGAGCTGTTGTTTAACAAAATAGTAAACCAATAGCTATAAACATTATGATAATAGATTCTCTAGAAGCATCATGAAAAAGCCAGAATGTACAGAAAGAAAGAAAGAAAGAGAGAGAAAAATGAGATGGATTACCCGAACAGTGAATCTTAAAAATAAGCTTTCCTGTACTCGGGAGAAAATTTAAGTATTCCATCTTGACCATCAGGCTATCTTATCCAGCTTTTCATTATTCAGACAAAGTATTGTCACCAAAATGAATTCATCAATGTAACAGAGATAAATGAACCAACATGGAACAGACAGAACTATCTTCCTGTTCTTACGAAGAAAATTGTCTCTTTGTACTATTATGTCAGTGACAAAGATGTCTGGACTTTATAAGCACCTCTTTCCATTTAGTCTGCCTTAAATATTAATGATGCAATGATTTAACCTCTCTATACTAGGTTCAAGAAAGAGTTTAAAAGTACTAATAAGGAATAAGACTATTTCAAGCATAAAATAATCAAATTACTTTAAAGATATGGTTAGTTCTCACCACCTTGAAGGAATTAATAATGTTAAATAAAAAGGAGGCGGGTTGAAAAGAAACTGAAAAACACTGAGGCTGCTTCTAATCTGTCTAATTGTTCCAAGACAAATTGCATTAGATTATGACATTCCTCAAGGGATGGTCTATATGGATATCTAAATTTTAATCACAAACACTAGTAACACTAGTAGTCCTATAAATCTCTGGGGGAAAAAATGTTTTCAAAAACAAATGAAAAACAACAAAAAACAAAGGTAAAAGAAAGATGTATTTGGCCCATATTGCCAGCTTGTATCTAACAGTGGTGGAAAAGAAAACCTGAATTCTTAAGCTGAAATTCTATTTAACATAAATATTTTAGATAATGAAATATCTAAACAACTTATCAGAGTTAAACAGTTACCTACAGTCTTTTCTACATTATTTCTCTCCCCATTGCCTCTGAAACTGAAACTGCATTTGCAACAGAAAACTAAAGCATATTAGCATTTTAAATGAAGTAGGCATAGTTTCAAATACCAAATGGTAAAGACAGTTCCATGATTACTTTGCAGGCCAGAATCAGAAGTGCTGACAGACAAATCTCCTGAGTTAATGATCAGCTCCAAAACTCTACATAAGGAATTCATTTGGTTTCCTTTCAATGAGCTTAAGTATGAATGGCAGACTGAATCTACAGTGGTAGAGCAGAGACAAGCTCCTTATCTCACACTATACACTTACCTCTTGTATTGTCCTTAGACATTAACTGAGGACAAGTTGAAAACAAACAGATATATCCATATTTATAGAAGATGAATGAGCCCATGAAAACCAGAGGAATCTTTGTTCAGCAGTTGATATAACCAAGAACCCCATACCTTCTCCAGGATGGTGTCTAGACAGGTATTTTCCCTTTGACATTTGTACTGGCCAAAAAGTTTGTCTTATCACAAGTTATTGCAAGTTTGTCTTATCACAAACACCATGTAACAGAGGCACAGCCATTGATAAAAGACAGGCCGGAATGAAGAATCTGTAGGACAATTTTACCAATTGATGGAAACTGTAGAAAGAGTACTTTGTTATTAGCTGATGTTTGATTGTTGAAGAAAACGTAGGGATGGATGCAAGGTAAAACTGCTTAACAGCTGGTTACACATGAAGATCTTCACTAAGTGGGTTCCCCTCTTGCCACACCATAGGGTAAAACAGAAGAGGCATCCCATCTCCTGTTCCCTTCAATCCTAACAACTCTGGGAAAAAAAAAAAAAAAAAAAAGCACTGGGAGTACAATGTTCCAAGAGCAATAAACAAAATATATTTGGGAGGACCATTCAAAAAATAGGGTTATGTTTAACCACATCATCAAATCCAGAGTCTACTAAAGGATTTAATTAAATGTAATTCAACAGACTCAGATAATGCAATACTCTATAACAAACAGACTATCAGGTACCAGTTATTCTGCAGAAGGAAAACTTACTGCTATTATTATAGCACCCAGAATTGCCTGTCATGAGTTGTCCTGGGCACTATTCCAATAGCAATATTAGTAGATGTCCTAGTCAAATTTTTAAGTGCTTCCCTTAAAATGTATGTAGGTCAGAACCCAGAGGTGACATACAAAATATCTAATAAATTTCTCTGTCTTTTTATAAATGAAAGGGAATTGCTGAAGAAGCCAATTAAAGAAAGAGAGATTGGTGTTGCACTAAAGTATTTTCTTAGAGGCAAGTAATGGATTTATGTGTTAATTGTATCTATGCTGCAAAGAACACTTGTCACAATTCCTAACAGAAGCTTTCAATTAGCCTTTCAGCTCAGTAAGACTTCTCCTGTTAATGGATGATGTCTCCCTCTTATTTAAGAAATTAGACTGTGTCCCAACTTTGTCTACTTTAACGTGTAAAATTCTTCTTTAAACATCTCACTAAAATACTGACAGATAACATATAAGTGGTGATATGCTATCAATCTAAAAGGAGTGACTCAGTTAGGAGGGGGACCTTGACCCCAAACATCAAAACTGATAACATCTTTCTGAATGAGCAAACAGAAGAGGAATGTAAGGAAGAAAATGGCAGAAATAAATTCTGAGGGTTAAGTAAAGATTAAATAATTATTTAGAAAATTAGGCCAGAAACATCAATATTGGATCTGAGAATACTTGAGAACTCAGAAATGAATGACTTACAAGCATGCAAAGGAAGAATTAATCAGCTGCACAAAAGGAATTCCACTGACATCAGTTTATTTGTTGTGTAGTCAGAGATAGAGAATACAGTCAGATTATTGTTTCTTTTTTTTTTTTTTTTTTCCAGTTAACAGTGGTATGTAAGGTTAAGGTGAACAAGATAGCTATCGACTGAAAGATTCTGCTCCCCGGCCATGGATAAAGCTGAAATCAGGTGCTGAAGATAAAAAAAACCCTAAACCTAGATATGTACAGTAACCAAGGTTTTAGAGTATACTGTAAGATAGATAGCCATTTCTTTTCCAAATCCTAAGATACAAAAAAAAAATCAGATGAAGAACAGTCATGGAAGATTTGAAAAAGACGTCATTAAAAAGTTTGTCTCACCATAGACAGAAAGGAGAGAAAGACAGATGCAATAGAATTTAATCTACTCATAAGATCAAGAGTAGATAAAGCTAATAAATGGGCACAGACACAAGTAATGTGAAAAATTGATTGAATATGTCACATTCAGCTATGGCAAATTCCTCAAAGCTTTTTTTTTTCTTTTACACTTTGGTAGCACATAAGGAACTTCTTCACAAAGGCATTTGCTAAGTAAAGGCTCATGGGTGGGATCCAGTTTGCATAACAAGGTGTCTACACAAAAAGCCAGTTATCTAAGCTCTCATTAGTCAGTGGAAAATTCAATATGATTAGCAAGGTGTAGAGACCTATTCGGCTTAACCTAGAACACAAGTTTTGGGTCAGTGAATACCTCATGAGAGACGAAGATGTGAAAAGCTTTTAGTTAACATTACCTGAAAACCTGAATTGTAGTTTTTATAATAGCTAAATTCAAAACTAGGAAGTTATTTGATTTGGGATTTTGGGTTGACGTGACTCATAAGCTATTTGTTTCTGATCCAGCAAGGAAGGATATCTGCTACCAAAATGTCTTGAAATTTTAATTTTTATTCTGACATAACATTTGGTCATCTGATCAAATATGAGCTTATTCTTTACAGATGTTTACATTTGAGCTAACCCTTTGCAGACAATGGACAGAAAATGAGAATGACATTTTTTATTAATTTCATCCTAAAGTACATGTTCACATCGAACCAGTGGGAACATATCTACTTTTCCGTGTTAGCAATAAAGGAATTCTGAAGTATTGACTATTTTAAATCAAATGCTTATGGTATAGAACTATGTTAGCATTAACAAAAACCCTGAGAAATCTGATTTGTCAATCCATAATTTCAGATGCAGCTGCTATATTATTTCATTAGACTTCGAGTTAAAGCTGATAACTCTTCAGCTACCTTATCTTTTAATTTTTTTTTTTTTAAAGAAAAATTATATTTGCTTAATCACTCAGATTTTCATTGTACATACATTACAGTGTACTGAAAAGGACTGGTAAGAAACTTCCTCAACAGTGAAAATAAAAAGAAGAAAATAAGTGCTAAAGCATTTTCTTTAAGAGAAAATAAAATTAATCTTAATTTTTGCAGGTTGTGGGGGTTTTTTAGTACTCAATAGAGAGCACAGATCTCACATATGGTATTAACAAGAGTGATTTTTGGAAATTTTGTGACAAAATAACCATAAATTAAATTTCAAAATTCAAATGCAAAAATACCCATAAAAAATATATCATTAAATTGAACTTTGTACCAAGTTGCAACTTGTGTCTCTTGCTTCTCATCTAGTCGCTACACACCTCTGAGAAGAGTTTGGCTCCATCTGCGTTGTCAGACAGCTTTACGATTCCTTCCCAAAGCTGTGTCTTTTCCAGTCTGAGAAAGACCTGCTCCATCAGCATCTCCTCACAGGGCAAGTGCTCCAGCCTCCAACTGTCTTGGTGGCTTCTGTTGAAGTTGATCCAATATGTCAATGTCTGTTTTGTACTGGAACAGCCCAAAACTGCAAATAACACACTGTCATGTTAACTGTTGAGTCTCAGTGGTCCAGCCTATCAATGCACCTTTATGGTCTTCCAAATAACTTTTAAAACAAATGATCTTTTACAACTAAATGTGAAAAAATAACTTTTACAGATATTGAATTCTCTGAGTTTTTGGAGAAGTTAAAATTTTTTGTTCTGTTTTATACATGAAAATGGCTGGCCAGGCAACAAATAGAAACTCCACACTTTACACACTGGAGGAAAGGGTACAGCATATTCCTACTTGTCACCAGAAAGTACACACAGGATGATGATTTTGAGGTACATACCTAAATATGTTTACAAATAAAGCTAAAATTTCTCTACAGATGAATCTAGTAAGCATACACTGTGAGGGACCATCTGCACCACTGTATCTAGTGTCCTACTATTGCTAGGAAGTAGATAAACATTTTCATATAACTGTAATGTTCCAACTTGAAATAATTACATTTTCCTGCCTTGTCTTTTTGTAAAACTCTTTTATAAGGCTGCAGCCTGTGGAGAACCCACATCGGAGTAGGGTCCTGGCAGGACCTGTGACCCGACGGGGGACCCATGCTGGAGCAATCTGTTCCTGAAGGACTGCACCCCATGGAAAGAACCCATGCTGGAGCAGCTCATGAAGAACTGCAGCCTGTGGGAAGGACCCACGTTGGAGAAGTTCATGAAAGACTGTACACCATGGGAGGGACCCCATGATGGAACAGGAGAACAGTGTGAGGAGAAAGGAGCAGTAGAGACAAAGCGTTATGAAGTGACTGCAACCCCCCTTCTCCATCCCCCTGCACTGCCTGGGGGGAGGAGGTAGAAGAGTCAGGAATGAAGTTGAGCCTGGGAAGAAGGGAGGGCTGGGGGGAAGGTGTTTTTAGATTTGTTCTTATTTCTAATTATCTTACTTAGATTAATTGGCAATCAATTAAATTAATTTCCCTAAGTCAAGTCTGTTTTACCCATGACGGTAATTGGTAAGTGATCTCCCTGTCCTTTATCTTGACCCATTGGCTTTTTGTTGTATTTTCTCCCCCTCTCCTGTTGATGGAGGGGGAGTGCTTGAGTGGCTTGATGGGCACCTGGTGGCTATCCAAGGTCAACCCACCACACTCTTTCAGAATCTTTTTTCTCTGAAGGTAGAAGCCATCTTATAAACTCCAGTTAACTTTTTCCTTCTTTGTGTCAACTTGAAAATGGATAGCTATGCTATGTGGATACCAGAGTTCAAAACTAT
This sequence comes from Aptenodytes patagonicus, assembly GCF_965638725.1. Taxonomy (NCBI): domain Eukaryota; kingdom Metazoa; phylum Chordata; class Aves; order Sphenisciformes; family Spheniscidae; genus Aptenodytes; species Aptenodytes patagonicus. The sequence goes on along the minus strand of NC_134951.1, from coordinate 33,167,563 downwards.
AAGGAAGAGAAAGGACTCTGCAATGACTGAGCTGTTGACACATGGTTCTCTATGTGGGAATGAATGTAGGAATCAGTAAGCTTCTTGGAGCAATGCCCAGATTTAATATTCAGTGAGGATTTATTTGATCTTTGCAAATCATACTGAAGGATCTGTAAAGTTATATACACAAATTCAAGGGTTACTTTTGAAAACATAAGCATTTATTTGGTTTAAAGCTACATATTCTATACTGATAAACCTTTTCAGATGCAGATAATGACATCTGATGCTTAAGGAAATTTACTGATCACTACAGGGATCAGAAATATATTTTTTTTTTTTCAAACACAGGACTGTACAAATAGATCTAGATATGAAGCAAAAATGTGTTCAGTGATTTGTTTTCCCAGGCAGTTACAATAATCAGCTCGTGATTTAAAACACAAAACTAAAAACCTAACAACAAAAAATCAATTCATTTAACGAGAAATAAATAAAACATTTGTATAAAAGTATTGTATCTAGCAATGTAGCCATATCTGCTGATTTTGTAATTGAATCATAACACTTCATTATGGAACAATTCCCCAAAACTCACTTTTAAATATTTACATGATGGCATTAGCTCCTGCTATACAGTGAAGAAATGATAGAAAAGAGCATTCTGTCCAATAAAACAATAACAATGGGGCTGTGAGTACTAGAACTTGTCCTGATCCTTTCTGGGTTTTGTTTTTTTTTTTTCTTTTTTTTTGGAAGAGGCTGCCTGAGAAGAGATGAGAAAGACAATTCAATAGGTGAAAGCATTTGTTAAGCTGGCCTCATCAGGATATAGGCTATCAACAAGCAAATTGCCAACCACTGATCCAAATTACAGTGATATAAGTGAAAAAAATATGACTTCAGTTCATTGTTTTAATGTGCTTTTTTTGCTTTCCTTTGAAAGGAATACTTCTTGAACCATCTACCAGCTGGCACCCTTTTCAAAAAAACAGTTTGGCAAAATTTGCTTGTAACAACTGTATTAATAGGATCAGAATCACTGGTCAGGAAAGTAGTTTGCAATGAATAATCCAACCAGCTTTATATCTTAGTATTCTCATAGATGCATACTCCCTACTGAGAATTAGTTTCACATTGCATGCAGAACTGAAAGTACTAGGTACTGGTGAGACGTAATCATAATGTACCAGGCAAAGGAAAAGTACAGACAAAAATACTACCTATTCCTGGCATAACTATATAAGTTATAACATATATAAGAGTAATTTTCAGACAATGACTAGGAGTGGAATAATATATCAAACAACTACGAATATTATTTTAATATTATATTTATTTGTTATTCTGTATAGTCTCTATTCTGTATATTCAGGTAGCTAAAATGGATAAAACAGACATTTATTTCACTTTCTTTTGCTTATTAATACAAGATGGACATCTTTCCCTCTTTCTTTGAAGCTAAAGGTTAAAAAATAAAAGTTTTTTGTCATCCCATGTAGAAAAATGAGATCATATGTATGGGTTATAGTATCAAATGATAGCATACTAAGGGAAAAGTATTTCATATGTATGTACATTTGGAATTTAATGTGCATTTTTAGTCTTTTGATTTGAGATATGAAGTTTGGTCTTCAGGGTACAACAGTTCAACACAATAAAGGAAGAACTAAGAAAAAGGAATTTGCAGTTCTTGATACTGTGACCTAGCTTTAACGATAAACAAAGGTGTACTCCTTCCTTGAGCATTGTGCAGATGAGGGCATCAACATGCATAGGGTGAGAGCTCTCTTCCACAGTCTGGGAGCTGGAAATAATTCAGATTCTCTCAGGAGCTGAACTCAGGTGTCTCATTTTCCAGGCTACTATTCTAATAGACATATAAGGGATTAAAAATCTAGCAAAGCCCTCATTTAAGCACTCTTTTCTCCTGGTTCTCTTTTCTTATTGCTTCTTCCATTATCTCTCTCTCAAAAAAAACCCCTCTCCCAAACTACCACCCATTTCATTGTTTCCCTTCTTCATAGCTTATTACAACTAACATCAGCATCAAACACACATATTTATATCTGTGTTATATCTCTATTTCAGAATTGCTTTCTGAAAACACAGATCTTCCAAACTGAAATCTGGCCTGCTTTTCTGACATCTCTGAGTAGATGTTTTGCCATCACATCAGATATGACATAACTAAAAAAGATATGATGTTCTTTCTCTCAACCATGCTTCCCTCTTTTTCTCCTGACTATAAGGAAGTGTAAGTGTTGTCACCAAGACTCCTAACTAACTATTCGATTTGAACCTCTGTGTTGATTTTCTATCCAGCTTGTCTAGGCTTATGTAGCAAACTCTGATATTTGTTTCTCCATGAAAATTGGAAGAAGCAGGCTCTACAGTACATGTATTTTGATAAAACTCTAATCTAGATGGGCATCGTTTAGCATCAGACTTTCTTACATCCTTTTTTCCATCCCTTAACAAATGCAAGCTGAACCTGTTGTTACTTAATCAGACTTCTGTTGTCAACTTAGCACCTGTTTTGACAATGTCACATTCCTCTTTGCGTTCCTGACTCACCACTTTCTGTCACATCCAACAAATCACTTCTCTTCTCTCTCAAGGTCCTTCAACACTTATCTTCCCCTCACAAACCTACACTCTCTAAATACATTGATCTTTAAGATGTCACCTCTTGCTTCCAATCCTTCAGTCATGCCAGCCTCTGCCATCCACCTGTCAAATTTTCAAGAAAGTATGTTGGTGCTTTCTCTTCTGCAGCACCTGGTGCTGAACAAGGACTCACTCTAAGTTCTTTGTCATATCTCATTTCAAAATATATGTTTGTTGTGACCCTTATCTCTCCTCCATGCAGTGAACAAGACAAACCAAACCAAAACAAAACCCGAGTAGACAATGGTTAGACAGATCACAGAATCATAGAATCATAGAATCATTAAGGTTGGAAAAGACCTCTAAGATCATCGAGTCCAACCATCGACCCAACACCACCATGCCCACTAAACCATGTCTCTAAGCGCCCCATCTACACGTCTTTTAAATACTTCCAGGGATGGGGACTCCACCACTTCCCTGGGCAGCCTGGTCCAATGTTTAACCACTCTTTCAGTAAAGACATTTTTCCTCACGTCCAATCTAAACCTCCCCTGGCGCAACTGGAGGCCATTTCCTCTCGTCCTATCGCTAGTTCCTTGGGAGAAGAGACCGACACCCACCTCGCTACAACCTCCTTGCAGGTAGTTGTAGAGAGCAATGAGGTCTCCCCTCAGCCTCCTTTTCTCCAGGCTGAACAACCCCAGTTCCCTCAGCCGCTCCTCAGAAGACTTGTTCTCCAGACCCCTCACCAGCCTCGTTGCCCTTCTCTGGACACGCTCCAGCACCTCAATGTCCTTCTTGTAGTGAGGGGCCCAAAACTGAACACAGTATTCGAGGTGCGGCCTCACCAGTGCCGAGTACAGGGGCACGATCACTTCCCTACTCCTGCTGGCCACACTAGTTCTGATACAGGCCAGGCGGCCATTGGCCTTCTTGGCTGCCTGGGCACTCTGCCGGCTCATGTTCAGCTGGCTGTCAACCAGCACCCCCAGGTCCTTTTCCGACAGGCAGCTTCCCAGCCACTCTTCCCCAAGCCTGTAGCGCTGCATGGGGTTGTTGTGGCCCAAGTGCAGGACCCGGCACTTGGCCTTGTTGAATCTCATACAGTTGGCCTGGGCCCATCGATCCAGCCTGTCCAGGTCCCTCTGCAGAGCATTCCCACCCTCGAGCAGATCAACACTCCCGCCCCACTTGGTGTTGTCTGCAAACTTACTGAGGGTGCATGCGATCCCCTCATCCAGATCATTGATCAAGATATTGAACAAGACTGGCCCCAAAACTAAGCCCTGGGGAACACCGCCAGATGGTGCACTGGGACCACTTACTACCCCACTGAACAGGACTGTTGGACTGTTTGACTGTTTGCCTGCTAGTCTCCCATCTATCTGTTTATATCCATCTGTCATTTCTTTTCTTAGACAATAAACTCTTTGGGGCGGGGACTATCTTTTGTTTTTACTTTAGTTCAGCAATTCTGATTTTTGTTATTGTTAGTAGAAGGCCATAGGCTCTGCATTGGCAGTGCAGATTTTCAGAATATGCCATGGCCTGAGGGGAGTGCAGGGAGAGCCCTCAGCACCACTGGCCTTCACCCCAAGGGAGGAGTGTCCTGCCCATGGTCAGGATTTCTTCTTCCTTTCCTCCACCTGGAGCCCCTGTGGGCTTATTTTCATACTAATTTAACCACAGCTCCCTTCATTCTCTCCGACTGCCAACAGGCCTTCCCCTGCTAAGAGCAGTAATCGTATTTGCTGTGCTATGCTAGTAGCCTGGTAGCATTGGTATTAGCACTGTTAGAATTGGTGGTAGTAGTAGTAGTTGTAGTGGTAGTAGTACTAGCAGTAGCAGTAGTACTCCTGGAAGCTATGCTAAGGAACATGGAGGATAGGGAGGTGATTTGAGACAGCCAGCATGGCTTCACCAAGGGCAAGTCCTGCCTGACTAACCTAGTGGCCTTCTATGATGGAGTGACTACGTCAGTGGACATGGGAAGGGCTACAGATGTCATCTATCTGGACTTCTGTCAGGCCTTTGACACAGTCTCCCACAACATCCTTCTCTCTAAACTGGTGAGGCATGGATTTGATGGGTGGACTGTCTGGTGGGTGAGGAATTGGTTAGATGGTCGCATCCAGAGGGTAGTGGTCAATGGCTCAATGTCCGGATGGAGACTGGTGACGAGTGGTGTCCCGCAGGGGTCTGTATTGGGACTGGTACTGCTTAATATCTTCATCAATGCCATAGACAATGGGGCCGAGTGCACCCTCAGCAAGTTTGCAGATGACACCAAGCTGAGTGGTGCAGTCGACACACCAGAGGGACGGGATGCCATCCAGAGGGACCTGGACAAGCTGGAGAAGTGGGCCTGTGTGAACCTGATGAGGTTCAACAAGGCCAAGTGCAAGGCCCTGCACCTGGGTCGGGGCAACCCTCGGTCTCAGTACAGGCTGGGGGATGAAGGGATTGAGAGCAGCCCTGCTGAGAAGGACTTGGGGGTACTGGTGGATGAAAAGCTGGACATAAGCCGGCAATGTGTGCTCGCAGCCCAGAAGGCCAACCGTATCCTGGGCTGCATCAAAGGAAGCGTGGCCAGCAGGTCGAGGGAGGTGATTCTGCCCCTCTACTCTGCTCTGGTGAGACACCACCTGGAGTATTGTGTCCAGCTCTGGAGCCCTCAGCATAAGAAAGACACAGACCTGTTGGAGCGGGTCCAGAAGAGTGCCATGAAAATGATCAGGGGGATGGAACGCCTCTCCTGTGAAGAAAGGCTGAGAGAGTTGGGGTTGTTCAGCCTAGAGAAGAGAAGGCTTTGGGGAGACCTTCTTGCAGCCTCTCAGTACTTAAAGGGGGCTTATAACAAAGATGGTGGCAAACTTTTTAGCAGGGCCTGTTGCGACATGACAAGGGGGAATGGCTTTAAACTAAAGGGGGGTAGATTGAGACTAGATAGAAGGAAGACATTTTTTATGCTGAGGGTGGTGAAGCACAGGAACAGGTTGCCCAGAGAGGTGGTGGATGCCCCATCCCTGGAAACCTTCAAGGTCAGGTTGGAGGGGGCTCTGAGCAACCTGATCTAGTTGAAGATGTCCCTGCCCACGGCCGGGGGGTTGGACTAGATGTCCTTTAAAGGTCCCTTCCAACCCAAACTATTCTATGATTCTATGATCCTATAAAAGGAAGCCTTTTGAATAAAATCAGGAGTGCTAAAAAATGTGTAGCAGTATTTCTTGAGTAGGTTTTGTTTGTTCTAGAGCAATGTGCTTAAACCAGGATAAAAATACATCTAACTTTTAAAGTAATCCAGGTCCTCTTTCCTCAGATGACATAATAATAGTGCTTATACACCATGAACATATAGAATGTTTTTCCTTGTCTTCAGAAATCTTTTATGTATTAAAATACTGTTATCAATATAGTTCATATTGTTAAAGTTTTGTGCCTTTCTTTCAACATGTTGAGCAACAACCTAGACTTAAAGTGTTGTATGTTGTACTGTCCTATCTTCATGATAAAATTGTTCACACTCAGCAGTGACTGACTGAAAATACAGAGTGCATAAGAAGAATGAAATAAGACAAATCAATCAACAGATCATGCCACTTCTGAAACTCTGTCTGTAGACTACTGATGACTTTACTCATTAAGCTTGGTCTCAGATGTATTGCTGAAAGTTAACTTCCCACCCACAGGCCTGTAGAATGAGACATTTATGCAAGTCTGACATCCTTTCAGCAGCCTGAAAAATTCAAGTCACTTTTAATATCTGTACTTAAGAAGGTTTGATTACTTTAGACATATATCTCAGCTGTATTCATGAAAAATAGAATACATACTGGAAAGATAAAAATATATCTCTTACATACCAAAATAAAAAACAAAAGAAAAACACGTAAAAATCCATTTTTTATCTATTTTATCCTGCTGTCAGACAAAAAGAGCATAGCCCAGGCAATGGAGACATAAAATAGCAATGTAATTTTTCACTTTGACATATTTCTAGAGTACAAAACTAAAACTACAAAGCTTTACTGAATTCAAATCTTTCAAATTGTTTTAAGTATTTTGTAATATGTACTATATTTCTTACTGCACTTCCTTGTTATTCTGTGCACTTTATTTTCAATTTCTCTGAAAAAATTTACTTATAAAATGCTATTTTGGGGTATTTTAAAGACATGCAGAAATATGTTTACATATTTTAAAGGGCTTGAGTTTTTTACATTCTGCTGTGAAGTACAGCGCTGTAAAAAGTTGCAATTTATAAAGGTATAACAAGAAAATACGTATGTTTCCCCTGTTTATCTGTTGGTGTTCCTTAACTTAAATGGTGGCCATCTTGACTTGACATCCAAGTGTGTGTGAGTATGCATTCTGCCAGTTAGGAATGTATAACAGCCATTATATAAAATTATATAAAAATAAGAGTGTCACCATTCAAGAAGCAAAATTGCTATGCTGGAAAAATGATCACTTATTTAGCCAATTTGATCTGAACATCACAGCTCTACATATACATATCTATTCTATTACATAGTCTTTCCAACAATGTTGTTTTATGTAAATCTTGTGTGGCCAATGATAGGTTAACCTAAATGAGCTAAAAGTTTATTAGGATTTACAGATATACAGAGGGGAAAAGATCTTATGGAAATAAGCACTCCACCTAGGACTGTCAGTTAGTCTATGGCATTTCCTCTGCTAGGGAATGACACACAAAAGGCTGCAGTGATTCTCATGTAAAATTCCATAGCAGAATGGACCAATTTCCTGAATTTTTATCAGGGTTCAGTATTCATCACAAGCAATGAAAACTTTCCCATTAATCTCAGAGTTTTTCTCTCCATTTTAGGTTTTTATTTCCTAAAAATAATGTTGGCATTTTTCAGACAGGATTATGTTTGATACTCTTAACTCCAAGGACTTCTCACAGCTTTTAGTTTTGTTTTTTTTCCAAACTTCAGCCTTCTGTGAAATGAAAGAGTTGTATTTCTGATTTTTTTGAAGGAAAAGCAGTTAAACTAAGTATTCTGCATTTGTTGAGACACTGGTTACCACAGCTTAGCTGCTTTGTGATGACTTAAATAAGCCAGTATCAAACTGACTGCAAGTATAAACTATTTGCTTCTCTAGTGCCCATCTTAATTTTTGTATCTAAACAGAACTGTGGCGGCTCCAACATCCTGTACAGCTGAAATTGAGAAGAATACAACCTCTATATTAAAACCTGTTAATTTATGAAGAATTTTAAATATATGTTTAAGTAAGGATAAAAAAAAAAAATGAGTTTTCCATTCATTAAGGGAATTCTGATTTATTCTCCTTACCAGTCCAGAGAATTGGTTATCTTTTATATAATTTGCTGACAATTAAAACTTGCTTAGATTTTAGAATATTATGCTGAATTATATGCTCTGTGCAGAAAAAAGAATTCTGACTTTTTCATTATCAATTCATTTGCTAACTGCACTAGATAAGACGTTATGACATTTTCTGTAAGTTCTCATAGATACATATGTAGCGCACTGCAGAATTTTTCAGCTTCACTTTACCTCAGTGGCTGATAGTCTTCAAAAGAAAATAATGATGTGGCATTCACATAAACACATCTGCAGCTTGATTTCTAAATATGTCATTTATCTTTACAGATGTAGTAAAATTATTAGGCATCTAAAACATGTAACTGGAAGACCAAATAAATGCAATCATCAGTTTGTACACAGCATATGAAACATAATATTTCTTTTCTTCTGCTAAAGTGAAATCCAGAAGAAAACAAAAAATCAATTGAAAACATGAAGAAACTTCAAAACTTCAAAGTTATCCATCTTAGTGTCTGAGAAAGGAAAGCCCTCAACTTCATGGAATAGAAAAAGGATCAAGCATCTTAAGAAATCAAGGGTTAGTTTCATTGGCATTGACATTATACTGGAAAACGTTTCCTTAAATCTGCTTTCAACTCACATCACTCATACTTCAAAAGGATTTTTTTTTTTTCTCCCTCATATTTAACATTTCCTATTTCAATGGAAAGTTGGGGACAGAAGTTAGTACTAGGTTTAGAGGCATTTGTCTTAGTCATCTTCTGTTGTGTATATTGCATGAGCCTTACAGACCAAAAAGCTACAGCTGCAGCTGGGTTGAATGAGTGCAACCCAGGGATGGTTGATCACACTCATGGATTTGTGTACTTTCTGGGCTGTTTATGCATCTGCAGACCATGCCTCAACTAAATCTTTTTGTTCAGTGCAAGCCCTGTTTTCCATGGCTCCCAAGTTCAGCTTGACAAAGTACCTGTCTTGTTCCCACTCTGCTTCCAACATATCTTTTGCAATTATTCTAAATTCTCATATCTAGACATTAACACAACTAAATAAAACAGTTATTCCTATTCTTCTGAGTATTATTATTCCATAGACTATGAGTTCTTTATAATTTTCTTTTTCTTTTTTTTTGCTTTCTTGACTTCCATATATCTACAGGGCGGCAAACAGGAGGAGCTGGAAGCCATTGTGCAGCGGGAGAGATATGACTTAGTCGCCATCACAGAAACATGGTGGGGTGACTCTCATGACTGGAGTGCTGCAATGGATGGCTACAGACTCTTCAGAAGGGACAGGTGAGGAAGGAGAGGCAGTGGGGTGGCCCTGTATGTTAGGGAGTGTTTCGATTGTCTAGAGCTCAACGATTGTGATGATGGTACGGTTGAGTGTTTATGGGTAAGGATGAGGGGGAAGGCCAACAAGGCAGATATCCTGCTGGGAGTCTGTTATAGACCACCCAACCAGGATGAAGAGGCGGATGAAGCGTTCTACAAGCGGCTGGCAGAAGTCTCACAATCGCTGGCCCTTGTTCTCGTGGGGGACTTCAACTTCCCGGATGTCTGCTGGAAATACAACACAGCAGAGAGGAAGCAGTCTAAGAGGTTCCTGGAGTGTGTGGAAGACAACTTCCTGACACAGCTGGTAAGTGAGCCTACCAGGGGAGGTGCCTCGCTCGACCTGCTGTTTACAAGCAGAGAAGGACTGGTGGGAGATGTGGTGGTCAGAGGCCGTCTTGGGCTTAGCGACCATGAAATGATAGAATTCTCCATTCTTGGTGAAGTAAAGAGGGGGGTGAGCAAACCTGCAACCATGGACTTCTGGAGGGCGGACTTTGGCCTGTTCAGGACGCTGGTTGAGAGAGTCCCTTGGGAGATAGTCCTGAAGGGCAAAGGGGTCCAGGAAGGCTGGACGATCTTCCAGAAGGAAGTCTTAAAGGCGCAGGAGCAGGCTGTCCCTGTACACCGTAAGAAGAACGGGCGGGGAAGACGACCGGCCTGGCTGAACGGGGAGCTCTTGCTGGGACTCAGGAAAAAAAGGAGAGTTTACCGCTTGTGGAAGAAGGGGCAGGCGACTCAAGAAGAGTACAGGGATCTCGTTAGGTCGTGCAGAGAAGAAATGAGAAAGGCAAAAGCCCAGCTAGAACGCAATCTGGCCGCTGTCGTTAAAGACAACAAAAACCAAAATATATTAATACATATATTTATATAAATATATACAAAATATATAAATACAAATATATTAATGACAAGAAGAGAGCCAAGGAGAATTTCCATCCTTTATTGGATGCAGGGGGGAACATTGTCACCGAGGATGAGGAAAAGGCTGAGGTAGTGTTGTGGTTTAACCTCAGTCGGCAACTGAGCACCACACAGCCGCTCCCTCACTCCTCCCTCCCATCCCTACTGGGATGGGGGAGAGAATTGGAAGAGCACAAGTTAGAAAAACTCATGGCTTGTGATAAAAACAGTTTAATAATTGAAATAAAATAACAATGATAATAATAATAATAATAATGATGATGATGATTTAGTAATAAAAATAATAATAATACAAGGAAAGTGATGCACAGTGCGATTGCTCGCCACCCGCTGACCAATGCCCGGCCAGTCCCCGAGCAGCGGCCCCCCCGCCAGCTTTCCCCCAGTTTATGTACTGAGCATGACGTCACATGGTATGGAATGTCCCTTTGGCTAGCTTGGCTGTGCCCCCCTCCTAGTTTCTTGTGCACCTGCAGCCTTCTCAGTCGGTAGAGCATGGGAAGCTGAAAAGTCCTTGATTAGTCTAAGCATTACTTAGCAACAACTAAAAACATCGGTGCGTTATCAACTTTGTTCTTGTCCTAAATCCAAAACACAGCACTGTACCAGCTACTAGGAAGAAAATTAACTCTATCCCTGCTGAAACCAGAACAGGTAGTTAATGCCTTCTTTGCCTCAGTCTTCAATAGTCAGACCAGTTATCCTCAGGGTACTCGGCCCCCTCAGCTGGAAGACAGGGACGGTGAGCAGGATGAACCCCCCGTAATCCAAGAGGAAACAGTCACTGACCTGCTACGCCACCTCGATGCTCACAAGTCTATGGGGCCGGATGGGATCCACCTAAGAGTGCTGAGGGAGCTGGCGGAGGAGCTCGCCAAGCCACTCTCCATCATTTATCAGCAGTCCTGGTTAACGGGGGAGGTCCCGGACGACTGGAGGCTTGCCAATGTGACGCCCATCTACAAGAAGGGCCGAAAGGAGGATCCGGGGAACTACAGGACTGTCAGCCTGAACTCGGTGCCGGGGAAGATGATGGAGCAGTTCATCTTGAGGGTGCTCACAACGCATGTGCGGGACAACCAGGGGATCTGGCCCAGCCAGCACGGATTCATGAGAGGCAGGTCCTGCTTGACCAACCTGATCTCCTTCTATGACCAGGTGACCCAACTAGTGGACGAGGGAAAGGCTGTGGATGTGGTCTACCTGGACTTCAGTAAGGCCTTTGACACTGTCTCCCACAGCATTCTCCTCGAGAAGCTGGCAGCTCATGGCTTAGACAGGTGGACTCTGCGCTGGGTCAAAACTGGCTGGACGGCCGGGCCCAGAGAGTGGTGGTGAATGGAGTTACATCCAGCTGGTGGCCAGTCATGAGCAGTATTCCTCAGGGCTTAGTTTTGGGGCTGGTCTTTTTCACTATCTTTATCAATGATCTGGATGAGGGGATTGAGTGCACCCTCAGTAAGTTTGCAGATGACACCAAGTTGGGCGGGAGTGTTGATCTGCTCGAGGGTAGGAAGGCTATGCAGAGGGACCTGGACAGGCTGGATCGATGGGCCCAGGCCAACTGTATGAGGTTCAACAAGGCCAAGTGCCGGGTCCTGCACTTGGGCCACAACAACCCCATGCAGCGCTACAGGCTTGGGGAAGAGTGGCTGGGAAGCTGCCTGTTGGAAAAGGACCTGGGGGTGCTGGTTGACAGCCAGCTGAATATGAGCCAGCAGTGTGCCCAGGCGGCCAAGAAGGCCAATGGCATCCTGGCCTGTATCAGAACTAGTGTGGCCAGCAGGAGTAGGGAAGTGATCGTGCCCCCGTACTCGGCACTGGTGAGGAGCGGCTGAGGGAACTGGGGTTGTTTAGCCTGGAGAAGAGGAGGCTCAGGGGAGACCTTTTTGTGCTCTACAACTACCTGAAAGGAGGTTGTAGCGAGGTGCGTGTCGGTCTCTTCTCCCAAGGAACTAGTGATAGGACGAGACCAAATGTCCTCAAGTTGTGCCAGGGGAGGTTTAGATTGGACATGAGGAAAAATTTCTTTACTGAAAGAGTAGTTAAACATTGGAAGAGGCTGCCCAGGGTAGTGGTTGAGTCACCGTCCCTGGAAGTATTTTGAGGAAAAATTTCTGTTCTAAAAGAGTGGTTAAACTTTGGAACAGGCTGCCCAGGTGTCGTGGTTTAACCTCAGTTGGCAACTAAGCACCACGCAGCCGCTCACTCACTCCCCCCCACCCGGTGGGATGGGGGAGAGAATTGGAAGAGCACAAGTTAGAAAAACTCATGCCTTGAGATAAAAACAGTTTAATAATTGAAATAAAATGATAATAATAATAATAATAATAATACAATAATAATAATACACAAAGCAAGTGATACACAATACAATTGCTGGACCGATGCCCAACCAGTCCCCGAGCAGCGGCCCCCCCCCGCCAGCTTTCCCCAGTTTATGTACTGAGCATGACGTCACATGGTATGGAATGTTTCTTTGGCCAGTTTGGCTGTGCCCCCTCCCAGCTTCTTGTGCACCTCCAGCCTTCTCAGTCGGTAGAGCATGGGAAGCTGAGAAGTCCTTGGCTAGTGTAAGCATTACTTAGCAACAACTAAAAACATCGGTGCGTCATCAACTTTGTTCTCATCCTAAATCCAAAACACAGCACTGTACCAGCTACTAGGAAGGAAATTAACTCTATCCCTGCCAAAACCAGGACTATATCCACTCCTTATTCTATACCATCTGCGTCATGCTCAAGTCTCATATTTTCCAGTACATTTTCTTTAATCACCACCCCTTTTTTTTTCTATATATATACACACACACACACACACACACAGATATCATTCCCTTCATCTGTGGGCCATCCCTCTAAAACGTTCGGTGAGTTCATTTAGTCCATGACTTCGGGCTCCATCTGTCATAATAATCCTTCAGGGCAGGAAAAATGGAGATGGTATGTGGTGTTGGATTGTTTCATGTCGAAGTCAGTTCTGGTACCATCATCACTGTGCTTTGCTTGGTTTCACTGAAGTTATTCTTCATTAGTCTGGGTGATTCTTATTGTAATAACATTAGTATGGCATATAATATTATTAGTATGATTAGTATATCTGTGTATTATTAGTATAACTTTTATAACTATAATTAGTACTTAACATCACATAATTCAGATCATTGGCTATTCTCACCCAAAATCAAATCCCCTTGAGGTACACATCGGACTTCGCCATCCTCCCACATTATCCACCAAGTGCACCCAGGTCCTTGAGCAAAAGCAATCCCACGGATGGGTTTGCCTTTGCCCAAGGCAGGAATAACCCAGACTGTCTTCCCCAGCATAGTTTTTATGTGCACTACAGGGACTTTATTCCCATCTACAGTACGTAAAAGTTCTGACTGGGCAGGGCCTGCTCGATTGGCAGATCCCCAAGTGTTGACTAACCAGGTGACCTTTGCTAAATGCGTATCCCAATGTTTGAACGTCCCGCCACCCATTGCTCTCAGTGTAGTCTTTAACAGTCCATTGTATCGTTCAATTTTCCCGGAGGCTGGTGCATGATGGGGGATGTGATACACCCACTCAATGCCGTGCTCTTTGGCCCAGGTGTCTATGAGGTTGTTTTGGAAATGAGTCCCGTTGTGTGACTCAGTTCTTTCTGGGGTGCCATGTCGCCATAGGACTTGCTTTTCAAGGCCCAGGATAGTGTTCCGGGCAGTGGCATGGGGCACAGGATATGTTTCCAGCCACCCGGTGGTTGCCTCCACCATTGTAAGCACGTGGTGCTTGCCTTGGTGGGTTTGTGGGAGTGTGATATAATCGATCTGCCAGGCCTCCCCATATTTATGTTTCAGCCATCGTCCTCCATACCAGAGGGGCTTTAACCGCTTGGCTTGCTTGATCGCAGCGCATGTTTCGCATTCATGGATAACCTGGGCTATAGTGTCCATGGTCAAGTCCACCCCTCAATCACGAGCCCATCTATATGTTGCACCTCTTCCTTCGTGACCTGAGGTGTCATGGGCCCACCGAGCTAGAAATAATTCACCCTTATGTTGCCAGTCCAGATCCACCTGAGCCACTTCAATCTTAGCAGCCTGATCCACCTGCTGGTTATTTTGATGTTCTTCAGTGGCCCGACTCTTAGGTACGTGAGCATCTACGTGACGGACTTTTACAACCAGGTTCTCCACCTGGGCAGCAATATCTTGCCACAATGCGGCAGCCCAGATGGGTTTGCCTCTGTGCTGCCAGTTGCTCTGCTTCCATTGCTGCAACCACCCCCACAGGGCATTTGCCACCATCCATGAGTCAGTACAGAGATAGAGCACTGGCCACTTTTCTCGGTCAGCAATGTCTAAAGCCAGCTGGATGGCCTTTACTTCTGCAGATTGGCTCGATTCACCTTCTCCTTCAGCCTTTTCTACAACTTGTCGCATAGGACTCCATACAGCAGCTTTCCACCTCTGATGCTTTCCCACAAGACGACAGGACCCATCAGTGAACAGGGCATATTGCTTCTCATTTTCTGGTAGTTCATTATACATTGGGGCCTCCTCAGCACGCATCACCTTCTTCTCTGGCGATATTCTGAAATCTTTGCCCTCTGGCCAGTCCATGATCACTTCCAGGATTCCTGGGCAACTGGGGTTTCCTATTCAAGCCCGTTGTGTGATTAGTGCGACCCACTTACTCCACGTAGCATCAGTTGCATGATGCTTCCGAGAAGAGGACCAGCTATGGTTTCCACTCGGCTGAAAGCCATCGCCAGAAGGAATGTGGCAACCCAGACAGAGCTCACACGCAAGAATACAGCTGTCCAGGTCTCTGGCTGCAGGGACTGCCTGAGCCTGTCAGCTGTACCGGAGGGCAGCAGAGACACCACCTGTGTGCGGTGTGACCAGGTGGATGATCTGCTCAGCCTGGTGGCAGAGCTGAAGGAGGAAGTGGAAAGGTTAAGGAGTATCCAGGAGTGTAGAGAGGGAGATAGATTGGTGGAGCTGCACCCTACCGTCCCTGAGGCAGAGGCAGCAGAAGGAGGCTCCGTGAGAAGCAGAGGATCCCCTGCCTTCTTGCCACCGGGTAGAAAGAGGGGACCTAAGTGACGGGGGGGAATGGAAACGGGTCCCTGCTCAGGGTACGAGGCGAACCCCCGCCCGGCCTCCCTCACCTTCTTGGTTGCCTTTACACAACAGATATGGGGCCCTGGAACTTGAGGGCCAGGCAAACGAGGATGTAGACGAAGGTCCATCCAGGGGGTTGCCTAGGGTGAGGCAGTCAGCCCCACGCATTATGACTGCCTCTGCTAAGAAAAAAAGGAGGGTAATTGTCATAGGTGATTCCCTTCTGAGGGGAACAGAGGGCCTGATATGCCGACCGGACCCATCCCACAGGGAAGTCTGCTGCCTCCCTTGGGCCCAGGTCAGAGACATCACTAGGAAGCTCCCTGGTTTGGTACGGTCTTCTAATTACTACCCGCTGCTGGTTATACAGGCTGGCAGTGATGAGGTTGCAGAGAGAAGTCCTGCAGTGATCAAAAGGGACTTCAGGGCACTGGGGCGACTGGTTCAAGGATCGGGAGCACAGGTAGTGTTTTCCTCAATCCCTACAGGGGCAGGGAAGGATACTGAAAGGAACAGGAAAACACACCTGATCAACACGTGGCTCAGGGGCTGGTGCCATGGGAAGAATTTTGGTTTTTTTTGATCATGGGGAGGTTTACACGGCACCGGGCCTGCTGGTGACAGACGGAGTTCAGCTGTCTCACAAGGGAAAAAGGATCACGGCTCATGAATTGGCAGGGCTCATTGAGAGGGCTTTAAACTAGGTTTGAAGGGGGAAGGGGATAAAACCAGGCTCACTAGAGATGAGCCTAGGGGTGGCATGCCGATGCTGGGGGCGAAATCGATAGCCCAGCTCAAGTGCATCTACAGCAATGCATGCAGCATGGGTGGCAAGCAGGAGGAGCTGGAAGCCATTGTGCAGCGGGAGAGATATGACTTAGTCGCCATCACAGAAACATGGTGGGGTGACTCTCATGACTGGAGTGCTGCAATGGATGGCTACAGACTCTTCAGAAGGGACAGGCGAGGAAGGAGAGGCGGTGGGGTGGCCCTGTATGTTAGGGAGTGTTTCGATTGTCTAGAGCTCAACGATTGTGATGATGGTACGGTTGAGTGTTTATGGGTAAGGATGAGGGGGAAGGCCAACAAGGCAGATATCCTGCTGGGAGTCTGTTATAGACCACCCAACCAGGATGAAGAGGTGGATGATGCATTCTACAAGCGGCTGGCAGAAGTCTCACAATCGCTAGCCCTTGTTCTCGTGGGTGATTTCAACTTCACGGATGTCTGCTGGAAATACAACACAGCAGAGAGGAAGCAGTCTAGGAGGTTCCTGGAGTGTGTGGAAGACAACTTCCTGACACAGCTGGTAAGTGAGCCTACCAGGGGAGGTGCCTCACTCGACCTGCTGTTGACAAACAGAGAAGGACTGGTGGGAGATGTGGTGGTCAGAGGCCGTCTTGGGCTTAGCGACCATGAAATGATAGAATTCTCCATTCTTGGTGAAGTAAGGAGGGGGGGCAGCAAAACCGCAACCATGGACTTCTGGAGGGCGGACTTTGGCCTGTTCAGGACGCTGGTTGAGAGAGTCCCTTGGGAGACAGTCCTGAAGGGCAAAGGGGTCCAGGAAGGCTGGACGATCTTCCAGAAGGAAGTCTTAAAGGTGCAGGAGCAGGCTGTCCCTGTACGCCATAAGAAGAACGGGCGGGGAAGATGACCGGCCTGGCTGAACGGGGAGCTCTTGCTGGGACTCAGGAAAAAAAGGAGAGTTTACCGCTTGTGGAAGAAGGGGCAGGCGACTCAAGAAGAGTACAGGGATCTCGTTAGGTCGTGCAGAGAAGAAATGAGAAAGGCAAAAGCCCAGCTAGAACGCAATCTGGCCACTGTCGTTAGAGAAAACAAAAAACATTTTTACAAATATATTAATGACAAGAAGAGAGCCAAGGAGAATCTCCATCCCTTATTGAATGCGAGGGGGAACATTGTCACTGAGGATGAGGAAAAGGCTGAGGTACTCAATGCCTTCTTTGCCTCAGTCTTTAACAGGCAGACCAGTTATCCTCAGGGTACTCGGCCCCCCTGAGCTGGAAGACAGGGACGGCGAGCAGGATGAACCCCCCATAATCCAACAGAAAAGAGTTAACGACCTGCTACGCCACCTGGATGCTCACAAGTCTATGGGGCCAGATGGGATCCACCTGAGAGTGCTGAGGGAGCTGGCGGAGGTGCTCGCCAAGCCACTCTCCATCATTTATCAGCAGTCCTGGTTAACGGGGGAGGTCCCGGACGACTGGAGGCTTGCCAATGTGACGCCCATCTACAAGAAGGGCCGGAAGGAGGATCCGGGGAACTACAGGCCTGTCAGCCTGAACTCGGTGCCAGGGAAGATGATGGAGCAGTTCATCTTGAGGGCACTCACAAGGAATGAGCGAGACAACCAGGGGATCAGGCCCAGCCAGCACGGGTTCATGAGAGGCATGTCCTGTTTGACCAACCTGATCGCCTTCGATGACCAGGTGACCCACCTAGTGGATGAGGGAAAGGCTGTGGATGTGGTCTACCTGGACTTCAGCAAGGCCTTTGACACCGTCTCCCACAGCATTCTCCTCGAGAAGCTGGCGGCTCACGGCTTAGACAGGTGTACTCTGCGCTGGGTCGAAAACTGGCTGGACAGCCGGGCCCAGAGAGTTGTGGTGAATGGAGTTCAATCCAGTTGGCGGCCGGTCATGAGCGGTGTTCCCCAGGGCTCAGTACTGGGGCCGGTCTTGTTTAATATCTTCATCGATGATCTGGATGAGGGGATTGAGTGCATCCTCAGTAAGTTTGCAGAGGCCACCAAGTTGGGCGGGAGTGTTGATCTGCTCGAGGGTAGGAAGGCTCTGCAGAGGGACCTGGACAGACTGGATTGATGGGCCCAGACCAACTGTATGAGGTTCAACAAGGCCAAGTGCCGGGTCCTGCACTTGGGCCACAACAACCCCATGCAACGCTACAGGCTTGGGGAAGAGTGGCTGGGAAGCTGCCTGTCGGAAAAGGACCTGGGGGTGCTGGTCGACAGCCGGCTGAACATGAGCCGGCAGTGTGCCCAGGCGGCCAAGAAGGGCCAATGGCATCCTGGCCTGTATCAGAACTAGTGTGGCCAGCAGGAGTAGGGAAGTGATCGTGCCCCTGTACTTGGCCCTGGTGAGGCCGCACCTCGAATACTGTGTTCAGTTTTGGGCCCCTCACTACAAGAAGGACACTGAGGTGCTGGAGCGTGTCCAGAGAAGGGCAACGAAGCTGGTGAGGGGTCTGGAGAACAAGTCTTATGAGGAGCGGCTGAGGGAACTGGGGTTGTTGAGCCTGGAGAAGAGGAGGCTGAGGGGAGACCTCATCGCTCTCTACAGCTACCTGCAAGGAGGTTGTAGCGAGGTGGGTGTCGGTCTCTTCTCCCAAGGAACTAGCGATAGGACAAGAGGAAATGGCCTCAAGTTGCGCCAGGGTAGGTTTAGATTGGATGTAAGGAAAAATGTCTTTACTGAAAGAGTGGTGAAACATTGGAAGAGGCTGCCCAGGGAAGTGGTGGAGTCCCCATCCCTGGAGGTATTTAAAAGACGTGTAGATGCGGCACTTAGGGACATGGTTTAGTGGACATGGTGGTGTTGGGTCGACGGTTGGACTCGATGATCTTAGAGGTCTTTTCCAACCTTAATGATTCTATGATTCTATGATTCTATGTGTACAGGGGACCCTCCCTCTGAACATCCAGCCTAGCACCGGCAGTCGGGGTGCCAGGAGGAGCTGTGCTTCAGTGCTGATCACTTCTGAAGCAGCTCGAACCCCTTCATATGCTGCCAATATCTGTTTTT
This sequence comes from Aptenodytes patagonicus, assembly GCF_965638725.1. NCBI lineage: Eukaryota > Metazoa > Chordata > Aves > Sphenisciformes > Spheniscidae > Aptenodytes > Aptenodytes patagonicus. Next base: position 33,148,491 of record NC_134951.1, on the reverse strand, counting down.
CAGTTGGAGTATAGCGGACCTCGGATCCTCTGTATCCCCGACTCCAAAACCCTAGGGGTCGACCTCGAGTCTCTCCTGGTGCTTTCTGCCAGAGGCTCCAGGTAGGGCCATTCTCCCCGGCTGCGGTATAGAGCACATTTTTTACATCTTGCCCTGCCCGGACTGGCCCCAGGGCTACTACATGAACTATCTCCCGTTTAATTTGTTCAAAGGCTTGTCGTTGCTCAGGGCCCCATTTGAAATCGTTCTTCTTTCGGGTCACTTGATAGAGAGGGCTTACAATCAGACTGTAATTTGGAATGTGCATTCTCCAAAAACCCACGACGCCTAAGAAAGCTTGTGTTTCCTTTTTGCTAGTTGGTGGAGACATGGCTGTTATTTTGTTGATCACATCCATTGGGATCTGATGACGTGCATCTTGCCATTTGATTCCTAAAAACTGGATCTCCTGTGCAGGTCCCTTGACCTTACTTTGTTTTATGGCAAAACCGGCCTTCAGCAGGATTTGGACTATTTCTTTCCCTTTCTCAAAAACTTCTCCTGCTGTGTTGCCCCACACGATGACGTCATCAATGTATTGCAGGTGTTCTGGAGCCTCACCCTGCTCCAGTGCAGTCTGGATCAGTCCATGGCAAATGGTAGGGCTGTGTTTCCACCCCTGGGGCAGTCGGTTCCAGGTGTACTGAACGCCCCTCCAAGTGAAAGCAAACTGTGGCCTGCACTCCGCTGCCAAAGGGATTGAGAAAAACGCATTAGCAATATCAGTTGTGGCATACCACTTGGCTGCCTTTGACTCCAGTTCGTACTGAAGTTCTAGCATGTCCGGCACAGCAGCACTCAGCGGTGGCGTGACTTCATTTAGGCCACAATAGTCTACTGTTAGTCTCCACTCTCCATTAGACATTCACACTGGCCATATGGGACTGTTAAAGGGTGAGCGGGTCTTGCTGATCACTCCTTGGCTCTCCAGTCAACGAATCAGCTCATGGATGGGAATCAGGGAGTCTCGGTTGGTGCGATATTGCCGCCGGTGCACTGTGGTGGTAGCAATTGGCACTTGTTGTTCTTCGACCTTCAGCAACCCCACAACAGAGGGGTCCTCCGAGAAACCAGGCAAGGTGGACATCTGTTTAATTTCCTCCATCTCCAAGGCAGCTATACCAAAAGCCCACCGGTACCCTTTTGGGTCCTTGAAATACCCTCTCCTGAGGTAGTCTACGCCAAGGATGCACGGAACATCTGGGCCAGTCACAATGGGGTGCTTCTGCCACCCGTTCCCAGTTAGACTCACTTCGGCTTCCAATACAGTTAGCTGTTGGGATCCCCCCGTCACCCCAGAAATACAGATGGGTTCTGCCCCTATATAGCTTGATGGCATTAGGGTACACTGTGCACCGGTGTCTACTAGAGCCTTATACTTCTGTGGGTCTGATGTGCCAGGCCACCGAATCCACACCGTCCGGTAAACCCGGTTGTCCCTTTCCTCCCCCTGGCTGGAGGCAGGGCCCCTCTAATCCTCATCACAGTACTCATTTCTCACTTCTTGTACATATGAATCTGAAGTTTCTCCATTAACATCAGGAGTAAGATCAGCCCTTCTACTCTCTCTGGGGAACTGCCCGCTGGAAACTGGAGCAGCAATTTTCCTGGAAGAACCTCTTTCTGTGATTTTTTTCCCTTGCAATTCATGTACCCGTGCCCCTAGGGCTGCAGTAGGTTTTCCATCCCACTTCCTCATGTCCTCTCCGTGGTCACGCAGGTAAAACCATAGGATGCCCCGTGGTGCGTACCCCTTATACTCTCTCTCTTGAGCAAAAGAACGCTGACTCCTAATAGCCGAGATATTGTTCCATACAGGTGGGGAATAGGTCCTATCCTCTTTGAATTGCTGGAACTGCCGGGACAGTTTCTCCGCAGCCGAGACAAGGGAGGAAGAGAGACTTTCCTCGTATTGCCGGAGTTGACCAGACAATTCATCCACCGTTTGTTCCTTTTTGTCTTCCCAGGTCATCACTGCCAATGAATTGGCGTGTGACGATGGTGAGCTCCTTATAAACTTCCGCCACATGGGTCGTGTGCACTTGACTTCGTCTGGATCTTTGGATAATTGTTCATTGTTCAGGTCATCATAAATCACCTCCAGCACAGCTAATTCTCTCAGAAACTGGATACCCTTCTCCATGGTGGCTCCACGTTGGGCGCCAAAAAGGACTGTCATGGTTTAACCTCAGTCGGCAACTAAGCACCACACAGCCGCTCGCTCACTCCCCCGTGCCCCCGGTGGGATGGGGGAGAGAATTGGAAGAGCACAAGTGAGAAAAACTCATGCCTTGAGATAAAAACAGTTTAATAATTGAAATAAAATGATAATAATAATAATATGATAATAATAATAATACACAAAGCAAGTGATGCACAGTACAATTGCTCACCACCCGCCGACCGATGCCCAGCCAGTCCCCGAATAGCGGCCCCCCCGGCCAGCTTTCCCCAGTTTATATACTGAGCATGACGTCACATGGTATGGAATGTCCCTTTGGCCAGTTTGGCTGTGCCCCCTCCCAGCTTCTTGTGCACCTCCAGCCTTCTCAGTCGGTAGAGCATGGGAAGCTGAGAAGTCCTTGGCTAGTGTAAGCATTACCTAGCAACAACTAAAACATTGGTGCGTTATCAACTTTGTTCTCATCCTAAATCCAAAACACAGCACTGTACCAGCTGCTAGGAAGGAAATTAACTCTATCCCTGCCGAAACCAGTACACCAGGGAAGTGGTTGAGTCACCATTCCTGTAAGTATTTAAAAGATGTGTAGATGCGGCACTTAGGGACATGGTTTAGTGGGCCTGGTGTTGTTGGGTTGACGGTTGGACTCGATCATCTTAGAGGTCTCTTCCAACCTTAATGATTCTATGATTCTATGATTCTATTCTACAGGGAAGGAAACAAAAGAAGGAAACAAAAGTTACAAATAGTGTTGATACATATCTTCAAAACAAATTAATTGCAAATCAATTCTGCCAAGTCTTAAGGTTCAGGGTTTTGTATTTCACTGTTTATTTCTGTCATGTAAGTTCTGATTTAAGAAGGGGTTCAACTGCTAACGCATAAAGATTGAAGTGAGTTCAAAGGGTTTTCAACTCAGTTTTAAGTTTATTGTATGTTGTGTATGAATGTATGTTGTGTATACCTCTGAATTTCTGTCTGTAACATTTTGTATTCTGACTCTTCTCATCATAATAAATAACTGGGTGGATAGTTACTGAAAACCAGACATTTAAGGGCAATTGGTACCTGTTTTCAGAAGGAAGATCTAAAAAATGAAAAACTATGTCACTGCTTTGAAGTTAACTGCCTTTAAACTGTGTGTTTGTGAACATAAATGTATCTTTTATAACTGAATTAATTATTTCAGCTCTAAAAGTGTCTCACAGAAGAATGAGCATATTAAAAAATTACTAAGCTTCATTACAGTAAGTGTGTGTCTTTGACAGGTAACTGTGCTTGAGTGCCTGAACTAAACTGCTGTCAGCCACCATGTTTTTAAGATAAGCCCAAATATTTTACTAAAGTTAGAAAAGTTTAGAATACTATAACATCAACATTATTAAAGAAAAAAATTTCTTGACTGAAACTGCTCAAACATATGCTATGTAATTTATATTAAAACAAAGGGTTTAAGAAATGTTTTTAAGATACCCGGTCCAGATTTGTACATGATATGATATATTAAAATTTCTATTTAACCTGTAAAGCAGTAAACATTGTTGATCTACTAAGTCTTTGAAAATTAAATTTTGAAAAGCTTCTCTTTTTCTCTTTTACTAACCTTTAAGCACAATTCTTACACAAAACCTGGCCTACCCAATAACTTCCTCAGTAATAATTTAATTGCATGGTGCTGTGAAGAGGCTGCATATGATTGTGGCTTCATCACTTGTACAAAATATACTAACATACATTTATTAATATACTGTGAAATATTATCATAAATAATTTAAGCTCTGTTTCTCCAACAAAGGAGCAGATTGCATTCAGTGATAAAATATTCTAAGTTTTTGTCATGTGTGTTTGTTTACTTATCATTGGGATAGCTTTCTCAGACCTTAGCATAATATATTGAAAGTTCTGCTGCAGCAGTAAGGATCACAAAAGTTAGAATAGAGACACTTTTGTGCACAACCCATTTTAAGACTCCTATACTGTAGCTATGTAGTCTTTTTAAAATATGTATGATTAAATATATCACTGTAAAGATATTCACTGTGAATATCTTGAAACAATAAGTGCTAGTTTTGAATTTTATATTTTGAAGATTCAAAAATATATTTAAACATACTTTCATTTCCTTTTTTTTACGCAACACATGAAAAGGATCTATGTAGATTAACTTTTTGAATAACTTGAAATGAAAAGATTGGATCAGGTTTTTTTGTACAAATATATAATAAAATATATACACCAGAAAAAGAAATACAGGCTGCAGAAATGGGCTGATGGGAACATCATGAAGTTCAAAAAAGGGAATTGCAAAGTCCTGCACCTGGGGAACAACCCCAGGTACCAGTACATGCTGGAGGCTGCACAACTGGAAAAGCAGAAAAGGACCTGGGGATGCTGGTGGATACCAAGTTGAACGTGAGCCACCAATGTGCCCTTTTGTCAAAGGCAGCTAATTGTACCCTTGCCTGCATTAGGAAAAGCATTGCCATAAGGTTGAGGGAGGTGATCTTTACTCTCTACTCAGCACTGGTGAAGCCACACCTGCAGTACTGTGTCCAGTTCTGGGCTCCTCAGTACAAGAAAGACACTCAGGAGACAGTCCAGAGAAGGACCATGAAGATGATTAAGAGTCTGGAGCACCTCTCCTATGACAAAAGGCTGAGAGAGCTGGTACTCTTCATCCTGGAGAAGTATCAGGGAGGAATCTCATCAATGTGTGCAAATACTTGAAGGGAGGGTGCAAAGAAGACAGAGCTAGGATCTTTCAGTGGTGCCCAGTGACAGGACAAGAGGCAATGGGCACAAAGTGAAACAAAGGAGGTTATGTCTGAACATCAGGAAATACTTTTTCACTGTGAGGGTAGCCGAGAACTGGCACAGGTTGCCCAGGGAGGTTGTGGAGTCTCCATCCTTGGAGATACTGAAGAGCCATCTAGACATGTTCCTATTTAACCTAGTCTAGGTGACCCTGCCTGAGCAGCGGGGTTGAACCAGATGACATCCAGAGGCTCCTTCCAACCTCAACCATTCTGTGATTCTGTGATTATGAAAATACATATGAAATGCTATATAGGCAGTAACTTTATGATGCACTACTAAGTGACATGTAACAACATTTTACTAATCTTTATAACTTAACCTCCTAAATGATCTCATTTTATTTATTGTTTGGACAAATATAATCTAGTGATTCTACATACACACATGCCTTGCAGAGAGGCCATATAGAGTTTTCCAGAACTTCTAAACTGCAATTTGTCTGAACTGGACTGTAACTTGGTTCTCAATTTGTTTTGTTTTTTTTTTTCAACCAACTAAGGCTCAGTAGCTTTATGCTCTTGACTTCCTGTGTTTAGAAGAGATGCCTTCTGTTTTCTGATGTCACAACATTAGTCAGCAGGAGGGGATTATTTTAGTTAAGGGAAGAAATATTTGCTTCTTAGGAAACTTTTTCAAAGAAGAAAGCAACCCTCTAAAACTGTACAAAAGTACAAGAGTTCCTAACTGTTTTTTAAAGTCCAAGTAAAGTCATTAGATTTTGATTTTGGGTATGCCACTTTGAAATTTGTTCTTGCATTCCTTTTAGTCCTTAGCCAGACAGTTTATGAAAATATGGCATTCTTACCTTATGATGTATACAGGTTAGCGTTCATAGATTTTCTTATACTACTACTCACATTTAATAACATAACAGCTTATTAATTTGCATTTCTAACACTGTTTGAATGTTGAAAATACAAATGCTTTGCCAAAGAATTAATTCCATTAATATTTTTTTCTGTTTTTTCCAGTTAAAAAAAATCCTCAAAGATCATTAATACACACATGTAAAATGCACGTAAAATATTTATTGATAAGAAAAATATGCGTTTGGTGAATATTTTCTAAATTTAGAATCATAGAATCATAGAATAATTTGAAAGACAAAAATCCTTTTTTTTTTTTAGCTTGCTTGCTACCTTGCTTGTTAGCCTTTATGTCTGCTGTTCAGCCGGCTCACTTATTCTCCCTTATACAGTACTGTCCTGATCAAAATTGCCTCCAAGAATTTGAAGTACTTCAACTTACCTGAGAGAAAAAAGATTTTTTTGACAAAAAATACTAAAGAAATCGTTCACTGTGGACTTGCACAATGGATCCACCTGTCAAATTTTGACACTTTCCAAAATAACAATAAAAAAAAGACTAAGTACTTCAACCACACACTGTTCTGTCTGAAGGAAGCTCAGATTCACCTGTTTCATTCTGGATGTCACAACCTGTGTATCTATTTCATGAGTGAAGCAAGACAACTTTATTGTAAAAGCTTGCTTTAGCTTTTCTGTGTGTTATGCTCATAACAGTAAAAATATAATGTATATAAAAAGTAGGATTTCACAGTGTGTTTCACATTCAGCTCAGCAAAGATAACATCACACTCAAGGACCTCTGTGAATCCAGGGCAGGGTGGAAAGTGTCCTGAAGCCCACTGTACTCCAATGAAGTTTTCAGTGTCTACAGCTGTCTCAACAGTTGTGTTAGCAGTGTTGAAGTGTAGGACTTGAGTCATCTACCAACAACACATCAAATTATTTGTTTGTAATTACTTGACACTTTAGCATGGTCTAAACAGATTTCTGGAGAAATGCTGTAAAGCTCAAATCCTAGTATTGCTGTTATAGGATGCCTGCAGATGGGACCCACTGCCTACAAATCATATGTGTTCTTCTAGCAATGACACTAGACCTTCTTGGGCCTCACTGCAAATGTAGGTGAGATATGATAAAACGATAATCAAGCTTGTCATAGTGTGCCCGGCATGTCCACAGTTAGTCATATGAACCGTTATGATCCTGATAAATGATGTCATAACCTCAGGAAGCATAGACTTCCACCTACACATTCCAGAGGAGAGGGAATTTGGAAACAAGCAAAGAGCTAAGCCTGTGTTCAACATATAGTGTACACTTAGCTTCCTTTTTTCCACCTTAGTCTGTTAATACACTAACCAACAAACAATATAATGAAGGTGGGCACAAAAATATACAAATTTTTCCATCACTTTACTGTATGAAACAGCTATTCCCTATACTGTAAGGGATTTGTTAATACTTTATAACATCTCTAATCTTGTTCCTTCTCTGAATAGATTAAATATTGAAGACTAGTTGCACAAAAATCAGTTTTTGCTTAACTCTAGAAATAGCCGTCCCATCACTTCCAAAATGACACAATTTTGTAAGAATAAATATATTTTTATTACTTTGATGATGATAAATGATTCTTACCACTGCTGAGCTATACATAACAAAGGGACAGTATCATCAGATGTTAACACTTCATGTAAAATATGGAAGCACTTTCAGCTTATCAAGCTAAAAATAAGCTGAAATTACTCATATAATGTATGTGAACAAAATTACTCCTAATCAAAATGAACTGCCCACATAAAAAGCCCAAATCAACAATACAAAAAATTGAACTAAAAATAATGATGACAGCTATCCTATTTCTCTATACAGCATAGATATTTAGTACAGTAAACAGCTAAATATGAACCTGCCTTCAAAAGGACACAGTTTGAATCTAACTTTCCTCTCCAGTCAATATGAATTTTATCACTGGGAGTTTCATAAATGTTTTATGTTAGTAATGCCTAAACATTTCATTTTGTATTGTGAAATGTGTCTTTTGCTTTTTTACTTTCAGTTTTATGATTATTAATACTAATATTGAAAGTAATCCTTAAGTTGTGAAACAAGACCCAGAATATTTGGAGTTGGCCATTTTTTTTCAGGAGGAAAGTTCCTCATGTTATTCTTATGTTTTGAATTTTGTCAAGTAAGGTATGAGGTATTCTGTTTCTGTTCAACATAAACCAATCCCCTCTCCCTAAATTTTAGTTTTACTCATTAAACTAAAGTATTATTTCTTCAGATCTAATATAAAATTCTTGAATCTTGCCTTTAATTAAACCAATAGCAAAAGTTATACTACCTGTAATGGACCAAGCATTACACCAAAAGTTCTATGCAGATACTGCATGATATGGTATATGGATATAATACCCTTCATCAGTGTACAAGTTTATTTTCTATAGATAAATATATATATTTATATGTATTTTATGCACACACATATATTTTAATATGTGCACATTATGTATACACACACGATCCACACAAATAAGAAGTTTCCCAGAACAAAATAAAACTAGACAAACAGAAAAACTTTGGACATTTTAAGGACTCATATATTAGGAAAAGAAAAAAAAAAAAGAGGCAAAGAACTATATCGCTAATCCAGATCAAAGATTAAAATCAAACAGAGAAGGGGAAAAAAGAAAAAAAAAAAAAAAAATTCAACTCTCTTCTCAGAAGCTGGGATTTCCAAAATAAATTTACTCCTGAGCAAACCAGAATGAATTACTGGTTTGACAAGGATCATCCTGGAAGACTCTAGTGAGCACCTCTTTAGTCTCAGGAAGGGAGAGTGCGACTAAGCAGGACCCCCAAGGCAGTCGGCGGCAGGACCTGCACACAGGCTCACGGCCTCTTTGCCAAGCCAGCAGCCTGACTGCCAGCACAGGGCTTCCCTCCAGCTTCCATTGCTCAAACTGGGTTGTGATTGTGTGGCTCCCTGCCTTGGAGGCTGATGTTCACTTTGCTTTTTCCCTGCAAGCAGAGAGTGAAAGTGACAAGACCATTCCAGGAGGGCAGCCAAGAAGATGTCAGTGTATTTTTCCTAGCTGGGCATAAAAGTGATGGTAATGATGATGATTTTTGCATCTCTGAAATTTTCCCATGGACATTTCTTTCATAAAAAGGCATCTTCTGTTTTAGAAAGCATGTCAGTGGAAAAATTCTTAAGATTAACCTAAATATTTTGGGTTCTGAAGAGAAAGACAGTCTGTTGTTCCCTACATGAATTAAATATTAAAGAAATTACTGCAAGTCCTTTGTGTTTTGAAGAACTCAGATCTCACCCTGATTTTTTTTTTTTTTTTTAAAGAGGAAATAATTGCCATATTTGCAGTCCTCATTATAGCAGGGAACTAAATTACATGACTGAGAGACACTTATAATATAAATATGAATTGTTATCACAGACATCTTAGATTACAGTTTCATAATGTGTCCAGCACCTTAGTCTTTCCTGAAAATAGCCTTCTGTGTTAGCCAAGACATCTCACATAAGGGGGATCATTGCTTTGCAGCTTTAGCCTTTTGGTCCACTTTGAGTTCTGTGGACAGAAGCTATTCCCTGAGAAAGAACGTACAACTGGACTGCTTGTTTTTCAGACTTACATAAAGCCAACGTGAAAATAGGTGGAAAATGGGCCTTGTCAGGAGACAAAAGTATCTGGACAACATACTAGTTAGTCCCCTTTGAATGGTGATTTTTTTCATCTCTTTTTTCTTTGCCATTTAACTGAGTTCAGAAGTTGGCTTCTCTTATGCTTCTTTGAACTTAAACTGGTGGTAATTTATCACTTTTTTATTGTATAGCTATATTTGAAGCACACCTCAGCTGGCTGTCTCAAGGACATTTCAAGCAACATGTTCTACACTGGGTAATTTGGAAAAAAAAATATATAGTGTCTGTATTCTTTAATATCAGTTTTATTTGCCTTAACCATTACTAGTTGTTAATTTTTAATTTTCTCTTGCTGGTTGCCAGTGTGCTGAAACCAGAAATGACAATTGCAGGACTATGCAATTTGTCTTCATTCTGTGTGTTCTACATATTCTCAGTGCACTTAGCCATCCTGTTATGTACTAGGCATTAACTTATTCGACAGTGTTTATTTATGCATTTGTAAGATATTTCTTTGTCTCTTAGTTCTGTTTTCTGATTAGTGTTAATACAGTATTTTGTAGAAATACATTTTGATTGATTTGCAACCTTATTTTCAAAGGTCGATGTTTTGCTTTTAAAAACCTTTTTTTCAGTGTCTGTTTTAATGGACTTTCCTATGTCCTTTCTTATTTATGTGTATTTTGCAATGGAATGTCCCTTTGCTAACATACACAGTGATGTTCACTATAAACATTAAAGAAGAAATTGTACTCATATTCAGTAAAGTTCTGTTAATGACGTGTATCTGCATCCAGTCACAGCTTCAACCTTTTAATCAAATTTCCATTTATTAATACACATTCCAGGACATAAAATTTGTTGTGGTATACATACCAGTTAATGATGTTTAGATTAATCACTTGCTCATTTTCATAAAGCTTCCAGTTTCCCTTATTAGCTTAGACTTACTTTAGCTTCTGGAGAGAATGGCACTGGTATATTCACATGCATAAGCTTACCATTGCTGAAACATTACAAAATAATGCAGGAATAATGGCTATGGATTCCATTTTGGCAGGCAATCAGATGAGACAGGTATCAGAGTAGCCCATCAAAGGGGACAGGTAGCTTTACAGAAATCAACTTTTTCCCCCCCTTTAAAAAAAAAAAAAAAAAGTAAGAACATTTGCATTGAAATGTTTAAATTCATTGTTTCAGGCTAGAAAAAAGGGGGAAAAAAAGACACAAAATACTCAGGGGGCATAGAGAGGCTGAAATCTAATCTCCGCTTTGAATCAGATAGAACAGACATTGGAATATGGCTCCTCTTCTTATAAATATAATCACCATACTGTAGAATTAGTCTTCTATTTAGCTGTTCATATAGAAAGGAAGATATGCAAGAGGAGAATTTGACATTTTAAGAGGCTGATGCTATAATATAGTGAGCAAGAAACTTGTCTGGTATGTGGGATGGAGTAGTGGGAGCCTAATCTGTCATAAACAAGCAGATCAGTTACTCCCACACCCAAGTTAAATGTTCTAGCCAGTGGGCTCTTGTCTGGGCATTGAGTAGGCTGAGATAGTATCTATCACAGCCTTCTCACAAAAACATTCTCCAAAAGTGTCATTTTGATTCTACATCAGAACAATAATAAAATATTCTGAAACTGCACACTTTCTCTTTTATGAAACTGAGAAATCGTTTTTTGGTCAGCACTAGAAAATAAAAAAATTCTCAGATCCCTTACTCAGTTTGTCAATCATGGAATAGAGTGAAAAATGACTTAGGTTACTAGGGTTTAGTTCAGGGAACACAGCCAAGAAATACAAGTAGGAATAAAAAAAAAGTGCTCCTGCCTGTGTTTCTGTCTGCAGGCAAAGAAAAAAAAAAACTTGATTGAGTGGGCATTCATTTATAATTAAGTATATACATAAAAAATATATATAAATAAAAACAAGCCACAAACAGATACTTCTATAACCTTATAAGGTCTGGGAACTCCTTGAAATCAGTAGAGAATTCATTGTCTGCAGTTTATTCAACATGGGAGGTATTTAGATACAGTAATAATGGATGTCATTAAAAAACCTCTAGTTTTCTCTAGCTAAATCAAATGATTGATTTAGCTTAACACTAGTGATAATCATATCACCATCTGTGAGTTTTGACCACTGAAATTAAACAGTATCTTACTTCAATCAGAAATAATTCTGTCTATATTAATAAATGGTGTGGCACAATATCCATAGGGTGAAATAGTTATTTCAGAGAACCAGGCATCCACACTACAGTTCTGGGCATTTTTACTTCAGATTAGCTGTAGTCTGTTCCTGCGGACCGAATGGCCATAAGCAGCTGGAGCATGTTAAACATTGTTGTTCAAGGCATCTTGCAGTCTAGCTTCATTCAAAAAGAAAACCAGTTTACGCACTTGGCAAGAGCAGCTCTGTGAACAAAAGCACAGCCTGCAAGTACTACTGGGAGATTAACTCCAGAAGTGCACCTGTCCTCACTAAAGGACAAATACGGAGGCACTCAAGATAAGAAGATGATACGACTTAGGAGCTAAATTGAGGGTTTCCTCTCACTTAGTGAAATCCTGTCTTTAATGAAGCTAAAAAGCAAATTCATTACTGACATGAGCAGACTCAAGATTTTCTCCTCAGTTTCAGGAATCCCTGAACTCCTGAGAGAAGAAAAACCCACCAGTATCTAGCAAGGGGAACACTCACATAGCAGAAACTATGCCATATAGAAATGAGATTTTATCCCCACTTCTCTCAGTTGGAGGAGGACATGGATTAAAAAAAAAAAAAATACTATGAACAGCCTTCTTTTGAAGTGAATCTCTCCATCATCCCCATTTACCATGCACCAGTTTACATTGCAGAGCAGTTCTGGAGCTTGAGAAGAGGAATCTTCTCAGATGGAACTGTAATGAAAGTGAACTGTAATGAAAGAGACTGAACTGACTGAAGCATTACAGTTATCAGTACTTAGTTTTTCTGTATTTGATCATAAGAAGATGAAAGCTGGTAAACTGATAAAGATCTACATCTACCCAGAACTGAAGAAAAAGAAGTTAAAGGAAAGACAAAGCACCAAGACCACCCTTACAATCCGTAACTTTGAAAGTAAATGACTAATGCAAACATTCATCAGGCAAACGGAAAAAGAAAAAAATCAACAACCTCTAAACTTTTTATATAATAAAAAAAAGTATTAATGAATAACATAGTGAAAAACTGATGAAAATATTCATCTATTCAAGAAAAAAAACTGCTCAGCTATTCAAGAACTCTTTACCACACCTGTCATGTTGTTTTGTGATGCCAGTCTTAAGTGGACATTCATCTGTATCACCCTAAAAACATCTCTTTTTTCTTTATCATTCTACACATCTATTTGGCATGTGTGATAAATTTACATCTCTCTCCTTATTCAAACATGTCTTGAAGACATATTTTTTCTTTGAGCCTTTAAAAAAGCCTCAAAAAAGTTCAAATTCTCCAGCATACTAAACTTATGAATATAACAACACTTGTATTATATCCTCTTTCTAATGTACTCATAAGCTTTTGGTTATTGCAGAATCTGAGGAGATTGTACAAAACTGGAATATATCTTTAAAATACCTTTGCTAGGTAGGTATTATCTCCATTATGCAGAAACTCATTGGTACAATCTTGGACAGGATGCCTGTGATATGAAGAATCATGGAACATACTCCAAACCAGCAAAAATGTAGGTAGCACCATAATTGTTTACTTCATTTTCTGTGTGCTCCAGTGAGATCCAATAATTCCTGAAAACTCACCTTTCTTTGACAGATTTAGACCCTTTTACTGGTAGATGTACATAGCTAGATAATTAGATAGAGAAATATATAAACCTACACTGGCCTGGGTGTTAGCAGCCTTTGTCTGTATTTGCTTGGAGAATGTAAACGTGGTTTTGTGATAGATCCATTTATTCCACCTCACTGCTTGTGGAAATAATCTGTGTAAACAGTAGCTCAGAAGTGAAATGAATTTTGTCAGTATTCAGAGTAGTAATAGAAGGAGCAGCAGCAAAATTCACTTCCATGACTGTGCAGAAGATGTCAAACCCAAGATGTGATGAAAGCAGCTGTCAGCCCATCAGACTCACACAACGGGTGCTGGTCTATGAGGGAACATTTGGTACAGTAGCACCTAAAAGTCATATGAAGGAGAGCTCTGTAAGTGAATAATATCAGTAGGAGAAAGGGTAAAGATCTTCCCACATTTGGGATTTGAAAGATGGGGACAATATATGAGGTTTACAACCATTGATTGTAACTCAACAAAGCTGTATGACAAAAGCATACCTTCTCCTAGAACAAATCCTCTGACCAAACTGTTGGCACACCCGACTCTCATCTTCATCTTCAAAAATGTGTACATAACGCATTCAACCATTTTGTAAGAATATGAAAAGTGACAAGAAATAACACCAAAGATTGCAAATTATCTCTTTCCTCTTTAACTGAAAGATTTAAATATCATTCTCATAAAAGCTCTTTAGGGAAGACCTTTTTTCACCATGCAGACGGTCCAGCAGTGGTGCCAGTTACCCAGAGAGGTTGTGCAGTCTCTGTCCTTCAAGGTATTAAAGACCCAAGAGGACTGTATTGGGTCTGGCTGAGATAGAGTTAATTTTCCCCATAGCAGCCCTCATAGTGCTGTGCTTTGTATTGGTAGCTAAAAAGGTGTTGATAACACACCAGTGTTTTGGCTACTGCTCAGCAGTTCTTGCACAGCATCGAGGCTGTCTCTCCAACATTCCCTGCTTCTCACCCCCAAAGGCCAGTAGGCTGGGGGTAAGCAAAATCTTGGGAGGGGACATAGCCAGGACAGCTGACCCAAACTGACCAAAGGGATATTCCATACCATATGACATCTGCTCAGCAATACAAGCCAAGAGAAAGGAGGAGGGGGGGGGGGGGGGGGGGGGCAGGGTGCATTCATTACTACGACGTTTGTCTTCCAGAGCAACCGCTATGCATACTGAAGCCCTACTTCCTGGGAAGTGGCTGGACATTGCCTGCTGATGAGAAGTAGAGAATAAATCTTTTGTTTTCCTTTGCTTCCATGTTCTGCTTTTGCTTTTGCTTTATTAAACTGCCTTTATTTTGACCCATGAGCCTTTAGTTATATTTTCTCTCCCCTGTCCAGCTGAAGAGGGGGAGTGATAGAGTAGCTTGGTGGGCACTTGCTGTCCAGCCAAGGTCAACCCACCACAAGGATAAAGCCCTGAGCAACCTGGTCTGACCTATAACTGATGGCTTTGAGCCAGAGGTTGGATTCAAGATGTCCTGAGGTTACTTCAAACCTGAATTATTCCATGATTCTAAATTTCTACATTGTTTTAACCTCACTTAATTAAGATGAAATAGTATATCCATCTTTTCAATTAAGGGAAAGCACAGAAGACCTGTATAGAAGTGAAGGTATTGAGTATACCTTCCATTTCTTAAGAAACATAGAACTGGTCAGAAAGCTAGACCTGTTGGGGAACAGTCTGTGACATGGGATGCTGCCAATATAGTCTTGATAAAGGAGCAAGTGAACAAACAAACCAAGTCCAGTGGCTAATCATCTTTTTTTTTTTTTTTTTTGTGTAATCTCTGTTTCCCCAACCTGTCATTTGTACCATGTGGCATAAAGCCAAAAAAGTCAACAATCTGGCAGCTTTTCTTTACCTCTTTCCAGCAAATGTATGCTGGGCCATTTGAACCATCTGCTGCATAGTGCTTTCTAATGGGAAGAACAGTGGACAGTTGTCGACATCTGTGTTGTAACGTCATTTAGGGGCACACCAGCTATCAGGGGGAGGGAAGCAACAGCAGCAGCAGGAACAAATACACTTGGGTTGACAGGAGATGGGAATTGAATGTGAGGAGAAAGAGCAAGTATAAATGGCATTTGTTTTGCATTCAGCAATTCTACAAAACAGTGAACTGAAATGTGAATGCCCAATCCTGTCTGAGTTCTTAGCTCTCTAATCAACCAGCTTTCAACTACTTATGGAGCTTTCTGGAATTAACCAAATCAAACCAAATAAAACCTCACCAAACCATACAGTTCTGTTTCATCTTCAATTGAATAAAAGGAATGAAAGATTTTGTTTTATGCATGTTACAATTCCACTGATTCAGAGGTTGTGCAGAATGAGATGCGTATGTACACTTAAGTATTAGATGCCTAAGGAAGCAATGTGCCATTTCCTACACAGACAATGGTGAAAAAAGAATGCTTATGAGGCTCCCAAAGCTAGCTATGTAGCCTCATTGGCTATGTGAACTGATTTCTTCTTCTGTCTTAAAACATCAGTGAGAAAGAAATTAGTAAAAACTAAGGAGAAAAGTTTCATGTCCTGACTGGTGAAAATAAGTGAAAGAAAAAATATTAAAAGAGTTAGAAAAGTGGAGAAAAGATAAAAAAAGGAAAAAAAGTTTTGAGTTAGAGGTTGCTACTGTTCTCTTTAAAGTGATCGATTGCATTCACATGTGGTCTCTATCAAAGATCTACTAAACTATATACAAAGAGTCAGTAAAGATGCTTGCAACCTCTATTGGCTGATATGTAATGAAAGATCCAGTGAAATACACATTCCCCACTGAAAAAAAGGCCAAGTAACCACTAAAGAGGCTAAAGTTACATTTCATTGAAACAGATAACACTTTACTAGCTAGATGATACCCAGTTAACAAAAATGCTTTTATTTATCTGTGAAGAAAAATAGCCTTTATTCTAATTATTTCTAAATTATATTTAATTCAGGAACTTGACAGAAGGAGTTTCAGGACAAATATTAAACACATCTGGACCCCTTCAATGACCAAAGTAAAGGTTACATATAAAAGCTAGTACCAGCAGCTAGTCAGAAGGAAAACACAAAATGAGGTGACTGAGAAAGATTTTCAAAATAATCTTTTCTAAGAAAATTAAGCACAGTTTTTACTGTATTTTTTACTTACATCTTTTTGAAACACTTATGACAATGTCACCTGTTTTGGATAGTATAAAAAAGACTTGCATTTATGTTTTCATCTTAACATGTCTTGAGTACATTAAGAAATTGGGCTAATATATGGCTCTCCTTAATGAGGTGTTTGACAAATCTGCAAACTCGACACCTTACCAAATGGCCAAGCTCTTGAACACATCCTACACTGTACTCAAAAAGTAACAAACGGTTTCTCTTTTAAATTAGACAGGCCAAGAGTAACTAGTACCAGAAGAGATAGTGGGAAGTTGGATGAAGATCCATTAGTCTAGGAAAAAACTTTTTGTTAGGACTCAATATATGTGGCTGGAAATCCATGAGCTTCTTAAGGATGCTGAATTTGTTATTTTTTTCGGAAAGCAGTTGTTCTATTGCTATGAACAGGGTGACAATTCTAGCTCTATATCCAGTCTTGAAGGAAGTTGAAAACTGAATCTGCATCTCATCATTCAGTCTATGTCAACATCCTGGACCATAATATAAGTAACTATTCATTCCAGTTGGAGCACATGAGACTTTCAGTAGTTCATCATTGGTGAAAAACAGGAAAGTTTAATTTGTACAGATGTTATAAAGTCCAAAAGAAACCTTCAGTATCCTGTCTGCCTCTTCATAAAATTCATATGGTATTCATTACAGCTGACTCATTTTTCTGTTAGAAAATGGTGATGCAAAAAGAAACAGCCCATGTGGATTTGTCAAGAACAACTTACCTCAAATTAATGTAGAGGGTTTTTTTTCCTTTCTTTTTTTTTTTTTTTTTAACAAACCTACTTTCTTAGTTTATGAGAACAAGTGGGTAATTTGACTTTAGCCTGTCATTGCATCAGTAATGATTTTGGTACAGCCCTGTATGTCATTAGAAAAATAAAGAATAAAATCTGAATAAACTAATCAATGTGGGCATTACTGGTTAAAAATATATATATTTAAAGGATATATATCAATGACTTGATGTCAGTATTCAACTCCTGTAATTGATGTTCCTTGGGATTTTGTCCTTGTCTTGTTCAGTATTTTCTTTAATAACTTAGGTGGTTGATTAGGGAGTAGTTAAAAAATCTGTGGAATTCTCTAGAAAGTCAGGGGGCTTTTCGGGAAACAGAGTGAAAATTCAACATTTCAATAACTTGGAGAAGTGATATGAAATTATCAAGCTCATATTCAATAAAACCAAAGGCAAAGTATTTGGAGGAGAAATAAAAAATAAAGAGGAGTAAGTGTGTAGGCAGCACTTGGTGGAAAAGGATCAGGGTTTCTAATAGAGTTTAACACCTTACACAGATTATCAAAAGTTAACTTCAGTTTGAGATGAATGAAAATGGTCATAATTTATTAAGTATTGTGAAGCCTCCAAATGAATACTTTAGCAGCTTACTTAAAGAATCTTTGAGGAGAACACAGAAGAAAGCAACAAAATCTATCAGTTTGCTTATCAAATTGACGAAAGCATTTGGCTTAATCAGCTGAAGGCACTGTTACTCCTACAGTATTGAAGTGCACCAAGAACCACATGGCCAAAAAGGTAGCATTTTAATATCAGCATAAAGTAGAAGCAATACTGAAAATCACAGTAAGTATGAGGAATGAAAACTGAATGAAAGTAAATAGGGGGAATGAAAACAGCTATGTGGGATGAATGTGGCAAAGACCTTGACTGAAGAAATTAGCTCTTCTTAGCACCTAAGACCTTAGACAGACTGACTGAGGAATGGAGGGACAAAAAGGAAAACAATGGAAAAGCAGTTCCTAGCCTTATCATCAAGAAGCAACACCAGGAATGAGAAACAGTAAGAAAACCTGGACTCTCTGTGAAGACGTGCCAGATATGTTCAAATCTAACTTAAACATAGATCTGCTTATTTGTAGTAAACATCAAGTTATTTATAATGAAGTCACACATTAGGTGACATTGAGTATCACTATATTCATGTTTTGAAGCGGAATAGTTATTCATCCCTCCTGCAGGGATTTAATTGCTCACCTCCTCTGAGAACCTTCCAGTCCAGCTGGTGAGTAAGGGTATTCACTCAATGAACTGGTGAGTGGCAGCAGCCCTCAATTGATCCAAAACACTTGTTTAGGTATAGAACAAGAAAAAATTGCCTAATTTTCAACAGTTAAAACACATTCAAATATAATGAGGAAAAAACCCTTTTTTGATGTTATATTCTACCTAGCAAAAATGTTTTTATCTTCTCACTGGTGTTTTTTACAACACAGTTAATGAGCATCTGGAAAAGCTGATATAGTATAAATCTTCTGTGGAGCATAGAGATGGACTGATGTCCAGCCTTATAACTCTGAATTTTGTAAATTATGAAGAATATTATTTGGGTTAACAAAATATAAAAATAGTGCAATCCTAAATGTTAGATTCACATAAATGTATTTTTACAAGGTTGTGTTGGTGTGTTAGGTTTTTGTTATTTATTAAAGCTTTTCATTAAATATAGCCTAAAAGTCTGCTCACCAGAATACAGGTGAGGCCATCTGTGCTATGGAGACCTCAGGGAAAGGACCCTGCTTTGTGGGAAACTGTCCTATCTATGAGAAATGTCAATCTTTGGGAGTTGAGGGGGGGAGAGAAGCATTCCTGTAATCCCCTTTTATAGACTACAATGTCTGCATTTTTGCTTTCCCTGTGAAGCTTATGAAATATGACCCTTTGGCTGACAAAATTTGCTCTATTTCTAGGCTTGGTCATTTTACTGAATGGCCAGTAATGAAAGTGTTAAGGGAAAGAGTTAGAAAATCATCCAGTCTATGTTGGGATTCAATTTGCTTAGCTTAGATTCTTAGGAGTGAATTGTTGAATTCTGAACAAATCACTGCCTGCTCCCATTTTATTCAGTGGAAAAAGATGGACACATCCAGGAGAGATTCTTCTTGGCTCAAGATGACTGTCTAAACTTAATGAGATGGATTGCCCTTTGTAGGTGTCTATTTATCTTCACTAAGCTACAAAAAGAGACTAGGGTTATTATCTTGGCCTAAGATAACTAACTGTCTGATGTCTAAACTTAGGTAAGATAAATCCAACCTGTAATGCCTTTTTTATTTGTTTGCTTTGCAGTTTGGAGTAAACATTTTCATACAAATGAGAGAAAGAAAAAACATTGTAAGCTGTGGCATAATAAAAATTCTGCTGAGGGCTCTAAGTATCTTACAGCTGGTGTCTGTGAGATTTGGATCAGACAAATAATTTCCTCCTGTGATGGAGTCTCTGGAGAGTTGTCATTAATCTAATTAGATGTGGAAGTTGTATGGTCTAGACATTTCCCTCCTCAAATCCATCTTTTGCTTTATGTACATGCCAAGTATAGACTCTAGAGATGAGATTCAACCATCCAGCTTTAGGTGCCTTAAAATCATGTGGACTAAGCTAGTCATCCAGGCTTATTCAGTATCAATGGAGAGAGATGCTCATGCCCAGAGGGCAGCCCCTCTTAGATAACAACCTTAGGCGTTATTTGCCTTCTGGAGGTGCCTGCCTTATTACACAACAGAAGCACGGGCAAACAGTTTACATTATTTTCCATAGGTTCACAGATGCTAACAGATGAATAGAAGAGGCAGACTGGTTCATCCTCAATGCTACAAAATGAAATACTATGTTATGGTGTAAGCTGAAGCAAGACTGCAAACTGAAATTGAACTGATTGTGGGTAACTTTAAAAAAAAAAAAATCTGATACTTGTAAAATAACTTTTTCCTCCAAAGAAAATAATAACTGAATTTTTCTGGAATTTTCACTATTTGATTAATTTAGGACTTTTTTTTTTTTCCCCCCCAATTACTAAATCATTTGTGAGCCAGTTCTGATTTCTATAAATACATTGAACAATATGGCAAAACAAATATGCAAATTGTCAACTATGGAAATGTTCTGAAACACTTCAGTTCAGTTACTAGTAGTAGTAGTCAGACTATATTCAGGTGATTATTCACTTAACTTTCATAGCATTTTAATATCTCTTGTTTTAGTAGTTGATATGAATAAAGGAAGAAGCAGTATGACAATATTCTTAATGGAACACTTTCATGCACCAGCTGAGTGACTGCTTGACTTCTCAATTAATTGTGAAAATTCTTCTTGCTCTAGTCCATCAACAACAACGACAACAAACCCCTCTTAGAACTAAATTCAATCAAAGCTTTATTTGCAAAAAGCCAAAGTAACGCTGGTCAAAAATCTAGTTTCATAATAAACCTGGTCATTTATTCTATTGATGGAAGCCTGTGTAGCATGAGATGCTGCTCTGACGAATGATTACATAGCAAAGATCACTTCATAGAAATTCTCACACGCTGCTGCCATTCACACTTTGGCTGTAAGAAATGCTGTCTTGACAGAAAGAGGTATATTGCATTTTATATTGCAAAGCAGTATTTTCTCTTCTCCTTGACAGCAGTTTTATATGAAGGTAGGACTTTCACAGTGTATACTTGAGCTCATAGATTCTACCCTTACAAACTGGTTAGGATTGGTCCCCTGTACTTGACGGCTTTCAGTACTGAAGAAGTCTATCAAGCTATTCCTGGCTGCAGTTTGCCAAAGCTCACTTTTTTCTTATCTCACCAGCCCTTCCATTTGCTTCTTTTTTAACCTGTTTTCCTATGAGTGCTATATAATCACACTCTGGTGTGTGTTTGCCTAGTTAGTTGTCTGACTGCCTGCACCTCAAATAACTGCTGCATAACTAGGCAATTTCAATCAAATTCTCAGTCAAATTTGGCAAACTCCTAGTCTTCAAAAGGTGATTAAGTTTCTGTAGTTTTTGTGAAAGATGACAGTCAAATAAAGGATATGCTCCCAGTTGAGCTGTTCTTGAGAGAAAAGCTGCAGTATAAACACAACCTTTATTAGATGTCATATAATCCACACAGAAAAGAAATTGTGAATACTTCAGCTAAGGGGAAAGCTTTAGACTGGACTCCTGTTAGACACAGGGATAAGGATCAAATCCATGGAAACCAGAATTCATTAGTTGGGCACTCACATAATTATCTCTTGTTTTGTCCTCCTGCATTTCTCATTGTGTCCTTGGGTTGTTTGTTTTTTTTTTTTTTCTTTTTCTTTTGTGTGTTGGCTTTGTTTGTTTTTTTTTTTTTTTTTTCTTTTCTAGCACTGTTTAAAAGGACTAGAAATAATTTTATCACATTAAAAGTGCCTTGCAGTTAGCATGAAGGCTTCATTTTCTTCAAAATAAACAGGAATTTTGTCCAGATATAAAATGCAGTATTATTACCAATACTTTTTTTAGCTCAAATGAGCTATTTTTCCCATTAATTACTTTATACATATATGGCATATATACATGATGGATCCTACATGCTACATGGATTACAACATGCTATGCTGTGATCTCTCATTTCTAGTTCAAAAGTATGGAAAATTAAATGAAGAATTTGTAAGAACTGCAGAGTCATTAATCAGTATGTCCATTACCTTTCTTTCACTAACCAGATTTCCTTGGGGGGGGGGGGGAGCAAAACTGTTTTTTCTGTCAAAATTCACATACTACATCGTGATTTCTTAGGAGAATTGAAGGAAAAATGGGCTTCAATTCAAAGTTTCAATGAAATAAACATTTTTTGTTTTAAAATACTGCTTTAAATAACATCCATTTTGAAATTAAATGCCATTTCTAAAATTAATTTGGAAACCAAAAATATCATTTTGACATAAAAAAGTAATTTTGGGAGAAATTTCAAAATGCTTTATTTCAACACTTGCAATAAAAGCTATTCCTCCTTGGTAAGATTCCACATTTAACGCAATGGAAAATCAGTTTGAATTACTGCAACTTTGTGGATTTTTTTTAATAATTCAAATGCTACTACAAAATGACCTAATTTTTGGAGAAAATCACGTAATCTTGAAATAGAAATGAGTTCTCAAAAGATCTTGTAGTCTACCTCCTCGCCCTGTAGCAGAGTAACTGAATGTAGATCATCCCTGAAGCTGATTTTTAAAGCTGTTTTTCATAAACTTGTAATGAGAAGGATTAAAATAGTTAAAATATTCAAAGTGAGATATTAAAGGAGGAGTTGGCAGCAGTAGAAAAATATTTTAAGCTGAAGAATACATAAAGAACGATAGGACAAACTTCAGTTTTAGAAAGTTAATTAATCTGGGTTTTAAAGGGACTATATAGAGAGGCAATTCCCAGAGAATGTAGAAAAAGAGTCCTCATAACATATTACAAAGGTAATTGTGTGGCTGAGATGAAAAATCTTCCATGGAGAAATATCATAGCTGTTTTGCAGCCCAATCCTCTTCATCCCATGGATGTAGCAGTACTGAAGTAGCTCCTGGGCTGATTACTCATCCTTTGTTGGTGCATATTATTTAGAGCAATGCATACAGGAATATTACATTTGATGTTATATTGAGGTGTGCTGTTTGCTGACTTTGAGAAATACAACTGTCCACTGTGAGAGAGCGCCATACTGCCTAACTCTGACACATTAAATAAGGTGCGTTAGAAAGCATCTCTCTCTTGTACTGCTATGCCAGCAAAGCAAGCAAGCAAGGCTCTTCCAGAGCAGATATACATCAGAAGCGTTATTTAGTTGTATTTACTTGTCTTTTGGACAGCCTGTAAGAGAAGTTTAGCGAAGGTACCTTCTTTACTAAGTTTGGTGACTGAAATGAAACAATATGAAAATCAGAGCGTTGAGTTCGCTTATTAGAAGAATCTAAATGAAATTCTTTCCAGGTTTTATAAGAACTCAGTTGTTAGTAAAAATCACAAAAAAATTCTGGTTAGCCTAAAGAATCATTATTTCCAGTTACCACAAAATAACATAACACAAAACTTTAAGATTTATTGTTGACCAAGAATCCCACTACAATGCCTTAACTGTGAACTGAGCCCTCTTCTCTGCAGATAAATTTGTCCTATCTTCCTGTTTGCCAAACTGCATTTATTCCTACATTTCCAAATACATTCTTGTGGAATAACTACGTAAGAAATGAGAAAGCTCTTGAGTTTGCTTCTTCTGTATTACTTCCACTCAATTTAGGTTTTCTGATGGAAAGCTGCTTTCAGAATTAGCTACCATCCCTGTGAATTTGTGCGAATGACACAGTTTAAAGATTACAAAACTGTTTGTATGATTAATATAAACATGATTTTGTGCAAAGTCACAGTCCTTTCTCTCTTTTGCTGTATTGAAGAAGTTAAGCAGCTAAGACATTCAGAGTGGCTTATAATACTTTAGATGTGACTTTTGTCAGCTTTACTGCAGTATGTGCTATAAATCCTTTGGAATAGTCATGGTCTACTGGGCCAATAATCTCATTTCTGAAATGCCTCTAAATATGTATTTACATGAGAGCATAATAGCTCCAAAGAAGCAATTACGACGAAGGAAGTCAATAACCCATGTTTAAAAAGTCCAGAAATTGTTACATTCTTCTCAGTTAACTTAGATTCTGTGTTTCTATAAAGTAACTAACTAATCTGGTTCTCATCTACCCGTCATTTTAAACTACCTGTCATTGAATTACTATGGCAGCGTGTTAGATTCAAGGGGTTTCAACCCAGCTGCACCTGAAGGTAAGAAAATACTTCTATTAAATTTTATCAAAACTGAACAAAATCTGAACAGCATAAATTTCTGAAAAGAAATCCCCAAATATAAAACAAAGACAATCAGAAGTAGAAGTTTTTACTCCATTTTTTAATTCACCCCAAAGGAAGCTGGAGAACAGAAGGATTTCAAGAAGATTACA
Organism: Aptenodytes patagonicus; assembly: GCF_965638725.1. Lineage (NCBI taxonomy): Eukaryota > Metazoa > Chordata > Aves > Sphenisciformes > Spheniscidae > Aptenodytes > Aptenodytes patagonicus. The sequence continues at coordinate 33,124,218 of NC_134951.1, read as the reverse complement.
TCTCAGATAAGCTGTGCTTAAATACTCCGACAATTGCCTAGATAGGAGTGCTGTACTGTAAGGCAGGAATTGAAAAATGCTGTTTCAGCAGGACCTGTGGAGAAAGAACACTCCTCTAACTTTTCATCTTTTTCTCATCTTACTTATTTTAAGATCATAAAAGATAGCAGCTAAGCTTTCAAAATATTAAAACAATTATCCATATGTCAGAGACAGCAGTAAGAATCTACATATTGTTATTAGACAATTAATTTTAATAGTCTAATCCAAATTTCAACCCTTTTTCATAAAATTTCAAGCTTGCAATAAACGTCCTTTGGTCAGTATTTGTTTATACATTTTCAGTTCCTTTTTAGTCTGCTATGTGCCCAAATGATAGTTAAAAGCAGATCCTTCACGGTGTCTTTTATTTATATTGTTTAAAGAAAAAAATCCTGTAGCTTTGTATCTGTCTCCTCATATTTAAAACACACAGAATGGAAATCAAAATCTGTCATAGATACAACAGACCCAGAAAAAGAAGATTTTCTCACGTGGTTCAGAATGAAGTAGGCACATCTGCAGATAAACAGGCCTTTGCTGTTTTCGTAGAAACCAAGAATATCCATTTATCTGCATAATGCAGAGTAGTTTACAATTATTTCTGAGCATTTTGTTTTATCTAACAGAAATTTCCATTTTCATCAGCTCATGAAGCTGATAATTAGTATCCAGAACTGATACAGATCTCACCCACAGCTTTTATACAGCATTGCATTTTCTTTTTATAGTATCACACCCTGGGAAATGCACTCTTTACCCAGGTTGTCTTACTGGTATGTCTAGATTTCTGAGCCCTTTTTTTTTCACATAAACTATCGTTTGTAACCATTGTCACACTTGCCAGTTTTGTATCCTGCTTTTCCTGAAAGTCTCCATTCAGACTCACCCTGGATGTTCGCCAGAACCAAACTAATTCTCATTCTACTTAAAATGCTTCCCCTCGTATACATGCGTGTGTGTGTAATAGGCAATAGATCTGAATTTAACTTTACAGGCCGATGAGCTAGGCATATCTGTCTCCCTGATCCATTAGACACTGGGGAACACAGATCACTGTAGCAGACACACTCTGTTGATGCCTTCCCATTCTGCTAATACTGAGCTTTTAACTGACATGAGCATCGTGTGGCAAAATTGCTTCCAACCTCATTTAAACAGCTGCACATTTGAACAGGCTTAAATGATGGGTTTTAGTAAATTGGTGAAGCATAAGTTTGCATATGCATAAATTAACCTGGCCAAAAGCCAGCTTTCAGGAAATCCATTCTTATTTAGCTGCTGAAAGTAAATGTCTTGTCTCCAGGGATAAGGGGAAGAAGGTAGGGGGAGTAAGAGAACTCTTACTCAGTGTCCTATTGATTTGAACCTCACAAATGATGCACATCATTGGTTTGCCCAAGCCTGTAGGTTGAGCAGATCAGCGCTGACCTACTACCTCCGAACTCACAGCTGCTCAGCTTTACTTTCTCAGTGCTCGCTGAACTGAAAGACCGCTTTGGAGCTCCTGCCTGATTTTCACAGCCATCCTATGGCAGTACAATGTCCACTGCTGTTTCCATTTCATTGAAGTGCATCTTTCATTTTTCCCCTGTCTTCTCACCCACGCTAGTCTACGCAGGCTTCATTATAATTTCTTTTTCTTCTCCAAGCATTCTAATTCTCTTCAAGCATTAATGTAAACAGTCCTCCAAAGATTTCTGCGGGCTGCATATCTAAATCAAAACATATGAAGTCACACAGAATTAAGGAAAGTGCCAAAATCTTACTAGAGAATCTTGAAAGCATTTCTCTTCTCCCTCCCCCCTCTTCCCACTTTCCTTGTTTTTTTTTTTTTTTTTAATTAAATCATTCCTCCAATAAATTCCATCATACATTATGTAGATGTGAAACATTTTTTATTCTGGTAAACGAGGCTGAATCAAAAGACTGCCTTGTAAACAGACGTTTAAATAGATTGTAATTTGCTTCCCCCCTCCCCTAAACTTTCAGTGGCTTTAACACATACTTGTGAAAATTAGCTTCCTCAACAGCTTACTTCCTGCCCCCCCCCCCCCCCCGAAATGTAGATGGTCCATTTAGTGGACTAATTGAGCGCTGTTGAAACTTATCACAGGTAGAATCCCTTTAAGAAGTGTCAAGAAAAAAATATCCTTATTGTAACAAAAAAGAAGAAGGGGGAAAAAAGAAAGAAAAAGACAGCTTTCAATTTCTACAGAACATGTAGACGTTTGAGCAATAGTTACAAGCATTATAATGCATCCTGAGAATTTATTCTCTTCACAAGCAATACAGCTATTGAGGTAGTCCATTGTTGCCATGGTAATATGTCATAAATTTCTGTCAACTACCTAAAATAGCTTCAGATCACAAGGTAATCAGGTTTGTTGGGGTTTTTTTAATGGGTTTTATAGCTTTTTTAATTTCAACAGGAATAAATCTATCTTTGCTTTGTAATTTGCAAGCACCTTTGTTGAAATTTGATGAATAAACCAGTATTTATTATATTTTTCTCACAGTGAAATGTTTACCATATCATGCAAAATCTCTTATTAAAATACCTTAAAATGTACATAGGTTTCTGCCTTGACCAATAGATAATTATTTCCTCTAATTTGTACTCTGAACATTAACATGCTCATGAGGCTGGACGAGTGTGCTGTGGTGTTGTGACAAGTCTATGGATCTTAGTCATTATTCCTGTCATTGTTTATAACATGACTTTCAGCATGGTCAAACACTCAATGCTCTGATGAAAGAAAAATACAATATAAATTTAAAAATGCTAAAGAAAAGGCCGTCTCTAAATTCAGAAAGTGTTATATGTGTACAGAAAAGGATAATTAAGGGGAAGTCTGTGAATTCACCTACAATGTCACCTACTCACCAAGGAGCTCTACTGAGCAGTGTGATTGAAAGCTGCTGTCCATGACAGAAAGCTTAAACAGATCTGACAATTCATGCTTGAAATGATGTCATGAAATTAGGGAATTTGTATCACTAAAAAGGCAGCAGCATATTATTATTCTTTGGGAAAGCATTAACATTTTATAGAAACAACCCCACAAGCAATCACATTTTAAACCATATGTAAATTCTTGGGGGTGGGGATTTCAGGTTGAAAAGCAGTTTGCCTTTTTTTTTTTCTTTTTCTCCCCCTCCGCCCCAATTTAACCTTTCTGTGCATGTATTTACCTTTTGTACAACAAATCAAAGAAATCAAAGACATTTATTTACTGTGCATGGTTTGTATATGATTACAAACATCATGACTCTGTCTTTGTCATTTACATTCAGCTTTGATAGATGTGTATTAAAACCAGGCAGTGCAACCATAGCTTATCAGAAACTTGTGCTGTGTTTTGTGATGTAATGTAGTTTAAGATACCTAATATCATTAACATTCTACTCCAGCCTCACATACATAATGCCGCAGACTCTATAGCTACCAAAGCCAAAGACATAAACAGGCTTTAGTGTCCTGAGAAAAAAAAACAAAACATTTGGGAGTTGACGATCCTATTCATTGATATAGTCAGCTTTGTTAGCTAGGCGTGAGAGGATAGTTGCAAAATAGAAAAGACTATTTTCAACATTCATGAGCTGGGGATTTTTTTACAAATTACTCAGAAAATACATATTTTGCCTATAGATGAGCCAATTGAAGGGAATTTTAATATAAACTGTCGTGGTTTAGCCCCAGCTGGCAACTAAGCATCACACAGCCACTCGCTCACTCTCCCCCAGTGGGATGGAAGAGAGAATCAGGTGAGTAAAAGTGAGAAAAGTCATTCATTGTACCATGAAGAAACTGAAACCATGAAAAATGAGAAAGCTTGTAGTGTTGATAAAAACAAATAAATGATAATATGCATGAATATGATGAAAACTATTTGAATGGCATTTATTTTCCATTTAAAAGCTGTGAATTAAAATGTGTTGTAGTAAAGATTTCTGTATGGACACTTCATGGAAACTTTCTTGATTAAATTGACCTATTAGTTTTAGTACTTATTGGTGTATTTATAACATATTAAATGGGTCATTCTACCGTTCTGTTTGGCCTTAATGCTCTGGAAATTCCCCATTCATCACAATAAAACCTGTCTTACCCATAAAACCATATATTCAAAAATGGACGAGTACAGAAAAGCAATATTAAGGCTGAAAAGTCAACAGTTAAAGTTGGGAAATGCCAAAATTAAGGCTAGTGGAACAACTGTAATTTCTCATGTATGCAGACACATAATGATATTGTGTTTAATTATAAGATGAGCTTTTAGGGGGAAGGGAAGGGAAGGGAAGGGAAGGGAAGGGAAGGGAAGGGAAGGGAAGGGAAGGGAAGGGAAGGGAAGGGAAGGGAAGGGAAGGGAAGGGAAGGGAAGGGAAGGGAAGGGAAGGGAAGGGAAGGGAAGGGAAGGGAAGGGAAGGGAAGGGAAGGGAAGGGAAGGGAAGGGAAGGGAAGGGAAGGGAAGGGAAGGGAAGGGAAGGGAAAGGAAGGGGAGGTCTTGACTCCTTTCAAGTCTGCCATCTGTCAGATTAGCTTTAACCTTGATGATTAGCTCTGTAATGTCTAATAAATTAGCTGCTAATAAAAATCTTCATTTTAAAGCTTTATAAGAACTTCAAGAAATTATAGGTCTAGGCCATGAAGCTCCTTGAAGGTAAGAGCCAATTTTCCTTGAAGCAATTACTTATGCAGCTGGAAGGAGTATTTTCCCACTTTCAACCCATAAGGAAATGAGTCTTGTCAGGAATCCACCACAATTCCTATGGTAGGATCAAACACTAGATTTGAGCATGGAAGATAGCCTTCAGCATAGAAAGCTGAATGTGGTTTGGGCAATGGTACTGTCCAGTAGATAGCCTGGAGGGACTGTCAAGACTCATATAAGAAGCTAGAACTTAAACTTTCTGAATCATGTTGTACACACTCTGAGTTCCTGAAGCCTAGTGTCAGACTTCAGGTTCTTGTCAGCTTTGTAGACTCTTTATATCTTACATAGGTTGAGCCTTGTGTCTTTCCAGCTCAGAATAGTAGTAGAGATGATCATAATGACAGCCTGCCCCCGATTTGCTTAATTGCTTAATGGATACATCTTCACTGAAGTTTTATGGAGGATCTGTAGCTATTTAATGTCCACATGATCAAGGTCAGATAAACCACAAGTCTTTTTTTGTAGTTTAAAAGATGCAACTTTATTAACTACAGATCTATATTCCTATACTCAAGATAAGCCCCTGAACTTTCAAGCCAATTTCTTCACCCTCAGTTTCTTTTTTCACTCACTCCAAAGTCTCCCAACATCTTGGAGGAACTAAATTCCTGTCTAAATGGCACATTGAAGTTTTGTGTAGGAATACGTAGGCTAATTTTGGACAAGCAGATTTCAGAAGAAGTCTAACCAGAGTAGCTCTACCTGATCCCATTACAGCATGGCTAATGCAGTGCATTAGCACTAGTCAAGTCACTCAGATGTATCATACAGAAGTATCTTTAATCTCTTACCGGTTTAAGCCCTTTGTTGTGGTTTAACCCCAGCCAGCAACTAAGCCGCTCGCTCACTCCCCCCTGGTGGGATGGGGGAGAGAATCAGAAGAGTAAAAGTGAGAAAACTCATGGGTTGAGATAAAGACAGTTTAATAAGTAAAGCAAAAGCCGCGCATGCAAGCAAAGCAAAACAAGGAATTCATTCACTACTTCCCATCGGCAGGCAGGTGTTCAGCCATCTCCAGGAAAGCAGGGCTCCATCATGTGCAATGGCTTCTTGGGAAGACAAATGCCATCACTCCAAATGTTCCCTTCCTTCTTCTTCCCCCAGCTTTATATGTGGAGTATGATGTCATAGGGTATGGAATATCCCTTTGGTCAGTTGGGGTCAGCTGTCCCAGCTGTGTCCCCTCCCAACTTCTTGTGCACCTCCAGCCTACTCATTGGTGGGGTGGTGTGAGAAGCAGAAAAGGCCTTGACTCTGTGTAAGCACTGTTCAGCAATAATGAGAACATCTCTGTGTTATCAACACTATTTTCAGCACAAATCCAAAACATGGCCCCATGCTAGCTTCTATGAAGAAAATTAACTCTATCCCAGCCAAAATCAGCACACCCTTGAACAAAAAATAATTAATAGGGACAACAGGTACATTTTCAAGTAAAAAAAAAAAGACATGAGAGGAAAGGAATGCTATTTAATGACTGAAAAATATATCCGTATTTTCAACAAGTCAAGAATTAATTTCCCTGAAAATATTTTTAAAGAATTAATTTCCATAACAGGATAAACGTGTTAATCTGTATCAATCTGCAAGGAATTCAGGGTAAGAAAAGGTGTACTATTATTTAGTGCTTGTGCAGGAAGCAATTTTCTAGAATCCCAGCTCTTGTACAGTAACTCTTAACATGCAGATGAGCTTTTAGTAGACAAATAAGTTATATAGCACTTTCCTGGCTGCTCTGGCCCAGCTAGTAAAATGAAATGAAATAAAAAACCAAAGAACATAGACCCCAAAAGAGGGAACTACACTTCCTTTCACATGCAGTTTTCTGAGGAATTGTTTTCATTGTTTATCTGCCAAGAATGTCTCAGACTTCATGGAGTTGAGCATCTCGCAGTTCATTATGTTGGAATCCAGGGATTAGTCATTCCTGTGTCTCACATAACATCCAAGGCTGAAGTACTTACACAGCCCTTGAGGACCTGAATCTACCTGATGTCTCCATTTGAAGCATTTAAAGTGAGTGCAAGAGCATGTTATTCATTCTTCCACTCTCTGAGTCATTAATTCATACATGTTAAGTGGAATCTATTAATCAGAAATAGGTTTTCCTCCCCTTTAAATCTGATTCATTCCACAATAGTCCTGGAATTAGGGTGTACACTTTACAGAACCTGTGAGCTGAATCCCATCAAAAACAACATAAGCGTATAACGTTCCTATCTGTGTGAGAATTTCACACCTTGAACTTGTAGCTTAAAGTAAAATCACAGTGGCCTCAGCAAAGCTGTGTTAAATTGCTAAAGTGTGAATTCATAGAGTTTGTGTTCTAGAACTTTTTGTATTCTGAGCTTCAGTCAATAGTTACTGATGATAGTAGAATGCCATTTAATTAAAGTTCACAGAGCATTTTAGTACAACTTACACAATGCTGATCCTGGTTCCAGTGTCCAATTAACTCAACAAAATACGACAGACATTAATGAGTAAGAAATCACACGCTACTGTCATGATATGGTAATATCTTATATTCTTTAAAAAAAAAAAAAGACAGCAAATAGTTCACTCCATATTGGGAAATACCATCTAGCTGTGAACAAAAGTTATAGTGCAAAAGATAAAAATCAATAGACTCAATTCCCCTATGGCCTACAGCATACCTCCATGATTTTCTAGAGTTATCTTCCTTCCCAGCCTTTCTTTACAGCTGGTTTTGATCATATCTTTCTCTTTCCACCTACTCCATAATGTAACCAGTATTTGCTTAGCAGTTTATCAGAGATGCCCAGTTTCAATCTTAAGGCTTTCTTCCACAGCAAAGGATCCTAACAGAACTCATCTGATGTCTACACTGACAAACTACAACTAACCTTTATGGGTATTAGGTCAGGTCCCAGATCAGCAGAGCTATCTAGAAAGAACCGCTAAATTGCAGCCAGTAGTCTGGAATGGACTGCCTTCAAAAGCAGCTTTTTTTCTTACTTTGAAGCTATACACAAACTGCTGCCTCTCCATCTGTAAACTCTCAACACTGGTTTTGTGAAAGTTCAGATCTCCTTGAACATTTAATGTCTTTTAGAAAAGATATACTGGAAGCACAAAGAAACACCAATTTTATCTCCTTAGCTAGAAATAAAAGAAAATACCGAATACAGTATTTTAACAAATACCACCAACAACAAAATTTTGAAACACTTTTTCATTATGAACCAGGAAACACCAGCCACAGACAAGTTACTAATTGACAGCTACAAAGTTAAAAATAGACTTGTATCTCACCTCCACTGTACAAATTATTTTTATAATGAAATTCACTGAATCAAGAAGGAAAAAAATATAAACACAGAAACAAAAATAATAATGCCTCAGTTGATATGTTTACATTAGAAGATCATAAAATGAGAAATTAGCAGTATAGCTGACACTTTGACAAAGAACTTCAAAAGCTTTCAAAACTTTGTCACTTCACCTCCTGAAACAATGGATACTGACATATTTAAAAAATTGTGTGTTCCTTTTTAAGAATGATCTTTCCAATCCCTCTATCAACCAGAGTACAGACTAGGTTCATGGGATAAATTCATATAATCAAATCTACTACTACTATTGGAATAGTATTACATGGAATGTTTTTCCATGTACGTGTTTGCAGGTCTAAATTTCCTTTGACTAAAAGTGCATTTGTCTTGTTTTTCCCCTTGATTTCAGATTTTTCATTCTGCAGTGTAATCAATTGTTCCAACTCTTCATAGTTGATTGATCAGTAGGACTAACAAGTATCAGTAAAAATTAGGGAGCAGCTCAGATTTAATAACTTCTAATGTTAATCACTAACCGGGACATCAAATAAAGCTAGTCACTAGAGTGGAGGGATTGACTACCTTACCTACCCCTAAGGAGACTGAAGTAGAAAGAAACTGAAAAACAAAGGCAGAGAAATCCTCACATGTCTAGATAAGCTGTAGGATTCAATGTTATAGCATGCTGTGGATGGTCGAAGTATAAAAGGGCTCCAGGGATGGCAGAGAAGTTCATAAAAAAAGAAATGTATTGTGTGACAGTGAATGCATAGATACTACATCTGTCTCAGAAACTCCCTGATCTACAAATGATTGGAAGTTGAATTAGACCCACAAAAGAAAGGCTTGCACTTTTCTAATACTGTTCTCCATATATCTAGCTTTGATCACTCCAGGAGTCAACATATGAGCGTGATGAACCTTTGGTCTGATTCAACATGACAAATCTGCTAACAAATAATTCTTGGACAGAGTTGCGTAATCTATTTGATTATGTTGATATCCAATAATATTTAAATAATTTCCTATCATTAAGCTCTGTTGAGAGGTCTGATAGATTAGCTGAAGAACACCATTATAGCTGAAGTACACCATTAAACTGGCCACCAATGGAGTAAACAAGGATGTGTACTTGCACATAGAGCCATCCAGGCAGCATGAAGTTCAAGATAAGGAACAGGGTAAGAATAACAAAAAAACCCAAGACACTGCAAATAGGCAGAACATCCTGATGAATACACAAGAAGCATGAATGGCAGAACCAAAAAGGAGAAGCAGTACTGGGAGCAGCCGAGATCTCCTTTTGGGAACAACTAAGCTCTCCCTTTTGAGAGGGGGGCAAGGAGCATAAAAACGTCATGCATGAAGAGGAAGGATGGAGAAAAAGAAGACAAGGTCACTTGTCGAAGATGTCTCCAGCTTGATCACTTTCACCTCAGCAACTAAGAACCACCAAGAAGCGTAGCCATCTCACTTACTATATGGTACCAGCTGCATGGTATTGAATACTAACAGCTAATTTTGGATATAAATGATTAACCATTTTGTGTATGTAGTCATGATGATTAATATTGTGCAAAACCTAACCATCAGCACAGAATGCACTGTTAATGAATGAACTTAGTTTTAAAGTTTTGAAGTTTGAAGTTTAAAACCAGCTTCACTTATCAGTGTTCAAAACACTCCCATCACAGTAATCTCTGATTACCTGATACATACAGAGATAAATATTTGCAAATATTCAGGTTCAACACTTTCTATACATGCTTCAAAATAATCAGTGGAATAAAGAACAATTTAAAGAAAAAGAGGGCATGAATGTAAATTACCATGTGTGCATTAGGCTGAAAACTAAAGCGAAATTTTAAAACACTGTATGTTTCAGAAACAGTTTTCCTACAGGATTGGTATGGATAAAATTCCTTACTATTTTTAAAATGGAGCTTAAGTAAATTATGACTAAATAGAGTACATGATATGCTTGTCAGTGATGGAAGAGGACTGGTCGTGGATGCAGGCAAGATTTCTTTCAGACCTGTATCTGATGGGAAGATCTACATCAAACATGTTCTGGCATAATGTATTTCCTATATGAATATTAATCTTCTCTCTCCATGTCTCCCCACCTCACCCCTCCTTCTTTCTTTATGTCTATTTCTCTTTTTCTTTCTTGTGATTAGAAGTTACTATTTGAGTGGGAAAGCATTTTGATGAGATAGAGAAACCCATGTTTTCTGATTAGACTAGCAAGAAGGCATCTGGGAAACTGCTAATTATTTTGTTTCCTCAATCAGCAGGTAGATAAAGCACTAGCATTTTCATTGCAAAAGCTAGATTAAAAAATATTTGACATTAAAAAAATTAGTCCACTCTCCTGCTATCATATCTCTATGCCATTATAACCTTCATTTCAATGTACAATATTTAATTTTATTCACAGTGTGAAGACCTGGTATTTCTTTTGCCAGTTTCAGTCTTTAGCAAAAGACAAGGATGTTAATGCTGGTTGAAGCAGACCGATACATAGCTACACTACTGATAAATAATATACAGTTTCAGGAATGGCTTTATTCACATTTCTTCATTAATTATTTTTTACTTCTCCTCAGATTACTTATTCCATTTGGAAATTACATATGTTACAGGAAGATTATTAATCTGAATTAGTAACAATGCAACTAGATTGAGGACTCTCAATCTCTTTAAATAATCAGGCAAGAAAACGTTGGGTTTTTTTCCAGTTGAACTTGCCTTTCCTCTTCCTTCTAGCACTTCAGTTCTCTTCAGTTGCAAGTAAACCAAAAGTTTTATAGGAAACCAGTCTATCTAACTGTGAGTATACTAAATTTAAGTTCCTTCCTTCAAGTGATCTTAATTTGCTTCCTGAGATCTTCAGGAATATCTACCACACTTTACCTGTAGCCCAGTAAGTATGATTTCTGCACTCACTAGGCAGTGCAGGGATTCAGAGTTGCCATGGCCTGAGCTGCTTGTCACTGGTTTAACCCCTGCCCTGGGGCCAGTGACTGCTGCCTCCCCAGCTCCAGCTTCAGCTCTGGGGGTGGCCCCACTGGGAAGGGGTGACACCCCCTCCCAGTTACTGCCTGACAAACCATAGCCCTTTGTGTGCCAAGGGAGGCATGAGGATAACCCAGAGAGAAGGGGTCCTCCTGGGAGGGGGTGTTTTGTGCAACAGTTCCTTCCATTTTGTTACTGAGGCTTTCTTGTGCTAGACATGATGTTCCTTCCTCTGTAATATGTGTCATATAGTTCACTTTCCAGATTAGTCACCACTTGACATGTCTAGTTCAGTGATTTTTCTGCTGAAATAATGGAAATAGAATAGTTTCAATATATTCAATACTGAAGTAGAAAATCTCTGCTTTGACAGGAATAATTGTGCCACTTTGTGTTTTGTTCATAGAAAGAACTTCAAAGAATGATGAACAGCCAAATAAGTGACCTCATTACAATCTACTTAATTAGAATAAATTAGGAGAAAATATTGTTTTGACAGAAGAGAATGACTAGAGTTGTCTCTAACAAGACACTTAATTATATACATCAAGGGGAATTTCTTAAGGGACCTCTCTTTTCTTCATCTATGTAACTCTTTTAACATAGTTCCTCCTTTGTAAATGTGATTGGGGAGATATATCAAAATGGATAAATTAGATCTAATTTCATCATCCCTATAAACTTTGTAAAAGTTCCAACCAATCAAGAAAGATGAAATCCCAAAGCTGATTTTGGCTTTAAGGAAAATTACATTTTATGTTTTTGATGAGTGACTAAATTCAGGTATAATATCTTAATGACATACTGAAATGAAAACTTGCCATTGTCATATAGTGTTCCCCAAATTAGTCAGATGTTTAGAATTATGAATAGAAAATACAGATTTGGAAAAAAAAAAACAAACCAACAAACCTTATTTTATTGTTAGGGTTTTTTTTTTTTTTCTTTAAATCATATGACTGAAAATTTTAATTTAGGAGATACAGCACACTGGAAATAGGGTCTAATATATATGTTCAATTTAAAAAAAAGATACATTGCATGACAGATAACAGGAGGGTTGAAGCCTAATCTGCCCTCAGGACTGGAGAAATTACCTAAACACACACACACAGACACATTGTCACATATGCATGTGCTTACATACACAGGCATACACAGAATATATATAAACTTTTATATTTCACAACAAAGAAGAGAGAAATCCCTAAGTCTACCTGATTACAACTTTATTAGTATGTATTCTCATATTTTATGGTACCTTCTCCTATTCTTATCAGAGACAACAAGTTACAAATGGGAACTGTTGAGAAAGAGGTGACCAACATAAATACTTCAGCTTCTACACATCAGTCCTGAAGGGTACTAAGTGCTGATGAAAAAAGTTTGAAGAGTGAAAGGATTAATGCTCATGACTTTATTATAATTCAGTTTACATAAGAGTATAGGATCAAAGATGATGCTGGTTTAGATTTTAAATCAGCACAACAATTCAGGAATGGACTGGAAAACTGCTTTCATAGCTAGCTCAGTAGTTTCAGAGTCACATATGTTTAAATTAATTTCATAAAGCCAGTTCATCCTTTGTACAGTGTTGAGAATGCAGTGCAATGTTGAAGACTGCACTGCTGATTCAGATTTAGAATACCAAGCCTAAAAAATCACCATAGTATGAAAAAAGTTAGAATACGTGTTGTATTTTAAAGGATTAAATCTTTGAAGGTATTTTTCATTACTGAAGCTCTTTTCCTGTCCTGAATCTAAGTCAGCAGCTAGAACTTTTTTATGGAAGAGCTCCCAAAATGCAGCTAGGAACTAGATTACAAAAAGTGATTTTATTCTGTATATTGCCTTTTTTTTTTTGTATCAACTTCAGTTCTCTTTAATTCTCATGGTTGGAAGTATTTGGATGTCCTGCCAGCTTGGTGACATAATTTTCAATTTTCTTTTTTTTATTTGTTTCAACATTTAAGTTGCGCCCTGATGAGTACATTCCATCTGCTTACCATGCAACTGACAAATAGCTTGCAAATTAATGATCACAAGCTGTGAGGAACCTGTTTCACTCAAGTTCAAAACCCATCTGAACTCAATGTTGAAGTTCCTGACTTTTTTGAGGATCTGAAATGCTGTTAGTGAGTTACATAATGAGGCACCTTTTGAAGATGTTTTGGTCAAGAGTGTTTAGTGGGAAACTGTAGAATAAGATGTTCTTGTAAGAAGACTGTCATTTTTCATTACAGTACCATTCTAATTTTTTTCACAAAAATGTATATAATTTTAAACCATTGTAATATCTTGTATCGACATGGTACCAATAAAGTTGGCAAGTAAAGCTACAAAGGCCCTCTAGCTAATGGATTGATCAATAACAAACCAATGGCATGTCTCCTTCTCACTAGAAAAAATGTACTTCCCCCCCCCCCCCGAAGTAGCGATACCAAGAGATACAGAATACTTTCTGTATTTTGTTGTTTTCAAGCTCCTAATATAAACAACCAGCTATAACTCAGAGAATAGCTGTCAAATTTCCTCAGAAACCAGATTAAAACAAGGGGAGTTTTATCATCCTATCTATATCGGTTAGGCTGTAGTGGGACACGTTGGTACTAGAGTTCTGGAACAGGTAAATATGACACAAGACTTTTATGGAGAAGCCACACTTTTTTGAAGCAACTAGAGATTGGACAAGGAACAGCAGAGTGTCTTGAAAATCTTTAAAAGGCTATGTTTAGATGACTGAATCCTGATTTTGGTCAACCCATTCAGCAAATTGCAGGAAGCTGTTTCAGTGATTAAGCACAGAGATATCTGTAGGTTAGTAAAATAAAATGGTGCCACAAGCACCACAATTTAATTACATTAATGTTCTAGTTTGCATAAAGAGCAACAAATCTCCCAACTGTATCTACATACTGCAATTTATTTTGCATACTAGCATGGTCTTGGAGCTCACAAAGTTGATTCCTTTTAGCTGAAAGTACACTGAAAGATGCATTTCAGGAATAGACCTAGGATATTTCAACTGCTAATGGCTTTTTCTAGCCATGGTACTAGATGAGACTCTAACCATAGCAAATTCTCCTTACAATGAAAATATTAAGGTTGCAAGGATGTAATCAGGGTACTATATGTGATCTGAGTTTCTCCAGGGTGCAATGAATTTATTGACTACATCGCCATTGACCATAATGGGAGCTTAAATACTTAGCTCCCATGTACATACCTGAATTGAGATATCAATCTTGAACTGAATCCAACCACAGAAAAAAAATCGTATGTGAAAAATAAGCAAAAACCACATTATCAACTAGTCATCTTGAATAATTACTCTGTTTTTAAATGCTCTCATCACAACCACCTCAGGGTTTTCATATGATCACTCATCCCAAAACAGTTATGATCTTCATTTTCCTCAGATGCACTGGGGAACTCTTTTAGAGTCCTCTCTCTTCTTATTGGAGCCATTATCCAGGAAACCCCTATAACTATAAAACAGAGAAATGTTCTTGGGCCTATGAGAGAAAACGGCAAGTTAGGGCAATTTTACACTGGCATACCAGTGTTCTAGGCAATAATATATTAAAAAACATACTTCAGCTTCCAGTCACATCACAGTATCTGAATCAGAAAAAATTATCTATTATGCTTCTCAGAGTTTTCTTTCAAAATACAACAGAACACATTAATGGTTATCACTGCAAATTTCAATCAGCTCCTCAGTTCTATTACTTTCTTCCTCCTGATAAAAGCAACCCATTTAAAACAACTATCCTATTAATGCAATTTTGTTATTAAAGCATTCTGCATATTGTTTTGCATCTACAGTTCTGAAATCTGAAGCCTTCTCCGAGAGCTATGGCTTCATAAATTTGCATATGAATTCATTGGGCAAGTTAGCTTTGTACTTTACCTCTGCAAAGCCTACAGTATGTTGCAGGTTAATTGTGAAGTTCATTTATCTCATCTCATTTGTGTGTGTGTGTGTCTAAATCTTGCAAGACTGCAATTTCCTTAACATTGGATTTTGACTATCCATGAGTCAAGGAATCTTCTACTCACAAGATCTTGACTGGCAAAGGCAGAAGGGTTTGTTATCACTGTAGTCTGCCTCATTCACTCTAGAATTCCCTGAATTTCACAAAAACAAGCTAAGTGGATGAAAATGGGATAAGTCTGGATGAAGATGTAATGTTAGAATTTAATTATCTTTATTCTGAAAAAAGGATCATAAAAACCTATGAGACTGTGAGACTATGATTTCAGGAACATCCTACTGCTCTCAAAGCACAGTGGCAAAAGGGAGGGACCTTATGAAACAATGGAAGACAGGTGGCTTTATTATGAAAGATTTTGATATACATTGAAACACTGAATATGAAAGATATGAAAAATGCTGCTTTGTTTAAATTTCAGAAAAACTTATGTCTTCTTTGTGAGGAAGACATTCCTCATTCAACATTTTTCCATTGTCCCAGGGGAACTTAAATAATGTCATGGTAATTGTAACCTTTCACAATTTGTTCCGCTCTATCAAATCACCTTACACATGTGCTATAAATTTACCTCAAACATTAAAAAATTCAATCAACTCATTTTTAAAAAAAGAAAGAGAGACAAGAAAAGAAACAAAGCCTAATCCTACTGGGTGCATTGGAGCTGGGAATGCAGTTTCCACAATTAGAATACTTGTCATGGTGGTAAGACTATCTTCTGCAATAGGAGTAATTCATAATTTATTTGTTTATTTGAGCTATTCATACATCCACATAAAGACACCCTGTTCTGACATTTATTTATCATAAGAATTTAATTATATCCTCTTTTCCTCCACTTTGGAATTTAAAAATAGCAGTTACAGCTGGTACCATTTTATTATCTGAAGATTCTACAAAAATTTTTAAAGCTCCTTATGATTTGTCTTCCTCTAGGATACACAGGTTATTCAAAGCACAGCTGATGTTTTGTACCCCTGGTATATGCCCTGTTGAACTTCTCCATGATATTTCAAGTGCTGCAATAAGTAAAAAAATTGCTAGTAACAGACTGGAACACAATATTCTGTAAGGGTACTCTTATCAAAGAGCTGTGTAATCCTACTTCTTCCTGATAAGTATTCTGCTGCTATTTCATTTCATTTCATTTCATTTCATTTCATTTCATTTCATTTCATTTCATTTCATTTCATTGTCTTAATTTTCCTCCTCCACAGTTTTCAACAATTTAATAGAAGTTACCTTAAAAAATTAACAATAATATAAAAAACTGACTTACATAAAAATACCAGCCCAGGACTCAATATTGATTTGAAGAATTCACATTCTAATATAGTTTGATTTAGGGTTTTTTTTTCCCCTTTTATAGTTTCACACTGTGTGTATCTAATATTATCCCACTCATATTTATCAGTGTTACAAATGTGCTGATAATGTAAATCCCCTAACCTTCTGCCTCTACTGAAAGGTAAAATGAAGAGATACTTCTGCAGACAGTGGTCACTGCTGAAATGGGCACACATAGGGATTTGTCAAGCTTATAATGGAATTGCTGCGTTCACAAATTACAAACTCCTGGGTGACCACACAACATCTTAAATCAGAATTATACTTAATTACTAATACTGTATATCAGCAGTTGATGGGCAGTCCTTTTTCATTTTACTTGCTGCTTGCTGTCTGGTTCACTGTTTTATCAGTTTAGTACGATTTAGCAGCTTTAGTGTTTTTACAATTTGTTCCTTCCATTAACTAGGTTTTAAATAGCAGAACATTCAGTGAGTAGATTAATCTCTAGCAAATATTTCTTCCATCTACTATTATTTCAGGTTATTTTATTTTTAGTCCTTATACCATGCCTTCCAGACCAAAGTTTCATGTAGACACAGAGAATATAGCTGTGATTGTATATTTATTAACCTTAGCCATTAATGTAGCGAACAAAAAACTTCATACATTCCAGTGATATTACTATGATAATGAGCCTCATTAGCACAGTATAAAGCTTCATGTCTATCCATATTCCTATTCAAAGATACATCATACAACATATGGGAAGCATTTGTGGGTTTACAGCCATTTTTGTCAAAACATTACATTAAGGTCCCAAGTATTTACATATATCACTACTGATTGTTTTTTTATTACAAAACACTTTTAAATAACACTATCAGGTACTTTTGGCTATGTAGTAGATTCTATGGTTTTCTCGGAAAAGAAGACTGAATAAGTGCTGTTCTTATTAGAGGTGAACAGACACTGAGTATTTTGTTATCTGTAATGGAATTTTCATTCAGAGGGGGGTGGGAAGTGAAAGTTCCTCCTTCCATTTTTCATCAGAACATAATCAAATAGCAAAACACATTATATTAAGAATTTTGTTTGTTTTCAGCTCTATAGCTGCTAATCCCTTAGAAAAAGAAAGAATAGCTTTCAAGAAGCTATTGGTATTTACTGTCAAGTTTGTTTTCATCTCCCACACAAATGCACTTCCAAGGACATCTGGACAGTATCTTTCTGATACAAGTCCTTTTAACGATTCCTAGAGAGACTCATGGAAAATTAGTCTTCCAGAAATATGGCATAGTTGTATGGGGTTTGTTTTGGACACTTTTTTTACTCATTATAAATGCAAACTTGTATGACTGCATAGTAGTTTTAAACAGGTTACCAAGTTTCATTTAGCAACTGACAGTTTTCATATTTTAGCTTAAAACACTGGAAGAGCTATGGCTATTTTTCTTCTGTTTACTGTGAGCTCAATGAAAAAACAAAATGTATTCTACATTTAACATATACTGCTATAGGTAGAACTGTAAATGTTACTTTTACTTCTTTCCTCTTGATCTTCTAGATGGTGACATGTTTCAAATCAAAGTTAGAAAACAGTTGCAGATTCTTACTGTATTTAAGCACACACTAAGTCCCACTAAAACAGCAGAGGTACATGCTGAAAGTTAAAAGCATGTGTTTGTTTTCTTAAATGGTGCTAGAGCCTTAAGTCCTTGTCTAAAATCATGTTTTATCAAGACCCTCCACATCCAAAAATGCCAATCTTTGAAGAATAATTAAAAATATTACATGAACTGTCTTGTCGATTCATATGCAGTTTTCAGAAGACAGCAATTATTTTAGACTATTAATTTGCTACATTATTCCTCAAACACAGAGGCAGATCTCTTGGACTTGGCAACTAAAACGCAATTGCATTATAATAAAATGCAATTGCCTACAGTTTCATACAACATAATAGAATATAAAAGAGGATGTTCCTTATGAGTTATGACTATATGCCCAAAGTTTAAAAAACAGGGCTTGGGAAAAAAAGTTTAAAAATTTGAGTGCGATATATGGAGCTAATTTGTAGTCTTTACATTTATTTCCATTTGTTACTGAAGTTTGTTGTTTAAAGCTCATGCATTTTATGTATTTATAAAATACTGAATGGTCCTTCAGACAATTTTTACTTCTTGTTTATCATCTTGTGTGAGATCTCAGCTAACCTGAAAATTTAAAATAATTACATAGGTTTTATTGTTGTAAATTGTTTTGTATTTAACAGTTTAACAGACTATAATTTATTTTACACCTCCATTTGGAATAGAATAGTCACAGACATTTGAAGAAATTAGATTGTATGATGGAAAGAGGTATGCTGCATAACCTGTTTTTAGAAGGAAAGAGGAAATGGGGCCTATATGATTATCTGACAGCAGTGGGATTTTAAAAACCTTCCTTAAATGTCAATTAGACATGAGTGTATAGCTCTTAGTTACAACTATATGAACAAAAGAGTTGGACATTACATAGTGTCATCTCTCACTGACACTTCCTGAGCTGGGCATTGCAAAGGTGAAGTGGTTAAGATATAGTTTTCAAAGAAAGAGAAGAATAAAAAGTGAGACTTACATTACCTTTATCGATTAACTTGTAGTCTAGGAGTTCAGAAGGAAGCTACAGTTCCAGAAAAGGCTGAGAACTTCCAAAATAATTAAATAAATAGCAAAATACCTTTGAAAGTTGTTCCTTGGCAAAGATTCAGAAGTGATTTAAAAGCACAGCTGTTTACAGAAAAAGACAAAAGGATAAAGCAAGAAGTAGAACATCTATAGAGGTGGACAAGAAACCACTCCAGAGAATAGTTTTTAGAAACGTTTGTCCATTTTTTCCTCTCTTTTTATTTACTTTTAGAAAGCAAATAGACAAATACCACAAAAATTATTTTCCACATGATAAATTATTTTATGAAATAGGTTTGTTCACTTAACTTCCTCTGTGATGTCTTCTGTGATTAGCCCTGTTCTGAAGTGTCAGTCTCAGGCAATTGGGAAACAAGATGCAATGTAAGTCTATCAGTATACAGACCCATATCAGTGACCCATACTGAGTAGGCTATTAATGAGAGTTTCATATGAAGGGATTTGTCTAAATGCTGGGAATATCAGAAGACGACAAAAGATATTAAGATTCATTTAGTTAATCCAACAATAGGAACACAAATCATCATCATGTGAATTTTTGAGGTGGCACATTGAAGACAGAGGCTTCCATTTTTGTCAAGCTCAAAGCAGGTTGAAAGACATAAGAGTTTCACAAATTAGAATAGGCTGTGGGGTTACTTTTTTAGGGCTTTCTTGTTGACTGTAATAACAAATGCAATCTGAAAAATCATAAGATTCTTCCTGCTATCGCTCTGTGCCATGAAGACATAACAATAAGATTGTTTCAGTACTTAGAGGTTGTACAGACCGTATTAAAGTTGAAAAGTTACAGAGCAGAGAAATTCCTTGATTGCAAAACACACTTCACTGGAAAATCCAACCTGAGTCCTGAAGTTTCCAGAATAAAAAATTCAGTTGGATTCCCTAGTTTTAGAGATGTATTGAGACTATATAAGTAATTTTAAATGCTAAGAAACAGAGTTATTTGCTAGTTTACTGATAACAATGCATTGGTTACCGGAAGAATCTAATACTTGCACCTTAAATTTCAAGTGCAGTGTTATATTGGGAATATTATCTAGCTAAATTGGTGAGTTAATGTTTGGTAATACTACAGATATACACACCTACACAGACACAGTTGCAGACGCAAACACAAAGAGAAGGAAATGCCCTGAGAACAGCAGATGGGACATTGATCAAACACTTGGATGCAAGTTTGGTTATGATTGATTTCCAACTCTGTCTACAAAGCCACCATCAAAAAAAAAAAAGGACAAAATAAATAGTTCTTTCTTCAGCATGATGACAAATATGTTTCTCTGAAATAGCAGTTGTACAGAAAGCAGTACTGTAAAGGTGTTTTCCATGCAAGCTATCCTGAGAAAGACAGACATGAAGTGTTTCAAACCCTGAGAAGGTGTATCACTATTATATTTACAGTTTCCATTGTTGTTTAAAATGAATACACTTATTGTAGTCTAAAATATAAAAAAACCCCTCAGGTAAAAATACAAGAGTATGTACTTTCAGAGAAAGACAAGACAGTACTTGCTATCTAAAAACAAGAGGGAATTTGTATAGCATTTTTTGTTAATTGTGTATGCAAGTGACCTGAGAAATGAACAGTTATGTAAAAATAAATTTATCATTGAAAGTAGTAAAACAACAAAGTGATAAACTCTAAGTATGTTTATAAAACTATATAAAAATTCTAAGAATTCTGTATAGTGTGGCTGTATAAAAGCACTAAAAATATATATTTAAAGTCTCAATACTTTTAGTATTTGACCTTTTTGCAGTTTTTGCAGTGTTGATTAAAATTGAAAAGTTCTAAAACAGGGAAATTTCATGAAAAAAACACACTTCGCTGAAAATCCCACTTGCGCCCTGAAGTTTACCAAAAAAAAAAATTAGTTAGATTGCCCAGTTTTATAGTTGCATTGATTCCATGCATTATATAGCTACACAAATGTTTCTTGTTGTTTTATGGGAAATAAGCTTTTGTATGTATATCAAACTGGAGAAGGCATTTTTTTTACTAAATAGTATCTTATTCTTTCCTTTCCCCGGAAAGTTTATTTAATATTTACTTTTATTTATTTTTGTTTGTTTGTTTTTTCCCAAATAATATAATTTCTTCGAAACACTAATGTAATTAAATTTTAAGGAGTCTAGATTCTTCTTCAAGTATTATGACAGAGAATATTCAATTTGGTTGGCCTATGCTTCTTCATTAAATAGCACCCACAGTTTCCAATCCATACAGTTTCCAAATTCTCCATTAAAATATATTTTTATTTCTTTTTAGAATTATGCTAGCGGACACATCTACAGACATTTGCCACATGTAGATTTCCAGTGTGAACATATCAGTTGAAATGTCAAGTGTTTCTTAATAAAGGTTATCAACAGGAGCATATGTAAACTAATTCACCAGTTACTGCATAAGTACCTAGTATATTCTTATTTTACTGGAACATTACAAACGAGAATCATAAATGACATTTTAAAAAGTCAATTAAATGCATTTTAATTTTATCATTAATTTCACTCTTCAATGTTTTGAAATATATGGATGCTCTACACAGGAAAACTAATGTCCAGAATCAGATCTGTATGAAAATTTAAAAGACAGATAGTTCAGTTTAATATGAAGATCCAGGTGATATATTATGTGAAGAACCTAAATACCTGCACTAGTTTTTACTCAGACTTAACACACTTAAAGCCAAAGGTGCAATCACAGAACCCAAACTAATCTCTTAACCATTCTTCTATGGTCCATAGGAGCACAACTTTCACCTATAAGCTTGCCTACAATGCTTAATTATCTGCTACAGGTCATGCCATTCGACTAGAGCTAAGCATCTAGCTCCTATCAGTACTTAAAGGGGACTTATAAAAAAGATGGCGGCAAACTTTTGAGCAGGGCCTGTTGCGACAGGACAAGGGGGAATGGCTTTAAACTAAAGCGGGGTATATTGAGACTAGATCTAAGGAAGAAATTTTTTACGCTAAGGGTGGTGAAACACTGGCACAGGTTGCCCAGAGAGGTGGTGGATGCCCCACCCCTGGAAACCTTCAAGGTCAGGTTGGAGGGGGCTCTGAGCAACCTGATCTAGTTGAAGATGTCCCTGTCCACGACAGGGGGGTTGGACTAGATGACCTTTAGAGGTCCCTTCCAACCCAAACTATTCTATGATTCTATGATTCTATGATTCTATCTGTTGTGGTTTAACCCAGCGGTTTAACCCGGCAGGCAGCTAAATACCACACAGATTTTCGCTCACTCCCCCCCGCACAGTGGGATGGGGGAGAGAATGAGGAAAAAAAACAGAGTAAAATTCAGAGGTTGAGATAAAGACAGTTTAATAGGAGAGAAAAGGAAGGGATAATAATAATAATAATAATAATAATAATAATAAAAAAAATAAAAGAATATATGAAATAAGTGATGCACAATGCAATTGCTTACCACCTGCCAACCAATGCCCAGCCAGCTCCCAAAGACTGGTCACCACCCCCCTGGCCAGCTCCTCCCAGTTTATATACTGAGCATAACGTCACATGGTATGGAATATCCCTTTGGCCAGTTTGGCTGTGTCCCCCTCCCAGCTTCTTGGGCACCTGCAGCCTTCTCAGTCGGTAGAGCATGGGAAGCTGAGAAGTCCTTGACTAGTGTAAGCATTACTTAGCAAAACTAAAACATCAGTGTATTATCATTATTCTCAACCTAAATCCAAAACACAGCACTATACCAGCCACTAGGAAGAAAATTAACTCTATCCCAGCTGAAACCAGGACAGCATCTCAGAACCCATTCCATAGCTAAGCCCCTTAAAGTTTCGTAAGTTAGGCAGCAGTACATTTTTCCTAACTTTTGGTGCTTTTACTGTGTTTTTAGTATACTTAACACACACCAAACAATGTTTAATACAATTACCACAATCACTTTCCTCTAAAACAATGAATGGTTAGAGCTGAATAAGAGTCTAGAGGCTGCTAGTCTGCAGGCTGCAAGAATAAAAAAAAAAAAAAAAAAGACAATAAAAATTCTCAGCACTAATTCGTAAATTACTCTCATCAGGCTGAAGGATCTCGATGAATTCTCCAGCTTTCCTGTCAAACTATTGTCAAATAAATAATGCAAGAATCAAGAGCTTAGAGAAAGTTATCATAAAGAATGCAAAGTCTATCTGTAGGACTCTCAGCTAAGATAAGAGGGTCCTGGTTTCTATTGTGTGGATTGCTTACATATTTGTATTAAACAGTCACCGAAGAAAAATTAGAAATAACTGGAGACCTGAGTCCCATACTCTCAGATGGTGTGTCCTAGCCATCAGTTGTCGCAGATGGAGTAAGACTGCACTTCATTGATAAGAGAGAAGCAACAATATACTTTATTGATAGAAAACAGTGAGTTAAAGTGTGAATTAACAAAGTTCAATGGTAAACGTGACAGTGATTTAACAAGATTTGATGGCAAGGTACACTTGATTATTTACTGCATAGAGGACAGCGTCAGACAAAACTGTCAGGGAGACCCTCCCATTGAGCCATGAGGTTCAGAAAGGACCCCCTTGCTTTCTGAACTCCTTCTCAGAGAGGAGTCTAGGTGCGGCTGGATCCAATCCTAGTCCCAGACTTGGTCAATAGTTTATGTCTAAAGGATTATATATGCGCAATTAATCCTTTATGTCACTTAGCTAAGATTTCAAAGTTTAGCATGCTATTAGTCACTTACCGAGGATCTGTTGTGGCAAGGAATCTCTCAACCTCGAGGAGTAACCTTGAGAGGCGTCCCTACTCAAGGGGACATCCCGCTGTGCAGCCCACTGCCGTGCAGGAGAGCTCAACGGGCCCTGGGCTGTCCACTATTTATAGAGTAAGATGATTGACTTATAGTCATATTTGCATATCAGCAAGACGTTTGGGTCACTGCTCCAGACAGCCCTTGGCTACTGTGTTGCCATCCATCCCCAAAGTGCAGCGTAAGCTGGATGCAGCCACAACGACCCCCACTGGTCATCATTGCTTACTCAGGGGAGGGGGGAAGCACACCACCACATCAACATCATTCATTTCCGTCTTGGTTTTCATCTTGCTCTTGGAAACTCATTTCCTTCTGTACAGAGGAACAGATCCCACAAAGCAGCTCAAGTCTCTTTCATCATAAAAGCTGTAGCTTTGAATATTCTGATGCAAACCTGAATTTCCTACTTGATGGACAACACTAACAACTAGCTTTTGTAAAAAAAGGGTGAGGAGCCTCCAAATATCTAATTCTGTAAGCACTTCTATATGCTTGTCTTTTACTGAAAGTGGTAGTAAGCAAACAAAGCAGGTCTTGGACAGAACTGAAAGACTGAGTGCAAAACCACAATCCAAGAACAACCCAGTACATCTGGAGCTACTAGATACTCCTCTGAGTTTGTTTTCTAAGAATAGGATTGATATAATTTAATTTTAACCCTCTAATAGTTACACATTTTTCTCAGCTAGTCACCAAGTCAACTTCTAAGACAGGTATGTAAGACTTTAAAGGAAGTCTAGATGATTTTTTTTAAGACTGCTTGTCTAAATTTTAGATGGCTGAAGTTAGATTAAAAGGCTTCTACTTTATGTGATTCCTATTTTATGTGCTTCCTATTGTGTTTTTTGCACAGTTTAAGGCTATCCAAAGGTAAGGATACCTAAGGCAGGTAGCACCTACCTTACAATTACTTGTGATCGAGGTTGAAGTACAAAGGGCTTTGAAGTGGCCTATTTGCTCTGTGTGTGCTCAAAGCATGCCTAATGAAAGTAATAGCATACCTTTTCTTACAGTAGAAGCTGCTTTTTAGAGAACAGCACAGGCAGAAGAAAAGCTGTGGGTGCTACTGTGTACTATTTTAAATAAAGCAGATTAGTGGCTAAAACACCCAGGCAGAAAAATATTTAGATTTAATTCTCTCCTTGGCCTGAAGGGGAGCTTTAGAGTGCCAGAATGAAAACTGCTTTAATCCTGGAGACAGAGTAGTATTCTGTACTAATTTCTGGAGTATAAGAACAGGATTAGAAAGTAGAAGAAAGTGATAGTGGAATGGTCTAGAAACAGTTGAAAAATAATACTGTAATAATACATAATATTTCAACGTCTTCAATTTCTGTGAAGGAGCATGAATAAAATTTCCCTCAACCAAAGGCGAGATGAATGGCATATCAATGGCATAATGTTAGTCAAAGTACATAAATATGAGAAGATTAATCTAACCTTATAGGTACTTTTTTTTTTCTTTTTTTCTGTTGGAAGTTTTCTATTACTCTCTCTGAAGGTGTTTTTGTCCATTAATTCTGATAAATAAAATAGGTCAAAGACTATTTTTTGAGCTCTTACCAAAATAGGAACAACTTTTGTTCATAGAGCTCACCTTTTTTTCATAACTATCAAAAAAAACCCTGTGTGGCTCCATCCAAACTGCCCATAAGAAGCAGTTTTTCACCAGTAATATTCTGCCCAGACAAAACCTGAGCATTTTTGACAGAGTGCCAGCTACTTTGGGCCACAGCCAAAGGATTGTCCTTACAATTAAACTGTATGGACAATTCTGTATTAGTGTTCAGGTCTGTATTCTGGTCCTTTTTCTTTTACTACTACAGATGTATCCATTGTAATCAGTAGTAGTAATATGGCTTTGTAACACCTGTGCTAGGTGAGAATTAGATAGCCAACTTTACTAGTTGAGGGAACTATATATATGCTATCAAACAGCAGTATTTCCCTTCTCACTCTGGTGACAACTCCATAGTTGTAGAGATTTTTCTGAAACACTGCATTCTTGTAATTAGTTCTTTATCTAATCTTAATGCTGTGTTATATTTTTACAGTTCTTTCTAGTATTTAAAAAGCAATGTGACAAAACACTAAACAAAAAGCAAGAAATTTATCTTAGTCCCCAAACCAAAAACTTTCAGTCTGAGCCGTACTCGGGTAGAAGTTTATGGTTGGAGATCTGTCCTGGTTTCAGCTGGGATAGAGTTAATTTTCTTCCTAGTAGCTGGTACAGTGCTGTGTTTGGATTTAGGATGAGAACAAAGTTGATAACACACCGATGTTTTAGTTGTTGCTAGGTAATGCTTACACTAGTCAAGGACTTTTCAGCTTCCCATGCTCTACCGACTGAGAAGGCTGGAAGTGCACAAGAAGCTGGGAGGGGGCACAGCCAGGACAGCTGACCCAAACTGGCCAAAGGGACATTCCATACCATGTGATGTCATGCTCAGTACATAAACTGGGGGAAAGTTGGCCAGGGGGACCGCTGCTCGGGGACTGGCTGAGCATCGGTTGGCGGGTGGTGAGCAATTGCACTGTGTATCACTTGCTTTGTATATTCTGTTATTATTATTATTATTATTATTATTATTATTATTATTATTATTATTACTACTACTACTACTACTATTATTTTATTTCAAATATTAAACTGTTCTTATCTCAAGCCACGTGTTTTCTCACTTTTACTCTTCCGATTCTCTCACCCTCCCACTGGGGGCAAGGGGAGCAAGCGAGCAGTTGTGTGGTGCTCAGTTGCTGGCTGAAGTTAAACCACAACAAGGTCTAAATATAGAGATAAATAAGTTATTATGCACCAAGAAGATTTCATCAGATATAATAAAATTATTCTATTTTCCCTAAACCATTTGTACAATACATTTAAATAATTTGAAACATAAAATTGTTGGTTGCATTGAATACCTGGGGTTAGACTATTGCATAACAGTCAGCCATGAAGTGTGGAGTCTGTCTCAGCTAATTCCAAGTAGGTAATCTTACTATCTTCCTTGATAGTCTCTTTCCTTAATAGTCTCACTACTTTTCTTTATAGTCTTACTGAAACTATGGTGGACAATGATAGGAAAAATGGTAGGAATTCCACGGTAGAAAACTTAAGATAATCAAATGTTACCAATTTGAGAAAATCTAAATGTTAATTATAGAAAAATGCACGGTCCTAAATTTTAAAGTTTATCACAGTAAAAACTTGCCTTTTAAAGTGCTACGTTTTCAATGTATCACTGACATATATAATCAAATAAAATACCTAGGTAGTTATAATTTTCATTAGTGCATCCATCATCATTTTAATAAAAATATGGAAAAGACAAGGTAAATGATCATAGGATCATAGAATCATAGAATCATTAAGGTTGGAAAAGACCTCTAAGATCATCGAGTCCAACCATCGACCCAACACCACCATGCCCACTAAACCATGTCCCTAAGTGCCTCATCTACTCGTCTTTTAAATACCTCCAGGGATGGGGACTCAACCACTTCCCTGGGCAGCCTCTTCCAATGTTTAACCACTCTTTCAGGAAAGACATTTTTCCTCACGTCCAATCTAAACCTCCCCTGGCGCAACTGGAGGCCATTTCCTCTCGTCCTATCACTCGTTACTTGGGAGAAGAGACCGACACCCACCTCGCTACAACCTCCTTTCAGGTAGCTGTAGAGAGCGATGAGGTCTCCCCTCAGCCTCCTCTTCTCCAGGCTGAACAACCCCAGTTCCCTCAGCTGCTCCTCAGAAGACTTGTTCTCCAGACCCCTCACCAGCCTCGTTACCCTTCTCTGGACACACTCCAGCACCTCAACGTCCTTCTTGTAGTGAGGGGCCCAAAACTGAACACAGTATTCGAGCTGCGGCCTCACCAGTGCCGAGTACAGGGGCACGATCACTTCCCTCCTCCTGCTGGCCACACTAGTTCTGATACAGGCCAGGATGCCATTGGCCTTCTTGGCCGCCTGGGCACACTGCCTGCTCATGTTCAGCCGGCTGTCGACCAACACCCCCAGGTCCTTTTCCGCCAGGCAGCTTCCCAGCCACTCTTCCCCAAGCCTGTAGCGCTGCATGGGGTTGTTGTGGCCGAAGTGCAGGACCCGGCACTTGGCCTTGTTGAACCTCATACAGTTGGCCTCGGCCCATCGATCCAGCCTGTCCAGGTCCCTCTGCAGAGCCTTCCTACCCTCGAGCAGATCAACACTCCCGCCCAACTTGGTGTCCTCTGCAAACTTACTGAGGGTGCACTCCATCCCCTCATCTAGATCATTGATCAAGTTATTGAACAAGACCCGTCCCAAAACTGAGCCCTGGGGAACACCGCTCGTGACCGGCCGCCAACTGGATGTAACTCCATTCACCACCACTCTCTGGGCCCGGCCGTCCAGCCAGTTTTTGACCCAGCGCAGAGTACACCTGTCTAAGCCGTGAGCCGCCAGCTTCTCGAGGAGAATGCTGTGGGAGACAGTGTCAAAGGCCTTGCTGAAGTCCAGGTAGACCACATCCACAGCCTTTCCCTCATCCACTAGGTGGGTCACCTGGTCATCGAAGGAGATCAGGTTGGTCAAGCAGGACCTGCCTCTCATGAACCCATGCTGGCTGGGCCTGATCCCCTGGTTGTCTCGCACATGCCTTGTGAGCGCCCTCAAGATGAACCGCTCCATAATCTTCCCTGGCACCGAGTTCAGGCTGACAGGCCTGTAGTTTCCCGGATCCTCCTTCCGGCCCTTCTTGTGGATGGGCGTCACATTGGCAAGCCTCCAGTCGTCCGGGACCTCCCCCGTTGACCAGGAAATATGATATAGCAAGATATTAGGCAAAACTTACAGGCTCTTCAGTATAATCTCAATGGATTTACAGAAGACTATTTCTGAGTGTATACATTTATTAAGACAAAAACACAAATGAGGTATATACAGATTAGTCTCGTAGGAGCGTCACTGAATAGGTGGGGTCTGATTCTCTTTTCTTCTCTATTAACCAATATGGAACAATTCCCTATTTACTTTCCACTTCTGCCAATAAGAGGAAATAAAGACTATATTGTTGTCCATTTAGTTGAAATCAGTCCAATTAATTATATGAAAAAGTGTTTCATCAATATCTTCTGTTTTTTATGAAATTGACCATCTCAACAGTGTTTTCATTGAGGAATGGGGTGAAAAGTCATGAAACGGGCAAGGTTCCAGGATAGGCTTCTTCCTGTGGAAGCAGAGTATCTGGTGCCTGTGGAAAAGCCTTTCCTGTGAGAATGGCCTTTTCCCGCCAGCTGCCTCTTTCCAGCTGCTGACTGCACTCTGCACTCTTTGCTGTATGTTCAGAGCAGCTCTGCAAGGGAGTAGTACATTTCTGTCACTAACGGCATTTTGCTTTACACCTTGGAGAAAAAGAAAAAAAAAAGATCTGTGGGTTAAAATTCTCTGTTTCCTGGCCCACACAGACAGGGAGAGTTTCAGTGTTACAGATAAAAATGTTTTTATTTGCTTTATTATTAGAAGTCAGAGGAAAAATTAGGAATTATCTGTCATCATCCATTACTTATTATATATGTTGCCACGGGCAAGAAACATGCTGTTATTAATTTTAGTTTACTTTTTTCATCTCATTTTGCTTTTGTTAGCTTGCAGATGTGACTGCCTACTGTGATATGACCCAAGTTTCTTGAAAGCAGATCCTTACTGGGATTCTGTGGCATAATATGTGTTGTACAGCTCAAAGCATATTAAACATTTGAAATCTCATACTATCCTAGTTGATTCTGGGAAATCAGGAAAGTCCAAGGAAAAGGAAGATATTTGGAATGCTGGAGACTAAAGGATGAAATTATGATATGAGTCCAGTTAATGAAATATCAGCTATTGGCATATGTGGAGTCAGCATTTTTCTCTCTCACTATGAGGCACTATACTGAACAGTAGTTCAGTCCTGTGTTCCATAGGAGGGAATAGTTGCTATGTCCCTAATTGCAATATATGTGAGGAAAAAAAAAAAAAAAAACGAGGATAATCTTCAAGGGTTTTGGGAGGTTTTATGTGGTCTCCTTTCTTTTTATGGGCTCTCATTTCTTAAACTTCTCATCATTTTTTATGGTTACTCTCATTTTGTGTCAGGAAGTTTAGTCTGCTAATTAGATCATATATACATAACATTTCTTTTATTGATTTGAAATACTTTTGCAAAGCATGGCTAGGACTCTTTTTATCTCAGAATATAGACAGAACTTAAACTATACATTTGTTGCACCTTTGTGATTGTGCCTGTTTTAAACTTCATTTTCTACCTCGATAGAATATTCTTACAAAATACAAAACAAAATGAACAAGCAATAACCTGTGATACAGAACAGTGTTGTAGAATGGAAAAATGAAAAATATGATGTTATTTCCTCTGGTGATTTACCCACCTGGTAAGAGAAAAAATGTGTACTCTCCATGATTTTTTTGGTGAATATGACAAGTTCCATACCAAGCCTTATGCAGCCAGAGAAAAGGAGATTCTAAAATCCAATCATCCCCCTTATAGCCTGCTTCCTCTACTCTGTGTCATATGTTCTATACCCTGTATGCCTTCCATATTCCATTCATTGTCTCACTCACTGATGCAGTTGCTATATTTATACCAGCTGAAGCTCTTAAAGAATGGACACACACAAATACTGAGAGCTGGAAACTAGTCTAAAAAAATCCTTTGCGCACTGTACTTGCCTTAGTAATCACAAGAAAATCTATGTTCCTAAATTAGGGCAATGCTTTTCCCAGTCTTCTTTTATTATCCCTGGAGAGACACTTAATCCTCCAGAAAGCCATTTGGGGCATCTATATTACATTTCTCTTAAGCCCTCCAGAGATCCCTGGCTTTTCAAGACACTATACAGGGAAGCTATTTTCCCAATTTAGTCACCTAAGTTAACGTATCTCAGAATCATAGAATCATTTAGAAAGAATTTCTGGAAGTTGTCTAGTCCAAGAGCTCACTCCAAGAAGCACCAAGTAGATCAAGTTATTAAGAGGCTTGGCCAGTAGAGTTTAAAATCTTTTCAGAGATGGAGAGTCCACCCCAACCTCTCTGGGCAATCTGTCCCAGTTTTTGATTATTTTAGTGGTGAAAAACTTGCTCCTAATATCTAGTTTATTTTTCCTAGTATCAGAGTTTCTCTCATTGCAATTTGTGTCTAGAGCTTCTTGTCCATCACTGTACACCTCCAAGGAGAGTCTGTCCTTTGCATAAAACTTCATTAATATCTCCCCTAAGCCTTATCTTCTTAACACTGAACAAACTCAGGTTTCTCAGCCTCTTAAACATTTTGTGATCCATCCTCCTAATCATTTTGGTGGTTCTCTGATGTACTCACTCCAGTATGTCAATGTGTTTCTTCCACTGGGGAATGAAAACTGGACACAGTACTCCAAATGCAGCCTCACAGCCACTGAATAGTGGGGAATGATCAATTCCCTTGACCTGCTGGCAACGCTTTTGCTGACACAGACCAGAATGCATTTGACCACCTTTGCCACAAGGCCATAATATTTGCTGTGCACCGTCACCTGCAGGTCCCTTTCTGGCATCATTACATAGTCTCTGGTGTCATTAGATGATATGAATGCAATCTTAAATGAACATTAGGAAACATCTTGAAGGTAATGTATGAAAATATGGTGTGGCAGCTAGTGTTTATCTGTAGTCCCCTCTTACATGTGTCATGCAGAAGATGAGAGTAGGTGATCTCAGTTATACCTTCTGGCATTCAAAATTAATGACATATAATGGTATTAGCATCTCCAGTATGCTTTTAATTATTTAATCACCAAGCTACTTTTGTGAATTATAGTCTCCCAATCTCTATTATTTCATTAGAGTATATATCACCACCTTGCTTTTGTATAGTATTTTATCTCCAGTCATTCAAAAAAAAGTGCTGGACTATGGGCCATTTCTGTGGCAAACAGAAGGTTTGTCAGCTGCAATGCTCACTTTGGGAGAGAAAGTATTCAAGTGGAATACATTTCTCACTAACTTTTTAAATTATAGGGTATGTAGCATACTGGCTATTGTGTACCTGTTCAATGCTCCTGAACATGACATATTTCACTTTGTTTCACGGATTTCAATGTTTCTACAAATAAAGTAAATTCTTTTTTAAGTTAGATGAGACGGAATCCATACTTTAGGAGCAATAAATATTCAGAACTGTTCTTCTGATTTCATTTGTAAAGTTCATACTGAAAATTTAAAGCACTCTTTTGAAACAACTTGTCTCTTATGAGTTTCACCTTTGTGTGTATATATACAAATATATGTGCATCAGATTATAGAGAATTCTGATGTAGTGATAAACTCATATAAGTAAGATTATCACAGTTTTTTCCATCAAGTACAAAGAAATCACAGAAGTAAATACTAATGTGACATTCTTTTTTATCCGTGTTTCTCAGTATTTTTTTTCATCCAAAACAATTTTTCTTTTGCGTAAGACAAATTCAGGGAGTATAAAAAAATATAGTCGTGTGCTGCTAATATTTTTGCAAGAGTTTCCCTGAAAAATCCCCTTTTATCCTGTAATTACACATCTACCTCAATGGTGTATTCATTTTCAGATAAGATGAGTAAGAAATCAGAAAATGGTTTCTTACTGAAATAAGAAAATTCTTTCCAATATCTTTAAACAAAGAAATGCATCACAAAAAAAGCATTTAACAATAGCACTTACTTTGAATGCTTTTTTCTATGACTTCTATTACCTAGAAGTAATAGTTTATGGTAACAACTTTCTGCCTGTTTGTATTTCTGTTTTTTGAACAGCAACCTGGAGTTTTTCATGTCTTTGAAAGTTATGTCTTATACAATTTATGTTGAGGAGGAAAAAATGGATTTGTGATAAAAATACACTTAATTTTAAATTTCTTGTTCTTGTGAGTCCCAGAGATTTTCCTTATTAGAACAAAACATAGGGAAGGGGCAAATGTTTAAAAGACAGTTCAATTTTTCTACTCTTTTTTTTTTCCCATTGCCTTTTTTTTCCAAGCCCCTCCTTTGTGTGGTCTCCTGCTAGCTATTTTAAAACTATTTCTTCTGAAAAAAAAAAGGACATCACTTGTCTTCCACAGAAGCTGTAACCCATATTTCATGTTACCTATAGTCATCAAACCGTACTATCGAAATACCTGTAAGCACAGCTTACCTCAGTGTAGCTGAGGCCAATTTTTGTGTGTCTTGAAGGTAATCATCTTTGACATTTTCTCCACAGTTCAACATTCCCAGTAAAACACCATGCAGGACTAGTATGTCAGAAGCAAATACAAACATCTGACACAACTGTCTTGATAACCATGCTATTCTATCCAATGAGAAAAGTAAAGCTGCCCGATAAAGTCAGATCTAGCTGATCCATCAAGCTCTGAAGCTTTGTGACATTTTCACATAGAACTGCTAAACTCTTTTTCTTGTTGTCTTTGCTTTGATTGCCTTCTTCCCCTCCATATCTTTTCACAGGCTCGCAACAGAAGAGCTAAGAGGGTCAGGCAGGAGAAAAGAAAAAAACAATTCAGTGGAGCAGTATCCTGCCCTGCCACGGGCTCCTTTCCCAGAGCAGCAGGTTTTCCATCCACTATGCCAACATGGCCAGAAAAGACAATTAAACCTTTTATGTTTGATAGACCAGCAGACTGGCTGGTCCTTTATCAATTTCTATGGGAAACAACTCAAACTTGGAAAGAAAACAAGTCTCCCATCATAAAAATCTCATTCATTATTGTTCTTCTTCAATCAACGAAACATTAATCAAATGAAAACATTCCTACAGCATGAAGTATACAGAAATTGCATTAACTTCAAAATATTTCATTGCTGGCTTAAGCAGTCTGTGGACAATTGATCGCCTGTTAACTCTTCATGACTGCTCAATGGTGTTGACTTCATGGCTTAAAAAGAAGTGTTTAACACAAGAAATCATCATGAAAACAACACAAATCAACTTACTTTACAATTTTTAAACTGTAATTTATTGTGGAAATAAATTGTAGTCCATACTGTAACCTAAGCATTTGCATCTGATCATTTCAGAACCTTTTTATAGTGAAATAAAGAATTAAATAGCTATCACACGTATTATTTTGAAGGAATCATCATTTTATTAAATTTAAGTATAGATGCTAGTTATCTATACAACACTTATTGTAACAATTTTCAAATCATAACAGATAGAGCTGAATCTTGATAAGATTGTGCAACCATCCTCAGTGTCTTACCTATATACTAAGAAAATATTGTGTTTATATTTCTTCATACAGTAGTGCTGTTGCTTGATTCAAGTTTCAACTTCAGTTGAAAGCTTTTGAGTTCATTATTTCATCCCTGAGGAAGGAAGTGAAATGGTCCAAAACATTAATTATAATAAATTACTATTTTAAAAACCATACTACATCTGTAATAAAATAATTCATGTATACTATATTTTCTTTTTATTGTTTTACATTGGAGCAAGTTATCATTTATAGGGCAGACAGTATGAGAGCACTCATTAAAAAAGAGCAAACACAGTGTGTAAAGGTTATTTTGCCTAGGATCAATTACAGTATAGTCAGTGATAAGAGAACTGCCAGCCCAAGGGGTAGACTCTGTAATGACAGTCAGACATCCACACAGCAGGAGTTTGCAGTGAGAAAACTGCTAAACACACGTGTGATTTATAGTCATAAAACTTTTTTCCCATGAGACCTTTCAGGACGAAACCATCAGTGACAGGAAAACTTTGTAAGAAGACTATCAGAGGGAAAAATATTTATAAATAAAACGTGAATTAAACAGGAAAAAACACATGAAGAAACTGGATTGTTATTAATTCTGTAGAGAGAGAAATAAGCATGTGTGTATACATGTATGCATATATAGTATACAAATAAAGTATACTTAAAGCCTCAAAGAAACGAGTGGGGTTTACATTACACCTGGATATGACATAGATGTATGGCATAGATAACCTGTATAACTGAAAATATTACTTGCACCTTTTCTAAAATAGAAGTTTCTGTAACATTTTGGCTTCAAGAAATCAGTGTATTAGCTATTTCAGGACAAGTACATGGAATTTAAATTTGAATGAACTACTGGCAATTACATTCATTTCAGCTATTTGAACTAAAAAGAAAATACTCCCATGACAGGCAGATATAATTTTATTATTTTACTTGAATTAAAGAAAAGGAATAATTATGGAAAACAATAGAATTATTGTGCTGAATGTGTTTTTAAATGATTTAACATGAAATGGAGTGCCAAGCAAAGCCTAAACCAGCTGCATTACAAATTTCAAGACATGAAAATTAGATGAATTGCATTGAAAATGAGCAGGGGCACAGGGTGTTAGAAGTATTAATATGCAGCCAAAATAGGAGGGTTTGATAATGAGTCTTCACATCCCTGCAGCCTGGCAAACTAATAGATGTACCTTGCTCTTTTTTCATGAATTCCTAATTTAGCTGACATGATCCTGCAGCCTTTTTTCATGTCCATGCAATATACCAAATATTCAACTAGGCTTAGCAGCTGCAAGCTAGACTAGGTTTTAAAAGAATCTAACTCCCAATAGCATGTCATAAAAAATAGCCACATTTTCAGGGAAACTCATCATGCTGGATGTAATAAACTCTATTTTTCTGTATAAAATCTGTTCTAAGCCACTTATAAAATTTAATAGCAAATGATAACCTTTCAACAGAGTCCCACAGAACACCTAAAGACTTCCTATACGGTAGTGCCATCTGGGAAAGTGAACACCGATATGTTTGAAGTGGGAGATTAACCCTTTTCTGTTTATCTAATATAAGTTACTATCATTTCTTTCACCACCTTTCTTTAGAAATCAATACTGCTGTAAACCCACTCTGCATTTTTAACAGGTACAATTTGTTTTCTGTATAACTTTTTTATGTTCTTCATCAGGAAATTCCTGCCTGAAATGAATGCATGTATTACCAGGTGACCCGCCTAGTGGATGAGGGAAAGGCTGTGGATGTGGTCTACCTGGACTTCAGCAAGGCCTTTGACACCGTCTCCCACAGCATTCTCCTCGAGAAGCTGGCGGCTCACGGCTTAGACAGGTGTACTCTGTGCTGGGTCAAAAACTGGCTGGACGGCCGGGCCCAGAGAGTTGTGGTGAATGGAGTTCAATCCAGTTGGCGGCCGGTCACGAGCGGTGTTCCCCAGGGCTCAGTACTGGGGCCGGTCTTGTTTAATATCTTTATTGATGATCTGGATGAGGGGATTGAGTGCACCCTCAGGAAGTTTGCAGAGGACACCAAGCTGGGCGGGAGTGTTGATCTGCTTGAGGGTAGGAAGGCTCTGCAGAGGGACCTGGACAGGCTGGATCGATGGGCCCAGGCCAATTGTATGAGGTTCAACAAGGCCAAGTGCCGGGTCCTGCACTTGGGCCACAACAACCCCATGCAGCGCTACAGGCTTGGGGAAGAGTGGCTGGAAAGCTGCCCAGCAGAGAAGGACCTGGGGGTGTTGGTCGACAGCCGGCTGAACATGAGCCGGCAGTGTGCCCAGGCGGCCAAGAAGGCCAATGGCATCCTGGCCTGTATCAGAACTAGTGTGGCCAGCAGGAGGAGGGAAGTGATCGTGCCCCTGTACTCGGCCCTGGTGAGGCCGCACCTCAAACACTGTGTTCAGTTTTGGGCCCCTCACTACAAGAAGGACGTTGAGGTGCTGGAGCGTGTCCAGAGAAGGGCAACGAGGCTGGTGAGGGGTCTGGAGAACAAGTCTTATGAGGAGCGGCTGAGGGAACTGGGGTTGTTGAGCCTGGAGAAAAGGAGGCTGAGGGGAGACCTCATCGCTCTCTACAGCTACCTGAAAGGAGGTTGTAGCGAGGTGGGTGTTGGTCTTTTCTCCGAAATAACGAGTGATAGGACAAGAGGAAATGGCCTCCAGTTGCGGCAGGGGAGGTTTAGATTGGATGTAAGGAAAAATGTCTTGACTGAAAGAGTGGTGAAACATTGGAAGAGGCTTCCCAGGGAAGTGGTGGAGTCCCCATCCCTGGAGGTATTTAAAAGACGTGTAGATGAGGTGCTTAGGGACATGGTTTAGTGGGCATGGTGGTGTTGGGTTGATGGTTGGACTCGATGATCTTAGAGGTCTTTTCCAACCTCAATGATTCTATGATTCTATGATTCTATTGCCTGTGAAGGAGGAGCTAGAGAAATTTGTCGTGGCCTGTATTATTACTTTGACAGAATTGGATTGAAAACTGTTTCCTGTTGAGGTGTGGTTTTAATTTTCTTATTTAAATCTGAATTTAGATAAGTGGATCACAATTATTCACAATTCTGTAAATACATAGAGTATTTCTTTTATTCTTCCCTCTCTTTTTTTTCCCTGCTGAAGCTACTGCTTAAGGACCTTTTTCCTTCTCAGATAAGATCCATGTTTTGCCACGTAAAACTATGTCTGGAACGGTCTGCTAAGACCTAGCATAAACACACAAAACTGAATGTAACTGAATTGACTTCTCAATTGGCCATCCCAACAACAGAAGAGATAACCAAAATGGCAAGCAGATTAAAAAGAGCAGAAGTCAATACACCGTCAGCCTAGTCTATCTTGTACTATTCTGTCTACTTGCAGCTTTCCTTCGCTTCCAAGGTCACTCAAGCATGTAATAAGTAGATTTTCAATGAGTTGGAACTTCCTGCATTAGTTGATGTTTTGATGTGGTGTTCTGCAGTGGTACAATCAGGGATTTTCTACCTTTTTCCTAAGTGGGCTACGGTGACAAAGTAAAAGCAGATTACTCATGCAACTACAAAAATATCTTCTGGGTTTGCTCATCCAGTGTTTTTCGTATGTTTTTACATATCATCTAGTATTTCCAAACCTACCTGTTTTATGCTTCTAAATTGCCAGAACATATGCCATCATTGATAATATAACACAAAAACATGTTATAATTATCAAGTTTCAGTCACTGGTTGCTTTCATCTGTATAAGGGGCAGTTCAAAAGCAGTAAAAGAATATCACTGATTCTAATGAGATTTTGCTCTACCTTTGTTTCTCAAGAGGTATCATAACACTAAGGCTCAGACATAACTCAAGAAGTCTCATAACTGTGGTATATCAAGCCTAGATTCACAACAGGCCTAAGAGATAGCAGTACTACTTCAGCTGTAATCTAAAGCACAAGTGATTAAAGGATGTGTCCAACATTTGAAGATCAACTACTAAAACCTTCCTCAGTTTTTTGGATTTCAAGCCTTTGTCTTTAATCTCTTAGGAGAGTAACAGAATTAAATGATATGCTGTTCTGAGGTTGGGAACGATATTTCCAATTCTCTATCTAAATCCTTTTCCCTGGGCAAAATAAGAATAGAAAAATATGAGGTCAGTTAGCGAAAGAGAGGATATAAAGCAACTATGGCATTCACTCAGGAGAGAGGAGACCTTGGTTCCATTAAGTGCTTAAGGGATTATTTTATATTAACAGTTAGTGAACAAAACACATGAATGGCTCTTGCGAACAAGGCTCAGAATGTAGTTTTTGCCCTATTCCAGGAAATTGTTCCATAAACCACCTATTTTCTTTGAGCTAGACAGTGAGTGATCATTCATGTAGACAGTCTGCATTTGAGGGCAAATCAAACTTGCAGTCATAATGTCTATGGATTTTTTTATTTACCAGGGATGAGAGCGCTATTAGGGATGGTTCTAGTAAATGGCAAAATGGACAGTATTGTAAAAAAATAGATTATCAAAAGCAGAAAAGTGGTATAAATTCTTTACAAAGTGCTTTAACACTCCTTTTGCTAGTAATGGGCCAAGCAGGTAATGAGAGAATGGTCTCTAAGAGGCCAGAAAATTGATTAAAGCTCAGGAATTTTCTAGCAAATCAGCTACTCTAGGAGAGGGAGAAAGAGACCTATTCCCTTATTGGCACAAGTTACCATTGGGTTTGATGTGGACTCAGTATAAATCTGAATTGAAGGGAGAATCAGGGTTGTTGATGGGTATATGAAAAAAAACCCACACATTTTTTTAACTCTGGAAAAAAAAAACACAATTACAAATCACCAAACATAGCTGCCCAAGGCAAATTGTTACTTCCTATAGATGCTATCTTATCAAAGGCACTCCAAAGTCCTTCTGATGTAATACTTAAATTAGGGAAATATATATAACTTATACTGATATAAATATCTTTTGCCTCCATAAGGCAAATAGTGTCAGGAAGAGGGATTTGCTGAAACAGCTGTAAAAGCAAAAACTTTCCGGCATTCATAAAGCCTGTATGCCAGTATTATATTTACTCACTATTCTAATAAACACAAACAACCCCCCCCCCCCAACAAAACCAGAACTAAAACCCTATTATTATAGCCAGTAAAAATAAGTAGACTATATCTTATATTTTCCTGTTTTCACAATTAATGCTGTCATTCTTTTGAATATATTTAATGTAGCATTTTAATTGGCATGTTAAAGGTTACAATATCAATCAAATTATCTTTAGCAAATGTACCTTCAATCATAATTTTTATAATTAAAACTATCATCATTTATGATAATATTTGTATTTCATCTTGACCTCAGTGAGATAAAGCTCCATTTATGCATTAAATTGGTGATGAGGTTTAATAGCTGTTTAATGCTTAGATCCTCAACACAGCAGAGATGTTCAATTCTGAACATGAAGTTATTCTTGAAATCAATAGCAGACTATGCTTTCCAACTTCAGAATTCTCTTCTTGAATTCAGACTCAAATTCAGCAGACTAATTTATCAAACTTAAACATGCAGAATATATGAGACAAGTTTCTAGAAATAGTGTTAATATTGTGCTCGGTCTTTTAGTACTTATCTGTGGCACAGCAAAGAGAACTTCAAGGTAGATAGATATGTCTACTCTTTTTTAGTTTTACAGTGAAACAATACAACTTCTCTGCTGTAGGATGGTCTAGGTCAACTTTTGTGGAAAGCAAACTCTCAAAGAATTATGTGGATTATTTATATTATAGCAAATTCAGGGCAACATTTTATGTATTTACCTGTAAATGCAGTTATAAATAATATAATTATAATGTAATATAATAGTCATATGTAATGTAGCATGAAATGTATTATATTATGTGTAATATAAAATAACCGTAATTATTTTATAACTTGTATATAGCAGCATCATTCAATTACAGTAGCATCAGAACAAACAGGCATAGGCAAAGTAGGGTATTATTAAGGCAAAATAACCCTTCGGATGTCTGCTGGTTTTGGCTGTGATAGAGTTAATTTTCATCATAGAAGCTAGCATGGGGCTGTTTTGGATTTGTGCCGAAACAGTGTTGATAATACAAGGATGTTTTCATTATTGCTGAGCAGTGCTTACACAGAGTCAAGGCCTTTTCTGCTCCTCACACCACCCCACCAGCGAGTAGGCTGGGGGTGCACAAGAAGGTGGGAGGGGACACAGCTGGGACAGCTGACCCCAACTGACCAAAGGGGTACTCCATACCATATGGCATCATGCTCAGCATATAAAGCTGGGGGAAGAAGAAGGAAGGGAGGAACATTTGGAGTGATGGCATTTGTCTTCCCAAGAAGCCATTATGCATGATGGAGCTCTGCTTCCCTGGAGATGGCTGAACACGTGCCTGCCAATGGGAAGTAGTGAATGAATTCCTTGTTCTGCTTTGCTTGCGCGTGTGGCTTTTGCTTTACCTATTAAACTGTCTTTATCTCAACCCACAAGTTTTCTCACTTTTACACTTTGTCATGGTTTAACCTCAGTCGGCAACTGAGCACCACACAGCCGCTCACTCACTCCCCCGTGCCCCCGGTGGGATGGGGGAGAGAATTGGAAGAGCACAAATGAGGAAAACTCATGGGTTGAGATAAAAACAGTTTAATAATTGAAATAAAAAAATAATAATGTAATAATAATAATAATAATAATAATAACAATACACAAAGCAAGTGATGCACAGTGCGATTGCTCACCACCTGCTGACCAATGCCCAGCCAGTCCCCGAGCAGCGGCCCCCCCGGCCAGCTTTCCCCAGTTTATGTACTGAGCATGACGTCACATGGTATGGAATGTCCCTTTGGCCAGTTTGGCTGTGCCCCCTCCCAGCTTCTTGTGCACCTGCAGCCTTCTCAAGTCGGTAGAGCATGGGAAGCTGAAAAGTCCTTGGCTAGAGTAAGCATTACCTAGCAACAACTAAAACATCGGTGCGTTATCAACTTTGTTCTCATCCTAAATCCAAAACGCTGTACCAGCTACTAGGAAGGAAATTAACTCTACCCCTGCCAAAACCAGGACAGTATCCACCCCTTATTCTATACCATCTGCGTCATGCTCAAGTCTCATATTTTCCAGTACATTTTCATTAATTACCACCCCATTTCCCTGGCTTTCTTTTTATATATATATATATATACACACACAGAGATATAATTCCCTTAAGTCTATGGGCCATCCCTCTAAAATATTCGGTGAATTCATTTAGTCCATGACCTCGGGCTCCATCTGTCGTAACAATCTTCCAGGGCAGGAAAAATGGAGATGGTATGTGGTGTTGGATTGTTTCATGTTGAAGTCAGTTCTGGTACCATCATCATTGTGCTTTGCTTGGTTTCATCGAAGTTATTCTTCATTAGTCTGGGTGATTCTTATTGTAATATCATTAGTATGGCATGTAATATTACGTAGTACTTAACATCACATAATTCAGATCATTGGCTATTCTCACCCAAAATCAAATCCCCTTGAGGTACACATCGGACTACCCCATCCTTCCGCATTATCCACCAAGTGCACCCAGGTCCTTGAGCAAAAGCAATCCCATGGATGGGTCTGCCTCTGCCCGAGGCAGGAATAACCCAGACTGTCTTCCCCAGCATAGTTTTTATGTGCACTACAGGGACTTTATTCCCATCTACAGTACGTAAAAGTTCTGACTGGGCAGGGCCTGCTCGATTGGCAGATCCCCGAGTGTTGACTAACCAGGTGGCCTTTGCTAAATGCGTATCCCAATGTTTGAACGTCCCGCCACCCATTGCTCTCAGTGTAGTCTTTAACAGTCCATTGTATCGTTCAATTTTCCCGGAGGCTGGTGCATGATGGGGGATGTGATACACCCACTCAATGCCGTGCTCTTTGGCCCAGGTGTCTATGAGGTTTCAGAAATGAGTCCCATTGTCTGACTCAATTCTTTCTGGGGTGCCATGTCGCCGTAGGACTTGCTTTTCGAGGCCCAGGATAGTGTTGCGGGCAGTGGCATGGGGCACGGGATATGTTTCCAGCCACCCGGTGGTTGCCTCCACCATTGTAAACACGTGGCGCTTACCTTGGTGGGTTTGTGGGAGTGTGATATAATCCACCTGCCAGGCCTCCCCATATTTATATTTCAGCCATCGTCCTCCATACCAGAGAGGCTTTAACCACTTGGCTTGCTTGATCGCAGTGCATGTTTCGCATTCATGGATAACTTGCGCAATAGTGTCCATGGTCAAGTCCACCCCTCAATCACGAGCCCATCTATATGTTGCATCTCTTCCTTGGTGACCTGAGATGTCATGGGCCCACCGAGCTAGAAATAATTCACCCTTATGTTGCCAGTCCAGATCCACCTGAGCCCCTTCAATCTTAGCAGCCTGATCCACCTGCTGGTTGTTTTGATGTTCTTCAGTGGCCCGACTCTTGGGTACGTGAGCATCTACGTGACGGACTTTTACATCCAGGTTCTCCACCCGGGCAGCAATATCTTGCCACAATGCAGCAGCCCAGATGGGTTTGCCTCTGCGCTGCCAGTTGCTCTGCTTCCATTGCTGCAACCACCCCCACAGGGCATTTGCCACCATCCATGAGTCAGTATAGAGATAGAGCACTGGCCACTTTTCTCGGTCAGCAATGTCTAAAGCCAGCTGGATGGCCTTTACTTCTGCAGATTGGCTCGATTCACCTTCTCCTTCAGCAGTTTCTACAACTTGTTGCATAGGACTCCATACAGCAGCTTTCCACCTCTGATGCTTTCCCACAATGCGACAGGACCCATCAGTGAACAGGGCATATTGCTTCTCATTTTCTGGCAGTTTATTATACATTGGGGCCTCCTCAGCATGCGTTACCTCCTTCTCTGGCGATATTCTGAAATCTTTGCCCTCTGGCCAATCCATGATCACTTCCAGGATTCCTGGGCGACTGGGGTTTCCTATTCGAGCCCGTTGTGTGATCAGTGCGACCCACTTACTCCATGTAGCATCAGTTGCATGATGTGTACAGGGGACGCTCCCTCTGAACATCCAGCCTAGCACCGGCAGTCGGGGTGCCAGGAGGAGCTGTGCTTCAGTGCCGATCACTTCCGAAGCAGCTCGAACCCCTTCATATGCTGCTAATATCTCTTTTTCAGTTGGAGTATAGCGGGCCTCAGATCCTCTGTATCCCCGACTCCAAAACCCTAGGGGTCGACCTCGAGTCTGCCCTGGTGCTTTCTGCCAGAGGCTCCAGGTAGGGCCGTTCTCCCCAGCTACGGTATAGAGCACATTTTTTACATCTTGCCCTGCCCGGACTGGCCCCAGGGCTACTGCATGAACTGTCTGCTCTTTAATTGTGTTCAAAGGCTTGTTGTTGCTCAGGGCCGCATTTGAAATCGTTCTTCTTTCGGGTCACTTGATAGAGAGGGCTTACAATCAGACTGTAATGTGGAATATGCATTCTCCAAAAACCCACAACGCCTAAGAAAGCTTGTGTTTCCTTTTTGCTAGTTGGTGGAGACATGGCTGTTATTTTGTTGATCGCATCCATTGGGATCTGACAACGTGCATCTTGCCATTTTATTCCTAAAAACTGGATCTCCTGTGCAGGTCCCTTGACCTTACTTTGTTTTATGGCAAAACCGGCCTTCAGCAGGATTTGGACTATTTCCTTCCCTTTTTCAAAAAATTCTGCTGCTGTGTTGCCCCACACAGTGATGTCATCAATGTATTGCAGGTGTTCTGGAGCCTCACCCTGCTCCAGTGCAGCCTGGATCAGTCCATGGCAAATGGTGGGGCTGTGTTTCCACCCCTGGGGCAGTCGGTTCCAGGTGTACTTCAAGTGAAAGCAAACTGTGGCCTGCACTCCGCTGCCAAAGGGATTGAGAAAAACGCATTAGCAATATCAACTGTGGCATACCGCTTGGCTGCCTTTGACTCCAGTTCGTATTGAAGTTCTAGCATGTCTGGCACAGCAGCACTCAGCGGTGGCGTGACTTCGTTCAGGCCACGATAGTCTACTGTTAGTCTCCACTCCCCATTAGACTTTCACACTGTCCATATGGGACTGTTAAAGGGTGAGGAGTCTTGCTGATTACTCCTTCGCTCCCCAGTCGACAAATCAGCTCATGAATGGGAATCAGGGAGTCTCGGTTGGTGCGATATTGCCGCCGGTGCACTGTGGTGGTAGCGATTGGCACTTGTTGGTCTTCGACCTTCAGCAACCCCACAACAGAGGGGTCCTCCGAAAGACCAGGCAAGGTGGACAGCTATTTAATTTCCTCCGTCTCCAAGGCAGCTATACCAAAAGCCCACCGGTACCCTTTTGGGTCCTTGAAATACCCTCTCCTGAGGCAGTCTATGCCAAGGATGCACGGAGCAT
Organism: Aptenodytes patagonicus; assembly: GCF_965638725.1. Classification (NCBI taxonomy): domain Eukaryota; kingdom Metazoa; phylum Chordata; class Aves; order Sphenisciformes; family Spheniscidae; genus Aptenodytes; species Aptenodytes patagonicus. Next base: position 33,079,773 of record NC_134951.1, on the reverse strand, counting down.
CTGGGCCAGTCACAATGGGGTGCTTCTGCCACCCGTTCCCAGTTAAACTCACTTTGTCTTCCAATACAGATAGCTGTTGGGATCTCCCCGTCACCCCAGAAATACATAGAATCATAGAATCATAGAATCATAGAATCATTGAGGTTGGAAAAGACCTCTAAGATCATCGAGTCCAACCGTCAACCCAACACCACCATGCCCACTAAACCATGTCCCTAAGCGCCTCATCTACACGTCTTTTAAATACCTCCAGGGATGGGGACTCCACCACTTCCATGGGCAGCCTGTTCCAATGTTTCACCACTCTTTCAGTAAAGAAGTTTTTCCTTACATCCAATCTAAACCTCCCCTGGCGCAACTTGAGGCCATTTCCTCTCGTCCTATCACTTGTTACTTCGGAGAAAAGACCAACACCTACCTCACTACAACCTCCTTTCAGGTAGTTGTAGAGAGCGATGAGGTCTCCCCTCAGCCTCCTTTTCTCCAAGCTAAACAGCCCCAGTTCCCACAGCCGCTCCTCATAAGACTTGTTCTCCAGACCCCTCACCAGCCTCGTTGCCCTTCTCTGGACACGCTCCAGCACCTCAACGTCCTTCTTGTAGTGAGGGGCCCAAAACTGAACACAGTATTCGAGCTGCGGCCTCACCAGGGCCGAGTACAGGGGCACGATCACTTCCCTCCTCCTGCTGGCCACACTAGTTCTGATACAGGCCAGGAGGCCATTGGCCTTCTTGGCCGCCTGGGCACACTGCCTGCTCATGTTCAGCCGGCTGTCGACCAACACCCCCAGGTCCTTTTCCGACAGGCAGCTTCCCAGCCACTCTTCCCCAAGCCTGTAGCGCTGCATGGGGTTGTTGTGGCCCAAGTGCAGGACCCGGCACTTGGCCTTGTTGAACCTCATACAGTTGGCCTGGGCCCATCCATCCAGCCTGTCCAGGTCCCTCTGCAGAGCCTTCCTACCCTCGAGCATATCAACACTCCCGCCCAACTTGGTGTCCTCTGCAAACTTACTGAGGGTGCACTCAATCCCCTCATCCAGATCATCAATAAAGATATTAAACAAGACCGGCCCCAGTACTGAGCCCTGGGGAACACCGCTCGTGACCGGCCGCCAACTGGATTGAACTCCATTCACCACAACTCTCTGGGCCCGGCCGTCCAGCCAGTTTTTGACCCAGCGCAGAGTCCACCTGTCTAAGCCGTGAGCCGCCAGCTTCTCTAGGAGAATGCTGTGGGAGACAGTGTCAAAGGCCTTGCTGAAGTCCAGGTAGATCACATCCACAGCCTTTCCCTCATCCACTAGGCGGGTGGGTTCTGCCCCTATATAGCTTGATGGCATTAGGGTACACTGTGCACTGGTGTCTACTAGAGCCTTATACTTCTGTGGGTCTGATGTGCCAGGCCACCGAATCCACACAGTCCAGTAAACCCGGTTGTCCCTTTCCTCCCCCTGGCTGGAGGCAGGACCCCTCTAGTCCTAGTCATAGTATCACTTCTTGTAAATGTGAATCAGAAGTTCTTTTCTTAAAGATTGTAAGTAAAATCAGCCCTTCTACTCTCTCTGGGGAACTGCCCGCTGGAAACTGGAGCAGCAATTTTCCTGGAAGAACCCCTTTCTGTGATTTTTTTCCCTTGTAATTCACGTACCCGTGCCCCTAGGGCTGCAGTAGGTTTTCCACCCCACTTCCTCATGTCCTCTCCGTTGTCACGCAGGTAAAACCATAGGGTGCCCCGTGGTGTGTACCCTTTATATTCTCTATCTCGAGCAAAAGAACGCTGACTCCTAATAGCCGAGATACTGGTCCATACAGGTAGGGAGTAGGACCTATCCTCTTTGAATTGCTGGAAGTCCCGGGACAGTTTCTCCACAGCTGAGACAAGGGAGGAAGAGAGACTTTCCTCGTATTGCCGGAGTTGACTAGACAATTCATCCACCGTTTGTTCCTCTCCATCTTTCCAGGTCATCACTGCCAATGAATTGGCGTGTGACGATGGTGAGCTCCTTATAAACTTCCACCACATGGGTCGCATGCACTTGACTTCGTCTGGATCTTTGGATAGCTGTTCATTGCTCAGGTCACCATAAATCACCTCCAGCACAGCTAATTCTCTCAGAAACTGGATACCCTTCTCCATGGTGATCCACTTGCCTGGGTGACATATGACAACTTCCTTGAAGGGATACCTTTCCTTCACGCTTGACAAGAGTCGCCTCCAAAGGCTGAGGATACGTGTCCCTTTTCCAATTGCTTTGTCAATGCCCCCTTCCCTAGAAAGGGATCCCAGCTGCTTGGCTTCCCTACCCTCTAATTCCAGGCTACTGGCCCCATTATCCCAGCATCGGAGCAGCCAGGTGACAATATGCTCACCTGGACGACAGCTGAAATCTTTTCGTGTATCTCGCAGCTCACTCAGGGATAGAGATCGGGTGGTCACTGCCTCTTTCATGAATTCTTCCTCTTCTTCCTCCCCGAGCAGTTGCCAGCCTTCCCCCTCCTGTTCTCGTGGTGGCCCTTCTCCAGGGTAGTCTGCCTCATCCAATTCTTCCTCCGGTTCCCTTTTAGAAGAAGCTTCTTCCTCCCTTACTAAACGAGCCGACTTCTGCTTCCAAGATTTCTTCTTGTGTACAGGGGCGACTGATACCGGCATGGGTTGGCTCTTTGGTTCAGCCACAGGGCATGTCAGGGGTCTGAGTGGCCGCAGGGCCTGTTGCCGGAGTCTGAGTAGCTGCAGTGCATGTCACTGGGGTCTGAGTGGCCACGGGGCCTGTCACCGGGGTCTGAGTGGCCGCAGGGCCTGTCGCTGGGGTCTGAGTAGCCGCAGAGCATGTCGCTGAGGTCAGAGTGGCCGCAGAGTGTGTCGCCGGGGTCTGAGTGGCCGCACGGCGTGTCGCTGGGGTCGGAGTGGCTGCAGGGCGTGTCATTTTACCATCAGATCCAGAGACCTTCTCTTCCCTTTGAGGGCACTGAATGGTGTTGAACAGGGCTCGGTAGGCATGGGCCAGGCCCCAGCACGTTGCAATGATCTGCATCTCTCTGGAGTTGCCAGGGTGACAGCATACTTTGTCCAAATGTTCTACTAACTTTTCAGGATTCTGCACTTGCTCAGGGGTGAAGTTCCAAAACACTGGGGGTGCCCATTGGCCTAGGTGCTTGCCCATCTTATCCCACACACCCTGCCACTCATAACTATTCAGCCTTGGGGCAGATCTCTGGATGATATTCTTAAATTGCTTATTAACCTTAGACAAAACCGAAACAATATTCCCAAGAAGTACCAATAGAAGTATCTTAACTACCCAAGGATGTTCAAAATACTAAAAAGTTACTGTAATGAAGGAGGAAACATCATAGAAGAAGGTAGTGACACTGCCATTCTCTATTTCATCCGTAAAAAAAACCTCTCAGAAGTCACTGTAATTGCTAGTTGTCTCCACGAAATGGTCTCCGTGGTACAGTAACGGCTTCATTGCAAAACTTACATTCCACACTAAGGTCAAGGTCAATGTTCTAAAAACAAACCTCACAAGCGAAACATCACCAATCACTGCAGACCACAGCAAACTGCAAAAACCACCACCAATCTCTAACATGTACAGCAAAATAACGAGCACGATGCAGATTAGACAAATCAATATCGAGAACAGAGAAACCAACATTGTGACCCACAACTGTTAAGAAATATAAATTAGTAAATATGCTCTGGTTAATCTGTTATTATCTCAAACCCTTCGGGCCCCACGTTGGGCGCCAAAAGGGACGGTCGTGGTTTAACCTCAGTCAGCAACTGAGCACCACACAGCTGCTCGCTCACTCCCCCCTGCCCCCAGTGGGATGGGGGAGAGAATTGGAAGAGCACAAGTGAGAAAAACTCATGGGTTGAGATAAAAACAGTTTAATAATTGAAATAAAATAATAATAATAATGTAATAATAATAATAATAATAATAATAATAATAATAATAATACACAAAGCAAGTGATGCACAGTGCAATTGCTCACCACCGATGCCCAGCCAGTCCCCGAGCAGTGGTCCCCCCCGCCAGCTTTCCCCAGTTTATGTACTGAGCATGACGTCACATGGTATGGAATGTCCCTTTGGCCAGTTTGGCTGTGCCCCCTCCCAGCTTCTTGTGCACTTCCAGCCTTCTCAGTCGGTAGAGCATGGGAAGCTGAGAAGTCCTTGGCTAGTGTAAGCATTACCTAGCAACAACTAAAACATTGGTGCGTTATCAACTTTGTTCTCATCCTAAATCCAAACACAGCACTGTACCAGCTACTAGGAAGGAAATTAACTCTAGGAAGGAAATTAACTAGGAAGGAAATTTTCCTGCTGAAACCAGGACACACTTCCAATTGTCTCCCCCATCCCACTGCGGGGGAGTGAGCAAGTGGCTGTGTGGTGCTTAGTTGCCGGCTGGGGTTAAACCATGACAGGATGTCTCTACCAGAATCCCAAGTAGGGAGAATACAGTTGTGGGCTCGTAGCTAGTGCTCAAGATCAGTTTTCCCTTCAGTATATCTCAACTTTATCCCTTCCTAGAGGCCAATAGGAACAGTAAGCCTAAATCTGCAGGAGTCTGTCCTCCCTCAGTCCTTTTGCAAGCTCTTTCCTCCTCTCTATCCCTTGCCTGTGGAAGAAACAGGTTACCACACAGAACCTCTAGCTCCTCTTTCTTAACAACATAAAAGTTTGCCTGCGTTGTTGACGTGCCATAAACTAGCTCTGAGTGGCATTATATAGCATTGCATACTGACTTAGAACTCTTTTAATGGAATTCCCACTGTATCTTTGAATCGTCTCTGATTATTGGGAATTAAAGTTTTATGCCAGCATTCTATTACTTCTTGAGGAAATCTTTTTAACTGAAGAAATCAAAATGTAAACAAACCCTGATTAAGAATAGAAGAAACTTCCGTTTGTGAGCTGAATAGTTCCTTTTAGCTGAAGTAACGTAGAGGACTGGAAAAAACAGCTAGCTTAATCCCATGCTTTTGGAGGCTTCCATTCAAAATAAACAATTCATAGATCTGTCAGGTTCCATTTTAAAAGTAAACCTCCTGTTCCTATCCTTCTTATAAGCAGGTATCAGAGTAAGCCTCAGAGTGGGAAGTTTCACTTTCTTGAAAGTGAGCATGCCAAAAGATACTGAATAGTTTCCAAACTCCTAGGCAAAGTATTTTTAGAACACAGTCTAATAACTGCAGATATGTAATTTCCCCCCTCCCCAGGGAAGACTCAGAACTGCTCAGTGAGACAGATTAAATGAAAAGGTTTCAAAACACTGAAAAGTCATTTTCTTGAACTAGAACTTCCTTCTTCTGAAACAAATACATCATTTGCATTTTTATGTTTATTTTGTTTTTTTTTTTTTTACAAGGTGGTTGATAGTTTGTAAGTCACACCTACCTCCATATCTTTTTCTCCTTAATTATTTCCAAGAAAACTTTATACATGCTTTTTCGGAATGCCTAATTTCATGACATTTCACTTCATATTATCATATTTTAACCTACTTCTACTATTTTAGCCCTAAAGCCATCACATTCTTTTCTACATTACAACAGAGTTGCACTTGGCATTGATCACACTTTGTCTTTAAATTTCATTCAGCCATTCCTACTTTTTATGCTGAATTAGCGAAAATATCAAATGAAATTTGCTCCTAAAGTGTCTTTGAAGAATCCCTGTAATAACTTCCTTCCATTCTGATTGCTTTCTAGACAGAATTCAGCAATGGATATGATGGGCTATTGTCGTTTTGAGTTTATTATGCTTCTGAGTCTTATTAAGCAATAATACTTTTCATTTCCACCTCTCATTCCTATTCTGCCTATGCTACCCTATGGTCAATAACATTTTCCTGTCCCTTTAGCCTTTACTAACTTCATGCATAGCAGCTGTGCTACTTTTTTCCACTGTATTTATATTACTAAAAGTATTCATATGGTTTCTACTGCTTGCTTTATTTTCCTCTTCAAAAAATAACTGACTTGAGAATTTTCACTAACTACTCATCATTTGTGATCTCAGTCCAGTTTTCCTTTTAGTTGTTACAGGTTTCTGACTACTCTTAGTATTCTTCTTTAGAATATTACATATTCAAGTAGCTCTAATGTTCAAGTTTTATTTTTTAAGATACAATCAGTTCAAATTTCAGTTTAAAAATAAAACTGAAAACCTTCTTTATATTTATTTGACTAAGATTTTCAGTACAGCTAACCTCATTTATTAGTTCATTTAATTTATCAATTTTCCCTTTTTAAATACAGAACTTCAGCTACAAACCTCATTTCTGCAGAAATTTGTGAAATAAGTTTCTTTATGCTTGTGAAGTACTCTGTTGCTATAGTGATGACTATGGTAGAAAAAGCTAGGAGAAAAGCAGTAACTGTCTTGAGGACATGGTTTCAATAAAGTCTAATAAATGAAATATACAGCTGTAGAGTGAAAATAAAAAGATAAGACAAAATATTGAGTACCTTTTTTATTTTTTTTCCCCATGAGGATCATCCATTTTACACACTTCATGAGATAGTTGTCGGGGCAGAGGAAGTGGCGGGGAGGAAAGCATGCAATTGCACAATTTATATATAGTTGCAAATTTACAAGAAGGTACGCAGTTGAAAAGCAACCTTAATTCTAGAATTTCCTAGATTAGGCTTGGGGATATTTTTCTTTAACAAAGTGTCACTGCTGTTCTGGCCTGGATATGCACGAGACATAGCCTCAGTTCTGTGATAACTGAAATACTGTTTCCTATCATTTTGTATCTGGAAGATTAGTGCCTTTTCTGCTGCACCCTTTTTTTTTCTTTTGCTTCTAGTCATAAAAAACCTACCTCTACTGTATACAATCCAGGAAGGCCTGGCTGATTTACAGTACACTCTTTACAAGTCCCAACTATCTTTGGGTTGATCTATCTCCACTAGCACACATACAACATTGCTTACATCATTGTCAGATGTAGCCCAGGGATACCTATCTTGAATTGTTTATGATGATTTAAAACCCATAGAGTCTGATACAAGTTTCAGAAAAGAAACAAAGTGTGTTGGAACAAAACATAAGGAGAAATCTATGGCAACACCATGTCTTTCAGGTAAAATGTCACTGTTTTCTGAAGATATTAGTGAATGTGATCCCTAGCTATATTCTTGGTTTAGGCAATGTACGTATCTGAATACATATAAGAATATGTTTAAATATACTTACCAAATTTTTGGTGACTGTTTTCTGCACACAATTCATGGGCAGAGTACAGCATGTTTAATACCATTTTGAAATCCAACATATTTACTAAAATAAGATCTGTTTCCAATCCTTGATGAAATGAAATGAGGTAACTGAGCTGCAGCAATCATATTATGAAACAATTTCTGTTATCCAGGCTGCTGAGTCATTCTTATCAATCACGTATACTTAATTTATGCATGTGTATCTAGCTATCTTTCTTGTTTAGCTTATTTATAATTATATATATTTTTAAGAATATAAAGCCCAATGATTTTTGCATACCAGTATTTCATGCTTGATCCAGATGAGATTTCCTCCAAACATTGTAGAAAGTAAAGAATTAGTATGACATTTGGGCAATGCAAGAGATTACACCCACCTGGAAAATTGTTACATTTTTTCATTTCATGATGTAAATTAACCAGTGAGGATCCAGAATCTGATAGAAAAATATAATAAAAATTAAATAAGCTGCACTGTCATCTAACCGGGTTATTTTTTTAGATAAAAACTCTTTTGTGGTATTTCAAGAATCTGTCAGTAAAGAAATGCAATTCTTGAACTATATAAGTGTCAGAAATATAGTATTGTTACACATTAGAAAATGTATTGAATGCAAAAAGATCATGTCATCTGCCTCCTGCCTGAGAAAGGTGAATTCCAGAAGATATTTATGGACTCAGGTGCTCTAGATGTCATAGCTCTCAGTTCTGAGTTTGCCTTTAGGAAAAGGTACATGACTGGTAGAAATGTTGTCTGATTTCACCCAAGACTACAGAATGCTAGCATTTGGGATTTGCACATGAAAGGTTTTTTGAGTAGGTTACCAATAATGGCTATGATTTCTCAAGACAGACCTGCTGCTGGACAGACTATGTGACGTATATACAAGTGCTAAAATAAATAGTAACCAGCAGACTTGGTTTTGTTTCAGACATTTTAAGAAAATTCAATAAAATCCATGAACATGGGACCTGCTACTTTAAATTTTTCATATCTAGAGATGTTCAGTGTACCTTTATAATTTTTTGGATTAGATTACTGCCCGTTGTTAAATCTGGGGGTATACTATTAAACATTGGAATTCCTTTTCTTTTTGTTTTTCTGTAATAACTGCTTCAGAAAACCAGCTCAAGGCTCCTCAGAAGTATGACAAAGAATTATCGTTGCTATTCTGGAGATGAAGAACCAGCCTTCTCTTGCCCTTCTCATGAGAAGGGGAAGGCCGAAGACAGGAGAAAATGCTTTGGAGACTTAATTTGCTCTGTGGCCATTAGAGGGAAGTTATGGGAGTTGGGCAATGACTGCTGCTAGTGGAAAGGATCACACCTCTCTCCCCTTCCTTCATCAGGAGATGTCAGCTTATGTACCCCAAGCTTACACAGCTCATAGGCGACAGAGATAAATCCTTTCTTGATGTGATAGGAGCAAGCAGGCAACAGTTTTGCTGCCCCAGCAATTTGTTCCCAAGGCAACTGTCTCATTCACCTGAGCTCGGAGCTGGCCTTGATGCTTCCTAAAGGCAAAGCTTTCTTATATGTTCCTGTCTTCGTTTTTATTATTCTCATTTCAGACTAATGGTGCACACAATTTCTCTCAATTTTTTCTTCACACTCATTTAAAGTAAAAAACCTATCACTCCTGACAAACAGAAACTTCCTGTGCCTGAATTCCTTGTTCATGGAGTTCAGAATATCTCAGGTCCAGAAAATGAGATCGTCACCGTGTTTACACTTCCATATATGAATACATGAATACCTAATCTTTTAGCAAGAAGGCCCTAATTCCCATTATTTCCTACACCTTTCTTGACATGTCACTCCATGAATTTGTAATTGGAATCAACCAAGATTTTTTTTCAAAAAAGACTTTTTTTTATAAAATTAATCGAATCCAAAAGCTCTGTGGGAACATACGTCAGAAACTTCTCATGAACTCTAGAGGTTAGGATGTCATTCCAAAAATCCTTGTAGCAAAGAGTCTTCTCATCTGCCAGTGCTCACTGGAAGACAGTTATTTCTTTCCTGAAACTGCAAACCACCTCTCAAGTTGATATACGTTGGCCTTACTGTTGTCTTTTTGGGGAAAAAAAAACCCAAAAAACAAAAAAAAAAACCCACAGCTTTTCAAAACTTTGGAAAAACACACTTTGCACAGTTGTCATTGTCCCAGTATGTTCATTTTTTATTTGCCAGACTGTTGCACAAAGACAAACTTAGTTGTAATCTGTTACCTCGATATCCTCATAAAAGAAATTTACAAGTGGTAGAAAGGACATAGATATCGACATGAAATACCATCATGATAATCAAACATTTGCAGTGATATTGGATTTAGACGATGGCTTCCTAAAAATTTTTTCTAATATTTATTAATAATTTTTACTGTAACATCTGGTTTCAATATTTTTTTAATTAGGATTTTTTTCTCAAGACTAGAATGGAATTTATAATCAAAAGCCCAGAGAAATATACTATCATTCATTTTAGAAAAGTCCAGGTATCTATATCTTCATACAGGATATAGAAAACACATATTCTCATCTTATAGTTGATGATATTCTGACTTAGTCTCTAATAATCAATGAACATGAACTAGCTCTAAATGGTTAATCTCAACCTTTTGTATTTGAGGGTTTTTTCTCCAGAAAATGGATTGTATATTTTTGAAACAAGGATGTTAACCTCAGTTTTCCTTAACTGTTCTAACTTTCAGGCTATTGAACCTATTCTTTCTCAAGTATTGGGTATTCAATTATTCATACCTAGTGAAACAGCGTCATCAGCAAAGACAGGCATAATTCCATCTAGTTGTTCACTAACCTGGAGATTAGAGAACATATGGCATATAGGACACACAGTTTCATCAGTTTCATCATTTCCAAGTAAACCAAACAGGAACTTGCACCTGTATTTCTCTTATCCTTTAATAACCAATATGTTAGATATTCTGAAAAGGGCATGTGTGTCCTTCGGATTCTGAAAAGACCTCAATATTTTTGCAATAAAAAGGGAGAGTTTTTTTAAAACTCAGAATTGTCTGTTGGACAGAAAAACTTCATGTCTGTCTTATCTGTGCTTGTAACCAAGTTCTTATTTATTCTGTAGGGGACAGAGATGGAACTAAATGGGCTATAACATTTCTATTAAAAATTTGGAGTGGCACACATACTGCAGGTCATGTGATATAGTCTCAAGTCCACAGTCATTCCAACTTTTCAAGCAAATTGACCCAGCCTTTCTAGTAAACTTCACAAACCTGAGAAAAACATGGTGTTCATATTGTTAATGAATATGACACATTAAGCTAATGGATCCATATAATTATGAGCTTATGGTAGCATAAGTTAGAGTGAGATTTTTTAAAAGAATTATCCTCTCAGTATTCTGTTTTTAAGGTTCTTCTCACAGTTGCAAATAATCATAGAATCACAGAATACCAGGTTGGAAGGCACCTCAAGGATCATCTGGTCCAACCTTTCTTACGGAAGTGATTGTGCCCCTGTACTCGGCCCTGGTGAGGCCGCACCTCGAATACTGTGTTCAGTTTTGGGCCCCTCACTACAAGAAGGATGTTGAGGTGCTGGAGCGTGTCCAGAGAAGGGCAACAAGGCTGGTGAGGGGTCTGGAGAACAAGTCTTCTGAGGAGCGGCTGAGGGAACTGGGGTTGTTGAGCCTGGAGAAAAGGAGGCTGAGGGAAGACCTCATCGCTCTCTACAACTACCTGAAAGGAGGTTGTAGCGAGGTGGGTGTCGGTCTCTTCTCCCAAGGAACTAGCGATAGGACGAGAGGAAATGGCCTCAAGTTGCGCCAGGGGAGGTTTAGATTGGACGTGAGGAAAAATGTCTTTCCTGAAAGAGTGGTTAAACATTGGAAGAGGCTGCCCAGGGAAGTGGTTGAGTCCCCATCCCTGGAGGTATTTAAAAGACATGTAGATGCAGCACTTAGGGACATGGTTTAGTGGGCATGGTGGTGTTGGGTCGACGGTTGGACTCAATGATCTTAGAGGTCTTTTCCAACCTTAGTAATTCTATGATTCTATGATTCTTGGCAAAAGCACAGTCTAGAGAAGATGGCCCAGCACCCTAACCAGCTGAGTCTTAAAAGTGTCCAATGTTGGGAAATCCACCACTTCCTTGGGAAGATTATTCCAATGGCTGATTGTTCTCATTGTGAAAAATTTTCCTCTTGCGTCCAATCAGAATCTCCCCAGGAAGAACTTGTACCCATTACTTTCTTTACTTTTTTTTTTTTACATTTTTTTACATTACTTTTACATTTACCCATTGTCTTTTCCATGTGACTCCTTGTAAAAAAGGAGTTTCCATCTTCTTTGTAGCCACCCTTTAAATACTGGAACGTGGTGATAAGGTCTCCCCTAAGCCTTCTTTTCTCAAGGCTGAACAAACCCAGTTCTCTCAGCCTTTCCTCATATGGCAGGCTTCCCAGTCCTTTCATCATCTTTGTGGCCCTTCTCTGGACCCTCTCCAGCCTGTCCACATCTTTTTTGTATAGCGGGGACCAAAACTGAACATGGTATTCCAGGTGTGGCTTGACAAGCACTGAGTAGAATGGGATAATGACTTCTTTATCTCTGCTGGTGATGCCCTTGTTGATGCAACTTGGCATCCTGTTGGCTTTCTTTGCTGCAGCAGCACACCGTTCGCTCATATTGAGCTGCTTGTCCACCAGGACCCCAAGGTCCCTTTCCACAGAGCTGCTCCCCAGCCGGATAGATCCCAGCCTGTGCTGTACTCCTGGATTATGTTTTCCCAGGTGCAAGACCTTACACTTGTCCTTGTTGAACTTCCTAAGGTTCTTGTTAGCCCACTCTTCCAGCCTATCCAGGTCTTCCTGCAGGGTGGCTCTCCTTTCTGAAGTGTCCACTTCCCCACTCAATTTGGTGTCATCAGCAAACTTCATCAGGGTACACTTGATCCCATCATCCAGATCAATTATGAAGATATTAAACAGCATAGGGCCCGATATCGATCCCTGGGGGACCCCACTTGTGACAGGTTGCCAGTTTGAAAAGGAGCTGTTTACCACCACCTTCTGGGTGCAGCCTGTCAGCCAGTTCCCTACCCACTGCACAGACCACTTGTCTAGACCATAACACACCAGTTTCTCTGGGAGGAGGCTGTGGGAAACTGTATCAAAAGCCTTGGAGAAATCCAGGTAGACAATGTCCACCACTCGCCCCACATCAACCAAGCAGGTTACTTTGTTGTAGAAGGCGATCAGGTTTGTCAAACATGATTTGCCCTTGGTGAATCTGTGCTGGCTTTTCCCAATCACGTGCTTCATTTGACTTGTGATAGCCCCCAGGAGGATTTTTTCCATAACTTTCCCAGGGACTGAAGTAAGACTGATATGCCTATAATTTCCTGGATCCTCCTTTAAGCCCTTGTAGATGGGGTGTTAGCCTTCTTCCAGTCTTCTGGGACATCCTCTGGTCTCCACGACTTCTCAAAGATTATGGAGAGTGGCCTTGCAAAGGTGTCAGCCAGCTCTCTTAACACCCTCGGGTGGATAATGTCAGGGCCCATCAATCTGTAGGGGTCAAGCTCCTGTAATAGTTCACATATCAACTCTTCCTTCACTGATGGTGGGTCTGTATTTGCATCAACCTGGATTTTTGTTCCCAGGGCCTGGGCCCCAACAGTGCTGGTAAAGACAAGAGCTGAAGAAAGTGTTGAGAACCTCTGCCTTTTCAGTGATGTTGGTGACTAATTCACCTCTCCTGTTTAACAGTGGGCCAATATTTTCCTTCTGTTTCCACTTGTTGTTTATGTACCTGAAGAACCCTTTCTTGTAGTTTTTGACATCTCTGGCCAATTTCAATTCAAGCTGAGCTTTTTTCTTTCTAACTGCATCTCTGCATGCCCTGGCAATTCCCTTGTAGTTCTCAATGGGTATTTGTCCACTTTTCCATCTCTGGTATGCTTCTCTTTCGGTTTTGAGCAGACTCAGAAGCTTGCAGTTAAGCCAAGGGGGTCTCTTGCTCCACCTACTTCCCTTACCTTTAAAGGGGATGAACTGTTTTTGTGCTTCCAGGAGAGCGTTCTTGAAAAACTCCCAGCACTCGCTAGCTCCTTTATCCTCCATGGAAGTTTCCCATGGAACCCCTCCCAAATGAGCTCTGAGTGAGCTGAAGTTTGGTCTTCTAAAATCTAAAACCTTTGTCTTAGTACTAACCTTCAGCGTGCTTAGCCGGATCCCAAACTCCACAACATTGTGATCACTGCAGCCAAGGCTATCGCTAACCGAGATACTACAAAGCAGGTTTTCTTGGTTTGTGAGTAGCAAGTCCAGCAGTGCCTCATTCCTGGTTGGCATATCTAACATCTGTATGAGGAAGCAGTCCTCTACACATTCCAGGAACTTGATGGATGACATGTGAGCTGCTGTATTGTTCTTCCAACAAATGTCTGGCTAGTTGAAGTCACCCATAAGAACCAGGTTCTGTTGACCTGAAGCTTGCTTAGGTAACCCAAATATTGCTTCATTGGCCTTATCGTCTTGGTTTGGAGGTTGGTAGCAGATGCCTACTGTAAGATCCCCCTTGGAGATGACCCCTCTGATCTTGACCCAGAGGCATTCGATAGGGCTTCCACAATCACTGTAGTTGACTTCTATACATTCAAGGTTCTCCTTAACATAGAGCGCAACTCCTCCTCCTCTTCCTCCCTGCCTGTCTTTACAAAACAGCCTATAGGCATCCATCGAGATCCTCCAGTCATGTGAGTTGTCCCACCATGTTTCAGTTATTCCTATGATATCATAACTTTCTGACTGGATGAGGAGCTCCAGTTCCTCCTTTTTGTTCCCCAGGCTGCGTGCATTGGTATACATATAGTTGAGGTGATTGGTCTTCTGGTTCTCATCCTGGGAGGCAGCTAAGGAACATTTGTCACTGCTCTGGTTGGCCTGGCTTATTCCCCAGTTGGTTGCAATGGCTTGAGCCACTTTGGACCCCGCCTCCTGAGTTCTTCTGTTTAAAGCCCTCCTCACCAAGTTGGCCAGTCTGCTGCCAAAGATTCCCTTGCCTCTTCTAGACAGGTGGATCCCATTCCTCCCTAACAGGCAATTATCATCGAAGAATATCCCATTGTCATGAAAGCCAAAACCCTCATGATGGCATCAGCCACAAAGCCAGAAGTTGATTTGCATTATACGTCTATTTCTGGCTGCACCCTTTCCTCTAACTGGTAAAATGGAAACAAAGATTACTTGGGCACCAATACTTTTTGCTTGCACCCTCGGGGCTTTGTAGCTTTCCTTGATTCTGCCCAGGTTCCGGCTTGCAGTGTCATTTGTGCCCACATTGAAGAGTAGCAATGGATAGTAGTCTGTGCTCTTGACAAGCTGTGGCACCCTCTCAGCAACATCTCGGACCTTAGCTTCCGGAAGACAGCATGACTCTCATGACTCCCTGTCAGACTGGCAGATGGGTGCTTCAGTACTCCTTAACAGAGAGTCAGCCACTATGAGTACTCATTGTTTCTTTTTGCGGTATGCACCGTGTGCTGCTGGTACAGTTTCTCCTTGCAGGCCTTGCTCATGGATATATACAGCTGTTAAAGTTTCATATCTGTTTTTGGTTGTAATGCTGGAGGGGGGGGACTGAAGCAGAGTCCTGTTTTTCTGGGTCACCAGGGTCCAAGATGCCTCATTCTCTGTGGTGTCCACCATAGGAGCATGGTTCTGAAACCGCTTATCTATCTCTGTCTCAGCCCCTCTAATACTGTGCAGCATTTTAACTGTTTCCTGCAACTGAGCCACCTGACATAACAGATCATCAACCTGTGCACGTTATTTTGCGGTTACTTACCTTTTCTCCAGGAGAAGGGTCTGGGCACTCGTTGCAATCTACCATCTATACTGACGTCTCCTTCCTTACCAGTTCTGTCTGGGTGGAAGCATCAGACAACTCGGGCTTTCTCTGTAGAAACACTGCTTTTAACACTGAGGCGAGTGCCTACCATTATGGCAGGGACCTAGAGCACTTCCCTGGGCTGTGGGCCTACAAGCAGGGTGGCACGGCCCTACTCACGTGCCCTTCTGCGCTAACTGCTGTGCCCTCTCAATCCCTGTTTGCAGCGCACTCCCTAGGGCCGTTTAAATCTCTCACGGTTGCTCCTGGCAACACACAAGCTACGTCAGACTCTCTCGCGAGAGTGACCAGCTCCTGGCTGTGCTCTCTGCTCTTCCTCAGGTTTCCCTGCCTCTAGTTACCCCCCTGTACACCTCAATCTAGTGCTCAGCCACAGAACTTACTGTTGCCGCAGCTATGTGCCTCGCCAACTAATATGGATAAAGATCATAAAATATAGTGGAAAAACATGCCACCCAATAAGGTGGAGGAGGTAACCACAGAGAATGTCAGATATTTATTGCCACCTCCTCATCATGCCTGAATCATTCTGCATTGCAGAGTTGTGGGTTTGGGATTTTTGCTTTTAATTTCTACGTGACAAAGGTTATCTTAATAAGATATTAGCCATAACATGCAAAATCTGCAGGTTGTTGGCAACAAGCAGTAAGAATTTGAAAGAAGGTTGAAAAATGTGGTCTATTATTCCTCTGCTCAAGTAAAGCATTGTGAAAAGCTCTTTGAGCACTGAATACACAGCTGGGAGGGAAAAGGGATGTGAGCTGTCGTCAGTAGCAGCATAAAGTATAAAATCCATTGATGCTCAAATATGTATAGAGAGTGCAGGCTCAGCTGTGCTACTAGTACAGAGCTGAATGAAAGAATGGCAAACATACAATATAAAGTATAATACGGGCCTGAAGTCTAGAATGAAAGAATCAAAGACCCTGCCCACATTTCTATCAGTGCTTTAGAGTAAGGGCAATGGGAGGATTACTACATTGCGACAACAGCAGTTGCAAGGATGTTATTTTCTGCTAATTCTTCTGCAGTGCAAATAATAAGAATGTCATGGCAACAATCTGTTATACCACAAAAATGATTTTCCAAACCTACAACAACAAAATGGAAAAACAAGACAAAGTAAGAGGAGGCAGGGCTCAGTCTCTACCAGCATGATCTTCAACCATGCACTCTCTGACTTCATCTATATGTGTTCACAGGATGAATTGGGCTAAAGTTTTCCTGCTAAACATTTAGCAGATGGGAAAGAAGTGTGTATACATCCACCCCCAAGATTTCAAAAAGCCCGTGGAAGATTTATAGCTTACCAAATACTGTGTGGTTGATTCTTCATTCCAGAGGTGAAAGAGTTTTTATTTTTGAAGATCGAATTTGAATGAACTTGGTTTTGGTGGAGCCTTGAGGCATCCTTCTGAACCATGCTGGATACTTGGCTGCTGCTCTGACAAGTGCTTTACAATCCTCCTCCTAGTTTAAGGCTGACTTCACATGCACATCGCAGTTTCCCAAGCTCATCTGTAATTGTTGCTACATAAAACACACTCTGACTTTCACATTTCTTTAACATAATCAAAAGGAAAAGCTACTATAACATTTAAAAGGTGGATTGCCATCACTTTTACAGTCACTATCTTCTCACACTGAATTATATGGTTCAGTAGTTGTCAGCTGCTCAGAAAATCATGTCTCTTTCCTAACATGTCTAACTGCTAGAGAATTAATGACATTTCCAAGTTGTACTAAATAGTGAGATACTGTAATTATCATCCAGCTCAGAAACTGTGTATAGTTCAAGAGAACAAAAAGGGGTCAGACATTAGCAAACCCTCATGATAGAAGGCTGATATATCATCTTTATTGTCATAATTTTCACTGGCTTCTTATTTCAGGTCTAAATGATGTTGATGTGAATCAGGCCAAGGAGCTTCCTATGAAGAATTGTCTTCTATGGCCTTTTGACACATGTCCTATAGCCACCCAACAGGGAAATTGCTCTCAGTGAGAACTTTGCACTAGGCAACCTGTGTTGTCTCACAAAAGCTCACCCTGCAGTCCTCATAAGAGTGTGTAGCAACTGAAAACTGGTCATAAGTGGAAAGATCAGGCTGAGTAGGTGAGCTGCTGAGCCACAGTGAATCACAATTTACTAACTTACTGATTTAGGGAGCTCAGGGCAGATTGTTTAAAGGTTCATCTGCAGCAATCTCTGTGGAAGCTGGAAGAAAGCCTGTAGGCTACAAAAAGAAAGATTTGTAGTGGGTAATAGCAAGTCAGTAAATTTCTATGTGGCCTGAAACAGTCAGCAGCTATGGCATATGTGTAATAAGAACAATTAATAAAGAACCTGTTTAATTTTAGGACCCATAAAATTTTTATCTTATTACTCAGTAAACATTTTTTAAAGTAAGATAGAAATGTTCAGCATAGTTAATCCCAGTGCAAGAGAGTACACTAAGCAAACAAAGCATCTCCTATAAACAGAACAAAGAACATGGTCAAACTTAGAGCACAGAGAATGCTGAATTATCATTTAAAACAAACAAACAAACAAACAAAAAGGCTTGCATAAGCATAGAAGCACTATCAGGAAAAAATGAGTTTTATAGAACTGATGAATGGGAGAAAAAGGAAAAAAGACAAAACTTTATTACTATTTGCTCCAGCAAAAAAAGGACAAAAGTGAACAAGAAGCTGTTTCCAGGGAGGGTTGACAGCTTCTTAAAGTTTGAAATGTGGAACAGCTTCTATTCCAGATTCATATAGGCTCCATAATGGGATGGTCTTCTATGTACAAAGAACTATTAATCAATCAGCCTCAAGTGCTGCATCCCATGTTAAGAGTTTATGTACAGGGGAAGAAAAGTAACATTATACAGTTTAATGTAGGCTGTGAGATTTGAGACTGAAATAGAGAAACCCCTACATTACACAGGGCACTTCTTACCAAAATTCCTCTTTCAGATATTGAAACAGTTGATAAAAGTATTATGATAAATTCTATAACTCATGGCAGAAAGACACTACAGACATAAACAGTTTTGGGGTTTTGTATGTTTTTAACTGTGGTATCAAAGACAGTAGAAGAGATTAGAAGAGAGAACAGATACTTATGTTACAGTGCTCACAATCATATGTAGCGTTTAAAATACTGCAGATATTCTAATGTGCAAATTTGAGATGCTTGTGATTTATTTCTCTAACACCAGAAAAAATGTTCCCCAAAGCAATGAACTGTCCTGGGAAAGTATGAAAACAGCAAGTATTACAGGATGCATATGCAAGCTGAAGCTAAAGCAAAAGAGGCAACAACACAAAGCTAGTTAAACTGTGCCCAATGCATCATAAACCAGTGCTTGGGAAAACAGCACTAATATCAGATACAAAATTACTCAGTAAATGGACATCAGCATCAGGGTTCTGAAAAAAAAGCATATTTATGGCATAAGGATGGAAATGTTTCAAATAGTAAGCATGATTGTCACTATGCCTCTACCTGATCCTGTAGTTAAAGAAATATGTTTTGCAGAAGGCATCTGCCAGCCAATTAACACCTATATCTGCAACCAAGCTACAATTTGCAATCAATAGACCAGTGACCTGCTTGATTTCAGTTCGTCTTCTAAGCCAGCTATGAATAATCCTAACAACACTGATTTATAAAAATATTCAATAATGTGGGACTAAAGTAAATTAAAAAAAAATGCAATCCATTCTACTAAGAAAATTACAGAAGCTTGGATGCTTGGAGTTTACAACAGCTGGCAGAAAGACACATCATGGTCTGCTGGATGTCAGATGTTTGCAGTCTACAGAGATGACTGAAGCAGAAGATTCACATGGACATGAGAGTAAGTGACAGTTACCATGACCTCTTATTGACAGTCTGAAACATGTGATGTATTTCAAGGAGATGGACACTACATAGCAAGTTGAATTTAAAAATAATGCACTGCACTGACACTAATTTTAGGATGTGTATGGATACCTACAGATAGTCAATTAAGTTTCCACATTCTATGACTATTATTCAGAGACCAGTGAATCTTTTACATGGCAAACACATTTTATGGAAAAGGTCAATGATCCAAGAATTAGTATATGAAAGAGCAGATACCTGTTTCAGCTTCAGCTGAAAATGCCTTAAATCATGCTGCTTAGAAGAAACTGAGCTCTGTCTGACCCTGACCCCAACTTGTGGGCTGACATCCTTGCATGACCTTGGCCCGTCCTGTTCCCCACAGCCTTGCCCAGCCATTCTGGGGCTGTGTCTAACCCTGGTTCCCTTCACTGGGCCCGATCCTGAACCCCACCTCTGGGCCCATGTCACAGCCCAGCCTTGGCCCATCTCTGTCCCCAGGGATGTGCCCAATGCCTGGGGCTGGGGCTGTCCCGGTGCCCAGCAGCTGCCCTGCTTATGGCTGGGGCAGTGGGACGGGCTCTAGTTGCAAGGCCCTGCTCTGATGGACCCCTGGGGAGCCCCTGTTGCTCCTGGCTCTCAACTTCAAGGAGCCACCAGCCCCAGCTGGAGGAGGAGGTCTGACAATGTCTACTGCAGACAGGTGCATCCTAGAGGGTGACATAAGCTATATTTTCTCCTGGAGGATTTGCATAAACTCATCTAATACCATGACAATTAATTTGTACTCAATGTAAAGGGGAGGTGAATGTTACCACATTATTTCCAATCCCAAAATACCATGTAATCTTAGCAAAAGAGGCTTATGGGTTGTACTGGCAAAAACCCAGCTGTCTCTACCATTTACTGTCAGAAATTTTCCGTACACAGGGGACTGACAGAGAGAGAGGAAAAAAAAAATGTTAGTTGTGCTCTTACTGTGCAACAATGCTTTCTGGTCATATCTGGGCTTACGATAAAAGTACAGCTAGATCACAAGCCAACAGAGACCATGGAGAGACACAGAAAAGTGCCCCTAAGTACAGCAGATACCACTGAGACATTAGTGCAGTGATGTGAGGATACAATATTGATCAAGAAAGCAGTTTCTAGTTAAGTAAACTTTGAACAGAGTATATCTTGCGTGTTATGACATATGTGGGACAGCAGAGAGTATTTCAGAATGCAATAATGCTTTTACATCTTCACTGGAGAGCTTTTGGCCACCCTGCAGACTTCAAGGTATCAGACATCAGACTCCCAAACCGGTCTGATCACAAGAAGCAATTTCTACAAGATATTGCCTCCCACCAAAGTGGGAGTGAGGTTAGGGCTCACTATCTGTGATCCATTCTACCACTGCCAATCCACACTGCATCTGCACCAGTAGTGTCCACTTCCATCAGGCAAGTGTAGAGGTGGAAGACCTTCTGGAGGACCTCCTGTCCACACAGCAGGTGCCACTGTAGGTGGTACCCAGGTGTCCAGCTTCAGTACTGCATCCACTGGGAACGAAACTGCTTTGCATGTATCAGGAGTGCTTTTTGAGTGTGTGCTTCAGGACACTGGTTACAGATTGAGTACAAATTTGTACTGAAAAATAACTCTTGTACATTGAATTACTAATGCGGACACATGCAAACATCCTTCATACCTAGGAGACTGAAGAGGGCAAATCTGAGAAATGTATCTATCAGGCATGAATGTGAATTATATCTTGGTGCTAGGTGTGCATACAACAGAGTTTACTGCAATACATTTCAAAGGAACTGTTCTACCAGTCAAAGCTGATTCAATGAAACTGTAGGGTTTTTTTCCTCTGTAGAATCATGCAAATGTTTAAAAAAGTTAGCATGAAACATAATGGAAACTCCTGAGTTTTAAACACTTGCAGTTCCATTTTGAAAATTCCAAATGCCTTTTCAAATGTTATTTCATTAATCTGATCGATAATTTTTAGTGGTATGCATTGATAATATGACATAGAACATCTGAAAATATACTGTAGGACAGAACAGTACAGATGGGCTCCTTTCTCTCACCTTTCCTCTTATTTCTTCCTATAAATGGGAGGACCTAAGATTCCTCTTGCCTACTTCTCAAAGTACCTGACAGAGGTACTGAATAAAGTTTAATTTTAATCTTAAGAATATGATAGAATACATTAATTTCCTAAATGTTCCTTTCAGGACGAACCACACACTTGCAGTAAAATAAATTCTAAATTAACGTTTTTCTTTCTGTAGTTGTACTTCTAATTTTTCCAATGGTATGGGTCAGATAGGAATTAACTATGTATGTCCTTTAATTTTAATGTCAAGTGGTAATTCAATTAACTGAACAACACACAGGATATGAACTGATCCTTTTTGAACTTTTATAATTTGTAGAATCAGTTCCTATTTGCTGCATAGTTCAATTGATTGCATTGTTATCCTGAAAACTTCCTCCTTGGTTGAATAATGAAATTTGCTCCAGGGCTCTCAGTTATCCTATAACGTAGATACAGCACTGCATTTCTAATGTGCGACCTCCTACCGCCATAGTGTGTGTGTGTGGGGGGGGGAGTTGCTGCCATTAGCAGGCTAAAGCACCTCTGATTCCCCCACCAAACTCGTTCCTGGGCAGTTCACAACTTCAGATCTAGGCACTGCAGCTTCTGATTAACTTCTGACAGATGTAGTTTCTGCCTAAATGTCTAGTTAAGTACTCAAGTTCTTTATTGTATCTAGACCAATGAAGCAAGTATGAACCTTATTCTTCTTGCCTGATGTTCCAGATTCTTTAAACAAAACCAACAAAACCACTATAATTTTAGGAATTTTCTCCACTACTGCACACAGAAAGGGTAGGCAATATATAAATAACACCTATTGTCACCTCGGTCAGCTAGACAGAGACGAAATTTCTAGTACAAACCCATCCCAGAGTTAAAATATAGTGTTTTCATCCATCAGCAGCCAAATAACCGACAGGGCTGCAACAGTAACCTTCATTGTATCCTAGCTATGTAGAGTGGTCTGAGCTTCCTCAAGAGACTACCAGATGATTGGACCTCAAACCAGGCAAAATAAATCTGCACATAACAAAAGACACTATGAAATCTAAGTTAGTCTGTATCATCCAGAAAGGGAAAGGAAATTTCAAATCCCATTAAGACTGTGAATGTTGTTTCTATAGCTGTAGAAGAATATGCAGCTCAGCTGCTGAGGATGCTGACTCAAGCTAGTTCAGGTCCTTACACAGAGACATAGGGACTGGATATAGTCTTGAAAATGTCCAGAATAATTAAGAGCTCATTTCTACAAACTGAAATTAATTACTAACTCTAATTATCATAGAATCACAGAATCATGGAATAGTTTGGGTTGGAAGGGACCTCTAAAGGTCATCTAGTCCAACCCCCCGGCCGTGGGCAGGGACATCTTCAACTAGATCAGGTTGCTCGGAGCCCCGTCCAACCTGACCTTGAATGTTTCCAGGGATGGGGCATCCACCATGTCACGTCCCACCTGCGAGAAGGGGAGAGTGACTAAGGTCCACAAATCCCCTCGGTGTGGATTAAGGTGAGATAACACTCAAGTTCCATACATGAACATCAACTTTAATGGAATGAACACTCTATAAGCATCAACCCTCTGCATATTAATATGTCACATAAGCTAAGCGGCTTTATGTGAAGTTGAGGTAGGCCTTGCGTTACTTAGCAGCATCAAGGGCAGAGAGATAGAGAGAGAGAGAGAGATCACCAATCCTGGATCCAGAGTTGGGCCTGCCAACAGGGGGTGTTGGTGTAGAGAGCGCCCCATGAGGCTCATATGCGCCTCTATTTATTGGCCCCAGTCCAAGGCTTCTGGAATCTTCTCTCACCCCAGTTTCAGGAGCGGCTGAGACATCGGTCAGTCAAGGAGAGTGACACTAGGTCCCTCCTTGTGGCTGGCTTCAGGAGCTTTCTCTCCGGGCATTGTCTGTGCTCACAGCACTTGGGCCTCGTCCCTTACAAACCACCTCTCTGGGCAACCTGTTTCAATGTTTCACCACCCTCAGCGTAAAAACTTTCTTCCTTAGATCTAGTCTCAGTCTACGCCCCTTTATTTTAAAGCCATTCCCCCTTGTCCTGTCACAACAGGCCCTGCTAAAATGTTTGCCGCCATCTTTTTTATAAACCCCCTTTAAGTACTGATAGGCTGCAAGAAGGTCTCCCCAAAGCCTTCTCTTCTCTAGGCTGAACAACCCCAACTCTCTCAGCCTTTCTTCACAGGAGAGGCGTTCCATCCCCCTGATCATTTTCATGGCCCTCTTCCAGACCTGCTCCAACAGGTCCATGTCTTTCTTGTGCTGAGGGCTCCAGAGCTGGATGCAGCACTCCAGGTGGGGTCTCACCAGGGCAGAGGAGAGGGGCAGAATCACCTCCCTCGACCTGCTGGCCACGCTTCTTCTGATGCAGCCCAGGATACGAGTGGCCTTCTGGGCTGAGAGCGCACATTGCTGGTTCATGTCCAGCTTTTCATCCACCAGTACCCCCAAGTCCTTCTCGGCAGGGCTGCTCTCAATCCCTTCATCCCCCAGCCTGTATTGATACTGGGGATTGCCCCAACCCAGGTGCAAGACCCTGCACTTGGCCTTGTTGAACCTCACGAGGTTCACACAGGCCCACTTCTCCAGCTTGTCCAGGTCCCTCTGGATGGCATCCCATCCCTCTGGCGTGTTGACCACACCACTCAGCTTGGTGTCATCTGCAGACTTGCTGAGGGTGCACTCGATCCCACTATGTCATTGATGAAGATATTAAACAATACTGGTCCCAATGCAGGCCCCTGCAGGATGCCACTCGTCACCAGCCTCCATCTGGACATTGAGCCATTGACCACTACCCTCTGGATGCGACCATCTAACCAATTCCTCACCCACCGGACAGTCCACCCATCAAATACATACCTCTCCAGTTTAGAGAGAAGGATGTTGTGGGGGACCGTGTCAAAGGCCTTACAGAGGTCCAGATAGATGACATCTGTAGCCCTTCCCATGTCCGCTGATGTAGTCACCCCATCGTAGAAGGCCACTGGGTTAGTCAGGCAGGACTTGCCCTTGGTGAAGCCATGCTGGCTGTCTCAAATCACCTCCCTGTCCTCCATGTGCCTTAGCATAGCTACTGGGAGGATCTGTTCCATGATCTTCCCAGGCACTCACGTAAGACTGACTGGCCTGTAGTTCCTTGGGTCTTCCTTTTTTCCCTTTTTAAAAATGGGGGTTATGTTTCCCCTTTTCCAGTCAGTGGGAACTTCACCGGACTGACACGACTTCTCAAATATGATGGATAGTGGCTTAGCAACTTCATCTGCCAGTTCCTTCAGGACCTGCGGATGGATCTCATCAGGTCCCTGGACTTGTGCACCTTCAGGTGCCTTAGATGGTCTCGAACCTGGTCTTCTCCCACAGTGGGCAGCTCTTCTTTCTCCCAGTCCCCACCTTTGCCTTCTGCGGCTTGGGCGGTGAGGTTTGAGCACTTGTCGGTGAAGACTGAGGCAAAAAAGTCATTATTGAGTACCTCCGCCTTCTCCGTATCCCAGGTAACCAGGTCTCCTGTTTTGTTCCGGAGAGGGCCCACATTTTCCCTCGTCTTCCTTTTATCCCCAACGTACCTATAGAAGCTTTTCTTGTTGCCCTTGACGTCCCTGGCCAGATTTAGTTCTATCAGGGCTTTAGCTTTCCTAACCTGATCCCTGGCTGCTCAGACAATCTCTCTGTATTCCTCCCAGGCTACCTGTCCTTGCTTCCACCCTCTGTAGGCTTCCTTTTTGTCTTTGAGTTTGTCCAGGAGCTCCTTGTTCATCCATGCAGGCCTCCTGGCGTTTTTGCCTGACTTCCTCTTTGTTGGGAGGCATCGCTCCTGAGCTTGAAGGAGGTGATCCTTGAATATTACCCAGCTTTCTTGGCCCCTCTTCCCTCCAGGGCTTTGTCCCATGGCACTCTACCAAGCAGATCCCTGAAGAGGCCAAAGTCTGCTCTCCTGAAGTCCAGGGTAGTGAGCTTGCTGTGTGCCCTCCTCGCTGCCCTCAGGATCTTGAACTCCACCATTTGGTGGTCACTGCAGCCCAGGCTGCCCTTGAGCTTCACATTCCGCACCAGCCCCTCCTTGTTGGTGAGAACAAGGTCCAGCATAGCACCTCTCCTCGTTGGCTCCTCTACTACTTGGAGAAGGAAGTTATCATTGACACATTCCAGGAACCTCTCAGATTGCTTATGCCATGTTGTCCCTCCGACAGATGTCGGGGTGGTTGAAGATCTCCATGAGGACCAGAGCTTGTGAGCGTGAGGCTGCTTCTATCTGTCTATAGAGGGTTTTATCCACTCAGTCTTCTTGTTCAGGTGACCTGTAGTAGACCCCCACCGTAATGTCACCTGTCCCTGCCTTCCCTTTAATTCTGACCCATAAGCTCTCAGTCAGCTCCTCATCCATCCCCAGGCAGAGCTCCATGTACTCCATCTGGTTATTGACACAGAGGGCGATGCCCCTTCCTTGTCTCCCCTGCCTGTCCTTCCTAAGGAGCCTGTATCCCTCCACCCCAACACTCCAATCATAGGAGCCATCCCACCACATCTCCGTGATGTCAGTAAGGTCGTAGCCCTGCAGGCATGCGCACGTCTCTAACTCCTCTTGCTTATTCCCCATGTTACGTGCGTTTGCATAGAGGCATTTAAGTTGGGCCCCTGATGAAGCTGTCTTACTGGCTGGACTTCCTTTGTGCTGCTCTTCAGGCGCTCTCCTGCTGAGCTGTGTTCCTTCTCCAGGCTCTGAGCATCTATTGCTGGCCCTGGCATCAAGCTGGTAGGAGTAGGATGGATTGAGGTTGCCCTCCCCTGGCATCTCTAGTTTAAAGCCCTCTTCACCAGCCTGGCAAGCCTATGACTGAAGATGCTCTTCCCCTTCTCTGACAGATGGACCCCCTCAGCCCCCAGTAGACCAGGTTTCTCAAAGCAAGTCCCATGGTCTAAGTAGCCAAACCCCTGGCTATGTCACCAGTCCTGTAACCATTTGTTGACTCACCAGATTCAACTGGCCGTTTCAAACCCCTTCCCTTTGACTGACAGGATTGATGAAAAAACTACCTGCGCTCCCGAGTCCCTTACCACCGCTCCCAGGGCTCTGTAATCCTTCTTGATAGTCCTCAGACTGCTCCTGGCTGTGTCACTGATGCCCACATGAAACAGCAGCAGCAGATAATAGTCAGTGGACTGTACGAGGCTTGGTAGTCTCTCTGTGACATCCTTGATGCATGCCCCTGGTAAGCAGCACACCTCTCTAGAGAGTGTGTCCGGTCAGCAAATGGGTGCCTCCGTGCCTCTCAGAAGAGAGTCGCTTACTACTATCACCTGTCACCTTTTCTTCGTTGCGCTGGTTGTTATACGGGGGGCAGATTGGGCTGCATTACTCAGCTCCAGCGCTTCTCCTGGTGTGACAGGACTTTCCTCTTTGGCCTGCAGAGCAGTGAAGTGGTTCTGCAAGGGCACCTCAGGCTTTGGGGGAAGTCTCTTCCTCCTGCTGGTCCTTGCCTTTGCAACCGTCCATTCTTCTGCATTATTGGCCCCCCTGCTCCCTTCTACGTGTGCCGGTGGGGGAGTTTTTGGCTGTTTGGCCGTGGGCTGTGGGTCTGCTGCAGACTGTGCTTGGAACCAGCTGTCTAGCTCCTTCTCCTTCTCCCTGATGTTACGCAGCCTTCTCACAGCCTCCTGCAGCTCAGCCACCTGCTGCAGGAGGTCCTCAACCTGGGCACATCTTTTGCAGGCAGTTCTGCTGCTTGTCCCTGCCCCAGGAGAGAGGTCTAGGTACTTCCTGCAGCCTGAGGTCTGCACTGCAGCCTCTCCCTTCAGCAGCTCTGTCTGGGTGGAGGCATCGGCCACCGCTGGGGTAGATGGTGCAGACCCCCTCTTTCACTTCGTCCTTTCTCTATAGTATATTACTACAGAAGTACAGCAGTTCTGAAAGCATAGTGTTCACCAATGAACTGAATATTACTGCTATTATTTGAGATTGTGTTCTTTGACACAGTTTGGTTAAATACAGATATCTCTAAATTCTATATGTAACTTGGTATCTGTATGCAAGAACATTTAATTAATTAAACACTTGTTAAACTGTAATGAGAAAGCACTTCTTGGTCAACCACAACTGAATTTCCATTATTCCCTCTAGATTTATTCTCAATTTCTCTTTTTTCTCTCGAAATTTGAGGTGAATAGGAGAGATCTTTTCATTACAACATGTTTTAATGTATAGCTCATTCCCAATCTTTCAATACATAGCTGTTAACATCTATTGACACTTCCAGGTGTTGTAACCAAAACTAGATGCCTTGAAGTTATGAGTGAAGTGACTGACCCCCAGAACACAATTTGGAGCCTGTAATTCAGCTACTGGAATCAGACTACTGTGCACTGAAAGAAATAGCTTCCTTGGAAAGATGATCTGAAAAATTCACCAGTGAGGAAAAACCCAGGACTACTTAATAGGGAAAAAGATGAGCAGTAAACTCCAATACCGGTCTTTTCAAGGCCTCAGTGCCTGAATCAAGACTTGAAGAAAGTGTCTTCTTCATAGAGGGGCAAGGTACCAGTAAGTATTTTTTGAAAATACTGACTTCTTTTCTAAAGTTACTGAGTTATGATGCTAACTACACGCCGTAGTAGTAGTTAGAGTACCTCCCATGAAGATCAAGGTTTAATTTAAGTGACATTTAATCTCCACAAGAACACAAACTCCCATCTGCCTTGTAAGAAAGGCTAAAATTAAAGGGTTAATATTCAGTTGAAATTTCAGACATAAAAATAGAAGATCTGTGGGACTAGAGTAGTATACACAAAAAAGGAAAATACTTTTTGACTTAGTGGTTTTGACTTTTTTTTAAAATCCAGGGATTTAAATGTGAAATGTATAAAAAAACCCTAGAGGGCCAGCCCAGTCCTCCCTTTTCCTAAGTAACTAGCTGATAAATAAAATCATAGTTCTGATTCTTAGTACAGCCAGTACTCATTCTCCCTCTGGCATATTGAATCTTATGTTACTTCCTGTGCAGTAGCCCTGCTTGAACAGGAAGCAGGAGCATTATTCTGCATCCATTACTTATATTTTTTCCCCACAAATGGATGGTTAGGCACTGCTCTGCATCTCAGAATCTGTTTTGGAGTCACCGTTATCTGCAAATAGATGTGGTAAGAGCCTTGATTTTGTGGAGGTACACTCTAACCACTGAGTACATAAAGAAAGGCAAAACTGATGGGCACTAGCAGGCACGGTTGCTGTGCAGCTGAAGATTTTAAGCAGAGGACTGTTCTCACAGCAGCTAAAGTTCTGGAGCTGTGTTTTAGCTACTGACTTCATTCTTTAAAAAAATTTGGCCTTAATCATATACCACAATCTCCCTGTTGCCACAGGGAAATTCAGAGCGATGTAGCCCCAGCACTCTGAGCCACGCACTCACAGCAGCCAAGGCCCTGTCTCCTCCAGACCACACCACAGACTCAGGGAGACAGGGCACTCACTCCTGCTGGTGGAAGAGTCTCCGTCCTGGCTGGTGGGCTGGACTTTATGAATAGCACTTCCACCTCGGGTCAGCCTTCAGCACATTGTTGGATGTCTCTGGATGTGACTTCTGCAAGGGACTACTGTTTTCCCTGTTTTTTGCTTTCTAATTTCTCATAAGCTGCTGAGAGCCTTGCTGATCCCATCACTCCAGTCCAATCTCTGTGACTTGCTCTATATCAAAAGCCAATTGTTACCTGATTTACTATCAAGTTCCCATCTCCTACCCCAAGTATGTTATACAGATATAAAGTTGTTAAGACTTCATTTATGGGTTTAGTTTTGGGTTTGTTTTTTTTTTTTCCCCCTGGTATATACCTAAACCATTAGAACAGGCAAGATGTAGTCCACACCTTTTGGGAAAGCCTCACCTCATTAAAGTTACTGTTTTTTTCCTTGTTTTCCCAACACAAAACAGAATCATCTAATGACTTAAAGCTGGATAGACATGCTCAAGGTCCCATCTACATGAGCAGTGCTTTCAGGGAGGCTTTACCCCACCACAAATTGTTATTATTGATATCAACTCTATAGGATTCAGCTGAGAAGTTGCAGAGTCCAAGTCAAAATGTTGGGAAGGGATACATAATCCAGTTTTCCACAGGCCACAAATATTTTGAATAGTGGAGCTAACAGGTGTGAGTAAAGCCATTTTGAAATGAAAGTTTCTGAATTTTTCCAAGTTTCACAGGCATCCAAAGTTTAAAAACTCTATAAAATTAGGTTTTAAACTATTCATTTTTATTCAGAATGAGGATAGATTTTGATATGTAGCAGTTCAGTGAAATAGGTATTCTGTGTTCCCATCATCCCTCCTGCTACTTTATTTAGTGCACATCATAAGTGCTGACCTATTTTTTAATACCTATCACATGAAAATGAAACAATTCCCAGGTGTCCAACTTGGTACTCATAACTAAGGCACGCAAAGCCAGCATACATTTTTGAAAGTTTAATCTCAAATGAAATTTAGGTGGCTCTGAGATTGCATACTCATACTTTATCTTAAAAAAAAAATTCTTTTTGAGCTGCTGGTAATATTTATCTGTATGTAACTGAGATATTTATTTATTTATTGAATGGAAGGAATTTAAAATAGCACCAGATAAATGTTTTCAGAGATGTGGATAAAATCTAAACATAAAAGAATGAAGGCTTAAGAAATTTTCACCAATAAATGCATTCCTTCCAAAGGTTTCTGTCTAACAGCTAGAGTATTGGAATTCCTAAGTTTATAGATTATTTTTTAAGTAACTTAAAATTCCTGATAAGGGAATGTTCATCACTGAAGTTCCAAGTCAGAAGCCACCAAAATATATCTATTTTCTTCAGTTGTTAAATCATCATGTTCTTTTTATATGGGAAGTCAGAAGGAAAAGACATACTAGCTGAAAATTTTCAACATTGCTTTCTGTTCTTGTCTTGGACTGATTTGTTAAACATCATTTAAAACCTTGGAACAAACTTTAGCCTGCTACTGTTTCTCCACTTGCTGTTTGTGTTAAGGAAGCTAGCTTTTCTGATGGTCCTGAAGCTCTGTCTAAAGGTGATTTATTGTCTGATCTTGGCTCCTCTGGGTTTTGCTCCTCTGATGTCTTTAAGGGCCTAGTAAGTTCAGCTGAGCTAACATTAACAGCAATGGGATTATTTTTTTTTTTCAAATTGTCCTTAGTGTAGACAAGGCCATGATTTCTGTGACATTCCCACTGCTACAACTAATTTAATTCTTGGTCTTCTGTAGTTCTAGGTTTAGAAATAAAGCGTGTAGTTTGAAGGCTTCCTTTTTATTGCTTATTTTCTACTCTACCCAAAGGCTGTCTTCAACTGGATCATTCTTGTGAAAAACAAAACGAGCAAGCTTTTACCCTCCTCTTTGTCATTTAACCTTCAATGAGGTAGATTAATAAAAAGGCCAAGAGACAGATGGATATCATAGAATTAAAGACTATATAGACAGAAAGAACTATACTATAAGAGAGATGAGCTAATCTGCCTTTTTGATCTGCACTTTTCTAATGGCTGTGTTTCCTTTCTTGCCTGTGTACATAAGATATGTGGGTTTTGTTTGTTAAGAACATTTTTGCCCTGTGACAAAACCAGAATCTTCTGAATCCAATAAATCTTCAAACCTGGAGTTTGCAGTAACTTTTGATTGTCTGTGACTGTCCAGTGGATCTGTCCACATTTGTTCAACAGTGTATTTCTCATTGCACATGTTGAGTTTTATGAGGCATACATGAGGAGATTTCCTTGTACAGAACCTAGAAACCCTGTATAGTTCTTAGGTCGGGAAATACTCATATATGCACTGTTTTGGGAACAACTTGGCCCTCAGGAAACATAGTACTTAATGTTGTCTATGAAATATTTGCTAAAAGAGTTGGTTTTACTTTTTCCCATACAAATACCTATGGTGTTAGCAATAGGTCTATAGGGACTTTTAGACTGCAGAATCATGACCTGAGAAAAGTCTAATAGGATAAAATGTTCAAATAAAAATTTTTGGGGGGATCTTTTTGCAAAGAAAAAGACCATCAGTGTCTTAATTTCTCTAAAAGAATCAGTCAAACTTTTGGACAAGGGGGAGTGAATCCATAGGTCTCAAAGGTGTACACACTGGAAAGTTTCTATAGAAAGAAGATACTTTTCTAGTTACTTGTGCAAATCAGTCTTAGTCAAAATGAAATCAGCATCTCAGCAAACTAGTATTCATACATAGAATGCTGAGCTAATAATGTGAACCCACTAGCAAGATACAATGAGGTTGTAACTGGTAACTGGGGAAAATATGAGTTATTTAGCAGTTACTTAGTAATCATATACTAAAACCAATAAGAGAGTAAGTTGAGGTATAAGCTGTTTTTAAAGGAGACTGTTGCAGATGGAGTGAGACTGCACTTCACTCGTAAGAGAGAAGCAACAATACTTTATTGATAGAAAACAGTGAGTTAAAGTGTGAATTAACAAAGTTCAATGGGAAATGCAACAGTGAACAAGATTCGATGGCAAGGTACACTTGATTATTTACTGCACAGAGGACAGTGTCAGACAACACTGTCAGGGAGACCCTCCTGTTGAGTCATGAGGTTCAGAAAGGACCCCCTTGCTTTCTGAACTCCTTCTCAGAGACGAGTCTAGGTGCGGCTGGATCCAATCCTAGTCCCAGACTTGGTCAATAGTTTATGTCTAAAGGATTATATATGCGCCATCAATCCTTTATATCACTTAGCTAAGATTTCACAGTTTAGCATGCTATTAGTCACTTACTGAGGATCTGTCACGGCAAGGAATCTCTCAATCTCGAGGAGTAACCTTGAGAGGTGTCCCTACTCAAGGGGACATCCCACCGTGCAGCCCGCTGCCGTGCAGGAGAGATCAAAGGGCTCTTGGGCTGCTCACTATTTATAGGGGTAAGATGATTGACTCATAGTTATATTTGCATACTGATAACTGTGGTTAGGTGGACGTATTTCTCACAATAACCAAGGGCTATTGTGTTGTTATCTGGCTCCCGAATCCACTTCATTAATGGACGAAGTATCGCCATCAACATCCATTAATGACTGACCCTGGTAGTTCTCACTTAGGTAGGGTTACAGGAGATAAAGGTCAGGTTGGGCGGGGGAGCACACCGTCACAGAGACAGAAACCAATTTCACTCATGTATCTAAAACTAGGATATGCATTCTTTGTATCTCAGAGGATCAAATCCTGAACTATTCTGGGAGGTTTTACTCATATATTACTTAAGGAAGCTCTCATAAATCAGTATAAGAAGAATAAGACAATATAGAGTTATATATTAACGTTTTGGTAAAATTCTCATGCTCTCAAAGAAAAAAGGAAAGAAAAAAAAAGTGCTTCATTCTGACTGTTCCATTTCTGTGGGTTTTTTTTTGAACAGCAGTGGTTCATATCAAGGCTTTCTTGGACTTTCAATAAAGCATTAAAAATTCAGTTAAAAACTTGACATTAAAGTAAGTGAGTAAAAAATGAATTAAACACAAAGTTCATGAACCTTATCACAATGTTTTCACTTCTTTTTGTGTACATATTCACAAACTCAGTCCCTGAAAAAAACCAGGAGTACCTTGTTTTATACTGAAAAAGCAAAACAAAGATGTAAAGTACTTGCAATACATTCCAGTGACAATAATAGAAAAAAAAAAAAAAAAAGAAAAGCATGAACCCCATTCTGAATGTCTGTCAGAATAATTTCCTAGTATCTTACAAGGCAGTCTTTTAAATTTATTGTGATATTTTCGATACAAAGAGTTGGCAACAGCACAGCTCTAAGGGATTTGCCCTGTGTAAGGCACTTCTTGAAGTCTAAGTACATATTTCTAAATGTAACATGCATTTTGAGAATATGGCCCAACATATTTAACTAATAATTTGGAGGGGTTTTTTTTCTCTCTTCCTATTGAAATTGAGACAGTTGAGAGGACTTTTTAAAAGTAGTTTTTAAGGACTTTCAAAATCAGTTCCCTTTAAAATGTCTAAACTTAATTGTAAAACAGAGATGTGCAGATTTGCTGCTCATGTTAATATCTGAGAATTGTAAAAAAAACCACAGTATATGCATGTTTAAGTTTTCTGCTGGTAAACTAGAATAATAATTAGCATTATTATTCTAGGACATTTATTCTAATGTCCTATCATTATTAGGACAAATCAGCAAAGGCTGATTCTTTTTCTTGCAGCAGTATATAAAATTTACTTAATTAAACTGGTAGTTAGGTAGGCTGATAGTAATGTCAGGAAGAAACAAAACCGCAATCATTCATGAAGGATCTGAATAATACTTGGGGGAAAAAAACAAACAAACAAAAAACAGGAGGTGGCAGAGTAGGTGAACTGTGAGTAGGTGAACTGTGAAAAGAATAAAACATTCCTGGAGCCTTGAAGTGAAATCCTAAATAGCACATTGACATCTAAAAAACACTCTAGGCAAAGTGAAAGTTTCTAAAGTCAGAAGACTAAGGCAAGAAACCTTATTTTAGCTAAATTCTTTGTCTAAATCATTTAATATTTCTAGCAAAAGCTTTTTGACTCATGTAAGATTTTACAGCCTTGCATGCTAGCTTGTGGCCTTTTTATACTGACACCTATCACCTCTTACAGGTAGTTTGAAGTTTAGAGATAACTCCCATAAGAGATTGATTCTCTGGATTTGCTAATGTCTGACCACACACGCAGAGCATTGAGTTCAGGTCAAAACACAGCTAGCATTAACAGGAGTACTCACTGCTGTTTGCAAAATACTATGACTCAGAAAAAGGTGGAGACAATGAGGAAAAAAGCAATTGAAGTGAGAGAAGAATACAATAATCTGGGTTGTAATATTATCTCTAGGAGTAGTTTAACATAAAATATTCAGTTAGGTAATGAGAGATCAAGGTTCTAGGTCTTTGTCAGAGTCCAATACTTTCTGACCAGGGTCTTTTAGGTGTTCCATGCATGGAGGGTGCAACACATCACATTTATTTAATTGAAGATAGTTGATGTTACACAGGATTTCTGATTTATCAGTGTGATACAAAATATACTGAAAACACAGTAAAAATATGATACACTTACAAAATATAGCAATGGCAATACACAGTTCAATCACAAAACCAACGTGATCCCTGTTACCAATCTCTATAATACCGTCACAACACTGTGTGTCTCCACTTGCTACGAAGGAAAACATGGGTTGACACCATCTCAAACCCCTTGCTGTCTTCAAAACTTTTGTTAGTTTTTCAGGTTTTATACTCTATGTTGGTCTGAACCACAGTGTACTCTTCCCACAGTGCTGGTCAGCTAACTCAGCGATACATTCACATCTTTAATGAACACAAGAAGAAACATTTACCCCACCAGTTGATCTACTCAACTGACATAGCTTTTTGTCTAAAACAAGTCACCTGCTGATGCCCTCTGTGTTGAGATAAAGTCAGCTTTCATTACAACAAGCTGTGGTCAGTCACACTACGTATTCCCTGACATTCATGGGCACATCACCCTGGCCAATCTCCACTGAGCCTTCTTCCATTGCAGGGTTTTATTGGTCAGTCACAGTCATCTTAGTCTAAAAGATCTAATATGTACATATTCACAGATTGCAACAAATTGCTTAAGCATCATGTTAGAGGATGCTTTGCTGTAAACACTCACTGTCTGTAAAGATTAGGTACTGCAGCAAAAATCCATGGGCAAAAATGAGCAACAGATGTCTGACAACTTTAGTTGGAAGTGAGGCACTTGAGGATATTCATTACATCAAAACATTATTTTTTCAACATGTTATTGCTTTTTAAGGGTAATATTATTAAAAGTTGTACAAAAATAATTCCCTGAAATCTCCAACTTAAGTAAAACAGCATATCTGCCAACATGAACCTATAGTTAAATTTATTGGTATACCCATCGAAATTGTCTTTTAAATAGATGAGCCATATAGAAGAAGAAACTTGCAAAGAAGGGTAAGCCTGCCTGGCATCACGCAGTAGGTGATCCAAAATCCAGTGTGTTTTGTTTTCCTGGTGTGTCTTCCACTGTGTCACCTTGCATGTGAAACTTTTAAACTGTGCTGGTTTTGGCTGGAGTAGAGTTAATTTTCTTCATAGTAGCTAGTATAGGGCTATGTCTTGGATTTGTGCAGGAAACAGTGTTGGTAATACAGGGATGTTTTCATTATTCCTGAGCAGTGCTTACACAGAGTCAAGGCCTTTTCTGCTCCTCACACCACCCCACCAGCGAGTAGGCTGGGGGTGCACAAGAAGGTGGGAGGGGACACAGCTGGGACAGCTGACCCCAACTGGCCAAAGGGATACTCCATACCATATGACATCATGCTTAGCAATAAAATTAGGGGGAAGGTTGGCTGGCAGGCCACTGCTCGAGGACCGGCTGGGCATCAGTCGGTTGGTGGTGAGCAATTGTTTTCAATTGTATCACTTGTCTTTCTTGGGTTTTATTTCTCTCTCTTTGTTATTTTCCTTTTCATTACAATTTATTTTTATTATTATTATCAATTATTACTATATTTTATTTCAGTTATTAAACTGTTCTTATCTCAACCCATGAATTTTCTCTTTTAGCCTTCCAATTCTCTTCCACCCATCTGGCTGGGGGGGGGGGAGGAGTGAGCAAGCAGCTGTGTGGTGTTTAGTTGCCAGATGGGGTTAAACCATGACATAAACAAAGGTATGTTAAGAGTATTTTTAAATAGGATACATTAAAATCCTGGAGAGATAGGAGATGAGACAGTGGAGACTTGTTCAGCCCTGATTGCAACCCACCTCAGAAACTTAGTTGTCTGGCAATACAGAGTAGGAGTTTAACAACCTGAATGGAGCAGCACTGTAAAAATATAGCACTTCAGGGCTCCTGAATCATGAGCTGCATGTGACCTGAGTTGTTCTCCTGGTGGACCTAAGGTCATTTTAAGTTGTTTGAATAGCACTAGGTTTCTGAAGAAACCTCTTACAGAGAACCTGAGACATTGGTCTTGGGCATAATCCATTAGGTACAATTTTGAGAAGTCTGCACAACAAACCATGAAGGGATGTGCTCAGAGTTTTTAGTCCTCTAGATAGACAGTATTAAATAGGACTACTATTTGACTTTATTTCATAAGTATTTGTGCTGGTTTTGGCTGGAGTAGAGTTAATTTTCTTCATAGTAGCTAGTATAGGGCTATGTCTTGGATTTGTGCAGGAAACAGTGTTGGTAATACAGGGATGTTTTCATTATTCCTGAGCAGTGCTTACACAGAGTCAAGGCCTTTTCTGCTCCTCACACCACCCCACCAGCGAGTAGGCTGGGGGTGCACAAGAAGTTGGGAGGGGACACAGCTGGGACAGCTGACCCCAACTGGCCAAAGGGATATTCCATACCATATGGCATCATGCTCAGCATATAAAGCTGGGGGAAGAAGAAGGAAGGGAGGAACATTTGGAGTGATGGCATTTGTCTTCCCAAGAAGCCATTATGCATGATGGAGCTCTGCTTCCCTGGAGATGGCTGAACACGTGCCTGCCAATGGGAAGTAGTGAATGAATTCTTTGTTCTGCTTTGCTTGCGTGTGCGGCTTTTGCTTTACCTGTTAAACTGTCTTTATCTCAACTCATGAGTTTTCGCACTTTTATTCTTCTGATTCTCTCCTCCATCCCACCGGGGGAAGTGAGTGAGCAGCTGTGTGGTGCTTAGTTGCCAGCTGGGGTTAAACCATGACAGCATTCTTTTGGGGGTAGTTGTTCTTTTGGGGGTAGCTATATAAGGTTGTTATTTTGCCTTGATTCTTGACTGTTCTTGCACTCAGAACCTACCTGTTCCTGTACTTCCACCTATCTAGTAGGTTGAAGTCAGTTTTCTGCTTATCTGCCTCCCTTTACTTCTAGTATTTGGGCATTTCTGGTTACAGATGGGCTTAATTTGAACAGCAAGAATGGAAGTACTCAAATGCTGCATAGCACTTAGCCTCATGGTTAGGCAAACACTCCTGGAATGAGTGCTGGAACTGAGAAAAAGCTCAGGTTTGAAGCATCTAATTTCTTGGGCAAGCAATTGAATAATGATTTTATTACACATAAACTTTTATTCATTTTTATTGTCATTTTTAATCATCTTATTGGAATTAATCAAAATATGTCTTTAATTGATTATTGTAGGTTTCACTAATGAGGAAGGAGGTACCTCTTCATATACACCAGAATTGTGTTAAGCATGTGAGGTAGGTCTTTAATTCAGTTATATTAATGTGTTCAAAATAGAAGAGAACTGAAAATATTGTTTGTTTGTTTTTTTTAACTCTAAAGTAGCTGTGGTGAAGACTACATTCACCTCCTCTCTCTCCAACAACAGTAAATGCTAAGCCAAATTATGATAAACATCCATTTTACTGCTAAGCACTAGTAAAGTGATTTAGAAGGAAGTGTGGGAAGGGTGAGATGTAGGATGAAGACTATAAACCTGAAAATATATGTGCCTAACTTTAGGAAAAGATGAATATAACAGTGAAGCTAAAATCAATAAAAAAGAAAAGTGCTATGGTGGAAACAGCAAGTCAGCTTTAAGTACAGCATAGAAACTCTGCTGGGTGCTGCCATACAGGATGATTATAATAAATTGCAAAGAGTGAATGGAGAAAAGATCCTGACTAGAGCCATTTCTATCCTGAGGATAACCTTATTTTGATTTGTGTATTCATGCATGCTCATCCTTTTTTTATTGCAGATATTTTACAGTGCATTGACTACACCATACTTCGAGTTTCAAACAGACAAATTATGAATTTGGATATGAGTGGCTAGGTGTAGGTTATTTTATCACATATTTGAAATTGGTAAGTAGATATAGCAAAAGGTATATTACTAAATCTATGCCTAAATGCATGCTAATGCTCAATTCTATTATGAAAGGTTCTCAGGATTTTTTCATAGTTCTTAGATTGTGTATGCAGTCCTATTCTACAGATTGCCATCTAGCTTTTTTCCTCAGAAATGCTTATCAATATGTAGTTATAATTAGTTTTATATATGATGGTCCATTTTGAGGAATTCCAGTTAAACTTCTCTATATTTATTTTTTCTTCAAAATAGTTTTAAAGCTTTGGTTACTGTTAATATTGGACTAACGTGATCGTACTTACCTTGATCACAGTTTTCTATTTCGTAAACTGAAGTGCAACATATTTTCCCATCAAATCATGCATACTCTAACAGAATGGTATCTATAAAATAGTTTGCTTCATTTCTGCAATTCAAGTTATTTGTGAAAGGTGGGGCACAGTTTATTACCTACCCCATCTGAATTAACACTTTTCTCATTAAATGTAACAAGCTCTGCTTCCAGGTACTTAGTTCCATTAGTGTCCAGCCATAACTATTACTCTTCCTGAAAACTTTGAGCTAGTTCTGGTTATCATTCACCTCTAGTCCATCCCTTCTGATGAGATATCTCTATTCCATTTTCATTTATAGGTCTAGAAGCCTATGGCAGGTGTACCCGCCCTGACAAGGGCTGGGGGCATTAAGACCACTGCGTCCTTACTTTTCGTGCCTTTACTTTCGCGCCTTTAAGGTGGTGAGTGCTGACTGTCTTGTACACACCTTGGGGCAGTGATTAAGGTCATGTATACACCTCGGGCGAGGGGTAAGGAAATCAAGGCCCTCAGCCAATTAGAATTGACCACAGATCAGATTTGACTAGGGTATAAATGGAGCCCCGCCAGAGGGCAAGTTGAGTTGGTCCTCTTTGGAGCAGTGGGTCTGCAGTCGGGGATTCTCCCCTTGGGTCGGGATGCTGCCCAAGGAAACTCCTCAAGGTTGAGAGCCCTCATCTTATAGGTGAGTGATTGTGCACATTTTGGATCCTCATTTCTAAAGCTGGCTGTGCAGTACACATCTGTACTGTACACATGGTGTCCTCGTACACCATCCTGAACCTGTGGTTTACTGATGTTGTTGGAGTGTTGAAGCCTCATTTCTAGTCATTTTCTGCTAAACAATTTTGATTTCAGTAAAGTTTATTTTTGAATCTATCACCTGCCTAATTTGACTACGTGAGCCTCCACGACAAAGCCATTTAACTGTATTTTATTTGATCTTTCAGCTTGATTTTTTTCAGGTTTCTCTTTACCTCTCTTGACTTTCTTGACTTCTGAAAACATGGCTGCAACTGTTTGTCATGGTTGGGTTTTTTTTTGTTTGGTTGTTTGTTTTTGTTTGTTTGTTTTTTCCAAGTACTTTTTTTACTCATTATTTTCTTTCTGAGTTTATTCATACTATCAGCTCAGGAGCCCTTCTCTGGGCTGACTTCAGCCTGCTAGATAGGTGGGTAGAACGGGTAGGTTCTGAGTACAAGAAAGTCAAGAATCAAGGTAAAATAACAACCCTATATAGTAACAACTACCCCAAAAAGAATACTTAAGAAATAAAATAAAAGAGTAGTCCTATTTAATACTGTCCATCTAGAGAACTAAACTGAGCACATTTCATGGTTTGTTCTGGAAACTTCTCAAGCTGCAGGCAGGTCAAGAAAAGTTCAGACAGAACAAGCCTGACGAGCCTCAGTCCTGAGGCCTTGCGAGTTCAGTACAAGGCTTATGGCAATACTCTTAACAAATTACATGGTTACAAAGAACAGAAGTGTCAAGTATCAAAAATTTCAGAGAAATAACCGTTGAGGCAGAGGAGAGAGAGCTCTTGTAAGTGTCCCAGTGGTAATGAAAGCTTTCTGGGAAAACTTGTACTTTCTGTTCAGCCTTTTCTGTGGTGTATTTTATTCCTTTGTTCATCCTTTATGTATGGCTTTTATCCTTTCAGAAGA
The DNA here is from genome assembly GCF_965638725.1 of Aptenodytes patagonicus. NCBI lineage: Eukaryota > Metazoa > Chordata > Aves > Sphenisciformes > Spheniscidae > Aptenodytes > Aptenodytes patagonicus. Next base: position 33,039,844 of record NC_134951.1, on the reverse strand, counting down.
GAACATGTATTTATACAGTACATGGCACTTTTCAAGTTGTACTTTAGAATTTACTTAATAACTTAATAATCAAATGAAGGAAATGAAAGAATTAAGTAGGTACAAAGGTAAATAAATTTAAAGAAGGGCCTAGGATTTTTTTGTTTCTTTTAAACATTTTAAACTTACCAAGAATAATCAGTTTCATTTTACTTTAACTGGCTGAAGTAAGTTAGATTGGGTATTCCTACTGGCCTTCTCCAGAAAACAGAAACACTTTACATGAAATTGAAATGGCACCAATTTTTAGGACAGTAAAAGTACTTTTAAAGTAAATTATTGTAAAAGGAGGAATAGTATGAATCCAATTGGAATTAGACTTTTATAAGAATAGTGACAATATTGACTACTAAACTAGGTAGAAGGCAAGATATGGCTTGCTCTAGCTATCTAGGAACATTAACAAATATTATATAAATACTGACTTACTTTTACCCATTGCCTTTACATAAGTAGGTGTCTTAACCTAGAGTGGAATCCCATGTTGAACATGTAAAACTTAATTTAGCTGCCCATATACAGACAACTGAGTGCCATTTGAATTGTCCTAGTGTACACTGGTTGAGCTCCAGTTGTCATTCAGAAATACCTTGAGAGGGTTACCTACAGGTCCTGTGTCATGTCTGCCAACCCTGTCCAGAAATTTTGGACACCCCACAATATCAGAGATGCTGTTAGATGCCCATATATGGCAATTAAATTAAGGCCCAATAAGGTATGAACATGCTATATATATATAAGCACACACACACACAACATGCACCCGCACACATCCTTGACTTCAGGTACTATGGGAGGATGTAAAAGAAGATGGGCATGGCTAAGACAAGCTGGGAAGTATTATTGCAGATCTTAACCAGGTTTTGACTGATGGAAAGCTATAGCCTGGGATAGCTAAAACAAAGGCAAGTCAATATTCTTGGATGGCTCACGCATCAGAGGTAGGATAGACTGCAAGGAGGAATAACCTTTGTCAGCTGTCCACAGCTATTCTGAGCTATGTCCCATTCAACAACCCAACCATTCAGAAAATGTATGAATGTCAAAACTTCAGTATTCAGCTGTCCTACCCACTTGGCAATTTTCATTCCCACTACAGGGGTATACCAACTGTAAGTAGCAGTTGTGCCATTCCATTGCAGTTTATAAGTACATGTATTAAAGCTGGCCACAGTTTTGGGACACCTTACAGGATGTATTCAAACTGCTGTCGTTCAGAAGTTGTTAGATGAACTCCTGAGCTAATTTTACACTGTGCAAGGGGAAACTACAAAATAAATGAAAACATGAGTGGGAAAAGAGCAACCATAAACATCCTGTAGAAAGCCATGCTCACTAATATGTCAGAGCCCAAAGCTTCATTGCCTTAATCTGGCTGTAGCCATTTGCTTACTAAAGTGACTAAATGACAGATGAGTAAAGAGTTCATTGGTTATAGCTCTTGATGTTTGGCCCACAAAAAAAATGGCAACTACATGGTCTTTAGGAAGGAAAGTGTATGTAGCTGTATAATGTCCATAGCACAATATGGCACATTGTAATTACAATGAATCATCAGCTTACACCCACAAGTATCCTCCACATAAAAAAGCCAATTACTAATAAGATAGATAAATAGGTATTGAGGGGGGGGGGGGGGGGGCGGGGCAGGGAGAGTTGAACCCTTAGAAATTTTGCTTTACTAAAAACGTGCATGAAGAAACAGCTCAGGAGGGATTACTTTGCAGAAAGGATGATGACAATAGTGAGACTATAATTACATCAGGAGATAAAATAATTCCTGGTTGGTAATGAATGAAAGTCAGTGCTTTGTGCATTTCTACGTAAAATGATGTGGAAGCCAAAAATCTTACTTATGGAAGAAAAGCTTTCATATTAAAAAAAAAAAAAAGTAGTCATTCTCCCACTTTTCACGATGTTGCTAATGTCTGAACTGTCAAGCAACTGAGTTACCATATAGGCATTCAGGGCCTTCCAGGATGCAATTCTAAACAGAAGTGCTTCATTCATGTCATGGAAAAAAAAAAATTAATATGGTCATGCTTCAATTTACTTCTTTACCAAGTAAGGATGCATCCTGTTACACAGGAGTGTTTGCAAATCACTATTCAGGTCCCTAAAGGACCAAAGAATATTGTTCTTAACTAAAAAGATGAATTCTCTGTAATGCAGAAATGAGATTTATGAGTCTGCCTCAGGACCCACTGTGTGTTCCTCCAGGTATATAGAGGAACATAGGCTTTTTATCATAGCATTTTACATGTATATCAATGACTTTTCAAAAAGAAGAAATGATCTGTCAAAATAGGAGTAATAATCCAAAGCATTGTTGAGGGTTGTTGGTTTCGGGTTTTCTCTTTTAAATATTTTCATCATGGATTGCAATTGTGTAACATTTGCAGGCCACATGCTAGTGCAACATCATCCCTGCCTTTCCTTTGTTCCCATATTTTGTTATTTATGTCCTGTAAATTGTGTAATTAAACTTGGCATTACTGAAAAAGTAGTTAGCATGAACTAAATGAATTCATATTCATTTAAAGAGTAATCACATCATTATTTCATTATTATTAAGCAGACTTTGCTTTGAAAAAATGCAATACTTCGTTTGCTCTGTGAATATTTCACATATTTTAAAGGGAACAGTAAGTAAACTTCCTTTGACTATTTCCCCATGACAACATCACAGAAAAAATAGATTATTTTTTTAAGCTGGAAAAATTCAGTTATTTGCATATGGAAATAAAGCTCTGCTGATGTTTGAGGGAAGAAATGGCATGTAAGTGCATGCCCTGCTTTATGGGATTGCATTAGATATATTCAGTTGTTTTGTAAAAAGCAATGAAAATCATAGTTATACTGGGAAGGTGTGACAAATAAAAACAGAGCAAGAGATTTCGCTTTTATGTAAGTACATGTACTTCAATACACTCATGTTGCAGAGAATTATCTCAAAATACTTTGAATATTTTACATGATAAGGTGAGATAGAATAGACCCACAATCAGTGTATGATGAAAGTGTTACCTGTGAAAGGTTGATGTGCCTGTGATCAGATTGGGTCCATTAGAATATTTAAACACATCTGTCAGGGGAATTACAAGGTCACTGTTACAATAGAGTTGAAGCCCTGGTGTATTCCCTTGATCTTTTTAGATCTTTTGTTAATAAACTGAAAACTTGAAAAAATTATTGTTAATTAAGATCTGAAGGAAGACTCATGACAGCAAGAAAAAAATACCTTTTTGATGTTTTTTTCTGAAATGACTGTGCTGATTGGCAAGAGCAGATGCTGTATATTAAGCACATTCCACACTAAATCAACAATTCTCTTTGTTTTGGCACCTTTTCTTCCTTTAGCCCTTTTGGTACTACTCGTCAAAAGCTTCCTCATATGAATATTTTTCAAATACATACATCTTTTGAGCCTTCTCTTCAGTCAAGCTGCTTAGGATATTTTTTTCATATAGGGAATTAGACTAATTTAGACTAATTCTCTGTTATCCGTCTCCTTTTGATATGACACCAATGTCTTCATTATTTACTCCTTTTATTTGAAAATCTTTTACCTTCCCTAGAAATGAGTGAGGGCTGCAGACAATAGCAATTAAGATTCTGAGCACATATTTTCCTTGGTTTGTTTGATTTAGTATCTTGAATTCCTTCTTTATTTACCAAGAAGGAATATCTCCCATATTTCAGCTCACTAATTGCCAGGTCTTGCTAGACTTGCAGAGGCTCTTTTTGACTGAAGGATAATATTCAGTGAAAAGAAACCAGATGAGAAAAAAGTGGACCTTGCTGTAACAGGCACTGTTTAATTTGGCCCTCTGGGGCTGGCTGCAAATCCTCCTCATTCTCTGTTGTTGTAGAAATTTTTAGTCTGGAAACAAACTAGTGAAGAAAAGAAATTTCATTTCTCACTGTTTAGTTTTTTACACAAAGTATGACAATCACTTTTCTAAACATCTGCCTTTGCTTGATTAGGTCGCTATTAAGTTGGTGGCTTTATCTAAGCCTCTTTGATCTGATGGCTTCATAATTCTGATAATATTAAGAACATACCTGTAAGGACCATATATTTATTCATTTGAACAGCAACAGAAAACAAAGCAAAAGATGAGGGCAATACCTTAAACCTTAAGGTGAAGTAAAATTAGCAAATGATCATTTATTATAGGCAAATTGCAATTCTTGCTCTTATACCAAAGAAAGAAAAGAAACTTTTCAAGCCCTGAGAGCCCAAGAAAGTAGTCAAGTATTTAGCCTGGCCTTTTTGGCTGAATTCAATATTGGTTAGCCCTGAGTCCAAAAGATTTTAACTCATCATAATGTGAAACATACCTTATGACATATTACACTTATTCAAAATTGTTGTGTTACTTCATTTGACCATAAGTGTGCCAGTAGAGTTACTGATGGTCTCTGGAATAAAGACTTGGCCCTAAAACTCAGATTCTTGTTCAATTTAACAATATATAAGAAATAAAATTTTAGTCAGAGGGGCTTTAATTTTATTAATCCTTGCTAGCACAGAATATTACAAAAGAACATTACAAACCATTATAGCCTTCTACACTACCCCAGAAATGTTACCCAAATCTGTGAGTGCCAGAATATATTTATAGTTTGAAACTGAAGTTGCTGAAACAAAGTCCTGTTACTATTAGAGAAGATTTTTTTTTTTTCATATTGATTACTCCTTTTCTTCTTAATTTTATACAAAAATAACTCCACAGTTTAACAAAATAGTTTGGAACAAAAGTCCAGATAAATGAATAACATGAAATTAAATGATCCTATCCCTTGTTTAGTCTAATAATAAAGTTTATATTGAGGTTTTTTTTCCAATAGATTATATAATTTTATTTTACATGCTTTCCTTTGGACAAAGTGAAATGTAATTCTTTACATTTTGTAAAGAATTTTGAAAACATTTTTGTAATATCAGCAAATTAGCCCAATCCTGGAAAGTACTGTTAAAGAAATGCTTAGTGCAGGCCTTAATGCTAAAACCTAAAGAAAGATTTCTTAATGCTAAAACTGAAGAAACAGAGGGACAACAGAGACAGGAGGATGGAAAACAATGAGAAACAGCAGAGGAAACACCAAGGTCAGAGCAGGAGGAGGAGCTCTCCATGCCAGAGCAGATATCCACACTGCAGGCCGTGGAGGACCCCATGCCAGAGCAGATGGGTATTTCTTGAAAGAACTGTAGCCCATGGAGAGCCCAAGCTGGAGCAGATTTTTTCCCTGAAGGGACTGCAGCTAGTGAAGAGGGCCAACACTGGAGCAGGGGAAAGGTATGAGAGAGAAGCAGCGACAGAGAGAAACAGCTGTGTGCTAACCATGCCCACTACCCCCTATGCTGCTCAGTGGGGGCTAGATGAGTCAGGAGTTAAGGAGTGAAGTTGAACTTTGGAGAGCCAGGAAGAAAGGTGTTGTTTTAATGTTTGTCTTTGTTTCTCACTACCCAAATCTATTTTAATTGGCAATAAATTAGATTAATTTTCCCCAAGTAGAGTCTCTTGCCCACAACAGTAACTGACAAGTGATCTCCGTGTCTTTACTTAGACCCATGAGTTTTCACATCTTGTTTTCTCCCACTGTCCCACTGAAGAGGGGAAATGAGATAGCAGCGAGGTTCGAATTTGGCCCTTAGACAGCACTAACCCACTATGGATGCCTAAGTCAGATGATGAACCATACATATTTTCTATAACTTGTCCAGTCAACTCTATGTTGGTGATTTCAATTCACTCTTTTAACAATGAAATAACTAATTTACTTCCAATCTCTTCAAATCAGTTTTCAAGCCCCTTGTTATATTCACTAATAAAATTAATAAACATAAAAATTACAAACTTCTTGAAAATTCTGAAAATTGTATTTATAGAATTACAGAATGACAGAATCACAGAATGATTGGAAGGGACCTCTGGATGTCATTTGGTTCAACGCCTGTGCTCAAGCAGGGTCACCTACAGCCAGTTACTCAGGATCATGTACATATGGCTTTTGAGTAACTCAAAACTCATCCAGGATGGAGACTCCACAACCTCTCTGGGCAACCTGTGCCAGTGCTCAGTCACCCTCACATTGAAAAAGTATTTCCTGTTGTTCAGATGGAACCTCCTGTGTTTCACTGTGTGCCCATTGCCTCTGGTCCTGTCACTGGGCACCACTGAGAAGAGCCTGGCTCTGACTTCTTTACACCCTCACTTCAGGTATTTATATACATTGATGAGATCCCCCCGAGCCTTCTCATCTCTAGGCTGAAGAGTCCCAACTCTCTCAGCCTTTTGTCATAGCAGGGATGCTCCAGACCCCTAATCATCTTCATGGTCCTTTGCTGGACTGTCTCCTGTACGTCCATGTCTCTTGTACTAAGGAGCCCAGAACTGGACACAGTACTTCAGATGTGGCCTCACCAGTGCTGAGTAGAGGGTAAGGATCACCCCCTTCAACCTTCTGGCAATACTTCTAATGCATCCTAGGATACCATTTACCTTCTTTGCCACAAGGGCACATTGTTGGTTCATGTTCAAGTTGGTGTCCGCCAGGAGCCCTAGGTCCTTTTCTGCAAGGCTGCTTTCCAGCCATATATTGGCATATCAGAGGATATATAGATTTGCATTAGATCAAGGAAATGACCTAATGGAGGAAAATTTGTCTTTTCATGTAGTTAGAACATTTCAACTAATTCGGTTATCAAAAATTCAATAGATCCTTTACCTGGATAGAAAATACCTCAACACTTATTCCCCCAGAAATGGACAGTAGAAACTGGATCCCTTTGAAGACTATAACAAAACCTCTATTCTACCAGAATGGTTCTGAATATTCTTACATATATATTTGTATATAAAGTGTATGATGATCTGTACACTGCAGTGCACAGTAACATAAACTACATAATATTACATATTAGGTAGCTTGTGCCAACATTCTTCCATCTATGACATATCTTATAGTCTTTTGCTTAATAAAGTCAAACCTGTCTAGCTGTATAAATGTAATATCATATAATCATTAAAAATATGTCTGCAGATTTAAAGGTTATCAGTACAGCACTTGAATATTTATTTTTTATGTATTATTCAGAATGTAGCATGAGGTCTTACTGTACAAACCTTGTTTGATCTAAAATCAGATTTTTTTTTTATTTTTCATGAGCTAGTTTATAGACATTTAGTCTGTACTTCATAAATTTTGATATTAGAACACTTCTCCACTTCTGAGTTTGCAGTATTTGCTGAATCATATTTATTTTCTATGAATTAGTTAATCTTGTTCTTAAGAGTTATTGAAGCTGCATCTTATTAACAGAAAACAGAACTCCTATTTTTAGAAATTAAGACTGACAGATCAAAGATTAACCATCCAAAAAGACACTATGTTAGTCTGAGTACTTTGTTAAAATGATCACGAGAGATTGGGGAAGAAAGAATTTTCTTCCACTTGAAACTAGCAGAATGACTAGGATTTTTGTGCCTTTATCTGTAGTGTGAAGAATGTTTCACTTCCAAGGATCATCTGGGCATATTTAACTCTTTTTCTGGGTTTTAAAGTACTGGCTGAGCTTTTGAACTCTTCAGAAAGCTTTTGTGTTGTTCTGTTTCTCTGTCCTGTGAACTACAATACACATTTGCTTGTATGATTCTGGGGATCACTAGTTCAATGTTTAATATGTATGTGTTGACAACTGCAGGAGACATATTCAGTGACCAAATTGCCACTCTCATTTTCTTCAGTATGAAAGATGTTATTGCCCTTTTACACATGGATAATTTAAGTGCAGTAAATCAGCAAAATTTTAGCATTAAAAAAATAATTTGGAGTGTTGAGTTTTCACAGACTAGGAGCTGTGTATGGGGGGGGTTTAGGATATATAGATTATTTATGCGAATCTAAGGGTGGTTTTGAATGAGTTACTGTTGAGTACTGATTTTTTCCACAAATTAGGACCAAATTCCTCAAATCAAGCACCCATAAAAAAAGAAACCTGTGGAAAATTTGGCAGTAGTTCAGATTCAAATGGGGATTAGCTCTGATGTTGTTTACTTCAAAGAAAAAGTTTTAGGAATCTGGTCCTTATACTGGAGTCTGCTACAATAAGCTAAATACATGTTGTCTATCTAAGCTATGTGGAAAATTATGTATTTCAAAATATGAATCACAATATGACTAGGAATTAGGAAAAAGTGCATTTCAGACTATTTTTTTAAGAGGTATAGAAGTATAATTTCTCTGTTCTGACCATAGCACTCCTGTAGACAAAGATTTCTTCCAAAGATATCCACTTTTTTTTAAAATACCAAGATCATTAACTGTTTTATTCAAATGTATAGCAAGTAAAGGAGTGGTTCTGTGACTTGCTCATTCAAAAGTAGGACATGAGAAGTTGTCATGGTTTAACTCCAGCCAGCAACTAAGCACCACACAGCTGCTGGCTCACTCCCCCCCCAGTGGGATGGGGGAGAGAATCAGAAGAGTAAAAGTGAGAAAACTCGTGGGTTGAGATAAAGACAGTTTAACAGGTAAAGCAAAAGCCACACACTCAAGCAAAGCAGAACAAGGAATTCATTCACTCCTTCCCATCGGCAGGCAGGTGTTCAGCCATCTCCAGGAAAGCAGGGCTCCATCACGTGTAATGGTTACCTGGGAAGACAAAACGCCATCACTCCGAATGTCCCTCCCTTCCTTCTTCTTCCCCCAGCTTTATATGCTGAGCATGACGTCATATGGTATGGAATATCCCTTTGGCCAGTTGGGGTCAGCTGTCCTAGCTGTGTCCCCTTCCAACTTCTTGTGCACCCCCAGCCTACTTGCTGGTGGGGTGGTGTGAGAAGCAGAAAAGGCCTTGACTGTGTAAGCACTGCTCAACAGTAACGAAAACATCCTTGTATTATCAACACTGTTTTCAGCACAAATCCAAAACATCGCCCCATACTAGCTACTATGAAGAAAATTAACTCTATCCCAGCCAAAACCAGCACAGAAGTAAAGGATTTTTGGCTTTAGTTTTCTTCTCTACTTGAGAATGTCTGGAATCTTGATTCAAGTCCTGATTCTATCTAGGGTATCTTATTTTGCAAGTTGTAGAGTGGTTCATGTGGGTGGAGTAATCAGTCTAAGTCTTTTTGTTGACTTATTTTTAGTCCAGACTAATTAATTAATTTATACAAAGTCTGACAATAGTTTTGTGAATAGTTTTAGCTTCCAGTATATGAAGAGTCACTGAGACAAAACTGAGCTCTGGAATCCAGGTCTTCTTAGTTCCAGGTAGGTTTCATCAGCAGGGTTGAAAACTTAGGATCTCCCACACAGACCAACACCACTGAACTGAAGAGAGTAAGTGATACCAGTAAGAGAGTGTATGGAATGGCTTTAGGTGGAGACAGAATGGTTTTGAATTCACAGATGTTTACTGAAAGAAAAGTAACAGTCTGATCAGAAACGTTTCATTTTAAGCTTAAGGTGTGCTTTTTCTTGGACAAAGAAATTTTTGTCCCATTCTTGACTTTCACTCACCTTCAGCATCTCATGGTAATGTGTTTGTCTAACCTCCTCCTGGTGTAAACTTTCTAGTCTTCAGTCTTTAACAGATCTCAGATCTTAGCTATGTAGTTCATTCTTGCCCATTTTTTCTTCAGCCCTTTCCTTCTCTGGGGTCCTCATCTAATAATCTATTGCCTATATGTTCTGGGTATTCCTCCTCATCCTTTCAGCTGTTTTCCAGTCCTGTTAAAGTTCATATTCCCAATGTCTTTTCTTAACTTCTTTTCCAGCCAGTTTCCTCCTAATTCCCAATTTGTTTACTGTCCTTTCTCACTCTACCTTATAGATCTCTTTTCCTCATGCTCCTTTTTCTCTAGACCTTTGTCCACCTTAATGTGCCTCTACCTTCAACAATTTCTTTATCCTAAATCCTTCCTCTCTGCAGTTCTGGATTATATCATTCCCAGACTTCCAATCATAAATTGTTCCCCTCTTTCCAGACAGGGGGAGTTCAGGCAAATATTATAACAACCTAAGCATGTAATGATAGTTCCCCAGAATTCCAGCATTTTCACTCACGAACTTCTTGAGCCATGATAGTTTTTTTTTTAATTTAAAACAGCAAGATTATTCTAAATACAACATAAAAATACGCCACAACTCTTTCCAGCTTTCACAGAAGAAGCTGAAAGTCAAATAAGATCAACAGCAGGTTTCCTACTGAATTTTGTTGTGGTCAAATCAATGCTAGTTCCTTGGATAGGAGTAAGCAGAAGTAAAAGATAAAAAGGTCAAGAGGTTCAGAAAAGCATGCTAATGATCACATCCTTAATGACTGATTTATTTTATTATACTTTTAGATAGGAACAATTCTGAATTATGCATCAAGCGATCATTGAACTGCAATCTATGCACATCAGAGATAAAAATGGCACATCCGAAACTTTTGACATTTTATTAATTATTATATTATCACATATTTTATTTTCCCTTCATCACTCCTATAGTCATTCATTATACAGTTTAGTTGCACTAAGTTCTGGGGAAGGGGGAAGGTACTAAGATTTAGCTTTACTTTAACTGTACTATAAATGAGAACATAGCTATAATGTAACTTTGGGTGATACTCCAAGACCACCTTTCTTGAGACTTCAAAATTATTTGAAATGCTCATATTTCTGTTAATAAAGTCCTTTTTTTTCAATGCCATTATATGTAGAATGAGTTTAAATTATTTTATAGAGACTGTTAATATAAAATAACATTTTAAATAATTGTTTATTGAAATAAATTGGACTTACCTTGCACATTATGACAAGGCATTTTTGTCACAAAAAAATACAAATAAGCAATATTTTACTGAGTTATATTTTGTCAAATGTTGTTGACATGGGTTTCCACAGGAACACATAGGACATTCTGGTCCGGCTGGGTGTTATCAACCCAACTATTAGATCACATGAAGATTTTGGTTTGTACAGACTATATAAAAGTTTGCAAATTTAGGCTTGTATACACATAAACCTGTAGAGTACTTTCTCAGTTTGGTTCAGATCTGTGATACTCATATAGCATTAGCCATACACCAGTTTTCAGTTTTCATAATAAAAATTTGAAAGATGATAGAGAACTTAATTCCACTCTCTTATCTCTGAAATACCAAAGCCTCAACCTATGCTTCATGTTGCTTTACTGCTACTGTAGCAGTATTTTGTGATATCATGAAGAGGATTTGACTTTGAGTCCTACACTCAGCAGCCTAATTCCTGGAGAGAGTGGCAAAGGTACCACTTAACAACTGCAATACAGGGAGGATTCTGAGTTTCTGAAATAGTTCTTATTGCTGAACTGAGGTCCATTCAGACAAAAACTTTTTCCTAAATCATAGAAGGTAAGGAGGCCTGTTAATACATATGTAAGTCCTTGGAAATCTCATAGAGTTAGTTCAGCTTTACTTCATATTAGATTCGACAGTTCAAGGCGTGATCTTTTCTGTTCTTATGCACATATATTTGAATAATTTTTTTTTTGTTCTCAGGATTCTTTAAGATGTGCCTGACACCTAAAATAAAGTCACTATCTTCTCCCTAGAAAACATTCATTTTAGATTTACCATAACATCATCAACAAAAGTGAGAAACAGGTAACGGAAAAAAAGAAAACACAAATTAGTGACTAAAAAAAAAAAAAAAAGCACTTCTTAGTGAAACCAGTACATCTAGACAATGTTGTTATTTTAACTGTGTTGTAGCTGTTAGGTCTACTGAAAGGTCTTCTGAAACTAACCGAACTGCTAGGTCTACTGAAAAGCTTTTCAGTATTTTGAAACAAAGGCTGCCACATTGACGCGTCTTGATCTTCTGGAACATAAGAAACATTTGCTGAAATAAGGAATACATGGCAAGGTTCCATGTGGCAGATAAGTGCTTCTTGAGATTTACTCCTGATGCATAGTGGTATTGAAATATGCAATTGTATGGGCTGCTGTGATTAAAAGGAGAACACTTTGAATAAAAGAAGCAATGTATCTTTCACTTTTTGATTTTTTTTAAACAAACAAAAGAAAAGGTATCATCTGTATTAATTATTCCTTATTTCTTTTCTTCTTTTGACATTTGCATCTATGAAATTTTGATTGTAAATGTCAGAAGAAATCGTATTTCATGTTCCTAAATTCACACACTGGCCATTAAAAATAAATATAAAACCTAAAAGAAAGTAAGAAAAAAAAAAAAATCAGGTACAATACAACTTTACTCAGTATCAGTTCACTAAGAAATCACACATTTTTTCATTTGACATAGTATTTTTTCTCTAAATTTAACTTTCATTGCAATTTTATTCTTTAAAAACTGTCTTGTTTTGCTTCTTCATTACAAGCAAAGAGCTTTGCAATTTTATCAGAGACATGATTTTCACATCATTTGGTATTTTCAGGTGGAGTAAGTAAATTACATTTGTGTATACTAGATCTTTGCTTTCAGGATTCTCCCTGCAAGTTCATCAACTTCTCTACATGACCTTATCAGCAGGTTTTGTATGGGTGGATGTATATGAACAATTAAGGTTAGCAGGTAACGTCCCCAGAATTTCCCATACACTGTTTACTGACAATTAGGGATATAGCAGTCTCCTCAGAAACACACTGAAGGTAAGAAAATATTTTACTTCCAGAACACAAATGCCTAGAAGACAAGCTTTTGTCATCCCACCCTTTTCCTGCTCAGTAATAGAGGAATAGACAATGACTTTTTGGAAACTGAATATCAATGTTAGCTTACTACTTACAGTATATCAAGGCATTACAAGTATTCAAGCATTTCTTTGTTGTCCAAAAGAAATTATAAACATGCTTTGTGAATTTCATTTTTAAATTTGCTACTCAGTAGAGAGCAAGTAATTAACTTTACACTAAAAATTCATTTTGGGGGAGAGGAATTTGATAGAAACATGACAACTGCAGCCTCTCAGTATCTTCCACTTGTGCATCAAAACTAGATTCTCTGTTTTTAAAAATAAAATAAATGCATCGCAACATTAACCTTCTTTCATTCCAAAATACAGAACAACACACAACCTATTTCTAGGTAAGTGTATATTCTCTAAAATAAATGTTATATCTTCCCATCAAGTTGTTGAATAATTAATTAAGCCATGACCTATGACACTGAAGTGACTTTGGAAAAAAGTGTTGGAATAAATCTAATCGTTTCCTGTATAAATTATTAGCCCCTTGGAATGGCATCACATCTGAAAGTATGTAACAGGAGCACACAAGTTACATAACGTCTACACTATTTACTGCTTTGCAGAAGTGGGGTATCTTTTCCAGAGTGGTTTATAGCTATACTCTCAATTTGAAATGAATAAATGGAAAAATGCTTGTGGAAAACTTGCAGTTTTTCAAAAGCACATAATGTAGGTAAATCTTCTCATTTTAACAGTTCTCACTTTCTTTCTTTCATTTCTTTGCTACTGTCATCTTCTACCTGGGGAAGCAACTTCTGCAAGTGAGCAAATAAAAATTCAAAACAGGTCGGGTTTTTTTTTCATATTAGTTTGTTTACAAATCAAGATACTTATTTTTGTTATCCTCATTATTATTCAGATAAAATTTAACACTAGAAAATCTAATGGTAAAAAAGATACTTGACTTTGATAACTTCACCAGACATGTTTCAATACCTCCAAACTTTATTAGGAACTCAATATTACTGAACTTCCCCTGCCTGCCTCTTCTACCAGTTGGTGGTAACTTTTGCACTAATTAATCCCGCTCTATAGAGCACATTCTATTCTGTGCTTGTATCAGTTCTGCCTCTTCCTACCTTACAGGCTCTATACTTTTCTAAGTTTATTGCTATCTCTTTTTTGTGAAATTATTCAGTCACAGATTTCAGATGAAGAAAGGCATCAAAGCTGGTTACTTCTGTGCAACTGATTGTTGATCTGGATGCTATGATGCTCTTGATGGAATTCCTCTATTACAGAGAAGAGGAGATACAGAGAAATAGAATGTATTGATCTCCCAAGTCCAATAAACCTTCTACATTTTGCTTACACAACATACGTACAGTACTTTGTATTGTTTAAAAATGAGAAAAGCTTACTTTTATGGGCTATCTCAAGATAACAGTATATATTGTTTTAATCTCCAAAAAGTTTAGGGAAGATGAAAGGATACCACCAAGAGAAAAATATTATTTAAGGTTCCAATCTTAGTATTGATTTCAGGAAAATGACTCCCCAGAAACTAAGATAAACCCAGATATAAATCACTGTGGGAATAGAATTTGATGGGTTATAGTCTTTTCTACAGAACTGAAGCTGTGGACCCTGTCATGAAGAAATATATCTATAATAATTTCGGAATCTATGCTTCATTCCTTGCCATACAATGTCTCGAAATATGAAGTAAACGCCTATGTGTGCAAGGCTTTGTACAATTACCCTTATTTTACAGAGGTAACTGAGGAAGATAATATAAGCCACTCACACAAGACAGATAGCAGAACTGACAAAGGATGTGAACTCCTGAGTTCAGTTCAGATCACTAGATCACATTCTCTTTCTTGTTTGGTTTTTTTGGCCTTTTCCATCTGGTTGTTTTAATTTCTGTTCTACTAGAGGGAAGCAGAAGCTGACTGGATATTCATTAAAGTCAGTGCTACCTCTGCTATGCACTAGAGGATATTTTAAGACAAGTAACACTTAGAGTGAATTTTCTAATACATCTTTAAAAAAACAATAAGCAAAGAACTTCTATCAACACCAAAGTTTGGAAAAAATAACAACCCAAAAACAAACAGAAAAGCTGTATAAGTTAGGCTATCAAAGTAAAAATGCAACAAGGATACTCTAAGCAGCAAAATATTAATAAACATAGTTAACTTCCAATTAAATTTCAATATTTCAATGACATTAGCATTAATAGTCAATACAATTTAACGCTGATAGTACAGGACAACCAATTTCTCTGTGCTCTTCAGCTGAAAGCACTGAACTTCTGCCAAAAAGAATGATTGTGATATATACCTTTGCTATGGTTGCAGGACTGCTAAATTGTTAGGCTGAGCTGTTCCATGTCAAGAATGTAAAGGGAGGCATATATTTTATAATCATTTGATACTCTGTTCTTCCTTGTGCAGAATGTCAAAAGAAAGAGAATGCAAGTGTGTGCCACAATCTGTAAAGAATATAGAATGCTGAATGTTTAATTTTGAGTTCATATTAGAATATGCCAGGTTAAATTTGATACGTATGGTTATTGATATGGGAGAGATGCTGCAGTGGCCAATATTCTAGACAGCTATGCTTTAGCTTGGTTTGAAGAAAGGTGCATAGAAAACCATAGCCAGTAGATGTTATCTCCAATGCTGTAGCCAGTGTGTTTTCAGGTAATGCTACTGGTGTGCCAAAAAGAAATAAGACTGCTGGGTTATGCAGAATGGTGTAATGTGGAAGTTCTAAAATATAAATACTTAGCCTTGTAGTAACAAGGTGGACTGCAAATTGTATTTAATAAAGTATATAACCTGGAAATGTTTGAAAATATTTTTGGCAATGAACATTGCTAAAGAAAAAAAAAAAAAAACCTCTGCTAGGTATTTAATATATTTCATATTCCAGTACACATGAAAATAGCAAACATTGAAACAGAAAAGGTACATGGCGTGTGTACTAGATAAGCAGTGAAGTAAGAACAATCTGATATGTGGCAGTACATATGAGTTATATGTTTAAGGAGAAGCAACTTGAACAATGGATGTTACAGATTTTTAGAGGGATCATTCATTTTTGAATACTGAACACTGAGCGATTCAGACTAATGTCCTGAGTCACACAAGTTAAATATACATGCTCCAGTCACAATATTTCATTCATGCTGAAGAAAGAAAAGGACAGTAAAAGGAGTTTAGATTTTTTTAAATTCTGTACATGCATGTCATGTTGGAGATGAAAATACTTTTTAATGACAATTTTGTTAAATCCAGTGGGAAGACTTTTAAGCTGATATTCTACAATAGTCAGTCTTGAGATGGGTTTCCTTTTTGATGCTCTTTTTCCCTCTCTCTCCAACGCTCTTACTTCCCCTTTAAAACACAATTTTTTTCTCGTACAGACAGAAATGAAAAGCTCTGACAGACTCAGAAGACTGGTTGTGATGCTCCTTGAACCTGTTAGAGAAAGAAAGTCTTTAATTCCGTTATCCAATTCACATAGGTATAGATATAAGAAATGAACCTAGACCATTGATATCCATAAATGGTGTGAATCACATTCATGTACTTCTTACCCTTTTGGGTTCAGAATTGTTCATATTTTTAATGCCAAAAATTCTGAGGTTTTAAAATGAAATTATAAATAATTTTTCTTGTCTTTATAAGGACTTCTTGAGTCACCTGCCCCTTCTTCCACAACTAGTAAACTCTCCTTTTTTTCCTGAGTCCCAGCAAGAGCTCCCCGTTCACCCAGGCCGGTCGTCTTCCCCGCCCGTTCTTCTTACGGCATACAGGGACAGCCTGCTCTTGCGCCTTTAAGACTTCCTTCTTGAAGATCGTCCAGCCTTCCTGGACCCCTTTGCCCTTCAGGACTGTCTCCCAAGGGACTCTCTCAACCAACGTCCTGAACAGGCCAAAGTCTGCCCTCTGGAAGTGCATATATGCATATAGTATATTTGCATATGCAAATATGCATATAGTGCATATACACTAATGCACGCAGCATGGGCGGCAAACAGGAGGAGCTGGAAGCCATTGTGCAGCGGGAGAGATATGACTTAGTCGCCATCACAGAAACATGGTGGGGTGACTCTCATGACTGGAGTGCTGCAATGGATGGCTATAGACTCTTCAGAAGGGACAGGCGAGGAAGGAGAGGCGGTGGGGTGGCCCTGTATGTTAGGGAGTGTATCGATTGTCTAGAGCTCAATGATTGTGATGATGATACAGTTGAGTGTTTATGGGTAAGGATGAGGGGGAAGGCCAACGAGGCAGATATCCTGCTGGGAGTCTGTTATAGACCACCCAACCAGGATGAAGGGGCGGATGAAGCGTTCTACAAGCGGCTGGCAGAAGTCTCTCAATCGCTGGCCCTTGTTCTCGTGGGGGACTTCAACTTCCCGGACGTCTGCTGGAAATACAACACGGCAGAGAGGAAGCAGTCTAGGAGGTTCCTGGAGTGTGTGGAAGACAACTTCCTGACACAGCTGGTAAGTGAGCCTACCAGGGGAGGTGCCTCGCTCGACCTGCTGTTGACAAGCAGAGAAGGACTGGTGGGAGATGTGGTGGTCGGAGGCCGTCTTGGGCTTAGCGACCATGAAATGACAGAATTCTCCATTCTTGGTGAAGTAAGGAGGGGCCAGCAAAACTGCAACCATGGACTTCCGGAGGGTGGACTTTGGCCTGTTCAGGACACTGGTTGAGAGAGTCCCTTGGGAGACGGTCCTGAAGGGCAAAGGGGTCCAGGAAGGCTGGACGATCTTCAAGAAGGAAGTCTTAAAGGTGCAGGAGCAGGCTGTCCCTGTACGCCATAAGAAGAACGGGCGGGGAAGACGACCGGCCTGGCTGAACGGAGAGCTCTTGCTGGGACTCAGGAAAAAAAGGAGAGTTTACCGCTTGTGGAAGAAGGGGCAGGCGACTCAAGAAGAGTACAGGGATCTCGTTAGGTCATGCAGAGAGGAAATGAGAAAGGCAAAAGCCCAGCTAGAACGCAATCTGGCCGCTGTCGTTAGAGACAACAAAAAGTGTTTTTACAAATATATTAATGACAAGAAGAGAGCCAAGGAGAATTTCCATCCTTTATTGGATGCGGGGGGGAACATTGTCACCGAGGATGAGGAAAAGGCTGAGGTACTCAATGCCTTCTTTGCCTCAGCCTTTAACAGGCAGACCAGTTATCCTCAGGGTACTCGGCCCCCCGAGCTGGAAGACAGGGACGGCGAGCAGGATGAACCCCCCGTAAACCAAGAGGAAACAGTCAATGACCTGCTACGCCACCTGGACGCTCACAAGTCTATGGGGCCAGATGGGATCCACCCGAGAGTGCTGAGGGAGCTGGCGGAGGTGCTCGCCAAGCCGCTCTCCATCATTTATCAGCAGTCCTGGTTAACAGGGGAGGTCCCGGGCGACTGGAGGCTTGCCAATGTGACGCCCATCTACAAGAAGGGCCAGAAGGAGGATCCGGGGAACTACAGGCCTGTCAGCCTGACCTCGGTGCCAGGGAAGATTATGGAGTGGTTCATCTTGAGGGCGCTCACAAGGCCTGAGCGGGACAACCAGGGGATTAGGCCTAGCCAGCACGGATTCATGAGAGGCAGGTCCTGCTTGACCAACCTGATCTCCTTCTATGACCAGGTGACCCGCCTAGTGGACGAGGGAAAGGCTGTGGATGTGGTCTACCTGGACTTCAGCAAGGCCTTTGACACCGTCTCCCACAGCATTCTCCTCGAGAAGCTGGCGGCTCATGGCTTAGACAGGTGGACTCTGCGCTGGGTCAAAAACTGGCTGGATGGCCGGGCCCAGAGAGTTGTGGTGAATGGAGTTAAACCCAGTTGGCGGCCGGTCACGAGCGGTGTTCCCCAGGGCTCAGTACTGGGGCCGGTCTTGTTTAATATCTTCATCGATGATCTGGATGAGGGGATTGAGTGCATCCTCAGTAAGTTTGCAGACGACACCAAGTTGGGCGGGAGTGTTGATCTGCTCGAGGGTAGGAAGGCTCTGCAGAGGGACCTGGACAGGCTGGATCGATGGGCCGAGGCCAACTGTATGAGGTTCAACAAGGCCAAGTGCCGGGTCCTGCACTTGGGCCACAACAACCCCATGCAGCGCTACAGGCTTGGGGAAGAGTGGCTGGGAAGCTGCCTGTCGGAAAAGGACCTAGGGGTGTTGGTCGACAGGCGGCTGAACGCGAGCCGGCAGTGTGCCCAGGCGGCCAAGAAGGCCAATGGCATCCTGGCCTGTATCAGAACTAGTGTGGCCAGCAGGAGGAGGGAAGTGATCGTGCCCCTGTACTCGGACCTGGTGAGGCCGCACCTCGAATACTGTGTTCAGTTTTGGGCCCCTCACTACAAGAAGGACGTTGAGGTGCTGGAGCGTGTCCAGAGAAGGGCAACGAGGCTGGTGAGGCGTCTGGAGAACAAGTCTTCTGAGGAGCGGCTGAGGGAACTGGGGTTGTTGAGCCTGGAGAAAAGGAGGCTGAGGGGAGACCTCATCGCTCTCTACAGCTACCTGCAAGGAGGTTGTAGCGAGGTGGGTGTGGGTCTCTTCTCCCAAGTAACAAGCGATAGGACAAGAGTAAATGGCCTCCAGTTGCGGCAGGGGAGGTTTAGATTGGACATGAGGAAAAATGTCTTGACTGAAAGAGTGGTGAAACATTGGAAGAGGCTGCCCAGGGAAGTGGTTGAGTCCCCATCCCTGGAGGTATTTAAAAGACGAGTAGATGAGGCACTTAGGGACATGGTTTAGTGGGCATGATGGTGTTGGGTTGACGGTTGGACTTGATGATCTTAGAGGTCTTTTCCAACCTTAATGATTCTATGATTCTAAGTCCTGCCAGCAAGCCTGCACCAATGTGGGCTTCTCTCTCCATGGGGTCACAGATCCAGCCAGGAGCCTGCTCCAGCGTGGGCTCTCCACGGGGTCACATCCTCCTTCGGGTGCATCCACCTGCTCAGGCTTGGGGTCCTCCATGGGCTGCAGATGGATATCTGCTCCATCATTAACCTCTATGGGCTGCAGGAGGATGGCCTTTCTCACCATGGTCTTCATCATGTGCTGCAGGGGAATCTTTGCTCCGGTACCTGGAGCACCTCCTCCCCTTCCTTCTTCACTGACCTTGGTGTCTGCAGAGTTGTTTCTCTCACATATTCTCACTCCCCTCCTCCGGATGCTGTTGTCTTTTCCAACCTCAATGATTCTATGATTCTATGATTCTATGACTTGTTCCCCATTCAGAAAAGATATAGGTTAGAAAATTTTGAAGTATTTCTTGCAGTTTATGATCCTCTGTTTTTTATATTTTATTGATTCTGACTCACAATATTCTACCTGTGTAGCAAATTTTGTATTAATTGGATGTAAACAGTTTTATGTTTCTATTTTTGCACACAGTCACAAAACCTCACTTAACTGGTAAACCTTTGTAAAGTTACAAAAACCTTTTTTCTAGCTAGCCCCTGGAAAATTTTTCTCTCACAACCCAAAAAAGTGTTTAGATTTAGTTTGATTCAGATTTTCCCCATCTCCATTACTTTCCAATCCCAGGAAAACAGATCTATTTGATGACAATGATAGTGTTGCAGTCTAGATAACAACAATGTTTGAACTGCCCAGACAGTAGAACTGAGATAACAGTAGAATGTTGGAAAAAAAGGGAAAATATAATCCTAAATAAAGCCATTCATAGACATATTATCCAAGTGTAAAAAAAAAAAAAAAGCCTCTAGGTGCTTATTTCTCAAATTAGCCAACAGGAAAAAAGTTAATTTTTGTGTGCGCCAATTCAGTTATATTCAGTTATTTCTGGGTTTTGTAATTTTTATCAGTTAACAATGGAGCATCACATCAAATCTTGATAGATCATGACTAGTCAACTTGTCTGTTCATTAGTGGAGCGGTACATTCTTCCAATAAGATTGTACAGAATCAAGACCTTTTTCCAGAAAGTCCTGGAATGTAAAATTGAAATAAATAGTCCTTCCAAGATTAGAAATAGCCTGAACTTTGCTGTGGCACAAGTTTGTGAAGCCAAAATTCTTCTTCCTGCTCCCCCAACACATTTGATATATATTCTGAGCAGGTTATGATATACTTGAGTGTCAACTTGAGATTCAGAGTGAGCACAGAGTGCCTACAGGCACGTAAAGAATTTAAGAGGAATCCATTATGCAATGGATTTACTTCATCATAACATTGTACCTTAGACACCAGTGTACTGAAATTTGAGAACAAAGTATTTTACTGGTGATAATATTTCCATATGCAATAATCTTGTTCAAATGATCTTAAGGCTCTGTGAACTAATAAAATAAAAATATTCAATCCAAAATAGATGCTTTATTTAAGAAATACATGATATACCCTACAGCACATGCCTCCCACATCTGACAATAAGATCAAATATTTCTTATGGATTTTTAAAGGAGTCCAAAATTACCTGTAAGCCAGATTTCTGGTCACTTAACATGTTATCATGTTAGACTAACCAAAGTTCTAATTTAACTAGCTAGCTGAAGTACTGAGATAAATGCAGCTTCTGAAATGAATTTTTTGTATTTTCATTGGAGGAACTGATGGTGGAAGTCCCACTCCAAATATGTATATATTGATTCAGGTGCCTATTTTAGGTTTGATCTAAGAATGTTATTCCAAGTGCCGCTGGAACACTCTTTGATTCATGCCACACAAACTGAAAGTCAAAAACTCATTTATAAAGCAGCACATATTTCCAATAGAGCTAATAGAAATTTTTGCAGTAAAATATTTTACCTTTGAGAATGCTGATTTGATGAAAAAAGACTTCTTCATACAAATGGGTCAAAGTTGTTGAAGATTAAATTTACTATTGACTATGTTTCTACATCCAGTTATTAATCTGGATTGCCTGCTTTCTAAATAAATTAATGGTATCTAGTATAGAATAATTTTTTTTTTTTTTTAAAGTTTCCACAGAATGCAAATTTCCTTTTCTGGCCTTTTTGGTTTTCTTAAAACTTTGGTAGTAAATTTCAAAGAATAAAATAGAAATAAATCACATTCTATAATACTTAAATAATTTCAACCATCTGTTTTCTTCTACATGGGAATATTGGGAAGGCAAAGAGTCCAAATCTAAATTTTACTTAAATATTTTGTGCCGAGCTACACGTGTTTAATGATGACTATTCCCATAAAAATTATAATGTGCTATATTCTATTATTTTGCTAATTATACATTACCATCTGTGGGGAACAATGAATAATGTAATAATACTGTTACTTGCAGGGCAAAGTCAGAAATATATTAATGCTTGTCATTTAAGACAAATGCAAGTTATAATTTTCATAATTTGCCCAGATTGGAGTTAAATGTGGACACAATGAAATGCATGAGCATTCTGACACAAGGAGGTTACACCAGCAAAATTTAGAATCAGTGACTAAAATATGAAAATATTTTCATTTTGGATACCAGCAGAGAAATGTCCTATTCTCAAGCTAGCGTTGCACAGGGTCTCATGTTCATAGCCTCAGTGTGAACCTCTAAAGCAGAATGGCTATGATGACACTGGATCACTTTTAACCTGCCTTTTCTCTCAAACCCTTGCGATGAGTGTATGATTGGGATATTTTTAGTCTATGTTTTTCAGTTGGGTAGACTTTAAATAATGTCTGAGCTGTGTTGCAGCTTTCTACTATGGTATTTCTGCAATGTTTTGCTAAGGATATATGTCACGTTATGGAGCAGTGACATAAGGAAATACTTGGAGGCGAAAGTGTTTTTGAGATAGCTTTGGTAGATTATGAAGAAAAAGTAGCCAAGATTGGCACAGCTGATTCAGTGATATAAACAGAGTGGTCATTGAGGAAGAACAAAAATCTCAGAACTGTGCTTGTGTACTTGTATATCTTCTTGGATGGATCTATTTGGCTGACCACAAAAGAGAGCTAGAAGTGAAATAACATACCTGCAGCATGGATGATCCCCTGGGGAATCAGGACATGGAAGTAAACTGTGAGCCAAGATTTTTGCTAGAGTAAAGTTGTTCAACTTCTGTTGGCCTGAAGGCTAGGACAGACTATTCCCTGTGCTGAAGACCTCTATAGCCAGCAGGTATAGAATATGTAGCTATCTTTAAATATGTATGTGATATATAGTATTATGTACATTATAAAGTTTCTTTCTATAGGGACACAGGCTACTTTGGGAACATGTAGGTGATTATCATGGTATATATAAGAATAATTTTATCCTAATTTATTTTTTCTCTAGCACTGTAGCTCAGAAAATACAATATTGCCATTGTTAGTTACAAACCACAGGCTTTGTAAGAAACCTGCAAGGACTCAGAAATATAACTTGTCAGACTTGCTTGTTGTGGACTTGGTCTGGCTTGCCTGAACCTATGTTTCAGTTTGTTTAGCCGTAACAGCAATTGTCTAACTACAAGGTTACTATTGTCAATAGCTTAGCTTTCTATGATTGTGTAGTGCAGTCCCTTTGTTATATAGCACTAGTCTACAAAGTAGTTCTATAACAATTTTAATATAGTTCAGTAACTGATAGAAATAAAAATCATTTTTCCAATGTAAAATTAATTATCTATTGCCTTAAAATAAAAATGTAGTGCAAAGAAGTTCAGTCATGGATGATAGCAGGGGCATTGAAAGTTTGGGTGCACAGGTCTATAAGTAAATATCCAATGACCAATTACTGATCATTAACAGAACAGTATTTTGGGAGCTGGGCAAAAAAGGTTTTAGGCATTTTAAAGGGAAGTATAGAATATTTACAAAACATACCATGCACAGTAAAATTTCGAAATAACGTAGAATTTGTGGACCAATGAAGGAAGAATGATTAGGTGGACTACGGGAACAAATGCATAAAAATTACTTCCAAGGATGAGGAAAAACATGATCATATCCTCTCAGTGAAGAACTTGGGTTGCTGACAAGTTACTGCAGCCTTCTTCCAGCCTCATCTTCTTAAATAAAATTGTTGCCATTGACCTGAAGACCCAGAGGGGCAGTGAAAGAGTGAGGATAACACCATTTGTATAGCAATGCTAACTGAATTACTGGTGAGGCTTTTTCTTTAATAATCAGATACTTTGGACTATCAGTATTAGTATCATTGTAGCTGCACTAATATTAAGCTAATAGGCTAACAACTAATTCTTTGTTTTGCATATAAAGGTGTATGTTTTCAACCCAGGAAAATTGCACAGCATAACTGGTCTTGTATCCTTGCCCTTCGGTCTTGGTTGCAATTTGGATGCAATAATTCAAGTCCAACAGTTTGATCCAATAAAGAACATTTGGTGCCTGTAAGTTAGAACTTTTGGTTCCCATAGGTTCTAAGACTCAAATTTTGTTACATGGACTTCCTAGTCAATTAAGAGAACAGCTAGGAAACTAAAAAACTTCATGCTAACTATTAGGACAGACCATAAAAACATGTCTTAAATCCCCTGTGTCCAGGATTAAGAAGTCTGTATAAGGGTTGCAAGGAATAGGGTGTGATTCAGAGTCTCTTCTATGTATAGGTCCATCCACCTTGTGATTTTGGGGGGGGGGAAAGTGTGAAGAGAAAGTGTTAGTGTCAATACACACTTTCTATAATAACTAGCACACCTATGGAAAAATAAGGATGCTGAGATTCAGTATCTTCTTGATAGGTTAGGAGGACTGAAGCCATATGCATCGATCAAAAGCCATAAGATCCAGTGAGTACGTGGCTATGACCTTACTTCCCTCATCCTCTAATCCCTGTCAGGGTAAGTCTGGTCATGGCAAAGCAATTAATTCAAGATAGATAACTGAGAGTAGAGAAAGAAAAGAATTTACATTAGTATCTCAGTTATAAGGGCATTCAGCAGAGAAAATGAATCCTGTATTCTCATCCTTATTCCATGGGACTGTTTAATGCCACACAACCTTTTCTTCTCATCCTTTGAACCACGGTTAAAAAAGCCAGTGAGGACTGGACAAGTGTACTGTTTAACTAAGTGCTTAGTTGGCACCTTACAGAAAAATATGCCTGTCCAAGTGTGTGATTCATTGTGTGCTTTGTTTTCAGTTTTAATCAAGTTATTCTTTTGTGTAAAGCCAGCTAGCAAGAAAGCTTGTCTTTTACTCCTGTCTGTATCCAAGCCCTATTGGTTTTAATAAAACTGATCCAAAGCCTCCTAAAGTCAACGAGCCAAGGCTTCTTTTCACTTTGAACTGGGCTCAAGTTGTCAAACCAGAAGCAGATCAGTCAAGGTTGACTGTTGTATTGCAGAAAGTATTTTGAATTAATTGACAAATCCTGTTAACATTTTGAAAGTTAGTTTCTGAACTGTGAAGTGGATCTAGAAGTGAACAAGATGTTCATGCAGGCTATGAAATAATGACTTACTATGCACTTAATGTCATATTTAAGCTAATTTGTTTATTGCAGATTGGCTGTACGCCTTTTTTTCCCCACTATAAGGGTCTTAACAGATACATTCGATTACATAAAGCTGATTGTTATTAGCAACTTACACCAAATAATAGGACTGAGTAGGACTTTTTTCCCAACTCGTCAGTGAAGCTCAGATCTCACTTCTACAATCAAATAAAATCTATTTTTCACAGATCTCTCTGTAGAGGTGCTAGTAGCAAATATATCTGATGAATAGTTTTTAGAGAATAGTATTTTGAAGAGTGTGAGTAAGATTTAGCCTAGATGCACATTCCACAGGCTGTCTGAGGAACCTATTCCAGTGCTTAACCAATCTCACTGTAAAACATTCTCTACTCATGCTGAGTTGGTATTTTCCTTGTTACAACTGTGCTCACTCTCTCCCAACCTTTTCTGTACAGCCCTGAGAAAAGTTTGACCCTGTCTCTGTATCCTCCCACAACAGAGTTGGAGACAAGTTGCATTCCTCAACCTTCTGCTCTTCAGCCTGAGCGATCCCAACTCTCTCAGCCTCTCTTGGTACATCATGGACTTCAGATGTCTAACCATCATGGTGGTTTTCCAGAGGGCTTGCTCCAATTTGACAACCTTTCTTTTACTGGGGAGCTCAGCACTGGACCCAGCACTCCAGATGTGTCTCACCAGTGCTGAGCAGAGGGAAAGGATGACCTACCTCCACATGTTGGCAATGCTCTTTCCAATGCAGCACAGGATGCCATTGGCCTTGATCAATGCAGGAGCATACTGCTGGCTCATGTTCAAGTTGTTGACCTCCAGGGCCTTCTCTACAAGCCCAGCCTGTGCTGGTACATGGAGTTATTTTGTCCTCATTGCAAGACATTGTTTTTGCCTTTGCTGAATTTAATGAAATTCCTATTAGTTCACCAGCAATACAGGTCCCACTGAAATGTATTACCACCATTCTCTTTCCACATAGCCAGTAAAAGGATGCCATACAGTGGGAAGAGAAAATCAAACCAGAGATTATTCAATATGAGTAAGCCCCCATACCCAAAAATCCTAGCAGATGAGCATCAAGTCAAAACATCAAAGCAGCATGGAGTACTGCATTTTAAGAACTATTGTACTTACAGGTTTGAAAATTTGCCTGAATTTCAAAAGGCCTTGTTCAAAAACTCCATGACAATAGAAGGAACTACAATCCAGCAAGATGTTTAACACATATGCTTAATTTTAAATTTATATAATCTTATTAACTTTGGTGAAGCTAATGTGTGCTTGAAATTAGGCTCATATTAAGTGTCTTGAAGAATGTGAATAAGGACAGAAGGTCAAACAAGTTTATTTATGGAAGCTTGATTCTAAAAACTTTAGAGGTTGAGGTCTTAACCATTGATACCTATATTTTTTCTCATGCTTATAATCATAATTTTAGTATGGTACACTGCCAAGTTATTAAACTTCTATATTGGTAATAAAATATGTAAGAAATCAGCATCTCTCTGTTTAAAACTTCTTGAAATAGATATTTTCTCCAACAGTACATTTCAAACAAAGGAGAGATGCATGAATCACTTAAGGTTTTATGTTGTAAACTTACATGAAAATACAACAGAGGAAAATATGAGTTTTAGTATATTTGGTATTTTGTGCCTGACAAATTTTAAATCTTTTCCTGATGACTAGATATGACTAGTACAATATATTTCAGCTGGAATTCCGGTACAGTAAGGATCAGAAATTACAGTTCCCTAGAGAAGAAAGGATTAGTATAATTAGGAAAAACCAAGAGATGACAATTATTTACAAATACTTGCTCTCTTAGTAAAAAGAGTGTTCTTTCCCTATGGAGCAGCTCTTATACTTAATATTTTCATTGACTTGCTTTGCACATAATCTACAATTGTGTAATGAAGTTGAGAATGGCAGAAAATTAGGGAGTAATATTACCCTCGGGAAACTGTATCATACTGAGGCAAGGAAATGAGACTGAATACTATAACATGTGGCTTCAAGCACTGTGGGTCAAATGAACTGGGGATTCACGCCTTGAGTTATACACACACACAAAGGAAAAAAAAGAAAAAAAGAGTTCTGAGAATGTTTTCAGTTACTAGTGCCATGACTACAACATAGCCACGAAAAATGCAAATAATCTTAGAATGTTATTAAACCCGAGAAAAGCAGAAGTATCATGCCATTTTACAAGGCTGTGATAACATTGAAATGTTGTAGAAAACTAAAAAAAAATCTTCAAAATAAAGCAAGTAATCAGGTAAACTACTAAACAGGTCTGAAGGCTGTTCATTAAGAGAGCAGTCTAAAAAAAAACCTGGATTGTTCAGCCCAGGAAAGAAAAAGGATCAGAAGAATATGATGACTGTCCCTAAATCATTAAGAAAACAAATACTGAAGAAGAAGAAAAGCTATTTAAGCTGATTGGCAAATAATGTCATGAGGGAAATGGTTATAACATAAGAATGAATTAATTCAGTTTGGAAATTAGAACTTATTAGCATGAGAACTTTTATTAGGATAAGAATGATCTGGGAAAAATCTCCTACAAGGGTCGTGTTTCTATCCAATAGGTTTGCCACAGCCAGGGACCAGTCTACATGACCTCAAAGGCCACTTTAAATTTTATGTTCCTATGAAAGATATCACAATTTTTTTTATGTATTGCTACTGTATCTATTGTTTTCCAGCTTTGCTACCAGCACAGTTCAATTTCAGTACATCCCACTGTGATGCTGAAAAGTCAATTGTCATGATTTTCTTCTGTTTCTTTGAAAATATTCCCTACAGTAATATCATTTTGATACATATTATTGTACCAGTAATATTTGCCATTTTTAATATTGTTTAAAAATAACTAAATTAATATTTGTGCTTAATTGATTTTTTGAAATGGCTGAAAACAGAAAAATGAGAAGAGCCTAATGTACCTAACAGTGTACTGACAAGATTATGCAGAAAAAAATCAGATGTAAAAAGGTACTATTAAAAAAGTAGACATTTTTTCTCCTAAAATAATTAAAAATGTGTTTTCAGAACATAGGTGATTTTGCTGAGTCTGACTTTTTAAAGAGCAAAATATTTTTGTAAAATAGGTGTTACTTAACTATTTTAGTACTGTTCTACATAAATAAAATGTGTCCTGAACTTGATAATTCTTAAGTATATTCTTACCTGAAAACATGAATAAATCTACTGTCTGAAGTAGTCCAATCTGTGATTATAATTAATGTTGATTTTTCACAAGAACCACAGTTCACTTTAATCTTTCAGTCTTTTTCAAGATAACTAAGGTACTGTATTTGTTGTAGTTTTATATAAATGAAATTATCTTTATTTTAACTTGATAACATTGAGAGCAGGACTGATTTCTACTTTATGTAGAGTTTTCTTCTGAAGTTTTGGCTCCTTCACCAAACATCTCAAGTGTGCAATGAGACTTGACAGCAGATTGAACAATTTATCAGTCTGATCCAGGATGTCTTTTTATATACAGTCACATCTGGCCTCATAACCATGTTACACACAAGTCTTTTTGACTTAGTAAATGTTTTTTTTTCACATAAGTAAGGTTTCTTTTTTTTTATATAAAGCTCCATTTTTGTAGTAGTTCTAACACTTATTTGGACTTGAGACTGAAGCTGTCATCTGGCCCACAGTGATGCAACAGTGAGTTCAGAGCAGCAGAATATTTTTATTCATAAAAATAAGCTTGCTTAATTTAATAGCCTTGCTTAATTGCATTTATATTTTGGTTCTTACTGAATTGCAAATATAAACACAGCTAGAAAAAAAAATCATCCCTGGAGTGTTTCCTGGACTGTTATAATGATGATAAGATACCTGATACTTCAGTTAGTGTAAAACAGGTTTTAACTGTTTCTAGTGCTATTGCATGTCACTCTCTGCAATAATTAGTTATAACAGTCAAAGAATCACTTGTTTTTCAGTGCCCAATGAAATCAATAGCAAGACAATGTCTTCAGAAAGGTTTGGGATTATGTCCTGATGCATTTGTTGTTTTTCATACAACTGCTATGTTACTAGACTTGAAGCCCAAATGACAACAGCAGTTTTGGTATTAATGCTATTTTGGTGTAACTGGTCCTGTCTTACCGTACATCAAATTCAAATTCTATTGAATCTATTCACTTTTTCATTACTGATTAAAGAAATTACTCCAGAAATATTGTCTTTTGAAAAGGTGGGCCTGTAAGGACTTGTCTACAGCTGCCACATTTATTGACATAACAGATCATTAATAATTATTTTAAAATAGCCTTTCATCCTGAGAATATAATTACTTTGAAATAGATTCCACATGCAGATCTGGAAGACTTCCAAATCTAGGCAGGTTCTAGTTTAATTTGATTGATCTCTTATCTGTGATACAGGATTCCATCACAAAAGAGTATTTGAATAAGTTTGCAGTGGACTGAGAAGAACTCCTGGGATACGGCTTATTTTCATAGCTGTGGTCTTAAAATGTTTTTAGCTGGACTCAAAAAATTCAGAAATAGATTGTGATGGGCTGACCTTGGCTGGCTGTCAGACCCCTGCCCAGCTACTCTCACTCCCTCTCTGCAACAGGACAGGGGGAGAAAATAGGATGAAAAACCTTATGGGATGAGGTAAAGACAGGGAGATCACTTACCAATTATCATCGTGGGCAAAACAGACTTGACTTGGGGAACATTAATTTAATTTATTGCCAAAATAGGGTAAGATGATAAGAAATGAAGACAAAACTAAAAACACCTTTCCCCCCACCCCCTCTTCTTCTCAGCCTCAACTTCACTCCTTCACTCCAGACTCCACTACCTCCTCCCCACCCCGAGTAGCCCAGGGGGATGGGGAATGGGGGATTATGGTCAGTCCATAACATTTCATCTTTGCTGTTCCCTCCTCCTCACACTCTTCCCTGCTCCTGCATGGTTCCTCTCCACAGGCTGTAGTCCTGTAGCCCTGCTCCTATGTGGGCTCTCCATGGGCCAGAGTTCCTTCAGGAAATACCCACCTGCTCCAGCGTGAGGTCCTCCATGGGCTGCAAGGGAATCTCTGCCCCAGTGCCTGGAGTACCTCCTCCCCCTCCTTCTTTACTGACCTTGGTGCTCACAGGATCTTTTCGGATCTTTTCTCACTCTTCCCCCCCCCCCCCCCCCCTTACTCCTCAGTCTATTGGTGCAGTGTTTTGCCCTTTCTTACATACGCTTCCCCTGAGGCGCCACCGCCTTGGCTGCTGGGCTCAGCCGTGCCCTGCAGTGGCTCAGTTGGAGCCGGCTGGAACCGGCTGTGTCCGGCACAGGGCAGCCCTGGCCTCTCCTCACAGAGGCCGCCCTGCAGCCCCCCTGCTGCCAGCGCCTGGGCACCTAAACCCTGTACAGGTAGCTAGAAGTGTTTTGCTTGGGTTTGTTTTAGTCTACACTGAAAAATAGTAACACTGATTTTCTAAATGGGATTACAGACTGAGTGAACTCCACTGGCTGCCTCACTACATGAACTGAAAAATACCAAGTGTGAAATGGATGTTTTAAAAAAGAAAAAGAAAGAAGATTATGAATATTTAACCAGAGATGTTTGATTTGTATGAGTTGTTATAATCCATCTGAGTACAGCTCGAGTGTCTCAGTATGCCTTGGCTTCGTCGCTCAGTTTCAGTCAGAAAGATATGGCCTTGCTGGATGATTTTCTTTGCATGTAATACCAGCTTTGACCTTTGTAAATTAAGAATTTCAATAATAGAAACTGTTTAAAAGTGGTTTTGTGATTTGTACAAATGTTTCCCAGGGACTAAACAGACATTATCAAACCCATTTCTCTTTTGACCCAAAGCAGATCTCTTAACCTAGTTCTTCAGAGTCCAAAGACTTGTGCACTAATCCACTAATACTCCTAGTCTCACAAATTATTGAAAGTCTATTATCTATAATTTCAGACTGAAGATCTATTGGGAAGACTGTGATCTCATACATGATTTAATTTCTCACCATTTTAACTTTTTGCCAGTTTGCTTTGCTTTGAGAAACAAAATTGTCTCCTCATTTGAGATTAATTTTTTTCACAGATACACTCTGTATTTATAACATTTTGAGTTTCTTTTTTTTTTTTTTTTTTTTTAAATGAGCAACCCTGCAATGTGGTATTGAAAGAATAGCTTCTGCATTATAGCAACTTTTCATTTCCTCCTGCTTCCTGCTACTGCAGAGGATCATGGGAAAAGCTACAAAGGTTTTGAAGCCACAGGGCCCAAGGTGATTTTTATTTAATTAAAACCTGCTTGTTGCAACTCCCTTTTTCATTTATCTACCTTCACATTGTAAAACTCCTCATACCACAAAATTCTTCAAAAATATTGTTTAAGAACATGGGTGTAAGCGCTAAGTCTTAGGATATTATATAAAGATATGAATTCTTCAACAGATCAGATCTGAATATGCTAATTTACCTATTTATAAAATCAGGTTAATATAAAATATACAGAGAGATTATAGTGAACATATATTTTCTTTGGAAAGCTTTTTAAAGATTAAAATGGTAATAAAGAGGTTATTCAATTAAAAATCTTGAGAGGAAATTGGATAGGTCCTTCCCATTTACCAGTTTGAATGTCCCCAACTTTCACTTTTTTCGGCTTCTTTTTCTTTTGCCATTTTAAATGGATAAATATCTGTGGCCTGCTCAGTTCACTGCTAGAAAATGTATAAGAACAAAGCCACATGCTCTTCTATTTCTTTGCCCCTTGCTAAGAAACATATCACATATCTTTATCTATGAACATGCACATTTAACATCAACACTGGCTTGAAGCGTTCTTCAGAACTGCCTGTTTCTAGCAGTAGCTAATGTGAGTTGTGATGACATAGTGAAACATATCAAAAACCTCATTATATTTCTAAGATTCCATACATTGTACTTATGTGCAGTTTCACTTCATATAGAGAATGTGGATACATAAGAATAACAGGCAGAAAATGTAATGATAGAAAAAGCGCTAAAAACAATAGCTTGTGATAAGAATTGGAATTATGTGTGTGATTGAATATACAAGTAACCTGTCTGATGTACAACTTAATAGGTGCATTTACTGACATAATACACACATTCCCACCCAGATCATTTTGATGAATTATTGGCCATCTAGGGGGAAAAAAAAAATCACTTTTGAATGCTTTAACATGTATTGAAGCTATATATTGAATTCATCCTGCATTCACACCTAAGCAAAAAAAAAGTGTGTTGGCAATTACAATGTCAACATCTATTTTTCATTATCGCTTCAAAGAAGAAACAACTGCAGCTATTCAAGGCTAGATTCACAAAGAAACATAAGGGACTCTGCCTGTGACACCACCACTGGACAGACTGACCTGAGCTCCCTCTACCCACACTAATTCTAATAGTGAAATACTGAAAAAGGATAACACAAATTTGAGCTACCTGCATTTGAGTCAAGATAATCATGTTTATTCAGTAGTGCTAGGAGGGCTTGTCAGCTCTTGTTTTCTCTCTCTGACAGTGCACCACTCAAACACAATTATTTCACTGTGAAAGTGAATTGGTACTTAGCATGTATATCTCACTGGTATCACATCTCTCATTCCTTGTTCCATAGCATAGCACAACAATGTCCAGACATCTGCCCAATTGCCCATCAGTGTCACAGATTTAGATCCTTGCTACTGTCCTAATCTTGATTTTCTAATGAATTTGGGGAGTGAAGTGTTAGTCTTTGTTGTTTCTATACTATAGCTAACATGATATCACCTAGATAGTTTTGCCTTCTTGCATAATAGCCGACAACAAATGTTGATGTCATGGGAAGCCTGGAAAGAAGAGGGGGGTGGGGGGAAAGTGTTTTTAGTTTTGTCTTAATTTCTCACCATCTTACTCTGTTTCATTAATAGATTAATTTAAATTAATGTTCCCCAAGTCAAGTTTGTTTTGCCCGTGACGGTAATTGGTAAGTGATCTCCCTGTCTTTATCTTGACCCACAAACTTTTTCATCCTACTTTCTCCCCCTGTCCTGTTGAGGAAGAGGAGTGAGAAGGCAGTGCGGTTGGGGTCTGGCAGCCAGCCAAGGTCAACCCAACACACTATCATATATTTATTTTTTGTAGAATGTCAAAATGTAAGGAATTTCACTACTTTGGACTCAGATACGGGATGATAGCTTTATTTAGCATGGTACTAAAATAACGGGGTGCAACTTTACATATCACAGAATCATAGAATCATAGAATCATTAAGGTTAGAAAAGACCTCTAAGATCATCGAGTCCAACCGTCGACCCAACACCACCATGCCCACTAAACCATGTCCCTAAGTGCCTCATCTACACGTCTTTTAAATGCCTCCAGGGATGGGGACTCAACCACTTCCCTGGGCAGCCTGTTCCAATGTTTCACCACTCTTGCAGTAAAGACATTTTTCCTCACGTCCAATCTAAACCTCCCCTGCCGCAACTTGAGGCCATTTCCTCTTGTCCTATTGCTTGTTACTTGGGAGAAGAGACCGACACCCACCTCGCTACAACCTCCTTGCAGGTAGTTGTAGAGAGCGATGAGGTCTCCCCTCAGCCTCCTCTTCTCCAGGCTAAACAACCCCAGTTCCCTCAGCCGCTCCTCAGAAGACTTGTTCTCCAGACCCCTCACCAGCCTCGTTGCCCTTCTCTGGACACGCTCCAGCACCTCAACGTCCTTCTTGTAGTGAGGGGCCCAAAACTGAACACAGTATTCGAGGTGCGGCCTCACCAGTGCCGAGTACAGGGGCATGATCACTTCCCTAAATATGCCTCATACTACAGGAAAATGTATTGCATATGTGAAATGCATATCTGTAGCCCAAAGCTGTGGGACCAAATAGGTTAGAAACTATTTGCCACACTCAGAAATCTTTGCTATTTTTTCCTAAACTACAAAAATTCCCTGCCCCTCATGTAAAGGCTATCAGGCTTTTAGCTCCAAAGCTTTATTCCATGTATTTTACTTCTGAAGCCTGGTCCTAGTGTAATGGACATGTGCTAGCTGTAACACACCTGTATGGCACACCTCCCAGACAGAAGTCTCACAGGATTGCCTCCTGGGGCCATTTGCTCAGTTTCTGGCCATACATCCCAAGCTCTCATTTAAGGAACAATTCCCTGCACAACAGCTCTTCTGAGATGTATCTTATTTCTGAGGACAGTTGTTTTTTTTTTTTTTTCTGTAATTTCCTTGCCCATTCCCATATTTAACAGTTCTTGATTCAGATTTCTCTAATCAAATTGTATAACCTCATCCCTCATTTAACATCATGGGTGATTAAGCAAAAAATATGGTTAGCCATAACTATTACAGTGATTTAACTAGCTTTGATTTTCCTTTGTTTTCATTTCAGTGTTCCAGTGCACTCATCTCATTCGCTTATTTCTGCCACATGAGAATCCTCACTGGGAAGTTCTTAAAACTTCACTTGGACTACCAGGTGCCATTCTACAGAATAAAAAAATAGTGGAGAAATTTTTCAACCTTCTTTTTGACACTTCCCTCTGTCCACTTTTGATTTCCCAGCAAGGAAATTAGCCTCTGCCTTTATTGCTAGGAGACCATTTATCTTCATGTGAGACCTTTTGTCTTCTTGAGCTACTTCACTACAAAGATAACCACCAAAGCAGGGACATTCCTACTCCTTCTTTGCCTCTGCCTCCTGAGGCATGGGAAGCCAGGATAAGCTCTCTGGTCCCTTGTTGGAAGCTGTTGCCATAGCCCAGAGTGCTGGCAGGAGTTGTTTAGCTATCTGGAATCCCTCTGCTATCCAGATACAGTGATGAGGCTGAGAATTCAGACAGCTCCAAAAGGATGTGATAAAATTCCCCTATCGCTTGAGCATCACCCACACAATACTGTCAGCTTTGTTTGAAGAGTGGAGGAAATCAGGTACCAAAGGACACCTAAGGACAAATTCTAACTTACCAGAAGATACAGGAGGTACACCTTTCTTGTGCCATTCCTTCCTTAGCTTTGGCCCTCAGCACTGCTTGCAGTGCTGTAATGCTTGCAGTGCTGTAGCTGTAGAAGCCAGGGTGTCCTGTTCCTTAGCAAAAGAGCAGCAAGCAATACAACTTCCCTGGCTGCCCCAGTTGCAGCCACCTCCTGATAAAAATGTTCATAGCATGCATTAGTACTGTAGGACCAAGGACTGGAATCAAAGATTCTTCACTCCCCAACTGCATATTGCTCAATGTTAAGCAACAGAGCCAGGGTCCTGTTTTTATTTTCAGGTACAGGCCACAAAGCTTTAATCTCTGCTGCATCATGATGCAGTTGCAACAGGAAAGTGGGAAGGCATTTCCATAATTTTGTGTGATTGATTAATTCTTCTCAGAGTACTGGGTTTCAATCTGTTGGTTTGAACCTCATTTTCCTGGACTGGAACTGTTACTGTTTAGAAGCACTGATAGGTGCCTGTTCTCAGAAAAGGATCAGCATATAGACTGGCATACACTTTGGAGCCATGAGTTGTTTTCATAAATGCCATAGAGGCATGGACAAAGCAACCAGGTATTTCATATTTCTTCAGTACAGACTGGGTGATGAATAGATTGAGAGCAGCCCTACGGAGAAGGACTTGGGGATACTGGTGGGTGAAAAATTGGATATGAGCTGACAATGTGCACTTGCTGCCCCGAAAGCCAACCGTATCCTGGGCTGCATAAAAAGAAGCATGGCCAGCAGATCGAGGGAGGTGGTTCTTCCCCTACACCATTCTCGTGAGACCCCACCTGGAGTACTATGTCCAGCTCTGGGGTCCCCAGTACAAGAAAGACATGGACCTGTTAGAGTGAGTCCAAAGGAGGGCCACAAAAACGATCAGTGGGATGGAACACCTCTCCTATAAAGAAAGGCTGAGAGAGTTGGGATTGTTCAGCCTGGAGAAGAGAAGGCTCTGGGGAGACCTCATTGAGGCCTTTCAATACTTAAAGGGGGCCTATAAGAAAGATGGAGAGAGACTTTTTACCAGGGCCTGTAGTGATAGCACAAGGAATAATGGTTTTAAACTAAAAGAGGGTAGATTTAGATTAGATATAAGGAAGACATTCTTTATGATGAGGGTGGTGAGACACTGGAACAGGTTTCCCAGAGAAGTTGTGGTTGTCCCATCCCTGGAAACATTCAAGGTCAGGTTGGACGGGGCTCTGAGCAACCTGATCTAGTGAAAGATGTCCCTGCCCATGTCAGGAAGGTTGGACTGGGTGATCTTTAAAGATCCCTTCCAACCCAAACCATTCTATGATTCTATGATGAGTTCTAAACCCTCTAAGATGCCTGAAGTGTAATATCAAGGCATTTTTGGCACCAGGGTGCATTACTGGACTCAGCCTACATCTGTTCATATGCAGACATGTGATTATCTTCAAAATTTTACTCCAGTAATTCCTAAAGGCAAGAATAGGGATAAACGCTCTGCTCTTCCTGGTGGAAGGGAATAATTACCGTTTTGCTTTATTTCTGTAGCAAGTTTACAGGTAACTCTTTCTCTTTTACCTGTCTGCCTATGTAAGAGGTTAGACTACTCATTCAGTAATTTCTTCCTCAAGTTCATAACTTCTGGGCAAGCTACAACACATTTCTCAGAAAGAACTAACACAATTTATTGCTTGAAATGTCAATTTGGATCTTGTGCCATACTGTTTTATGTTGGAAGAAGATCACAATATTCTAGTCAACAAATGATGTAAGGTGTTGTTATCTTTAGTATTTGTGGTTTTTTTTCTGTGTTGGAATACTTTCCAATAGCCACTTCTGCAAATTTCTGCTGGTTGTCTTCACCAGTATTTTCAGCATATTGAAAACTGTATTTGCACCAGGCAATAAAATTTTCACTCTACTATTCAGTTCTTCCTATTTAGGAATTAAATAAAGTCCATTCCAACTTCTGAAGATCAACCATCAATCAAGATTTAAATAGTGTGATATCATACTGAGAACTACAAGTTTATTGTATTGATATGGAGCTTTAGTATACTCTGGAGTTACCTCAGATTCACAAAGCAATTAACCAGTAATGTTAAGAAGTTATGGCTAATTTAACTAATGCTTAATGAAGCCTACTAAAGCTGCCAGGATTGATGAGCCCAGTGAGATTTTGTGCAGGAACACACGTTAAAGTTTGGGTCCTCATCTCATTTTTGCAGATTAATCATTATCCTAAATGATAGTGTTTCTTTCTAATGATATGAAAAAGATGTGTTTTCTTCTTTTTAACATTTCTTAAAGGTTTAAGTATGTGTAGTAGCACATGGATTTTATGTCTAAGAAAATAGTCTCTGGTGGGCATCCATCCTTACAAAATAGGTAAAATAGACATATATTTGAATGTCACAATTATTAGGACAAGCAACACCTATGTGCATTGTGGTCTTGGTATTCTTAAATTTCAGTAACTTCTGCCTCTGTTGCTATGTTTCATGAATATGCTGCTATGTTTCATTATTACATTTCATCAATTTCTTGAATGAATCATTGGGATTCAATGAAAAGATGAGATATTACAATAAAACTAAAAAAAGGTATTGTAGAGGGGAAATTTGGATCACAAAATATTAAAAGTTAAGAATAATGATGACATCTTATATACACAGCAGCTTGAAAGTTGTAGTCTAAAGGACAAACACCTTTCTGAATTGGCTTTATCTTTTATTCATGAAATGTTGTGTGCTTTTACAAGCTGTTATGCTTTTCCACACAGCTCATGTGACAGCATAGATTCCCTTCCTTCAGAAAGCTCAGCACCCCACTGTGTGTAGTTCACTTGCTTCCAAGCTTACAAATTCAGGCAATGCATCAGACACTAGAATAAGAGATAAAACAGCTTCCATAAAAAAATATGTATTCCACAATGCATATATGCTTGCACACTCAGACACAAAGATCTTCCCTAAAAGAAAGACTTCTATCTAGTAGGTATATTTGATGAAATTATGAACCATTTAGTTTGGAAATTTAATGAAAATATGAAACATTACTTCTATGAAGGAAAAAACCCCAAACAAAACATTGCTTTTCACTTAGCTAGTAATATCAGTGTTTTGCTGTTGGGACTCAGGATTATGGCGCTATAGACAATTTATTTTATTTAGGGGAAAAATTACCTAAGTGATTCTGTGATTAACTGTGTATCTAAATGCGATGAAATGAGTTTATCAAAACCAGAAAACTATCATAGAAATACATGTAAGTTTAAGTGAAAAAGAAAATTTAAAAACTATGCTTATATTTTCCTTTTTTCATTTCATATACATATGGACTGTGAAATCTTCTACTGATGTTAATCAAAGGAAAAGGTTTTTTTTTTCTTCACTGTATTAAATCAGACCTAATAGCAGGACACTGTTTTATGAAACCCAGTCTTCAAAACATATACGGTATACCCAATTATGCTTTTTCTTTTTTTTTTTTTCTTTTTAATTTATTGACAGATAGGGTACAAACCTCATATGACTTGTGGGAAACTTACCAGTCTTATTATACAGAAGTAAATGACCCCCCTCCCTTTCTTCAGAAGAGTTAAAAAACTTGTGCAATTAACTAATGGCACTGAAAGAATACAGAAAATAGACAATATTAGTTGTTAAACTCTAAATGAAACAAAATTGGCTCAAATGAAAGCCACATGTAAAGCAGTGTACTCATTTATCACATAAAAAGTAAACAGCAACATTTTTCTACAACAGCAATATTATGAATAGGAAAACAGAGTTGGAATATTCTGAGACAGTCGTTGCTGTAACAAAGGACATGCTAATAAAATAAGAAGCCTCAAAATAAATTTGACCAGTCATAGCAAGGACACAGCAGCATTGTAAGCACTTTTTTTCTCCCCAAAGAGCAATTGCAGGACTTCATGCTATAAAACTATCATATGCAAATTAGGAGGAGATATTATATTAAGCAAATTTATTATTAGGGATATTATTTTGCATAAGTTACTGGACAAAGGATACAATTTTAAAACATCCTTATTTCCTGTTCACAAACTATTTATAAATTATATAATGGGATTAGTGTATTTCAGTGTTTATTATATTTTAAAAGTTTGTGGAGTTTTTTTGTTTATTTGTGGCTTCCTGTAATTACACAGCTGATTCATCCTCTTTTGAGAAATTTTAGGAACTTTTTATATGTGTTTTGCAACAACCAATAATGCTTATGTGAGCACTTTTCCATTTAAGTAGAAATTTACACAGGTGACAGATATGTCAAAGATTGTATACACAGAGAGGGAGAGAGAGGGAGAGGGAAGAAAACACAGAAGATATATGGAACAGAAAAAGTGACAGCAGGAAATGAGATTTAATAGATTTGTACTTAAAGAAGAATTCAGAACTGAAGTGTTGAGTTTAAATGGCAAGCTTTCAGATCTCTTATCTCAGGACCATGGACAAAAGGAAATTCTAAATCAGTTTAGGCTGATATTTTTATAATATTACTTCTGGTCATCATACTTTAATAAATAGAGTCAGACAGGAAATATTTGGATACCAGAAGATAATTGGAAACAAACTTCTGTTTCTTCTAATTAATCAAAATAAGTTCTGTCTGTTTTTTATATTTCCCCTTGTCCACCTCTCCCTTTCCTCTCACACATAAATAAATCCAGCTTTTGTTTTATAATGCTGTCATTACAAAAAAAACAGATTGATTGTATAGCTCCCTGAATAATTAATCATCAAGGTGAACAAGATCTGTAGAATTTGGACTATTGTAAATATGGGAAATTTACATTTGAATATATTATTAGCATTTCTTCCAGATGACATTGGAAGGTAACAGATTCTGAATTTATTAACAAATCAAACTTCCCTGCTTGAACATTGAATACCAGAAGATTTTAAGTTGTTATGTTTCTCAGAAGAAGAAATAAACCACAACCACAAGCCCCCCAAGATAATACACATTTACTGAATATGGTTTCCTCAAAGCAAAATACTTTATCAGCTCCAAATTGAGGAAGGAACCAAACTATTCAGTTCTTCAGCCCTAAAAAACCTTTTTACTAACATGAGTTGATGCAGAAAACATGTTGGCTTATATTAGAAAGCAGAAGTTAGGCAAATGGGATTTACTTTGCAGAGGACTGAAAAGTCTCCACAGACATACAAGTTCAATGTTTGTCCTTAAAATAATTCACTTGTCTGCTATAATTTTATGTGTCTCTGATCATTATTGGTATCTTCTCAATACTTGTTATATTAACTTTGGGCAAACGTGATAAACGGTTGTAAGCTTTATCTAAGCAAATTCAGAATTTTTTTTCTGTCGTATCTGTACATGAACTCAATATCACAATATCCAAGCTTACCAATCTATAGTTCAGCTTTCTGTAAAATTTTATGTGAAATATGATCTGCAAAATTATCCCAATCTATATGATATGCTGTGTGTTAGCATACACATAAAAGTGATAAAAAATTCAATATTTACACATAAAGAGTTATTACATATAACCATCCATCGCAAGCCAAACTTACTCAACCCCACCAAAATAGAATTATTATTCTGATTATAATCGTGCAATATTTGCTATTAGTACAAAACAAACAATTAAACAAACAAACACACATTGAAGTAATAGGGTAAATATTCATGTGAGTGATTTGATTTTGATGGAATACACATTTCTTAGGTGTCAAACTTGTAACAACCTCATGTACACATTGTTACTCATAGACACCTTAGTAGTGCCATTGATAATTTATTTTTATCTATTTATGCTATATATGAGAAATATATGCTGCCTGAGAAATTTTACTTTCTCACCTGGAATATTCAAACCCTTAACTGAATACCACTGATTTCAGACCAAAAAAAGAAGAAAAATTATAGAGGGAAACACTAAGTTTTAGGTATTGTATTTCAATAAGTCTTTAATACTGAAGATCTTGTTTTTTAACTAAAAACATCATGATACATGTAATGCTATAGATAATATGATGTAGTGTAAATAGTGTAATCCTATGGAAAAATATAAGTAGAAAGGAAATTAGCAAGAAAATATGGAGACTTTTAGTTAAAAACCCTGAAAGCCCAGCTGATAGTTGTTTCAGTGATTTAGGGACAATTTCTAAGAAGCTCTTCTGTGAAAGGTTGAGAATATTTATAAGAAAACAGGAAATGCTATTATGTATTTTTTAGAAATACATATAATAGTTGGGTCTTCTGCACTGTAAATTTATAAAAATTACAACTTACAACTCTACAACTGTACTAACTACAACTATATACTTCATCTTTGATTAATTTCACCTAGAAATTGAAACCACCTGTATTTCACCAGGAAAAAAAAGACAACTCAGAGAAACTCTTTCTTTGTAATTGTCTAAAATAAAAGTTTTATCAAGATCATTAATTCCATTTTGGAGCTTAAACACTAAGAAAAAAATTTGGCTTACATTCCTGTTTATTGAAGACATAAGATGATATTATTATTATTATTATTATTATTATTATTATTATTATTATTATTATTATTATTATTATTATTTCAGCAACAGTTGAGTTTGTAAACCTGCTTTCAAAATACTGGCATTTAGATAACTGGCATTTTTAAGTTGGAATTATTTAAGAGGTATTTTAGACATGCTCTAAAATTCTGATAAGAATAAAAGAAATAGCATATTATAAATTCAGATGTTTTTGCACACCTAAGAGAAGAGAGAGATTCCAACTGTGAAGTAGGTACTGTTGTGGTAAAACAGGTATTTTCTCCAGTGAGAATCATAGTATGTAGTTTGACCTTCTCCTGCAGCAGTGGATTCCTAACACAGACAGCCATTTACACTGATGACTGGTGACTTAAAATAAAGATCAAGAGTACCCAGTGTATTCTTTTCCTTTCTTCAGATAAGAAATGGTCAAATACAGACAAGTCAAACTCCTTTGTTTACTGCAGTCAATAATTCACATTTGCTTTTTCTGTAAGGGAAACCAAATTAATACATCACATATCTTTCCTTTGATAATTATTGCATATGTTCAGAATATTACCCTTGTATAACTTCCATATTGAAAATACCAATTGCAATCTGACAGTTTGTTTAACTAAACACAATTGGAGTTGGGCTGGAAATCTCATTTGTAAATGGCACTGTAATGAGAGATTTGCAGGGCAGCTTTTGGATTATTTTGTTTTTGGTTTAATTTTGAAATGATTGATTGAAGATGAGGATTTGCATAGTCCTTAATTACAACTAATGTGCTGAATAAAGGCTTTTATTTTTCTTTTCTTACTTTAAAACTGACATGGAAGTTTGTTTTTTTTTTTTTTAATGTTCATTTGGACTAAAATCTGCATGAGTAACTGGTTCAGGAATACAAGATTCATATTTTTACTTATCTGATAGGTTGTTTTCCAGTAGGCAAATAGAATATTTGCTTGCATGAGAGCAGAAAGGAGTTAATATTTTTAATATAATTTTTAAAGTCAAATTCAAAATAGTTAAATTAATTGAAAGATACTGCTTGGTTGCTCTGCTGGGGGGGGGGGGGGGGAACCACAACCTATGACCACTTCTTTCTGTGTAGGAAACTCACTCAGTGCCCCCGCTTTTATGTTTTACAGTAAGCCGAGTTCTTTTTCACAAGACGT
The DNA here is from genome assembly GCF_965638725.1 of Aptenodytes patagonicus. NCBI lineage: Eukaryota > Metazoa > Chordata > Aves > Sphenisciformes > Spheniscidae > Aptenodytes > Aptenodytes patagonicus. The sequence continues at coordinate 32,997,054 of NC_134951.1, read as the reverse complement.
TCTACCAAGGTCAATGGATTTTTGCAAGACAATATTACAATCTGTTCCCTTTATGACTCAGTCATGATAAACTGTTCCAGGAAAGTGTAAAGAGAAAAGACAGTACAAGAAGTCTTTGTGATCTCTGCTTCGCACAACACTGTTCAAATACACTAGAACAATAATATAGTTAACTTAAGAAGTAACAGGATTCCTGCACTTGGGTTGCCTCTGCACTCCACATATGTACAGGACCAAGAATTTAATAATCTTCTTAGCACTGGACATTAATTTTGAGAGTTCAGTTAATTTAATGATACAGTCATCTTTTGGCTATGGCAATTTAATACATGATTTGCTTGTGGTTTCTTTTTTTCTCTCCCAGTATCAGTCAGGCTTTCACATACTGCAGATCTTTATTGCTACCTCTGCAGATGAGTGAGAAACTTTGTTTGTCTACAACACTTAAAATATAAACTACCATATGAAGCAAAAGCTTTTGTTAATTTTGTTTGCAGTCAGCTATGACTTCAGAAAGGTAGATCTATTTATTACAAAATATGTGTTTGTAATATTTATAAATATTATTTCCTACTTCCTTATGTATTTATTTATAATGCTCCCATGGCCTGTTAACTGATGATTAAAAAAAAAAAAGAAAGCATAAACTTTGATCATGTTGGACTAACAAATGCAGAAAAAAGCCTGAAGAATGTCTGAAGCAAGCACTGTTTTTCTGCATGTCTCTCACTAACAACAAAAATGTTTTAATTTAATTGTGGGTAGTTTACTTCCAGATGATGCAGGTAAAATAAAATTTTAACATAAATCTCATTTGACCTTCTTTTGAATTTTCATCTTTTTCTTATGCTATGAGCCAACATAGCCAATGGGACTTTGGGAAGACCTTGAACAAAATTCAGACATACCGATACAATCGATGTCACTACTTTTAATGAGTCAAATTTCCCTTCCGTGAGCAGAGCGGTACAAGGACTTTAACTACTTTTTCTTTGTGTATTGATTGTCACTTACAGGCTGCTGAATCACTGAGAGCAACATGGAAGGCCTCCTTGGGTCACAGGATGCTTATTCAACAGGAATAGAGCCCCACTGTGAGACCGGCCAGCTGGCACTACAAACCACGGTAGTGCCTGACACCGCAGCAAAGCCTGCTGTTCATTGCTTCAGAGCCCCTGAAATTAATTCCAGCACAGATTACATGGAAGACGAGGCACTAAGAACCACTTTTCTGGAAATCAGGGAAGACTAGTTAATACTAAGTAATAAAGTATTTCACAGATAGTCCTGGATCATATTAAAGATATATTTAGATCTAGTTTATAAATAACAAATAGCTAATATGTGATTTACTCTCAGATCAGTAGCAGGAGAGAACTGCTACTGATTTTGTCACAGAACCCAAAACATCAATACACTGCTTTGATCATTGCCTGTAAGTATCCCACATAAATTTTTCTAGAGGGTCTGTAGCCATTTGTGCCCCATGATACTGACACAGTTCCTACTAATAATTCATTACATTATTATAAGCTACATATAATAGAAATACAGTAGAAGGTATAACTGAAATTTACAAAGAGGAAAATCAATAAGCACTTTAGCCATTTTAAAACATTTTAAAAAGTGGAACTGCAAAGACATTGCAAGTTTAACTTTAAATTTATTGACAAAAATTTCACTTATTTTGTATAACTGTAAATGTCTTATTTTATTTTAGTCTAAATAGGAAAATACACCATGTCCTTATTATGTACAGTTGAACAAATATTCAATAATCTAATTCTTTTTTGAAAAGCATTATTGAAAATTAAAATAAAAAGATTTCCATATTAATATACTGTTTCCTTCTAGTCAGGTAAAGGATTAAGTGCATAAAATTGATTTCAACTCACCTCTAGTGAATGACTCCATGAATGTAATACATTTACATACATTGAAAATATAATATCAGCAGTTAGGAAACATTTAGTAAATACAGATTCTTTTATTGCATACCTATGTAAAATATGAACTAAGTTCCTTAAACAATTTCCACGAACAGTGAACTTTCGAAAAAGGGTTAAAATTTTAATATAACACTTTTATTCAAAATTCTGCTACATGGGATCTTAAATAATAACTAAAGTCTCAAGCTAAAGGTTCAGGTTAAAAAGTTACATTTAACAGCATAAACTACAGAGGAGAGAGCTAAGTACACAGTAGAACTGGAAAAGATTTTATCTTATTTTGGCTTCTGATCTGGAACAAGTAACCTGTGAGATCAGCTTCTCCCCTCAGGGAAAGTGAAGATTCACATTATGGTTCTTTATGTGGTCCTCATCACCATATTATTCAGGTACTTCATCTGAAAAAAAGGTCAAAGCTTTCCTTTGCCTAGACAAGTAAAAGTTTTTAGTGTATTTCTCAAGCACAGAAATAATGTCACAATCTCAGAGGCCAAATGTGGCATTTTTCCACCCACAAGAAAAATGTGTTGAAACGGTATACCTTTTTGAAACAGAATTTAACAGTAACCTTTTGTTGCTTATATTAAAATGGCAAGATGCTAAATTTCCTTTATTTAATGGAATGCAGAAAGATAGTAGTATCGTTCACTACTGAATACTTTGTTTTATATTTCACTTCTGCTAGATGTTCCCTGCACTACTATCACAATAAGAAAGGAAATACCCACCATTTTAAGAGGAATACTCTCCCATTTTCCTTACAACCTTCACAGGAATGAATTTCACACAGAATAAGCAGAGATTCTGAATGGAAAAACTTCTTATTTCATCATCTATTTAAAATACTGATTTTCTTTATTAAGAAATTATTGGCAAATATATTTTTCTTAATTTAGAAAATTAAATTTTTAAACCGAGGGTCTTTAATACAGTTTTCTGTTTGAAATGTATATTTTTATCTCCCAGCCCACAGCTGTGCAACTTTGCATTTCCTTTTTCTCTCCATATACTTTAAGAAAACCAGACATTTAAATCATCCATGTTGATTCTTAACCATTTCACTCAAAAACAAAGCTAACAGCATCTTAAAACTTCAAATTCTTGAAAACAATTTTTATCAATCACATTCATTCTCAATCTATGTAGCTTGGTGCATCCTATTAGTTAGCACTGTAATAGATAAGAACCATCCATATTTAGCATGTTCACAATATAAATGATCAAAACCAAAGGGCTCACAAAATATAACAAGTGGGTTTTAAGAGGTATCAAATCTATACCTCTTCATCTGCTTGAATGATTTTTGATGGATCAACACGTTCTTAAAAATTTCTAGTGAGGGAAAGTCAATAATGCATGTAGACAACCTATTGCAGGTTTTAAAAATAGCTTATGTTTTTCCTAATCTGTAACTAAAGTCTCATTTGATGCAACTTATATCCATTACTTCCAGTTCACTCCACTGTGGGCATGCAAACCAGTTTATATTATCTTTGGTCTTTGCAACCATATTTTTGTGTATTTGAAGAAGGATTCACTCTGGGGAATTTTTAAGGTGCTATGTTATGAATCAAATTAAGAACAAAGGTTTATTGGTCCATGGGCAGTCTAACCTATTTTTTTCATCTGTGTGTATTTTTGCTTCCTGTCTGATGGGTTGTGGTTTAGGTTTTGAAATTACGTAGTTCTGAATTGAAGCAATTTCTTATTCATATGTGGTATAAGCATATGAATATATTCCTTTGGTCATAGAGACCATTTTTTTCATTAAATATCCATATTTCTATAGATTAAATATGATCTCTTTTATAAACATTTTGGCAAAATTAAAAAATGCCAATAACTTTTTAAAAATATTCCACTACACTGGAATTACTACACTTTCAATACTTTACTTACACATTCCTCTTACCCCATTACAGGAAATTATGTAAATGACAAAGTAACCTCACTGAATTAGGAACACAGGTCCTAATAAAAGAAGAACCTTTGGGATCATTTTAACAACTAAAGGGTTGGGAAAAAAAAAAGTAATAAATTATTATCTAACATAAAGTGAATTATAGACTAGCATTCTGTAATTGAAATATTACGTCAGAGTGCTAACTCTAATTAAGTACTACTTACAAAGTATTCATCATGGCAAAAAAAATCAATCTAAAGCAAATAGGAAATATTTATAATATTCTGTATTTCACAGTGGTACAGTACTAAATTAAAATGACAGAAACTTTAGTTATCATCAAATTTAAATGTAAAAAAATGATTAATTCAAGAACATATACTACCATATCTTTTTATTTTCCTTTCTTTTCCTTTCTTTTCTTCTCTTTTCTTATCACTAAAATTTTAATTTCCACAGCATTTTGCTCAAACAAGAAAATAATCACAGTTTTTGTGAGAAAAAGAATATTCAAAAATGCCTTGAAGTTTAAATTCACAAACCAGCAAACTTAAATCTATATACTATGTAAATTACAGTATACTCTCACTGAACACATCCAAAATATCAGGAAGGAAACTTTCAATGAAATGTCCTCTGTCAATAGATGTGGCAAATCTGAGAGGAAACATGATGAAGGAAATACAGCAGCAGAAGGATCTTCTTATCTTGGTGACCACAGGTCAACAGCCCTAGTTCAGCCCCGCTGCTTTGCCAAGAGCACTTCACTCTGTGTTATTACATCCTACACTCAGTGCAACCATCCGTCAGCTTAATGATTGATGGAGCTCAATTAATGAACTCACATGGGCAGATGTTCTCTATTTTTTCTCTATTTTCATGGATTTGCACTTTTACACATTTTCCGTTTTCAATAAATGGTCTTGATTGCAAAGTATCTTACCTTGTGAAACAGAAAACCAGAAAAGCAGAGTTAAAAAATATTTCTACAGCTTTGAACAGTTTTGAGCAGTCTTTCAATCACATAAACCAATATTAAAGTAGGGGATGCATGTGTCAATTGCAGCACCAAGCAGCAAGTCTAATATCGCTGGAAGTGTCCAAGCTCAGGTTAAATGGGGCTTTGAGGAACCTGATCTAGGGAAAGATGTCCCTGGCCATGGCAGGGGGTGTGTGGACTACATGATCTTTAAAGATCCCTCCTAACCCAAACCATTCTATGATTCTCTGACTCTATGATTTTAATATGACATATCCTCATGTGCAGCTGTGTATGAATCACGATATATTTTTGGAGACTCCCTTCATGCATACTTCCATCTAACACTTCAGTGCTCAAGATCTCTCATTTCTTTTGGTTGCCCATGCCGAAACCCCAGATAACAGGTATTGTACAGTCACCTGTTAAGATGCACAATTGCAGCATCTGAAATCCACATTTAACTTTTTGAACGTTTCTTTGGAAGTAAGCACATCTTACCATAGCAGTAGTGAACATACTGGCATCTAAAAGATTCTGGAGGCAATGTCCCATGTCTGCTACCTGTCTCCACAGCCTGCTATGACTCTATATCTTCTAAATTAATTAAAAATAATCTCCTGACAATATCTTCATGGTCAGGGTATTGTTTCCTCTACTGTGGAGGACTGCTAGAATCCTAAAGAAACTTTGCAACTGTGACTGAAGAAGAAAGTGAGATTCAACCATCTTAATCTTGGTACTGTCTCCCCAACGTACATTTGTAAGAACCAATGTTTTGCCCCTGATATTATTTTAGCCCTGAAGGACTGTTAATCATAATCTTAGAAATACAATCACTTACTGTGTTCAATGAAAAATGTGTTTTCAGTAATATACATTTCTAACAATATAATATACCTCAACTTCTTGTACCTCAACCACCAAAACGCTATTCTTCCTTTTCAATTCTTCTTTGCTCTATCTTGTGAAATCTCCTTGTTCTTAAAATGAACATGATAATTTCCATAGGAATTAAAAGCCTGTGTGTGTTAAAGTCAGAATTTTGAAGGTCAGCCTTCACAGGGTGAAAGAAAGTTTAAGTGAAACTAACTTATTTTGCAATTGCTTTCCCTATCAAGCCCCCTCTCCTGGCAGGCACAGGGATGCTTCGCGGTCAGCTTGCTGAATTCTACACTCTGAGGTTCTGGAGTCATAGAAAGGAGAGCAGAAACTGCTGACAGTTTTTAATGAAGCATAGTAACCAGATTAGAGAATTGTAATATTTATTTATTGATAGATTTATTTATGTCATTTTTATTCACTAAAGAATGTAGTTTTACTTATCCTGAAATAGTCTGTAAACTAAGGTCCATTTAAACAAACACTTTCTTTTCTGTTTTGACTGGGGATTTGAACCTCTCTCCCAGGAGACGCCGGAGTTGTAGGGTCCTCAGTGAAACTGTTATTTACTCTCCTTACAGCTGTCATAGGTTGCACAAAGACCTATTTTTTTCCTTCCTATAATACTAAACAATCTTTAGAGTGAAAGAACCAAAACAAAATGAACAGACAAACAAAACCAGATGTCATGCCTCCCAGATGGCTGCTACATTTACAATGTCTGTAATTTTATCTGAACACAGTTTGGGTCAGGACTTTCAACAAGTTTTTCTACAGTTAGCATACCCATTACCGATAGTACACCTTTTTTATACCCATTACTTACCAAATTATTACATAGTCTAAAGAGAAAATCCTCAGTGATTGCAGATATAGAACATGGCTGAAAACACAGGAGTGAGTGTTGAACCTCTAGGAGAAAGAATTACTCTCCAGAGTACTGGCTGAGACGTTTGGTCTCTGATCTCCAGTCTCTGATCCAAAGGACATGTATTTACTACCTATGTGATGTGACTCGCCAATCGTGCTGTTACCTTACAATACCTTATAGCAGGGTGATTAAAGCAGAATAGGAAAGTTTCACATTCAAAGAAAATTATATGAATGAAGAAAGAAATTATTTTACAAGTGAACTTTTGGTTTATGAAATTATAATGTTTTTAAGGGATAAAAGAAAAGCTAGGACAATTAGATAACTCTTCTAGAAAAGTAAAATTTGGAGTTACACCATTTCACAGAATAATGAAAAAAATGTGATTTATGTTCAATCATAAAACTTTTTTTGTTATTATGCATATCTATGCATGTTTATGTTAAAAATGCATCTGTTTAAAACCTCAAACAGAGCATTACATGAATGATCCTAATTCTGGCTTGAACAGGAAGAAAAACTTTTGCAGGAAGTGGATCTGCTGAAAGTGAAAAATATATCAGTGTGATGTGGCAAGAAAATACCTTCCTGTCTCTATAGAAGTCAGCTGTATAACATTTTTCTTTTCTCCCCCCCCCCCCCCCCCCCCCCCCGTGGATGGCATAATAATGTTTGTTTGTTCTAGACATGCTCTTCAAGCAGATATGATTATGAATTTAATGTAAATTTTTCACTAAAAAAATATGGAAGACATAACAGGGAATCAGTTAATCTAAAGCTGTGTTATCTCTTTCTCACACTGAGGAGAGTCTGCTGAGGACTTGAATTGGCCATGTGCAATTCCTTGCACCCGTGCAGAGTGACATGCTATCCCTGTCTTCTGAATCATCAACAAAGTTTTTGTGATGATGGAAGACAGTGGAAAATCAAATACATGCTTCTCAGTATATTCTGTGTAAACTGTAAGTCCATGGTTGATCCTGTCAAAATGAGATTCATCTACTCATTTGGCAAACCTGAAAATTTTCCTAATTTGAAGGTTAGTTTCCTATTTTAACCATTAATTGTACTGTTGTCATTTTTATTCTTACTGAGGTGTTTTGGGTTATCTGCCTCTTAGCTAATGTGATGTTATCCCTGTATCAATAGCAATATCTTTTTTTTCTTTACCGTAGACTTTGCTGGATCCTTTACACTTCAGATACGTCCTTTTTATTACAGTTTGTCCTGGTTTTGGCAGGGATAGAGTTAATTTCCTTCCTAGTAGCTGGTACAGTGCTGTGTTTTGGATTTAGGGTGAGAACAAAGTTGATAACACACCAATGTTTTAGTTGTTGCTAGGTAATGCTTACACTAGTCAAGGACTTTTTAGTTTTCCATGCTCTACCGACTGAGAAGGCTGGAGGTGCACAAGAAGCTGGGAGGGGGCACAGCCAGGACAGCTGACCCCAACTGGCCAAAGGGATATTCCACGCCATATGATGTCATGCTCAGCATATAAAGCTGGGGGGAAGAAGAAGGAAGGGGGGGACGTTTGGAGTGATGGCGTTTTGTCTTCCCAAGTAACCGTTACGCATGATGGAGCCCTGCTTTCCTGGAGATGGCTGAACATCTGCCTGCCGATGGGAAGTAGGGAATGAATTCCTGGTTTTGCTTTGCTTGAGTGCATGGCTTTTGCTTTACCTGTTAAACTGTCTTTATCTCAACCCACGAGTTTTCTCACTTTTACCCTTCCGATTCTCTCCCCCATCCCACTGGGGGGGAGTGAGCGAGCGGCTGTGTGGTGCTTAGTTGCTGGCTGAGGTTATATCACGACACAGTTTCCACAATTTTGGAATGGATGTCTGACCCTCTTCCACAGCAGTAGCAAATGTCAGGATCTTTAGCTGTTTGCTGTTTCCAGTTTACTGTTTGGCTTTTGAGGTGGTACATATTTTATGGACGTTGCCTTCTTGCTTCTCCCTGAATAAAATTTGTTGTATCTTAAGTTGCAGTTTCCATAGACACTGCAATTTTGACAGCATTTTTAGATGGCAAGTTTGCTTTAATCAGAACCTTATTTTGTACATTTTGAGTAGGGTTTTTGCATACTAATCTGTCTTTCAGGACCCTGTTCAATCCATCCCTAAACTGACATATCCTGACCTTTTTTCTTTTTTCTTTTTCTTTTTCTTTTTCTTTTTCTTTTTCTTTTTCTTTTTCTTTTTCTTTTTCTTTTTCTTTTTCTTTTTCTTTTTCTTTTTCTTTTTCTTTTTCTTTTTCTTTTTCTTTTTCTTTTTCTTTTTCTTTTTTTTTTTTTTTTTTTTTCTGTATGGAAACAAATAGATTTTTGTTCACAGTGATCCTCTTAAAAAATCAGAACCTTTTGCTATAAGTTTTTCTGATGATAAGCACTACTACAAAATTTATCCTTTTTGTACTAGTGTTACGACTCTTGTTTTCTGTGAGGCTCCTGATGTGCACAGTGACCTATTTCACTTCTTACCATTGCTATCAGTAGAAGTGGAATTTATTTATATTTTGCTGTATCATTAACTTAGAAGTATTTCTCCAGTGTCTTCAGTGTAAAGAATGCAGGCTAATCCCCAGCTGTATTGTCAAAAACATCAGTATTTCTTAAACTGAATAAAGTGTCTGGCTATTTGATTGGAGAACAAACTGATCTGAAACAATCTAAGTCTGGCCTAGAAACATTAGTGTAGTCCTGGAGTCCTAACAGTAGTGTCTATTTTACATTACCATTCAGAATCAATTGCCTTGCAGAGCTGTCTCCTGAAAGAAAAGTGAGACTGTAAAGCTACACATCAAAAATCCTAGTCTACTTTTATGGTACTCAGTAGAATATAAAACAGGAGTAGGAGGCTTGCTAGTTGGATTAATGCCCAGAAACATGCACTGTTTAATGGGTGCATTATTGTAGAAGAAACAATTTCTACACTGTAGAACAAAGGGGTTTTATTCTTTAGATTATTTTCTTGCAAAAATGTATGTACAAGTACTTGTAAATGTAGCAGATTAAAATATTTTATATTCATTAATATAGCAAATATGAATCCTTTGAAGCAAATATATATTTCACCTTTAGTTTTTCTATTTATCAAGCTATTGTCTTTTTTTTTCTTCTTTAGAAACGGTATACTACAAATTCAACATGTAATCTCTAACTTGGCTTGTAGTTGCCAGAAGTAATAATCAAATTAAAAGATTGTAGAACTACTTGTAAAATACCAAACATTTCAAAACACAGTAGCTTATCTACGTGTATGTGTGGCTAACCTAGATAAAATGTTGAAAGGAGAAAGATTAAAAATAAATAGGATATGAATGGGGAAGTTGCATGGTCTAATTGAAGCTTTGTATGAAAGCACAACGTTTTAGGCTGGACAGAAGGGGCAATAAAGTCAAGTAAAGTAAGTGTACCTTTGACCACCTCTTCCTTCTTTCTTTGTTCATATTTTCTTTAACTGTGTGGCAAGCATTAGCAGTCACGCTAGTCTAAAGTAGTCCTTGAATAAAGAACAATAACGAGTTGAACTAGAACTACAAGTTAGATATATTATTTCAGATAATTATACTTTTTTCTGGGAAGAGAAGTCCTATTTTTTCCAGAAATGTCTTGCAACTAAGTGTTGAATTCACAGAATAATTTTATATGAAAAAAAAAAAAAAGTTGAAAAAAATGACCATGAAAGAAAAGCCTGTACTTTCATCCAGCAGCTCAAGAGTTAAAACTTACACACTGAAGGCAAAGGCCCTCTCTTTATTTCTCTCTCCTTTCTGACAATTGACTCACTATGCGTATAGCTTCTATGTTCTACTGGATAGAAATCCTTAGTCCCATGCAAACACGGCTTCTCTTTGCGTAAGACAAAAGTGCAGGAAGCACTTCTCCCTCCAGCTCAGAACATCACCCTAAAGAAACATTAAGGTATAACATTCGGTACCTACTTAAACATTTTGTCAGTGTTAAGCAATATCAGCAGGGGTCTTGCTTAGCAGGATAACCTCACAGTTAGGAGGTTACTGAGGCGAGAGAGTCAAAACTCAGCTGAGTTTGTAACTACACTTGAGAAAAGAAAGTTCCATCTTTCATTGCAAATTTGTAATCAAAAGCATACAACATCTAGAATTTAATCAGTTTAATTACTCTAATGCTGATTTTTGTACTTTCATGTACCTGCAGTCCCTATAAAATGCATGCAGAAAATTACTACCGTGATTGGTGTTCTGCCACGTTCTAAGGCAAGACACAGGGAAGGTCAGATCCTATGTCAGACTAACAGTAGGGAGGGTTGAGTCTGCAAAAAAGGTCAGCACAGTCAGCTACCTGGCAGTGACCTATAGAGAGATATCCAGTATGCACTGAAGAGGACAGGGGACTAATTTGAATTCTTGCCTTCACTAGAGATTACATCAAGTTTAAGGGAGGTGTCTCAGAGCCTACAATTACTTCTCCCACTCTGCACCAGAGCTAGAAGTGCAATTCTAGTCATTAAATGCAAACTTCCAAGTTTAAAAGCAAAGCACACAGTGAAAAATTTCCAGAACCTTATGACACTGCAATGACAGGTTTCAGGATGTAGTAAGTAAAACCTAAATCCTTTATTGGCATTTTAACAGACTAATTTCTATCATCTTTTAATGATTTAATTCATCCAGATCTCTTTTTAAAGGTACTTTCTTGAAACCAGAAAAATTAGCTAAGGATTTAGAGTCTAAGGAGTTGTAAGTGAGAATGACTTTTTTTTGTTATGTTTTATAAATTTTTAAATAAAATTTTTGGGAAAAGCTTTCTTAAAATGAGAAAAGTTTACTTTGTATCACATTTAAAATTAGGAGGTATTGCAAAGATGAGTTATACAGAATGGGGCTGCAAGTTATATAACACATACATCCTTAGGAAACTAGATGTCATTAGTTCTGCTGCTATCAGAATAATTTCTCTGTGTTTGTAGGTCATTCACAATTCTATCCTCATTTTTTATCATATTGTTAATCAGTATACTTTGATATATAATTTGTGTAACTGTTTTCACCACATATATGTACTTTATTTCTAATGCGCAGAGCTGGTTTATGCAACAGATTATGTGGGGCACCCTGCGTGCATCTTTTACATCCCCAAGGTGCTGTAGTACTAGCTGCTGTGGACATGACACTAAGGCAGTTCTCAGTTAGCAAGCTAACTACGTGTTCTGCTTCATGAAATCTCTGAGTTTTCTGAACATTCTTGTACCTCTCATCTGTGTAAATCATTATGATTAACAATCACTAAGAATGTCTTACTAATATCAGCTAAAAATGTTTACTTTGTTTTTTCTGAGATTTTATACATTTTTATTCTTTCAAATAATTTCCTGGTCATCTCTAACCATGACCTTTGAAAATTTCTGCTACCCATACAAGCAAAATAAAACATTACTTTTATTCTTGCACTTCGTTTCAACACACCTTATACCGTTTCCTTGAGAGAAACTTCCTAAACTCTCTTTATTCTTTCAGGATATTTCTTCAAAGATATAATAAAATTTAAGTAACTGTGTTTTTCACTGAGTAATAAGCAATTATTATTCTTTATATTCACTTGGTTTTCTAATAGTCTGTTTTGCTGTAGAATATGGAGACAAATCCTAAACAATTAAAGGTCAATTACGATGTCCTTGCAGGAAAACTTCACGTGTAGGTTTTGAATTTAAATACATGTAATCAATTTTCTGTGATCCTTTGACTTTCCCTTCTAAAATGTTTCCACTTGTCAGTGGACGAACTTCTAATAGATGATAGGAAAGTGGACTGGAATTTAGAAAAGATGCAGTTAACAGCAGCACCATATCTACATAGTGATGACCTATATCTAAAGTCTAGAATTTATGTTAACACAATACAGTTGTAGCTGCAGAAATCTGTCATGAGTAATAGATTCCCTTTTACAGATAACAAAAATATGATTTTAATTCAGAAAATAAAATGAAATAGTAGAATCTCTTTATAAGCCACTAATTTGTAATGGTTACCTCTTCATGGGAGTCGTAGTTCAGAAAGAAGTCCATCTCCCAATTACCCTCACCTACACCCTGATGCACCAGGCAGTGTGCTTCCAGAATGCAAAAGCTGAGTTTCTTTTGGATGAAAATAACATGGAAGATTGATTCCAGTGGATTATCTAATGGACACCAGCTGCTGACAACCATTCATTTCATAGGACCAAAATAGAGAGTGTTTAAAGTAAGTCTCAAATATGGATAATGTAGATACTAGCTTCTCAGTACCTGTTGTTTTGCTATGCGAATTGACTTCTGTTGTGCTTGCTGATGCAGACAGTCATACAAAAGCATATTCTATATATTTCGGTAGCCGTTCTTGTGTCTTAAATTAATTTTTAACTCTAGTTAATTATGGGTTCTCCTTTTTAATTATCTTATTAAGTAATTCTGCTTCATCTGGAGTTTGTTGATAGTCATGACATTATTAAACACTTAAAGATGATTGCCTTAAAATGTCTTTTATGTGTGTGTGTAAAGTACTGTGTATAAAAATGGTGCCATATGAATAACAAGTATGCCTGATAATTTTTCACTATTTCATCTCAGATCAAAATTATCCATTTTCCCCCAAATGGATAAAACACAGGACATAATCAAAATGTTTAAGATATTCTGTGATAGTGTTCAGTTTTAAAATAATGAGAAATAGTTTCTATATGATGGGATATCTTGACATAACAAAATGTGTCTGCATTTCAGTTTAGAAAAGGACGCACAAATGTTGAAGCTCCCTCTGGCATGAATATTCTGAAAGAAAATACTAACTGGGGAAAAAAGCTAAACCACCAAACATTCGTGCTCAAATATTAAGGTTCTCCATTTTGATGAAGTGTTTCTCTGAGCTTTAATATGATCATAACATTATAACATCAATATTAATTAAACTATATATCTGCATAGTTTGTATAAGTGAAGAGTATTGAAATGCTGTTACCATCCTATTGACATATAATATTAATAAATAATTAAAAAGTGAATATTTATTATACATAGTAGTAGTTACTTTTCCATAGGTAATGACACTACTTTTGGGGTAGGTGTTATACATGTGAAGGACGAGGTGTCCCTTATTGTTCAGAGTCCCCAAGTACAGCACAAGAGAAAAAAAGTACTTTAATAAACATTGGAGGGAGACAAGAAAACAATGAGACTGGTCAGACTGGTACGAAGTAACATCGATATGCCACCACCATAGAAATTGTTTTTGCAGATAAAAGAGACTTCCAAAAAGAGATTTGAGGGGGCATTTGCCCCAGACTGGCCGTGCTGAAGAAGAAGGTAATGATGACCATCAGTCTAATTAAACAGTAGCCAGGGAATTACAAAGAAACTTTAGAAGCAAAGAAAACATCAGCTTGGGAAGCAGTGCCAAAGAAGCATGAAAGTCTGTAATGGGGTTGAGGAAGACCCCTTGGAACAAGAGGAGGAGCAGTGACCCTGGTTGGGCACTGCCAGGCGTCACCCCACGGCACCCCCAGCCCTGCCTGGGCCAGGCCCAGCAGCTCCCCATGGAGCATGGGAGCAGCCTGTACCCAGCCAGGCACTACAGCGCAGCGGTGGCATGGGGGGAAGTCTCCTTGGGGTTCACGTGGGGCCATGTGGGGCACCTGCCCATGCCGGTGCCGTAGCGGGGTGCTGGCAGTGGCAGGGGTGCATGCACAGCAGGAGCCCTCACGTCTCTACAGGAGGGTTTGCACATGGGGGACCTGCACTCACATACTGGGGGGCGGGAGGGTGGTAACCCATACTGCCGGGGGGTGAAGGGGTGCACAATGCCTGAGAGGGGCATATAGTTACAGAAAGATATTTGGAAATTTGTAGGTGTATATTAGCATTTTCCTACTGTCTGAGATTGTGGTTTATTGGTTGTATTGTTGATGTTGATTCGGAATGTATAGTTCACTGATTGCCAGTTAATTATGTGTCATTTATAAATCTGTAAACCTCTCTGATCCTGATTTGATTTAAACTATGCGAGTTGAACAGTTTTTCTCTATGACAACAATGAGTTAGCTTTGTGGGTGGTTATAGGAGCTTAGAGTGGGAGAAAGTGCAGAGGAGTTTGTTTATAAATTTAACCAGTGGGTGATAAATGTTGATATCATGAGCCATACAGACGTAGGAGTTGACCTTTCATCACTTTGTGACAGATTATGGGTAAGAAGAGGGACCATGATAGTAAACAAAAATAACTTATACTCTATATGATAAGGGAATGAAAGCCAGTTGAGAGATATAGAGGAGTTAAATATTTAAAGCTTATGAAAGCTACTTCTAATATTATAGCAGTTGAATGGAAAATTGAAACCACTAAAATGAACATTTTTCACTTTCACTTCATTTTTTCATTTATTGAAAGCTGTGTTTTTCTGACAAGAAAGGATTTTGTTGAAAAATATCTAACTGGCTCTAATATTGCCAGAAGAATTGGTTTGTGGCTGGTTTAACAGTTTTCATGTGTATAGTGGATATTTTTTTTTCTTTTTGGGTTTGCCAGAAAAACACACAAACCCATCAACTTTTCCCCTAAGTTTTAACACTATACTGCAGAATACTTGAATGTATATTAATTAGTCCTAAAATCTGGGTAACTAGTGGTCCCTGAAATTTATGCTGAGATCGTTCCCAAAGGTTCTTAAATTCTAACACTGTAACAGTTTCAATTTTCTAGTTTAGGTTTCAGCTTGATATATTGAAATGCATTCTCTTTTTCTCTATAGTTGTTCTCTTTGTAGCCCACACTGAGGAATATTAAAATTTAGGTTCCAGTAAAGCCATTTTGCTTTAAATCACAGAGCTATATTCCTAAATGTAGACTTACATGAAGTTCCCTGAAGATTACTTTCAATTAAGTGATTACCCTGCAGTTATCTCTAAGTTTGGCTGACTGTCAATCATGATGATAATAAGCAGTTAAGGCAAATTATCTCATATGATTCTTCTGTTGGCTTCAGTCACACCCAAATGATTAGGGCTCCATTTTATGAGGAGAAATTTTCCTTTGGATCCATTTATCTATCCATTCATCAAGTTGAGATCTGTTAAAATTATTCTGAACCTCTTTTCAAGATGAGACTATAGACAAGATTTTGATTTTTATCACAGTCACCATCCAGATAACAAACTTGTACATAACACTTAAACTTCAATTTTCTCATAGATTAGAACCTATGAAAGTTTTCCTGTGTTATTTGTTGAATTTTTAAGTTGATCATTAGCTTCCTTCTTGATTTCAGATCTGTGCCATACACAACACAGAACTATACCCAGTAGTATTAGAAAGAGATGTAAGAGCATCTTCCACATACTAAAAACCAAACCAAAACAAAAAACCCTCTGTAACATCACAGTTGTAGTCAAAGTTACTCATTATTAATATATATAATATTAATATATTCTTATATTTCTTGTTATACATAGGCCTACATTCCCAGGAAATTCTTATGTTCAAGTACACCATGTCCTGCTTTACTGTCATGTGCCAGACAGCTGTGTTTTAATTCCTGATGGTTACCAGACAGTACATGTTCCTCTCCCGATTCCCTTAATGGCAAGAGTCAGACCAGGAGGAGCAGGCTCTGTGAGGATGAACCCTGTAATCTTTCCATTACACTGGATTAATAAATTTGGAACAGGACATTATCAGTGCCCTAGCACTATGGATTTAAGGTTTGGTTTGACTGAGGAACAGTTCATATGTTAACTTTATTATTTTGAAGTGTGTAAAACAAAGTCCTGTTTCAGGGTCATCCAAAACCAGAGTGTGGTAACCTGCCTTACCTGTAAAAACCTTAGTTCTTTGTTTCTCACAATGGAGCATTATGGTGCTACATGGCACCTCTAGGGAGGAAGTCAGATTTTTCTCTCCTGCTTCTTGACTCTTTGATTAATTACCTTAACAAACACTTGCTGCAAACACAAGGTAAATATTTATATATCACATTTTGAGAAACAGTGAAAACCATAACTTTCTTACAGATGTGTAATCCTTCTTCTGAGGAACCTCATTTAAAATAGTGCTAATCACAGTAACTTTACTTGTGAAATCAAGAACAAGGATTTTGAACTGAGTTGTACCCCATTTTACCTTCTGCTTTTAATTCCTTTGTCTTTGGGACACCCCTTCTCAAACCCTTAAATATAACTATAGTACTTTCTAACCAGTGAATGATTATAAAAGTGTGTATTTCATATATATTTGCTTTCATATGAAAATGCATTTCTTCCTTCGTATCTATGCTATGCTGGCTAGGTGTTCTGTTTATATGTTGAAACAGTTAACTGCTCCAGAAGAGGCACTAAATTAAATATCTCTCTTTGTAACAATTAACAAGAAAATGAGATAAATGTTTGGAGAGACCGTGAGAAAGGAGTTATTTCTTAAGTTGCTTTTTCATTGTCTCATTTTCTGTGTAGTTTGACAAGACTTCATGTTCGTTTGCTTATCTGAATATATATCAGAATTTCCCTGACTTCAAGTAAGTACAGATTACTGAACACTAGATTTTGCTCAGGTTTTTGATGTACAATTTAATTGCTTATTTTCTGGTCCTTCCTTGAAAAGTTTTAGCTGTCAGGAATGCTGTCTGTTTCTTTTTATTTGAGTAGTTGGGTATTTTAGTTTCCAAAGCCAACTAATAGATGAATAGATATGCATTTAGATCTATAATTTATTCTCTATTGCATTGCAGTTATAGAGGAGATAAAATTTAGTTGAAAAATTTTCTATGGAACACAGTCCATGAGACCATATCTTTCCATGGAAGGTGATAATTTTGTTAGTATATTTTATGTTGTAAAACATGTTCCTTGGTAACACGTAAAAAACATCATTTCATTTTGAAGTTTATTTTATGTTATACATTCCTAAATTAAAACAACTATACTGGAAGAAATATTTGGATCAATCAAAAGTGAATTCAATGTCAAAGCTTCTAAAAAAATATGGAGTCTCAGATCTTTCCACAAATCTGGCATTCCAATGTCTAGACAATTTAACAGTTTTATTTCAAATTTACATTTTATTACGTGAGTTGTTTGACCATATCTCTTATACACCTTGATAAACTGTATGAATAATTCATAAATTGATCTCTGAAAGTCACAAGAACAATGTAAATTGTAGCCTATTTCCTTAGTAGATACTGATGTGACCTTTAAATCTAACATACTGATTTGATTACTCAGTTGAAAGTGGAGAAAAAAGAATTTATAATTTTATGTTAAAAACATCCACCTGCTTCAGTCTATCACATATTTAAATTCTTTTTGACCTCCAGTCTCATTTATATTATGTAATTATAATAGAATTTCTGTAATGATACTATGGTTGAATCAGCTAAAATTGGCCACCTGATATTAATGACATTAATGTTAAAAATAAGTCTTTTAGAAAAAATACTTAACTACATTTTATTGTACGTATCATATATTGCACAACTTATACACATTTTATTTCCCTTTGGTTATTACCAGTGTAAAAACTAGCCCTGTAGCATTATCATTGCAATGGATTACATTTTGCACCTGAGCTTCACAGATTTTCAAAAGCCTGAAGTACTATTGCCTTTGTAAAGTATTTATAAAGATTTTTAGACTTTTGTTTTTTGGATTTTTTTTTTTTCCATTCCTGGTCTTTCTCATCTCTTCCACAAAGAAATGTAATGCCACCCCTCCAAGAGAGCTGCAAAGTCTGCCGCTACATTTCTAGACTGTGAAGATCAAATGTTCTTATTTATTGGTCTCATCAAGCTTTTCAATGTCGTAAATATAATCTGCTCCACAACCTCAGGTTTGCATACACTCTGTCTGAGAAACTGCTGGCTAATGAAGTCCCACTTTTGCAGTACTGTCAGTAGCTCCAGGTTCTCTGAGGCCATTGCTGTTCATTACAGCTGCCACCCAAACTGCCTATTTCCCTCTCTCTTTCCTTCTTAAGTAATTTGCATAGTTCTCTTCCATAGTTCTACTGCACCAGCTATAGTTAAGGTCAAGCAGAGGGTGGTGTTTCTTCAGTATTAATATTTTATATTTCACAGTGATTTCTATGTAAAGAATTCAGTCTAAATTTTGGTCAGGTTATATCATTGAGACCAATACTAACAGTAGATTCACTTATTGCAAGCTTCAGGTTAATGCTTAGACATACTGCATCTATTTACTGCCTATGCCTGTCTAGATTTTTGCCCTCTCTCCCCCCTCCAAGAACATAACAACTGAAATATGTGTCTGTCCTCTTCAAGCCCATATATACTATTATCCTATCTTTGTTGTTAGGGAAACTGAGATATGAAACATGTGAGTGATTTTCCTAAGGTCACTTAGGAAATTGGAGGAGAAATAATTTCCCCAATAAGTTTGTCAGCTGTTAGGACCTCTTTTTTTGCTCAAGGGTCTATACTCAATCTGAGCTATGTATACATGAATGGCAGAGTAGCCACTGCTGGCAGGGATGTATCTACTTCATTTTAAGCATTCAATTCATAATTTATCCCATAGTATGGACAAATAGTAGGATTACATAGTAGGATTACAGAGGAAACCTAATAAAAGGGCTGTAATTGCATGTCTACTGCGTTTGTCTACAGTGACAGCTGAAAAAATAGGGACAGTGCGTAAGATATTTTTATTGTATTTGGGAACATTAGGAATTTTTTATTACATGGTTTTAAAAATAGTTTTATTCCATCAATTTTTTTTTATATTACAAAAACATTCAGCTATAAGAATAATATTTGTTTTTAAATACCAGAACATTTATGTTTCCTTTCTTCAGGAAAATAAGGATTGCAAAAAATCCCAAAACCACATAGCTACATGAAAATGGATACAGGTATATTGCATGTTTTTTGTAAAATATATGTATATATGTATCTTAGTTCACCTTACAAATATCAACCTATTTTAAAGCACAAACTCAAATCAATTTTCTAGAAGAAATAAAAGAACAAGTAAAACACAGGAAATAGGACAGTTTGGAATGAATAATAAAACTTACTTCTTAAAGGAACAATACATGAGTGGGGAACATGAGTTATCTCTTGATAACTTGGAGTTGGTTCAACTGACTAGCAAAGTTTGTTCTTTTCATTCCTGAATTCAGAGTTTAACTGTATCCTAAATTACCTAAGCCATTAGGTGACACGGAGAGACTGTAGGCTTTTCGTACTTGTCAAGGAAAATCAATAAACAATGTCAGGTATGAAGGGAAAAACACTGTGTTCGAGTCTTTTGTTTGTCTCACAAAAATCTCCCTGATTTTTTGAACAAAAAGTATCTTTCAAATCCTATCTTAGTTCATAAATATTTGAACCATAAAGCCTCAATTAAAGAAAAAAAGAAAAAAAGACTTCTGGTCAATGTGGATCCCTTGAACCTTTGTGTGAGGTTAAATGGTTAGTCTCTCCAGGTGTGAAAGAGATTTTTTGGAACAGAAGAAATTTTATTTTGCTTGAGAGGAAGAAAAGGAAGAGAAGAAAAGAGTAGAAGTTCTTTCTTCAATTTTAGAAAC
This sequence comes from Aptenodytes patagonicus, assembly GCF_965638725.1. Lineage (NCBI taxonomy): Eukaryota > Metazoa > Chordata > Aves > Sphenisciformes > Spheniscidae > Aptenodytes > Aptenodytes patagonicus. The sequence continues at coordinate 32,976,916 of NC_134951.1, read as the reverse complement.
TATGAAAGGACCAGATATTTGAGAAATATAATCTCTGAAGGAAAAGTTGATACCAGCTTTGTTTAATCTAGAAAAAAATAGAAGAGCAACATGAAAATAATTTCCAGTTACGTAAAAGAGGAAGCAAAGGAAAACTTTTTTTTTTTTTTTTTTTTTAAATTTATCCACTGTGGATAAGACAAGTGTGTTGGTTTTGGCTGGGATAGAGTTAATTTTCTTCCTAGTAGCTAGTATGGGGCTGTGTTTTGGGTTTGTGCTGGAAAGAGTGTTGATAATACAGGGATGTTTTCATTATTGCCGAGCAGTGCTTACACAGAGTCAAGGCTTTTTCTGCTTCTCACACCACCCCACCAGCGAGTAGGCTGGGGGTGCACAAGAAGGTGGGAGGGGACACAGCTGGGACAGCTGACCCCAACTGACCAAAGGGATATTCCATACCATATGACATCATGCTCAGCATATAAAGCTGGGGGAAGAAGAAGGAAGGTGGGGACGTTCGGAGTAATGGCATTTGTCTTCCCAAGAAGCCATTATGCATGATGGAGCTCTGCTTCCCTGGAGATGGCTGAACACCTGCCTGCCGATGGGAAGTAGTGAATGAATTCCTTGTTTTGCTTTGCTTGTGTGCGCGGCTTTTGCTTTACTTATTAAACTGTCTTTATCTCAACCCATGAGTTTTCTCTTACCCTTCCGATTCTCTCCCCCATCCCATTGTGGGGGGAGTGAGCAAGCAGCTGTGTGGTGCTTAGTTGCCAGTTGGGGTTAAACCACAACAACAATATAAGAAATAAGGTGTTAAATACAGATAAGGGTTATTATTAGGTATACTGGTTTTGGATGGGATGGAGTTAATTTTTTTCATAGTAGCTTGTGTGGTGCTCTGTTTTGGATTTGTGACCAAAACAGTGTTGATAACACACCCATGTTTTAGTTATTGCTGAACAGTGCTTGCACAGTGTCAAGGGCTTTTCTGTTTCTTACACTGTTCTTCCAATGAGTAAGTTGAAGGTGTGCAGGAATTTGGGAGAGGACACAGCCAGGACAACTGACCCCAACTGACCAAAGGGATATTCCATAGGATGTGATGTCATGCTCAGCAATAAAAACTGCAGGGAAGAAGAAAGAAGGGGGAACCTTTGGAGTTATGGTGTTTGCCTTCCCAAGTCACCGTTATGCGTGATGGAACCTTGCTTTCCTGGAAATGGCTAAACACCTGCCTGCCAAACGGCAAGTAGTGAATGAATTCCTTATTTCGCTTTGCTTGTGGAGGCAGCTTTTGCTCTACCTATTAAACTGTCTTTATCTTTCTCACTTTTACCCTTCCAATTCTCTCACCCATCGCATTACGGGAGAGTGAGCAAGTGGCTGTTTGGGGCTTAGCTGCCTACTGGGGTTAAACTGCAAATTAGGAAATTTTTCTAACAAGAATAATTGAGCTGTAAAGTACATTACTAAAGAGGTTGCATACTTTTCAACATTATACTTTTTAAAGATGAGACATAAAGATGCAGGAGGACTCACAAGCGTATAGTGAGTCCAAACCCATTTTGGGCTATATTGTGTCTAAAGGTCTTCTATCTTCTCTTCCATGACTCTGTGAAAGGCACAATCATCCAAACAGCAGTTTATAATACAGTATGAATTCTGTCAAATTCAAATAGTGTTTGGCATCTTCAACTTCTTGGCAAGTTCATAAAGCTTTTCTGTATTTCCTAGAGATGAGATGAAAGGATATTTTAATCCATATTTGGCTTCTGTGAAATACTGAGGTTCAGATTTGAACCTGAAGAATGAAGAATTTGCAATCTCCTTCCCTTTTTTTTGACAATAGATGGAAAATTTCAAAACACTTCATTTTAATCTGGAAATGATGCAATTTTTAGGAGGAAACTTGTTATAAATTATTACTTTTAGAAGCTGCCAGCTGCAATTGAGCCATATCAGGGGGGAAAAAAAAAAAAAATCTAGGAATTTGGATCTGAATTGAACCCCAAATCATATGAAGATGTTTACCCATGATAATAAAACCTCAAAAATAGAATTAAAAAAGCTGTCTTTCTGCAGTGGAAAGAACTGGCCACAAGATGTATTGCAGATATAGGAAGAGTCTAACAGATTTTGAACTAAGCAAGATGGTTCATTTTCTGAAAAGCTACTGTGGACAAAAAAACGTAAATAAAATAAAAATGTTCTACTGATGATTCACTCACATTTTTACTAAATCAAGAGTTTGTGTATCTTTGGCACATGAATCCATGATGTTTTATGGTTCCAGTTTTAATACCATGAAGTTTAACTTCTTTTTCATAGTTGTTACACTAAGTAACTGCCATATTCTGATCATTTGCTTTAGGAAATATTTTTCACAGCACATGGCAATTGCACTAAAGTTTCCACTTTCAAAATGATTTTGTTCCTTTTGAATTGCTTAAAAATATCAGTCACTAATGTTTGTGTGACATTAGCAGCTCAGAAAAGATCCTATCTACTCTAACTATTTGAACCTAATACAAATGAATTAGTTTGATTTTCTAGTATCAACTCTGGTTGTTTTAAGATGCCACAGCAGCTGAACCATAGGCATCTTATCACTTGGATCCAAAATCACAGAGAGAAGTTAACATGGTAGGTTTTGAATCTGGGAAACACTTACGAGGAAACTGATGTCCCAGATGAGTACTCTAACGGCTGTTACTGACTCAGTTGCAGTGATTCCAGTTCAAGATGTAACTTGTTCAAAGCAAGGTCAAAAAGTACTTTATGGGCTGTATTATGTGCTATACTTTACATTTTACAACGCCAAAACTGTATTCTTACGTTCCAGATGACATACAGCATAGTTAAAGGCTATAAACAAATTGCTATAGATAAGAGCCAAGCAACATTGAGCAATAAAAGTACAAATTAGGTGGATTTAGGTGCATATGTCCAACAGAGAAATCAAGAAAAACCTTCCAAAAATGGTAAGCAGCACTTGGGATGCATAAACGTTTACAGGAAAACTCATCTAAACATTTGAAATTTTGCTACTGTGCATGCCCTGAAGTCTCACTGTCTGGGCTGAGCTGAGCATCAGATGCTGAGCCCAAGTTAATCAGCCTTGTAGAGAGGCAAGATCCATGAGCTTGAGGTAATACAGTTGTATGGCTTCTTGGCCATAGTTGCTTCAGATCTCGCCAACTCTGGTCTGACTATGACTATCTGCTATGTCAGAACAGTAGGCAAATAGTCAGATTGAGCCACATAGGAGTGTCAGCATGCATCTGTCTCGTTCATTCTAGTTCAGTTATGTGTTAGTGTATTGCATGACTTATTTTTCAGCTCTATTTTTCCCTTTTCTTTTCTGTTTTAGACTTTAGTGAATGCGTTCTCCATAGCCATCTGAATGTTTCAGACACGACTGTTATTTCCTTCAGAGTCAGCAAGCAGATACAGGCTCATTTGGAGGAAAGGATGGCAGAAGTATAACAGCAATCTGTGCAGCCACAGTAGCCCTGATATGAATAGGGGCCAAAATAATCACCATTGGAGTCATAGGGTAGGAGGCATCACCTCGGGAGATGGATCTCCATGTTACAGTGCTTCAGACTGCTGTGGGACTCCTGTCCTTCCTGATGCAGACCCAGCAAGTACAGGGCCACTGGGTTTGCAACCATAGTCTTGAGATCAGCCCTGTCCCTCATTCCCTCTGGCCAGCTGCTGTCTCCCACACCCAGGATGCAGTACTAGTACCACTCAGTGCCCGTGGTCAGTATGTGGTCAGCATATGTGCTCAGCACAGCCCTACACATTCCCTGAGGAATCAGAGATTCTCTAGTGTAATGCTACGTGTATGACAAATGCCATCAGCCTGTCAGTGAGATGGGGGCATGTCAGTTCCTCCATAAGTCCTTACTTGCTGTGAAGCCCTTTTGACCCATTTTCGTCCTCTGCAGTGGGTCTGTGCTGACAACTCCCTTGTTTTTAAGGGATATTAGCCATTTTTAAGAAATATTAGCCATGGATTTCCAGATTTTCCATAGACACTCTTGTTTCCCAATCAGTTGCTTGAAGTCTGTGCTGCTGGCCTTTTTATTTTTAATGCATCTCTGTTCACTTCACAGCTATACAGTACTAGAGCCAGCAAACACACAGCTGTGAGCATAGAAGGGCAAGACTGTTTTGCACTTGGAAATCTGTTCCTACAATTGCTGTGGCTGCAATTCCAATTTTGTTAGAAACTAAACCTTTAGAAAGGCACATCATAACCAAGAAAGCCAGCATGAATCCAAACTTAATAACATTTCTAAACTCATACCCTCTGTGAGCCACCTTTCTCAACTCACTCATGAAAACAGTTTAATTAACTCCAGTGTGCCTTAGATAGCTGAACAGAAGACAAGACTGAGAAAATAATGATGTACACTTTCCCCTTTTGTCTTTCGTCTTTTGACAGTGAAATACTTTGCTGATACATAGTTCCTTTCATATTCATATCTTGCTTTTCCAAAGGATATTGTAATATATATTCAGGAAGAGCAGCATACCAAACAGAGAAAAAAGATTCCCCCATCCCCATCCTTCCTGCCAAGGCTGAGGGAAAGGAAGGGGACATTTTGTCTTTCTCTGGCATATGTCTAATGACACATATTTTGTTATATATTAGAACTACCACAGTTATTTACAGTGTCTTGGATCCTATTTGTTGCATCTTGCCTGTGGGTCTCATTGGTCACCAAATTTGGATCATTGCTCCCTACAGCTTCCTGAGGAGGGAAAGTGGAGAGGGAGGTGCTGATCTCTTCTCCCTGGTGTTCAGTGACAAGATGCGTGGGAATGCTTCAAAGCTGCATCAGGGGAGGTCCAGACTTGATATTAGGAAGCATTTCTTTACCGAGAGGGTAGTCAGACATTGGAACAGGCTTACTAGAGAGGTGGTCAATGCCCCAAGCCTGTCAGTGTCTAAGAGGCATTAGGACAATGCCCTTAATAATATGCTTTAACTTTTGGTCAGACCTGATGTGGTCAGGCAGTTGGACTAGATGATTGTTGTAGGTCCCTTCCAACTGAACTATTCTGTTCTATTCTATTCTATTAAAATCCTGCAAAGTTACAATTTATAGTTTTTAACAATAGTTTTTGAACTGTTCTGTAAATTTATTGTTTTCTCTAAATGTCATTACAATCCCAAGTAAATCAAGACAAGTGGTGACCTTAAACCACTATATATTATCCTACATTCATCTTGTAGTGTCAGAGTGAAAGCAGTGTAAACTGCAATAATAAGAAAATGCTTCAATATTTTGTTCACATGTTCATGAATGATACTTGTTATATTTCAAGGCAGCAGTTAATTCAGAGACAGTATTGCTCAGTGAATAGAAGAATGAATCACAAAATTTCTGAACATTATAACTTTTTTAATTTCTATCTTAACATACTCAGAATTAAGATACTACCTGTCTGAGTGACACTGGAATTGTGTTGACATTGAATTGTATCGCTTAAATTAAAAACATGTACATTCTGCAAATCATTAGTGAGTTGGGAGGCAAAGAAATTCTAAATGAGTTACTGACTTCTTGTCATTTTTTGAGCAGAGGATAGTAATTTAGTTGTGAGCTACAAAATTATTGGCTAGATATTTGGCATTTGTAAATTCATGCAGATTATGGAACTGTGATAATACTTTCAACCCAACAGTTCTCCAGTTCACTTTAAGAAACTATAGGTGACAACTGTATCAGTTTTTAGTAGGCCTGAGCAGGAGATATTTTTTCTGTGAATAGATTTGAAACACTTTTCTGTTGTCCACTGGGAGGAAACCAAGATTTCAGAAGTCTTCTGTGAAAAACCCTTCCAAGAAATCTTTCTCAGAATAGCTCAATATCTAGGGCACTTACTAGATTTATGGAAGAGGAAGGGCTCCATTCTGTATTATAATGATTCTTTGATTATCTATTCAAATGAAATAGATCTAATAGAAGAGCTTTTGAAAATGGAACTAGATTAATGAATCATTTGAAAATTTACATGGCATTTGTGAAACTCTTACCCAGTCCATATTCTTTGAATGTTTGTTTTCTATACTAAGTAAGAATCTAGATACATGGCAGCCCCCAAATCAGGCAGGTTTTGATTTGAAATTTTATCCTGCTCCTAGGAAACACTTAAAAATTGTTTTCTATCCATCAGAATTTTCCAAATAAAAAGATCACAGCAATTTTCAATAGGCCCTGGTTTCCACAGAGGATGTATATAACATCTCATTTCTAAAATATAGATGTAAAGGTTTGCAAATCTGATGTTGACAATTTGTCCAAATTCTTTGACTGCAGCAATCAATGCAGGCTGAAAAAGCACCATGCATTCTAAATGGGTACTGTTCTGATTTTTTGTGTTCCTGTTCTTGATGAGGTAAACCTGTTGAATTAATTTTAAACAAATTAAGATGCACCCTACTCTTTCCTGATTTCTAATAACCCTTAATGTCCAAAATCAGAGGTAAGAATCCAAGGTTTCAAAATAATTATAATTTATATTATTCTTAAACTTCAGATAACCTTTAGCAATCATTATAGTTACATTCCTGTAATTGAAGGACATGATGTCCGTTTGGGTCTTTGCTCTTTGAACAAGATAGCCTGGGGCAGGCTGTGAACTTATCTTGGTTAGTACATAGAAATTATGGACACAAGGATGGTTTCTCAGCAGCTTACTGCTTAACAGTTTCTTCTTAAGTCTTCTTACTGTCAGACAGCTATTTTTCTGTTCTTTTTAATCCCCTCCTCTTCACACACAACAGTACAGAATTTACAAAGATTTAACTCAAAGTTTATTCGTAAACCAAACAATAGAAACTCCATGACACCTTTTAAGTCCAGGATGGACCCATTAATATAGATGAAAGGCTTAGGTATTTGCAGTTAACTTTTAGAGAATTATGAAAGACATTATTTTCTCACAAAGATATATGCATACACTTATGTTCCTCACAGATTCATAGAGAGATAAAGTCATAAAAATCTTTCCTAAAACTCAGAGGTAAAGAACGAGTTTTGACTTTTCTCGGGTTTTTTCTTGTCCTCACACTGATGGTTGTTACTGGCTTGGAATTGTTGGAGATTTCAAACTGAGGATGATCTCTCAGATAGCAGAGTGACATAGTTGAACACCAGAGCCTTGTAATTCACCTTTCTCTTAATGAATTGTCCAGGATAGAAAGAGGCACTTATCTTTAGACACTTGTGCAGTCCAAGTAAGAGTATTTCTCTTCTATATAGTCTTGGACTTTATAGATATTACTGTGCATATATTTCACTATATATATATATAGTGACTTTAAATCTGAATTCCTTGAAATGCAAACAAAAAGATTAAACATTATGATGCTTAGAGATGTAGTTCCTAAAAATTAGAGATCCACCTTCCAAAATGAAACACATAATGTTGGCTTAGATACCCAGGTGTTCCTGTAGACATAATACTAAGATTTGTTCCTATATTGGGAAATCACAGCAGCAGCGTATTGAGTCGGAGGGACATCTGAGTCAGGCAAAAGATAGCTGAAACTCCACTGTGGCCTCAGAGGACTATCTTAGTAGGTGCTACTATGAAATGAGGATTTTAGATTCTAATCTTAGGTTCCACAAATTATTTAGGGTCCTAAATGTGGAAGAATTTACTAAGTTAAGTTCACACAAAAAAAAAAAAAAAATCAGGAAAAACTCAGTTATCAAGCTTAGATACTTCAGACAATCTAATATCTAAGTTTTAAACCAACAAGAAATCATCTCTAGTGTCTGAAGTGCTTTTAGTGTGTGATTACTAATTTACACCTCAGTTCAGTAATTACTAAGACAAAGTTTACTTATCCAGAGTTTGCACACACCAGTCTTTCAATCCTCATTCATAAAGATCTGTTTTTAACAATGGAGTGGAGAGCAGAAACTCTTTGCTTGTTCCAAGTAGTTTGGGAACACGTCTGGGATTTGAGAAATTATTTAGATTTGTGAATCAAACTCTTACATTGAAGTGGGTTACAGTTTGCTTCAACAACTGCATTAGCAAGTGCTCTTTAGTGTGGGATGACAAATGCCCTTGAAAGATAGGTCTTACAAAGTTATTTCAGTGACAGCAGGGATTATAGCCAGAAAGATTTTGCCTGAAATCTTAGTTGCCAATTTACCCAAGGCAGCTTAGCAGAGCTGGGGGTATGTGGGAGGGGAGCAGCGATGAAATAATATTACAAAGAATGGCTGAAGTTTTCTTTCTAAATTCCTGGACAGTTAACTAAGAACAAAGAAAAGAAAAAGAAAAGAAATAAAAACCAAAAAAAAACAAACAAAAACCTGACTCTTGACTGCAAATTACCATATCATGAATATGTATCACGTAGTGTCCAAAAATATACTACAGAAACTGTGTGAGAAACCTAATTTTATGCATAGCAAGGGATCTACTCTTAGCATCTTTACAGATAACTAACAGGTTACCTACGCATCCATTCTCATTGACATATTCCTTCTTTAAATCAGTAGGGTTAATTCCATGCCTGAGGTTCAAAAATTTGGACAGTAATTGTGAAGCTCTGTTCCAGACAAAAGTTAAAGAAATAGATCAGTGGCTTGTGTACAAAAATCTGTTTTCACACCTGTATTGGAATATGTTTGCTTGTTTATTTATTTAAATATAGGAGCGAGTATGAGCTCACATTTCCTGTGGGGGTCTTCCTCTTTCTTAGTGGAAATAGATGAGGGAAGTGTTGAAATCAGGGTGTCAAAAATGTAACTAAAAAGAATCTTGATGTCTTTAATTCTGAGTGTGGATAGCTCCTCATATATAAGTCACAGCCTCCACCCTGCAAGTTGGGAGAATTTTTGGTGAAAGTTCTAAAATAATTTTTTAAATATTTTTCTTTTTTTCCTGCATAACTTGCCAAACTCAGACTTTTAATGTGAAAGCTTTCATTTATGGATATAGATAGCACATTTTTAGTAAAATTAGAGATGTAGAAGTGCTGCTATTCCACACACTTTTCTTCCAAAAAGAAAAATGACAAACCTCCTACACATAGCAGCAGATTTTTTTTCTTCAAATAATTTTGTACCCTTGCAAATCTAGCCCATTTTTCATGTGTGTTTTTGCTGTAGTTTTGAAAGCATAATTTTATAATAAGCCCTGAAATTCACTACATGTGGGCCATTTTACTCATAATAAAGGGATGAATTTCAAAGGGTCAGGGTCCTGACTCCTCTCTACTCCTTCTCCTCATCGATGCTCCAGCTCAGGCTCCTCTCTGAATTCAGACAGTACAATCACAAAGGTAATGAGGCACTCTCTTGAGGAAAGGATTTCCTCAGGACTCCAAGGTACTCCAGTTACAGATATTTTCCCCAAAGTGCGTTGCTTGAAGAGAATTATTCTTTGCCTCTGTGTTGCCCCGAGGCATTTACCAGGATAATGAGACCAGTCATTCATTTCCTAAGGCAAACTGGGGTCTGTGGACTGCCAGTGAACCATGGATCACTTGATGTTGTACCATGGAGATCTGTCCGGTCACAGGATGGCAGCTTTCCTCCTTGTTTCCAGCTGCTATATTGCACTAAAGACAGCTAGAAATACATTAAATACTTCCCTAACATTACTTTCCCTTGTAAGCAATTGCTGCTGTTGCAACAGGGATCTTAAGGGTTCTGAAGTGAGAGAAACAGTCCAACATGGTTATAAAGAGTTGTGAAGGTTACTGGGACAATCACTCCATTAGCAAGAGTTTTAATAATAATACAAAAAAGCAGCTTGCTAGTTTAGGCACAAAAACATAGCTAAAAATACAGGCATAGAAACAGCTTTCCATATTTGTAATCATGTTTATAAGGGGAAATTGATTTAAGTGATGAGAGGTGTCATCTTCCTGGTATTACTTGGCACGCACTGGGATGCAGAATTGGAAATCCCTTGAGAAAGAGTGCTTTCCAGTTTTGAAACAGTGTAGAAAGACAGGTAATCAATTGATCATTGTTTGGAGATTTTTTTGATATATTTGATTCAATTTCTGGGAAAAATTCTGCAGCATGTTTGTGAAGGTGGTTTGGCTGTGATGACTTCTGGATTGAGCTGGTGCTTTCATTGCTGTCCATACTAGAGAGAGCACAAAGCACTGCACTTTCTTCAGTATGTTCAAAATTACCAAAAGAGTTTAACTCAAATGAAGTAATTGCAATTAATAAAACAAGGGTTTATTATGAGTGTAACTGGGATTTATGTTAATGCTAAGCAAAAAAAAAAAAAAAAAAGAAGAAAATCCGTAATTTTAAAAGGCATATATTTTATAGTGAAGATTTTTGATTACAAAAGCTGTGTGCATACCTTCATAGGTGGCCACCTTAGGTGGCCTAAGCCATTAAACCACTGAGAGCACCTATCCCTGTGGCTGTACTGTAACCCTTACCTGTGCTTCTGTACAGAAAAAGGATCCTTTTTATGGCCACATAAAATGAACATAACTACTCAAAAGTAAGCCTCAGCTGCATATACTTTTCCCAGAGGGCTTCAAGGTTTGGTCTAGAAAGGCGTTAGTCTGCTAGCCTGCAACAAAAACTACAAAGTTCATTATTCTCACCAATTCAAGAGAAAAGAAAAAGAAAGAGAGAGAAAAAACACGAACCTAGGGAATAAAGAATTGTGTATAGATGACAAGGAAAGCAGGTAGGTTTGACACTGTTCCATTTGCTAGCAGTGAGTTATGTTGAAATGTATGCTATTAAGACATAATGTGTGGTTTGGGTTTGTTTTTGTTTCTGGTTTTTTTCATTTCTTTTAAGCACATTTGAATATAATTCCCATATGTGTTTATGTATGCAGCTGTGTGTAATATATTTTTCAGGTCTTTTCATAGAATAGAATCATAGAATCATAGAATCATTGAGGTTGGAAAAGACCTCTAAGATCATCGAGTCCAACCGTCAACCCAACACCACCAGGCCCACTAAACCATGTCCCTAAGCGCCTCATCTACACGTCTTTTAAATACCTCCAGGGATGGGGACTCCACCACTTCCCTGGGCAGCCTGGTCCAATGTTTCACCACTCTTTCAGTAAAGAAATTTTTCCTTACATCCAATCTAAACCTCCCCTGCCGCAACTTGAGGCCATTTCCTCTCGTCCTATCGCTTGTTACTTGGGAGAAAAGACCAACACCCACCTCGCTACAACCTCCTTTCAGGTAGTTGTAGAGAGCGATGAGGTCTCCCCTCAGCCTCCTTTTCTCCAGGCTGAACAGTCCCAGTTCCCTCAGCCGCTCCTCATAAGACTTGTTCTCCAGACCCCTCACCAGCCTCGTTGCCCTTCTCTGGACACGCTCCAGCACCTCAACGTCCTTCTTGTAGTGAGGGGCCCAAAACTGAACACAGTATTCGAGGTGCGGCCTCACCAGGGCCGAGTACAGGGGCACAATCACTTCCCTACTCCTACTGGCCACACTATTTCTGATACAGGCCAGGAGGCCATTGGCCTTCTTGGCCGCCTGGGCACACTGCCGGCTCATATTCAGCCGGCTGTCGACCAACACCCCCAGGTCCTTTTCCGCCAGGCAGCTTTCCAGCCACTCTTCCCCAAGCCTGTAGCGCTGCATGGGGTTGTTGTGGCCGAAGTGCAGGACCCGGCACTTGGCCTTGTTGAACCTCATCCAGTTGGCCTGGGCCCATCCATCCAGCCTGTCCAGGTCCCTCTGCAGAGCCTTCCTACCCTCCAGCAGATCAACACTCCCGCCCAACTTGGTGTCGTCTGCAAACTTACTGAGGGTGCACTCAATCCCCTCATCCAGATCATCAATAAAGATATTAAACAAGACCGGCCCCAGTACTGAGCCCTGGGGAACACCGCTCGTGACCGGCCGCCAACTGGATGTAACTCCATTCACCACAACTCTCTGGGACCCGGCCGTCCAGCCAGTTTTTGACCCAGCGCAGAGTCCACCTGTCTAAGCCGTGAGCCGCCAGCTTCTCAAGGAGAATGCTGTGGGAGACAGTGTCAAAGGCCTTGCTGAAGTCCAGGTAGACCACATCCACAGCCTTTCCCTCATCCACTAGGCGGGTCACCTGGTCATAGAAGGAGATCAGGTTGGTCAAGCAGGACCTGCCTCTCATGAACCCGTGCTGGCTAGGCCGGATCCCCTGGTTGTCCCGCTCATGCCTTGTGAGCGCCCTCAAGATGAGCCGCTCCATAATCTTCCCCGGCACCGAGGTCAGGCTGACAGGCCTGTAGTTCCCCGGATCCTCCTTCCGGCCCTTCTTGTGGATGGGCGTCACATTGGCAAGCCTCCAGTCTTCCGGGACCTCCCCCGTTAACCAGTCATATTTTGACTCAGCAAATCCTAAAGAACCAACAGTTCATTATTCTAACCTAATACTGTAATAACTTTATTTTATATACACAAACAGGAACAAAATGAACAAGATTTTGAACTTAGTGTAGTGAAGTGCAGTAATGTAATAATGATAAATGATAAAAGCTTTAAATACAATATATTAATACACAAATATGAAAACACTTGAAAATTTCAAGACCTCTACTTTAAAAACTTTCATCAAAATAAGATTGCAAAGACATGTTAAGCCTTTTGAAAATTAAATTATCTTCTAGGGAAAAAAGAACTAAAACAAAATAAACAACCAAAATGACCCAGAAAATACATTTTCTTCCTTAACAGTCTTCTGGGTTTTTTAGGAAAATATATGGGTCATTTTTTTCCCTCTAATTGTGTTTTCAATGAAAGCCAAAATATTATTTATAGAACTTTTTTGTCTAGTTCCTCTTCTATAAATTTAATCTTACTTGTAGTGCTATAAAAGATTTTCAGACAGCTCTAGGAGAAAGGGCTTTTACATGACTGCAAAACTTCAGCTTGCACAGTCCTGAGCATTCAGGTTTTATTCAGCAGGTCTCTGAATGTCTTCATCTCATATAGGCACTAGTCTTACTACCTAACAAGAGTACTTCATAGATGCTCTCATCAGCTCTTAGTGAAAGACTACCTGATTTCAAACATATGCTTAAACTCTGGAACCTATTTAATGTTAAATTGCTTGATTACTTTAAATATAATTTATACAAAATTAAATGAGTGTAGTTTTAACATAGTGAAAATATTTTTATCTAATAATGGAACATGAAAACCTTCATTTAGCTTTGCTAATGTTTTCTCATTAATGTTTGTAAATGTGCCTTTTGTTCTCCATTCATTTGTAAGAATTTCCAATATAGTAACTTTGCAGTAACTGTTATGGATTAAGTCCTAGGGCTGTGTAAACCTTCCAGGATCATTCTCACCAGTAAATGAAATAATCATACACTTTTCTTTGTTCATAGACACCTCTCAGGCAGGGTTTCTCTTTGACATATTCCTAGATATAAAGAATTTTTTTTTAGATACTTTACAGGCTAATTTAATTAAAAACCAAAGAAACTAGCAAGTTACAGATTGGATGGGTAGAAAATTGGCTAACAGGCCGCACTTAAAGGGTGGTGATCAATGGTTTTTACTCAGACTGGCAGTCTGTCACAAGGGGAGTACCCTGGGGATTAATACTGGACCCCATGCTGTTCAACATCTTCATAAATGATCTGGATGATGGGATTGAAAGTACCTTCACCACATCTGTTGATGACAGAAAACTGGGTGGTCAAGTGGACATGTCAGAAGGGAAAGACATCTTACAGAGAGACCTGGATAAGCTGGAAGAGCAGCATGAAGTTTAACATAGACAAGTGCAAAGTCCTGCACCTGAGATGACATAACTGAAGATCTCAGTACAGGCTAGGATCTGTGTGGCTGGGGAGCAGCCTTGCTGAAAGGCACATGGGGATCCTGGTGGACAACAAGCTGAACATGGGTCAGCAGTGCAGCGCTGCAGCAACAAAGGCAAGTCAGATCCTGTGCTGCATCTGCAGGGTCATTACTAGCAGAGATAGAGATATGATCATCCCACTCTACTCAGTGCTAGTCAGGCAGCACCTGGAGTACCGTGCCCAGTTCTGGTCCTCACAATTCAAGAAAGATGTGGACAGACTGGAGAGGGTCCAAAGGAGGGCCACGAAGATGGTCAAAGCACTGGAGAACCTACCCAATAAGGAAAGACTGAAGGAGTTAGGTCTTTTCTCCCTGAAGAAGAGAAGGCTCGGGGGGGGACCTCATCACAGTATGCTAGTACTTAAAGGGCAGCTACAAAGAGGACAGAGGTTCTCTCTTCATAAGGAGCCACATGGAGAAGACAAGGGGCAACAGGTACAAGTTTCACTGGGAAAGGTTTCATATCGACAGAAGAAAGAAATTTTTTACGGTGAGAACAATCATTAACCAGAACAAGCTCTCCAGGGACATGGTAGAATACCTGTCACTGGAGGTTTTCAAGATGTGATTGGACATGATGTTAGATAATCTCATCTAGGCTCTTTTTCCCATAAAAAGTTGAACCAGATGATCTTTCGAGGTCCCTTCCAACCTGGGCTGTTCTATGATTCTATCAAACAAACAATCAAATGAACAAACAAAAAAAACCCCAGCTGTCCCAAAATTTCTCTTGCTCTAAAAACATTTTAAAGGCTAAAATATTTTTATGTCAAACCTTGGCAAGGCTCTTTTTTACTGCCAGATTGTCTCTATATTAAAGAATAGCACAAAGATTCTTTGAGGCAAGGCAAGGAGTTTTGGGGAAATAGGTTTTGCTGCTGCCACACAGTCACTAAAGCTATTAAGCTACTTAGGATGGGATAGAAATTGAAATTTTATTGAAGCTGATATATTTTACAGAGATATAACAGTTTCAACAAGAATTGTAAACAGGATGATTTCTTAGGAAAAGTGTCAATACCCTAGTATTTCTCAAGAGAGTACAAAACAAGAATCCAAAGACACCAGAGACAGACCAAAAGAAATTGAATTTAAAAGCCAATATTTTCAGCCTGAAAATGGATATTCTGACAAAACTGATTCTCAGTTGCATTTAAAGTATTTCTTGTTGTTCCAATGTAAAAATAAATATTTTAAAACTTAATTTTGTGAAATTATCTCAAGATGGAATACCTGGTCTCTCAAGAGCTCTAATGCTTTCTTTATTAAAACTGTCAACTTAATACAGAACAGATAATATAGGACAAGTAGTATCTGCTCTTAACTTTGCTGTATCTTCCACCTTTATGAGGATCATAGCCTGAGATTTCTTTTGGAGGGGGAGGAGTAGTGGGGAAGCTGTTTCTGTTTTGATTTTTGCTTAAAATTAGCCTGCTAATATGTATTTCTATATAAAAGAAACATTTTTAAACCAGAAATTGCTGTTGTTGCTGTTGCCATTAAAGGGAACTATCTCACGTTAGCTAAAGTAGGGAATACAGGTCTTCCTCAGCTCACAGCTTCTGTACAAGTACTTCCGTATCTAACAGGCTAGGAGATTGCAAAAAGGGGGAAGTGCAAATCTAATATGCACATGACATCAAGTTTAGATTATTTCATTCAGTGTGGCTAGAAAACTGTTAGGACGTTTCTTTGATTTCAGAAAACAACTGTTTATTCAGTGCGTTGACTCAAGGACAATGCTGACCTTAATCTTCTGGGCCTTTACAGACCTGGCTTACATGACCCCACAACACACTGCCTGTTCTAGCTTCTGGAGGATGGGAACTTGCCCCATCATCCATGTTTCCCAGGAGTCGTGACGTTGCCATCCTCAAGGGTGAAGCTCAGGAGAGGGGGAAGATGAGGCTTCCTTGGCAACGTGCCCATAGACTCAGCACTGATTATGAAAGATTAGAGGGACCAGTCATTTCCCAGGCTTCAGAGCACAGAGACAAAGTAATTTCTTGCACTGAGCATTTCAGCAGGTGCAACTTCAAACAGTAGTAAAGGGGTTAGGTAAAAAATCAAAGGATTCACGAAAATGTAAGGCTCTTGCCTATTCTCCTTAGAAGAAAAAAGCAGGGACAGGGGAAGAAGGGCAGTTACTGTCCTTTTTAAAATGTGTCTGAATAATATTGAGAGGTAAAAGAAGAAAAGGAGACCATATATATTTCTAGATTCAAAATCTATGTGAAGGGCACAGCCACTCACATTATGTCATCTCATTGGAATTTGAAGGTTTAAATAAAAAGAATGATCATTGTTTTGTAACAAAAAGAATGCTTGATCTAAACATAGATTTTGTGCAGCATTATCTCCCTAGTTAGTCAAGTCTACATTCACAAAACGGTACAGAAACTGAAGAAAGAGACACCTTCTCTAAGTGTCCCTTCCTCCCTCAAAATCAATCAACTAAAAAACATGTACCCAGTGGTTTACCAGAAGGTCATGAAAAGAAGAGATAACAAATTCATTTCTAGTAATATTGATCTTTTTCCTGCAGATTTTCCTTCTGGATGGTGTTCAGGCATCAGTGGTGGATTTTTTACTCACCCATTTTTCACTGCTTGCCATAGGAAATGTACCTTGTACTGTGGAGCCAAATATATGTCCTTTGATGATGCAATTTGTGTGATCCAGGCAGTTAGATTAATCTCTCTGATGGTAAAACATTATAGTGTATCTTGATTGATACCTAGGAAATAAGCATCCTTGGAAAAATGCATGACTCTCAAAGCTGTTAATTTCAGCTAAGGCTTTATGCAGTCAAATAAAGTAATTAAACTGCAGTGAAGGGTCATAAAATCAACTGATGATGCTGTGAGTTTTAGTGATATTTATTTGCAGGTGGCATGAACAATATGCTTTGTGCAGTTGGTAATCTGGATAGACTGAGTGAAAAATAAGAGGAGTTAATGTTTTTAAGACAAAAATAATATCACTGAATACAACTATAAATAGAATTGTACTAGGCTGGGAAAGTAAAGGATAAATATGAATTATTTGGATAACTGTACTCTGCATGGCAAGATCAGTTACATCCAATAACATCACAGTCTTACAGGCAGGGCAATGGGCTTTTCTATTAAAAAGATTACTTGATATTTTCCATGATAAGACTCATTTTAGTTGCTTACACACTTTCCAAACTTTAATGATTCAGACTTATCAAAAGTTGCTCATTTGATATCTGCCTCAGGTCAACTATTTTCAAGCATTTTTCAAAAACAAGGCCAGTGAGCAAGTTCTAACAATGTTCTGATAATATTCCTGTAATGAAAGTTTTTGTGTGCAATAGTAAATTGTGACTAGGTACAGAACTTACTATGCAAAAAGAATACAATTTTTACTCTTGTGCATTGCAGGATCAGTATGTTGTTCAGTGAGCAGCTTGGGTAGTTGTTCCATTATGTATTAATTGTATGATGCAAAATTCCCTTGACTTGAAAAAGGGACTTGCATCATTGACTTCAATGGGACTTTGCTTGACAACGGTACACCAGAATGTTGCATATTCAAATGGTCAGACACAGAGCAATCTGCTTTGCTCCCAGCTGTGCAGTCATTACATTATTACTACACAGACTAGAATTCATTTTCTTCCTAACTTAACATGTCTATATAAAAAAAAATTGCATCCTTCTCTTAAAAACAAACAAGCAAACACCCCTCCCCCCCGATTTTTCTTTAGGTTCATGTAATAATTAGTAAATGATAAATCTGAATAGTTTTGACAGCAAGAAGAAATTTGATACTTCCAAACTACATGAAGATATATGTAGGCTCAATCAATTGAAGTCAGTTGACACTGACAAACTAGAAAAGAGTTGAAATGAACAAAAATAAATGGGATGAGCTCTTCATAGTGGAAAATTTGAAATTTAAATGAATAGTTAAATAGAGGGGAAATATATAAATTAACTGTATTAATTCATTGAATTTAACAAGGTGCCATGCAATGACTACAAGTTGTTCTGATGGTATTTATAGATTAATAGATAAAGTATTGTGAACATTATAGCAAAAATTAATAGATATTTCCAGATGTCTTTTGAAAATAGTACATTAACCTGTTGCCCAATACTTAAAAAAATTAAACCCAATGTTTTTACTATGGATTCTCTTGGCTTCAGCTATCACTTTATTTTACTAACTAAGCTACACTAGAGATTATTTTGACCAGACTAAACAAATATATAGTATACATAATAATTATTTTATGTAATAATTATATGTGAATATACACATTTACATAATTTCAAAATATTTTGTGGTGAAGTTATACCTGAATTAGGAAAACACAGGCACAGATACATATTATGGTTTAAGATAGTCTTATTAGAGGGAGATGAGAAAAAGCCTGTTGAGTTCCGTTTCTATGTATCTACTTGCATTTAAACAAAAAGAAAAGAGTGGAGTAAATGATGAAAGTTGATGAATTGTATGTGCACAATAAAATGCAGTTCACTTCAGCTTTGCAACAAAACATAAGTCAGCAAAAATCACAACCTGCCATAGACACCAACTGATGTCAACAGGCTACAACACTGTACATAACAAGCAGTCAAAGGAATCCTTTCTCTTAAACAACTTGTTGACAGACTTGCTGGTGCAATGTTTTGGTTGGAAGGTAAGAAAAGGAGGAAAAGTAATGAAAACAAGACAAACTTCTTCCTTTTCTTTGTTAAAAAGCACAATCTACCTAGAACAAAGATGTATTTAGAACAGTTTCACCACCCAGCACTTAGGTGCTATCTACTGAAGATTTCTAACAAGAAACAGGCTTTACAAACTGGAGAGTAGTAAGAATTCTCAAAGAAAGAAAGAAAGAAAAAGAATGAAAGAAAGAGACAGAAAAAGAAAGAAAAGAAAGAACGAGGTCACTGATGCTTTAATCAGAAAAAGACACATTGGAGAATAACTTCTCTACATGAAAAATTTCTGAGCTCACTCTATTCCAGACTTTAATAGCCAGTCCAGAGAAAACATTAGATGAAGGAAAGCTTTCTCAATAGACTATAAAAGCAATTGAACTTTTAATTCTGCCCCATCTTTCCCGAACAACAACAGTATCCAGTAGATAAAGAATTCCTACAAAAAAACTACTTGATTATGTATGATCTCTTGGGGTGAAGTCACAAAAGCAGCCTTCATGCAGTGTATCTTAACCCATTCTCTTGTTAGCTGACCCACTGTTTCACAGTAGGGAGCAGTATTTTCTGCAACAATAAGTAAATCCATCTTCACATCTTTTCTGAACAAAGTCACTTTGGTTTTGTATCATAATTTTTTCTTCTTTATAATGTTGCCTAATTTGTTTCATTTATTATTCACATTTGTTAGGTTAATTAAAACAAAACACCAGAATATTCAGTTGGGATATATAATTCTTTTATTAGCTCTCAATATTTCTTTCTACCTAGCCTATGTAGAGTTTGATTGAACAAGCATTCTGTAAAGATTTCTATTTTGTCATGTACAACATTTCACATTTTTCCAAAATTCTACTGTATCTAAACAGGGAATAGCTTAGCTTTGGGTTGAAGTTTTAGATTTTTTTTTTTTTCATTGTTTTTTCATTCATCTTCATCTGTTTCAGACCAATTCAATTTTCTGTTGGTTTGTTTGGGGTTTTTTAATATAAATTTAACAGATGTGTTCAATTATTTCACTGAAATTAAATGAACTCTCTGACTTCACCCTCCTGAAGCTGAATAACAGTTGAACCTAGCATTCTGACACCTGTTTAGGTCCTATTTAATTCAGTGGTTTGTGAATGCAGAACTGTCCTCTATGCCTTTAGAAAGGAACTTGAAACATAATTCCTCCTTCAATTCTCCTACGTTACATTACTCACTTTTTAGGAAAGCAAAACTTAGCCCATTCTAACATTCCTTACCACAGTCAGCAGGGATTACTGTGATTTCTTTACATTTCAATGCAATAACCATTAAGGTCACTAGTTCTTAATGGAAGTTTATGAAGAGTGAAGCCTTTCTTAATTACCTGATTTTTCATTTAAGATACTTAAAGCCATTCAAAGGCATTTCACCATTTGTTTACCCCATTCACTGCTCCTTAATGTGCTAACTTCTACAAGGTTGATTAATCATCCTTCCCATCCAACAGGGAATGCTGCCCACAATGAAAGTCCCTTAGGTTTTCATCTGATGGTATATTATATACACTGTAATAATGCTTTCAGAACATGCTTACCAAATGGAAGGCAAACTTTGACATGAAAAAGGATGATCAACACTTCAAGGTGTTGGCTTAGAGTTTTTTGTTTGTTTTGTTTTTTATTTCTGATCTTATCCCAGGGTTCATATTTATTCATGTGTTCATTTTGGCTATCTTTTCGTCATTTACCATGTCATTATGCTGTTCATCTCCTATATTTCCCCTTCTTCTACTCTTTCTCCTCTTTCCTTGCAGTCATAAATTGTTTTTTTTCATTAAGCCATATATTTAAGAGGCGATAATTAGATCTCAGAAAGAGCTCCCTTCTATGACTTATATCATTATTGGAACATTAACAATCCTCTTCACTCTACAGAGTTAATGCTAGAAGTTACAAACAGATTTTAAAAGTCTTGAATAGCAAAATAAGAGAATATATTTATGGAAACACCTGATGTTGAAGGAACAAAGCCAGTAAAAATGCTTAAACGTGATTCATTCATTTAAACTCCAGAAGTTAACAGGTAATGAATGATTAAACTGCATCAAGAAAGTCACTCAATTATAATAAAGTCATCAATTTGCCTCATAGGAAAGGATTGAAGCCATGTACTGGTTAAAACTGATAACGACCATATAACTCTCAGGCTATGGAAAACTGCATAGCCTGATACAGGAAAAGTTAAACTAATAATTAGTTCAAAAAGAAGCTGGCAACTGATACAGAAAATGATGCTAATCTGTCTGGCTTTCTCTTATTTTAGTGATAAATTCTCCACATTTCACCATTTATTTATTTATTTCATTAATTAATTTATTTTTTGCTCAGTAAAACAACCAATTTAATGAATGAAGGTGAAAGAGTTTGGACAGAGAAACTGGTAAGTAAACCCAAGTAGAACTGCCAAGTACCTGTTTCTACATGATATCACATTTGTAGCTATTTTAAGTTTCCTTATTCTCAACCAATTTTTTTAACAATTTGCCTTCCTCATTGAGTATTGGATGGGTATCATGTCTGAACTTTAAAAGAAAAATTGTTTTTAATTATTCAACAGCAAAAAAGCTTTACATATACCATGTAAATATACCCATTCATATGTTGTTATATACACCACTGAGTATATATGCATACATAGAGAGAGAGAGGATTCTGTGACTCTAGCATGTTTCCTGGACTAGGAGCTGATAAGCCTAATATAAAAAGCTGCCAGCCAACTCTCAAGCAAGTTGCATCTTTCTAAATTGAAGGTCTCCTCAGCAAGCACAATATCATCGCAGACATGGTCTGATAGTAATGTCTGGCCTGAATCAAAAATTATAATAATAATAAGGCTTTGTATTCTGACACAGTTATTGTGAGTTCATGTATATTAGTTTCATTTTTTTCCTGTAAACACTGACATAGTCATTTAAAAACTACTGTTTCTTAAATAGGAAGCATGAGTGAAAACAGCTGAATACTGGCTCATTAAGCATAAATAAGAAAAGCAGCTATCACAGCATATATTCTGTGCGGAAGAGGATAGTGACTGACTTGATTGGCTGCAGAGCTTGCATGTAGGAGCCACCCATATCTGGCCTCCTTGGAAAGGAGATATGAAACCTAGATTCAGTTATATTTGAAGACATTGTGGAAGAGGAATAAAGTGGTTTTTGAGTGACATAGGAACAAACTAATACCAAGTAAAAATACAATGGATGCTTGGTTTTGCATATCACTGGATTCACTGTATATCAAAGGGATTTATACTTTTCTAATAAATAGTTTCTGCACGTTCCTGGTGTTTGCTCTATCACTGAGTAAACCAGTAGTGATTATATGAAGAAACTCTAAACTAGACTCAGAAATTAATTAAAATTTAGCATTGCAATATCTAACTTGAATGGCCAATGTACCAGTATGTCACAGGATATCAAAATATCTTTTAACACCTTGCCTCCCTGCAGAATGAAAGGGAACATACCTGAATAAAGCACTCATAAAAGGTATTGTGTAGAGAGAGGAAGACCTAGTATAGCCAGGAAACGTCAAAGATGGGAGTTATGCTTTATAGGACCTGGTGAAGTAAATCTGGAACAAAGGAAACCTCTGTCTCTGCTGGGATTTACTGCCATTGTCTCTGAAATAGTCCTGAAAGTCACATCAGCCTTCTCTCACACAAACAAAGAGGATAACATCCTTTGCAGTCCTCCTGTTCCCCCTTATGTGATAGATGTCAAAGTATGTTTTAAAAAATCTGGGATGATGTTAAAGAAAAATGTCATCAGCTTTATTCTCAAACTCCAGCAGTTGGTAAAGGATAAAAAGACATTTCTCTAGTAACCCAAACTTTCAAAATGAAATATTCGACATCTCAAAACATACTAAGAAACAAATAGAAAAAGAAAATTTGCACTACCTTCAAAGGTGGTAACAGTTTTGTGTTCCTACTAACAGAAGGTAACAATGGCAGATCCTTTGCACATATGAAAATTGGGAGTCATATTTTTCGCCATGACCCAGTTGCCAATAATTGCATGGTGATGTGTTTGGCCTTTTGATTGAATGCTTTAACCTTGAGACACTGCAGGCATAGGACTACCAGTATGAATGGTTTAACTAGATTGCAATTATTGTAGAGCTGGTTTTTTTCAGGAAATCAAGCCTTTCTTTCTTCCCCCCCGCACCTTGTTGTGTGACTAAACAACTCCCATGAAATTAAATAAATATTCTTTACAAGGTGGACCCTTAAGTCACCAAACATATAATTTAGTAAATGTTACAACTTATCACTTTTAAGTCAAAACATGGGAAAAAAATACTGACAATACTAACAATAGAAATGAGGTTTAAAAGATAACAAAATAGAAACCTCGATTTAAGTGAATACCCTGGTTACCATGGAAACATGTGGAACATCAGCTTTGAAAACAAGGTTCCTTTTTTTTCAATTATTAGTCAGGCCACAAGACATAAAATCTCTGTTTGACATCCCTACCCAGCTCTTCTGGAATCTGCATGAAAGAAGAGCATTTATAACACTTATGCGGAACACCACCAGTTCCCTTCACACTAACTTACCACTTTCCAAGTTAACCTGTTTGTGGACAGAGCAAAAAATGCACAGGTCATACATATGAACTTGATAGCATCAGAAAGCTATATGCGCCTTGGGAAAAGAGAGAAATATAATGATTTAGATACTCATCTGGGGATGATTTTATGAAGAACCTCATGTCTGTCATCCTCCAAGTCTTTGGCATTTTGTATGATATCATTGACACCTGCTAAAACTGCTTACAGCACTTAGGATCTAACCTTATCGGTAGTAGAGTGTGTTTAGATATACCCTGCATACCCTGGGTACAAAAAGAAGTTCGAATACAAATGTCTAATGAGATAAATATATAACGGATGAAATAACAGTAAGAAACAATCAGTTAGAAAAATTCTTATTGCAACTAATTTGATTAGGTATTTTTGAAAGTCCAAGCAAGTTAAAAATGCCCTGGAATTTAAGAG
Source organism: Aptenodytes patagonicus (assembly GCF_965638725.1). Taxonomy (NCBI): domain Eukaryota; kingdom Metazoa; phylum Chordata; class Aves; order Sphenisciformes; family Spheniscidae; genus Aptenodytes; species Aptenodytes patagonicus. The sequence continues at coordinate 32,953,361 of NC_134951.1, read as the reverse complement.
GGTTCTAAACATTTTTTTCTTAAAAATTCCAGCAAAAATAGTCTTGTAAATATAGCTGCTATGGATGAAAAAGTAAGAACAGTCTTATTTATTCAATAGGAACAACTGTGTAATTTCAATTAGAGGGATAATTGTATGCTTTCATCTTTGGCTTCTGCATTCCTGTCCTGGTAAGTTAATGCCTTCTCACATACAAGTTACTTTTAATCACCAAGAAAGAATTTATTCCTTCCAAAAGACCAGAATGAAGATTTTTCACTGCATTTGTTTTAGCTAACCCTTGTATATACAAATATTTCTACCTCGTTTTCTGTCTCAATTTTTTATCTGTCATCTATCCACAGTGAACTCTGGGAGGAAGAATTTCTTTAAATATTGTTCTAAAATTGATCTGAAGAAGTTCTCCATGCTTAAAAACTATCCTAGCTGGTAAAAAAAAAAAAAATATATATATTACTATCTTCTACAACCTTTTTCATACCAAGTGGTCATATGTACTGTCATTTGTGCATGGAGCTCCATGGATGTGATGTGAGTTATGTATCTCTACACATATTCTTGAAGAGTTTTTGGTTGCTCTTAATAGTTAAGTTTGTTTTTTTGTTGGGGAAGGGAGGGTGTTAGGGATTCTTTGTAGATATGTACCGTATGGCTATACTTTTTTGTTCTCTCTCTTTTCTCAGTTGTCCTGGTTTCAGCTGGGATAGAGTTAATTTTCTTCCTATCTTGAACTTGACTATCTAGAGGCCCCCACTGTATAATAAACTGCCAGAAAATGAGAAGCAATATGTCCTGTTCACTGATGGGTCCTGTCATCTTGTAGGAAAGCATCGGAGGTGGAAAGCCGCTGTATGGAGTCCTATACAACAATTGGCAGAAACTGCTGAAAGAGAAGGTGAATCGAGTCAGTTTGCAGAGGTGAAAGCCATCCAGCTGGCTTTAGAAATTGCTGAATGAGAAAAGTGGCCAGTACTTTATCTCTACACTGACTCATGGATGGTGGCAAATGCCCTGTGGAGGTGGTTGCAGCAATGGAAGCAGAGCAACTGGCAGCGCAGAGGCAAACCCATCTGGGCTGCCGCATTGTGGCAAGATACTGCTGCTCAGGTAGAAAATCTGGTTGTAAAAGCCCGTCACGTAGACGCTTACGTACCCAAGAGTCGGGCCACTGAAGAACATCAAAACAACGAGCAGGTGGATCAGGCTGCTAAGATTGAAGTGGCTCAGGTGGATCTGGACTGGTGTCGCAGATGGAGTGAGACTGCACTTCACTCGTAAGAGAGAAGCAACACTACTTTATTGATAGAACACAGTCAGTTAAAGTGTAAATTAACAAAGTTCAATGGTAAATGCGACAGTCATTTAACAAGATTCGATGGCAAGGTACACTAGATTATTTACTGCATAGAGGACAGGGTCAGACAACACTGTCAGGGAGACCCTCCCGTTGAGCCATGAGGTTCAGAAAGGACCCCCTTGCTTTCTGAACTCCTTCTCAGAGAGGAGTCTAGGTGTGGCTGGATCCAATCCTAGTCCCAGACTTGGTCAATAGTTTATGTCTAAAGGATTATATATGTGCCATCAATCCTTTATATCACTTAGTTAAGATTTCACAGTTTAGCATGCTATTAGTCACTTACCGAGGATCTGTTGCGGCAAGGAATCTCTCAACCTCGAGGAGTAACCTTAAGAGGTGTCCCTACTCAAGGGGAGATCCCACCGTGCAGCCCACTGCCGTGCAGGAGAGCTCAATGGGCCCTGGGCTGTCCACTATTTATAGAGTAAGATGATTGACTTATAGTCATATTTGCATATCAGCAAGACGTTTGGGTCACTGCTCCAGACAGCCCTTGGCTACTGTGCTGCCATCCATCCCCAAAGTGCAGCGTAAGCTGGATGCAGCCACAACGACCCCCACTGGTGGTCATTGTTTATGCAGGGCAGGGGGAGCACACCGCCACAACTGGCAACATAAGGGTGAATTATTTCTAGCTCAGTGGGCCCAGGACACCTCAGGCCACCAAGGAAGAGATGCAACATACAGATGGGCTCGTGATCGAGGGGTGGACTTGACCATGGACACTGTTGCACAGGTTATCCCTGAATGTGAAACATGCGCTGCAATCAAGTAAGCCAAGCGGTTAAAGCCCCTCTGGTATGGAGGACGATGGCTGAAATATAAATATGGGGAGGCCTGGCAGGTTGATTATATCACACTCCCACAAACCTGCCAAGGCAAGCGCCACGTGCTTACAATGGTGGAGGCAACCACCGGATGGCTGGAAACATATCCCGTGCCCCATGCCACTGCCCACAACACTATCCTGGGCCTTGAAAAGCAAGTCCTATGGTGACATGGCACCCCAGAAAGAATGGAGTCAGACAACAGGTCTCATTTCCAAAACAACCTCATAGACACCTGGGCCAAAGAGCACGGCATTGAGTGGGTGTATCACATCCCCCATCATGCACCAGCCTCCGGGAAAATTGAACGATACAATGGACTGTGAAAGACTACGCTGAGAGCAATGGGTGGTGGGACGTTCAAACATTGGGATACACATTCAGCAAAGGCCACCTGGTTAGTCAACACTAGGGGATCTGCCAATCGAGCAGGCCCTGCCCAGTCAAAACTTTTATGTACTGTAGATGGGGATAAAGTCCCTGTAGTGCACATAAAAACTATGCTGGGGAAGACAGTCTGGGTTATTGCTGCCTTGGGCAAAGGCAAACCCATCCGTGGGATTGCTTTTGCTCAAGGACCTGGGTGCACTTGGTGGGTGATGCAGGAGGATGGGGAAGTCGATGTGTACCACAAGGGGATTTGGTTTTGGGTGAGACTAGCCAATGAATTAAATTGTAGGATGTTAATTGCTATATAGTACTCTATATCATCACTTCTGTGGTGGCTATATGCCATATCAATGGTATCACAGTAAGAATCACCTCGATTAATGAAGAATGAACTTTGATGAAACCGAGCAAAGGGCTGCGATGATAGAACTGGACAAATGTAGCGATAACGGAACCAAAACTGGCTTCAGCATGCAAAAAATCCAACACCACACACCATCTCTCCTGCCCTGAAGGACTATTATGATAGGTGGAGCCCAAAGTCATGGACTAAATGAACTCAGTGAACATTTTGTAGGGATGGCCCATAGGCTAAGGGAATGATACCTGTGTGTATATATCAAAAGACAGGAAAAGTGGTGGTGATTAATGGGAATGTCTTGGAAAGTGTGGGACCTGGGCATGACATAGATGGTATAGAATAAGGGGTGGATACTGTCCTGGTTTCAGCTGGGATAGAGTTAATTTCCTTCCTAGTAGCTGGTACAGTGCTGTGTTTTGGATTGAGGATGAGAATAATGTTGATAACACACTGATGTTTTAGTTGTTGCTAAGTAGTGCTTACACTAGTCAAGGACTTCTCAGCTTCTCATGGCCTGCCAGTGAGAAGCTGGGAGGGGGCACAGCCAGGACAGCTGACCCAAACTGTCCAAAGGGATATTCCATACTATGTGACGTCATGCTCAGTATATAAACTGGGGGGAGTTAGCCAGGGAGCAGCAACAGCTGCTTGGGAACTGGCTGGGCATCTGTCCTGGTTTCAGCAGGGATAGAGTTAATTTCCTTCCTAGTAGCTGGTACAGTGCTGTGTTTTGGATTTAGGGTGAGAACAATGTTGATAACACACCAATGTTTTAGTTGTTGCTAGGTAGTGTTTACACTAGCCAAGGACTTCTCATCTTCCCATGCTCTACCGATTGAGAAGGCTGCTTACTTTTTTTTTCCCAATTTTTCCTAATTCTCTCTGCCATCCCACTGAGAGGGGAGTGAGCAAACGTCTGTGTGATGTTTAGCTGCCTGCCGGGTTTAACCACAACATCAGTTCAACCTAAACATATCATAGAAAAGTAAAATAATATATGGAGGAATGACCGGTTGATGAAAACTTATCAAAAGTAAGAGTAAATGGTCACTTCTTCTACTAAAGGAAGATCACCAGTGGAATACATTGGAGATTTGTGGTGGGTCCTGTATTCTTTAATGTATTCACAAATGACCTGGAAAGGGTAGTGAGCAGAAAGTTGACTGATGATCTAAAATTATTAATAATGGTAAGTATAAGGACAGATTGTGTAGAAGTGCAAAAATACTATGTAAGTTTGAGGGACTGGGGAATCAAAGTGTAGGTGTCATTCAATAAAGATAAATAAAATACTGGTCACAAGAAAGAATAATCTTAATTTCACATATAAAATTATGGTGTCAGAGCTGATTTACTGCTCAAGAACAAAATCTTAGAGTTAAGATTAGACAGGCCATCTCAGTTCTTGGTAACAGTGAAAAATCCAATCAAATATTGGGAATTATCAGGAAAGAAACAGAGAACAAAACAGAAATAATCATTAATTTATTGCAGAAATTCTTAATTTGTCCTGAATACAGTTGGCAATCCTGTTCCCCCATCTCAAAAAAGGTAGAGTAGAAAAGGAAGAGTCTCAAAGAAAAACAATAACAGTTCCAAGATATAGAACAGCTTTTGTACAGTAAACAGATGAGTAGCCTAAGTTTCTTCGGCATGGTAACTACTGAGGGGGAAATGTGACAGAGATATACAAAATCAAAAGGAACACAGAGAAACTGAACAGGGATCAGTGTTCCCTAATGTTTTTCCCATAAAAGGTAGAGGATGCCAAATGGAAACAGCTAGAGCCAGGTTCCAAAAACCAAACACTTTCCCTGCTTAAAAAAAAAAAAAAAAAGAAAAAAGAAAAAAAAGAAAAAAATTAAACATTAATTAAAAATTACATACAATAAAAAAGAAAAAACTATTTCTTCATGCAAGGGGTAATAGACCTGTGACACTTACTGCTGAAGGACATTGTGGATGGACAATATTTATAAGCATTAAATGGGAGACTGGGAAAATCGGAAAAAAATATATTTTGTGTTATTAAATAGATAGAAATCACCTGTAGCTCAGAAAAGCTCACTGCTGTAGGTTGAGGATAGGTTTGTAATGTGCAATAGCCTGAGGATGGGGAAAATAATATATACGCTTACTTTGCTGTTACAGTCCCTACACAATCTTTAAGATCATCCTCAGTGATCAGGCAGGATACCTAAAATCTTAATACAATCATTCCTGCATTCCTAATATTTAAGGACAAATGCAAACTTAATGTGTTCCATAGGTATTTTGAAACAATCCACATTAAAAAAGAGAGCAAACTGATATCTTAATTGTCATTATTTCTTATGGATAACATTGGTGGAAGAGAGATGCATGTTTGTGGTGTTTATTTAGCAAAAATTTTTTGCATTCTGAATAGTGATCCTATCGGGAGATGACACAGGCAACTACATACAAGTAGACATGTACTTTTCTATTCATTTTGACCACATTTTTATACTGGCATATGTTAATACCTTGCAATTTTCATGAATTATTTCTATTGGGTTTTTCTTTGGTATCGATATATGAACTATGGGTTGATAGAACTGGATGTCATTCTAAATTCTAGATTTACATTCTAAAATTGTGACACCCAAAATGTCATCAAGAAAATTGAGAAAAAAAATTGAAATAATTTAAAAGTAATTTACAATTTATAGTTGTTTTTTTTTTGGTGGAGAAAGATAAATAATGGTGCTAAGTGACAAAAAGTTAAATAATCCAGTTAAAACCTAGAAATCATTATCATTTAAAAATGCAAGTAGACAGGCATAAAGGAAATACCACATACTGGTAGTCAAACTTGAAAAGAATGGAAGAGTTCTGGTTAAGTCACCCATCTCTGTGTGATAATCATAAACTAATTTTCAAATATTCATTTCCCTTCTTTTGCCTGACAGGGTAAGCAGAAGCACTACAATATAAATTCTTGAATATCTGAATATGTAGATCTGACTCTGTTCTTATCTGGAGAATATGCAGTACCACATGTATGTCAGAAATTTTCTCCTGCAATGAATCCTGTGAAAGTATGGCAATACTTACTGGAGAAAAAAAACATCATGTTTTCCTTTGAAAATTACTGTGAAAGAAGAGACTGTTGCAAGTAAAGGTAAATAAAACACAGCATAATATGGATGCAGACATAACATAATAAGTTTGTTGCTAGTCACTGGTTTCCTAGTAAAAACCATTGTCTATTATCTTTTAAACATGAAGGCTGACATGATACTTCAGGATGGCAAGATATTCTGGTAATGGTCCTTTCTATATCACTATAGAATTATCATAATACATGGTGATTATTTGATGAGAATGGTGGAGGAAGAAGGGCACAGGCTACGTTTCATATCAGTTAGAGTATACTTTGAAAATTAAAGTTTAGAAAACACAAGTAAATCGAATCTTAATAAATTCTTTGGGGTGAAATGGAAAGGAGAGGAACTTAATTTTATATTGTTCTCAAGTGAAAAGTTTAGTGAGGTATAAGTAAAAGTATGTCACCTACATTAACCAATACCCTAATAACAGAAATAAATTTCGTCCAATATATGTTTGTTCTTAATTAAAAATAACCCTGGGAACAGTGACCTGAAGTGAAGAGCTTAAACTAGAGTACTCTCTTAACCAGGAGAATACTAAGCTATTTTCTCAGTGAATCTCAAATTAAATTTCTCTAGTTCAAAAGAAGGAATAGCAAGTGTATCATTTGCTGGCTAGAACATTCTCATGGGAAATATGAAGTTTAATTTTCTGAGGAAGAAAAAGGAACTTTTCCTATATCTCTAAGGAAATCCACATGTGCACATTTTTATTCATGAAAGCTTGTCTGAAAATGTGTATCACTAAAAAACTGCAGGTTCAACTTCCACCACATGCGTTGTCTCATAAAACATACTAAATAATTCTGTTATTTCATGCTCCTGATGAATTATTATGTCATTACTGCTGAGATTGTGAAATGTTTTAAGTGCTATCTCTACATAAATGCAGATCATTCTGTGATTTAGTCATACATATACCCCGCATTATCCCTTGGGGTTTCTTTCAGTGTCCAGAATGGAGAGGAAAATGGGTGACATAAAAAAGAAATCTTTGGTTCAGTGCATATAAGAATAAATCTGGATGACTGAATCAAACTGTGAAACTGCAAGATCTTTAAGATATATTGCTGGTTTTCATCACTGGCTGCTGATTCTATTCTTATTGAAATCCATGACAGTCAACATCAAATTCATTGATAAAATATATATCAAATTACATAACTTTCTGATAAAACACAAAATTATTACTTTATTATATTTGGATATGCATGGCAGTCACTGACTTTCCTCAGTCAGAATATCAGACCAACCTCAGTCATGTTTCTGCTGGAATATAACTAACAAATTGTTCCAATAAATCCCAAAATATTACTGTTACATACTGTATAGGTTAATATTCTCATCATTTTTATGCATAAAAGATGTAAACTTCCTTTGGTACTAGGCACCACTACAAATTCCACAGTAATCAAAAACTGTATTTCAGTTTTTTCCAACTATGCTTGTGAAATTCATATCGGATGGCAAAATTCAGGTAACAGAGATCTACGAAGAAATACAAGGTCCTTTAAGTTAATAGCACAAAGAAGAACATCAAAGTAATTTTCTACCATATTGAAAAGAAGACTATTCTTCCATAATACCAGGGAAGGACATAAAGAATATTCACCATGGAAAAACCACATGAAAATTTAGAACTAAAAATCAATATATTCTCAACATTTATTCCTATGTCCTGATCTCTATTAAACAATCCACTTTAAAGATGAAAACAACCTGACATAGTTTACACAAGTCTCACTTCTACACAAGTGTTTGCACAGTACTGCTTTTTGTACCCAGCCAGCAGTTTTGCCCAGGTGCTTATTCACAGTAATTCAGCACAGTTAGGGCCAGTTGTCTCACCTTCAGGATATGAGTAGCTGCTAGCGGCAATCACCCTTTGCTGGCCACAAATTCATGATAACATTTTGTCCTGTTGTAGTCTGCCTATGAATTCAGCTTCTGTGTCAATAATAAAAAAACATTAATCTATGTTGGAATGTATATATTTTCTTAGCAAACTACTTGAAAAGAATAGGTCAATATTAACAACATTCATAGACCTCTTCTTCACATCCTATCAAGTTCTTTCCATAGGGGATTATATATATTACACCTCATTTTCCTTAGTTCTGTGTGTGACTTAAATGCTCCATTATGTGAAAACTTCAGTATTGATGTTATTATGTTTATTTACTTGGATGAGAAACTACAAGGAAGAAAAAAGAAGTTAAACTTGGCTTCAGATAAACCAGTCTCAGAAAATATATTATGTATATTAAAAAAAACAACAACAAAAAAACCAATCTGTTGCCTTTGAAGATTTTTTTTTTTCTTCCAGTCTAGCAAATTAAAAATTCACAGTAGTTTTATCATGAGGATTAAAGCCTTGGATGTTCTGAGAACAAGGAATTTCTAGTAGGAAAAAGATATTTTTTTCCACAAAAAGTGAGGAGAGATCTCATTATGTTTTGTTCTCATAGCTTTGGCTGGGATGACAAAAAATTTATGTCTTTCTAGGTGAGACTACACTTTGAGTAAAATAAGCATGCATATAGATGGTAATTTTTGACCACTGAAAATGTGATATAATAGGAAGGTTCAGTAGAAGATTATTTGGTAGAAATTTGAAAGCACAGTTGAGAGCTGAAGGAAATATAATAAATGGCCTTTAGAGCAAACTTTCTGATTCAATTGAAATGTATTTCTACATGAGAATAACAAATAATGTGAAAAGCACATACCAGCACAGTTGGGTTTCATAGAAAACGAAGTTCACTCTTGCTTCAAGCACACTGTGTGCTATGACAAAAAAATAACATCAAAATATCCACATCCAGAGAAAGTATGAAAAGGACTGATCTACTGGATAAAAATACATGTGGAAAAAAGAGGACCAGCCCCTCCTACCTTTTCAGCAGCTATGTGTTATGAAGAAAGAGCTACCAGAGAACTCAAGATCAGAAGATCAGGATTGAAATCTGAGTCAAGTAAAGAAAACTAGAGTTAGGCATGAAGGTCCTGCAGAGAGATGGTGTTTTAAATCTACCTACATTTCATTTCATTACATTTTATTTGATTACGCAAGGCAGTTCTTCCTCAGCATAGTGGCTCTGGAGTTGTCATTATAGGACTGCATTCTTCAAGCATTTTGTGGGGAGCCTACTCACATACCAATGTATTCTGAATTCCACTCTTGGATGAAAGACCTAGATGACTATCTTAGTACTGTAAATTTTTAATTACCTAGCCATCAATGGAAATTAAATGCAATAACACTTATAATACTTACCTTTCTTCAATAACATTTTGGTTCAAACCCAGTTGCCTGGACATTGTCAAGCAGAGAAGTGCCCTGTTCTGAAAAGCTTTTCCTAGGTGTGACAGTGTATCTTTCCACAATTTATAAGCAGTCTGAGCTCAAGCTGCTGTCTAAAATAGTCGATGAAAAATATACGTCCGGTAGTATCGACTCAGGCAGAAGGGTCAAGGAGAACAGATGGCTTTAACTCACTCCTTGCATAGATGCACAGTGTATGTCTATGCTACTAAATTAAATGTGCTCACCCATGTTCCCTTACACTGAAGCTAACTAGCACTGAAGCCAACAAGCACAGTAAAAAACCCATGCTATGAAACTCTGTTCTCATCTAAAACAGAACAGATGCATCCAAAACACTTATTTAGAATAGTATCATGCCAACAGCCAAGCTAAACTCATAGACTGGTGGATTAGTGACCAGCACTAGACAAAAGCATTCCAGACACTACAAATCTAGCAACAAAACTGACACATCTCATTTGCCCTGGATCATTCCCTGGTACTACTTAGCTTTTCTGCACTAATAACACATGGCATTGAGAAATTCAGTAACATGTCCACCCAAGAGTGCTGAGGGAGCTGGCGGAGAAGCTCACCAAGCCACTCTCCATTATTTATCAGCAGTCCTGGTTAACAGGGGAGGTCCCGGACGACTGGAGGCTTGCCAATGTGACGCCCATCTACAAGAAGGGCCGGAAGGAGGATCCGGGGAACTACAGGCCTGTCAGCCTGACCTCGGTGCCGGGGAAGATTATGGAGCGGTTCATCTTGAGGGTGCTCACAAGGCATGAGCGGGACAACCAGGGGATCCGGCCTAGCCAGCACGGGTTCATGAAAGGCAGGTCCTGCTTGACCAACCTGATCTCCTTCTATGACCAGGTGACCCGCCTAGTGGATGAGGGAAAGGCTGTGGATGTGGTCTACCTGGACTTCAGTAAGGCCTTTGACACCGTCTCCCACAGCATTCTCCTCGTGAAGCTGCCGGCTCACAGCTTAGACCGGTGTACTCTGTGCTGGGTCAAAAACTGGCTGGACGGCCGGGCCCAGAGAGTGGTGGTGAATGGAGTTAAATCCAGTTGGCGGCCAGTCATGAGCGGTGTTCCCCAGGGCTCAGTTTTGGGGCAGGTCTTGTTCAATATCTTTATCGATGATCTGGATGAGGGGATGGAGTGCACCCTCAGTAAGTTTGCAGACGACACCAAGTTGGGCGGGAGTGTTGATCTGCTTGAGGGTAGGAAGGCTCTGCAGAGGGACCTGGACAGGCTGGATGGATGGGCCCAGGCCAACTGTATGAGATTCAACAAGGCCAAGTGCCGGGTCCTGCACTTGGGCCACAACAACCCCATGCAGCGCTACAGGCTTGGGGAAGAGTGGCTGGGAAGCTGCCTGGCGGAAAAGGACCTGGGGGTGCTGGTTGACAGCCGGCTGAACATGAGCCGGCAGTGTGCCCAGGCGGCCAAGAAGGCCAATGGCATCCTGGCCTGTATCAGAACTAGTGTGGCCAGCAGGAGGAGGGAAGTGATCGTGCCCCTGTACTCGGCACTGGTGAGGCCGCACCTCGAATACTGTGTTCGGTTTTGGGCCCCTCACTACAAGAAGGACGTTGAGGTGCTGGAGCGTGTCCAGAGAAGGGCAATGAGGCTGGTGAGGCGTCTGGAGAACAAGTCTTCTGAGGAGCGGCTGAGGGAACTGGGGTTGTTGAGCCTGGAGAAAAGGAGGCTGAGGGGAGACCTCATCGCTCTCTACAACTACCTGAAAGGAGGTTGTAGCGAGGTGGGTGTTGGTCTTTTCTCTGAAGTAACAAGCGATAGGACGAGAGGAAATGGCCTCAAGTTGCACCAGGGGAGGTTTAGATTGAACGTGAGGAAAAATGTCTTTCCTGAAAGAGTGGTGAAACATTGGAAGAGGCTTCCCAGGGAAGTGGTGGAGTCCCCATCCCTGGAGGTATTTAAAAGACGTGTAGATGAGGCACTTAGGGACATGGTTTAATGGGCATGATGGTGTTGGGTTGACGGTTGGACTTGATGATCTTAGAGGTCTTTTCCAACCTTAATGATGCTATGATTCTATGATTCTATGTCGTATTACTGTAAACAAATCCTTTATGTCTTGTAGATCAGTCTCATAGGAACTCATGTAAGGATAATGCTCACCAAAACCAGCAGTACACCTGTGCAGGTAAAGGGGTTCTAATGTGAGAGGGAAATAGAGCTCTGGAATTAGCACTAAGATTTAATGGATTGTTAGAACAATAGGAAAACACTTAGGAGAGGCAAATGATAGGTTGAGACACTATACCACGAGGCTTAAAGCACTAAGCAAGGCATTTAAGATACAGTGTATATGTTTTCCTGAGGTTACTATCAAATCTACTCTGATACAACACAACAAAATACAACAGAATTGATAACATATTAACATACTAGATACACTTCACGTCTCCCTAGTTAATTGATATTCAATGGCAATGCAATGAATCCTTGAGAGTTCACCTAGGGAACCTCCAAATAAATGGGGGCATTAGCATTGAAATTACTCTAACGTAAAGTTTTGCTGGATGCTTAATAAGATATGAGAAAAATAAAGAGAATAAACTCTCTTTCTCTGACCATAGTTTGTCTGTATTAGACCAAAGACTTCATTTCCATCTTATGAGCTACAGGATAAAGTTTTGTGTGCAAGCCTGATTATTTTGTAAGATACAGCTCTAATCTAACCAAACCCAGAGATTTTTGAACCTCGCAAAGGATTTCACAGATATTCAAAGACTATATACAAAATATAATATCAGAATACCATAAAATTGTAAAATAATATTCACTGAACAGGATTTTAAAATAATTTTTTATCCTGGTTCCTAAGCAGATGAAACTGCTGTCCTCTGTGATAGTATGTGTGCATTTCTCTCTCTTTATAGCAGGGCCATATAACTGTTGAGTATCTTGTCCAATTTCAATCAAATTTGACAGTTGAAATGACGATCAAAAGTTTCTTTGACATATTCTAGACATCTCAATGTTGAATTACACTCTAGAAGTATCAATTGATTGTAAAGGGAATTTACATGTTTAAGGTGTAGATGTCTGTATCTGGTGTGACAAATCCTACCAAAAGCTTCCAGGAGACAGCTAAAGGAAAGATACCTTATTAATGGCACCTTGAGGGAACACAACTAAATATGTTATTATATCTCAGAAAATCCATATAAGTGAAGACAAATATATATAATGTATGTCTATATATATCATATAATAAGTATTTGTAATACATATAAATACATAAGAACACTCAATGTATGGCAAACTTCTGTGTGGGCTAATTCTTCCTGGAGTGAAATCAAAAGAGAAGACATAAATCCCTGTGGAATCAGGTGTCACTAATTCCACCTTCCACAGTGAAACATGTTATTAAGCTTAGTGGAGCAACATCAAAGCAGCTCTACATAAACTTTTCTTGAGGATCTCTCTTCATTGCTCTAAGATCTTTGAGCATTATACTGTTTACCAGCACTGTTTCCAATACTGCACATTAAAATACCCCAAAATAAAACTGAAGTATGGATAGGTTGCACTCCCACCCTTCTTACATGCCAACAAAAGAATCTGGCTACAATTAAATACCTTGAAACCCAGAATTGGACCAAAAGTAGTTGTTCTTAGACTGTCAGTATGTTATACAGTAAGACTGGACCAGAGCTTCTAAACTAAAATAAGGAAAAATAATTTTGAAAATCAATACCTATTCTTTTCTTTTTTACTTTTGGGAAAAATCATCCCACAACGAAGAACGTGGTACCAGTTGGATGCCTGTTGGTGTTTTGGTGTACCTTTACTGTTTATACCAAATAGCAAGTCTGATCTCATCTGGGGTAGTTTAATGGTGCCTGTCAGCTACTCAATAATGTATGAGTGACATATCACTCTCCATTTCCCTTGACAATGCTTACTTTATGGAGACAGATAAAAGACTTGGATGCTGATAAGCTCATTTTCATCTACACAGATAATACAGAAAATCTTGCATAACTGTTGATTTTGAAAGATTACCTCTGGAATTGCTGGTGTACCTAGTGGAAAACTTTGTAAGACATTTAAAATACAATCCGATGAGATGGAGGCTAGTGATACAGTACATTTCAGAGAAATTGTGTGATAGGTACAGTTCAAGTCTCCTGGAAAGAGTACTAGTTCACATGTCCTGGAACTATCGGTTTTTCACAGGTGACTACTTAACAAATCTCAACTCAAAAATACTGTCTTGTTAGACAGTTTTAAAGAGAAGAGAATAACCCACAACATAACCATGAGGCAGTAATCCTAAATCTTCAGAATGATTATTTAAAATGGAAACATGTAAAATATTAAAAAGAAAATACTTGCACTGTAGGATGCAAGTATAGTCCAAACCTTCCTGGAAGGTTTTGTTTTGGCTTTAGGTTTTTGTTTTTTTTTCTTTAGCATGCTTTACTGATGAAAGAGGCCTAGGGAATAAATGCGAATCTGCCTAAATTTGGTCATATTAGCGTGATATGTTTTAATGTTCCTGTATAAAATCAGTTGGTGTAATGGCTTTCTATTGTCCAAGTAACTTAACTTCATCTAAAGTTTCAGACTTCCGCTAAGGTAATAATCCCTAAAATTAGTGGAGACCACTTACTTCTATCTTATCTGCTTACCTCGGTCTCTTGCAATTTGAAGTCTAGAGCCTGATGGCCCAACTCTTTTTCTTGTGCAGGAAATGCCTATCTCAGTCTGTTCTATATATCTAAACTCTGTATCCCTAGCTCAATCTTCAGTCTTTCAAAATACTCTCCCTGCAACGCCTTGTAAATATTATTTCAGACTTACCTCTGCTATAGAGCCTATTTTTCTTTCTGAATATAAAATAATTACATTTCTTACAGAATGTATATCTTGTTCTCTCAAAACACAGGCTAACATAAGTTAATTCACTGTCCTGCATTCTCAGCATTGTCTTCCCATAGATCAGTTCAAGCCCTGTGCCATTAATTTCAACATATTTAAAAATCTGGTAGAAGAGTTTTGAGAGGTTTGTCTAGGATACTGAGGTGAAACCAATGGTTGCCAATATTATTCCTCAAGCAGGATTAAACTATCCATAGTAAGGAAAAAAACTCATTGTGCATGACAACTCTTTCTCAGGTCATGGTCCAAGAAGCGAAAAAAATCACAAATTTACAAGCTGAAGGACCTAGCTCTTTGACTAGACCTACTGCTTCAGCAACAAATTCACAAGAGCTACAGACATTTAAAAATATGCAAAGAACAAAATATGTATAAAACATCACACACACACGCATTGACATGCACATGTAACAATGTTCATACATGTTTTTCCTTTTGTGGTGAAAACTCTTTTGTCCTGGGACAAAGAATAAATAGGCTTTGAAAGCTGTGTTCTACATCATGGGGCAAGTGACCCCCTAGGGTATCCCTTTCAGTCCTGTTGAGACTCATAGTGGCTCTTTCCTACCTGTAACAGAATTTCCTTCCAAAGAAGACCACAGAACACACAAATGGGTAGTAGACACTCACACCTCATCCCTGCATGCAATCAGGTTACAGTCAGATGCCCTACTTCAGATATTGCCTTAAAATGCTCTAAAGACAACTGGGTAAAAGTTGTCAAGACACTACAAAAAGTAATGGATTGTGACCTGATGAAGCGAGCAGCTTTACACAAGGAGTGCAAGGACATTTGTAAACCAGTGGACCAGAAGTTCTCAGAATTTACTCTGGAATTCATATTTTTCAATAAGAGTGGGGTGATTAGCTAGCTAGCAAATGCTTATACAGACAAAAAAAAAAAAAAAGGCTAGAAAACAGAATGGAAAGTAATAGAAAGTCCTTCTAGTATGGACTAGAAAAGGATGGGTTCATGTACAAACTGGGCAGCAGAGCAGGCAGAGTCCTTGCACAATGGACACATCCATATAAAGAGTGATTGAGAAAAACTATCACAACCAGATATGTTTTCCTGATCCTGCAGTAACATGAAAATATGTTCCTTCCTAATCCTTATTTCCTCTTATACTGGTTTTTTTTGGTCTTTTTTATTTTTTTCCTTGCTTTTTAAATATCAACATTCCAGAATTCAAAAGATCTTCCCCATTACTGTCAGGTACAAAGTTTTAAGATTTTGTAAAGTAATGCCTACCTTTGTAAAGCTATTAAAATTCTATTTAATAGAATACTGATAATGTACTAATTAGAACATTTGTAATTTTGACACTATAAAGACAAACAATGGAAATGCACAGAGTGCAGAAACTATAATCACACAGTGATAATTTTGATATCTTTTGGAATGGCATTTGTATTCTTCTTGTAAAGTCCGGTTTTGTCATTACTGTTTAAATGATGTATAATGAACATTCTCAACTATATTTTTTTTCTCCAACAAAAGAAGAAAACTCTGAACAACCTGATCTAGTTGAAGATGTCCCTGCCCACGGCAGGGGACTTGGACTAGATGACCTTTAGAGGTCCCTTCCAACCCAAACTATTCTATGATTCTATGATTTTATAAAAGATTCCCCAGTCACTTGGATCTTGTGAAATTGCAGACATTCCACCCTTAAAGACTGGTTATAACCTAGTTATTTAAAAAAGAATAAAATCAAAGGAATATAAACCTAATCCTTCTTCCATCTTGCCTCTTATAATATTATTAGGGTGAGGCAGTCAGCCCCACGCATTATGACTGCCTCTGCTAAGAAAAAAAGGAGGGTAATTGTCATAGGCGATTCCCTTCTGAGGGGAACAGAGGGCCCAATATGCCGACCGGACCCGTCCCACAGGGAAGTCTGCTGCCTCCATGGGGCCCGGGTCAGAGATATTACAAGGAACCTCCCTGGTCTGGTACGGTCTTCCGACTACTACCCGCTGCTGGTTATACAGGCTGGCAGTGATGAGGTTGCAGAGAGAAGTCCTGCAGTGATCAAAAGGGACTTCAGGGCACTGGGGCGGCTGGTTGAAGGGTCAGGAGCACAGGTAGTGTTTTCCTCTATCCCTACAGGGGCAGGGAAGGATACTGAAAGGAACAGGAAAACACACCTGATCAACACGTGGCTCAGGGGCTGGTGCCATCGCAGGAATTTTGGCTTTTTTGATCATGGGGAGGTTTACACAGCACCGGGCCTGCTGGCGACAGATGGAGTCCAGCTGTCTCATAGGGGGAAAAGGATCATGGCTCATGAATTGGCAGGGCTCATCGAGAGGGCTTTAAACTAGGTTTGAAGGGGGAAGGGGATAAAACCAGGCTCGCTAGAGATGAGCCGAGGGGTAGCGTGCCAATGCTGGGGGCGAAATCGATAGCCCAGCTCAAGTGCATCTACACCAATGCACGCAGCATGGGCGGCAAGCAGGAGGAGCTGGAAGCCATTGTGCAGCGGGAGAGATATGACTTAGTTGCCATCACAGAAACATGGTGGGGTGACTCTCATGATTGGAGTGCTGCAATGGATGGCTATAGACCCTTCAGAAGGGACAGGCGAGGAAGGAGAGGCGGTGGGGTGGCCCTGTATGTTAGGGAGTGTTTCGATTGTCTAGAGCTCAACGATTGTGATGATGATACGGTCGAGTGTCTATGGGTAAGGATGAGGGGGAAGGCCAACGAGGCAGATATCCTGCTGGGAGTCTGTTATAGACCACCCAACCAGGATGAAGGGGCGGATGAAGCGTTCTACAAGCAGCTGGCAGAAGTCTCACAATCGCTGGCCCTTATTCTCGTGGGAGACTTCAATGTCCCGGACATCTGCTGGAGATACAACATGGCAGAGAGGAAGCAGTCTAGGAGGTTCCTGGAGTGTGTGGAAGACAACTTCCTGACACAGCTGGTAAGTGAGCCTACCAGGGGAGGTGCCTCGCTCAACCTGCTGAGAAGGACTGGTGGGAGATATGGTGGTCAGAGGCTGTCTTGGGTTTAGCAACCATGAAATGGTAGAATTCTTAATTCTTGGTGAAGTAAGGAGGGGGGCCAGCAAAACCGCAACCATGGACTTCAGGAGGGCGGACTTTGGCCTGTTCAGGATGCTGGTTGAGAGAGTCCCTTGGGAGACAGTCCTGAAGGGCAAAGGGGTCCAGGAAGGCTGGACAATCTTCAGGAAGGAAGTCTTCAAGGTGCAGGAGCAGGCTGTCCCCATATGCTGTAAGAACAACGGGCGGGGAAGACAACTGGCCTGGCTGAACGGGGAGCTCTTGCTGGGACTCAGGAAAAAAAGGAGAGTTTACCGCTTGTGGAAGAAGGGGCAGGCAGCTCACGAAGAGTACAGGGATCTCATTAGGTCGTGCAGAGAGGAAATAAGAAAGGCAAAAGCCCAGCTAGAACGCAATCTGGCCGCTGTCGTTAGAGAAAACAAAAAACATTTTTACAAATATATTAATGACAAGAAGAGAGCCAAGGAGAATCTCCATCCCTTATTGGATGCAGGGGGGAACATTGTCACCGAGGATGAGGAAAAGGCTGAGGTACTCAATGCCTTCTTTGCCTCAGCCTTTAACAGGCAGACCAGTTATCCTCAGGGTACTCGGCCCCCCGAGCTGGAAGACAGGGACGGTGAGCAGGATGAACCCTCCATAATCCAAGAGGAAGCAGTCAATGACCTGCTATGCCACCTGGACGCTCACAAGTCTATGGGGCCGGATAGGATCCACCCGAGAGTGCTGAGGGAGCTGGCAGAGGAGCTCACCAAGCCGCTCTCCATCATTTATCAGCGGTCCTGGTTAACGGGGGAGGTCCCGGATGACTGGAGGCTTGCCAATGTGACGCCCATCCACAAGAAGGGCCGGAAGGAGGATCCGGGGAACTACAGGCCTGTCAGCCTGACCTCGGTGCCGGGGAAGATTATGGAGCGGTTCATCTTGAGGGTGCTCACAAGGCATGAGCGGGACAACCAGGGCATCAGGCCCAACCAGCATGGGTTCATGAAGGGCAGGTCCTGCTTGACCAACCTGATCTCCTTCGATGACCAGGTGACCCGCCTAGTGGACGAGGGAAAGGCTGTGGATGTGGTCTACCTGGACTTCAGTAAGGCCTTTGACACTGTCTCCCACAGCAAGGACCTGGGGGTGTTGGTTGACATCCGGCTGAACATGAGCCAGCAGTGTGCCCAGGTGGCCAAGAAGGCCAATGGCATCCTGGCCTGTATCAGAACTACTGTGGCCAGCAGGAGGAGGGAAGTGATCGTGCCCCTGTACTCGGCCCTGGTGAGGCCGCACCTCGAATACTGTGTTCAGTTTTGGGCCCCTCACTCCAAGAAGGACATTGAGGTGCTGGAGCGTGTCCAGAGAAGGGCAACGAGGCTGGTGAGGGGTCTGGAGAACAAGTCTTCTGAGGAGCGGCTGAGGGAACTGGGACTGTTTAGCCTGGAGAAAAGGAGGCTGAGGGGAGACCTCATCGCTCTCTACAACTACCTGCAAGGAGGTTGTAGCGAGGTGGGTGTCGGTCTCTTCTCCCAAGGAACTAGCGATAGGACGAGAGGAAATGGCCTCAAGTTGTGCCAGGGGAGTCACAGGGGAGGACGTGAGGAAAAATGTCTTTACTGAAAGAGTGGTGAAACATTGGAAGAGGCTGCCCAGGGAAGTGGTGGAGTCCCCATCCCTGGAGGTATTTAAAAGACGTGTAGATGTGGTGCTTATGGACATGGTTTAGTGGGCATGGTGGTGTTGGGTTGACGGTTGGACTTGATGATCTTAGAGGTCTCTTCCAACCTTAATGATTCTATGATTCTATATTTCTATTTGGCAATTATTTGAAAGTTGAAACACACATTTTTATAATTTGTGACCAAAAAAATCTGCTATTAAACATGTTTCTGTTTAGAAAGGTGTATCAACTATGCTATACTTTTATGAAAGGTATTCCCAACAGCTGAAGGAATGCTACTGAAAGAACATTTAAATAGTCAATAAGGACTTTTTTTTAACCTTATATTAACAGTGAAAAGAGCATTGTGGTCTCCTGACTTCTGCAACAGGATTTATACTGGAAGTTTATAGACTAAGGGATAACGTTATATTAGAGCTGTGGAAACACAGTTCCTGCAGTTTTAAGGAAGGAAGGACTCTCAACTCATGGTGAAGACTGTAGTTATGCCATTTGATTTGCAGTTTTTTTAACTATAGAAATGAAGACATAAGACATAAGGCCAATTCAGTGCATCTCAGAACGTAAGAAAACTTGAATTTCCACAACCAGTGAATAAGATAACTTATTTTTCTCTTTATTCTCAGACTTCAAATTTTCTCGAAAGAATCAGGTTAACTTCAGTGGAATATTTGGGTTGCAGGAGAGAAGTGTCAAATTACAAGGAGAGGCACCAGGATGCTAGAAGGGGCATATTTGTTGTGCTGTAGATGAGAGTCTCTCTCCTCACTAATTCCTAAAACTATTATTTCATTTTGGCTACCTCAGCATCCTTTCTAGATGTCTCTTTCTTTAATTTGCTGATTTTTATTTATTTGTTTATTTATTTATTTTCCTTTCTGAAACTCTGTCGAGTATCTTGGATCACAGCAGTATTTCTCCACATACTTTGCAAGTATTAGCACCCTGGGCTTTACTCAGTGAGTCCTCTACTAAAATTGTTTTGATTTTTCACCTCTGAAGAAAATATTTTAAAATTTTCAGAGATTTTTTTAAAATTTACATTTTTCTTCTTTAAGTTTTTTCCTTTTCCTTTAACTGAAATGTTTTCAAGTTCTATGCTGGAGTACATCTGAAATAAATTGGTAGCCCAGGTATAAAATTCTGGTAAATGGTTACTGGCCTGTTTTTAATACTTTTATGTCATGTTTACTATTGTATTGATAAGTCAGGGTTTCACTATTTTCTCTCTTAAAGGTATGTATGTATGGAAGCCACCGAGGCGAAGGGCTCCAGAGCGGAGGATCGCGACGGGGGACCCTTCCTGAAGCGGCAAAACCGCGGCCAAACCCGCGAAAAGCAAAAGCGCAGGGAGCGATAGGGAGCCCCAGCCCCCCCATTCCCCGAGCCAGAGGAGGGCGTTCCTGACGAGCGGCAGCTCTGACTCAGCGTGGGCGGGGACAAGAGGGGCGGCAGCCAAACCTCCTCACTTACAAGAGCAGCTCCAGGGAGCGCGAGCGACCCAGAGCACGGCGAACAGGGCGGGCAAACAGGACGTGGCGCGTCAGAAGGGCGTGGCACGGCGGTTTGTGCGGCAGTTCGCGCAGGGAGGGCGTGCAGGGAAGGCGAGCGGGCAGGGCACAGCCCCGCTCCCGGCTCCAGAGGCCAACTCAACTGGTAATCGTCGGCTTCCGAGAAGAGGACCGGCTATGGTTTCCACTCGGCCGAAAGAAGTCGCCAGAAGGAATGTGGCGACCCAGACGGAGCTCACACGCAAGCATACAGCTGTCCAGGTCTCTGGCTGCAGGGAGTGCCTGAGCCTGTCAGCTGTGCCGGAGGGCGGCAGAGACAACACCTGTGTGCGGTGTGACCAGGTGGATGATCTGCTCGGCCTGGTGGCAGAGCTGAAGGAGGAGGTGGAAAGGTTGAGGAGTATCCGGGAGTGTGAGAGGGAGATAGATTAGTGGAGCCGCAGCCTACCGTCCCTGAGGCAGAGGCAGCAGAAGGAGGCTCTGTGAGAAGCAGAGGATCCCCTGCCTTCTTGCCACCAGGTAGAAAGAGGGGACCTAAGCGATGGGGGGGGATGGAAACGGGTCCCTGCTCGGCGTGCCAGGCGAACGCCCGCCCGGCCTCCCTCACCTTCCCAGTTGCCCTTACACAACAGATATGGGGCCCTGGAACTTGAGGGCAAGGCAAGCGAGGATGTAGACAAAGGTCCATCCGGGGGGTCGCCTAGGGTGAGGCAGTCAGCCCCACGCATTACGACTGCCGCTGCTAAGAAAAAAAGGAGGGTAATTGTCATAGGCGATTCCCTTCTGAGGGGAACAGAGGGCCCGATATGCCGACCGGACCCGTCCCACAGGGAAGTCTGCTGCCTCCATGGGGCCCGGGTCAGAGACATCACTAGGAAGCTCCCTGGTTTGGTACGGCCTTCTGATTACTACCCGCTGCTGGTTATACAGGCTGGCAGTGATGAGGTTGCAGAGAGAAGTTCTGCAGCGATCAAAAGAGACTTCAGGGCACTGGGGCGACTGGTTGAAGGATCGGGAGCACAGGTAGTGTTTTCCTCTATCTCTACAGGGGCAGGGAAGGATACTGAAAGGAGCAGGAAAACACACCTGATCAACGCGTGGCTCAGGGGCTGGTGCTGTTGGAGGAATTTTGGCTTTTTTGATCATGGGGAGGTTTACATGGCACCGGGCCTGCTGGTGACAGACGGAGTCCAGCTGTCTCGCAAGGGAAAAAGGATCATGGCTCATGAATTGGCAGGGCTCATCGAGAGGGCTTTAAACTAGGTTTGAAGGGGGAAGGGGATAAAACCAGGCTCGCTAGAGATGAGCCGAGGGGTGGCGTGCCGATGCCGGGGGCGAAATCGATAGCCCAGCTCAAGTGCATCTACACCAATGCACGCAGCATGGGCGGCAAGCAGGAGGAGCTGGAAGCCATTGTGCAGCGGGAGAGATATGACTTAGTCGCCATCACAGAAACATGGTGGGGTGACTCTCATGACTGGAGTGCTGCAATGGATGGCTATAGACTCTTCAGAAGGGACAGGCGAGGAAGGAGAGGCGGTGGGGTGGCCCTGTATGTTAGGGAGTGTTTTGATTGTATAGAGCTCAACGATTGTGATGATGGTACGGTTGAGTGTCTATGGGTAAGGATGAGGGGGAAGGCCAACGAGGCAGATATCCTGCTGGGAGTCTGTTATAGACCACCCAACCAGGATGAAGAGGCGGATGAAGCGTTCTATAAGCGGCTGGCAGAAGTTTCTCAATCGCTAGCCCTTGTTCTCGTGGGGGACTTCAACTTCCCGGACGTCTGCTGGAAATACAACACGGCAGAGAGGAAGCAGCCTAGGAGGTTCCTGGAGTGTGTGGAAGACAACTTCCTGACACAGCTGGTAAGTGAGCCTACCAGGGGAGGTGCCTCGCTCGACCTGCTGTTTACAAACAGAGAAGGACTGGTGGGAGATGTGGTGGTCGGAGGCCGTCTTGGGCTTAGCGACCATGAAATGATAGAATTCTCGCTTCTTGGTGAAGTAAGGAGGGGGGCCAGCAAAACCACAACCATGGACTTCTGGAGGGCAGACTTTGGCCTGTTCAGGACGCTGGTTGAGAGAGTCCCTTGGGAGACGGTCCTGAAGGGCAAAGGGGTCCAGGAAGGCTGGACAATCTTCAAGAAGGAAGTCTTAAAGGCGCAGGAGCAGGCTGTCCCTGTACGCCGTAAGAAGAATGGGCGGGGAAGACGACCGGCCTGGCTGAACGGGGAGCTCTTGCTGGGACTCAGGAAAAAAAGGAGATTTTACCGCTTGTGGAAGAAGGGGCAGGCGACTCAGGAAGAGTACAGGGATCTTGTTAGGTCGTGCAGAGAAGAAATGAGAAAGGCAAAAGCCCAGCTAGAACGCAATCTGGCTGCTGTCGTTAAAGACAACAAAAAGTGGTTTTACAAATATATTAATGACAAGAAGAGAGCCAAGGAGAATTTCCATCCTTTATTGGATGCGGGGGGGAACATTGTCACCGAGGATGAGGAAAAGGCTGAGGTACTCAATGCCTTCTTTGCCTCAGCCTTTAACAGGCAGACCAGTTATCCTCAGGGTACTCGGCCCCCCGAGCTGGAAGACAGGGACGGCGAGCAGGATGAACCCCCCGTAAACCAAGAGGAAACAGTCAATGACCTGCTACGCCACCTGGACGCTCACAAGTCTATGGGGCCAGATGGGATCCACCCGAGAGTGCTGATGGAGCTGGCGGAGGTGCTCGCCAAGCCACTCTCCATCATTTATCAGCAGTCCTGGTTAACGGGGGAGGTCCCGGACGACTGGAGGCTTGCCAATGTGACGCCCATCTACAAGAAGGGCCGGAAGGAGGATCCGGGGAACTACAGGCCTGTCAGCCTGACCTCGGTGCCAGGGAAGATTATGGAGCGGTTCATCTTGAGGGCGCTCACAAGGCATGAGCGGGACAACCAGGGGATCCGGCCTAGCCAGCACGGATTCATGAGAGGCAGGTCCTGCTTGACCAACCTGATCTCCTTCTATGACCAGGTGACCCGCCTAGTGGATGAGGGAAAGGCTGTGGATGTGGTCTACCTGGACTTCAGCAAGGCCTTTGACACTGTCTCCCACAGCATTCTCCTCGAGAAGCTGGCGGCTCACGGCTTAGACAGGTGTACTCTGCGCTGGGTCAAAAACTGGCTGGACGGCCGGGCCCAGAGAGTGGTGGTGAATGGAGTTACATCCAGTTGGCAGCCGGTCACAAGCGGTGTTCCCCAGGGCTCAGTACTGGGGCCGGTCTTGTTTAATATCTTTATTGATGATCTGGATGAGGGGATTGAGTGCACCCTCAGTAAGTTTGCAGACGACACCAAGTTGGGTGGGAGTGTTGATCTGCTCGAGGGTAGGAAGGCTCTGCAGAGGGACCTGGACAGGCTGGATGGATGGGCCCAGGCCAACTGTATGAGGTTCAACAAGGCCAAGTGCCGGGTCCTGCACTTGGGCCACAACAACCCCATGCAGGGCTACAGGCTTGGGGAAGAGTGGCTGGAAAGCTGCCTAGCAGAGAAGGACCTGGGGGTGTTGGTCGACAGCCGGCTGAATATGAGCCGGCAGTGTGCCCAGGCGGCCAAGAAGGCCAATGGCATCCTGGCCTGTATCAGAAATAGTGTGGCCAGTAGGAGTAGGGAAGTGATTGTGCCCCTGTACTCGGCCCTGGTGAGGCCGCACCTCGAATACTGTGTTCAGTTTTGGGCCCCTCACTACAAGAAGGACGTTGAGGTGCTGGAGCGTGTCCAGAGAAGGGCAACGAGGCTGGTGAGGGGTCTGGAGAACAAGTCTTCTGAGGAGCGGCTGAGGGAACTGGGGTTGTTGAGCCTGGAGAAAAGGAGGCTGAGGGGAGACCTCATCGCTCTCTACAACTACCTGAAAGGAGGTTGTAGCGAGGTGGGTGTTGGTCTTTTCTCTGAAGTAACTAGCGATAGGACGAGAGGAAATGGCCTCAAGTTGCGGCTGGGGAGGTTTAGATTTGATGTAAGGAAAAATTTCTTTACTGAAAGAGTGGTGAAACATTGGAACAGGCTGCCCAGGGAAGTGGTGGAGTCCCCATCCCTGGAGGTATTTAAAAGACGTGTAGATGAGGCGCTTAGGGACATGGTTTAGTGGGCATGGTGGTGTTGGGTTGACGGTTGGACTCGATGATCTTAGAGGTCTTTTCCAACCTCAATGATTCTATGCTTCTATGATTCTATGATTCTATGTGGAAATCTTATTTCTAGTATCAAATGTGAATGTTCCATCCCAAGTGTAATCTGAAAATTTGTTTTGTGATGAATAATCCTTGACAGTATTTATCAGAATTGCCATTCAGCAAATCAGAGGACCAAAAACATTTGATGGGAAGTTGCCTTTAGTTGCTGTAAGAGCACTGTTTCTAAATAAAAAAATGTATGACTTTACCACAGATCTAGCTTCTGTCCTTTCAGTATTTTAAAAAAGAGAAAATTAGGATGCTTTCAGACACTGAATTTCATTACCCATCCTGAATACCAGTGCCCATCAGCTCAGGTATGTAGTCCCATAGCATGATAGCTCTCACTGCAGGATGACACTCCAAAATGGTCAGACGGCTTTCATGAAGAAGTACCCATTTATTTCAATTGACAAGGAGGGATCACTAAGTTATAAATAGAAATCTACATAAAATATGCATAAAACTGAGTGAGATAAATCCAATTGGTTTGTCTTATTACCCTGGAGAGATGAGAGGATTCCAAAGACAGTCTTCCTAGATGCAAAGCTCTTGGAAGGTGCTGAGATGACAGTAATCATCCGCATGTTCTGGGGTAAATTCAGAAGCTCATGATATACTCTTGAGTTCATCACAAAAGTGTTGCCTTGCTGCCCCATGTCTCTGAAAGTCAGCCTGATCTAGATTATAGTAATATCTGTAACCACATATGTTCTTTTAACTCAAAAACAACTCAGGCAGTACAGTTCTTTTCAGACAGCATGTGGTCTCTAAATAAATACTTTCTAGTTTTCTTTACAGTTCAGAATGCAGACTGAACCTTCTCAAGATTCTTCAGTACTCCCCATGGTTTTGGTAGCTGGTAGAGAAACTGTGTATTACTAACAGCACCAGATCAGCAGCTGCCAGTGTTATTGTTACTTTAGTTCACACCATCTCTTGCAGCACATCAATTTTGCAATTTCTTTAGATTTCTCATACTTTCCTTCAAGGGTCAGGGTGTTTTAGTCTTGGTACCATCTAATCTTGCAGTAATGATAGCATCTAGTTTTGGAATATACTGATTTAGACAACATTTATAAAAAAAAAATACTGTGTTGATATTTCTGCAGCTACCTGCCCAGTCTTAGTTTCAGGGCACAGATATGTAAACGATTAACTCACATTAGATAAGGGTGCCAATTTACAACGTTTCAGCTACTCCATAGTGATTACCATGTGCGTCTGTAAATAGGAAAAATGAGAGGTTTATTGTTTGCTTTCACTGAAAGAATGAGCAAACTCTTTTTTACAATGGGATAAATGTATGTGTATGATGAGAAATAAGCTGTCTGTTATGAGTCTTTCCTACCCTATAGCAATTTGTTTGAAGTCGTACCTTCTGCATATGTGTTGCTTGCACCTCTGATTAATTACCATTTACCGACAACAATTTGCATATTTTTAGAAGGACCAAGAGGGACAGAGCCAGAATTTTCATTTTCCTGAATTTAGTATTCTCTATAGAGAATTATCTATGTCAGACATTCCAGGTCTGTGACATTAGTTCAGTCAAGCTTTAATCTTTTTGTATAAAATAGAACACTTCTAGAGGGAGGCAATGATAACAAAGGTACTCATGGAATAACAGCTGCTGGGAAGCCAGGCTGCTATCCGGAAGCATGGAAAACACATACTCAAATGCTTGACCAGAAGCAGAAAGAACAAAGACTCTGAAGCAGTCTTTCAACCCTAGGTGAGTTCTCTAATTGCTCAATTGTTTTGTTTTGACCATAAATTATTTCACTTAAGAGGCTATTACTGTCAAGACATTAGTCATACACATAGATTTTTTTTTTTTTTTTTTTAAATGGGAAAGCATGATTTCTAACAGAAAATTACCAGCAATTCTAACAGTCAGATTGGAGATTGAGGAAATCTATGTTTGTGTGTGAAAGAATCATTTGGTGTTCAAAAGAACAAATGAAATAGGAGAGGGAAAGGGAGAGGATGCTCAAGTGTTGAGTAGCATACATATTGTAAAGCAAAAATCATTGTCCCATTGCTTTCTGTCTTTGAATGTAGCATGTTTTACTTACAAAAGAAAGGACAATAGGTACTGAAGATTTCAGTCTGTAGACTGAAGTATAGCAGTCTTCACAATAATCTTTCCATTTTTATATGAATAGGCTATGTTCAAACTAAAATCTATTACTCTCTATTACATTTTATGAATAATTATTCATGTATGAATACATATAGCCTTCTTTTATGTTCAGAACTATGTGCCTTTGTTGCTATCATAATTTGGTGATATCTGCTACGTACTCCTGACAGTCTGTGTCTTCCAATGGACTGACACATTGAAGATATTAGTTTTATACTATGAGAAACTAAGCTGAAAGGAACAAAAAGAAAGGAAGAGATGAAGTGAAGTAGAATATTTTTTTAATGTACCTTCAGCAATAGAAATAATTATCTCTAACTTTTTTGTTAACTTAACTTTGCAGAATGCTCAAATTATAGTCTGTATTAAGTCTTCTGAAGTTCATCTGTACGTTTGGGCTACTAACAATAACTTTGTGATTCAGTTGCGAATTTGGTTGTTGTTACAGCCTGTTCTCACCATTTTGATACTTCTTGTTTCTTCAGATTAAGAAACAATATGAACAAAAAATCATTTGCCTTCTTTCAAACCACGTTTAACAGTATATTCTAATCAAAATATATCATGTTATCCTAAATAAGGACTTTTTTGACAGAGTCCACAATTTTCTTACTTTGCACCAATAAATAGTTAACAATAGCAATAATTAACTAGCAACAACAATAATCAGGTAGTAAATAGATTCCACCTAGCTTGAATATACAAATCTAACTATGTTAATTGATTCTCAGTGAACATAATCAGAGATATGCCCTAGAAAACACCAACACAAGTTCTATAATATTTCCAGAAAAGACCCTTTTATTCTGTGTTTATTTAGAATTGTACTTCTCTGTTTAATAAAACCACGTTCTCGCATTCAAGTTTTATCTTTGTTGCAAGCATTACACATAGCATCCTAAAATAATATGGTAGTAATAAAGAAACTTGGATTCATCTCCTAAATGTAACTTCTACTCCATAAATCTCAACCCTAGTCCCATTGTTGCCATGCATTCAAACAACAGGGAAGAAGGATAGATAGAGAATGAGTTGGAGCTAGGCTACCACCTTCTGCAGAAAATCTGTTATACTCTTAACTCCTTTAGTAACTATATTCTGCCTTCATCTAAAGGTAGACATCGGTTGGACGCGTTACCTCAAGCTACATTACCTTTGAATTTCAGTATGTCTCAGAAAAAAAGTTATTTGTTTCAAGATGAAACTCTTCCTGTTGCAGTTAGAATTTTAAGGGAAACCAAGACAAATCTACATGTAAAATGGAGCAGAAAAAGAATGAAGAAAAACTTTTATTTTTTATTTCTACAACTTATGTGCCACCTCACTTGATAATCATAGAATCATAGAATCATAGAATCATTGAGGTTGGAAAAGACCTCTAAGATCATTGAGTCCAACCGTCAACCCAACACCACCATGCCCACTAAACCATGTCCCTAAGCATCTCATCTATACGTCTTTTAAATATTTCCAGGGATGGTGACTCAACCACTTCCCTGGGCAGCCTGTTCCAATGTTTAACCACTCAACATAATGAAAAATGCAATAAATATTATTATGTGTCTTGCCAATATTTGGCAGATGTAGCTATTTTGGACTATTTGAGGCCTTATTCTTCTCTGCCTTTTAATAGTAGGATCACAACACTGATATCAAAAGCAGTCACCACAAGCTCAGTAGAGTGTAGGAAGAAAAACAAGAGTGGGGCTCTATATTTTAAGATAATACACCAGCAAAATGCTGTTATGTGCATGTCATATAGTATAAAAATATTACAGAGAAGGTAAATTGGGAACCAGAACAATCAATGAAAGTCAAGGGCACTACATTTAAAACTGGTAAAAGATAACATGATTTTACTTGACATATAATTGACTAGTGTAATTCATTACCACAGAATAATACTGACATCAAGAGGAGTACTAATACATATAGGAATCATATATGGAATGTAAGAAAAGTCATAGTTATGCAGTAGAGTATAAAATAATTTAAAATTAATATATACCCATAAGCTCTAAGGTATAAATTCACCACAAGCTGACAGCAGTTAGAAATAAATTTTTCCCTTGGACAGGTTATTCCTTGTGTGTTTCAGAAGTTGCTGTATCCGTCTCTGATTAATCTGGTTGGGCCATCATCAGAGGCAGTATATTGGGTTAGCTGGGCAATGCAGTACAGCAATTCTGAGGTGTTCTGCACCCTTGACTTTCAAAGACAGTTCTCCTCTCCTATGCTGTTCTTGAAATGTAAAATGAATTAAGATTTTATGGTATTTACATGATCTATGTTTCCAGGAAAGGTCATCACAACAACATATTGAAAATCATTCATAGAAATATCATTCATAGAAATATACCCTGTAAAAGTAAGATTTTTCTCAGCAGTGTTCATGTTCATACATGTGTTCCTAAGTACATTTCTACCACTTTTTTTACCAATTTTACCAAATTTTACCATTTTTTTTTTTAAATCGGCTAAGAAATCAGGGGAAAAAAATAAGGGGGGGGGGAAAAAAGGTTGTCTTTGTTAGAGAATAGTAGCAGAGAAGAAACTTGAAGCTGTTATGCTTCCTATTCCACCTGCTGGAGTTGGCAGCAATAAAAGCTGCTCCACACTGAACTGAACTTTCTAAGTTGTGAAGATAGTTCTTGACAAATCTGTATTTTGCCAACTGTTTACTGCACACAAGGGTCTTCAAGCATTACAGAACATATAGATATCTTTCTGTATTTGCTCATACTGCAGACAATGATGGTATAAGAAGACTGAAACCCTGGGAGCATATGCTTCATGTCATACTTGGAAATACCAACCACTAGGATTCCCCTTAACTACTGTTTTTCAAGCTGCATAGTTTTGTGGTTGAGGTAGCAACAAAATGTTAATGTTTAACTTTTTAATTAGACCATAGAGATAAACACAATCTGTTGCACAATGAAAAATCTGGATTTTTACTGTTAAATTAAATTACGTGTTACTCTCTGTTTGGTGTCATCTACTTAATAATCCTCCTATAAAGAAAAGGCATTCTTTAAACATGTAAAAAGAAAGTGAGGATTAATGTTCTCTAATCAGGAGTTTTGCTACATCCTCTTTCTCCCCCTCACCTTCTAGTGTCACTATTAATGGGCTACAGAAAGATAATTTCATTTTGATTTTTCAGAAGCAGGGTAGCTTACTTGCTCAAACACTATACTTCCACCTTTTGAATTTGACAGCCTATCTACTGAGTAAGGCCCTAATTAAATTTGATGATATCTGCTCGGTGCTTAGCACATAATTTACATCACAGATGCAACACATCTAACAGTTTGGCTCAGTTTGCCTCTTTTGATCAGGAAAGGCTTAGAGCTGAGATTTCATAAACAGAGAATTATATCTTTTTCCTCAAGAGGAGACCCTTTATGTTCAGGAAAGGGTCATGGGAAGAATGATACAACCTACTTCTGGTTTGACTGAATAGAAATTAGTAACTTACAGTGCAACTACAGTTGTAGCATTTTGTAGAAAGGTATGGAGCAGTTTGACTGAGAGATACCTCAAAACCTTTAAGTAAAGCTCCATTTAATGACATTCAGTGTATTTTAAGACCTGCTACTTTTTCAAAATAATTAAATGTAAATTCAAGACTGCTGAACATTAAACCAAGATATCTCCAAAGTCCTCTGTCAGATATTCACACTCTATTGAACAAGCTTTCTTATACATATCAAGTCATTTACATATATTTAAGAAGCTGTAGTCAAATGGGGGAAAAAAGTCATGCAAAGCTATGACTTATTGACAGCAATGGTATTGTTCTCTTGTTCTTGAATTTCTCACTTGAAAACACAAAACTCAAGTGATTTTCTTCTGCAAGTCCCCATATGACCTTCATTTTGACCTGTGTTGGTGGTAGTAGGCAGACACTCCATTTTATTTTTGGAAAGATGCCCTGTGACACTCAGTATAGTATTAAAAAGACCACCCACTCTTCAACCTGCTTGCCCTTACAGAGAAGTTCAGTAAACCAGCTGGATGATAACTGAGTTACACACTTGCTGCTGAAGTTCCTCACAGTGTGACCCAGTATCCTTTGGCTGAGAATCTTTCTGAGAGAATAACAAATTAATTTTTCTGAGAAGAAACAAGACTTAGAATAATTTTAAAGCCTTTAAAAAGTTATAAGTGGAAAATAAATTTATTAGCCTTGTATGGAGTTATCAGTACAACTCATGTATACTCACATATTTTTTCAAAATAAACAAATCTTAGAAGAGCAGTATATATGGGCTTCTTGGCTTCATCTAATAGCAGCAGTTAGTTTAGTGATGTTCTTTATGAGACAAAGAGTATCACTGTGGCTCAAACTGTGGGGCATTTAATATATAATCACGTCAAAAGAGCATTGACGGTACTCAGCACAGAGCTCCATAGGTTTTTATGAACTATGTTACCACAGCTTCTAAGAGAATTAGTTACTGTTTCCTGGAAGAGGAGGGATGATTTTAAATCTTACCTAGTCCATTTGGTAGAACCACTTAACAAAAGGCTGAGATAGATAACATACACATGCAAATAATGAGGTTAGTACAGAGTTAAATTTTGAGCCATACTCAAAAAGAAGTTGAAGTGTTTGGATCTTTTGGAAATAGGATCTCCACAGCTATTTAAGGAAACTTGACAGCAGTGCTACTTTTGCTCCTAAGTTCATTTTTTTCAAGGTCTATCTGAGGAAATTGTACATGAAATAGAATAGATTGAATCAATAACATGTGTCCAGGTTTATTTATTTGGTGTCCTAAAGTAAATGAAGTACTCCAGTGTTCAAGTCACCACAAAGTTCCCATACCTGAAGGAAAGAAAATCTGTAAAAAATGTAACAAAGCTATATGTTGCTACTTTTTGGGCCTGAATATTTGATTCAATTAAAAAAATGTAAAAAAAATAGTAATTGCAATACTAAAAATTCAGAAGTAATGTTTTTTTTTTGTTTTTTTGTTTTTTTTTTTTACTAAGAAAGTTTTATTAAATAATATTAAAATTTAAAGGTTTGGGGTTTTTTTGCTTTTTTTCCTAATCACTCTGTTGTTAATAGCTGGGGGGGAAGAGATGGGCTGGGAAGAAGGAGGCAGAGAATGAAGTAGCATCCTCAGAGATTGCTTAAGGACTCACCACTATTTCTAGTTATGTAGAAAGGAAGCTTGCTTAAGAAAATGTTTTGCTACCCCATATATCTATATGTAGCATAAATACAAAATGCCCATGCACGTGGGCATGACAAAAGTTCACTAGCAAAGAATATTCAGAAAATCTGCTTAATTTTTATTTCTTATTTCACCTTAGCTTTTTATATGCAATTTTGGAAACTACTGGAATGCTAATAATTAGTTAACATTGAAATATCTATTGTAATGTATCATCAGATTTATCCCCTGGGTTACTCCTAAAGCTAGGACTGCATGAGGAAAGATTTAACTGAATGTATCCAGAAAGACAGGATTTACTTTTGACAACTGCGTTGCAGGGAAATTTCCAGTATGGAATAGAGAAAGAAAAAAGTGCAAGAAAGCTACAGATCAAAAAGATAATCTTACTTCCCAAAAGAAAATGAGATCTTTAAGTTCTAGGGTGTTGCAAATACCCAGGGGTTTATGTAAGGCAGTCTTTACTGCCACAGGTTTGCCTGTATTGTGTGAGCAGGTGAGAATGGAATTGTTAAGAGGTGAGGTAACAGTTCTGTATCTATAACACATTCGTCTTGAAGTACATTAATATATTATGTTGTTATGATTTTTTTCTACTAGTAACTCTAGACATATTTAGGCTTCTGAGTACCTCTGTCTAAATGGCAATAAAATAGGATGTGTTAAAAGGGGAATTAGAGAAAGCATAAAAACTTGATGAAGCATGGCTGTCACAAGTGAGGGAGATGAATATTTTGAATAGGTATGTATCATATGCACATAGCTGACATATAAGGTGATGCATAGTATATGCATTATGTAATTGATAGACATTATAAAATATATAGCTTTAAGGGCTCCCCAGACTCTGCAATATTGTCTCACAAAAGAGATATATGCTGCACAGAGTATGTTTTCTTTCTGTGAACTTTCTCCTCTGCAAGGAAAAGGAATAAAGACATTTTATGATGTGACCAATGGAGGATTTGGTCCCTACTTCTGAAATTGGCAGCATTTCTTATGTTCATTTGGATGGTCAGAAAAGTGTAAGAAAAATAGGGATAGTTATATTCTTTATCCTCTATTGTTTCCTATGGACTATAGTCTCTATAGATGTGGGATATTTTTCTAGATTTAAGTACCAAAGACATAGAACAACCCAAAGAGGTAAGGGGAGAGAGATGAAGCCTGGTTCCCCCTCAAACAATTAATTCCAGCTCCCAGTGGAAGAGTGAGTGAAGATTTCTTCATTTTCAGTTAATTTCTTTTTGG
Source organism: Aptenodytes patagonicus (assembly GCF_965638725.1). Taxonomy (NCBI): domain Eukaryota; kingdom Metazoa; phylum Chordata; class Aves; order Sphenisciformes; family Spheniscidae; genus Aptenodytes; species Aptenodytes patagonicus. Next base: position 32,920,052 of record NC_134951.1, on the reverse strand, counting down.
CCATCTTCCACAGTGGTCATTTAGGTCCACAGTGAGAATGTTTAGGTGAGGTGGGTACTCATATAATTTATTGTAAATTGAATGTATTAGACCATGATTTTTATGGAAAAGTGTCAAAAAACAAAACACAGCATACAACCCTTTGAAAATTGTTTCTTCTGTGTACCCGACACAGAAAAAAATAAGCCAAAAATAAAGACTGAACAGAGATAACATTTTTTCAAAATCACCTAGGTTTTTAACTTATTTACCAACATACCTAATGCAATGGTGAAAAATCTTTGTCTTAGTTATGCCCATCCACTCATTTCCTCTTTATTTTATTCCTTTTGGTAAAAAATCATATCTCTAAACTTGTAAGTTCTTCAACATTGTATCAATAATGCTTTCTTGTTAATAAACCTGTAAGAGCACAAACATGTATTGACACTCATCTTGTTTTCATTCCTTGATGAGTGTAGGAATTTAATGATCTCAGAATGGATGCTAGGACAAGTAAACATATTTATCACTTCGAAAAATCCAAACAGACCAATAAGAATCCTTCCAACAGAATAAAATTCAGCTGCAACTATGCTGTATGTTTTCTAGGCAAAACAATTTTTTTCTTCTCCAGGGTTTAAAATTAAGCAGACTGCCAAATTACTTTTATTTTATTTTTCTTTTAGTCTCTGTGTAATCATTCTTGAGTGCTACTCAAAATGTTACTGAGAAAATGTTAGAAGACTGGAGATACAGATTTAAATGTAGGAACTTTCCATCAACATGCTTTAAAATTTCTTCTTATAAAAGTTTGAATACTATATATACATATTTACTTATGAAACCATACAATATAAAATATATACATTAAAAATTTGATAGGTTGCTTAATTGAAGTTTTAAAATAAGCTCCCAGGATTTTCAAACTAACCATCCTCTCAGTGATTATATTTTCTCTTGTGCACTCTTTCTGTTTTCCTTTTTTACAGATTTGAATGTATGTTTGGAGCAAGAAGAGATCTTTTTCCTACTTGTTTTTACAACATGTAAAACAATGGAGAACTGGTCCTTGACTAAGGCATTAGGTAATAGATTGATGCAAATAGTAGCAATATCATAAAAACAAAAATAACAAAAATAATATTTATATTTGATTCTGAGTTATGATAAAGTAAAGAATAGTAAATAAGGAATGATCCAACAATTGATTACTATCTCTATGATAATGAACTACATTATTTTGTCAAAAAGATTTTGCCAAGCAGAAATAATATGTGACTTGTGACTAAAATCCCTAAAACTATAATTGTGGAATTAGTCTGTTTTTTATAGTGTACAGATCTTTGGGCTGATGATATTTTTGGTGGAAGTGGAAATGAGGTAAATCGTCCTATGAAGATGGCACAGTTACTGTCATTCTGGCTGTTTCCCCAGATATTTTACACAGTGAAGAGCTTTTGGGAAAGAAGAAATTGAACAACAAAAACATTTCCAAACAAATATGTCCTGCCATTTTGTTGATTACCTGCATGGCACGAGGGAGGAAGAATAAGAGACTGACAGTTTGTTCTCAGAGATGCTACAGAGTTCAGAGCAGGAAAAGGTGGACAGAAGTTACACTCAAATGGGCAGACGATGAAGCCTCCCAAGACGGTGACTTCTGTCAGCAGGAAGAAGTGTTTTTCTTTACCTACAGATGTGACCTTACAGAACAGGCAGAAAGCCTTGGCAGCAGACATAAACAAGTTCCCTTTGAGAAGGCATCTAGGCCAGGTGAGCCTGATCCATATGTCAAAAACAAGAGAAAACCATGGATGACTGTGATTGGAGACTGTGGGAGATTAAGACACCCATCTGCCAACCAGATGTACTGTTTTGTGAGGTTGATTGATTGGTTGGTTAAATCCAAAATGTTGAAAAAAAGAGGGTTGAAGCACATCCAGTCCTTGGACTGTCATCTCTTCCTGCTTATCCACATAGGCATCAATAATATTGCCAAGGGAGACCTTGAACATATCAAGATTGACTACAAGGCTCAGGGAAATAGGGTGAAGAGCATGGGAGTCCAGGTGATGTCATCCTGCTAGTCAGAGAAAAGGGTCATGTAGGAATGGTCACGTACAGATGGCGAGCACCTGGCTGTCCAGTGGATGTCACGTGCAGAACTTTGACCACAGGACCACTTTTAAGGAAGAAGAGACAGGGACCATATGACAAAGAAGGGCAAGATCATCTCCCATCAGATTTGCTAACATCTTAAGGAGAGCTTTAAAGTAGATTTATCAGGGAAGCATGACCACAGCCCAATAAGTGAACAAAAGTGTGAGAAGCAAGGATGTGCTGGGAGGATGTATTCATAGAATCATAGAATCATTGAGGTTGGAAAAGACCTCTAAGATCATCGAGTCCAACCATCAACCCAACACCACCATGCCCACTAAACCATGTCCCTAAGCGCCTCATCTACATGTCTTTTAAATACCTCCAGGGATGGGGACTCCACCACTTCCCTGGGATTGGGTTTATGTAGCAAGGTTTTGGTAGCGGGGGGCACTGCAAGGATGGCTTTTGTGAGAAGGCACCAGAAGCTGTGCCCATGTCTGACAGAGCCAGTTCCAGCCGGCTCCTAGATGGACCCACTGCTGCCCAAAGCTGAGCCAATCAGCAATGTTGGTAGCACCTTTGTCATAACATATTTAAGAAAGGGTAAAAATGCTGCACAATAGCAACTGGGAGAGACAAGTGAGAACATGTAAAAGAAACAACTCTGCATACATCAAGGTCAGTAAAGGAGGAGGGGCAGGAGGTACTCCAGGTGCCAGAGCAGAGATTTCCCTGCAGCCCATGGTGAAGATCATGGTGATACAGGTTGTCCCCCTGCAGCCCATGGAGGTTAATGGTGGAGCAGATATCCATCTGCAGCCCATGGAGGATCCCATGCTGGAGCAGGTGGATGTGCCCTGAAGGAAGCTGCAGCCTGTGGAGAGGCGCCCAAACAGGAGCAAGTTTTCTAGCAGGAACTGTTGGAGAAGTGCATGAAGGACTGTATCCCATGGGTGGTGTGGTGGGTTGACTCTGGCTGAATGCCAGGTGCCCACCAAGCCGCTCTATCACTCCCCCTCCTCAACTGGACAGGGGGAGAAAATACGATGAAAGGTTCGTGGGTCAAGATAAGGACAGGGAGAGATCACTCACCAATTACTGTCATAGGCAAAACAGACTCGACTTGGGGAAATTAATTTAATTTATTGCCAATCAAATCAGAGTAGGGTAATGAAAAATAAAACCAAATCTTAAAACACCTTCCCCTCACCCCTCCCTTCTTCCCAAGCTCAACTTCACTCCTGACTTCTCTACCTCTTCCCTCTGAGCAGTGCAGGGGGACAGGGAATGGGGGTTGTGGTCAGTTCATAAAGTTTTGCCTCTGCTGCTCCTTCCTTCTCATGTTCTTCCCCTGCTCCAGCGTGGGGTCCCACCTGTACTGGGTTTGCATGGCAAGGTTTTGGTACCGGGGGGCTACAAGGGTGGCTTCTGTGAGAAGCTGCTAGAAGCTTCCCCTATGTCCAATAGAGTTACTGACCAAAGCTGAACCAATCAGTGATGGTGGTAGTGCCTCTGTGATAACATATTTAAGAAGGGGAAAAAATCCTACTGCAGAACAGCAGCTGGAGGAGAGGAGTGAGAATATGGAAGAGAAACAATTATGCAGACACGAAGGTCAGTGAAGAAGGAAGGGGAGGAGGTGCTTCAGGTGCTGGAGCAGAGATTCCCCTGCAGCCCATGGTGAAGACCATAGTGAGGCAGGCTGTCCTCCTGCAGCCCATGGAGGTTAACGGTGGAGCAGATATCCATCTGCAGCCCATGGAGGACTCCACGCTGGAGCAGGTGGATGCGCCTGAAGAAGGCTGTGACCCCATGGGAAGCCCGCACTGGAGCAGGTTCCTGGCAGGACCTGTGACCCCATGGAGAGAGGAGCCCACATTGGAGCAGGTTTGCTGGCAGGACCTGGGACCCCGTGGGGGACCCACGCTGGAGCAGTCTGTTCCTGAAGGACTGCACCCCATGGAAGAGACCCACACTGGAGCAGTTAATGAAGGCCTGCAGCCCGTGAGAAGGACCCACATTGGAGAATTTTGTGGAGGACTGTCTCTTGTGGGAGGGACCCCATGCTGGAACAGGAGAAGAGTGTGAGGAGGAAGGAACGGCAGAGACAACGCCTTATGAACTGACCGCAACCCCCATTCCCCGTTCCCCTGTGCTGCTCAGAGGGAGGAGGTAGAGAAGTCAGGAGTGAAGTTGAGTCTGGGAAGAAGGGAGGGGTGGGGGGGAAAGGTGTTTTTAAATTTGTTCTTATTATCCTACTCTGTTTAATTGGCAATAAATTAAATTAATTTCCCCAACATATCTCAACCCATGAGTTTTTAATCATATTTTCTCCCCCTGACTTGGTGAGGAGGGCGAGTGATAGAGTCTTGGTGAGCACCTGGTGGCTAGTCAAATTTAACCCACCACAGAGGACAACACTCTTTCTCAGAGAGAAAGCAGTATGAATAGGGGCTCATGCACATGCTTGTACATGAATGCACACAGCTTGGAAAACAAGCGGTTGCAGAGCTACAAGTTCATTCAGGTCACAGATATGTGGTGGGATAGATCACATGGCTGGAATGCTGTGATGGATGGATACAGGCTCTTTAGAAGAACAGGCAGGGGAAACAGGAAGGAGAGGTTGTGCTTTATGCAGAGGAACAGCTCAGACCTATGGAGCTCTGCTGAGCATGGGTGATGTACCGGTTAGGAGCTTATTGCTTGGGATCAGAGGGGAGACAAGGAAGAATGATATTGTGGCAGCCATCTACTACAGACTTCTCACTCAAGAAGTGAATGAAATCTTTTTGAAACAATTGGAGAATCCTCATGACCACAGACCTTGGTAGTCACGGGAGGTTTTAAGCACTCTGACATCTGTTGAAAGTGCAACACAGTAGGACACAAGCAGCGCAAGAGTTTTTTGGAGAGAACTGAGAAAAAATTCATAACAGGTTGTCAAGAAAAAAAGCATAGCGGAAGTGCTCTGCTGAACCTGCTACTCATAAATAATGAAGAATTGGTTGGGGATATGAAGAGACTGATGGCAGTGTTAGCTATAGTGAGGATGAGATGGTGGAGTTTAAGATCTGAAGAGAACAGAGCAAAAGATAGCAGAATTATAACTTAGAGTTTCAGGAGAGCAGATTTCTCCTTCTTCAAGAAACTACCAAGGAGGATCCCATAGTAGACTTCTCCGAAGTGCAAAGGGGCCTTTCAAAAAACCAAATTGCCTGAATATCCATGACAGCATTTTCAAAGCACAAAAAATGTACATTCAGATGTGGAAGAAGTTGAGCAGGCATGGCAGAATGATGGCTTGACTGAGCAAGATAATCCTTACAGAGATGCTGAGATTCTTTCAGAGATTTGAGAACCTTACAGATCTCAGACACAAAAAAGGAATTGTAAAGATTGTAGGAGGGACAAGCTGCCCAGGAAGAATACATAAACATTGCACAGGCAATGTCTAGTGCAGTGTGTAGTACAGTGATAATACTACGAAAGTCAAAGCTCAGCTGGAGTTGAAATTGGCAACAGATGTGAAGGGCAATAAGAAGGTCTTCTATAGGTACATGGACAGCAAAAGGGATGCTAAGGAAAATGGGTCCACATCTCAGTAGATCAAGGGACCAAGCGACAAAGGACACAAAAAAGGTTGAGGTATTCGATGTGGTCTTTATTTCAGTCTTTACTGGTCTCAGGCCTCCCAGGTCCCTGCCTTAGTGACAGAATCAGGAGAAGCAAAGCAGTATCCATTGTTAAAAAAGGCTGAGTTAGGAAACATTTAAGAAAATTGGTCTTACATAAAACCATGGAACCAGATGAGGTGCATCCAAGGTGCTGAGGGATATGAATGGTGACTTTATATTGCAACTTTCCTATTGCCCTGGATAGATCATGGTGATCTGAAGAAATTCCTGAGGACTGGAAAAAGGCAAATACTGCACTCATCTTCAGCCAAAAAGGAGGTTCCAAGGAATAACAGACCAATGGACAAATCTTCCTGGAAGACATGTCCAAGTGCAGGAAAGACAATGTCAGGACCCTAAGGATACTAGTAGGTCTTAATGGCCTTTACTGGCCTTCCCTTATACTCCCTGCCGAGGGGCCCATTTCAGTTCTGGCATCTAATCACTGCCCATGTTACGAGGTACCTGCCTTCAGCTCTGCCTCAGGCCCTGTCTCGAGTCCCATGTCCATCACTGTCTTCTGCTTTCCTAACTTGCTGACTGGACTTCTCTGCTGGATTCCAGACCCAACTCTTAACCTTACATTATCTGATAATCTCTGGACTGTAGACAAAATTAAGTTACTATCACCAACCCATAGTCAAGATGGAGTCTCTAAAGAGCATTATTCATATAGTGTGGTGTAACAAATTTTGTTATAAACTACTGGAATGTTAAATACTTTTAGAAACACAGTAACCCAAAACTACAACCAACAAGTATGTTATTAATTAGTCAGAATGTTTTGTATTATGTATCATGTGGTCTAAAACATTGCAGACATAGTTCAGCAGACAGCTGATTAGCTGGCAAATGAACCTTTAGTTAGAGAGGCTGCAATGCTTCTAGGACCTCTACTTCAGAAGGCAAATGTAAATTTGGGTGATTGATGAACTTGCTGAACACTTTTAAAGCTATAACTTTGGAGATCTTGGAAACCTTCTTCTAAAACCTGTACTTTCCAATCATTTGAAACAGCTTTTAATAAAAGGCCTACCTTAGTAATTGCAAGTTCTCATTAAGTCTTATTTGTTGTGACACTGCATTTTCCTGAATTTGTGATTAGTTATGCACTCCAACTCAATGGATTACAGTCCTAGAGTACAACCATGACTCCTACACTGGATTTTTTCTGTCCTATAGAATGGCTAGACATTCTGTTAGAATCTCTTCTTCGTGATAGATATCATGTTACTTTTGCGGGCGTATGTTCTTTAAATAAGGAAAGAATAGATGTGCTTTACCTAAGATTACTTTATATCCTAATGCAGCAAGAACATGTGAAATGTGAATAAATTGTTGTACTTGTTCTTAGAGTAAGATCCAATCTCATTTGTTTAAACAGATTAATAAAGGAAATTCCATTTATATTCTAAAGATTTCTAAGCTTCCTGCAAAACTGAACAATTTTATTCCCTGCAGTCTTCACTGGAATCGCAGTCTATGGATTCTGCAGGAACTTACAGGACCAAACAACTTGTAAACTCTGAAGTGATTAATTTTTATACCTAAATTTTATGGAAACATTTGAATAGACAAAATATGTTGAATGTGAAGCCCAGTTCAAGTGTAATTCTTTAGCTGGCTATTAATAGTAACATAAACTGCATGCAGTTCAGGATTAAAGATGTTGAGACTGTTGACTGATAACAAAATGTATCATATGTACAAGCTGGAGTCATGACATCTGGAAACAGCACTTGAGAATGAAGAAGAAAATGGAATGGAGCAAGTCTCTTTTCTATTCAGTTTAGTCAGCCTAATGTAGATGAAAACTCCATTCAGTCTTGCTACAATATTAAGATTAAAGCCATGTGGTACAATAAAGTACTTTCTGTCATGGCTCATGCATTTAAAATATGACATTTATAAGAAGAAAGTAGAAAATAAGATGAGAAAAATATGTTAGGTGGTGAACTACATAGCTTAGTAGACACCTTGAATAGTCAGGGACAGAAAAGAATTTTGAAAAGACCTGTAAGAAGACAGACATTAAAGGTTAATTTTCAAAGCACTTGTACGATTAATGTGAGCTTTTGCCTCCACAATTACAGAGCATAATTGTTGTTTAAGGTCATCTCCCCTTTGCAGAGGAAAGTATAGACTGGGAACATTGTGTCCTTTGGGTTGCTCAATGTATTTTTTCTTCACTGTGCTTGTCTTTGAACTTGTAAGCAACTTATGTCAGCAAGTTATTTCATTTTTTTTCATTTGTGTAACACAGAGTATTTTGACGTTCATAGAGAATAATAAACAGGAATAATACATTAAAGTGCATCCAGAAAGTTATATTTGGCACTTTGTATCTCATAGACAAGGTTGCTTGAATGAGGAATGTTAAACAAGAAAAAATGTGGAAGAAAGTGCTCTTTTTGCTGTGCTCCATTCCAGCAAACAGTTTTGCACATCGTAAATTTTACCCAGGAGGGTAGTCAAGCCAGGTCTAGAGGATATGCTGACCACTGATCCTAGCAAGACTGTCTACATATGTCATAGCTAAGCATCATTACATTAGCTGATCTGGGACTTACAGTATTATCAGTAGCTAGTATGTATTATGTCATGTTACTGAGGAATCAAAACATGAGGCTATACTTATATACATATAAGCATGTTATCAAGAAGTCACATAATTCTTTTAGTACAGATTCATATGAATGAAACAATGAAACTTCACTTATGATTGAAATTATTTGGGTATTGTTAAAATTTAAATATTCATAAGACCACAGTAAGTCTGATTTATACTATTAAAAGAACTTTTCAGATTTAAGAGACTATTGCTCAGTAGATTGCTTTCATGACTGCAATTTTACATGAGCAGATCTTTAGTAATCTAAAATTTGAGGTTTATCCTATTTATCACAGACCTTAGATTCCCTGGTTTCCTGTAAAATTGTTCTGCATCTCTTTATAACATTCCCTATTATCTATACATTGCATTAGCTTTCATTTGGTCTCCAGCAGTTCTGAATAACTGTACACGTGAATAAACAAAGCTTGCCTGCTACATGCTAATGCCTTAATACTAAATATGTGCAAAAAAAATCTGCAAATTTTTTAGCACATTTGTTGAAAACTGTTTATCCTATCTATGTTGAGCAAAAAGCAAAAGCATGCTCTGCTTCCCTTCATTCCTCAAAATCCTCTGTTGTTCAAAAGGCTGACTGTCATGTATAGTTAACTATGAGAAGTAGCTTCATTTCAGCATCACTTCATTTACAGTTTAGATACAGGGCTCCAATTTGTTTCTTTTGCTACCTTCTTCTGCTTCCTTCTTTTGCTTCTTTCATTTTCTCTTTTTTTTTTTTGTGAAGAGCTGTTCCTGGAGAGACAGAGCAGAGCAAACCAGAAGGCAGGATATGAAATACACAGCAGGAACATATTCTTTCTTACAAACCTAACTCTAAGAAACAGACAAAGATACAATATATAAGTATTTATTAGGATCTCAGATCCTTTTAAAAATCTTTTCTGAAAGCCTGATTTTTTTTTCGGTGACCCATCTCTTACCTAATTATAACCAGGATGCAGAAAGGCACTCAACAGACATTATAAGGCAGTATTTTCAGGACAAAATTTATTTGAAACTGGGAAAGGGTTAGGGTTTATTTTGGTTTTGGGTTTTTTAATTTTATTTTTCTATTCTGAATAAATTCCAATATAATTTTTTCATTGGATATAAATAATTTGAATATTACAACTGAAACTTGCTATGAAAATTTAGATATTATTTTACCTAACCATTTGTCCTATGTAAAAGTTAGTTGTAAGATTTTAAGGGCAAGGTCAGTAATTTATTATATGCTTGCACAGTGAACACTATTTAAATAGAAAAGGTAACCAGTCATAGGAGCTATAACAACTTCTTGAGATATACATAAGGAACATTAAAATCTCATTTTATTCTTGTGATCTGCAAAAACACTTTTAAAATTATAAAGTCTGAAATGAAATAAAAGGAATGAAAAGAGTAAACTAAGAATGATTACACACTCTTTTTTGTTATAAATAGTCTCACCATAATCTTTGCAAGGTGCCTTAGAAGACTACAGTAACAAGTTCTGACTCCCTAATTCTGTAGGATATTTAAATACGTGTCTGAATTTAAACACAGGAATGACTGCATTGATTCAAGTGGTATTATCTGTGAAACGTAATGTTAGACATATGTTAGATATATTTTAAATAACTTGCCTCAGGCTTTAGGTATGTACTTTAGGTATGGACACGGGTGTATTTTGGGAAAGAAACTTTAATTTCATAAAAGTTTATACTCTTTTCTATGCATAGGTACAAATATACAACAGCATAAATGTTAAACAATCTTGTGGTTATAAAATAGCTCCTTTGAAAAACAATGACCAGGGTTATAAGTGAATTCTAAAGCAGCAATAATTGTTCAATATTACACAGCTTTGTGTATTGCAATCACATAAGTTCAGACTGCAATTACATAATCACAAGCTGTCAGAAAATGATTGAAGGTATTTATGTTCATAATTATGTAATTTGGCATAATTATAGTTATAAAATGGGTTCACAGCAAGATTTAGTTTTCTCCATTTTTTAAAAATAAAAATAAAAATAAATGTTTTGTAATTAAGGGGTAGAAGTAAACATTTGATCTGTCAGTATGTCAATGTCTGACTGTAAATCAAAATTTTTATCTTGTGTGCATTTGCAACACTTGAAGGGTTACGGTCTGAGGCATAGACAAATAAGTCAAATGGAATAACTGATGATACAAGAAAAATGTTAACCAAAATATGAAACTAGTATGTGTCTGCTAAATGCATTTCTATTACCTATCAAAACAGCTAGCCTATAATTTCTTGATACAGAATTTAAATGAAACCCATGAATGGGTAAAGCTGAGAAATCAAAGGATTTAGCCATTATTTTGCATTTTTTTGTTCTTGATAAAACTGTTGTTGAAATCAGTAGCACTGTATATAGAGTACAGGAGTTCAAACACCTAAAACCAGCTGCAAGAACAGGAAACTGAAATATAACTTTTCCTGCAGCTTTTGTATCTGAACATGGCTAGAAAGCATAAGGGAATTAGATAGAAGAATGAATACATTGAAAACTAATTGCAAAGATGAAGAACACAAATATCATTATCACTATTTGCTGGTGCCAAAATATGGTTAAGACATTTATAATACCGACAAAAAATTATCAAACTCAAAATCTGGTGGTAGTCCTATCTTAATGATTTCAAACACCTTAAAAAGTAAGAAAAATAACAGAAAAAGCACGGTTCTGTTTGCGTTCTGATAGTTAGAAATTAGACTTAGCTCAGAAGAGCATCTTAGTGCAGAAAAGCATACGAATAGTGTCTTTTTTCAAAACCTGAATCTGCAATGCTCATGAAGATTTGTGTGAGCCTAATACTGTGTAAACACATTAAAGAAAGGCAGTCATTTTGCCTTAATGAGTACATTTTGAACTTAACATTTTAAATTACAATAATTTATGCAAGTGTAATGTTCTGTTTAGAAACAGCATCCCAGATGATGGTGCCAATATCAAAGTAGATACAACACATCCAACAGAAGAATATGTGCCATAGAAGCATCTCTCTCAGTAACACTGATTCATTCTGACACAAAAAAAATCACCAAACCTTTCTTTGTTTCAGTCGCAAGGTTAATATTAGCACAATATACCAAGACCAGAAAATAGGCCCACACACTGGCACAGGATTGTCTACACCATTTAATTTTTAGGCCTGCACCAGGGATGATTTTGACTCAGGCAGGGAGCATCTTCCCAAATAATGCCTGAGCAGAGTTTTAAATTATTAAAGGTTGGGGAAAATGTCCTATAAACAAAACTGAGCTTGCTTTCAGGAAGAAAAATGCCATATGGCTGTGGGTTGTGCCATGTCACTCACCTGCAGGGTCAGATGGCAAACCTTAATCCTTAATCCTTAATCCTCAAAGGGGACCTGCTGAGTAGGGATTGTATTGAATTGTCTAGTACTAGATGTGCTCCAGAAAGTAGGGTAAATCAGTACTTCCGTACTCTAGAAAGCTAGAAATAGCTTATCCTTTCTGAGCTTAATTACCCAAACTTAAACAAAGAAAAGAGCATCAACCTGCTCTGTGGTCCTGTTTTGAGGATACACACCTTAAAGAATTAAAGCTGGCCATGTCAGTTGTTGATAGTGTCAGTTACATGAACTCAGGAGAAAGACTCCAGTGTCCTCATAATGTAATTCTTGTTCACATTGCAGAGTACTGTAGCAATTCAATTGTAATTACTTGTGTCCTGTGACTAAGGGCTAGAAAATTAATTCCTGACCACCTAGTGCATATCATCGTACAAGGAATAAGCAAGCAAAATGATTAAGTAGACCATATGCTTCTCACTCTTGTCCTACAAGGCTCCCTATTACATTTTTTTCATACTTTGCAATTTCCTAACTTCTGGGATTACACTTTAACCTGCAGAAGAATACTCTGTGATATGGAACACAACCAACCACTAGCCAGTCAGAAAGGAAGTCACTAATATTCTGCAAATGAGTTTAGGTCACACCACCACAATTTCTTTTCTCTGTGTATCATTTAGTTCCTTTTCTTACTTGGAAGAAAATAATTCTCTCTCTGTGATGTGAGGGTGATCAGAAAAACCCGGGATTTTGCTCATAAATCTCTCATAATATCCTTTACAAATTTTCATATAAGCAGCAATTAAATGTCCTAATAGCACACTATTCTGAGATTAAATGAACTGTTCCTTAATAGCCATTCAGTTTTTGCAATAAATTATCCTCCAAAATTGAAAAATAATCAATTTTACTATTATACTTTTGTCTGATTTTTTTTTTTCTTCTTTGGAGTGCCAAAGTAATTATAGGTATAAAGGATAATTGCATACACCAACAATTTTTCTTTCCATTTTAAAATGTATATTACATATGCTTTCATCTCAGCCATACAGCATACAGGAACAAATTTTCTTTCACTAAAGCTAGTGGTAAAACTTCTATTGAATTTAATGAATGTAAGATCAGAACTACATCATATTTTCACATATGACTTTTATATTTTCTATTAGGTTATGTGACAAAAAATCTCATCTGAACACTCACAAAGAAGCACACAGAGAAAATGGCAGGTGGGGGAAGCCCAAATAATACCCTGCCTCAACTTCTCCCAGGCCTGTCCCAGGAGCCATCAGCCCATCAAAGGCCCATCTCCACAAGCCCAGAGGAGCAAAGAGCCCAAAGGCAAGCGAGAACCCAAATTAAAGACTCAGAGAAAGGGACAGTCTGTCCCGGCCCCTCCCAGGGCTGTCCCAGGAGAGCCTCAGCCCCAGTGTCCAGTTGCAACACCCACCATGATGAGTCAACACTGGAACACCTTTCAAACAGAGGGGGGGTAACTGCAATTGGGTATGGGACACATTATGGGATGCGGGGGAAGAATATTTTGGGATTGCACAAGATGTATTACAGGATGTGTAGGGGAGGAACTAAGGGCAGAGAAAGAGAGGGGTCTGGGTTTGGGGAGGAACAAGCATGGGAAAATAGAAGGATAAGGGGATGAAAGGGGTCTGTCACATGTCAACAGAGTCTGCTTGGTACATTTGTTTGACCGTGCCCCATGACGATCAGCACAGTCTGTCCTGTATTCTTATTAAACTCCTTTTCTAACTTTTTTCTTGTGTGAGGGTCTCCCTCTTGTGTGTGCTTGTGTGTATATGGAGGTCTGAGTGCCAGCAACTGCAGTGAGACCCCTGGTCAGAGTGGCCCATTTGTCCATGGAGCAGCACAGGGAACAAGTGTGTGTGTGTGCATGTGAGTGTGGGAGCATTAGCGAAGATCTAGCTGGACAAGCTGGCAAGTAGGTAATGTGGCCTGGGAGATGAGGGGAGCCAGGGCAGGGGATGGAGTGTCTCCAAGGCCAAGACCATGGGAGGGGCTGGCTTTGGGGGACCAGGGTAGTACCAGCCAGTTCCCTATGAGTGTGCGTGACAGTCTGTACAAGCAACTGGAGAGTGCTGTGGCCCTGAGTCTTGTATGACTAGGTGCCAGCAACTGGGGAGACTGGCATTCAGGGGCAGCTACTGGGCACAGTGAGTGTCTGAAAGTGCTGGAGGGATCCACATTGTACATGTGTATATATATATTTCCCACTAACAGACCTTCATCCTGAACAGCCAGAGAAAGTAGAAGGATGAGGCCCTTGTGCAGTTTGTGTCTGTGTGAATGCTGAGTGTGTCTGCCTGTGTTGATCGATGTCACTAGCCATGTCTATATATATAAAAAATTATATATTTATGTGTTGCATACATTCTGTCTGTGCATGTGCCCACCGGGAATACATGTTCAGCCTCATTACTAGTTGCACCTCAGTCATGGAGCTGTGGCAGCCTCAGCTCTGTCAGGTAGCTGCATTCAACCTCTCCATAATATTTTATTTTATGAGTTATCCTTTTTCTGACTCTTGATCATCAAGTTGTTAGTAACAGAGAAAAAAAAAATCTTCCTGAAATTTCCTTCGTATTTTTTCTTCAGAGTTTGCTTTCTCTCACAGGAACCTAGAACACAGCTCTCAAAACTTTGGAGTAAAACATAATCCATGAGAATTTTCTCTTTGTATTCTAAATCTGCATCTTACCTCCTAACTTCGTACAAATACAACTCTATGAACATGAATGTCCTTTTTTTGGAGAAAGTTATAAGAAACAAAACTACTCTAGCTTAAGGTACTCTTTCTGCTCTGTTAAGATGATTCTGGATTGACCTGTACCTCATTATGCTTATTTCAGGCTCTTGGTAATCCTCATTATTTGTGATCTGGGGACATTGGAAAAATGCAAAGATAACCGTATAGTTATGCATGGTATATGTAGACTATATGCTGTATAAGATCATGTGGTAACTTAATGTGGTAGGAACAAGATTGTGACTATACTGCAGACATTTTACTTCAAAGTGCCTGCGATGTCTTGACTGTGGCTGGCTGCCAGATGCTCACTCAGCTGCTCCCTCATTCCCCCTTCTCAACAGGAGAAGGTGAGAAAATAAGATAAAAAACCTAGTGGGTCAAGATAAAGAGAGGGAAATCACTTACTTGTTACCATCACTGGCAAACAGACTTGACTGGGAAAAATATTTTATTGCTCCTCTAAGTGAGTATAAGTAAGAATACAAATCAAAAGAATTCAGATATTCAGGTGCATGGGGCAGCCCTTGGCCTCTTCTCACAGAGGCCATGCCTGCAGCCCTCGCCCCCCACAAAACCTTGCCATGTAAACTCAATCCAGTGCAGCAACAGGTCAATTAGTTCTTTTCCCTATGCTCTCTGGGAAGAGATGATGCCAGAATCCAACAACTGATCTATTTATTCTAGTCGGGTGTGCTGCCTATAGATATCTGTGTTGAAGGGACTTTGGCTTTTTCTTTCTTGCCCATTGACACTTCCACCCATCCTTTTCTATGTCCTTTATCTCTGTTTTTGGAGATATAGTTTGGCTGGATAGAGAAAAGACACAAATCTGTTCAACAGATGTATTCTGACAGCTATCCCTTTGTGAACTTGCATCTCTCCTTGCCTATTCCCTATGCATAGCAGACAGGTATATAATTCTGTCTGAGAACAAATATATTTGTTCCAATGGAAACAATTGAAATAGTTTTCTGCATACACAGATAAGGCTTTTTTTTTCCAGAAATATGTCACAAATTATGGCAAATCATGAGAGAAAAAAACATTTTATTTATCACCTGCTGAATATTTATCTAAATCTTTAGGTGATGCTAGAATTTCATCATGTTCTGTCTGGTATCTAGAAGAAGAGCCAACATGTTTGTATATTGGCACATAAAACTACAGAAGGTGATACGTCTTTCCTTTGCATGTTATGAACTTCCCACCACAAAGTCCTGGTTTCGGCAGGGATAGAGTTTAATTTCCTTCCTAGTAGCTGGTACAGTGCTGTGTTTTGGATTTAGGATGAGAACAAAGTTGATAACACACCGGTGTTTTAGTTGTTGCTAGGGAATGTTTACACTAGCCAAGGACTTTTTAGTTTTCCATGCTCTACCTACTGAGAAGGCTGGAGGTGCACAAGAAGCTGGGAGGGGGCACAGCCAAACTGGCCAAAGGGACATTCCATACCATGTGACATCATGCTCAGTACATAAACTGGGGAAAGCTGGCTGGGGGTGCTGCTGCTCGGGGACTGGCTGGGCATCGGTTGGCAGGTGGTGAGCAATTGTACTGTGCATCACTTGCTTTGTGTATTATTATTATTATTATTGTTATTATTACATTATTATTATTATTATTTTATTTCAATTATTAAACTGTTTTTATCTCAACCCACGACTTTTTCTCACTTGTGCTCTTCCAATTCTCTCCCCCATCCCACCGGGGTGGGGGGAGTGAGCGAGCGGCTGCGTGGTGCTTAGTTGCTGACTGAGGTTAAAACACAACAGTCCTTTTTGGCACCCAACGTGGGGCACAAAGGGTCAAAATAATAACAGATTAACGCGAGTGTATTAAGGAACTTATATCTGTTAACAGTTGTGGGTCACAATGTTGGTTTCTCTGTTCTTGATATTGATTTGTATAATCTGCATCGTGCTCTTTTTCCTGCTGTACATGTTAAAGATTGGTGTTGGGTTTTGCAGTTTGCTGTGGTCTGCAGTGAATAGTGATGTCTCGCTTGTGACATTTGTTTTTAGAACATTGACCTTGACGTTAGTGTGGTATGTAAATTTTGCACTGAAGCCGTTACTGTACCATGGATACCATTTCGTGGAGACAACTAGCAATTGCAGTAACCTTTCTGAGAGTTTTTTTACAGAGAAAATACAGAATGGCAGTGTCACTACCTTCTTCTATGATGTTTCCTCCTTCATTACAGTAACTTTTCAGTATCTTGAACATCCTTGGGTAGTTAAGATACTTCTATTAATACTTCTTGGGAATATTGTTTCGGTTTTGTCTAAAGTTGGTAAGCAATTTAAGAATATCATCCAGAGATCTGCCCCAAGGCTGAGTAGTTATGAGTGGCAGGGTGTGTGGGACAAGATGGGCAAGTACCTAGGCCAATGGGCACCCCCAGTGTTTTGGAACTTCACCCCTGAGCAAGTACGGAATCCTGAAAAGTTAGTAGAATATTTGGACAAAGTATGCTGTCACCCTGGCAACTCCAGAGAGATGCAGATCATTGCAACGTGCTGGGCCTGGCCCATGCCTACCGAGCCCTGTTCAACACCATTCAGTACCCTCAAAGGGAAGAGAAGGTCTCTGGCTCTGACAGTAAAACGACACACACTGCGGCCACTCAGACCCCAGCGACACGCCCTGTGGCTGAACCAAAGAACCAGCCTGTGCCGGTATCAGTCGCCCCTGTACACAAGAAGAAATTTTGGAAGCAGCAGTCGGCTCGTTTAGTAAGGGAGGAAGAAGCTTCTTCTAAAAGGGGGCTGGAGGAAGAAGTGTATGAGACAGATGACCCTGGAGAAGGGCCATCACGAGAACAGCAGGAGGAGAGCCGGATGCTGATCAGGGAGGAAGAAGAGGAAGAACTCATAAATGAGGCAGTGACCACCCAATCTCTATCCCTGAGTGAGCTGCGAGATATACGAAAAGATTTCAGCCGTCGTCCAGGTGAGCATATTGTCACCTGGCTGCTCCGATGCTGGGATAATGGGGCCAGTAGCCTGGAATTAGAGGGTAGGGAAGCCAAGCAGCTGGGATCCCTTTCCAGGGAAGGGGGCATTGACAAAGCAATTGGAAAAAAGGCACAAGTCCTCAGCCTTTGGAGGCGACTCTTGTCAAGCGTGAAGGAAAGGTATCCCTTTAAGGAAGATGTCATATGTCGCCCAAGCAAGTGAACCAATATCTCGGCTATTAGGAGTCAGCGTTCTTTTGCTCGAGAGAGAGAGTATAAGGGGTACACACCACGGGGCATCCTATGGTTTTACCTGCGTGACCACGGAGAGGACATGAGGAAGTGGGATGGGAAACCTACTGCAGCCCTAGGGGCACGGGTACGTGAATTGCAAGGGAAAACAATCACAAAAAGAGGTTCTTCCAGGAAAATTGCTGCTCCAGTTTCCAGCGGGCAGTTCCCCAGAGAGAGTAGAAGGGCTGATCTTACTCCTGATGTTAATGATTCATATGTACAAGAAATGAGAAATGAGTACTGTGATGAGGATTAGAGGGGCCCTGCCTCCAGCCAGGGGGAGGAAAGGGACAACCAGGTTTACTGGACTGTGTGGATTCGGTGGCCTGGCACATCAGACCCACAGGAGTATAATGCTTTAGTAGACACCGGTGCACAGTGTACCCTAATGCCATCAAGCTATATAGGGGCAGAACCCATCTGTATTTCTGGGGTGATGGGGGGATCCCAACAGCTAACTGTATTGGAAGACAAAGTGAGTTTAACTGGGAACGGGTGGCAGAAGCACCCCATTGTGACTGGCCCAGATGCTCCGTGCATCCTTGGCATAGACTGCCTCAGGAGAGGGTATTTCAAGGACCCAAAAGGGTACTGGTGGGCTTTTGGTATAGCTGCCTTGGAGATGGAGGAAATTAAACAGCTGTCCACCTTGCCTGGTCTCTCGGAGGACCCCTCGGTTGTGGGGTTGCTGAAGGTCGAAGAACAACAAGTGCCAATCGCTACCACCACGGTGCACCGGAGGCAATATCGCACAAACCGAGACTCCCTGATTCCCATCCATGAGCTGATTCGTCAACTGGAGAGCCAAGGAGTGATCAGCAAGACTCACTCATCCTTTAACAGTCCCATATGGACAGTGCGGAAGTCTAATGGAGAGTGGAGACTAACAGTAGACTATTGTGGCCTAAAGGAAGTCATGCCACCGCTGAGTGCTGCTGTGTCAGACATGCTAGAACTTCAATACGATCTGCAGTCAAAGGCAGCCAAGCGGTATGCCACAGTTGATATTGCTAATGCGTTTTTCTCAATCCCTTTGGCAGCAGAGTGCAGGCCACAGTTTGCTTTCACTTGGAGGGGTGTCCAGTACACCTGGAACCGACTGCCCCAGGGGTGGAAACACAGCCCCAACATTTGCCATGGACTGATCCAGACTGCACTGGAACAGGGTGGAGCTCCAGAACACCTGCAATACATTGATGACATCATCGTGTGGGGCAACACAGCAGGAGAAGTTTTTGAGAAAGGGAAGAAAATAGTCCAAATCCTGCTGAAGGCCGGTTTTGCCATAAAACAAAGTAAGGTCAAGGGACCTGCACAGGAGATCCAGTTTTTAGGAATAAAATGGCGAGACAGACGTCATCAGATCCCAATGGATGTGATCAACAAACTAACAGCCATGTCTCCACCAACTAGCAAAAAGGAAACACAAGCTTTCTTAGGCGTCGTGGGTTTTTGGAGAATGCACATTCCAAATTACAGTCTGATCGTAAACCCTCTCTATCAAGTGACCCGAAAGAAGAACGATTTCAAATGGGGCCCTGAGCAACGACAAGCCTTTGAACAAATTAAAGAGGAGATAGTTCATGCAGTAGCCCTGGGGCCAGTCCGGGCAGGGCAAGATGTAAAAAATGTGCGCTACACTGCAGCCGGGGAGAACGGCCCTACCTGGAGCCTCTGGCAGAAAGCACCAGGGGAGACTCGAGGTCAGCCCCTAGGGTTTTGGAGTTGGGGATACAGAGGATCTGAGGCCCGCTATACTCCAACTGAAAAAGAGATATTGGCAGCATAGGAAGGGGTTCGAGCTGTTTCGGAAGTGATCGGCACTGAAGCACAGCTCCTCCTGGCACCCCGACTGCCGGTGCTAGGCTGGATGTTCAGAGGGAGGGTCCCCTGTACACATCATGCAACTGATGCTACGTGGAGTAAGTGGGTCGCACTGATCACACAACGGGCTCGAATAGGAAACCCCAGTCGCCCAGGAATCCTAGAAGTGATCATGGATTGGCCAGAGGGCAAAGATTTCAGAATATCGCCAGAGGAGGAGGTGACACATGCTGAGGAGGCCCCAATGTATAATGAACTACCAGAAAATGAGAAGCAATATGCCCTGTTCACTGATGGGTCCTGTCGTCTTGTGGGAAAGCATCAGAGGTGGAAAGCTGCTGTATGGAGTCCTATGCAACAAGTTGTAGAAACTGCTGAAGGAGAAGGTGAATCGAGCCAATCTGCAGAAGTAAAGGCCATCCAGCTGGCTTTAGTCATTGCTGACCGAGAAAAGTGGCCAGTGCTCTATCTTTACACTGACTCATGGATGGTGGCAAATGCCCTGTGGGGGTGGTTGCAGCAATGGAAGCAGAGCAGCTGGCAGCGCAGAGGCAATCCCATCTGGGCTGCCGCATTGTGGCAAGATATTGCTGCCCGGGTGGAGAACCTGGTTGTAAAAGTCCGTCACGTAGATGCTCACGTACCCAAGAGTCGGGCCACTGAAGAACATCAAAACAACCACCAGGCTGCTAAGATTGAAGTGGCTCAGGTGGATCTGGACTGGCAACATAAGGGTGAATTATTTCTAGCTCGGTGGGCCCATGACACCTCAGGTCACCAAGGAAGAGATGCAACATACAGATGGGCTCGTGATCGAGGGGTGGACTTGACCATGGACACTATTGCGCAGGTTATCCCTGAATGTGAAACATGCGCTGCAATCAAGCAAGCCAAGCGGTTAAAACCCACCTGGTATGGAGGACGATGACTGAAATACAAATATGGGGAGGCCTGGCAGATTGATTATATCACACTCCCACAAACCCGCCAAGGCAAGCGCCACATGCTTACAATGGTGGAGGCAACCACTGGATGGCTGGAAACATATCCCGTGCCCCATGCCACTGCCCACAACACTATCCTGGGCCTTGAAAAGCAAGTCCTATGGTGACATGGCACCCCAGAAAGAATGGAGTCAGACAACAGGTCTCATTTCCAAAACAACCTCATAGACACCTGGACCAAAGAGCACGGCATTGAGTGGGTGTATCACATCCCCTATCATGCACCAGCCTCTGGGAAAATTGAACGATACAATGGACTGTTAAAGACTACACTGAGAGCAATGGGTGGCGGGACATTCAAACATTGGGATACGCATTCAGCAAAGGCCACCTGGTTAGTCAACACGAGGGGATCTGCCAATCGAGCAGGCCCTGCCCAGTCAGAACTTTTACGTACTGTAGATGGGAATAAAGTCCCCGTAGTGCACATAAAAACTATGCTGGGGAAGACAGTCTGGGTTATTCCTGCCTCGGGCAGAGGCAAACCCATCCGTGGGATTGCTTTTGCTCAGGGACCTGGGTGCACTTGGTGGATAATGCGGAAGGATGGGGAAGTCCGATGTGTACCTCAAGGGGATTTGATTTTGGGTGAGAATAGCCAATGATCTGAATTATGTGATGTTAAGTACTAATTGTAGTTATAATAGTTATACTAATAATACACAGATATACTAATAATACTAATAATATTATATGCCATAGTAATGTTATTACAATAAGGATCACCCAGACTAATGAAGAATAACTTCAGTGAAACCAAGCAAAGCACAGTGATGATGGTACCAGAACTGACTTCAACATGAAACAATCCAACACCATCTCCATTTTTCCTGCCCTGGAAGATTATTATGACAGATGGAGCCCGAGGTCATGGACTAAATGAACTCACTGAATATTTTAGAGGGATGGCCCACAGACGAAGGGAATGATGTCTCTGTGTGTGTGTGTGTGTGTGTATATATATATATAAAAAAAAGGGGTGGTGATTAATGAAAATGTACTGGAAAATATGAGACTTGAGCATGACGCAGATGGTATAAAATAAGGGGTGGATATGGCTTCCATATCCACCAAGGACTGTCATGGTTTAACCTTAGTCGGCAACTAAGCACCACGCAGCCTCTCGCTCACTCCCCCCCACCCCCAGTGGGATGGGGGAGAGAATTAGAAGAGCACAAGTGAGAAAAACTTGTGGGTTGAGATAAAAACAGTTTAATAATTGAAATAAAATAATAATAATAACAATATGATGTGGGGATGGGAATCTCACTAACGGACATTCCTGAGTTTGATTTTAATGAGCAAACACTGTACCACCTGGCATGACAAGGCACTTAAGCAGAAAATAACGGAGAAAGGAATGTGCAGCTGGAAGGAGAAAAACAAGATAAAGACCATGAAGGCATTTTGCATGATCAGGAAGAACGGGCCAATCTGCTAGAGCATGGATGCGCGTGAACACAAGGCTGTAACCTATCTGCAAGCTGCAGGTAGCGCGTGTGCACTTCTGCTTGCTATAAAAGATGCTAACAAAGAGCAATAAAGGTCTTTGGTTGCCGTGCCTGCCGGAGTCCGTGCCGCTTTTCACCCCCACAAATGGCACCCAACGTGGGGCGAAAATGCTGGAACTGAGCACCGGTGGGTAGCCAGCTGAACGAGTCGCAGCCAGCGGGAGACAGAGCAGTCTCAGGAAAGAGCTGGAGCCGGAACTTTGAATCATTGCCTCGTCGGAGCAGAGGTGAGCAGCTGGGAAACTTAAAATGGGATCACAACTAACTAAAGAGGAGGAATCTATACTATGTATTATTAAGAAGCTGTTAGAAAAGCGTGGAATTAAGTATGATGACTATACCCTCCTCCTATTGCTTTCATGACTAAAACGAAAGGGAATCCCCTTGATTCGGCTACTGCTTTTAACGGCGAGCGGGAGACCCGCTACAGGCCGCGGGACTCGCTCAGTTAATGGGGGAGGACCCTATCAATACGCCGCAACTGCAGGCACAGCTGGCGCCTGAAATTTTAAGACAATCAGCGGACTTTGCGTTTCAAGCAATGGTAAAGGTCCCTGATACAGGACGACCGGTAAAATCTTTTATTAGCATTAAGCAAGGGACCAACGAACCTTATATGGATTTTTTCATAGAATCATAGAATCATTGAGGTTGGAAAAGACCTCTAAGATCATCGAGTCCAACCGTCAACCCAACACCATGTCCACTAAACCATGTCCCTAAGTGCCTCATCTACTCGTCTTTTAAATACCTCCAGGGATGGGGACTCCACCACTTCCCTGGGCAGCCTCTTCCAATGTTTCACCACTCTTTCAGTAAAGACATTTTTCCTTACATCCAATCTAAACCTCCCCTGCCGCAACTTGAGGCCATTTCCTCTCGTCCTGTCACTAGTTACTTGGGAGAAGAGACCAACACCCACCTCGCTACAACCTCCTTTCAGGTAGTTGTAGAGAGCGATGAGGTCTCCCCTCAGCCTCCTTTTCTGCAGGCTAAACAGCCCCAGTTCCCACAGCCGCTCCTCATAAGACTTGTTCTCCAGACCCCTCACCAGCCTCGTTGCCCTTCTCTGGACACGCTCCAGCACCTCAGCGTCCTTCTTGCAGTGAGGGACCCAAAACTGAACACAATATTCGAGGTGCGGCCTCACCAGTGCCGAGTACAGGGGCACGATCACTTCCCTCCTCCTGCTGGCCACACTAGTTCTGATACAGGCCAGGATGCCATTGGCCTTCTTGGCCGCCTGGGCACACTGCCGGCTCATGTTCAGCCGGCTGTCGACCAACACCCCCAGGTCCTTCTCTGCTGGGCAGCTTTCCAGCCACTCTTCCCCAAGCCTGTAGCGCTGCATGGGGTTGTTGTGGCCGAAGTGCAGGACCCAGCACTTGGCCTTGTTGAACCTCATACGATTGGTCTGGGCCCATCGATTCAGCCTGTGCAGGTCCCTCTGCAGAGCCTTCCTACCCTCAAGCAGGTCAACACTCCCGCCCAACTTGGTGTCGTCTGCAAACTTACTGAGGGTGCACTCAATCCCCTCATCCAGATCATCGATAAAGATAGTGAACAAGACCAGCCCCAAAACTGAGCCCTGGGGAACACCGCTCGTGACCGGCCGCCAACTGGATGTAACTCCATTCACCACAACTCTCTGGGCCCGGCCGTCCAGCCAGTTTTTGACCCAGCGCAGAGTACACCTGTCTAAGCCGTGAGCCGCCAGCTTCTCGAGGAGAATGCTGTGGGAGACAGTGTCAAAGGCCTTGCTGAAGTCCAGGTAGACCACACATCCACAGCCTTTCCCTCATCCACTAGGCGGGTCACCTGGTCATCGAAGGAGATCAGGTTGGTCAAGCAGGACCTGCCTCTCATGAATCCGTGCTGGCTAGGCCGGATCCCCTGGTTGTCCCGCTCATGCCTTGTGAGCGCCCTCAAGATGAACCGCTCCATAATCTTCCCTGGCACCGAGGTCAGGCTGACAGGCCTGTAGTTCCCCGGATCCTCCTTCCGGCCCTTCTTGTAGATGGGCGTCACATTGGCAAGCCTCCAGTCGTCCGGGACCTCCCCCGTTAACCAGGACTGCTGATAAATGATGGAGAGTGGCTTGGCGAGCACCTCCGCCAGCTCCATCAGCACTCTTGGGTGGATCCCATCCGGCCCCATAGACTTGTGAGCATCCAGGTGGCGTAGCAGGTCATTGACTGCTTCCTCTTGGATTACGGGGGGTTCATCCTGCTCGCCATCCCCGTCTTCCAGCTCGGGGGGCCGAGTACCCTGAGGATAACTGGTCTGCCTGTTAAAGGCTGAGGCAAAGAAGGCATTGAGTACCTCAGCCTTTTCCTCATCCTTGGTGACAATGTTCCCCCCTGCATCCAATAAAGGATGGAGATTCTCCTTGGCTCTCTTCTTGTCATTAATATATTTGTAAAAACACTTTTTGTTGTCTTTAACGACAGCGGCCAGATTGCGTTCTAGCTGAGCTTTTGCCTTCTCATTTCTTCTCTGCATGACCTAACGAGATCCCTGTACTCTTCTTGAGTCGCCTGCCCCTTCTTCCACAAGCGGTAAAATCTCCTTTTTTTCCTGAGTCCCAGCAAGAGCTCTCCGTTCAGCCAGGCCGGTCGTCTTCCCCGCCCGTTCTTCTTACGGCATACAGGGACAGCCTGCTCCTGCGCCTTTAAGACTTCCTTCTGGAAGATCGTCCAGCCTTCCTGGACCCCTTTGCCCTTCAAGACCGTCTCCCACGGAACTCTTTCAACCAACGTCCTGAACAGGCCAAAGTCTGCCCTCCGGAAGTCCATGGTTGTGGTTTTGCTGGCCCCCCTCCTTACTTCACCAAGAGTTGAGAATTCTACCATTTCATGGTTGCTAAGCCCAAGACGGCCTCCGACCACCACATCTCCCACCAGTCCTTCTCTGCTTGTCAACAGCAGGTCGAGCGAGGCACCTCCCCTGGTAGGCTCACTTACCAGCTGTGTCAGGAAGTTGTCTTCCACACACTCCAGGAACCTCCTAGACTGTTTCCTCTCTGCCGTGTTGTATTTCCAGCAGACGTCCGGGAAGTTGAAGTCCCCCACGAGAACAAGGGCTAGCGATTGAGAGACTTCTGCCAGCCGCTTATAGAATGCTTCATCCGCCCCTTCATCCTGGTTGGGTGGTCTATAACAGACTCCCAGCAGGATATCTGCCTCGTTGGCCTTCCCCCTCATCCTTACCCATAGACACTCAACCGTACCATCATCACAATCGTTGAGCTCTATACAATCAAAACACTCCCTAACATACAGGGCCACCCCACCGCCTCTCCTTCCTCGCCTGTCCCTTCTGAAGAGTCTATAGCCATCCATTGCAGCACTCCAGTCATGAGAGTCACCCCACCATGTTTCTGTGATGATCGACAAGCTCCAAGAAGCTATTCAAAAACAAATACAAATCCTGAAGCCAAAGAGGCATTACAGACAAAAGAGTCTTACAGACATTATGAAATCTGACCATAATAGACATGCTTGACGCGTGCAATCATGTGGGTTCAATTACACATAAGAATGAGGTTTTTGCAGCCTGTGTAGCCGCTGCCTTGTGTCCCGGTAACAAAGCGTGTTTCCGCTGTGTAAACTCGGGGCATTTTAAACGGCAATGTCCTGAGAATCCTGTACAAAAGGGAGGATCGGAAGGAATTCAGCAGCCCCCTGGTATTTGCCCGTGCTGCCACAAGGGGAGGCACTATGTTAATCAATGCCAGTCGAAATACAATCTCCGCGGTCAACCCTTGTCAGGAAACGGGAAGTCGAGCGCGAAGCGGGGGCGCGCACCAACACAAATGCCACCCCAAAATCCCCAACCCCAAAACCCCATGAGACTGCTGTCTCAGCAGGCCTGGATCACCTCAAGGCCGGAACCATCGGCAGTGCCGGAGTGGATGTCTCCACAGCCACCAACCTCTCTATAAACGATCAGACTGTGCACAGGGTGCCCCTCAATGTGAGAGGCCCCCTTGGCCAGGGGCTGAGTGCCCTATTGGTGGGGAGGTCCAGTGCTACTATGCAGGGTTTGTTTGTGTTACCTGGGGTTATCGACTCTGATTATACGGGACAGCTGCAAGCGTTGCTATGGACCCCATCTCTTCCAGTGTTTATTCCAGCTGGAAGCAGGATTGCACAGCTAGTTCCTTTTAAGAGTATGGTTCGTAATCGGGATCCTATTTCCCGGGGGGCCAGTGGATTTGGGTCCACAGGTGAACCAAATATTTTTTGGACTCAGCTTGTCCAAAGAACTCAGCCCACTTTGACCTGCACTCTAAAGAATAAAGGAAGCAAACAGGAACAACTGGTAGTGAAGGGAATGATAGATACAGGGGCAGACGTTACTATCATCAGTACTGCAAAGTGGCCTGGATCATGGGAAACCATCCCGGTCAACATGGGGCTAGTGGGAATTGGAGGCCTGTCGACATCCAGGCAGAGTGCCAACTTAATACAGATTGTAAGCCCGGAAGGACAGGTTGCAACTATTCGACCTTTTGTGGTTCCTGCGCCATTAAACCTGTGGGGACAAGATGTCTTGAGCACTTGGGGACTAGTGATTGGCACTGCTGATCCGCATCAACATTTTTAGCAGGGGTCACTGGCACTCGGCCCACTGTTCGACTCACATGGCTCACCGATCAGCCAGTGTGGGTGGATCAGTGGCCCCTATCACAGGAAAAGGCCGACGCGTTGCGAACGTTAGTGGACGAGCAAGTGAGTCAAGGACATCTGGTTCCCACCACCAGCGCCTGGAACACCCCAGTGTTTGTTATAAAAAAGAAAAGTGGAAAATGGAGACTTCTACATGATTTACGGCAAGTAAATGCTGTGATTCAGGATATGGGGACATTGCAACCAGGTATGCCTTCACCAACATTGATACCTCGTCAATGGGACATTGTGATTATTGATTTGAAAGACTGTTTTTTCACGATTCCCTTAGCGCCGGAAGATGCTCCCAGATTTGCCTTCTCTCTCCCAGTTGTAAACCATCAAGGGCCTAGGTTGCGATATCATTGGACGGTGTTGCCTCAGGGCATGAAAAACAGTCCCACAATATGTCAAATGTATGTTGCACGTGCGTTGTCGCCCATAAGAAACAAATATCCTGACTTAATTTGTTATCACTACATGGATGATATTTTAATCGCCGGATGGGACCCAAAGGAACTGGTCACAGTTATGAAAGATATGTTGCAAGGGTTTAAGACATACGGCTTGCAAATAGCTCCTGAAAAGGTGCAAGTGCAAGACCTGTGGAAGTACTTGGGGTGGAAGATTTTAGAACATACGATACAGCCCCAACCCATAACCTTGCAATCTAACATTAAAACACTGAATGACTTGCAAAAACTAGTAGAGACTATCAATTGGGAACGCCCATTGCTGGGAATAGATAATGACATGTTAAACCCACTGTTCAAGTTGTTAAAGGGTAATCCTGAGTTGACATCTCCACGAGAATTAATGACAGAGGCCAAACAAGTGCTACGAAAAATATCACAGGCGCTTACCGAAAGGCAGGCACAACGCGTAATTGAAGGATTGGGAGTTAACTTCTATGTCCTAAATCAGTCCCGACAAGCAGTGGGCCTCTTAGGCCAATGGGACAGCAAGGGTACCCAGGACACCTTAGCCATCATTGAGTGGGTATTCCTGCTGCATCAAGCACCAAAAACGATAGTGACGAGGGTGGAAATGTTTTCGATGCTTGTGCGAAAAGGACGCGCGCAATGTTTGGAATTAACGGGCACAGATCTTAAAACAATTTATCTCCCACTGACTAAAGACCACCTTAATTGGTGTGAGGCTAATAGCCTAGAACTACAGATAGTGCTGGAAAACTTTAAGGGACAAATTCTAATTCGCTATCCATCTCACAAATTATTCTCCCTTAATGAGGAAATTAGTATAATTCCTGAATCGTTGAGTAAGGAGGTACCTGTCGAAGGACCCACCTTATTCACCGATGGATCAGGACGAACAGGTAAGGCAGTTATAGTGTGGTGCAAAAAAGGGGAATGGAAACATCAAGTTCACCATGTTGTAAGAAGTCCTCAGCTGGTGGAAATATATGCAGTAATTCAGGTCTTTCGCCAATGGGAGATGCCATTAAATTTGGTTACTGATTCTCAGTACGTTGCCAACGTTGTCAGGCGCTTGGAAAAGGCTTGGCTCAAAGAAGTTGATAATGAACCTGTGTTTTTAATGTTCAAATAGGTATGGGACTTGTTGAATCGCCACGTAAACCCATATTACGTGCTCCACATGAGGAGTCATACCTCTCTCCCAGGGTTTATATCAGAAGGGAATGCGTGAGCTGATCGTCTCGCTGCCCCCGTACGGACAATCCCTGTACAAGACGTTTCTACACAAGCCCGATTGTCGCATGAGTTTTTCCATCAATCTGCCCGAATGCTGCGTCGACAATTTGGGTTGACCTGGGACACGGCATGAAGTATTGTACAAATGTGTCCTGACTGTCAGCAATTAGTTCCCATACCCCAAACAGGGGTAAATCCCCGAGGAGAAAAGGCCCTACAGATTTGGCAATCCAATGTTACTCATATCGGAGAATTTGGCAAACAAAAGTATGTACATGTTTCCATCAATACGTTCTCCGGAGCTCTATGGGCAACCGTAGAGACCGGAGAAAAAAACAAAGATATTTTACGGCACTGGAAGGGGGCCTTTGCTGCTCTAGGGGTTCCACACCAGATCAAAACAGATAATGGGCCCGGGTACATAAGCGCAAAAACGCAGGCCTTTTTGGCACAATGGGGCATTCGACATATCACTGGTATCCCTTATTCCCCTCAGAGCCAGGGTATCGTTGAGCGGGCTCATCTCACTCTCAAGCAGCTACTACAAAAACAAAACAGGGGACTGCTAGGGGAATCACCACAAGCCCGCCTCCATAAAGCAATATATGTGTTAAATCATCTTACAATAAGGGAAGACAGGACAGCGGTTGACAGCCCTAACACGGTAATAGCGAGACACTTTACATCTTGTAACTCAGCTTCTCCATTAGGAGAAAGGGCTCAGGTGTGGGTCAAGTCACTGGAAAATAGCCAATGGGAAGGCTCTTATGATCTTATAACATGGGGGAGAGGATATGCTTGTGTTTCCACAGATCGTGGACCCTGGTGGATACCTGCCCGCTGCGTTCGACCGTATCTGGACAAGGAGCCCAAGGAGCCCACAGATGCATCAATGGTTTGAGTAGATTGCTGGGACTTACACAAAGTATCTCATTCGATATTCGGGGAGCCACCTAGTGGGACAGGCCATGCCAGGGTATATAGGGGACCAAGTGTGTTGCCATTAGCCGTGGACTGGGAACACCAGGCAGCGGAGAACAGTCAACTGAATAATCGAGAGGTGACAGGAATTCCCTGCCTCCAGTGTCCCGGGTCAACACATCACACATGGACTTTGTGCAAATGTGATAATTGCGAAAGAAACTGGTATTGTCACTCTCAGTTCCGGACGGGAAGGTGCACAAGGTGTAAAGGGCATACCACCGGGAGCGCCGAACCACAGATTCTACAGGTAGTGTGTGGGAGATCACATTGTGTCTCCCAGCTGTGGACTGTGTGGGAAACGGACTGGGAAAGTACCAAACGACAGTGTGACAAACGATTTGGGTGGAAACGGAACAAAAAGAGAACGTAAACCATGACGCCAGTATGGGGGGTGTCTTGTGGCTAGTATCACTGTGCGGTTGCTGCGTTATGGGCACCCTCACAGCCGAAGAAAAATGTTTGGGTAACTCTGGCCAATCAGACAGGACAAGATTCCATCTGCCTGTCGATATCTTCCCCCGACAACCCCTTTTCTACCTGCCTAGTGGGGCTTCCTTTAAATAATTGGGACTTGGGCCTGACTAGTCCTTTCAAGGAGGCCTGCGGGGGGGGACGACACGCCACTGACAATTGGGATGGATGCCTACCACATCTTAATCACTTGCCAATAGAACCTCAGGAACTCGAGCTATTAGGGTCCATAAAAATGGATTGGTGTTTGTATTTCAATTATTCAGAGTCCAATGTTTCCCGAGCCTGGTCAGTTAACGCTACCCTGGGAATCTATAAAAATGAATCACTGTGGTGTAACCACACAAGCAGCAATATATCTAAATCATCTAATGCACCTATAGGATTACCCAGGGGGGTCTTTTTAATATGTGGAGACTGGGCCTGGCCTGGCATTCCCTCTCATATTAAAGGTGGGCCGTGTTCGTTGGGAAGATTAACTCTACTAACGCCAAACACATCTATGATCCTAGACCACAGAAGGGGCACCCCTAAGATGTGCAGTAAGCACAGAGCACATGCCTACACTTCACAATGTGATGATGCTGTCGACCTATGGAACTGGAACATTATAGCTGTGGTTGCAATCTCGGCTCCAGGTGTCACAGCAGCAAAGAGTTTGCTCACATTAAATAAATTAGGATGTTGGCTAGTGAAACAATCAAATGCAACCTCTGAAGCACTAACAGGATCACTAATGGATGTAGATTCTATACGACATGCTACTTTGCAAAACAGAGCAGCGATAGATTTTTTGCTTTTAGCGCAAGGCCATGGGTGTGAAGAGTTGGAGGGAATGTGTTGTATGAACCTATCTGATCATTCGGAATCAATTCACCGCAGCATTCAGATGTTGAAGGAAGGAGTACAGAAGCTAAGAGTGGAAGACCCCTGGAACTGGTTGGATAAATTATTCGGGAAATGGGGTCTAAGTGGCTGGTTAAAAGGACTAGCCAAGCTAGGAGGGCTACGCTTAGTAATGTTCCTTTGCATCCTGGTTTGTGTGCCGCGTCTGTTACAAGGTATGCAAAAAATGCTTGAAAGATCGGTTTCAGCAGTGTTTTTGGTAAAGCAAAAAGGGGGAGATGTGGGGATGGGAATCTCACTAACGGACATTCCTGAGTTTGATTTTAATGAGCAAACACTGTACCACCTGGCATGACAAGGCACTTAAGCAGAAAATAACGGAGAAAGGAATGTGCAGCTGGAAGGAGAAAAACAAGATAAAGACCATGAAGGCATTTTGCATGATCAGGAAGAACGGGCCAATCTGCTAGAGCATGGATGCGCGTGAACACAAGGCTGTAACCTATCTGCAAGCTGCAGGTAGCGCGTGTGCACTTCTGCTTGCTATAAAAGATGCTAACAAAGAGCAATAAAGGTCTTTGGTTGCCGTGCCTGCCGGAGTCCGTGCCACTTTTCACCCCCACAATATGATAATAATAACAATACACAAAGCAAGTGATGCACAATACAATTGCTCACCACCCGCTGACCGATGCCCAGCCAGTCCCCGAGCAGCGGCCCCCCCGGCCAGCTTTCCCCAGTTTATGTACTGAGCATGACGTCACATGGTGTGGAATGTCCCTTTGGCCAGTTTGGCTGTGCCCCCTCCCAGCTTCTTGTGCACCTCCAGCCTTCTCAGTAGGTAGAGCATGGAAAACTAAAAAGTCCTTGGCTAGTGTAAACATTCCCTAGCAACAACTAAAACATGGGTGCATTATCAACTTTGTTCTCATCCTAAATCCAAAACACAGCACTGAACCAGCTACTAGGAAGGAAATTAACTCTATCCCTGCCGAAACCAGGACAATAGTGCATCTGTGAAAATAATATATATCTCAAGAGCTAGACCAAGTAACCAGATTTTCACTTGAATTATATAATCCTTATAATTTACACACATTTCAAAAGAAGACATCACTAAAGTATCCATCAGGGGCCTTCACTGCCCTTCATCTGAATAACATCTTCATAATGCACTTTCAAGCTACTCACAATTTTATGAGTATATATCTGTAAATGATTAACAGAATAATTTTTCATAAGATCATATTTTTTAATTAATGTAGAAATTATTTAAATGCATATGAATGGTGAGCAGAAAGCTGAAAGCCAACAACTTCAAAGAAGGTTGTTTGGTTGCTGGAAGATGTTTTTAAATATAGATTCAAAATGCTAATGTCTTCATGAAGGAAATTGCTGTAGGTCAAACAAAATGGAAATTAAGTAATGCATTTTTTTTAATAGAAATAATAAAAAAAAAATCTGTGAATGGTTAAGTCATCATTGCTATTAGGTAGCTTCGTTATTGGTTCTTTTTTTGACATACAAAGACTTGTGACTCCTGTTTTCTACCTCTGTTGCTTCTTTCAGGGGAGAAAGGCATAATTATGCAGTGCATAATTAATGAAGTTAAATTGAGCAGAACTATTTATTTTACAAATATTGTTTTTATAAAGTGACAATTAGTAAAGACTAAATAAGACAAAGAGTTTGATTTGGAATTGCTAGCTGTAAAGTGTGCTTATTTATAATCAAATTTAATGGTTGCTGTAAATGTTAATTTTGCTAATTCAACTTGGAGATAAAGGATAGTAACCAACTCCATATTAATTTGCTAAGGATTAGCAAGAGGACTGTTGAGAATACTTGAAAGGGATTTTCATGTGAAAGTAAGAATACAAATCAAAATAAATCAGATATTCAGATGCAATTCTAGTTTCAGCTAATGTTCCTTTACAGAATAAAAATCATCTGAATAAATAATATAAAATATTTTTCCATCTTTTTTAAAATCAATAAGGCTGTATTAATTTTTCTAACTCATTTTGAAAAACATTGTTACAGATATCTATTAAAAGTCAAAATCTGGTATATGTGTATGTTGTACATCTTAGATGCATCTAATGGAATGTGATGTAAGAATGTGATTCTCTATTAATTGTATGAATGTTTTCCATGTTAAGGCAATACCAATATGATTGTAATAACAATGTCATCATTGTTGATATTTGTTGTTGATTACAGTTGATACCATCACAGCATCTAGAGGTTTCACCCTGTATCAAGGCTGTGCATTAAGACTCATCTTACATACATAAGAAAAAGTCTAAAGAAAGCTATACTGATTTGTAGATACAGAGATTAATTATTTTGTTTAATTTACAGGAATTGCTACATCTTCACTGATGTATTAAAGTCCACTGGAAGTGAACTGAATCTCCAGAATAGACTATTCTGGTCAGGCCATGGAAAAAAAAAAAAAAACAAACCATGACTCTTTCTTAAGCCCCTATTTTTTTCTCCATTCTTTCAGATAAAAAGGTAACCTTCTTTTGAAGGTCTTGGGATTCTCTTGAACAGGTGATGGTTTTGATGACTGGGAGAAAAGTGGATTGCAATATTATATATTAGTTCCCACAAACTAAAGGAAAATACTTAGAAATCCTGCCTTCCGAGGATGCTATTCGGAAGCTTGAGGAAGACAAGATTCTAGTCAGAGATTTGCAAAAGGGTGTCATAGAATCATAGAATCATAGAATCATTAAGGTTGGAAAAGACCTCTAAGATCATCAAGTCCAACCATCAACCCAACACCACCATGCCCACTAAACCATGTCCCTAAGTGCCTCATCTACTCGTCTTTTAAATACTTCCAGGGATGGGGACTCAACCACTTCCCTGGGCAGCCTCTTCCAATGTTTAACCACTCTTTCAGGAAAGACATTTTTCCTCACGTCCAATCTAAACCTCCCCTGGCGCAACTTTCCAGTTGCCATTTCCTCTCGTCCTATCGCTAGTTACTTGGGAGAAGAGACCGACACCCACCTCGCTACAACCTCCTTGCAGGTAGTTGTAGAGAGCGATGAGGTCTCCCCTCAGCCTCCTCTTCTCCAGGCTAAACAACCCCAGTTCCCTCAGCCGCTCCTCAGAAGACTTGTTCTCCAGACCCCTCACCAGCCTCGTTGCCCTTCTCTGGACACGCTCCAGCACCTCAACGTCCTTCTTGTAGTGAGGGACCCAAAACTGAACACAGTATTCGAGGTGCGGCCTCACCAGGGCCGAGTACAGGGGCACGATCACTTCCCTCCTCCTGCTGGCCACACTAGTTCTGATACAGGCCAGGATGCCACTGGCCTTCTTGGCCGCCTGGGCACACTGCCGGCTCATGTTCAGCCGGCTGTCGACCAGCACCCCCAGGTCCTTCTCTGCTGGGCAGCTTCCCAGCCACTCTTCCCCAAGCCTGTAGCCCTGCATGGGGTTGTTGTGGCCGAAGTGCCACTTGGTGCGCTTGGCTGGCACTTGGCCTTCTTGAATCTCATACAGCTGGCCTCAGCCCATCGATTCAGCCTGTGCAGGTCCCTCTGCAGCGCCTTCCTACCCTCGAGCAGATCAACACTCCCGCCCAACTTGGTGTCGTCTGCAAACTTACTGAGGGTACACCCCACCCCCTCATCCAGATCATCAATAAAGATATTGAACAAGACCGGCCCCAGTACTGAGCCCTGGGGAACACTGCTCGTGACTGGCCGCCAACTGGATGTAACTCCATTCACCACAACTCTCTGGGCCCGGCCGTCCAGCCAGTTTTTGACCCAGCACAGAGTACACCGGTCTAAGTCGTGAGCCGCCAGCTTCTCTAGGAGAATGCTGTGGGAGACAGTGTCAAAGGCCTTACTGAAGTCCAGGTAGACCACATCCACAGCCTTTCCCTCATCCACTAGGCGGGTCACCTGGTCATAGAAGGAGATCAGGTTGGTCAAGCAGGACCTGCCTCTCATGAATCCGTGCTGGCTGGGCCTGATCCCCTGGTTGTCCCACACATGCCTTGTGAGCGCCCTCAAGATGAACCGCTCCATAATCTTCCCCGGCACCGAGGTCAGGCTGACAGGCCTGTAGTTCCCCGGATCCTCCTTCCGGCCCTTCTTGTAGATGGGCGTCACATTGGCAAGCCTCCAGTCGTCCGGGACCTCCCCCGTTAACCAGGACTGCTGATAAATGATGGAGAGTGGCTTGGCAAGCTCCTCTGCCAGCTCCCTCAGCACTCTCGGGTGGATCCTATCCGGCCCCATAGACTTCTGAGCATCCAGGTGGCGTAGCAGGTCATTGACTGCTTCCTCTTGGATTACAGGGGGTTCATCCTGCTCGCCGTCCCTGTCTTCCAGCTCGGGGGGCCGAGTACCCTGAGGATAACTGGTCTGCCTGTTAAAGGCTGAGGCAAAGAAGGCATTGAGTACCTCAGCCTTTTCCTCATCCTCGGTGACAATGTTCCCCCCTGCATCCAATAAAGGATGGAGATTTTCCTTGGCTCTCTTCTTGTCATTAATATATTTGTAAAAACACTTTTTGTTGTCTTTAACGACAGCGGACAGATTGCATTCTAGCTGAGCTTTTGCCTTTCTCATTTCCTCTCTGCATGACCTGACGAGATCCCTGTACTCTTCGTGAGCTGCCTGCCCCTTCTTCCACAAGCGGTAAACTCTCCTTTTTTTCCTGAGTCCCAGCAAGAGCTCCCCGTTCAGCCAGGCCGGTCGTCTTCCCCGCCCGTTCTTCTTACGGCATATGGGGACAGCCTGCTCCTGCGCCTTTAAGACTTCCTTCTTGAAGATTGTCCAGCCTTCCTGGACCCCTTTGCCCTTCAGGACTGTCTCCCAAGGGACTCTCTCAACCAGCGTCCTGAACAGGCCAAAGTCCGCCCTCCTGAAGTCCATGGTTGCGGTTTTGCTGGCCCCCCTCCTTACTTCACCAAGAGTTGAGAATTCTACCATTTCATGGTCGCTAAGCCCAAGACGGCCTCTGACCACCACATCTCCCACCAGTCCTTCTCTGTTTGTCAACAACAGGTTGAGCGAGGCACCTCCTCTGGTAGGCTCGCTTACCAGCTGTGTCAGGAAGTTGTCTTCCACACACTCCAGGAACCTCCTAGACTGTTTCCTCTCTGCTGTGTTGTATCTCCAGCAGATGTCCGGGACATTGAAGTCTCCCACGAGAATAAGGGCCAGCGATTGAGAGACTTCTGCCAGCTGCTTGTAGAACGCTTCATCCGCCCCTTCATCCTGGTTGGGTGGTCTATAACAGACTCCCAGCAGGATATCTGCCTCGTTGGCCTTCCCCCTCATCCTTACCTATAAACACTCAACTGTATCATCATCACAATCGTTGAGCTCTAGACAATCGAAATACTCCCTAACATACAGGGCCACCCCACCGCCTCTCCTTCCTCGCCTGTCCCTTCTGAAGAGTCTATAGCCATCCATTGCAGCACTCCAATCATGGGAGTCACCCCACCATGTTTCTGTGATGGCGACTAAGTCATATCTCTCCCGCTGCACAATGGCTTCCAGCTCCTCCTGTTTGCCGCCCATGCTGCGTGCATTGCTGTAGATGCACTTGAGCTGGGCTATCGATTTCGCCCCCAGCATTGGCACGCCACCCCTAGGCTTATCTCTAGTGAGCCTGGTTTTATCCCCCTCCCCCTTCAAACCTAGTTTCAAGCCCTCTCAATGAGGCCTGCCAATTCATGAGCCATGATCCTTTTCCCCCTGTGAGACAGCTGGACTCCATCTGTCGCCAGCAGGCCCGGTGCCGTGTAAACCTCCCCGTGATCAAAAAAGCCAAAATTCCTCCGATGGCACCAGCCCCTGAGCCACGTGTTGATCAGGTGTGTTTTGCTGTTCCTTTCAGTATCCTTCCCTGCCCCTGTAGGGATAGAGGAAAACACTACCTGTGCTCCTGATCCTTGAACCAGTCGCCCCAGTGCCCTGAAGTCCCTTCACTGCAGGACTTCTCTCTGCAACCTCATCACTGCCAGCCTGTATAACCAGCAGCGGGTAGTAGTCGGAAGACCGTACCAGACCAGGGTGGTTCCTTGTAATGTCTCTGACCCGGGCCCCAGGGAGGCAGCAGATTTCCCTGTGGGACAGGTCCGGTCGGCATATTGGGCCCTCTGTTCCCCTCAGAAGGGAATCGCCTATGACAATTACCCTCCTTTTTTTCTTAGCAGCGGCAGTCATAATGCGTGGGGCTGACTGCCTCACCCTAGGCAACCTCCTGGATGGACCTTCGTCTACATCCTCGTTTGCCTGGCCCTCAAGTTCCAGGGCCCCATATCTGTTGTGTAAAGGCAACCAAGAAGGTGAGGGAGGCCGGGCGGGGGTTCGCCTGGCACCCCGAGCAGGGACCTGTTTCCATTCCCCCCCGTCGCTTAGGTCTCTTCTTTCTACCTGGTGGCAAGAAGGCAGGGGATCCTCTGCTTCTCGTGGAGCCTCCATCTGCTGCCTTTGCCTCAGGGACGGTAGGGTGCGGCTCCACTAATCTATCTCCCTCTCATACTCCCGGATACTCCTTAACCTTTCCACTTCCTCCTTCAGCTCTGCCACCAGGCTGAGCAGATCATCCACCTGGTCACACCGCACACAGGTGGTGTCTCTGCTGCCCTCCGGTACAGCTGACAGGCTCAGGCACTCCTGCAGCCAGAGACCTGGACAGCTGTATACTTGCGTGTGGGCTCCGTCTGGGTTGCCACATTCCTTCTGGCGACTTCTTTCGGCCGAGTGGAAACCATAGCTGGTCCTCTTCTTGGAAGCCGATGATTACTAATTGAGTTGGCCTCTAGAGCCAGGAGGGGGACTGCGCCTTGCCCGCTCGCCTTCCCTGCACGCCCTCTCTCATGAACTGCCGCGCCACTCCCTTCTGACGCGCCACATCCTGTTTGCCCGCCCTGTTCGCCGCGCTCTGGGTCGCTCGCGCTCCCTGGGGCCTGCTCTTGTAAGTGAGGGGTTTGGCCGCCATCCCTCTTGTCCTCGCCCACGCTGAGTCAGAGCTGCCGCTCGTCAGGAACTCCCTCCTCCGGCTCGGGGGGGGAGGGGGGGAGCTAGGGCATCCTCTCACTCCCTGCGCTTTTGCTTTTTGCGGGTTTTGCCGCGGTTTTGCCGCTTCAGGAAGGGTCCCCCGGCACGATCGTCCGCTCCGGAGCCCTCCGCCTCGGTGGCTTCACTGAAAATAAACCAAGATCCAAGATCCAAACTTTCTAAATTGAGATATAGACAGAATTTAGGTGCTTGAGTCCAGGACACAAGCCTTCCTTGGAGGGACCTAGAAACCTTAAAATTTACAGGTCTGATTTGCCTAATAGTCTCACTACTTCCTGAAGTTAGCCATTTTGTCTACAAAAAAGTACCATTTAGAAACCATAGTTTGACCTGAATCCTGTTATAGTACAGTTTTTAGGTATCATTGCCAAATTCTACTCAAGGACCCTGATCCAAGCCAAAACTACGGAGTTGATGAAAAAATTCAGCTGGTAGGCATGCCTACTTTCATGGTAATAGGTTAAGGATTAGTGAGTTACTTAAGAAAGGGAAGATTCATAGTGTTTCTTAAACATGCAACAATATGAAACTATAGGTCTCAGGTGAAGGATGATCATCTAGATAGCTGACTAGAAGGAATTTTAGAAGAGCTTTCTTGTCAAAATAGAGCTTTTAGGTAGCTGGAAATGCAAGCCACGTGGCCATAAAAGTAGAAAGTAAACTAGACCTTGACTCTATGACCAAATGAGTCAGGAAGGAAAAGACATAACTTTGTTTCACACCTTGTGATCTGAAAATGTATGCATTTAATTTATAAGAAAGAAGACAAGGAAATGAACCTAATATTTGTTGCCAAGCCAGCACCCAATACACTAGGTAAAAGTGTGTCCCACCAGTCACTCTTTCTGCCTCTCCTTTTCCGACTAACTTTTACTAAAAGATTATTTCAGATTTTTTTGCTCATATATTATGAGCTATTTCATAGTGGGATGAGAGTACGAAAAAAGAATGCGACCATTTGAAACATAATTACACAACATTCTGTATTACATATATTTGAATCCTTCACTTCAAGTACCATACCAATATTGATGAACTCTTACTCAAAGAAGCTGTAACTTACAAATAGGTTCATAATTTTCTCTAGCTTCTGTAGAAAAATATACTTCTAAGGGTCTGACTACTCAGTGTTTTCCATATAAAACAAACCCTGCCCTGCCCATTTCCTATTGCAGAGCCAGCTCCTCTAAAGAGCTGTGGTGGGTTAGCCTTGGGTAAGGACCAAACTCCCACCCAACAGCCTGCACATTCTCCCCTTCAGTGGAATGAGGGGAGAAAATAAGAAGAACCAGAAAGAGAAAGCTCGTGGGTTGAGACAAAGACAGGGAGATCACTTACTAGTCATTGTCGTGCATAAAACAGACTTGACTTGGTGAGAACTAACTTCATTTAATGGCAATTAATATAAATAATTACTGATTCAGGTAGTGGAAAATAGAAAGGCAAACATTAAAACAACACCTTTTGTCCCTCCCATTCCCAGGCTCGACTTCACTCCTTCACTCCAGACTCCTCTGGGAGGGTGGCAGCTTATGGTCAGTACATAGCAGTTTCTCTCTGCCTCTCCTTCCTCACCACATTTTTCCTCTGCTCCAGCAAGGGCTCTCTGCAGGTCACGGTTCCTTCAGGAATATCCATCTGCTCTGGTGTGGAGGACTCCACAGGCTGCGGTGCCGTGGACCACCTGCTTCTCCTCCTCCTCTGACCTTGGTGTTCCCTCTGTTCTTTCTCACTCTTTTCATTCCCTCCACCTCTCTCTTTCTGGCATTTTTTTGCCCTTTCTTAAATATGTTTTCACAGAGGCACCACCAGCTTGGCAAACAGGCTGAGCTGTGCCCTGTTGCAGAGCCAATTTGAACCAGCTGTCTGGCACAGGGGCAGGCCCTGTCTTCTCCTCACAGAGGCCACCCCTGCAGCTCACCCTCCTCAGCAACCAAAACCTGGTGACCTTCACCCAACACAGTGACATACCTAAGCTTACCTCTGAGATTTGCTAGCTTAGGCTACATGTTTCTGTAGCTTGGCTATACAGCTTTTGGGCTGATTCTAGATCATATGAGCCTGGCTCAATATCCAGAAAAAACATAATCTGCACCAAGAAAATATCATAAGCAAGTAGTCTTCTGCTATTCCCATTATGTGTCCCATTTTACCGACCTTCAAAGGACTGGAAAGAGGATCAGCCCAAGTTTCTTCAATGGAAATCAACAGGTTACATTTTGCAATGGTATCATCCCATGTCTGTTAAGGGCCTTAACTTACATAAATTTTAAACTTTATATAAAGTTTTAAAAAATAAGAAATTAATTCCCCATCAACACAATATAAACAATTCTAAAGAGATATTTGGGGTGATGTGGTATATTTTTTAAGCAAAATACTACAAAATAAATTATTTAGCTTTACATTAAGGTTGCAATAGAAGAGATACAATTATTTATTAAGTTTTAATCTAATATTTCAATATGCCAAGAGAAAAAGAAAATTGGAACCATTGTAATAAAACCAATCGTATACTGTCCTAAACATTCAGTAGCTGAAAACTGACATTGGGGAAAATATTTATATATAGCCACTAGTTGAAAAAATTAATCATTTTACCTGGACCCTGATACCTAAAATGGCTGTTGGTATATAAGCAGTGAATATATAGCCTTGTTATATGCAGCAAAAAAAATAGAATGAAATTTTATGAAATACCACAGACATTTCATAAGAAATCAACAGTCACTTACTGAAGGAACCAAAGTAATATATCTATTTTATCTGCAAGCCTCTAAATTACATTTGGATTCTGTGGAATCCAGTTTTAACCAAACCTTTTTTCAATTGCTTCTTTGAATACTAAAATCAAAGAGTGGATGATTTTCATGGATTAATAAGATTGGCCTGATTTACAATTCTCTTTCATTGTGTCTGCTTTGGGAACTCAATATTTGCAATTTACAGAGGAAGGAAGACTTCAAGCTCCCTTATTGTGTTGGTTCCTTAATATTTCTCAGTTTAATAATGTTTTCCCCTCAAAAGATATTTTTAGAAAGTTTTCTTTTGTAAATAAGGTATAAACTTCCAGTGTATTTAAAATGTAATCATCAGTAAGTCTCTCTCACTCCTGTGTCTGAATAACCAGAGCCTTTGGAAGAGTCTGTAGGTGTATAATAGACGTCTACACTACTTTATTATTATTTCTGCATGGATTTTTTTTCTTTTCCTTCTAATTCTATTCTTAGAAAGTAATATTAGCATTTTTTCCCCTTCTTTCTTCTTTGCAGAGGCTCATCTGCCCAACTAGCAAAATCTATGAAATTTCAGAATTTATTTTGTCAATAGGAGCCTATGTTCTTCCAAGTCAGGCCTATCTAGTCACAACCTGAAATTTCAAGAGACTGTTAATTTTACTATTACTGTGGCTTGGTAGGTTTATACCCCCCACCATTCCTGAGACATGGAATAGGAGAATAAATCTAGCACTTGAATATATCTCTCCTCATGCAAATTTTGCACAACCATCAGACAAAAAAGGACAACATACATCTTAGTTTTAGCACAGTGTTGCATCTTTGCATTCACCTGCTGTTTCAACTAGTTAACAAAATCTAATATGGAATTCTAGGAGATTCAATTTAATTATCTAAAAGCTATGTATCTCATCCAATCTATTTGGCTCTGTCTAGTCAGTGGTGAAACAGAAGTTCCATTAGAGGAGGAGATTCATATTACATTATTCATCTGTGTATGAGAAAAGCCCCCATATAATACAAAAAAGCTTTATTAGTATGAAAGTTACATTATGTTAGATATGCAGTTTCTAACATGGCATAAAGTGTTTTATTCAGTCATCTGAATGTAAATGTTTAGTGTCATTTGAGATACCCTAAGGTATGTGAGACATTTATGTATGACTGGCAGATCATCAGGTCTTACAGGAGATTATGGTCTCCTGGTGGTGGCCAGAAATCAAGTAAGATATCTTATAGCATCTTAAATGGTACTACATGTGTTCAGTTGAGTGATTTGAGCCAAACTTATGAAAAGACAAGTAAAAGAATAGCAAGAAAGATGGATATAAAAGGTGGAAGCTCTTAAAGATAGAAATGAAACTATGCTTCTTGTTATACAGCCATACATTTAAAAAGGACCTTTCATGAACATGCAATAATCCTTTTTCTAATTGTGTCCTCTGTTTACTTCATCAATTGCACTGTAATTATTTAACAACTTCTAAAGTGAAGCCGGGGTGATAAATAAGAGTTAATTAAAATTCAGACAGGAAGAAAATCACAAAAGACAGAGATTAAAAGATCCTTTTAGGTTATCTAATCTATCTCTCTGATAATGAAGAATTGTGTCTTATTGTTTGTAAATATTCACACATACACCTACAAGGACACATGTTCATGTATACTCACAAGCATTTGAGTATTTTGTATTTAATATTATGGTAGTACTTGCTCAAATTTTGTTTTGAATGCCCAAAGCAGTAGGTTTTCAAGAGCTTTTCTTTCTTTGTCTCAGAAAATTGTCTTTCTGAAAGACTTATTATTTACCTTCATCTTCCTTTCAAACTTTTTAACCATTATTCCTAGCAAATTTACAAACTTATCATTTTTCATTAGTGTTTGCAAGTTTTTAATACCTGTCATGATTAAAAATATCTTTCCATGATTCAATCTTTCCATAGTTATGCACACAGTATTGCACTACAGTAATGCACTTACTGTAGTCTGCTAAATATGGCTTTCACTATTACTATGAAAACAGTAAAGGGTCTGTGCAGACCGGCAGTATAGAAGCTCACCTTGGCCTGATCTGGGTTGGGCTGGTTTAACTCCTGCACTGGCGCTCGGTGACTGCTGCTTCCCCTGATTTTCCTTCAGCTCTGGGGGGTGACAGAGGGTGACACCCCTCTGGAGGCCACTGCCAAGCTGCAGCTGACAGCCCAGAAGAAGGAAACAGGCTCTGATAAGAAAAACAGACCCAAGGCCAAGGAAGAAGAAATCGCCTCCCAGGGATATCACACTCCCAAAATGAAGACCTTAGGATATAGGTCATCATAACCACTCCCTCCTTTCTTCCTAAGCAAGTATTGACTTTGGGGCTCAGAAGCATACTGGCAGTGTAAGCAATAAACTAAAGGGATAGATGGTAGCAGGTTTGAAGGATTTTCTGTTTAACAATTTTAACCATAATATTAATTAGGCTTCTCTTTTTAATTAGACAGTTTGGACTATTCAGCTGTTAAAACACCAATTGGTCTAACAATAAATTATTGACTCCAAATACATGGTATCTTTCCTATTGTCTATGAAAGGATTCTGAATATCATGCTACAAAATTTGTATGCTTGCTTTTTTCTTTTAATATTCCTTAAGCACTATTCTTCTATCTGGCATCAATATTATCTGTGCACATGCATAACTGCAAAATATCCTTGCCCATTGTATTTTTTCTTCCATGTTTTGTCTGTCACATTTATTTGGATTACTAGCTCTTCTTGGCAGAAATTATGATTTACATAGCCAGTAAGACATAGACATAAACAGTATAAAAAGTATTTTGTCTAGGATTAAAAGTACGAATGTCATTTGATCTCTAAGGAATTAATTTGTTACAAATAAAATATCACTTAGTTTGACTTGCAACTTCAAAAACACATGATGAAGGTTTTTTTTGGGGGGGAGGTGTTTATGTTTTCCCTGTTTATTTGATACTTTTAACAGAAATAATTCAAATAAAAAGATTGTACAGTGTATAAAAAAGCTTTACAACAGTAATGATGATAGAGATAATAAAAGCTTCAATATAATCATTGCACTATTCCTACCGAGATCTTAATAACTCCTCCAAAGTCATCGGCATGACATGCCATGATGACTCAGTTTGTACTTGCAACATATTTTTTTTCCCTATCTGCATGAGGAAAACTAAAAGAAATGTAACTGTTGAGAGTTTTTAAAAATGGTTACTGCCATGACATTGCAACTTCTTCTTCTTTAGGTTAAAATCCTTCCTTTTATATTAATAATTTTCAAAAACACAAGAAAACCCAGAAGACAAAAAAGTTCATTTTTAGACACATAATACATTAATACTGAAAGTATTGTTTACTAGAAGTTTTCAAATTGAAAATTTCCATTCATTTTTATGTCAGCTGAGAAAAATGACAAGACTTGCTTTAGAGTGTTTTCTATGTCTAAATTGCAAGACTTCTCAAATGCAAGCAGTAAAGTAGTTATTCTTATCGGCAAATAAACTGATCTACAAATGAAATCTTACTTTCTTGGGAACAAGTAGTTAACAATTATAAAATACTATTTTACTTTTTTACCCCTAAAGTAATGTTTACAGGAAAATAAATTGAAAAAAACTCCAAATTTCACTAGCAGCTACCTAAAAAGGACTCCAAAGCAAATAATTTCTTGAAAGAAACTGTACCAAAATCTAATTGGAAATACATCTCTGCTTGTTTTGTCATTGAATATTTCTATCAGTGAAAAACTGACAATACTCTAAACAGCAGAACTGAATATTTATCTTTTGCCTTTCATGAGAGAGGAAAAAAGAGGAAAGGAGCAGAAATCAGGAATAAAGCAGGTGGGTGTTAGGAAGAAGTAATTACATTTTGCTTTGTCCTGAAGTATCTAGAATATAAATCTGCAAGAAGCTCTTGGCAAGCGTATGATCTTTGATTTTTCCATATTAATTTGAAATTAAGTTAATTTTCATCAAGGTTTGTAAGAAAGAACACAAGGTCAAAGCAAGGTACTCAGATATAAAAAACCCCAGGATCTCTGCTGGGTCACACTAGGGTCCATACACCCTATCACTGCTCTGCAGAAGTAGTAAGCAGGAGGAGGAGAGCAGGAGGAGAAGGAGGGCTAGTTTTTCCTGCTTCCTGCCTCCTCCCACTGCTCCACCCTGGCTGCCTAGGATCTCGCCTTCCCACACTTCTCTTCTTGCACAACCTCTCCTCACCCTTTCCCTCTGTGCTAGGGCGAGGGAGAAGAGGTTCATCATTGCACTACAGCACTTAAAATATCAGTGCT
The DNA here is from genome assembly GCF_965638725.1 of Aptenodytes patagonicus. Taxonomy (NCBI): domain Eukaryota; kingdom Metazoa; phylum Chordata; class Aves; order Sphenisciformes; family Spheniscidae; genus Aptenodytes; species Aptenodytes patagonicus. Next base: position 32,875,218 of record NC_134951.1, on the reverse strand, counting down.
GCAATCCTTACTGCTCTACCACCTACACTGCCACATTTTACAGTGCCCTGACACCACTGATACCTACACCTATGCTACCACCCAAACCCCCCCAGACTAACCTTTCACCATCTCACACAGCAAGAACTTTTCCTTGAAGATGGAACATGCCATCATGCCCGCACTTTCTGTTGTGGGGCCCTTGGAGACTCCTGTTCTGTGGAGGAAGTCCAGGCTAAGACTTCAGGAAAACTGGCAGCTCTTTATCATTAACTTGAGAAGTTCTTCCCACAATGACTCTGAACTGGCCAACTTTTACAAGGGCTTCCTCAAGACCTGCAAGCTATTTGCAGTGGCCACAGGGGAAGATCTACTAGCAGAGTCTCTGCTATACTGCCCCCACCTTCTTACGTGGAGATCTCACCCATGTGCAGGAGGATGGTCCTCAAGGGGACCATGGAGACTGAAGACTTGATATCACCTACCTTGCTTACTGTACAGTATGGTTCTCCCAAGGTATTCCCCACCTTTTCTGGGTAGGAGAGCTGCCTTGCATCCCACAGCCACCTTCTATCTTGAGCATGTGGGCGTGTGCCCCCTGCTCATCCCTCAGCCCAGGCTCTGCAGCACTCAGGTTGCTGTTTGCAACCTCCTGGCACACCACTCCTGTAGGCAGCACGTCATCCCTCTGGCCCAGAAATGCCTCCCTCAGAAATGCCACTACACGCTTGCTCCTCATCCGCTATGCTTCCTTGTCCTTGTGTGTTATCACCAGAGGAGGATGCAGAGCCTACTGGACCAGTTTGTGCTCCCACTTGGTTTCTGATCCTGCCAGATAATACGGGAGGGGTGAGCACAGCCCTGTTCGCAGCGTGGTTCACAGGCGCCCCCGGTTCAGAGGGTGATTTCTGCAATGAAAGGAAGACTCAGGAGCACATTTGCAGCCAGTGGGCCAGGCCTCAATACCTCTCCTCAGCCCTCCAGCACTCCTGAGGTTCTGGCTGCACTTCTCCCCTCAGCCTTGTATCCTCCCTGGGCAGCTCCCTGGGGTCGGGGCCTGGGAGCAGCGGGAGGTCCCCAGGGGTCCACCAGGGCAGGGCCTGGTAGCCATGCCTGTCCCACTGCCCCAGCCAGGAGCAGGGCAACTTGGGGGGCCACTGGTCCTGGGCATCAGGCACGTCCCTGGGGGGCAGGCAGGCCAAGGCCAGGCCAGGAGGTCAGCCCACAGGTAAGGCCAAGATCAGCCCTTGGGAGGGGAACCAGAGCCAGATGGGGATGCCCTGGATGAGATTGGTCAGGGTCAGTAAGATCTAGTGGGCCCTGACACCTATTTCTTGTCCTTTGGACATTTATTATTTTTTTTTTTTTTATTCCCTTCACTGTCCCTGCAATTATTAGGTCTTGTCTGTATTTTCTCCTCTCTCTAACCCCGCTCCTTTTGGGGGAAAAGAGAACAACGGTTTTGTCATGAATGGACTAGTGCTCATTTGATCCAAAACCCTTAATGCGGAATAAAACCTGTAAAAATCATAGCCACAAAAAGACATTTAAGAGAAAGTTTAAGAACGGAAGATGCATATATGGTACTGCCCAGCATTCTCTGCCAGCATCCAGCTAGTTAAAGCTCAAGACCTCAAGGACATCCTGCACCAGATGTCATAGACATGCATTTCATAAATGTAAGTGGATTTGCATGGACTCTGGTAATGTCCCTTTAGCCTATCTAAACAATTAAACCCCATTATTCAGAGGTAAGGAGTGTCACAGTTTAATTTCAAGTGATATGAAGAATTTCCTTTTTTAACTTTTCTCACACAATTTTTTGTTGTCTCATAGTGTTTATATTGGAAAAGACAGGAAAAAAAATATCTCTATCATCTCCCCACAGCAATCCTGATTTTTTTTTTTTTTTTGGTTGTTATTTCCTATCACTCGTCCTTTGTCTAGACCAAACAGTCCTAGGTTACTTAGCCATTCCTTAATCTAAATCCATTATATGCCTTTGATCATATTTGTCAACTTTTCCAAAACATTTACATTTCAACTGTATCCTTCCTGAGGTAGAGAAAACCCTACTATAAGATATATTTAGAGGTGGGAAAAATATGGGTTTCTATAGCGTAATAACAATGTCTTTTGTTTTGTTCTCTCTTACTGATTTATTTGTTTCTGTTAGTACTTCAATATTTGCTTTGTTTTTTTGATTGCTACTAAGCAGTGAGTTGACATCTTCATGAATTATCTGTCATCCTTTAAGTTCTTATTTCTGAGTGATAAGGGTTAGCAGAGAGTTCCTCATTTTACACATGAAGTTAGAGTTCTTTCTTTTTTATTCATATCGCTGTACCATAGTGTCCTGGTTTCGGCAGGGATAGAGTTAATTTCCTTTCTAGTAGCTGGTACAGTGTTTTGGATTTAGGATGAGAACAAAGTTGATAACACACCGGTGTTTTAGTTGTTGCTAGGTAATGCTTACACTAGCCAAGGGCTTTTCAGCTTCCCATGCTCTACTGACTGAGGAGGCTGGAGGTGCACAAGAAGCTGGGAGGGGGCACAGCCAAACTGGCCAAAGGGACATTCCATACCATGTGACGTCATGCTCAGTACATAAACTGGGGAAAGCTGGCCGGGGGGGCCGCTGCTCGGGGACTGGCTGGGCATCGGTCAGCGGGTGGTGAGCAATTGTACTGTGCATCACTTGTTTTGTGTATTATTATTATTATTATTATCATATTATTATTATCATCATTTTATTTCAATTATTAAACTGTTTTTATCTCAACCCACGAGTCTTTCTAACTTGTGCTCTTCCAATTCTCTCCCCCATCCCACCGGGGGGGGGGGGGGGAGTGAGCGAGCGGCTGCGTGGTGCTTAATTGCTGACTGAGATTAAACCACGACACATAGTAACTTTGTGCAGTCTATCACAAGTAGCTAGCATTTCTGAATAAACTATTCAGAATAACAGTGTTTTTTACATCAGGCATTAAAATTGCAAAGTTCTCATTAGTTTAACAGCATCAGGAGTTTACTTGGACGTTTGATACTAACAAACATTAAAATAAGTAAAGCATCCACATTGAAATATTCACAGGCAAAGGAGAGCTCTATCGGCACAGCTCAGTCTGATTTGATAGGCAGGTAGAGCTAGTTGAGATGCCCTGGGGTATCCCTCCTGGCTCCGAGTTACTAGTCCAGAAGGACACAGGTCTCTCTTCAACCCTGTGTCATAACTACCAGGGTAAGTCAGAGACTGAGGGTCAGGGCAAATGACAATAGGTATTTTTTAGGCAGCTGAATCATACCTGAGATCAAATATGTTGTCTTGACAAGAAATGGGATTTTCTTACTGTGTTGTGATATATCAGTCAAAGTGATAGTCAACTTTTTATGTGAATATATAAAGTCAATGCCAGCAGAGTAAATGGTCCAGCTTCTTTCCCAGGGTCTGAACACTTATCACCACACAGTTTTAAAGCTAAATCCTGTCCTATTATAATTGAATCTCTTATAACCTTGTTCTATTATAATTATAGTTATAATTGACTTTGCTTCCTGATTGTCTGAATGTGCCTCAGTAGTCCAAATAAATCATTACTCCACTAATCATTAAATCTATGCATTTTTATGACCTTTGCAATAAATGAGCTGTGCCTCTTGCATACCTTTATTCTCTCATCCTCCCCACTAGGTGTCACAAGATTACTCAGGGCCAAAGATCCTCTGGACTTCAAAACATTTCCCATCTTTTGTAGGATTTAGTAGTACATTTAGGAGCATTAATACAGCTGTTTTCAAGTGGTATTCTGCCTGCAGCTTTGAGTGCAGAGGACATGCTGGAGCTGGGAGGGAAGGGATTGGGGATGGAGCATTGGTACAGCCTGGTAAACCCTCGGGGAGGACAATTGTAGCCCAGAAGAGAATGTTTAAGAATGAAAGATGAAACCAGTTTATCTGTCATGAAACTACAACTGACTCGCTAACAAACATTGTGAAGAAAAGAAAGCCTGGCCTAAGATGGTATAGAATTCTGGATTAAAAACAAGCATTGCAAACAAAAATAATAAAAAAATAGAAAAATGTCTGTTTGACCAGGGAGTATGTACAAAATAGATACCTTTTTTTAATGATGTATGATAACATTTCCTGCAACCTTTATGAAAGACTAGTATTTCATTACTAATTCATTCAAATTAAAAAAAAAAAAAAATCAGATTAATTCCTACCAATACAATAAACATATATTTTCATTTGGTATTATAAATATGCATAATATGCATGTCTTTAAAATCAATATACTATAACATGGGGGCTCTGATTTAGAGATAAATCAAAAGTCCACTTGTGAATAGAAATGTCCTCATAGAGTAAAAATGGAGCATCAGTTAACCTGAAGAGCCACATTCAGGCAATCAAGGTGACACATAAGACAGAGTATTAATTATTCTTAGAATTTTTTAAAAACTTCAATACAAAAATATATGGAGATGCTACATAAAGGGCATATCCAATTCTAAGCATGCAAAATTCAGATTTGTTGCAATACTAATTCTGCCTACCGTGAAACCATGTGACTGGTCTAATGATTTGTGCCAAGTAAAGGGGGCTATATCTCATATGTTAAACTTCAGCAAGTAGCCAGAGAAAACACTACTTGACATTATAACAACAATAGCACACTTGTAGAATTGTTTCCTGTTTTAATCACAAAGCAAGTGAGAAGTTATCACCTCAGTGCTTGATGATATTCCACTTAACAAAAACACACAAAATGAAATATTTTAAATGCTTTGTGAAGTGAAAAGGAAGTGTGTAATCATGTTTCTTCAAAGAATACAAAGTGAATATGCACAGACGATAGAAATATAAATACCGCTTTACGTATTATGGCTGTGTTTTCAGACCAGACATTCCTTTTGGGAGGAGGTGAGAGGGGGTGTTGGAATATAATTTTCATAGAATCATAGAATCATAGAATCATTAAGGTTCGAAAAGACCTCTAAGATCATCAAGTCCAACCATCAACCCAACACCACCATGCCCACTAAACCATGTCCCTAAGCGCCTCATCTACGCGTCTTTTAAATACCTCCAGGGATGGGGACTCAACCACTTCCCTGGGCAGCCTCTTCCAATCTTTAACCACTCTTTCAGTAAAGAAGTTTTTCCTCATGTCCAATCTAAACCTCCCCTGGTGCAACTTGAGGCCATTTCCTCTCGTCCTATCGCTAGTTACTTGGGAGAAGAGACCGACACCCACCTCGCTACAACCTCCTTGCAGGTAGTTGTAGAGAGCGATGAGGTCTCCCCTCAGCCTCCTTTTCTGCAGGCTAAACAACCCCAGTTCCCTCAGCCGCTCCTCATGAGACTTGTTCTCCAGACCCCTCACCAGCCTCGTTGCCCTTCTCTGGACACGCTCCAGCACCTCAACGTCCTTCTTGCAGTGAGGGGCCCAAAACTGAACACAGTATTCGAGGTGCGGCCTCACCAGTGCCGAGCACAGGGGCACGATCACTTCCCTCCTCCTGCTGGCCACACTAGTTCTGATACAGGCCAGGATGCCATTGGCCTTCTTGGCCGCCTGGGCACACTGCCGGCTCATATTCAGCCGGCTGTCGACCAACACCCCCAGGTCCTTTTCCGACAGGCAGCTTCCCAGCCACTCTTCCCCAAGCCTGTAGCGCTGCATGGGGTTGTTGTGGCCAAAGTGTAGGACCCGGCACTTGGCCTTGTTGAACCTCATACAGTTGGTCTGGGCCCATCGATCCAGCCTGTGCAGGTCCCTCTGCAGAGCCTTCCTACCCTCAAGCAGATCAACACTCCCGCCCAACTTGGTGTCGCCTGCAAACTTACTGAGGGTGCAATCATAATTATCTTTTCTTACTCTAGTGACTAATATTAACATTAATATGCCAGCTACTTTCATAAACACCTGTAGTACAGTAAAACAGAGGAAAACAGACAAAATTACTAGTTTAATAAGCATAAATTTTATATAACCTGAGAGATCTTTTCCTACTAGTCTTCATTTATGAAAATAGCTAATCAAGTGGATCCAGGTATCTCTGCTACAAGATAAAAAATGTTCATTGATACAGTAATAAATGGGGTTACATAAAAAATTTTATTGGCAGCAAAATCTTAAAGCTTCATTAAATGTAACAGAAAATAGTGCTATAAATGTGGTTTTGTTAGCAAAGCCAAATATTAGTAAGATCAATAAGTTTTAATGGTTAGTTTATAGAAAATAGTGGTTGGTTTTATCAAGTTTTGGTAATTCTTTCCAACAAAAAAGAAAGGTCCACCTAACCAATATACTGGGTAGCTAGGGAGCAGCTTAATTACAAATACTGAAGCAAAAACAATGGTTTGACATACGTATTTCAAGGCAAAAAAAAGTGTCCATTTTAAAAAATAAATATCAGGAAATATAAGGAAATAAATATAAGGAAAACGGACAGCTGAACTACTCAGGCAGCTCCCTTTAGGAGATGAACTTCAAACGTGGTCCGGTTTCTTGTCTCTGGTTTCATAGCTACATGTTGCGAAATAAAAGGATTCAACTTGAGGAAATAAGTCAATAGTTCCAACAATCCACAATCTACCAAAACTCAGTGACTATCCACACCATCTCTGTTTTCTATTGCTTTTAATGAGAAGTGTTAGAGGAAGATCTAATCATTAATGGCCTTCAAACTCCAGAAAACATGTGATAGATTTTTGCTAGAGTTAAAAGTGAGTCAACTGTGGTTTTTTTCCTGTTTTCAACTACTGCCGGAAATCAGTCTTTATATCAATAAACCACAAACTGATGAACCAGAATTTTGACATCTTTCATTGTCAAAACTGGCCTATGCAACTGCCAGATGCTCTGCTTTTAAATACTAACATTAGAAAGCTCACTTCCTCTTTCCTCTGCCCCTGTTTTACTCTTACAAGAAAATCAAAATGTTCTACTTTAAGAGCTACAATTGTCTTTAATGTCTGGAAATGATTCACTCACAGCAAACAAGCAGTCCCGTGAGTGCTGTTCTTGCATCTGTCTGCTTCAGGTAACCCTGTGGGCTAATGTAATCTTCTACTTTCTTTCCTTTTTCTTCTCTTCTTGCTTCTGATCTTGCTGTTGCGTATAACATCTGTCTCTCCCCAGGGCAGGAGCACATTCAGAACAATTTCCTCATGGAGTTATTCTCTGACACTAGATTTTTTGCATATTGAAATTGTCCTGTTCTTCAGAAGCTTTAGGTGTTTCCCATGTCCTGGTGCATTCAGCAAAATAACCAACACACTACGTACAAAACAGGTAGAAAAAAATAATATTTTTTCTTCAGTAAGCATAGTTTCATTTAAAACAAAATCTCTAGCAAGCACATGTTGAACTGTCTTTTTTTTCTAACAATTTCAGTAATTTTAAAATGTAAATAAAGAATATTTCTTTGTTTTTACCTTTGACTTCTTTTGATTTAATTGCTTTGTAACATTTAGTTTAATTCTAACTTTATTAGGTATTATGAGTGTATATTTTAAATACAGTCATCTGTTATCAAAAATTTTTAATCACATTGATGATAAACATTTTGACATTACTTAAAACTTTAAAAAAAAAAATCTTGTTTCCTGTGAAATTTCTCATTTTCCTTTAGAGTTAGTCTAATTGCCTGATGCTGTTATTTCTTTTCAGGACGGAAATATTTCTGGTCCAATTTCAATGATATGTCAATGTAAGTGCATGACTGATGCAAAAAGGCATCTTTACATGCCTTAAACTTTCCTGGAGCCAGTGAGCCTGTTCATGTGATCACAAGCAGAATTGTGAGTTCTTGGCGTCATGTTTTATATATTTAAATCTTGTAATATTTCTTTATATTCTTACCACTACAATGTATATTTACGTGGCTAAAGATTTAGTCATCAATGCAAAAAGATGTAGAAAACTATGTATGATCTTCTCATCTGGGTTCACTTGACAGGAAAGAAAATGGGGTCGTTACTGTCCTCAAGATGTGCCAAAGCTTTTTGACATCAAAGCAGCACACGCTGTACCCTTTTTTACCTGTCAGAGTTCAGCACATTACTTGTATTATCATTGCCATATCTAACTAAGTTTTCTGCTGTGGAAGTAGTCACATATAGATGAAGAAAATAAGAGAAGGAAGAAGAGGAAGGGGCAGAGAGAAGAAAGCAAAACACCAAAATCAAAGTGCCATAGACTAAGTAACACAGTTTTCCATTTCCCATATCTTTGTAGTTCGACTGTTGGCAGACGGTTTGTTACCAGGTATTTACCGAATTTGTTCAAAGAATATTAAGCACAAAAGAACAACATGAATCAGTGATCACTCTCTGTAGAATCGCACTAACAACTATTGTCTCTACAGGTGAAACATAATCCACTGCAGCACTGGGAAGAAATGTGTAGTGTAGTACATTGGATAGCAGAATGCTTGACATGAACCAACTGTAAAGCAGGCAAAGCTGTCTCTCTCTCAGAAAGTATTTTTCCTGTTTAAACTTTCCCTGATACAAGGTATAACAGTGCGGCATATACCAAATATACTTTAGGAAAGTATTATACATTTCTGATTTGGGCAATTGACCAAAAAGGAACTAAACATATGTATACATATTTCTAAGTTATCTTATTAGAGCTACCCTTCCTTTCTGCAGGATTATAAGCATTTTTATAGCTATCATTTTTTTTCGTATTTTAGACTTACTAGTTCACCAGATAAAACTTGCTAGTATTGAATTATTTTAATTCTTACAGTAGAAAAATCTTTGTTGTTGTTGTTATTGTTGTTGAAAATATTAATTATTGAAGTAAAGGAATAGAATATTTAAAATTACCAAAAGCCATTACCACATCTTATCAAAGTTGTAGTTTGAAGACCTGTATTTTCTTCCTGTACTGATCGAGCCTTCTGGATGGACTACAGTATCAAGAATATACATAATCTTCTGTCTTGCTACGGGGACATGGTAAACCTGAAATTCATTATAGGGGTGCTTCCACATAGCAAAACGTCCAGGCACAGGAGGTAATTGCTAAAAATCAACTTTTAATTTCAGCTTTCCTGAAACATGGCAAGAGCATGTTTAGATATTTTAGTTTGGGGACAAAATGCTATCATTTTTAAATAGGATCAGATTTTTTTTTCTGATATTTTACTTTTAAAAATAGAATCATTCATAATTTATGCATTTCCTATATTTACCTTCATACCTTTTTTCTATCATAAAATATTTCCTAGAGAAAAATTTCAGGCCTAACTTAGTAATTAGGTAAGAATTTTGCTATTATTATAGTTATTATATTCGATGTTAGAGAGCTACTCAGACTGAAACCACAGAACATTTTTTCTTTCTTTCTTTCTTTCTTTCTTTCTTTCTTTCTTTCTTTCTTTCTTTCTTTCTTTGTCTTTCTTTCTTTCTTTCTTTCTTTCTTTCTTTCTTTCTTTCTTTCTTTCTTTCTTTCTTTCTTTCTTTCTTTCTTTCTTTCTTTCTTTCTTTCTTTCTTTCTTTCTTTCTTTCTTTCTTTCTTTCTTTCTTTTTTTTTCCTGTTCCCTCAGTTTGTATTCAATAGACTTGTGTATGGAGATAGAGCCAACATTACAGGGGATCTGTGTTTCAGTTTTTGCTGTTCATTCTAGATTGTCTCTGCCTGAATAGTTCCTCATAGTCAACAGCAGTAACTTGCCCTGTCCCCATCTTTTTCCCCCCAAAAAATAAGTGTTACAGTCACAAATTATATAGAATTGAGTCAAAGAGAGGAACTTGTGGCATGCTAAGTCTGTAAAGCATGTCTTCATTTCTCCCCTGACTGTCCACAGTTTTCAAAAATACCCTAAATTCACAATAGTATGGAAATCTTTGCAGAGTGCAATGGAATAACTGATTTGGACAGTACTTAGCCTCCATTTCTAAGAGAGGGGAAATCTATCTACATACATGAAACTCAGAGGCATGGTTAGGCATTGCTTATATGATACTATGTCTTTATAATAGTAAGTTGCTGAAGACTCTGTAGCAGAGAATTATTTTTAAATAAAAAAAGCTTTGACATGCTTTCTAAAAGTACAACACCTTGATTTAATACTGCCATTCGTGTTCACATAAAAAATGGTCATTCTAATGAATCCTTCTGCTTTGTTTAAAGTCCAAATCCATTGCCAAGCAAAGGCTTTGTTGTTAGACATGTTGATTGTGCCACAATTGATTTTGGATTACAAACCTAAGTAGAATACCAATGTCTGTGAAGCTTTATTTCAAAGGTAATAGGAAAAATCTTCATATTATTTGTTCTGAGAAATGACATTACTTAAAACTAACATTCTGGCAAATGTAGTTACAAGGAGGCATCAAAGCAGAAGAAAATTTATTGGAGACAAAATAAAAATCCTTTCAAGAATTACAAATTTAGTCTTCAGGACTTAGAGGTGTTGAAAGCAAAGGGGCTAAGGCCCTTCAGTTCCAATTGATTTCAGTCTCAGACCTAATACCTAAGTTTTTATGTTTCACCTTCTGCAGTATAGAAACAAGTTCCCGTGTCACTGAAATGAATTAGTTTTTAATGTATTTATTATTGATGATTACGATGACTATTATTTGTGTTTGTGCACAGGAGCTTAATTATTTTTCTTATTGCCATATAAACATTCAGCAGAAGTATGGTGGCTGCCTTGTGGTTTTTGCAGTTTACAGCAACAGACAACAGACAGAAGCAGACAAAGGAGTACAAAGAAACAATGACTTGTGACAGACTCCAGTGTTAGCATATCAGCAGCCAAATTGTTTCTAACTTCTTAGTCTTGGGGTGGTCTGCTTAAATTCTCTAAAGGGTTTTAAAGAGACATTTTAAGGGGAAGAAACGGATATCATGTTACTAATTTTTATTGGAAGTTTTTAGCCTCTCAAGCATATAAGGGAATGTGGGAGAAAGGAGAGAACTATTTGTATAAAACCAAGTGGAGTATAAAGAGTGGTACCATTTGCTGATCAGATTTAGTAGCTAACCTATTCACACTAAATGAAAGATGGTGCATAGAATGTAAATAGACTACAGATTTGAAAGAAAGTGGTCACATTTGATATAATGGGAAAGAGGGAGTAAGTGAATGCTAAAAAAGCCATGACTGAGTCAAAGCAGGAAACTCAGGAAACCCAGTGTTTTGAATGGATTTGAGGAGTAAGGATTACCTTACAAGCTGAGAATTTTAGCTAGACAAAAAGGGAAAGGGTCATCAAAATTTATTTGTGGGATTTAACTCACATCATTCTTGTCATTTACAGCGTTGGTGTTCATATTTAAGATAAATGTCTTTGGCACCTAGTAGTCAATGAAGTTCTGGTCAGTACAGAAATCGGAGTCTAAAGAACAGCTAGTCTTATATTAAATAGAAACCTACACTGGTTGAGATGATTCTCACCCTAAACAATATTGACTGCATTGGCTAAATTCCTGTAGGGTATAATGATAGCCAAGACATCTATCCCAGATGGGCACATTAATTTAATTAATACTTTGATAAGATAAACACATTCTAGATGCCTTCAGTTTAGACACATATCTGAGCTGATCACACTAGGACCATTTCATGGTCAATGGACAGAAACAGATACTTTTAAGGTGTGACATGTATAGGCATTTACTTTAAGACAGGATGAATCTTACTGAAGAAGTGCCTGCTTTTTTACACTGAATGTAAAGGTAGAAATTTAAGTGATAAATTATGCTGTAGAGTTTTATAGTATAGTATCAAAAATAAAGTCAATTAAACCTCATTTGAGAAGATAATTCTGTTGTAAAGCATTGATTTTACAATAAGAAATGAACATTTATGTTTGGTAATGATAACTTCTTCAACAAAACATTGTGAAGGACTCCAGGCCTTTTCAATAGAAACTATTGCTTACTTTTGAGAATTACGTAAATCCTCCATTTAAAAAAAAAAAAAAAAAAAGATAATGTCTAAGATCTTACTTAATAGGATCTCATAGAAAAGACTTCATGATATTCATTTATTATATTATATTTTGGAAGGAAAAGGGATTATTTTAGACATACAATACTAATATTTAGCACATATTTATTGGACTTATAATTTATTTTAGAAGATGTATACATAAATGTTTAAAGTTTATTCTGTATTTTTCAATTAGTATTTGTCTTTATGGTATATAGAAAAGACATTTCATTAAACAATGGAAATGTAATTATTGTCTCCATAACTAAATGACTGTAATATCCCTACACATAATTTGGTTCTGCAAAACTATATAGTAGAAGTAAATAGTAAACAGAAAAAAATATTTTAAGCACCCTGAAACATGGCAATAAAACACTAGAAGGGCTTGAAATCTCCTTACCTCTAGAAAAGGCCATGCTAAACTTAGTTCCTATTTTGCCTTTTTATATCCATTTGAAGGTTGTTCCACAGTCCTGTTAGGTGATTAGAAGCTTCTCTAATTTTCACTATAAAGATTTGTAAGGTTTATTAATACCCATTTATTTTTGTAATAACAAAATTTTTTTGTTCAAAGCTCTTCACTCTACTTTTGCTCATAAAAAGTTCATCTGATACTAGCAAGTTCAACTCCTTTATTGGGTAGAGGCTCTCTGCCAAAGCAGAGCATTATTTAGCTGCAAGCTGAATACTGCCACTATACAGCACTGAATCAGTAGGATCTATTATCAAATGGATGATTTTGTTAGTGCAAAGAAGGTTTAGACTTCTTTGAACTATGAACAAAGTTTTCTAGAAACAACATACAAATTTTGCAGCAAGAACTTATTAAGTAGAAGCTTTAATAAAAGTCATAATTCTATAACGTAGTGCATATGCAGTAAAAATACAAATTTTGCAATGAACATCATGATCAGCAGCAGGGCAGAATAGAGACCAGTCTTTAATAAGCAATTTGAGGAAAGAATACCAACAAATTATAGAAAGTGAGTTTTCATAATGTTGTGCTTCTTCGTACACTGACTAGGTAGTGACTAATCTTTGTAAGGTATATACGCAGTAATAGGTTTATTACTGTAGTAAAATAAAATAGACTGAGTATAAATGACATCGCCATGCTATTGCATCTGTGAGTTGGGAAAAAAAAAAAAAAAAGAAACAAAAAGAAACCAAACCAAACCAAACCAAAACAAAACAAAACAAACCTTTCTCTCCAACATATCATCAGATACAAATCAGAAAGTCCACTTTTAAATTTAATACATGCATTAATGAAATGTTCAGGGTTCCATTCAGACCAGCATAAGTAGGTGGTTAACTTTCAGAGAATGATTCAAAATTCTCAAGAAAGATTTAATTATTTATTATTTCCATTTTGATCTCAGTTCATCAGTTTTTAAACATATGTTCTTGTGAATTTGTAGAAATCTCAGATACTCAGTGCTACCAGATTCTGTCACAATTCAGAGAACAAAAGAGTGGTGTCATGTTCCAGAAAAGGCCTGCTTATTTACTATGCTCATATTATGCCTAATTTATTCCGACTGATTCAATCCCGGCACTGTCATTCCTGATCACTACAATGGAGATAGTTTGATGATGCCCCTTTTCATAGAAGCCTAGTAGCTGAAGCCCCTAGCCCTGGACAGGCCTTGTCATATGGAGGTTTGAACCCACTGCTCCTCCCTCAAGGGTGTGTAAAACTACCTTGATAGAAGTAAGACTGAGAAAGGACACATTATAGCTTTTCAAGTTGACTGGTTGCTGTGCCCAAATCCATAAGATTTATGAGACCCGAAGGAGATGAAGAAAGTCTAATTCTGTAATTTGGTGTTCTTCAATGGAAGAGTGAAAACATATCCTGCTCCCACAGTAGGACCTCTTATAAGACACACAATGTAGTATTTTTATAATACACTTGAGGAAAAATTCGTAAGAATCATTATTGGCAAGGACAGGTATTCAGGCCTTACATAGAGGAGTGGGTTTATCACAAATACATGTCTTCTATGGAAACTTATGATAAAGAAATGTTATCTCACTCTTTTGGGACCTAAGAGCAAACACAGTTTCTATGTTTTAACTGTCACTTCATAAGTTTTAAAGCTATGTTACCTCAGTCATGTCTGAACTTTCAATATCTACTCATGAGCATCTAGAGATTACTGCATTATGCACTTTTCAATCTCCATATTCTCTAAATTCATTATGGTCAGTGGAGATAAAAAGCTATATGCTAGCTAATATTCTAGGCCAGGAAAAACAATATAGTTACATCGCTTTCCTTTAATTTCTGTATTTTCCTGTGTCTCCATCTCATTTCTGAGTCTTGTCAGAGACTCAGGGTGGATTCCTACAGCCACATTCCTGAACTTTATGTTAGCCTTTAAAAATACTCCTGAAATATTAACCATACATAATATCTGCCTGCCTATTACCATATAGTTTATCAGAATTATAAAAGCTCTTTCTCAGAGCTCTTAAGCCCTCATAAATTCAGTGATTTTTAGATTTGGAATGCACGAGCATTGTGAAAACAAAGAACATGTATCACAGAACTGTAGAAATTTAATTAAAACTAGAAGAAGCAGGCTAATTAAGGTACACTACTAACATCAATATCACATTTAAGTGGCCATTTGGAAACTTTTACAACCAATTGTTTGCTAGAGAAACAGCTTGTTAAGTCTGTGTGAGTTGAGATATCTTGCTTGGAAAACTTACGTCTTCAGCTGGCACATCAGAAGCTGGCAAAAATATCTGCTAATATAATTAAAAATTTAATAGAAAATGGCACAGAAGTAAATTATCTGTAGACAAGTACTGTTAAAAAGGTAAACTGAAAGTATTTAAAATGAACTATATTACTTTGTTTCAGAGAACCTGTATAAAGCATATTTGAAAGTTCTTAATCAGATTTCTTTCAGATACTTAACTCCATAGACTCTAGTGGTAATGGTCTCATTCTCTTTAAAGCCCAGTAGACTTAACCAGTATTCAAAATATGGTTTTAATGAAATAATTATAACAATTTTTATCTACAAAATAGTTAAAGAAGAAGAGCAATTTAACTTAGTTGATCAGATGTTACCGGATGGGGTGTGTGTGTACATATATATATATATATGGTATATATATATGACAAATATATATATGAAATAGGGTGTCATGGTTTAACCCAGCAGGCAGCTAAACACCACACGGACATTCGCTCACTCGCTCCCAAAAGTGGGATGTGGGAGAGAATCGGGTAAAAAAAAAGTAAAATTCACAGGTTGAGATAAAGAAAGATTAAAAGGACAGAAAAGGAAAGGAAAATAATAATAATAATGATAATAATAGAATATACAGAATAAGTGATGCACAATGCCATTGCTCACCACCAGCCGACCAATCCCCAACCAGTTCCTAAGCAGCGGTCACACCCCTACCCTGGCTAACTCCCCCCAGTTTATATACTGAGCATGACGTCATATGGTATGGAATATCCCTTTGGCCAGTTTGGGTCAGCTGTCCTGGCTGTGCCCCCTCCCAGCTTCTCATCAGGGCATGAGAAGCTGAGAAGTCCTTGACTAGTGTAAGCACTACTTAGCAACAACTAAAACATCAGTGTGTTATCAACATTATTCTCATCCTAAATCCAAAATTAGCACTCTACCAGCTACTAGGAAGAAAATTAACTCTAACCCAGCTGAAACCAGGACAGTATCCACCCCTTATTCTATACCATCTACGTCATGCCCAGGTCTCCACACTTTCCAATACATTCCCATTAATCACCACCACTTTTCCTGTCTTTTGATATATACACACAGGTATCATTCCCTTAGCCTATGGGCCATCCCTACAAAATGTTCACTGAGTTCATTTAATCCATGACTTTGGGCTCCATCTCCCATAACAGTCCTTCAGGGCAGGAGAGATGGTGTGTGGTGTTGCACTGTTGCATGCTGAAGCCAGTTTTGGTCCCATCACAGCTGCACTTGTCCGGTTCTATAATCGCAGCCCTTTGCTCAATTTAATCAAAGTTTGTTCTTCATTAATCGAGGTGATTCTTACTGTAATACTGTTGATATGGCATATAGCCACCACAGAAACGATGATATACAGTATTACATCGCAATTAGCATCCTACAATTTAATTCATTGGCTATTCTCACCCAAAATCAAATCCCCTTGAGGTACACATCGGACTTCCCCATCCTCCCGCATCACCCACCAAGTGCACCCAGGTCCTTGAGCAAAAGCAATCCCACGGATGGGTTTGCCTTTGCCCAAGGCAGCAATAACCCAGACTGTCTTCCCCAGCATAGTTTTTATGTACACTACGGGGACTTTATCCCCTTCTACAGTACGTAAAAGTTCTGACTGGGCAGGGCCTGCTTGATTGGCAGATCCCCTCATGTTGACTAACCAGGTGGCTTTTGCTAAATGTGTGTCCCAATGTTTGAATGTCCCGCCACCCATTGCTCTCAGTGTAGTCTTTAACAGTCCATTGTATCGTTCAATTTTCCCGGAGGCTGGTGCATGATGGGGGATGTGATACACCCACTCAATGCTGTGCTCTTTGGCCCAGGTGTCTATGAGGTTGTTTTGGAAATGAGTCCCATTGTCTGACTCAATTCTTTCTGGGGTGCCATGTCGCCATAAGGCTTGCTTTTCAAGGCCCAGGATAGTGTTCCGGGTGGTGGCATGGGGCATGGGATATGTTTCCAGACATCCAGTGGTTGCTTCCACCATGGTGAGCACATAGTGCTTGCTTTGGCGGGTTTGTGGGAGTGTGATATAATCGATCTGCCAGGCCTCCCCATATTTATATTTCAACCATCGTCCTCCATACCAGGTGGGTTTTAACCGCTTGGCTTGCTTGATTGCAACGCATGTTTCACATTCAGGGATAACCTGCGCAATAGAGTCCATGGTCAAGTCCACCCCTCGATCACGAGCCCATCTGTATGTTGCATCTCTTCCTTGGTGACCTGAGGTGTCATGGGCCCACCGAGCTAGAAATAATTCACCCTTATGTTGCCAGTCCAGATCCACCTGAGCCACTTCAATCTTAGCAGCCTGATCCACCTGCTGGTTGTTTTGATGTTCTTCAGTGGCCCGACTCTTGGGTACGTGAGCATCTACGTGACGGACTTTTACAGCCAGGTTCTCCACCCGGGCAGCAATATCTTGCCACAATGCGGCAGCCCAGATGGGATTGCCTCTGCGCTGCCAGTTGCTCTGCTTCCATTGCTGCAACCACCCCCACAGGGCATTTGCCACCATCCATGAGTCAGTGTAGAGATAGAGCACTGGCCACTTTTCTCGGTCAGCAATGACTAAAGCCAGCTGGATGGCCTTTACTTCTGCAAATTGGCTCGATTCACCTTCTCTTTCAGCCGTTTCTACAACTTGTTGCATAGGACTCCATACAGCAGCCTTCCACCTCTGATGCTTTCCCACAAGACGACAGGACCCATCAGTGAACAGGGCATATTGCTTCTCATTTTCTGGCAGTTTATTATACAGTGGGGGCCTCCTCAGCATGCGTTACCTCCTCCTCTGGCGATATTCTGAAATCTTTGCCCTCTGGCCAATCCATGATCACTTCCAGGATTCCTGGGCGACTGGGGTTTCCTATTCGAGCCCGTTGTGTGATCAGTGCGACGCACTTACTCCACGTAGCATCAGTTGCATGATGTGTACAGGGGACCCTCCCTCTGAACATCCAGCCTAGCACCGGCAGTCGGGGTGCCAGGAGGAGCTGTGCTTCAGTGCCGATCACTTCTGAAGCAGCTCGAACCCCTTCCTATGCTGCCAATATCTCTTTTTCGGTTGGAGTATAGTGGGCCTCGGATCCTCTGTATCTCCGACTCCAAAACCCTAGGGGTCGACCTCGAGTCTGCCCTGGTGCTTTCTGCCAGAGGCTCCAGGTAGGGCCATTCTCCCCGGCTGCGGTATAGAGCACATTTTTTACATCTTGCCCTGCCCGGACTGGCCCCAGGGCTACTGCATGAACTATCTCCTCTTTAATTTGTTCAAAAGCTTGTCGTTGCTCAGGGCCCCATTTGAAATCGTTCTTCTTTCGGGTCACTTGATAGAGAGGGTTTACGATCAGACTGTAATTTGGAATGTGCATTCTCCAAAAACCCACGACGCCTAAGAAAGCTTGTGTTTCCTTTTTGCTAGTTGGTGGAGACATGGCTGTTATTTTGTTGATCACATCCATTGGGATCTGACGACGTGCATCTTGCCATTTGATTCCTAAAAACTGGATCTCCTGTGCAGCTCCCTTGACCTTACTTTGTTTTATGGCAAAACCGGCCTTCAGCAGGATTTGGACTATTTTCTTCCCTTTCTCAAAAACTTCTCCTGCTGTGTTGCCCCACACGATGATGTCATCAATGTATTGCAGGTGTTCTGGAGCTCCACCCTGTTCCAGTGCAGTCTGGATCAGTCCATGGCAAATGTTGGGGCTGTGTTTCCACCCCTGGGGCAGTCGGTTCCAGGTGTACTGGACGCCCCTCCAAGTGAAAGCAAACTGTGGCCTGCACTCTGCTGCCAAAGGGATTGAGAAAAACGCATTAGCAATATCAACTGTGGCATACCGCTTGGCTGCCTTTGACTGCAGATCGTATTGAAGTTCTAGCATGTCTGGCACGGCAGCACTCAGCGGTGGCGTGACTTCCTTTAGGCCACGATAGTCTACTGTTAGTCTCCACTCCCCATTAGACTTTCACACTGTCCATATGGGACTGTTAAAGGATGAGCGAGTCTTGCTGATCACTCCTTGGCTCTCCAGTTGACGAATCAGCTCATGGATGGGAACCAGGGAGTCTCGGTTGGTGCGATATTGCCTCCGGTGCACCATGGTGGTGGCGATTGGCACCTGTTGTTCTTTGACCTTCAGCAACCCCACAACCGAGGGGTCCTCCGAGAGACCAGGCAAGGTGGACAGCTGTTTAATTTCCTCCGTCTCCAAGGCAGCTATACCAAAAGCCCACCGGTACCCTTTTGGGTCCTTGAAATACCCTCTCCTGAGGCAGTCTATGCCAAGGATGCACGGAGCATCTGGGCCAGTCACAATGGGGTGCTTCTGCCACCCGTTCCCAGTTAAACTCACTTTGTCTTCCAATACAGATAGCTGTTGGGATCTCCCCGTCACCCCAGAAATACAGATGGGTTCTGCCCCTATATAGCTTGATGGCATTAGGGTACACTGTGCACCGGTGTCTACTAGAGCCTTATACTCCTGTGGGTCTGATGTGCCAGGCCATCGAATCCACACAGTCCAGTAAACCTGGTTGTCCCTTTCCTCCCCCTTGCTGGAGGCAGGACCCCTCTAGTCCTGGTCATGTTATCCATTACTCACTTCTTGTAAATACGAATCAAAAGTCCCTTTATTAAGATCGGAAGTAAGATCAGCCCTTCTACTCTGTCTGGGGAACTGCTCACTGGAAACTGGAACAACAGTTTTCCTGGAAGAACCTCTTTCTGTGATTGTTTTCCCTTGCAAATCACATACCCGTGCCTCTAGGGTCGAGGTATGTTTTCCATCCCACTTCCTCATGTCCTCTCCATGGTCACGCAGGTAAAACCACAGGGTGGCCCATGGTGTGTACCCTCTATATCCTCTCTCCTGAGCAGAGGGACGTTTACTTCTAATGGCTGAGATACTGGTCCGTACAGGTGGGGAGGAGGACATATCCTCTTTGAGTTGCTGGACCTCCCAGGACAGTTTCTCCACAGCCGAGATGCAGGCCCGTAGGGCGGAAGAGAGACTTTCGTCATACTGCCGGAGTTGGCCAGCCAATTCATCCACCGTTTGTCCCTCTCCGTCTTTCCAGGTCATTACTGCCAATGAATTCGCATATGACAATGGTCTGCTCCGTACAAATGTCTGCCACATGGGTCGTGTGCACTTGACTTCATCTGGACCTTTGGATAACTGCTCGTTTTTCAGGTCATCAGAAATCACCTCCAGCATGGCTAACTCCCTCAGGTACTGGATACTTCTCTCCATGGTGGTCCACTTGCCTGGGTGACATATAACATCTTCCTTGAAAGGATACCTTTCCTTCACGCCTGACAGGAGTCGCCTCCAGAGCCTGAGGACTTGTGCCCCTTTTCCAATTGCTTTGTCAATGCCCCCTTCCCTGGAAAGGGATCCCAGCTGCTTGGCTTCCCTACCCTCTAATTGCAGGCTACTGGCCCAGTTATCCCAGCATAGGAGCAGCCAGGTGACAATGTGCTTGCCTGGACGATGACTGAAATCGTTTTGCATATCTCACAGCTCACTCAGGGATAGGGATCAGGTGGTTACCATCTCATTTATGGGTTCTGCGTCTTCCTGCTCCTGTTCTCGTGATGGCCCTGGTTCATCTTCACCCCTTACTAAACGAGTTGATTTTCTTGTGTATTTCTTCTTGTGTATAGTGGTGACTGATACTGGCACGGGTTGGTTCTCTGGTTCAGCTGCAGTGCCTGTCACCGGGATTTGAGTAGCTGCAGTGCCTGCCTCTGGGATTGGTCTCTGGATGTTATTCTTAAATAATTATTTAAACTTAAAGATCATGACCTGAACCACATTCAGGAGACAGAGCAATAGGATCATGCTGGTTTTAACATCCCAAGGATATTCAAAATTCGCAAGAGCTGTTGTAACTCACCTGAAGGAGAAAGGGAAGGTGAAGGAGCAGGGGAAAGTGTCCCCCCCATCTCCCCCATAGAACAGTTCCCTGAGGAGAAAAGGTAAAACGTGTAATTATTAATAGTTTCTGAAAAGTGACTCCCAAGGTACGGAGATGATGACAATACTGAGTAAAAATACAGAAGTACAGATACAAAAATTAATCTCACGACCAATAATTTTATCATATCATAAACCAGTAGTGTTACACAGTGCAGCAAAATTATATCCTTGATCCAGCTCCCAGAGGTGATGGACAGCACAACAGGGAACATATACAGCAAGTAAGGTGTTACATAACACAACTTTGAGAGCAAGCACGACAACTTTGAGAGTAAATTAATCAACATTGTGACCAGTGACTGTTAAACCAACATGATGAATATTTATAACAAATTTGCCTTAACACGCTCTGGTCAGATCTGTCATTATCTCAACCCTTCGTACCCCACATTGGCTCCAAAAGGACTGTTGTGGTTTAACCCGGTAGGCAGCTAAACACCACACGGACGTTCGCTCACTCCCCCGCCAGCCACAGTGGGATGGGGGAGAAAATCAGAAAAAAAAGAGTAAAATTTACAGATTGAGATAAAGAAAGTTTAATAGGACAGAAAAGGAAAGGAAAATAATAATAATAATGATAATAATAGAATATACAGAATAAGTGATGCACAATGCCATTGCTCACCACCCATTGACCGATGCCCAGCCAGTCCCCGAGCAGCGGCCACACCCCTACCCCAGCTAACTCCCCCCCGAGTTTATATACTGAGCACGACGTCATATGGTATGGAATATCCCTTTGGCCAGTTTGGGTCAGCTGTCCTGGCTGTGCCCCCTCCCAGCTTCTCGCTTGCAGGGCATGAGAAGCTGAGAAGTCCTTGACTAGTGTAAGCACTACTTAGCAACAACTAAAACATCAGTGTGTTATCAACATTATTCTCATCCTAACTCTAAAACACAGCACTGTACCAGCTACTAGGAATAAAATTAACTCTAATTAACTCCAGCCAAAACCAGGACATAGGGAAAGGAAGCTGAACCTGCTGTGTATGTGTTTGTCTTTTTAAATATGATCAGTAATTTGGAAGTAATAATAAATACCATAATAAGATAATAAGTAATATGAAAAACTTAAATTATTTCATAAAGAAAGATCTTGGGGAAATATTATATAAAAAAAAAAGTACATGAAGCAATTTGGAAACATAAGATAATATACCTGCATTAAAGGATGTGTCAATATACATAAAATAAGTAAAGTAGTTTTGCTTAAATAGCTAAAAAAAATCTGAATAAAGTATTTAAGTGAAATTTTCACTATGGTTATGGAGTATAGCCTCTTTGTGTAAGGATAACATGTTCTGAAAGTTATTGAAAGTTTTTGAATGCAGAGACAAATTTGGAGGCTTCAAAACTATCTTAAGGCTATGATGCATAATGTCAAAAAAGCCTGGTGTTATGCAGGAGGAATTGATGACGTGGAATCTATTCATTTTTACCAAGATGTCTTTGGTTCACTGGTTAACGTAAATGGTGAGAACGGAAATAATAAATTATGAATTAAGAATTAAATTAGGACTTCTAGAAAGAGTGATGCAACATAGAAAATCATAATTGTGCTGTCTCATGATCCTAGTCACAAAATGGTTTGTCCATAGAAGAAACAGTTAACAAAGAATTAAGAAAAGAAATCTCCAGAGAAGAGAAATAAGGTAAGCATGAAGATTAAATGTTAGTGGTGCAGATTGTCATAGATCCCCTCTGGACACTGTTGAATAGACTGAAGAACCTTTACTGTAGATACCTCAGAGATCATACTAAAAAAAAATAGGTTTACTTATTCTGTATTTATTTTGACGATACTCAGGTATGACTGATATGAAGCCAAAAGTGAAAAGCATTGGTAAAGTACAAACTTATAAACAATAGTACCATACACTATAACATATTGTAGTAACAATAATAATTGAAATTGCAGATGACAGAAACATAACTGAAGATATCATTATAGAAATGGATATTACAATAGATTTTTATCTCTGTTGTGGTTTAACCCCAGCCAGCAACTGAGTACTACACAGCTGTTCGCTCACTCCCCGCAGCAGGAAGAGGGAGAGAATGGGGAGGGTAAAAGTGAGAAAACTCGTCGGTTGAGATAAAGACAGTTTAATAGGTAAAATAAAAGCCGTGCACTCAAGCAAAGCAAAACAAGGAATTCATTCACTACTTCCCATCGGCAGGCAGGTGTTCAGCCATCTCCAGGAAAGCAGGGCTCCATCATGTGTAACAGTTATGTGGGAAGACAAACGCCATCACTCCAAACGTCCCCCCCTTCCTTCTTCTTCCCCCAGCTTTATATGCTGAGCATGACACCATATGGTATGGAATATCCCTTTGGCCAGTTGGGGTCAGCTGTCCCAGCTGTGTCCCCTCCCAGCTTCTTGTGCACCGCCAGCCTACTCGCTGGTGGGGTGGGGTGAGGAGCAGAAAAAGCCTTGACTCTGTGTAAGCACTGCTCAGCAATAACGAAAACATCCCTGTATTATCAACACTCTTTCCAGCACAAATCCAAAACATAGCCCCATACTAGCTACTATAAAAAAAAAAAAAAATCTATCCCAGCTGAAATCAAGACAATCTTGACAGGAGTAGGAAGAAGAATTTTTTTAGAAATCTGTCCCCTGGAAAAAAAGTTTCACCCTTGTGAAATAATACATTTTAAAGTGTCTGCAGCAAGAAAACCATCTATAAAAATAGCTTATGAAGCAGAAGCATGCAGGGCAGTTTCTAGGGAATACCACCAATTGGGCTACCAAGAATCATCAAGAAACAGGCAGAAATTTCTTTGAGCCCTGCAACGAACTCTGTAAGTTTCTTGATGAGGGATCTTTTAATTTCCCTTGTCCCTCCTCCCAACACATACACTAGAAAACCCTCCCTGACAATGGTATTTACTGTCTAATTGAAGCAAATACTACTTACTGATTCATGTCATTGTTTATGCCATTTCAAATAAAGGAATTACTAGACCTATTGATTTCTGCCAGTCATCAATAATAGTGATCCAAATAGAATTAATCTATCACTGTTAAAATCAAACTAGTGTTCTGTGATGGCTGGAATGCAATGGAGCTATACAAAAATATTCCAAAATAAATTTAAAATAATAAAATATTGTTCGATTTTCCCAGAACGGAAGGTAAAATAAATTAATGGCAACAGATGGTGTATTCTTAAAACTGCCACAGTTTAACTGCATTCACCACAATGCTTTGGGCCCAGCCATCCAGCCAGTTTTTTACCCAGCGAAGATTACACCCATCCAAGCCATGAGCAGCCAGTTTCTCCAGGACAATGCTGTGGGAAACAGTGTCAAAGGCTTTACTAAAGTCCAGGTAAACAATGTCTACAGCCTTTCCCTCATCCACTAAGTGGGTTACCTTGTCATAGAAGGAGATCAGGTTAGTCAAGCAGGACCTGCCTCTCATAAACCCATGCTGACTGGGCCTGAGCACCTGGTTGTCCTGTATGTGGCGTGTGATGGCACTCAAGATGATCTGCTCCATAACCTTCCCCGGCACCGAGGTCAGACTGACAGGTCTGTAGTTCCTCAGATCCTCCTTCTGGCCCTTCTTGTAGATGGGCATCACATTTTCTAACCTCCAGTCAACTGGTACTTCTCCGGTTAGCCAAGACTGCTGATAAATAATGGAAAGTGGCTCGGTGAGCACTTCTACCAGCTCTCTCAGTACCCTTGGGTGGATCCCATCTGACCCCATAAACTTGTGTGTGTCTAAGTGGTGTAGCAGGTCGCTAACCATTTCCTCTTGGATTATGGTGCCTTCGTTCTGCTCCCTGTCCCTGTCTTCTGGCTCAGGGGGATGGGTACCCCGAGAACAACTGGTCTTACTATGAAAGACTGAGGCAAAGAAAGCATTAAATACCTCATCCTTTTCCTCATCCTTTGTCACTATGTTTCCCCCCGCATCCAATGAGGGATGGAGATTCTCCTTAGCCCTCCTTTTGTTGCTAATGTATTTATAGAAACAGTTTTTATTGTCTTAATCTATAGCCAGATTAAGTTCTAGTTGGGCTTTGGCTCTTCTAATTTTCTCCCTGCACAACCTCACAACATCTTTGTAGTCTTCCTGAGTTGCCTGCCCCTTCTTCCAAAGATCATAAACTCTCTTTTTTTCCCTGAGTTCCAGCCAAAGATCTCTGTTCAGCCAGGCCGGTCTTCTTCCCTGACAGCTCATCTTTCCGCACATGGGGACAGCTTGCTCCTGCACCTTTAAGAGTTCCTTCTTGAAGAATGTCCAGCCTTCCTGGACTCCTTTGCCCTTCAGGTCTGCCTCCCAAGGGACTCTGTCAACCAGGCCCCTAAACATGCCAAAGTCTGCCCTTTGGAAGTCCAAGGTGGTAGTCCTGCTGTCCTCCCTCCTTACTTCCCTGAGAATCAAAACCTCTATCACTTCAGGATCGCTGTGCCCAAGATGGCTTTCAACCATCACATCACCCACAAGTCCTTCTCTGTTTGCAAACAACAAGTCCAGTGGGGCGCCTTCCCTAGTTGGCTCACTCACCAACTGTCAGGAAGTTATCCTCCACACACTCCAGGAACCTCCTAGATTGTTTCCTCTCCACTGTATTGTGTTTCCAGCAGACATCTGGTAAGTTGAAGTCCCCTAGAAGAACAAAGGCTAGCTATTGTGAGACTTCTCCCAGCTGCTTATAGAGTATTTCATCTGCCTCTTCATCCTGGCTGGGTGATCTGCAACAAACTCCCACCATGATATCTGCCTTGTTGGCCTTTCCCCTGATTCTTACCCATAAACACTCAACCCTGTCATCACCATCATCAAGCTCTACAGTCAAAACACTCCCTAACATACAGGGCTACCCCACTGCCTCTCCTTCCTTGCCTATCCCCTCTGAAGAGTTTATAGCCATCTATTGCAGCAATCCAGTTGTGTGAGTCATCCCACCATGTTTCCGTGATGGGTACTATATCATAGTTTTCCTGCTGCACAATGGCTTCCAGGTCCTCCTGTTTGTTGCCCATGTTGCGTGCATTGGTGTAGATGCACTTCAGTTGGACTGTTGATCCCGCCACCTTTTCTGGGGGAAAAGCCCTAATTCCTATGTGACTGTTCTCAGGCGCTTCCGTGGTTTCTAATACATCAGTAACCCTTGTGTCTTTGCTGCCGCATGGATCTCCATCCCCTATCTCCACTGAGACGGCAGACCCAAGGACATCTCTAGCATACCGTCCCTCAAACATTGGCATGCCGCCCCCAGGCTTATCTCTAGTGAGCCTGGTTTTATCCCTTTCCCCCTTCAAATCTAGTTTAGAGCTCTTTCAATGAGCCCTGCTAACTCCTGTGCAAAGATCCTTTTCCCCCTTTGAGACAAGTGTACCCTGTCTGTTGCCAGCAGGCCTGGTGTCGTGTAAACCGACCCATGATCAAAAAACCCAAAATTCTGCCAGTGACACCAGGCTCAGAACCAAGTATTGATCTGCTGGCTCTTCCTGTTTCTTCCCTCATCATTTCCTGCAACTGGAAGGATAGAGGAGAACACTACTTCTGCTCCTGATCCCTTAACCAGTCGTCCCAAGGCCCTGAAGTCTCTCTTGATTGCCCTCAGACTTCTTGTTGCAACTTCATCGCTGCCTACCTGAAAAATCAATAATGGATAATAATCTGAGGGCCGTACCAGGGTAGGAAGCTTTCTCTTCACATCTTTAACCCAGGCCCCAGGGAGGCAGCAGACTTCCCTAAGAAGTGGATCCGGTCTGCATATTGGACTTTCTGTTCCCCTCAAGAGAGAGTCTTCTACGAAAATGACCTGTCTTTTTTTCTTTATGAAAGCGGTTTTGATGCAGGGCGTAGGCCAACTTAACCTTGGTGACACCTCCAACCTAGATGAACCATTGTCCTCGTCATTGTTCAGTTCCACTTGTAGAGCCTCGTATTTATTATGATATATGTATGATAACTCACAGACAACAACAGTAGACTTATACTACATACAGTTCAGATGTGTTTTTTAATGAATAATTTGTTATAGATGTAGTAAGTGTAACTGTAGTTGTATACATTATAATAAGCATTTTTTTAATGTAAGGGAAAATTTACATCCATTGAACACTAGTTATAGAATTAGTGTGATTTAGTGTTTGACATATTTTGTATGAATTCTAGCATTGTAGGCTGAATTATATTAGGGATAAGTCTGGTCCTTTATTTGAACCATATCACCTCATAGGAGCCTCAGCAGCTGTGTAAACTGGATTACATGATGCAATCTGGGAATTAAGGCAGACTAATTACCTTGAATACTGGTAGCAGGCATCCCAAAATACAGATTAAGGTTGTCATTTTCCACTTTGTCTCCAAAACTGTTTACCAGTATCATCAGTCATAGGTAATCAAATCTGCTAATCTGTGAAGGATAGTTTGAAAGTAATCAAAATAAAAAAGGTGGGTTTAATATGTAAATTGTTTACTTACAGTTTCACATCTAGCTGCCTTTTAATGAAACCCTTCTACTTGGGGGAGCATATTAGATGCAGGATACCTTCTGGTGAAACAGAATATCTGTGTCATTATGGAAAAGAACTCAAATGATTGCGTATCCACCAGTGGTCTGGTTAGTCTCTATTCACACAACTCTCAGCTTCTCATTACTATTTTTTTAAATAGCATAAAAATGAAATGTCCACCAGCCATGAAGGAAATTCATAAAACAATAAAGGAAGAGGGTTGTTTTTTTTTTTTCTTCTTTCTGGCTAAATTTCTGATATGAAAAGATTTTACTGGCAATATCAAGTCTCTAAAAACATAGTGTGCTCTCTGTTGTCCAGATGCAACGGTGTTATGTAAAACCTTAATGTTCTGAAGTGCAGCCTTTTCATTATGAAATATAAGGCACCAGATTAAAGTATATTGTCATGAGGGAATTCTTGCCTCTTGAAGGTTAGAGATAATTCAAAACAAGCAATGGAATAATATAGCATTATTTCCCAGTTATTTTAGTAACAGCAAAGTACCCTTGTGGGGTATTCATAATGATTCTTGGAAACTCTTTCATACGTGGACAGTTCTTGTATGAATATTTCTATATGGGAGGCAGCCAAATGCCAAGTTCCACCTGCTCCAAAACACAGTCAGAGCAGGAGATTTAGCATAAATAGTACTAGAACTTTGGCATCAAA
Source organism: Aptenodytes patagonicus (assembly GCF_965638725.1). Taxonomy (NCBI): domain Eukaryota; kingdom Metazoa; phylum Chordata; class Aves; order Sphenisciformes; family Spheniscidae; genus Aptenodytes; species Aptenodytes patagonicus. The sequence goes on along the minus strand of NC_134951.1, from coordinate 32,847,380 downwards.
AATGCTGGACAGCAAAAGTACTAAGTCCATTTGTCAACAATATTTTCAATAGAAAATGAGAATATTTCCTGTTCTTATTTACAAGCTCACTAAAAACATGCTTCAATATCAAAAGTGGGTAATGGAAAATCAAGTAAGTTTAACGAACATTCACTGAATATTCCACTGAGACATCCTGTTGGGAAATCTCTGACACAGAGCATGCAGGCTTTTGGGTCCTCCCCTCCCCTGCTGTTCCCACCTCTTATCTTCCTTATATTTATTGTTATGAGTTACAAATTTAACAAAATTTACAATAACAATGTAAATATTTGAAAGATAATTATACAGCAGTCTGTATTATACACATTTGAATCCTTTGCTTCAATTATCATGTTACTGCTGATGAACTGTTATGCAAAGATACGCAGAGTTTCTATATTCTTTATGGAACAGATAGGGAGCTTATCCATGTGGAATCTCTCAAGAATATTTGATGTACAAATTCATTTCTTTCCAACTCTTCTACTAGCTCTTTTCAGTCATTTTCTCATAATTATCCTGCAAATTCTTAGTCTCCCAGTCAATAACTACTTGCCTCTTAGCAGTTAGATTTTCTGTCTTGAAAGACTGCGCTTTGACCATGGAAATTCAGTATTTCAGAGCTTTTTCATTTATAATAGCAAAACAATTCAAATTCAGATTTTGAGCTTCTCAAAATAAATCTCTGGATTATTAAATTTTCAAATACTGTCAAAATTACTGTATAGGTTTTATGTGGCAAGGTAAGGGGAAGCTTCAGGTGTGGCCTCTGTGAGAAAAGATCAGGAGCTGCCTTCATGTTGGACAGTTTCAGCTGACTCCAAAATGGACCCACTGCTGCCCAAAGCTAAGCCCGTCAGTGATACTGGTGCCGCCTCTGTGATAACATATTTAAGAAAGGATAAAAATGCTGTGCAGCAGCTGTGAGAGAGGCGTGAAAAAAATATGAGAGAAACAGCCATGCAGACATCGAGGTCAGTGAAGAAGGAGGGGGAGGAGGTGCTCCAGGTTCTGGAGCAGAGGTTCCCCTGTGACCTGTGGAGAAGATCATGGTGAAGCAGGGGAAAAGTGTGAGGAGGAAGGAGTGGCAGAGAGGAACTATTATGGACAGACCACAATCCCCATTCCCCATCCCTCTACACTGCTTGTTGGTGGGGGAAGAGGTAGAAGAGTCAGAAATGGATGAATGAAGTTGAGCCTGGGATAAAGGGAGATGCTGGGAGAAGGTGTTTTTAGTTTTGCCTGTTTTTCACCATCCTACTTTATTTTTATTCAGCAATAAATTAAATTAATGCTCCCCAATTTGAGTTTGTTTTGCCCATGATGGTAATTGCTGAGTGATCTCCCTGTCTCTATTTCAATCCACGAGATTTCCATCTTATTTTCTTCCCCTGTCCCATCCTGATTCTCTCACTCATCCCACTGGGAGGGAGGGAGCAAGCAGTTGTGTGGTGCTTAGCTGCCTACCTACAGAAGGGGAGTGAAAGAGCAGCTTGGTGGGTGTCTGTCAGCCAGCCAAGGTTAAACCATCGCAACAACCTATCAGAATAAAGGTCAGATGTTGCTTTCTGTTGATACTTTTAAATATTACCTAGTTACTAAACTCATACCATGATAAAAGTCTTGGGTAATTCCAGAAATTAAAAACAGACTGCAGACTCAAAATACCACACTGAAGTCACAGTTATTTGATAATTTACATTATTCTGTAAGTCACCAGTTTCTTTGACCTAAGAAAATATTTATTTGTGGAATTCTATATTTTATCTAATTATTTTGGATATGTTTTGTTGGTGTTCAGTTGTCAAGTGTTTTGTTTTATTTTTTTCACAGTTGCATAGTATAGTAATGAAAGACAGGATTTATGAAATTCTGCTGTGAAAACATCCAAGAATGCAGTTCTATTTTTAAGAATAACCTTAAATTTCCTAGGTCTTCCTGAATCATTCCTTGGAAATATGGTGTTTGACCTTAAAGCAGCTTATAAAGGAAAAAAAAATAAAATGGTGAAAAATCTGTTGATACAATAAAGAAAGAAAAGACATAGTTTCAGTCAGATGATGGCTGGCATTGTCAGGGTTTAAAATTCACATTTGAATGATGATAATCTGAGGTCTGATACATATTCTAATGGTCAATGTTACACTTTGACTTCTGGATGATATGTCACTTTCTATTTGTTAATAATTGTGTAACTGCAATTCTACCTATTAGCTTTAAATTCCTATTTTAATTATTACCACAAATACTACCGTACATGAAGACCCAGAATTCTGAACATCACTGAAAATCATAAAATGTTTCACCAAAAATTATGAAAAAACATAGATTTCCTCCTGTTTAAATACTAAATTTTTGCAAACAGTGCAAACAGAACAATTAGATATGAAAGTGTGTTTTGTTTTTGTTGTGTTTTTTGTTTTGTTTTGTTTTTTTGTCTGGGTATAAAATAACATAAAATTATTTTGTTATTTCATACCCAGATATATGGGTAACATTAAAATAACATTAAATATGTTATTTTAACATAAAGTTAATCATATATATAACAATAGAAAAAAGAGGGTTTGACCCAGAATTTGTGCACTGTAGGAAAAGTAAAAACAAAAATCAGTTTTTCTCAAACAGGTACATTTGAAAGATAAACCATGATATACATTGCACTGACACTATAATTTCCATATAACATCACATTGACGGTACAATCTCCACTCACATCTCTAAATAGCATAGATTTATAACCATCCAATAGGGTAATTCTTCATCAGAAAATTGTGGAGAACTAAAGTATGAAAATCTCAGAACAAGACAAATCATTTCAGAGACAACCTGTTACCCAGAAATAGTTGGTAGTGACTCCTGTTTTGCCGGATTAGTCATACTAATGAACTTCCCATGACTGGGAAGCAAATGCCAACTTTTTTACTTGCATGGACTTTTTTCTTTATATACCAGCTATCTGCATTTGCAATATTGCTCACTTTAGCCTCCATTATACCAAAAATATATTTTTTCTGCTACTTCAGAAGTCAGTCTCTGGCCCCTTTCATCCTCTTCTAAATAATCTCATAATCGGTATGAGCATATTGAAGTGACTACTGCATAGTTACAATGACAATCAGCATCCAGTGATAAATACTGATTAGGGAACAACCTCACAGTCACTCAAGCTCTGGCATTATTCACTGCTAATTATAGTTTTATATTTATTTTTCTGTGCTTTTCTCTAGCTGTTATGGAAGTTTAACCTCACTGAGAAATATTTTTTGAAATAAATTATTTTAAAGAATACACTTAGGCTTTTCTAAGTGATTCTTAAGAAAACAATTACCCCAGGAATAAATTAATTTTATTGCTGGAGGAAATAATTGCTGTGTATATAGGTGATTAATGATTTGATATTTTCTAGTATTAATGAAACTGTGTTTCATTAGTTAAGTTACTGCTAAAACTGAAAAGTCTACTGGTGTTTATAACTGCTGAATCAGTGGTGCATGGCATGAAGATATCTGGAGATATAAAATTCTGTACAAAAATCACATGAACATTAACTGACCAAATGGTCTTTCCCTTCTCAGAGCCTGCAGTGTGGTGGGCTGCAGTGTGCTACAACACTGAGGACCAAATTGACATTACCAGCAGATCTTAGACAGTGTTAAGGGAATTTTTTAACAGGAGAAATTGATAACGAGTACTGTTGACTTCAGCAACAGGCTTGAACTGGTATCAAAAGGAAATCCTGTGTGATTGTAAACTATTGTACAATGACTAGGCGTCCTGACAGAGGTGAACAGTAATAAGACACAGACTCAACAGTAATTTTTTTTTTAGAAGTAATTGTTATTGTATTTTTTTTATTTTGTTCTGCTTTCCTTACGTTTTGCCAATTGCTATTTTACTGACCCTGCCACTGAGAAATGATCTCATTTAATATAGCATCAACTGATGTTAAGCCTTTAAAGAAGGAGCAATTAAGATACAAGAAAAGGAAGATAAACTAGTGTCTTATCATTTTTTAGTCTTATAGCTGCTTCCATTCCGACACCTAGCGCTCTTTTACTAAGATGAATCCTGATCTTGCAACATCTTTCTTACAAGCCAAATCTTCACATCTCTGCGAAAATTCAATAAATAGATAGGCTTTCTATGGAACAGTTTGCTAGTATTTCCAAATAGTCTGCAAGACTTGGCTCGTAAAGAAATTGTTTTTCATGTCTATAATATTTTAGTTTACCTTTCATTCCAAGACAAAATGTACATTCTTATTTACTGAAGTTCCTTTTTTAATGCTATTCCATTCAATTTTAAGAAGAAAGAAATAAGACAATCATTCTTTTTTTCTGGGAAGAGGCATGGTGTTTTTAAAGTATAAACCTACTAAATTTACTTGTACTTTTTCTACTTTTATAGAATTGGGAATTATTCAACCTCAATATCCAATATCGTTGCCCATGCCCTATCAGCTGTTTGCTACTTGTTGGTACTGACAAGTCATGCACATAATACTTTATTTTTGTCCTTACAGACACTCCGAGTAACAGATTGGATGATCATAAACAAAGAATTATGACCCCTTAATGTCATCAAACAGCAGGAGGAGAAATTCTATGAGAAAGCAAGCTTCTCAAATATGAGATCTATAACAATTGGCAAATTAAGAGACAGGAAGAACCATAAATTTTAAAAGTAAATTAAATAATATTCATAATGCACTTTTAAAGGATGACTAAGCTTCTTTTAGAAATATTTTAAGTTAGACATTTAAAATAATTTAGTCCCTTCTCCTCTAGATCTCCCACACACTGCCTAGAACAAATCTCCAGAAATACAACCAAAGCAGACGCTTGTTCCCTGTGAATGGAAATGCAATCCTTCTGTTGTCCCAGCTGACACACAAATGTTACATTTATCTGTCACCAAACCATATAAGTATAATGTTGAAAAAAAGTTATACTGCAATTTTTATTTCCTCCAACTTATACTATTAAGTTTCTTAAAAAATTATAAATTCGTAAGAGGAAAGAGCAAACAACAGGAAACCAAAGATGAAGCAATAGTTATCTATTTGCAATTACACCAGCTAAGCCATGCAAGGTACATCTGCTGATACGTAAGGAATCAATGATTTCCTTCATTACTATTGTAGAAAAAAAAGTCGGGTATAAATAAACTAAGTGCTGGTGCTGCTGCGTTCAAGGAGGAGTGGAAATTGTCAAAGTGCTAGTCAAAAAGTAAAAGAGAGAGACAACCATGGTATCATGGTTCAACCACCCCAACATCTGCTGGAAAATTAGCACAGCAAGCCGTAGGCAATTCAGAAGCCTCCTGGAGTGCATTGAGGATAACTTCTTAAGCCAGGTAATAGATAGCCCTACCAGAGGGGATGCAATGCTGGACCTGATGGTCACCAATGCAAGTGAGCTAATCGGTGACATCAAGATTGGAGGCAGCCTGGGCTGCAGTGATCACGCACTGGTGGAGTTTGCAGTCCTGAAGGATATGGGTCAGGCGAAGAGTAAAGTCAGGACCCTGAATCTTAGGAAAGTAAAAAACTAGCTGTTCAAGGAGCTGGTCAATAGGACCCCCTGGGAAACTGCATCAGGGACAAGGAAGAAGACAGCTGGCAGATCTTTAAGGATGCTTTCCATAGAGCTCAAGAGCTCTCAATCCCCAGATGTAAGAAATGTTGAAAGGAAGGCAAGAGACCGGCATGATGAGTCAAGATCTGCTGGTCAAACTAAAGGGCAAGAAGGAAATGCACAGGCAGTGGAAGCTGGGATAGGTATCCTGGGAAGAGTATAGGGACACTGCCCGGTTGTATAAGGATGGGGTCAGGATGGCCAAGGCGTGGCTCGAGCTGAACTTGGCAAGGGACGCAAAGGATAATAAGAAGTGCTTCTATAGGTATGTCAGCAAGAAAAGTAAGGTCAAAGAAAGTGTACCCCAGCAACGAATATGAATGGCATACTGGTAACAATGGATGAGGACAAGGCTGAGGTACTCAACAACTTTTTTGCCTCAGTCTTCACCAGCAACCTCTCTTCACACACCTCTTGAGTGGATGGACCACAAGACAGAGACTGGGGGAGCAAAGTCCTTCACACTTTAAGAGAAGATCAGGTTCATGACCATCTGAGGAACCTGAACATACACAAGTCTATGAGACCTGACGAGATGTATCCCAGAGTCCTGAGGGAACTGGCTGATGTAGTTGCCAAGCCATTCTCCATGATATTTGAGAAGTCATGGCAGTCAGGTGAAGTTCCCACTGACTGGAAAAAGGGAAACATTGCACCCATTTTTTAAAAAGGGTAGAAAGGAAGACTCTGGTAACTACCAACCTGTCAGTCTCACCTCTGTGCCTGGGAAAATCATGGAACAGATCCTCCTGGAAGCTATGCTAAGGCACATGGAGGACAGGGAGGTAATTTGTGACGACCAGCATGGCTTCACCAAGGGCAAGTCCTGCCTGATTAACCTAGTGGCCTTCTATGATGGAGTGACTATGTCAGTGGACAAGGGAAGAGCTACGGACTACCTAGACTTCTGTAACGCCTTTGACATGGTCCCCCGCAACATCCTTCTCTCTAAACTGGAGAGGTATGGATTTGATGGGTAGACTGTTCAGTGGACAAGGAATTGGCTGGATAGTCACATCCAGAGGGTAGTGGTCAATTGCTCAATGTCCAGATGGAGATCAGTGATGAGTGGTGTCCTGCAGGGGTCCGTATTGGGACTGGTACTGTTTAATATCTTCATCAATGACATGGACAGTGGGATCGAGTGCACCCTCAGCAAGTTTGCAGACGACACCAAGCTGAGTGGTGTGGCTGACATTCCTGAGGGACAGGATGCCATCCAGAGGGACCTGGACAAGCTGGAGAAGTGGGCCTGTGTGAACCTCATGAGGTTCAACAAGGCCAAGTGCAAGGCCCTGCACCTGGGTCGGGGCAACCCCTGGTATCAGTCCAGGCTGGGGGATGAAGGGATTGAGAGCAGCCCTGCCGAGAAGGACTTGGGGGTACTGGTGGATGAAAAGCTGGACATGAGCCAGCAATGTGCACTCGCAGCCTAGAAGGCCAACCGTATCCTGGGCTGCATCCAAAGCAGCGTGGCCGGCAGGTCGAGGGAGGTGATTCTGCCCCTCTACTCTGCTCTGGTGAGACCCCACCTGGAGTACTGTGTCCAGCTCTGGAGCCCTCAGCATAAGAAAGACATGGACCTGTTGGAGCGGGTACAGAAGAGGACCACAAAAATGATCGGGGGATGGAGCACATCTCCTGTGAAGAAAGGCTGAGAGAGTTGGGGTTGTTCAGCCTAGAGAAGAGAAGGCTTTGGGGAGACCTTCTTGCAGCCTTTCAGTACTTCAAGAGGGCTTATAAAAAAGATGATGGCAAACTTTTTAGCAGGGCCTGCTGCAACAGGACAAGGGAGAATGGCTTTAAACTAAAGGGGGGTAGACTGAGACTAGATCTAAGGAAGAATTTTTTTACGCTGAGGATGGTGAAACACTGGAACAGGTTGCCCAGAGAAGTGGTAGATGCCTCATCCCTGGAAACATTCAAGGTCAGGTTGGACTGCGCTCTGAGCAGCTTGATCTAGTTGAAGATGTCCCTGCTCATTGCAGGGGGGGTTGGACTAGATGACCTTTAACAGTCCCTTCCAATCCAAATTGATTCTATGTCTTGCTATGACTGACTACTGGAAAGGATTAACTCACACTGTTTAATAATTCTCTATATCTATTCCCCGTACCCCATATATTTTTCTACCAGTGTCTGTCTTCTTGAAAAGAAGATAGATATTTGAGAAAGGAGGAAGAGGGCATCAATACTGTACTCCTGATGAAGAAAACAACGTAAAACATGCCATAAGCCCCCATAAACCCCATTGTCAACCTTGGGACCAAGAAGGACATTGGAATGGGGAGCATGACACCAGAAGAAAGGAGAATAAGTATGAATGAGTTTTCTCAGATAAAAATTTCAACCATTTTATTATTGAATGTTTTTTGTATTATTTAAATAATTGGGGCTAGTTGACTGTGAAAACGAATCAGATTAACAGTAAATTCTTGGCCTTACGAGTATAATATATTCCTTTTTGGTCATCTAAATATCTGAACCCTGAAAATATTAACTGTATAAAATACTTTCCAAGTATCTTGTATTTATACTATAACTCATTACCCTTATGAAAGAAACAGCAAGTGTTCATTTTCCCATTTTATGCAGAGAAAAATATGATACAGTGAAGTTATATCAAGTAGGCATTGAGACAAAAGTCTCAAGCACCTTGTACTGCTACACAATATTGTATTTTTTAAACATTTTCTTTTAAGTGTACAGGCATAGTCAGGTTATCAAAGAAATTCCCTGAATAAGCTTAAAAAAAAAAGACGATAACAGTTCCTCCACTTTTGGCAGGGTCTGGAATGTCTTAAAACTTGCACTATATACTGCCTTAAGAAATATATTTCCTGAAATTTATGAGGAATATCTCTTAAGCCTTCAGAAACTGTCAAGACAATAGAAATCTTATTAAATGAAATCTCCCTTGTTTAGTTTTTCTGTGATGTCATGAGGAGCTGTGGAGTTGAGCAGTAAAATTCAGTAGCATTGTCATTATACAGAATAATACTACCCTGTGTGCAACTGACTTGTTCTTTTAGAAGACCTCTCTGCAGTTGGAATGTGCTGCTTCACTTTCTCATATGAGTGATTAGGTATCAGTCAGCTGGAAACTCAAAGGCAATCCATAAAATTTCCCTAGGGTATTATTTGACTTTTTTTTGTACCTTATGTAGAGAAAAGGGAAACATTAATTCTTTCTTTCAGGTTTAAAATGATTTCTTGTGAATCTAAACCTGCTTGTCTTTCTTCATTCTTTAAAAATGTCACTGTGTTGGTTGTTGAGGGGGTGGGGAGCAGGCACGAGTGTTCATATTGCTGTATGAGCTAACAAAAAAACCCTGTAAAATCTGGGTCTGAGTCCACTGCCTTGCACTTTGTTTTGCTGTAAACACCAGTAAATAAGATCAAGTTGGTTTTAAAATGCTTTGGCAATTTATAGTGTAACTACATGAATACCTTTTCTAATGAAAAAACAGGTTATAAGAAATCCCCTCCATCCTTGCTCCCTGCTTGCTTTCCTCATGTTTCTGTTCACTGCAACCTCCATTGTGGGGTACAACTCTCTGGGGGACAACATTGCAACTAAAATACTACAATGAACAACCATACACTTCTCTCCGGGGGAAAAAAAAAAAAGGTTGTGTTTTTAATTCATTGTCATTATTGTTTTAATATAAATCATTATGAAGCCAGGTTACAATTTAAACTTGTGATACAGAGTGAAAGGGTAAGAAATTCCTAGAATGGCTTTGTTATTAGATGGAAACTACATTCTCTCTTTGTGTGTCCAACTCAATAAGGAGGGATGGGAGCAGCAAATCAGATCCACTTTGAAGATATGAAATATTCTATTTGTTTTGTACTGTCCTAATGAGATCACATGCCGGTAGTGTGCTGCCCATCTGACATATGTAAAGGGACGGGCATTTTTAGTATACATTAGGGGGTGAAACTATCCCAGCAATAGTCAGACTTCACTGTAGAATTATATTCAGGTAAATTAACATCTGAAAACAAAATATGAATAGAATTTAGTTATATCACTTTTACAAAGAGGAATATTCCCTTCAACACCAATTTCTGAAGAAAGTGCAGCCAGGCAAGTTCCTGCTGCTGTTAGTAAGATTCTGCTTTGTCACGAGTGTGTATCTGCAATGAGTCGTTGACAGATTGGAGCTTTTACTTGTGGCAAGTGGAAAATGCGTTATGGATAATTCTCATTCTACTTTTTTATTGCAAAGCTACATCACTGCTTACACATAAAAATGTTCTCCTTTTAATCACCCTATTTGAGAGCCCTTGGAATGTAACGGTGATGACTCTTAGCTAGCAAGCCTGATAGATGTTAATGCAAATGAGTCATTACAATTTAGGTATGACCTACTGCCTAACACATTCAAATAATTTGAAAGAGTGATATAGCCATGATATACAAATCATATTATGTCTCTAACCAGTTTGAAATAGTGCACTCTATTTTCTCAATCATATTAAGGCAAAGCATAGTATGGCAATCCATCTCACTGACCTTTCTCTTCTTTTGTGGATCAGGCATACAAATTCCTTTAACGTGAAGAATTAAGCGTACAATCAGCACACACACGCTTCTCCTATTCAGCAGTGAATATTGACCAGTAAAAAAAATGTGAAATTACCCATTGAACTTCTTTAGACAAAAGTCATCAATTAGTACCATCACATTTTTCTCATACTTTATACTTCCAGAAATGAGAGCGAATTCTGTGTCTAATCATCAGATGATATGTAATAATGCAGGAGCACCATACCACATTGCCCTGTCCATACCACAGCTGGAAAATGTATTGACTTGATCAAATCCAGAAAATTTCTTAAAAAACACACTGTTGGAAGTCTAGTGAAATATACACAGTAATATCAATATAAAACAGCAGGATCAGAACAGTATAGTGATTCTCAATCATACATTGCTATGTAAATTGCATTTCTTGCTGTGTAACACCCTCTATAAATCTCTAAATTAAAAAAAAAAAAAGGAAAAAGGGAGAAAATATGTCTTCTTGATGCATTTTTTTAAAATAACAAGTTCTATTTGACTTTTCATGTCCCTCTTAATGTGATAGGGAAAAATAGGCAAGCTAATTTACAGTATTACTGCTGACTACTTTAAAAGATAATTTAGCACACTTCCTCATTGCTTTTTACATGAACATCTTGTGACTTCCTTTTACTGACATCCACACAGTTACACATTGATTAATAGAAGTCTCTCAAAAGAATTGTTGAACACCTGATTAAAGGAATGAGTCAAACTTTTATATTGATAGGAACTTCTCTTCACAAAAGAATACGTGGACAATAGCAAAAACCTAGATTTAACTGGAAACTGAGCCTTTATTAATAACATATTATGATATATTTTCCTTTAATTGCCTAGTAATTGAGAAAAAAAAAGTAGAAAACATTGTAGAATTTCTATTAAAAATGTTTATATTTGTTTTTATCATGCAGGGACTATGATTAAAATAAGAATAGGCATGAACAATTTACAAAATTTTAACTTGCTCAGAAAGAGTTCATGCCACTGATGCATCGAGCATATAAATATTCATAAAATCAATCATTTCTTAGTGTCTAGAAATTAGCTTTGTATTGATTATGCCTACTTATCTGTTGTATTTGTGACAACATGAAAATGGGCACAAGCTTCTTTCATTGATTTACTGTCCAATAAATAATTACTATTCATTATTTATTGATTATAAACTTCCATAATCATTTCAGTTCCTTCCTCTTTATGTTATCAATGTCAGTTCTAAAGCTAAAACAATCTACTTGATCAAATTTTAAGATTGGTTATGCACACAGGAGAAATGGCATTCAGCAGGGCCCTTTAAATTCATGTGGGAATACAAGGTTTGTATCCCTCAACTCATTTACACCATTTTAGCACACTACATTTAGGAGGATAATAGAATAATAACCCAAGAGAAGGTGTCCACAGTTTACATTATAATAACTAAACAGATGCAATTCATATAGTCTTTTTTTTCTGAAAGTGTAAAAGACAGGAGTTTTGTTGGGAGAAAAAAAAGAAAAAAAAATGTATTAAGGTACAATTTCAGAAAGAATATACTGGTGCAATACCCAACAGACAAAACAAAAAAGTATACACTGTAACAGAGACAAATCTGTAATTCTCTCTTCCTCCAGCTCGGGTTTCATATATAACCAAATACTTCTCATTTTGGACTTGCAAAGACTATGACTCTTATTCTCTTGCACAATGAAATAAAAGCTATTGACTACTGAGGTGTCTACAGATGAAATAATACTGTTTCCTCCCTATTTCTTCAGAGGAGATGAGGGATAATAATGTCTGCAGCATTAAGAAACATGATAACTTACACAAACATCTTGGAACAAGGGTGCAAGGCAGCCAGAGACAACTATAGCAGTACCCAGGGATGCAAATCACACACAAAAAAGCCTTGAATCAGAGTTTTTTATATCAGAAACTTACCCAAAAGCTGTCTGAACGATAAGAGCAATCTCAAGCTTTTTTCTTCCAATGAACAGAATTTTAGATGAAAGAACTTGTATTTCTACCAGAAGAGTGGTAAAAGTGGAACGCTCATAAGAATTCGAAGAGGGTAGAATTCACTCTCAATGAAAAAAAACATTGAATCCACTTTTTCATTTTCTGTTTGAATTTTCTAACCATAAGTTTAATGTACAAAAGATGGCAACACCGTTACTGACTGTATCTTCTACAGAAAGTGACTGTTACTGCCGTGTTTTGCATTTACACATTAATCTCAGTTCTGCCTTAGTCCATTCAGATTCAAGTGAAGTTTAGACATTTTTTGTCTTCACATCCGGATCACAATGGTGCTAAGGTGAAATCTAAGCACCCTGGTCTCCACAAAGGAGTTGTTTCACAGATGAGTAAGTTTTTATATTTCTGTGCCAGGGAAATATAAACACTTGCATTCAAATCTTGATGTTAGTTAAATTAGCGCTTAGTGAATTAGAGCGTTTTGATAACCTTTTAGTATAAATGTCTAATTTGTATTGAACTCTTCTTTTAGTTATTATTTAGTAGGTTTCTGGGTCTTGCCTGAGACAGCTATGTTTAAAGCCTTTAAGGTCTTACTGTCAGAAAAGGAATTAAGTTCAAATCTGCACTGAAGCCACGAGATCATACATTTTCTCCTGGCTCATAAACGTTTACTCAGCTACCTTATTATTGCTGTTATTCTCATCAAATTAGATATATCTCTGTGTGTGTGTGCAGATATTTTTTTCATGTACATATCTAGAATTAGAAAAAGTGCACATAAGGAAAGATTGTTTAATCTGAATGCCAAAATCTCTTCCTTCTGCTAGGCATTCATAATTATGAAGCCCGCTGTGGAATTTAAGATTCTTTCTGACAATGATTTGAAAATTCATTCTTCCCCACAAATACATGACAGTAGATATCAGCTATATGGGTGTGCAATACATGGAGTATATGCAGACTCTGTTCCATTTTGGAATTTTGTCAGAATAAATTGGTCCAAGTAGATTATATAGTGTCAGTATATTAAAATTAACAACTAAAGGTACAATTGTGAATATGTATTTCATGCCATATAGCCAAGGAAAGACTACATAGCCTAGTTCTTATGTCTAGTACAGGTCTATTTTATTTTTCAGTGTTGCAAGAGAGAACTATGTCTTTGATATATATGCTAGAGAGTGAATCCTACTCCCCCAGCCAAAAGGTACACTTCTAGTACTTGAGCATGCACGCTGCTGAAGTTGCTATGTGTCTGGATCACCTCAACAAGGCAACAAATTGGCCACTCAGACCTGGAAAGATGGCAAGTGTGCAGAGGTGATGATTAGAGGCCTAGGGTCCTGGAGTTAAGTGAGCCAACTTGACAGCATAGATGCACCCAAGAGTGTTTATTCTCATTTTGTTTGCATGTATCTCTTTCTCACCAATATCTGAGTCAGGTGCATGATGCATATCAATGTTATACATAAGTTTTCACCAAAAATTACGAGCAAATTTTGATTTAAAACCCCCAACATTTTAAAAGCTTCCCCCCCCCAAGTTGGCTGTCATACAAAAGAAATTTCACACCTAAGAGGAGATAATTTTTCAAAAGGAGTAAATGATTTACCTATTTGGAAAGAAAAATAATTCAAATTCTATTGTATTTATTGTGAACTGCTTTAAACAACATTGCCTCCATAAGTACTGAGTAGAATTATACACTGTCCTAAAAAGAGAACTTTCCTCTAGGGCGATTCTGAGCCTACAGTAACTTTGTCTCTTTTGGGTGCTAGTCTGGAGCACGTTTCTCTTAGTTGTCAAAGCTCATGGAAGCTGTAGTGTTGTCATTTATCAACACCATACTGTAGATAAATTTGGACACATTCCCTGCCTTTGTTATTTTAATTCTGAACTCAGATTGCACAAATAAAAGGTAAGTGAACAGTGAAGCAATCTGAACTACTCAGTGAATAGATATATTTTTTTATCTCCAAAGTATTTTTGTGTTTTTGTGGTTATAGCACACATACTAAAAAAAGTCTGATTAAATCTCAAAGAAAAAGAAGCACATGAATTAAAGCTGTTCACTGGAATTTGCTTTGAGTAATCACCCTACAGTTCAGTAACAATGAATAATTCCCGTAGCAACCCCTACTGCCATATGGCACCGAAATCTACTCTTGTACCTTAAGGACAAAATCTTACCAGATTGAAAAACAATGTTTAAAAATAACATTTCTGTAATTCTAAATTTTATCCTAGGGACAGTCTGGAAAAAGAAATGACCTTGCAAAGGAAAAGCGATATTTTCATACTACATTTTTCATAACTTTCTCCATAGACTTCAGTTAAGAGAATAATCTCAACATAGATTCCTGCATTTTTATATTACATATCTTCAAGTGATGATAAATTCTGACAGTCATGGTAAAAAGCACAACACTTACTATAATGCAAAAAAAAGTATGCTGAAATATTAAATCTGTCCTAGCCATGGGCTAAATCATAACATCCATTTTAAGCAAAAATCCCCATTGGAAAAATAAGGGAAAAAAAAAACAACTTTACATAAAACATGATCATATGAAATAGACACATTTGTTCAAGGGTATCTGCATCTTTGGTATGTACTCATAATGTGGCAGATTCAGTAACCCATCAAGTCTTCTTGACAGAACTGTAATGGCAAAAAGCAAATTTTAAGATGATAATCACATATCATCATAGAATCATACAATTTGAGTTGCAAGGGACCTCAAAAGGTTGGTATTTAAACCTCCAGCTCAAAGCAAGATGAGCTCTGAGATCAGGTCAAGTAAGGGAGTCTCTGAGTAGTGTAAGGCTAGAGTAGTAGTTTGTACAAAATTGTGTACCTTGTCATACCCTCAAGATAAAGACAAAGAAAACTAGCCAAGAGGCATCTACATCTGTTTGATAGCCCTCTCCCAAAACAAACCAATGGGGGTCAGAGGCAGACAGCACAAAGTAAAGTAGCTCTAAACTAGCAGCAGCTGACAATATCCTAGTTTTCCTATTATTTTTATTACTATTGTAAGAACGTATGCAATTGAATTACCTTCCTCAGGCCTTTCAGCTATTTGAAAAGTCTGCTGAACACGTTACACTCAATGTTATATATTGTGTGTATATATATGTATATAACATACATACACACATATACATGTGTATGTGCATGTGTGCATACAGGATTTTCCCTCCCATGTAACTCTTAAAAATAACTGATTCCCAGCTGTGTGTAACAAATAATATAATTCACATCCTAGCCCTTCTGAAGACTCTTACACAGTGTAATACACAACTATATATCTTCATCACTTCTTGCTTTTGAGAACTCCAGAGAGAGAAATCTATATGGAAGAATAAAAGAAAAATGGTACCAAACAGTAAAAAATAATATATATCCAGATGTCAAAGCTGTAGAATGCGAATTTAATTGATCAAAGAGAAGACGTGATAGTCTATAGTACAAATTGTATATGTTGCTGATGTCACTGTATTGATATATTATTCAGTTGCCTTTCCTTCACAAATTACATTCACAGCATACTGATTGCAACTTTTGAATCAACTGTTTTTCGTCTAAAAGTCGAGATCACATTGGTTTAAAAAAATAGCTATTACACCCACTTTTTATTCTCACTGCAGGATACAAGTCATTGGACTTGTACGGTTTCAAATTTCTTTTAAATTGTGTTTCCTTCCTTGGCTACTTTACTGTAGCCCCTGGACATACAGCAAAGAAATGAGACCTTGAAACCTGTGTGCCCATACTTCTACAATAAAGACCTCTCAAACACTGTGCACAGTCTTGTCTTGAAACATGTCTGTAAAGGTACTCTGTGTTTATAGTTTAGCTCGTCAAAGGTACATGACAGTTGTGATATATAATAAAGACAGGTTTAGCATGAGTCTAAAATAAGCTACTTTTTACTTAGGAAATAGAACAATCTCACAATCATAGAGTAATAAACCCTAAGTTATTTTGTCTTCATCATTTTTATCATCAACCTGAAATATGCTCTGTCCTGAGGTCATATTCCTCTGGCACATCCAGCACTCTGAGTTGCTTCCTAAAGCTTTCTATCTCTGCTCTAGATTGACTTACAGCCAAACTGATTTAACTTTCTACAATAAATCTTACAGCTAAACTGGTCCTCCTTTCCGTAAACACATGCCATTTTACTTCCACTCTTCATTGCAGATCAGTACATTTCCTATCAACATTTGGTGTCATAGCCTTCCAAATTCAAGGTGTATTCATGGAAAGCTGACAAACAAAATCATTCCTCTAGGACTGAGTGATTCTATCTTTGTTTTCTAGCTCTATATACATTTAGAATTAAGGAACAAATACTAGGTCTTAACAAGGTTGCTTAGCAAAAGACCGGTTCTATATACTTTGACATTTTCCAGAATATCATCAGAGTTCCAGTCATCACCTAGATGAGGGACCCTAGGTGAGGGCTCCTATCATCACCAACATCAACAAGAATTCAGAAATAGTATATAGACAGATACTACAAAATCAGCAAAGTCTGCCTCAACTGTTCAACTACCTGTAAAAGGAATGATCACAGACATTTGGAAAATTCCTACGTTATTTTTTTCATATTTTTTCCCCACGTAGAAATGATAGTATACAAAACTGAATTGACAAGAGTTCTAATAGTTATCTAGTATCAAAGGAAAAATAACAGTATATTATTGGAGTAAAGGAAAATATCAGAAAACACATCTGGGGAAGTGTCCAGAATTACAGAACACCAACAATAACAATATAGCCCTGAATTTCCTACTATTGGGATGAACATTTCTGTTCAAATAAAGGACTTAATCAAAACTAGTGTTGCACCCACTGGCTATTTTCAGTGGACCATTTTCAAAGGTAAGTGCCGGGAGGTAAATAAACTGTGAGCATTTTTGCAGGTAAGAATAAAAGCTGTAGCTGTGGTTGTGTGACAGAAGAAAAAAAAGGTGACAGCAGCAGTTATTGTTACAGTAACTTTAATATCCAGGAGACTTCAGTTCTATTAGGTAACTTTTGCCTTAAATAAGAGTCACCCTTGCTTAAAAGAAAGGTGAAAATTCTGTGCTATTTCATTCCTTACACTGAAGTATCTGTATGTCCCATGGAAGAAGGAATCATGTTGCTAATAGACTGATAGATACTTAGAAACGTTAGTCTTTCCTAAGAGGAAGACTTTGGATGGGACTCAAGAAATCAGGGTTTGGGGGAGTTGCCACTGTAGTGCAAGATACCAGATTCATAGAGTTCTGAACATGTGAGCAAGCTGGAAACTAGACCTAGGAAGAATTCTAAACCAAATGTTCAGGTCAAAAAGAAGTTCATACAGTTCTAATAAGTCTTGAAAAAATACCTGAAGTGAACTCACCCTCTGATAAATAAAACAATTGAGAGCATACTATATTACTTATTTCAGGGTATGCCTGAAAGTATGAGATTTAGAGTAAATTCATATTTTAGACTTCAAATATCTGGCATCAATTTAATATCCAGTACCAGAAACTATCTCTATTTGAATTATGTTCCCTGTAAGACTATTCAGAGCCAACTGACATGTTTTGTGGGGTACTTGCAAATAGGTTTTGTGCCCATAAATACCTTTCATGACAGTGTCATTTAATCTTCTGCATAGCTTTTCAGGATGGTAATTTTACCCTAGTATAAGTTGACAGTAGAAAGATCCTTTCATGATTATTTTTGCAATTTTATTTAAAAAGAGAATGAAAACATACAAGACTAATACAGCAATTGTATAAGCTGTCACTCGGTACAGAAGAGAGAAAACAAAATAAATTATAGGTTTTTAATTTTTTCAGAGCACGGTGTTGCTGTTGGATTTGAATAATAAAATCAACAATCTAGAATATGGGTTATTTACTATAATACCACAAAAATAATAAAGGAAAACCATGCATTTGGCAGATTGCTGTTTAAGAGTAAAGACAAACTTGCTCAAACACTACTAAAGCATCTGAACAGTATTCTGCTAGTTGGTGTTTTCCCCAAAGAAGTCTTAAACAGCAAAGGGGTTCAAAATGGGTTTGGAGTCATGCTACAGCAGCTCATGGATCATCCCAAAAGAACCTTATACAAATCTACTCTTTTTGTTGAACAGACACATATACTTCAGAATGATTTTAACAGCTGAAACAAGGCATTCCAGGAATGTTGATGCCTTCAAGACTGATGAGAGGTCCCTAAATGTTGATATAATGAGTAAAAAAATATGAAATATTGTGAATCCTGCCTTTGGTCTTTGGGAAGAATTACCTGAAGTTTCATAAGCAAACCAATTAATAAAATTACATTCATAGAAAAAATAACCTCTCTGAAACATGCTATTATTTTGTCACAAATGCAATTAACATCTATAGACACCTAAAATTCCTACATATTAAAAAATAATAAATTAATCTGTGTATAACAGCAAACATTTGTAAGTCAGTATTTCTTCCTTAATCTTTACAAGTATCTTTACAAGTATTCTTCTTTCTTTACCAGCAAGTGACTAAAATACAATTAATTCCCCCAAGAATACTCTTCTCAAAATGTCTATTGTTCTCAAGGCAGTGAGGTTACAGAAGCTGCCAGTAGCTGTTATAAATGCCCTTTATAAAATGGCCAAAATCTTCCATCACTGCTAATAGGAGTAAAAGAAACTGCCTTTACACCGAAAAGAGGTGCTTCCTTAGTGATTAGGAGCTTCCCTGATACATCATGAAGGAAAGAAACATTAAAAATGAGTAGAACTTAATTCTGAGACTTAAAAAGCAGCCTGTGTTAACAGTAATTGAAGATAAGGATCTAAAGTTAGCTATTAATTTCAAAACCCATGAAGTATGGTTTGTGTCCATTCTTAGTATTCACTTTCTCATAAAGCCAAATCTATCTCTTCCTTTGAAATAATTGTATTCTAGTCTATTTTATTCTATTTTAATGTTTATACCAAGCTTTTTTTTTTCTACAAAGGATTCATTGAACAGTATGACTAACATGTATCACACTGTCATTTTACCTTTATCTAGAGTCCATGTTTCTAAAATAAAGTGGGTGTATTATATTGGGAATGGTTTTCTGTAGTTTAGTTTATCTTTGTTTTAAAATATTTAGTGTTATATAGACAAAGACAGAGGCAGTTGTCTGAAAGACGCAGTGTTTTGTAATTAGCCATCTCTAATCAAGACGTGTAAGATCTCTATTTGTGGACACCGTTGTTACAGCCATTTTAGATTGGTTTGTTCAGGCATCATTAGCTGGGCACAAAGAGACTGCAAGCAGAATATGGGTAACTCATAAGTCTAAACAAATTACTTAGTGCCCAATGCACATAAAAAACAGATAGTATTTAGCAAACTATGAGGTAAAGCACTGGTGTGCCTACACTCCAGTACAGCACCTGGAGAGCCTTCACCAGCCGAGCAGGTGTTGGTGAGGAGGGAAGGGGCTGGTGGTCACAGCTCCCGGGAGCTATCATCAGGGGTGTGGAGCTGTTACCTTCCTCCAGCTCCATCAACAGTGACAGCCCTGATGGCTCAACCCCAGCCTTGCAATTCTTGACTGTCCCTACTAGACCAGCCTCCAGCTACCCTCTCTGCATTATTTTTTTAAATATTTTATCTTTTTATGCTGATGTTTTCTCTCTTGAATCCTTGATATAATAACAATTGCAGATCAGCAGTCCTATCACTCTGTAATTTTGACCTTACTTATCTCTGTACAGACAATCTCACAGCTCTGTCTTAGCAGTCTGAATCAAGGTTACATAGCTGGGACTTATCAAAGCCAGCTGTAAAAGGGCAGCTAAACACTTTGAGGGAGAAATTACAGCAGGGGCCACAGAGAGGGGGCTACAGTATTTGGCTTTAGACATTACAGCTTAAGAAGGATGTGAACAAGTTGTAAAGAGACAAGTCAAGGACAAGAATGATCAGAAGTATATGATCTACAAGAAAAGGTTGAAAGTGAGGGAAGGGAGTGGGAGGGAAGAGAATAGGGAAGAGAAAAAAGGAGTAGCACACGAGACTTCTAATATGAAGACATATCTATAAAGATGGAGACAGTGGTGTGAGAAGAATTAACGGGCTAAAATAACAGATAAGGGAATTTCAACAGATTTATAGAAAATCTTACTAGTACAAACAGTTAAGCATTGCCCTGGGGAGAATACTATCCATAGTCCATAAAACATCTCAAAATGTGATAGCTGAGGTGTTCAACTAATAGTTAGTGATAGCCTCCTGTCTCTAGAATTTATTCCATAGAATAGGAGTAGTTCCTAAGAAAAATCTGCCTCTTAAAAGATGTTGGATATGTGCTTGTGTCGTGGTTTAACTTCAGTCGGCAACTAAGCACCACGCAGCCGCTCGCTCACTCCCCCCCACCCGGTGGGATGGGGGAGAGAATTGGAAGAGCACAAGTTAGAAAAACTCGTGGGTTGAGATAAAAACAGTTTAATAATTGAAATAAAATGATAATAATAATAATATGATAATAATAATAATAATAATAATACACAAAGCAAGTGATGCACAGTACAATTGCTCACCACCCGCCGACCGATGCCCAGCCAGTCCCCGAGCAGCGGCCCCCCCGGCCAGCTTTCCCCAGTTTATGTACTGAGCATGACGTCACATGGTATGGAATGTCCCTTTGGCCAGTTTGGCTGTGCCCCCTCCCAGCTTCTTGTGCACCTTCAGCCTTCTCAGTCGGTAGAACATGGGAAGCTGAAAAGTCCTTGGCTAGTGTAAGCATTACCTAGCAACAACTAAAACATCGGTGCGTTATCAACTTTGTTCTCATCCTAAATCCAAAACACTGTACCAGCTACTAGAAAAGAAATTAACTCTATCCCTGCCGAAACCAGGACAATATCCACCCCTTATTCTATACCATCTGTGTCACGCTCAAGTCTCATATTTTCCAGTACATTTTCATTAATCACCACCCCTTCATATATATATATATATATATATATACACACACACAGAGATATCATTCCCTTCGTCTGTGGGCCATCCCTCTAAAATGTTCGGTGAGTTCATTTAGTCCATGACTTCGGGCTCCATCTGTCATAATAATCTTTCAGGGCAGGAAAAATGGAGATGGTATGTGGTGTTGGATTGTTCCATGTTGAAGTCAGTTCTGGTACCATCATCACTGTGCTTTGCTTGGTTTCACTGAAGTTATTCTTCATTAGTCTGGGTGATTCTTATTGTAATAACATTAGTATGGCATATAATATTATTAGTATTATTAGTATATCTGTGTATTATTAGTATAACTATTATAACTATAATTAGTACTTAACATCACATAATTCAGATCATTGGCTGTTCTCACCCAAAATCAAATCCCCTTGAGGTACACATCGGACTTCCCCATCCTCCCGCATTATCCACCAAGTGCACCCAGGTCCTTGAGCAAAAGCAATCCCATGGATGGGTTTGCCTCTGCGCTGCCAGTTGCTCTGCTTCCATTGCTGCAACCACCCCCACAGGGCATTTGCCACCATCCATGAGTCAGTATAGAGATAGAGCACTGGCCACTTTTCTCGGTCAGCAATGTCTAAAGCCAGCTGGATGGCCTTTACTTCTGCAAATTGGCTCGATTCACCTTCTCCTTCAGCAGTTTCTACAACTTGTCGCATAGGACTCCATACAGCAGCTTTCCACCTCTGATGCTTTCCCACAAGATGACAGGACCCATCAGTGAACAGGGCATATTGCTTCTCATTTTCTGGTAGTTCATTATACATTGGGGCCTCCTCAGCACGCGTTACCTCCTCCTCTGGCAATATTCCAAAATCTTTGCCCTCTGGCCAATCCATGATCACTTCCAGGATTCCTGGGCGACTGGGGTTTCCTATTCGAGCCTGTTGTGTGATCAGTGCGACCCACTTACTCCACGTAGCATCAGTTGCATGATGTGTACAGGGGACCCTCCCTCTGAACATCCAGCCTAGCACCGGCAGTCGGGGTGCCAGGAGGAGCTGTGCTTCAGTGCCGATCACTTCTGAAGCAGCTCGAACCCCTTCATATGCTGCTAATATCTCTTTTTCGGTTGGAGTATAGCGGGCCTCGGATCCTCTGTATCCCCGACTCCAAAACCCTAGGGGTCGACCTCGAGTCTCCCCTGGTGCTTTCTGCCAGAGGCTCCAGGTAGGGCCGTTCTCCCCGGCTGCGGTATAGAGCACATTTTTTACCTCTTGCCCTGCCCGGACTGGCCCCAGGGCTACTGCATGAACTATCTCCCGTTTATGAGTTCTTCCTCTTCCTCCTCCCCAATCAGCGGCCGGGTCTCCTCCTCCCGTTCTCGTGATGGCCCTTCTCCAGGGTACTTGTACAGTTCTTCCTCCGGTTCCCTTTTAGAAGAAGCTTCTTCCTCCCTTACTAAACGAGCCGACTTCCGCTTCCAAAATTTCTTCTTGTGTACAGGGGCGACTGATACCGGCACAGGCTGGTTCTTTGGTTCAGCCACAGGGCCTGTTGCCGGGGTTGGAGTGGTCGCAGTGCATGTCGCCGGGGTTGGAGTGGCCGCAGTGCAAGTGCATGTCACCAGAGTCCGAGTAGCCGCAGGGCCTGTTGCTGGGGTCTGAGTGACTGCAGTGCAAGTGCATGTCACCGGAGTCTGAGTGGCTGCAGGGCCTGTCGCCGGGGTTGGAGTGGCCACAGTGCAAGTGCATGTCACTGGAGTCTGAGTGGCCGCAGGGCCTGTCGCTGGGGTCTGAGTGGCCGCAGTGCATGTCGCCGGGGTCTGAGTGGCTGCAGTGCATGTCGCCGGGATTGGAGTGGCCGCAGTGCATGTCGCTGGGGTCTGAGTGGCCGCAGTGCATGTCACCGGGGTCTGAGTGGCTGCAGTGCATGTCGCCGGGATTGGAGTGGCCGCAGTGCATGTCGCCAGGGTCTGAGTGGCCGCAGTGCATGTCGCCGGGGTCTGAGTGGCCATAGTGCATGTCACTGGGGTTGGAGTGGCCGTAGTGCGTGTTGCCCGGGTTTGAGTGGCCGCAGGGCCTGTTGCCGGGGTCTGAGTGGCTGCACGGCGTGTTGCTGGGGTCGGAGTGGCCGCAGGGCGCGTTGCCCGGGTCTGAGTGGCCGCAGTGCGTGTCGTTTTACTGTCAGAGCCAGAGACCTTCCCTTCCCTTTGAGGGCACTGAATGGTGTTGAACAGGGCTCGGTAGGCATGGGCCAGGCCCCAGCACGTTGCAATGAGCTGCATCTCTCTGGAGTTGCCAGGGTGACAGCATACTTTTTCCAAATATTCTACTAACTTTTCAGGATTCTGCACTTGCTCAGGGGTGAAGTTCCAAAACACTGGGGGTGCCCATTGGCCTAGGTACTTGCCCATCTTGTCCCACACACCCTGCCACTCATAATTATTCAGCCTTGGGGCAGATCTCTGGATGATATTCTTAAATTGCTTACCAACTTTAGACAAAACCGAAACAGTATTCCCAAGAAGTATTAATAGAAGTATCTTAACTGCCCAAGGATGTTCAAAATACTGAAAAATTACTGTAATGAAGGAGGAAACATTATAGAAGAAGGTAGTGACCCTGCCATTCTGTATTTCCTCCGTAAAAAAACTCTCAGAAAAGTTACTGTAATTGCTAGTTGTCTCCACGAAATGATCTCCGTGGTAC
The DNA here is from genome assembly GCF_965638725.1 of Aptenodytes patagonicus. NCBI lineage: Eukaryota > Metazoa > Chordata > Aves > Sphenisciformes > Spheniscidae > Aptenodytes > Aptenodytes patagonicus. Next base: position 32,823,516 of record NC_134951.1, on the reverse strand, counting down.
AGTAACGGCTTCATTGCGAAGTTTACATACCACACTAACGTCAAGGTCAATGTTCTAAAAACAAACCTCACAAGCGAGACATTACTATTCACTGCAGACCACAGCAAACTGCAAAACCCAACACCAATCTTTAACATGTACAGCAGGAAAAAGAGCGCGATGCAGATTATACAAATCAATATTGAGAACAGAGAAACCAACATTGTGACCCACAACTACTAACAGATATAAGTTCTTTAATACGCTCCGGTTAACCTGTTATTATCTCAAACCCTTCGAGCCCCACGTTGGGCGCCAAAAAGGACTGTCGTGGTTTAACTTCAGTCGGCAACTAAGCACCACGCAGCCGCTCGCTCACTCCCCCCCACCCGGTGGGATGGGGGAGAGAATTGGAAGAGCACAAGTTAGAAAAACTCGTGGGTTGAGATAAAAACAGTTTAATAATTGAAATAAAATGATAATAATAATAATATGATAATAATAATAATAATAATAATACACAAAGCAAGTGATGCACAGTACAATTGCTCACCACCCGCCGACCGATGCCCAGCCAGTCCCCGAGCAGCGGCCCCCCTGGCCAGCTTTCCCCAGTTTATGTACTGAGCATGACGTCACATGGTATGGAATGTCCCTTTGGCCAGTTTGGCTGTGCCCCCTCCCAGCTTCTTGTGCACCTTCAGCCTTCTCAGTCGGTAGAACATGGGAAGCTGAAAAGTCCTTGGCTAGTGTAAGCATTACCTAGCAACAACTAAAACATCGGTGCGTTATCAACTTTGTTCTCATCCTAAATCCAAAACACTGTACCAGCTACTAGAAAAGAAATTAACTCTATCCCTGCCGAAACCAGGACAGCTTGTTGTAAAGATGTCCGTTGTGTTAGAAGAGCCAAGTTGTCAATCTTCAACTTGGAACTTCTGGAGGTCTTTTAGATATGTTGGAACCAAGCCACAATGTGTCATGAACATAATTTTATGGTAACTAGTATAGAAAGTACAAAACAGCTTTGATATGTTTTTGGTGGTCTGTACTTTTGTATTTATTTGGAGTTTCCTAAACACTCCAGGCTTCTTGCCCAGGTATATCACATTTCTGTAACCTAGCCAAGAGATTGATGAAAATGTGAATAACTGAGGCCAGCTCATCATATGCCTGAATCTTCTAGCCAGCTGGAAATGCTAGGAAATACTTTATTACTAATGCTACTGCACAAACTTACTGTCAGTAAAGAAGTTAGGAGTACCCATAAACTTTGATCAGAAATTTTGTGTTACTCTTTGAGCACTGGAAATTACAGCTGGGCTGCAAATTCTTCAAATTGTTTACCTGTGAAGAACGACTTGGGGATACTGGTGGATGAAAAATTGGACATGAGCCAGCAATGTGTGCTTGCAGCCCAGAAAGCCAATTGTACCCTGGGCTTCATAAAAAGCAAGTGTGGCCAGCAGGTTGAGGGAGGTGATTCTCCCCCTCTACCCTGTTCTTGTGAGACTGCACCTGGAGCACCACATCCAGTTCTGGGGTCCCCAGTACAAGAAAGACATGGACCTGCTAGAGTGGGTCCAGAGGAGGGCCACACAAATGATCAGAGGGATGGAACACCTCTCCTATGAAGAAAGGTTGAGAGACTTGGGGTTGTTCAGCCTGGAGAAGAAAAGGCTCCAGGGAGACCTTTTTGCAGCCTATCAGTACTTAAAGGGGGATTATAAGAAAGATGTAGAAAGACATTTTACCAAGGCCTATAGTGACAGGACAAGGGACAACAATTTAAAATTGAAAGAAGGTAGATTTAGATTGGACATAAGGAAGAAAATTTTTACGATGAAGGTGGTAAGACACTGGAAATGGTTTCCCAGAGAATTTGCCCCATCATTGGAAGTGTTCAAGGTCAGGTTGGATGGGGCTTTGAGCAACCTGATCTAGTGAAAGATGCCCCTGACAGGGGGATTGGACTAGATGATCTTTAAAGGTCCCTTCCAACCCAAACCGTTCTATGATTCTGTGATTCTATGAATTTTACTATTGCTGAAGGTACAGGGTTCTTTTTCTTTCTGCTTCTGTTGCGTCGTCCTCCAGAAGGGCTAGGTATATTATGCTCCTTCAATAAGACACATTTTTGATGTTCAGTACAGCTTTATACCCACAATGAAGTTCTGGATATGAAATGGATGCCTGTCCTCCTCTTTCAAAATTGAATCACCCACATGTGCCATTGGTACAATTTCAGTTAACACTGGCATGAGATCAGGTTAGGTGTGTCAGTCACTAAAAGCACAATTTCAAGACTGTATTTCATAAAATTCTTTGCTCGTGATCTTACTGTAAAATTTCAAACATAACTGCTTAAATTATGACTTTTTTGCAGAATTTTATATTCTAGCATAAGCATTACAGTAGCATTAGAAATACATTCAAACAAAAAAATAGCCCTTTCAGAATTAAATTATAATTGAGGAGCAATTTTTGGAGCATTATTTTTATGCCACAGAGTTAACACTTAGCAAATCAGACAGCTTCTAAGCTGAAATACAAGACTAATGTCCAATTTCTCTGCCTTCACACAACAGTTAAAGTTGAAAGAAAAATAATAGCTGTTATATTAAAGTTTAAATTAAAAATACTCTTTAAGTAGTTGAGTAATCCAAAAATAATCCATATCTGGTCACAGGACTTTTGCCAGTATGGGAGTACACCAAGCTCTTTATGAGCTACTTGTAGCTTAAGAGCCGCATATTGGGCAGTTTTGGCCTACAGCACAATGCAATGTGCTGAGCAGATTGCTTCCTCAGGTGGGGAGAGAATATGCACATTCTGGATGTAGCAGCTAAAATGTCACAGGAGACACAGGGTGAGAGAATAGCAAAAATATATGGTTCAAATGACCTGTGAATTCAACTTCAAATTATTATTCAATACTAAATATTTTAGGATCTGTCCAAATTGGTTTTAAAATTTCCAGCACAGACATTTCGTTGAATTTTAAGCCTAAATTTATGTATTCTGAATCCAGTGTTGTTGTTCTTCTAAGCTTTTTGTTTATGATAAACAATTCTCCTTTGCTCCTCATGGGGATAGACACTTGGGAAACATGAAGGTAAAATAGATAAATATTATATTTAGGTTTTTGAAATGTGAAACTGTTTAAACACTCTGATCTGCATATGTGGAAATACTATGAATCAATGCTAACAAAACTTTTCCTTTTTTTTTAATTTTAAAAATATTTGGTCAGATTTTACTGGCTACATCTATTTCAGCTTCATTAATGTTGTGGGATTTAAAAAAAAGCCAGTTTCATCCCATCTGACATTAGCTGACATTAGCTGTGTAATTTAGACACTTGTCATTGCCTTACTCTGTGGTTGATGGAACATGACAGGCTTTTCCAGAAACTAATTCAGGTTTAGTTGAGCTCCTAGCTTAGCCATTTTATTTGGAGATCTTAAGTCAGCTCAAATAGATCAGTACCAAACCACCACATTTTAACTTGAAGATAAGTGTGGCTGTTGCGTTTGTTTATGTAAACTATTCTGAAAGTGAACTCTGCTTGAATCATAGTCAGATTGAGAGACTGGTCTTCATAATGGAATTGTGACTTTCTAACATTTACTTTCTTCTTTGCGTTTTCATAGTCACAGAGGAGTGTTGTGATTTAACCACAGCCAGCAGCTAATAAGCCCCACAGAACTGCTCACTCGCTCCCCCCTGGTGGGATGGGGAAGAGAATTGGAAGGGTAAAAGTAAGAAAACTTGTGGGTTGAGATAAAGACAGTTTAATAGGTAAAGCAAAAGCAAAGCAAAATAAGGAATTAATTCATTACTTCCCATTGGCAGGCAGACATTTAGCCATCTCCAGGAGAGAAGGGCTTCATCACACGTAACAGTGACTTGGGAAGACAAATGCTGTAACTCCAAATGTCCTTCCTTCCTCACTGCAGCTTTTATCACTGAGCATGACATCATATGGTATGGGATATCCCTTTGGTCAGTTGGGGTCAGCTGTCCCGGCTGTGCCCTTCTTGTGCACCCCCAGCCTACTTGCTGGTGGGGCAGCATGAGAAGCAGAAAAGGCCTTGATGCTAAAACATCAGTGTGTTATCAACATTGTTTTCATCACAATCCCAAAACATAGCCCCACACAAACTACTATGAAGAAATTTAACTCTATCCCACCCAAAACCAGCACAAGGAGTTATTGAATTGTTATGCCCGGCATGGAGTGGTGGGCTTTTCCATTCCAACCGGATCTTTCAATAGGCTGAAGAAAGAGTATCCAACATCTCAGCAGAATTCCTCTTGTCAAAAATTGCTTATATGAATGCTAGAGGTGTACTACATATTCTGGTTAAAATGGAAAAAGTGAATTTTAAGAATACCCCAATTTTCTTTGTCAGACTGCTATTTCTTGTCAAAATTGCTTTTCACAACTATCAGTGGGTCATGCTGAGAAAACATACTTTGTATAAGAAAGTATTTATCTAATACAATTAAGGTTCATTTAACTAATGATTTCCAATGGTACTGGGTTTAGATTAGGCAGAAGGAATACTCTGGGAAGTATACAGAAGATCTATTCAGGCTGATTTTACTAACTCTTATTCTCATTTTGAATATGCTGCTTAAGAGAAGTATTTTAATAATATATTTATATGATTGCTCATAAAAATGTAATTATATTCATTGTCTTCAAGCCCTACATTTTCCTGTCCCATTAGAGTAAGTCATGGTCATTATGCTTCTCTCCTCCCTTAAACCACTATGTTGCCATAAGCAAAATAAGATAAGCAGGAAATTTATCTGACAAATGCATGGTGAAATTTCTGCCTACCAAAATGCTTTTCAAATCGTAAGTAAAAGCAGCCTTGGGAGATAAATCTACAGAATTTGAAACAGCCATACAGAAATTGCCAGAATAATCCCCTGCATTGCCCAAAGCAAGATGTAAATTAAGAAGCAATACACTATGAGTGTAATGGAGCATGTACTTTTCATGCTTCCATTCATCTCATGTAAACAGCTCATACACTGCACCTCACAGGAATAATTACAAAATAGTAGAATATCTGAAATTATAAATATTAAGACAGAAGAGAAAAAGACAATATTTTATTTTAATAAGACTTTTTATTGTTAAAAAAAGTTAATAATTGCTATCTTGTTTTCTAATTATCAACTTACACAGGTAGAAAGTCAAAAGAATGAAAAAGGCTTTGGGCAAAATCAGCAGGGGAGATATGCATTCTGTCTGTTGAAAATAGATGTTAGCTCGCTGGTTGGCATGGCAGCAGTACTCTGTGCTTCCATACGGGACATAAATATTTGAAAAGACCTCGGAACTTCCAGTCTTTAAAATCCCAAGGACAGAGTGCGTTACAGAGTTGTTGTTTGTTCCTTTCTGTGGAAGAGAAGATGAATTAAAGATATACCCATACCCAAGATATGTTAAAACAGGCATCAAGGAATTTTTCAAATTCTCCATCAGAACATCATCTCAACTACTAGAGTCTAATCTCTTCAGTAATCACATGAAGCAACAAGCACCAAGAAGTGCCAAGAACGCTGCAACTGCTTCTGCAATTCTGTACACGTCCATAAGGTCATTCTCTACTATATCACCATTACTTTTATACCTTTTACTTGGCACTTCCATTTAACAAATAGAAGGATAAAAGAATAAATGAAAACAAATAAATAAATTACATTAGGGACATTAGGGACATCAGCTGCAAGCAGATATTCAAATGAGCAGATGAAAGATGATGGTTAACTGAGTAACAGGTTCTGCCTTTTTAACTTAATCATGACCTGAGCTTCTTAACATAAAGGGTACAGTATCATAAGGATACATTCTCAGGATAAAATTCACAAGGGGTTGTTCAAAGAGCGTTGTGGGTTTTCTTTAGGATTTTCTGATAGTTACTGAAATTAAATGCCTACCAATTCAGAAAATGGCCCAACTGTACAAAGCCCTGAGCAACCTGGTCTGATCCCATAGCTGACTCTGTTTTGAGCAGGAGGTTGGACTAGAGACCTCCTGAGGTCCCTCCCAACCTGAATTATTCCATTATCCTATCCTATAGTCTTACTTACAGGTAAGATAACCTTTTGTGCATTTATTTGTTCGGCTGTTGCTGAAATAGTTAGTGATTGTACGTTTTGATCCAGTGTCAGACTGGATGTAAGCAAAAAACATTTTTTCTAGCAGCAGAGAAGGTTTCCCAGAGAGGTTGTGCCATCTCCATCCTTGAAGGTTTTCAAAACCCATCTGGACAAATCTCTGAGCAACCTGATCTGAACCTGTAGTGGACTTTGCTTTGAGCAGGAAGTTGGATTAGTGAAAACCTGAGGTCCCTTTCAACCTCAATTATTCTATGATTTTATAGGTAATGTATAAGAGGTCCACCAATCAATTCCTGGGTTTCAGAGTGACCTGTAAAAATGGCCTTATTTTTTTAACTAATCTACTCTGAATGCCAACTTTTATAGCACACCAGTATTATGTAAAAGCTGTTCCACTTACCAAATATGCTACTGGGTCCACTGCACTGTTGTAATCAGTGATGCTGGACTGAGAGTCTTCAGTCTGAGACATTCAATTTCTTCTGCTCTGTGACCTAATGAATGACAACAAGAAGTGGCATCATGTAAGCTGGGTAGTAAGCAGTGAAGGAGTCCTAATGCAGACACACTTATCCTCTTTCTCTTCAGTGGGTTCTGTTTTTATTTTCTTCTTTGCCCATGTAATTAAACAAATGCCCTGTTAAGGGGCCAAATAAAAAACGTTGTCATAAGACAAATATAGAAATAGTTCATGAAGAAAGAAAACTATTAAATGTAGTTTTAACTTCATTAGACTTCAGAATATGGAGAATACAATTATAATTATAATGTTAGGAGATCCATGTGCCCAGGTAATTCTATGAAACTTCATGACTTTAAAATTTGAGTATTTGTTTTCAACTATTTAACTAAAAATCTTTTATTTCCCAGTATGAATGTAAAATACCCTGATTAGTTTAAAGGGACATTTTTATATTTCTAATCGTACATTTCTGTATGACAGTGGATATGGTCATACATACAATGTCTTATTTATATGGACACATACATATATGTGTCCATATAAATTAGAAGAAACTTGGTAAAATTGCATGAATAACATTTTGTGGTTTGCATTTAGTTCTGAAAGTGGTGTAATGTAAAATTTTAGCCACTCAGATTAATGGGCATCTCCTAATGATTAGCAGTTTGGCTATTCAAAAAACCAAAAACTCTATTGGTTAAAAAAAAAAAGCTAAGCCAATTTTTCTCTTAAAAAAGCAGAGAAAGATGAACTGTAAGGTAATCACTCAGGAGGTTAAGTCTTTCACCTGAGATGTACAAAGCATAAGGGACTCAAGTAAATTGTAGATATAATTCAGCCTGTTAGTCATACAAAATGCTGCCCAGTCATAATGTTAAACTCAAGATACGCCTCAATTTTTAACAATGACGTTCCCCTCTAATTTCACATTCTGGTTTTGTGCATACACACATATCCTGATCGTGATAAAGTTTAAGAACTCATGAAACACATAATATCTAAGTACAATGAGAATGGAAAAATTAGTCATTTCTCCAATTAAGTTTCCATAGTTGTTAGATATTCTGTGAATGTACATACATCTACAGGACCAGACTGTTCACAAAATGCATCAGCTGTTCCCTTTCTGGAGCACACCTGGAAGAAAAAAAAGTCACATATACTTACCTAAAATATGTTCTCACACATACTGACTGTGATATAATAATCAGTGAGGAGAAGGTTCAGCCTCACACCGAAACCTCTCAACTTGATACCTGGGCTGTAGGCTGTACTGAGGTTAAGAATACTCTTCCCTCTTCTTTTTGAAGCTGTTTCACTGTGTAGAAAGGAATTAAAAATTTATAGGATCAGAAAGAGAGCAAGCATAACGATGACTCAGTAACCTACTGGTTCAAATATCACTTGAGAAAGGAGACACGGATTCTGTTCTATGTTCCAAAGACTATACATTTTAAATGAGACAGACATTGGATAACATGTATAAGTAGCTCACAAAACAACCTAGACCTTTCCAGTCCCAAGTGAATAACTTAACCAGCCGACATGATATCCATACTAACTATTGGATTTTTCAGTGCCCTCTATGAATGTTACATTCTTTTCTACACAGCAGCAGGTAAGCATCTTGCTCACTATATCCGAAGCTACAGCCTCATGTTTAAAACTGTCTCCTGGCATGTTTGCTTGATACCATGCAATGAAAAGAGAAAAAAAAAAAATTCTAATGAGTAGGGTAACTAGGCTATGAGAAGTGCTACATAGCCATCACCTACCTGTAATGTGAAACTTTAGAAGATAAAATCTCCTGTCCCTTTTTGTCAGAGCTGAACACACACTGCTCCCTTTAAGATATTTCTGCTCTGCTCACTTGAAGAAGGTTCAGCCACTTCCAGCTGAAAATTCTAGGCTGATTAATTTCCTAAAACCATGCTAATAATTAATAATATTCACAATTTAGATTAGAAAATCTGAAAGAAATATTTTGCAATTTATTCTTTATTATTTTCATGCTGAATATTGTGTTGGGTCTTAACAATTTGTCAGATTCTAGATCCCATTGACTACATCTGTTACTGTGTGAAACAGCATATTCATTCTCTTTGTGAGGCTTTTGGCATTATATTTCTATGACTGACCAATTGTTGTGGTTTAACGTCAGCCGGCGACTAAGCACCACCCAGCCGCTTGCTCACTCCCCCCCAGTGGGATGGGGGAGAGAATCGGAGGAGTAAAAGTGAGAAAACTCGTGGGTTGAGATAAAGACAGTTTAATAGGTAAAGCAAAAGCTGCGCATGCAAGCAAAGCAAAACAAGGAATTCATTCACTCCTTCCCATCGACAGGCAGGTGTTCAGCCATCTCCAGGAAAGCAGGGCTCCATCACGCGTAACGGTTACTTGTGAAGACAAATGCCATCACTCCGAACATCCCCCCCCCTTCCTTCTTCTTCCCCCAGCTTTATATGCTGAGCATGACGTCACATGGTATGGAATATCCCTTTGGCCAGTTTGGGTCAGCTGTCCCAGCTGTGCCCCCCTCCCAGCCCCCCGTGCACCTCCAGCCTTCTCAATCGGTAGAGCATGGGCAGCTGAGAAGTCCTTGGCTAGTGTAAGCATTACCTAGCAACAGCTAAAACATCGGTGTGTTATCAACTTTGTTCTCATCCTAAATCCAAAACACAGCACTGTACCAGCTACTAGGAAGGAAATTAACTCTATCCCTGCTGAAATCAGGACACCAATAAACTCCTAAAATGGAAGAAGGCTCAGAGGAGATGGGCAAGGGTGATGTGCCCATGGAGGTCAGAGAATTATGCAGGGTGTGACAGCTGTTGCAAAGAAGCTGACTTTAACTCATCACTAAGGGGACCAGAGGGTGGCCTTTGTTTTAGATGAGCAGCTATCAACAGTTGAGTGGATCAACTGGTGGTATAAATGTTTCTCCCCAGTTCACTAAAAGAGTTTGAATGTCTCCCTGAGTTAACCAGACCAGCATGGGGGTAGTGAATACATAGCTCAGCTCAACATAGAGTATAAAACTAGACAACTGTCAAAAGAACTTAAAAGACAGTGACAAGTTTGAGCTGGCTTCAACCCATGGTTTCCTTCCCAGCAACTGGGGACGCCCAGCATCCTGACTGATATTATATTATATAGAGACCGATAATGGGGATCACATTGGTATTGTGATTCAGCTGTGTATTGAAATCACTTTATTTTGCTAAGTTTAACTTACATTTGTATTGCATTATGCAGTACATTTTGTATCACTCTGCTAAGTCAGAAATCTCGTGTAACATCAACTATCTTTAAATACGTAAATTTGATATTAAACATTATACCTTCCACGCATGGAATATCTAAAAGAATCTGGTCAGACAGAGTTGGTCTCTGACAATTTCCTAGAAGAACTTCAAAAATCCATTCTTATATTTCCTTGTTCCATCAATAAATCTAAGTTTTAATAAATTCACCAGTATGTAAAGAGATTTCTCATTCATATATATTTCATTTTTGTTGGATATCCTGAAAATTTATTTACTTATTTACTCCAGCTTCTATGTGTACCACAAGGTTATTTTCCACAGATTTTTTTAAATTATTTTTTGTATTTTTTTTTTCTGTTGGGTTTCTTGATGGAATATATACATCATACATTTTCTCCAGATGTCTACAAACATATCTGGGTCAGAAGTTGATTAAGGAGAACTTTTGTATTATTACTACTGTTTTTAATTCCGGTTTCTTATTCTGCAGTCTAGGACCATGGAAGGGGAAAGAAACTACTACTATCTTGTCTAGCTTCAGGGAGGTTGAGTAAAACTTTGCTTGTTTTCAGACCAAAAGTGTGATTTCCTCACTGAATTTTTCTTTATTAAAAGTAGCAAATGGGAAGGTGCAAAATCAAATACCACAGTGTCGTATTTGCTCCTTTTTCCTCCAAACTCTGGTACACACTTTAGCAAATGAAACTGAACATCCTTATGACAGCAAAAGGTGATAGGGCAGGTATCAGCAGGACTGTATCTGTAACTCAACCACTGAGAGACGGTTTGGGTCCCAATGCACAGAAGCCCTTCTCTTTCCTTACGGTACTCTCTTATTCTTCTCATTTATAAGGATATTTCCCATTCTTCCTAATACTTAATGGTTTCTTGATTATTTCCTTTTTCATATCAATTCTTGTCAAACCTCAGGGAATTTCCCTGGATACTCTTTTTCCTGCCAAACCTGTGCTACTGGGTGAAAACCAAATAAGTGAATTCAGAGTCTGAGACATTCCCAGTGAAGCACTCAACTACTAAGAATATGACATAGTGCAATAAAACTAGACATTTTGCTGAGGTCATCGCTTGTGAAATTCTGTGTTACTGTGGATGCAGAAGTGAACACATGGTGGTGTGAGAAGGATGAACATTTTATTGGCGCGGTCATTAATATCTGTTGTGGTTTAACCTGGCAGGCAGCTAAACACCACACAGCCGTTCACTCACTCCCCACCCCCAGTGGGATGGGGGAGAGAATCTGGAAAAAAAAAGTAAAATTCATGGGTTGAGATAAAGGCAGTTTAATAGGACAGAAAACGAAGGGAAAATAATAATAATAATGATAAAAGAATATACAAAACAAGTGATACACAATGCAATTGCTCACCACCCGTTGACCGATGCCCAGCCAGTTCCCGAGCAGCGGTCACCCCACCCCCCGGCAAACTCCCTCTAGTTTATATACTGAGCATGATGTCATATGGTATGGAATATCCCTTTGGCCAGTTTGGGTCAGCTGTCCTGGCTGTGCCCCCTCCCAGCTTCTCGCTGGCAGGGCATAAGAAGCTGAGAAGTCCTTGACTAGTGTAAGCACTGCTTAGCAACAACTAAAACATCAGTGTGTTATCAATACTATTCTAGTACTAAATCCAAACCACAGCACTGTACCATCTTGTAGGAAGAAAGTTAACTGTATCCCAGCTGAAACCAGGACAATAGCATACTAATATTCAGTTCGGTGTAAGGCGTGATTCTCTTACCCTTGCTCACAATGACTTGTATGCAAGCAGTCTGACTGAGCCAGAGCCAACTATTCAGTGTGAAGAAAGTAGGACTGCATGTCACTATCAGCGTCACAGCTGTTCTCACTTCATGTCCGACTTGGTAGCTGGGCTACTGAGAAAAGCAAATACTTCTTCGTCTTATTTCTGCACTAAGTAAATGTCATAGCAACCCATTAGCACTGACAAGGTTCTTGTTTTTGAATATCAACTACTTTAACTCTTTCTCTTACACTGACAGTTTTTCCATGATTTAAGCCGTAGAAAGCAATGATGTCCTTTGTTTAAGACCACACACAATCACAGCATTTGATTTTTCCAAAATCATAATAGGATACAAATAACTCATTTTATTCTTATTATAGAGTTCTATTGGCTACTGTGTTTTGAAGAAGTTGTGCATTGCTTAGAACATGACCCTTGTATTCTCAGTAGTTAGTCTTCTTAAGCAGCTTCTGAATAGAAAATTTTTACTTCTGCACAGGACTGGGCAAATTATGTTTGAGCTGGAAACAGTATGAGTATTTCTGTGGACTGATGGAGCTGCTCCTTTAATAACATCGTAATTTGACCATTTGAAATATACACCAAATGTGTTCCGAATCATATGGAAATCAGCAGTAAAATCCTTACTTTTGTTAACTTAGTTGACTTGGATCAGATTCATACAGTAAAATTGCTTTAGATTTTTTGTTTCATTGCCCATATTACTGTTGCAATGAAAACTGGTATAGTCTTTATTTACCTACCTCTCAAAAGTATCTGGAAGGTCCTGGTGCTTTTTTAGGATCCCTAACATTTTTGTATGTTTATGCTAAAACTCATTAGAAGTTGCCTTTTGTTATCTTCCTTCCCTACATTAATTTGAAGTTCCACAATCTGAAATTTGTCAGTGTACAGATGGATCATCAAGCCCTGGATAGCAGGCACTAATTGTCAAAGCTGTCATGCCTGATACCCACCAAAAAAATCCTGACACTATCTTGCTTCAGAGGCTAGTAAAGCCTTCACTGATTGTTATGGAATAGTTACACGGAGTATGAAGATTTTCCCTGAATCTCTACACTTTTCTACAAAATTTATTCCAAAATGAGGGAAGCAGAGATAAATTACCATCTGCTTTTGGTTGCAGAAAACCTGAGTACATTTATTTTCATCTACTTGTTTCTCCAACTAATTAATAAACGATTACAGAGAAAGATGACAACTTAACTTACTAGTCACACAGGACACATATATGCTGTTCTGCAGTTTCTGACAGATTGAATTATTGGATACAGTTAAGGTGATGGAAAAAAAGCAAAGAGACAGGTTAGACCTTCAGGGTTCTTGCTGACTACACTACCTTGTTATGGTATCTTGCTAAAAGTTGATTTCAGGAACATACATTAAATTTCTTTTCTTCCAATCAAGAAAAACATAAGCGATAAATCATATAATAGGAGGTAGTATAAAATCTCTCAGTTCCTTTTGCCTCAGGAGAGCTGTGATGGAGGAAGTTGTGAACAGCGCTGTACTATGCAGATAAACCTAACACTTCCAAATTATTTGTATCAATATCTGTGTTTACCTTATGTAAACTTCTCTATAAACAGAAATAAAACCCAAATGCATGTTGTGTGGGGAATTTCTTTTACTTTCACCTAACCCAATTTGGAGATATTAGTATTGACCCTTGGTGAAAGCTGGATACTTATCCCTATCATATAAACATAATTGCCGGCTCTTAGCATGTAAGGTAATCTGTTTTATAATTATCTACAAATGTTTAAGTTTCTGATTCAGAAAATACACTCTTAGAGTATCCTTTGAGGTCAAACAGACTTAACCTCTATTTTTCTAAGTCAATTCTGTCATTTTCTGACTAACTCATTTCTGTCATTGATACATGCATTAAGGAAAGATGTACTATGAATATCCAGAGACAACTTATTAAACATGGGGCTCAGATCCTTGTCTTGATGCAAAATAATTAAGATTGACATATACTTTATCTGATCAATGGTTAATAATGCAGCACTTCACAAGATGATAAGGAAATTGTTTTCAGAACTACTCCACTGGACATGTTTCAGATAAGATTACATTTAGAAGAAATTATATGATTTACTTCCTCAGGCAGACCACTTAGTAGGAAAGACTGTGTGAAAATTTATTATTCAGACTGCTTTGTTTCATTGAATTTTTAATATGAAACAATTCAGTTTGCAGAATTCCAACTTTTATGATAGCTACTACACTAAATGTAGTCTAAATTTACTACTAATGTAGTAATGTCTAAATGTACTACTAAATGTAGTAATTGCTACTACACTAAATGTAAATGTCCTACCAGTTAACACAATAATGACCTATATCTCGAAGGATAAAAGTCTACAGGAATCTGTTACACCCAAAATCTTGTTATGGCCAAAAAGGAATAAAATCATATATACAGAGCTAGAAAATTATTGTTAGTCTGGTTAGAGTTTTAACAAGCTAATAGTCTAACTTACCTGGATAATGCAGAAAAGCCTTATTAATAATGTGGTTAAAACTGACCGGAGGACTGGAGGGTGATCTCTATTTTAGATAATGGGCTGTATCAGCTGAGTGGATCAGCTGGCTGTGTAAATGGCCTTCCCCGAGTTAATCAAAAAAGTGTGAAAGTCTTCCTGAGTGAGCCAGACTAGCATAGGGCAAGCTAATGCGTGGCTCAGCCCAACATAGAGTATAAAAACTGAACAACCAACAGAATGAACTTTGAAGAGGAGAGCAGGCTTGAGCTGCCTTCAGCCCATGTATCCCTTCACAGTGACTGGGGTCACCCAGCATGATGACAATAAGCATATGGAGACCTGTAATGGGAATCTTGTTTGTATTGTGATCCAACCATATAGTGCAATTGCTATATTGTGCTTGCGCTGTTATTTCAGTGATTTGCTGTATTACTCTGCTAAATCAAAATCCCAGGCAACATCAAATATCTTCAAACAAGTAAATTTGATATTAAAATATTAAAACCTCCTTGTGTGGTTTTAATTTTAATTTAATGATTCTAAAAGAATCTTGTCAGAGTGTTGGGCTCTGATGATGGGAAATGTCAATACAAAGTTGAATCTGGTTCCTGCAGGTAAAAGTCCATGGCAATTAATGGTTTTGTTTGAATATCCTCAGTATCGTGTGGAAGGTGGCAGAGACTTTCTGTACAAAATGATTCTTTGAAAAGGAAGGACATCTAAGTTTTAAAAACTTTAGTGTTATCTTCTACGGTTTTGAACACTAACGGTGAAATCAGGGGCTAGGATTTGATTTTGACTGTTTAACTCTAATGAAGAGCTAATGTAATGATGATCATTGTGATAGCTCAGGCTATATCACCCGCTTTGAATTACATATATAGTGAACTGTAGCGTAACAAGTTTGCAATGCTGTGTATCCAGCCATACTTAGGTCCTAGTACATCTTAAGAACCTGTGCTGCAGAGGTCATGTTCTGGTAGATACCCTAAACCACCTTGGCAAGATCAAAGATGAAAGGACACTTCTTTGAAAAGTCACAGGTGTTTACTGACTGAAATTATGCAACAACTGTTATAACTAACAAAGCATGAATACATGATCAGTGTTTTTAATAAAAATATGTTGCCCAAGCTCTGAAGTGTAGAAGTTAATAAAATATAAAAATTGGAAGGGTCATTTGCAAAAAAAAAGAAAACAAACAAGTAGGCCACAGTGTGTAGAATTAATCTAGTGGAAGATGGAAAGCCACACAGTCTACAGAACCTGTTATGGTATGTACCAGTACTCACCACACATTTGATTCAGTTTTTATTGGCTTTCCTCTAATTTTGCTACCCAACTGGTATGCAATGGTAATGTTCATCAGTCCTAAACACATTTACAGTTTTATCCCATGGCAGCATTTCTTATATCCTCACACCACTCCATGAAAACCCTGCCTGCATTTGCCTTGACGTACACAAGACACAGAGAGACCATCTTGTCTTGGTGGCTTGTCCAGTGCTCTCTCCTCCTTCGACACCTGTTTGCTGTGACTGACAGTTTGTCCCTGTGGGCATCCATAAGTTTCAGCTTGACCATACTGTGGCTGTCAGTCAGATTAGCATAATACACTGTCACACTATATGTATCAACACGGCATCATTATTTACACCCTGTCGTACATAGACATGCAGCTAATGCACGTTCCTTTCTTATATTTGGTGCTTCATTTTACATTTGTTTTGCGCTTTGTTAACAAAATGCACACGACAAAATAGCTCCATTCCTGTACAAATGTTAACATTCTCAAGACTTAAGAACAAATCTTCTATAAAGATGAGAAAAAGAAAATAATTACGGCTGAAGGAAGTAATTAACAGTAATGTAAAGATACTACAGCAGTATATTGTGCAAAAAATAAAAAATAAAAAAAGGAAAATCATGTGCAATGAAATCCAGTATGCACATTCAAAATATACTGCTAGAATCCAGCTTTCACTAATTGTTGACACTGAGTCATGTTCACAGAACATGAAGAACATTTTTTTTTCTGAAGAATTATCTGTTAATACTAAATGAACTCTGTCTATTAGAAACAAAGACCTAGTTGCTCAGTAAAACTTAATACCAAAGGAAAGTGAACTAAGAAGAAAATGTGTTTACTGATTTTTCTAGTACATATTTTTTCACTAAAATCCATCTACTGGAACTGCATTAGTATGTGTTTCCAGGGTTAGAAAATGACACACTGAACTCCAGAGAGAATGGGGTTTTCCAAAGAACATTTCTTAATGAGCAAAAGACCTTTGGAAATTTATAAGCAGATAATAAATCTTGCTCCTAAGCTTTTTCCTGTTTCTCAGTTCTACAACCATTGTGCAATTCTATAAAAAGAGGAGGAAAAAATCCTCTTATGAGAATAATGTTTTAAAATTTGCAATTAGCTTCACTAGCTTTTGGTAACAAAGCTTAACTCGAAAGAGTTGTTCAAGGTTGTGAGTCTTAAGTAGTGGCATCCTGATACTTTGAGTTACTTTCCAAAACAACAGATAGCATAGCTGCTTAAATCAACACTACCTGTTGGGCAAATGAGCAGCTTCCCACACTATTTGCTGCATGGTTGTAATCCCGTTCTGGAACCTCTAATGCTGCTATGCCTTCTTATGCAGAAGTGCTCATTTCAGGCTACAGCTTCTTCTGCAGTAAGCTGGTACCCAACAGATATAGTTACTAGCAACCTTCCCTGTGTGATCTGCAGTATTAATGGTGGAGATTATAACATTGAAAAAAAAAGATCGAGTAATAATGATTTCTGCCCCTGCTTTGGAGATATTAGGTTAGACTGGAGGTATTAGGACCTATTGTGGGCACCAGTGACACAGCCAGGAACAGTCTGAGGACTGTCAAGAAAAACTACAGAGCCCTGGGAGCAGTGGTAAGGGACTCGGGAGTGCAGGTAGTTTTTTCATCTATCCTGTCAGTCAAAGGGAAGGGGTTTGAAACGGCCAGTCAAATCTGGCGAGTCAACAAATGGTTACAGAACTGGTGCCACAGCAAGGGGTTTGGCTACTTAGACCATGGGACTCGCTTTGAGAAACCTGGTCTACTAGGGGCTGACGGGGTCCATCTGTCAGAGAAGGGGAAGAGCGTCTTCGGTCATAGGCTTGCCAGGCTGGTGAAGAGGGCTTTAAACTAGAGATGCCAGGGGAGGGGAACCTCAATCCATCCCACTCCTACCAGCTTGATGCCAGGGCCAGCAATAGATGCTCAGAGCCTGGAGAAGGATCACAGGTCAGCAGGAGAGCGCCTGAAGAGCAGCACAAAGGAACTCCAGCCACTAAGACAGCTTCACTGGGGGCACAACTTAAATGCCTCTATGCAAACGCATGTAACATGGGGAATAAGCAAGAGGAGTTAGAGAGGTGCGCATGCCTGCAGGGCTACGACCTTACTGGCATCACGGAGACGTGGTGGGATGGCTCTTATGATTGGAGTGTTGGGGTGGAGGGATACAGGCTCCTTAGGAAGGACAGGCAGGGGAGACGAGGAGGGGGTGTCACCCTCTATGTCAATGACCAGATGGAGTGCATGGAGCTCTGCCTGGGGATGGATGAGGAGCTGACCAAGAGCTTATGGGTCAGAATTAAAGGGAAGGCAGGGACAGGTGACATTACGGTGGGGGTCTGCTACTGGCCACCCGACCAGGAAGACCGAGCGGATGAGGCCCTCTATAGACAGATAAGAGCATGCTCACAAGCCCTGGTCCTCATGGGGGACTTCAATCACCCCGACATCTGTTGGAGGGACAACATGGCAGGGCGTAAGCAATCCGAGAGGTTCCTGGAATGCGTCAATGATAACTTCCTTCTCCAAGTGGTAGAGGAGCCAACGAGGAGAGGTGCTATGCTGGACCTTGTTCTCACCAACAAGGAGGGGCTGGTGGGGAATGTGAAGCTGAAGGGCAGCCTGGGCTGCAGTGACCACCAAATGGTGGAGTTCAAGATCCTTAGGGCAGCAGGGAGGGCGCACAGCAAGCTCGCTACCCTGGACTTCAGGAGAGCGGACTTTGGCCTCTTCAGGGATCTGCTTAGTAGAGTGCCATGGGACAAAGCCCTGGAGGGAAGAGGGGCCAAGAAAGCTGGGTAATATTCAAGGATCACCTCCTCCAAGCTCAGGAGCGATGCATCCCAACAGGGAGGAAGTCAGGCAAAAACACCAGGAGGCCTGCGTGGATGGACAAGGAGCTCCTGGACAAACTCAAAGACAAAAAGGAAGCCTACAGAGGGTGGAAGCAAGGACAGGTAGCCTGGGAGGAATACAGAGAGATTGTCCGAGCAGCCAGGGATCAGGTTAGGAAAGCTAAAGCCCTGATAGAATTCAATCTGCCAGGGACGTCAAGGGCAACAAGAAAAGCTTCTATAGGTAGGTTGGGGATAAAAGGAAGCCGAGGGAAAATGTGGGCCCTCTCTGGAACAAAACGGGAGACCTGGTTACCCGGGACACGGAGAAGGCGGAGGTACTCAAAGACTTTTTTGCCTCGGTGTTCACCAGCAAGTGCTCGAGCCTCACCACCCAAGCTGCAGAAGGCAAAGGTGGGGACTGGGAGAATGAAGACCCACCCACTGTGGGACAACATCAGGTTTGAGACCATCTAAGGCACCTGAAGGTGCACAAGTCTATGGGACCCAATGAGATCCACCTGTGGGTCGTGAGGGAGCTGGTGGAAGAAGTTGCTAAGCCACTATCCAGTGTATTTGAGAAGTCGTGTCAGTCCGGTGAAGTTCCCACTGACTGGAAAAGGGGAAACATAACCCCCCATTTTTAAAAAGGGAAAAAAGGAAGACCCGGGGAACTACAGGCCAGTCAGTCTCACGTCAGTGCCTGGGAAGATCATGGAACAGATCCTCCGGGAAGCTATGCTAAGGCACAGGGAGGCGATTTGAGACAGCCAGTATGGCTTCACCAAGCACAAGTCCTGCCTGGCTAACCTAGTGGCCTTCTATGGTGGAGTGACTACATCAGTGGACATGGGAAGGGCTACAGATGTCGTCTATCTGGACTTCTGTCAGGCCTTTGACACGGTCCCCCACAACATCCTTCTCTCTCAACTGGAGAGGCATGGATTTGATGGGTGGACTGTCCGGTGGGTGAGGAATTGGTTAGATGGTCGCATCCAGAGGATAGTGGTCAACGGCTCAATGTCCAGATGGAGACTGGTGACGAGTGGCGACCCGCAGGGGTCCGTATTGGGACCGGTACTGTTGAATAACTTCATCAGTGACATGGACAGTGGGATCGAGTGCACCCTCAGCAAGTTTGCAGATGACAGCAAGCTGAGTGGTGTGGTCAGCACGCCAGAGGGATGGGATGCCATCCAGAGGGACCTGGACAAGCTGGAGAAGTGGGCCCCTGTGAACCTCATGAGATTCAACAAGGCCAAGTGCAAGGTCCTGCACCTGGGTCGGGGCAAGCCCCGGTATCAACACAGGCTGGGGGATGAAGGGATTGAGAGCAGGCCTGCCGAGAAGGACCTGGGGGTACTGGTGGGTGAAAAGCTGGACATGAGCCAGCAATGTGCGCTCGCAGCCCAGAAGGCCAATCGTATCCTGGGCTGCATCAACAGAAGCGTGGCCAGCAGGTCGAGGGAGGTGATTCTGCCCCCCTCCTCTGCTCTGGTGAGACCCCACCTGGAGTACTTGTTTCCAGCTCTGGAGCCCTCAGCATAAGAAAGACACGGACCTGTTGGAGTGGGTCCAGAAGAGGGCCATGAAAATGATCAGGGGGATGGACGCCTCTCCTGTGAAGAAAGGCTGAGAGAGTTGGGTTTGTTCAGCCTAGAGAAGAGAAGGCTTTGGGGAGACCTTATTGCAGCCTCTCAGTACTTAAAGGGGGCTTATAACAAAGATGGTGGCAAACTTTTTAGCAGGGCCTGTTGTGACAGGACAAGGGGGAATGGCTTCAGACTAAAGGGGGGTAGATTGGGACTAGATCTAAGGAAGAAATTTTTTACGCTGAGGGTGGTGAAACACTGGCACAGGTTGCCCAGAGAGGTGGTGGATGCCCCATCCATGGAAACCTTCAAGGTCAGGTTGGACGGGGCTCTGAGCAACCTGATCTAGTTGAAGATGTCCCTGCCCACGGCAGGGGCGTTGGACTAGATGACCTTTAGAGGTCCCTTCCAACCCAAGCTATACTATGTTTCTATGATTCTATTAAGGTGTCATGTGGACATACAGAAGAGAAGGCCTGTGAGGCTACCGATTCCTGTTCTGTTGGATTCTAAAAGTATATTATGCTATATATGAGTTTTATGTGTCTCTAATATTTTTATGAGTTTGTTTTTATTTGTTTCATTGGTCTTTGCTCAGAGGGCTAGATTATTCAAGCAATGGTCCCATTAACTATTTGTAGTGTAGTTCAAAATAGCCTGCAAGTGTTTGCTGCTGTAGCCAGGAATGTAAAAATGTAAATCCTTGGCAACACTCACAAGCAATTAACTAACATGCAAATGACCTTAAATCCACCCTCAGAAATGGATGTCAGATTAAGTATAACATGGAAATTTCACTTTGAATGTTCAGGCTTGGAAAAACAAGTATTACTTCCATCCTCTGCTGCTTCACTTTAGCCTAACGTAAAGAAAAAATTAGCTTATTATCTAGCACATTTGTTTCTAACATATACAGTACGGAAGCACATTGTTCGGAAAATTACTCAGACATGTAGCACCAGGGAGAAATTATCCTCCCTGACTAGGAGACACAAACTCCATAGACTTATGTTAGAGAAAGAGGAGCTCAGCATCACACCACAAAAGAGATCTGAACTTCTTTCTGAGGACTATCGGGAAGAAAATATGTAGGCTAGTCATCTGGTCAGTAATGGAAATTTATCATTGACAGGGATAAACTGGAAGCTGGTTTTAATGTTCACATTTTTATATAAGATAGACCTAATCCTTTTCTTTGCATAGTCTGTGTATTCATCATAATTTTATATGATAATTTCTATACAAGCATATAACTTCCTAACTCAACGAGGTTCTTGAAATATATACTATTGTGGACATTTTGACAAAATTTCAGCTTTACACCTTCTTCTAAAACATGTCTTTTTCCTCAGTCCTCCCTCTAACAAAACAGTGATACAGCTGACCAACATTCAGGAAAAGACTTTTGACTCCTTTTTATTTCAGGCAACCTGCTAGAATATTATCAAAGCAGTAACAATCTTTCTAAAAGAGAACAGGACATACATATATGTACAAGACTTCAAAAACAATCTCGTTATTCTTATCTTCCTTTAACACTACAGCTTTGTTTATGCTATGACACCACCACACATATTTTGAAATGCGGAAGTAGGAAGAAGGGCAAACCACCAAAAGACATTAAAAAATTTAAACCTACAGAAAAATATGTAATATGAAACTTGAGCAAACATAGAGTAAAACCTTTTAACCAGTACATTTTGTTAGACATGCACAGCAATTATTTTTGCTCTTCACAGAAGTAAAACTTGCTATGAGAACAAAAAACCAGAGGATAAGCAATTAAAAAAAATGAATACATTGTAGCTCTATATAGAAGAAAGCCCATTTTATAGTGCTTGTCTTGTTCCACGTGGCACTTTTGATGCTTAAATCTTTAACACATTAAATAATCAGAAAATAGAAATGAAGGAGTGGGATAATCACGTATTCTTTTTTACATCAGAAATAATGGCTTGAAGACCCTGGAGGTATAGTACCTTTATTCATTACAGTGAAATCAAGAAGGAGTATGAGGCCGCTATAATATCAGATAAATTAAGGTTTACGGTATGCCATTGCTAGAAAGCAGCTGCAGTCAGAGCAGCTAGTAAAAGAGTCTCTTCATCAATTGAGTAGCATTACCTGGAGTTCTTTGATGGATGTTCAAACTCATAAAAAGAAAAAACAATATAAAAAGACTGTACAGAACCTATAACCAATGTGTCAATGTTGCAAAGCAGTGACTATTACCCCTACTGTGGGAGAAAAAGTGGACATAACAGCAGCTTTCATTTGCCCATAAATTCAAGAATATGTTTTGTACAACAATTATTTAAAGAAATAATACTGGCTTCCTCTGTTATACACCTTGAGATTTTCTGATTAAAAGTGCTCTTATAAGAGGTAAGCATTATAACTTTACAACTACAAATGAGAAGAATAGTTGGATTTCAAAGTTTTGTAAAGTATATGAACTCATATGCTGTATTCCAAATGGTAACTGGAGCTCCAAGGTAGCTCAAGTATTTTGTCATATACTTGAGAAAAGTTATCATAAATCTGAAAATACCCAAGAAGTTTGAGTTCAGGGAACGAGGTCTGCAAAATACTGGTAAATTCTGTTTCTATCATGCTTAGCAAACTTAACAGAGAAGGAGTCCTTCTCCAGAACTGTGGCCCATTGTTATTACTGTAATCATTAATACTTTATAAACATTACCAAATACCATTGGCACAGCTTAGTTCACGGGGTGTCATGAAGTTACCTTTCTTGTTCCAGCAAGACCTACTACAACCAAGACTACTACTGCTGCTATTATTTTTCCTTTTGCTTCAAACATTATTATGCTCAGTGATCCTTAAGGTTTTCTCAAAGACCATTAAAGTTTTCTGCAACCTTTTATTAATAGTCTTTCAGTGTACAGAAATCACTAAGATTATGTATGCTTTTAAAGAGTGCTTTGAATACTCAATTTAGTAAAATGACAAGGAAAATATCTTTTAGCCTGTGTGAATTTAGGGCTAGATTACCAATTTGTAGTGATTTTTACTATTCTTGAGAATGACTACTTAATTTAGGTGTATTAGTAAATATTAAGACTTTTTAAAGGAATGTACATGACTTCAGAGGTTATAGATGTGATATGATTTCTCTATTTTGCAAGATGTTTTCTTCATTCCTTGTCATCTGAAATCTATATATTTACGTATGCACTGTATAAGAAATTAATAAACCATTTCTCATACAGTTTCAATTACATTGATATTTACACATTAAATATATTTTAACAGATATTTTTAATATGATTCCACAGCTTAAAAAGAAAATATTATTATAAACATTTTTATTAAGTAATTTATTTGTAATGGGTATTTTCAGTTGACGCCCGTTAGACTGACCATTCTTCCATGCATCTGCGAGAAGACTACTCTCTTAAAAAACACACTGTTAAATCTCCTACAGTCTTCTATGAATTCAGGCAGTTGTGCCACCATGGATTGTAATCCTGTCAGACCTAACAAGCTAAGCAGATTCAGGTTGAATTAACAGTAGAGTTGGAGACCTCCAAGGAATACTTCAGTGTTACAGTAAGTTTTTTAGTGCTACTGACTCAGTGGGAGACACTCTTCTATGTGAGTTAGTACTGAACTAATGCCCCAGCCAGGGAATTCTAAAAGACGCTATAATTAGGATGCAATAGGCTGGAGTGCTCAGAAATAGAGAATGAAAGAAAAAATATGGCCAATGTGGCTGCAAGTATCTTAAAGTATGAAGTGGAAAAAAGCAACTGGAAAAGACAAAAAAAGCAAATTCCTGTTGCTAGCAGGAAAAACAAGGAAAATACTAATGGACAATATAAAAATATCTTATGGTTGGATAGTAAAATATAAAAACATTAGAAAGCCTATTTGATTGATGAGCTCCAGATCATTTACATGATAAATTTCTAACAACATATCAAGGAAAAAAACTAGCTAAAAATAGAGAGAGAGATAAAATTCATTCTCAATCAGTTTTAGCTGATGTGTTGCTTGCATTATATGTTAAAAATGGCCTTCAACAGAATCAGTCCACCAGGGGTCTTTACACAGTTATAAAAGAAGGAACATTCTGCTACAAAACTCTTAGTACACAAGACAACTGTGGATATTTAATAAATGCTGAAGTAAAGACTCTAAATTCTATGGAAAAGCTAGTTTAATATTTTTAAGTACTGAGCAATTAGTAAAAAGTTTGTCTATTTTCATGCATGGTTTCTCCTTCCCAGAGCAAAAAGTCTCATCTCTCTTCTCATAGACAAGTATCTTGGAAAGAAGGTAAAGGAAGGTGAGCTCTGTATCACAAAATATTTTCTTAGTTTTACCAGGTAGGCAGTATTTGCCCATCTGTAGCTATGTTTCAAAATCAGCTCACTTCTCATTTTCCTAACATGATCAGCAAGCAGCTAAAGCCATCTTTAATACCAAATATAACTCATTCTCTGTCTGGATTATATTTTCTTTAAATTTAAGATAAAGTAAGCAGTGTTCACAAAAATTTACAGAAGTTGCTGCCAAAGACACAGTCTTTATTAAATGCACAGGCTGCCTGGATATGACTTCAGACCTCAACAGGGAATGTGTTATGGAAAATGCTGGGAAAATGGCTAAGCTGGTGTTACTCTAAGATGAGTTGATATATTAACAGAGGAAGACAAGAAATGGAGGATTTAAAAAAAAAAAAAAAGTGATGTGATAGTCCCTGAAGGGCAGTAAGTCGAATCGGTAGATAGAGCTTCCATTAATGTTTCAGTAGAAGTCTTCTACATAAGAAAAAAATTGGGATTTTCCCCATAAATTCGTAATACTGAACTCCACTGGTCAACTTTCTAATCACTCAGATGATAAATAAAGTTGACAGAATACTTAGCAAGGCACTGCTCATATAAATTATTAAACATTTGCTGGTAATATTCAGTGAAGAGCATATGAGAAGCTAGAAGTGCATTGAATATTTTAAGTATTAGTCGTCAATACAGCTTCTCAATATGTACTGAAGTTATATGGAAGGTAATGTTTTCAAAAGATTGCTATGGAACATTTTAAAAGTTTTGCATAAATCCTGAAGAAATATATTAGGACTTAATTTCCCAAAGACAGGATGAAGACTCTAGGACCAATCCCCTTCTCTACCAAATATTTAACAGCAAAACAATATGACTCAGATTATTTTTCTGATTGTCATGCTACTGGAGATTTGATAGATGTGAGAGTCTGTTTGGGCATTATTTCCTTGATGTTTTCACAGTTCATTATAGAAAATAGTTAGTCTTGCATTTTAGCAACATTTTCACTCTTAAAAGTAGAAGCATAAACTTTTCCTTGTATGAATGTAGCCTCAGAATCATGAATAAATCATTAGTCAGTAAGGCACAATGCATTTATAAATTGTGTGTGATGACTCCCTATTTTAGATGATCCTAAGCATCATCCAAAAGCAGCAGTGTTGCTGTTAAATGAAAAAATGTTGTAGATGAAATGGAAAAGGGTTGTGTCTTGGTGAATATTACTTAATTGTATTCTACTGATGACAGAGAATAAGGGAAAGAATTTATTGGTATAGCAACACTAAAAATGGAGTTGTAAAGTATTATATTTTTAATAAAATGCTAAAAATAATTCTATTTAAAAAGATTGATTTAAAGTTACACACCACCTTTTCATACATAATTGTCCAACTAATCATACTGTCTTTGGACAATTCTATTATGTCCACCAAAAAAAATAATTAATTAATTATAAAATTCAATCTTTTTCTTCATTTGGAAATTACATTAAGAAGACGTTTCCCAGGACTTGTGTCCAGTGATGTTTCATTTTCCACCCTCCCAATTACAGAGAACTTTTTTTCTCTTTTTTTTGAAGGCCTCTTAAGTCTGCAAATTTAATTCCAAAATTCAGCAATTTTGCATTTTCAGATTAGGACCTGGCAATAATTTAATGTGAAAAATTTTCTGGTTAAAATTATTAGACAATAGCAGCTCTTATGCGGGTGTGGCACACTGGTTCTTGTATATACAGTTAATTTTAGATAGAGAAGTTGCTTTAAAATCATTGAATAGAGATTTTTTCTAAACCCAGAGGAGTCTTATGGATTATCAGTTTACAAATATTATTTTATCTTTACTGATTTACAGGATATCTGCTATGAAAAATAGGCCGTGTCCCTCTGTATTATAATGATAGGTAGTCTGCAGACTAGAAAGCATTGGTTATTCAGGCACTCATAGTGTTAAACACAGTCTTTGTAACTGACTGGCAGCTTGCCAGGAGATAAGGTTCACCAGAGCACTGCCTATTCAAATGTATTTCTCTGTCTTTTTCTTGTGAAATAATAATCCTTACATTTCTAACTGCTCCCTCTGGTACTTATACAGTTTGTGGGTATGTTGGTCAGACAGGGCACGACCACCCAACAATGATCTGAAAAGCTGGCAGATGCGACAAGAAATGAAGCTATGCCCTGAATGGGGTCCCTGAAAACTCACAAGAACGTTTCCCATTGAGTCATGGATGGCTGGAAGTGCCTGTGGGAAAATATCAATACAAATTAATATGATTTGCCTGTGCTAAAAGATATGAGATCCTGTAAGCAAGATTTCTAGAAAAGAACAATCTGCATCATCATAAAAGTTACTTCTCAGCCAGACTCTGTGTAATAGTTAACAAGACACTCACATTCCACAGGAAAAGTCTATGGATCATAGATGCTGGTTCTAAATCTTAGTAAATATGTTGAGCCATGAAGGACAGGTTATGCCTCTAGCTAGTTATTCAAATGAGTGCTGCATGTGGCAGAACAAAGAACATGGTGGATCTTTAAAATTGGAAGTGACTTCTGTAGAATATAAAAAACAGGCCAGTTCTTGCCCCATCTTCCCCCAGTGAACATAATTCATTCATCTGCATTAGCTATTCAAGCTCGGTTAATTTTCTCAAACAGTAAAGGTATTCAAGACATCCGCATACAGCTGACAACGGATGTATGGAAGACCTGTGCCATTCTGAAGGGGCAGATAGATCCCCACAGATGGCATGTCAGACAGTGTTAGGTGCTGATGAATGAGCATCAACCCTATGAAACTGTATAAAATCCTTTATCTTCTATGGCAAAAAGATTTATAGAGAGAATGACCTTATAATTTCCTTATGGAAGTACACTAGTGGCATAATAAACTGCCTCGGAAGGAAATCTGATCACATAGCAACTGCTCTGGCCTGAAAATTTCCAAATCTGAGGATAAAGAACATATTTTCAAGGATGGTTCCAATTCACTCCCATGGCCGTTCACTATCTCTCTGTTGACTTAACTACTTTTCCTTGCCTTTGTTCAATTTTCCTGATCGCTGTTCACTTCTGTGTAAACAATGTTCATACACCTGTGCTGTGAGCAGGACAACTCCACCGTTTAATGACAAGCAGTTTCCCCTCTGCCTTTGAGTTTAACAATTAGTCATATATATAGTTCTTCTTCACAGTTACTCATGATAAAGACTATGTATTTCAGAATTTATACAAATGTAAAACCCACCTTACTATGCTCTGACTTGCTTTGCATATGTCATTGCTCCTACTGCCTCACTAATTTAATTATACAGTTCACATGAAAAATTGCTGCCAACATTTAAATCCCTTTCTCTCAGTAGGTGTAAATGTCAGTGAAGGAACCTAAGTTCAGATGAATTTCTGTTTAAAAAAATATACTTAGCTCCCCTAGAGGTCTTAAATAGGTAGATTACCTTACTACAGAGAATCCCTGAATCTATAAGGAAATTTAACTAGCAAATTCTCATGGGGTCTTCTACCACTTTGCAGAATCTTGCCCTGCTCATTGCAAAGGTCTGTTAACCTTACTGTTGTCAGACCTTCTCTTTTATAAAACTGTTGTTTAAGAATAATTTGCTCTTCTTTTTTTCACAATAGCGAGTACCTCTCCTTGCCATACAAGTAACTCATTAATTCTTAATTCTTCGTGCTGGGAGTAGATTCACAGATTGATGCAGAAGTATCAGGAACAAAGTTAGGATTAACTTCTGGGTATGACTACACTAGATTCCTACCATGGAAAGCTGGTAAGCTGTTAGCATGTTCCACACTTTATTTTGGCACAGGCTTTTTAGCAGTCTCCCAGCCAATGCCCAGACAGGGTTTGGGAATTAGCACAGGCCAGATATCATTCCCAAAGGCAATTTGATACAGTCACCCTCTTTTGGATGGGGAGAGAGTTTAGCTGTGCAAACACAATCTTAGCTGTGCCAGTTGGTCTCAATGCTTGAGAGCCTTTCATTTACCAGAGTAGTGGACATAGGCTGTGTGTCTAAAGATTGTAAAAGTTAAAAATATACATTGCTAGGTACTGGAATGAATGGCTATTCATATAGATACAGTATTGATTAATATAGCTTCTTCCAGACTTGGTAAAATTTCACATCAATATTAGTCTGTATAAAATAAATTTTAGGACCCTTAGCTGAATTAATAGACTGCACAACTGGACAGGTAGAACAGTCAGCCCAGAAGAAACACTGAACTAGTCCCTGTCTTCTCTGTGCTCCTTGGACATAACTTGTACTTGATTGTTGCAATGACTCTGACAGTTTAGAGGAGACTTTTGCATTCACATCCCCCATGCACTCATTGAACAGCAAGGTACAGTTTATCCCTTATAATATATACTAATTAATCCAATATGATATATAATTATTATTGTTCAACAACTATATAAAATCAGGCAATTCGTCATACTTTTTAGTGGGAGTATAGAATCATAGAAACATAGAATAGTTTGGGTTGGAAGGGACATCTAAAGGTCATCTAGTCCAACGCCCCTGCCGTGGGCAGGGACATCTTCAACTAGACCAGGTTGCTCAGAGCCCCGTCCAACCTGACCTTGAAGGTTTCCAGGGATGGGGCATCCACCACCTCTCTGGGCAACCTGTTCCTGTGCTTCACCATCCACAGCATAAAAAAATGTCTTCCTTCTATCTAGTCTCAATCTACCCCCCTTTAGTTTAAAGCCATTCCCCCTTGTCCTGTCGCAACAGGCCCTGCTAAAAAGTTTGCCACCATCTTTGTTATAAGCCCTCTTGAAGTACTGATAGGCTGCAATAAGGTCTCCCCAAAGCTGCCTCTTCTCTAGGCTGAACAAACCCAACTCTCTCATCCTTTCTTCATAGAAGAAATTTTTGTGGCCCTCTTCTGGACCCACTCCAACAGGTCCATGTCTTTCTTATGCTGAGGGCTCCAGAGCTGGAAACAAGTACTCCAGGTGGGGTCTCACCAGAGCAGAGGAGAGGGGCAGAATCACCTCCCTCGACCTGCTGGCCACGCTTCTTCTGATGCAGCCCAGGATACGGTTGGCCTTCTGGGCTGCGAGCGCACATTGCTGGCTCATGTCCAGCTTTTCATCCACCAGTACCCCCAAGTCCTTCTCGGCAGGCCTGCTCTCAATCCCTTCATCCCCCAGCCTGTACTGATACCGAGGGTTGCCCCGACCCAGGTGCAGGACCTTGCACTTGGCCTTGTTGAACCTCATGAGGTTCACAGGGGCCCACTTCTCCAGCTTGTCCAGGTCCCTCTGGATGGCATCCCGTCCCTCTGGCGTGCTGACCACACCACTCAGCTTGGTGTCATCTGCAAACTTGCTGAGGGTGCACTCGATCCCACTGTCCATGTCACTGATGAAGTTATTCAACAGTACCGGTCCCAATATGGACCCCTGCGGGTCGCCACTCGTCACCAGTCTCCATCTGGACATTGAGCCATTGACCACTACCCTCTGGATGCGACCATCTAACCAATTCCTCACCCACCGGACAGTCCACCCATCAAATCCATACCTCTCCAGTTGAGAGAGAAGGATGTTGTGGGGGACCGTGTCAAAGGCCTTACAGAGGTCCAGATAGACGACATCTGTAGCCCTTCCCATGTCCACTGATGTAGTCACTCCACCATAGAAGGCCACTAGGTTAGCCAGGCAGGACTTGCCCTTGGTGAAGGCATGCTGGCTGTCACAAATCGCCTCCCTGTGCCTTAGCATAGCTTCCCGGAGGATCTGTTCCATGATCTTCCCAGGCACTGACGTGAGACTGACTGGCCTGTAGTTCCCCGGGTCTTCCTTTTTTCCCTTTTTAAAAATGGGGGTTATGTTTCCCCTTTTCCAGTCAGTGGGAACTTCACCGGACTGACACAACTTCTCAAATACACTGGATAGTGGCTTAGCAACTTCTTCCACCAGCTCCCTCACGACCCACAGGTGGATCTCATTGGGTCCCATAGACTTGTGCACCTTCAGGTGCCTTAGATGGTCTCAAACCTGATGTTGTCCCACAGCGGGTGGGTCTTCATTCTCCCAGTCCCCACCTTTGCCTTCTGCAGCTTGGGTGGTGAGGCTCGAGCACTTGCCGGTGAAGACCGAGGCAAAAAAGTCTTTGAGTACCTCCGCCTTCTCCGTGTCCCGGGTAACCAGGTCTCCCGTTTTGTTCCAGAGAGGGCCCACATTTTCCCTCGGCTTCCTTTTATCCCTGACATACCTATAGAAGCTTTTCTTGTTGCCCTTGACGTCCCTGGCAGATTGAATTCTATCAGGGCTTTAGCTTTCCTAACCTGATCCCTGGCTGCTCGGACAATCTCTCTGTATTCCTCCCAGGCTACCTGTCCTTGCTTCCACCCCCTGTAAGCTTCCTTTTTGTCTTTGAGTTTGCCCAGGAGCTCCTTGTCCATCCACGCAGGCCTCCTGCCGTTTTTGCCTGACTTCCTCCCTGTTGGGATGCATCGCTCCTGAGCTTGGAGGAGGTGATCCTTGAATATTACCCAGCTTTCTTGGCCCCTCTTCCCTCCAGGGCTTTGTCCCATGGCACTCTACTAAGCAGATCCCTGAAGAGGCCAAAGTCTGCTCTCCTGAAGTCCAGGGTAGCGAGCTTGCTGTGCGCCCTCCTCGCTGCCCTCAGGATCTTGAACTCCACCATTTGGTGGTCACTGCAGCCCAGGCTGCCCTTCAGCTTCACATTCCCCACCAGCCCCTCCTTGTTGGTGAGAACAAGGTCCAGCATAACACCTCTAATTGCAGTATAGAATATGTATGTATATTGCAGTAGAAAATGAATACAAGCTAATATTGACCTCATGAACTGAAAACCTGTTTCTCCTTAGTACTTTGTACCTCCAGCAACAAAACATTACCTTTACAGTAGATTTCAGCTTTTTGTTTCTAAAGATGCTGTTTCATACACCAAGTACACTTAACCAAGTTACCTGACATTTGGAATCCCACCAGAATTACAGACTCAGATGATAGCATCAAAACAAGACAAGTTTAATGATCGGATACAAAGGACTCGGTCTGCTCACATGGCAATTTTTATATACAACAAATATTTCTTTAAAAGTCTAATACATAATTTGGGTTAGTTGTGGACAGGCCTAATCTACTCAGGCCTCTGTGGGACTGCTACCTCACTCTAACAATGACCATGACAACAATAAAAAAAGCTGTATTTTCATGGAGATAACAACTCTTGAGCCATCTATTACATTTTCCAGACACAAGCATGTTATTTTTATATCAGCCATGTCAGTTTCTTGTGTGTTGTCTTTTTTTTCTTAAGCTAATATTTTTATTGCTTTCAGACTGACATAAGTATCAGTTTATAGCTGTATTTCCAGGATATTTCAACGGTGCAGTGATTTGTTCCTTTTTCTAATGATTATTTTTTGGGTAAGATTTAACTTTCATAGAGCATCTAAGTACTTAATTCATAAACACCTTTAATACAAATATTCTGAAGATGTTCTAGTATATTTTTTTTTTCTAGTTACATCAGGGATACTTTTTTAGGAAACAGGTTGTTTTCCTACTGGCAAGAAAGGTTTAACAATGGCCGAGAAATTGTGGAATAACTGAACTTTAACTCTCTACTTAGTACTTTAACTATCTACTTATGCCTACTAATTATTCCTCATGAATTAGAATCATCATCGACCTCTCTTTTTTCTTTTTTAAGGAATTTACTGAACATAAAGGGATTACCTGGTCTTCCAATTCATTCCAGATCATTGACTAATACATGTCATTTCAGAAAAGAACTACTTAAAATATTTTATTAAAAAAAAATCACTCTAAAGAGAGAAGAAACTGATAACTTACAATGGACTTTGAGAGTCTTGGAATGGCTTTGTCTTTTTCTCCCTTTCTATAGTAACCCTGGAAAATGTACATAGGAGGAGAAGATTAAGAAATAAAATATACGTATTTCTGTCATACTTAAAATAGTTCTAAATGGGATGAATTAATCTTCTCTTAAAGCCTTTTCACTGAGAAGTCACTTTAAAACATTCTAGAATGCTTTATGGAAGCCTTCTCTACCAGTCAAAGCAAACAATCTTTTCATGACTTATAAATGCTTGCTACTACAATGTGCCAGGAAAAGGCTTTGTTGACATGTGACCTTTGCTTTCTTTATTCAACACAAATATCTTATCTCCAACCATATTTGACATTTCGAGCATTAAACATAATACTGAATATAAATCAGGGCACTTGAGCCAAACCTTTGTCTCATGGGAATGACCTTAAAGGGAATTTTTTAACAGAAAAAAAGATTTCAGTCCTAAGGCAAACTCAAAACTTGTGTAGGTGCCAGAAATATTATTAAGATTTAGAATATGTTAACGTAGTGTTCAGATATCTCCAGCAAAGTTTGTTTGAGTCCTGGAAGAAGCCAAGCACTGGGTTTGTTTTCTGCATAAAATCAACTAGGACTCAAGCTGTGTTAATCAGCTTTATTGAGAATGTTAATAATAGTAATAATGCTGATGAATTTGTGTTTGCTTCTGGAATCTGGAATAAGTCTTCTCCTCTCATTGGTCAGACAGATCACTTCATCTGTTTAAACTTGGAACAATTGATCGTGCCCCTGTACTCGGCCCTGGTGAGGCCGCACCTCAAATACTGTGTTCAGTTTTGGGCCCCTCACTCCAAGAAGGACTTTGAGGTGCTGGAGCGTGTCCAGAGAAGGGCAACGAGGCTGGTGAGGGGTCTGGAGAACAAGTCTTCTGAGGAGCGGCTGAGGGAACTGGGGTTGTTTAGCCTGGAGAAAAGGAGGCTGAGGGGAGACCTCATCGCTCTCTACAACTACCTGAAAGGAGGTTGTAGTGAGGTGGGTGTCGGTCTCTTCTCCCAAGTAACTAGCGATAGGACGAGAGAAAATGGCCTCAAGTTGCGCCAGGGGAGGTTTAGATTGGACGTGAGGAAAAATGTCTTGACTGAAAGAGTGGTGAAACATTGGAAGAGGCTGCCCAGGGAAGTGGTGGAGTCCCCATCCCTGGAGGTATTTAAAAGACATGTAGATGAGGCACTTAGGGACATGGTTTAGTCGGCATGGTGGTGTTGGGTTGACGGTTGGACTTGATGATCTTAGAGGTCTTTTCCAACCTCAATGATTCTATGATTCTATAATTCGTGCTTAGTTTTGAAGTTTGCAGCTTCTGTTTCAAATGTATAGTGCCAAGGGCTTACCCACAGAGAAGCCACTCTAATTTTTCAACTATATTAGCTAGTGTAATAAAATTTGTTACTTCACCATGAAAAACTTGTCTACCAGAACACAATCCTTAATTCTACCCATGCATTCCATAGAAAATATATAAACATAGAGAATACAGAGGCTGAATATCACCACCTGCAAGTACAGTCCCAGATCTGGCCTTAGGAATCCTTATATGATTTAGCTGTTAATAAGTATCTTGTGATAAATAAATGCCATCTGATCAGGCAATATGGTTCACTAATATTCAGCAAGAGACTAGGTATCATGGAAGTGAGCATTATTCCTGTGCTGACTTTAGCCTTACACAACATTGGATATAGTCATTTTCTGAACCTTAGTTTTTCTTATGTTTTTAATATGCAGTGCTATTATGAGATGACAACCTTCCAGTCTTGTTGGTTTATCAAGCTGTTTATGCGCAATTCGAGTTTTACTGTGTGAATTTTCTGTCATATTAATACAAGAGTCACCACAGACACTAAGGATACCTTAAATTCAAGAGCCTGTTTTCACATAAGGTTTCGTTTTACTCAGGAGTCTGTGAAGCTCACCAGTATGATTATGTTTCACTAATCAGAGGTCCAGAAACATCAAGTTGTTTTGCTCTTAGCATTTATCCTTGGTAGCTATTCCCTACAGAAATATGAATCCACAATAGATGCCTTATTAATGACCTCTTAACTAGGAGATAAAAATATAGCACTGTGCTGTGGGCATTTTCATCATAGGAAAAAAACCTGCCAAATTATGGTAACAGCAATACTGTGATATTATCATGCTTTTATAGAATAGTCAATATATTTATTACAAGTATATTCCCATAATATTGTGAAGTCAACAAGTATATGTTTATATAATTTATTTCTTACAAAGATTCTTCCATATTTCGTATTTATTCATGCTTGGATGAATCTCTTGACCCAGATAGTTAATTAAAATTACAGGTGAGTGAAACCATAAATTTCAACATGGCTCCATTCTGAACAGTCTATGAAGCAGTAGATTGGAAGCATAAAATAAAGTGAGGAGAATCATGTCATGTTCTTCTGGGAGACTTATTTTACCCTTCAGCAGCATATTAGAAATGCATGTTTTATAAATTGAGGCAAGGCATACAGTACCTTCCTCCCATGAGATATATTTCTCTGCCTAGAACAGAATTTTCCTCTTGGCAGTGTGTTTCAGAACTGGCAAGTTCAACAATTTAATCTCTTTAGCGTTCGCATTACAATTTCCAATTCAGAAAAAAAAAAAAAAAAAAATTTTATAATACTGTTAAGGATTTTTACAAATAATTTTAATGCACATGGACAAGATTGGCCATTTTTCCCCAGAAATGGTTATTTAGGCTACTGGAATGTCATGATTTCTTTATGTAATTTTAACAGTATAAACAGATTGCATTATCTCTCTAGTTCCTAGTCAGATAGTTAAAATAAATTGGAATTAAATTGAAAGGAATTTTTTTAAAATTGTAAGATTTGGCTTTACAAAATTCTGTAAAAATGGTAAAACTAAAGTCTTTCAAAAATTACTAGAAAATATAAATTAAGTAAGAACAGGATTCCTAGACTTCCCTCTCCTTTTTTTTGTACTGTTGTGCTAGCTTGATACCACAATTCTGTGCACATGAAACTGTATTCATTATCTGGCTTTGCCCTCACAACCAGCATCTCATTAAATGATGGCATGATCAGAACCTTGACAAACAACTCAATCAGCCAGCAACATTCTCCACTTTCTTCTGGTCTGATTCCCCTGTAAAGCTGATATATACTGATGATGCACTGGAAAAACACTGTGTCAGAGCACTTGGTCCTTCCTCACCACTGTTTCATCTTTTTTTTTTTTTTTTTTTTTTTAATTGAATTAAACTTCTTTGTTTGCATCTAATGTTCTTTGGTTAAGGTCTCACTGATTGCAAGTAATTATCAGTACTAGGTACATTTTCCACCAAAGGGTTTTTGCTGCATGCTTGTGCTGTGCAGAAAATATGTACAGAGAAGTATATTTAGAGCAGACTGATTTTGCAGAAGGTTCTGCGTAACAGCAGAAATTAGAATTTCTAGGAAGACAGAGCTGCCTACACTCTCTGCCTGATAGGTATATATCCATACTAAGCCACTGTCTTACTGCGAACATAACAACATTGCAAAGGTGTGGTGAAAGCACCCCAGAGTAGCAAGCTATAATGTCAAGAATGTATTAAACCTTCAGAACAGCATCTACATCAGAGCCTTCAGCCAGCACAGCCATGTCAATCTGTTACCAGGTTTTGTCACATCCTGACTCATAGTCTTACTTAGTAACTCTTGCTTTTATTAACAACTAGAAACCTAGATACTAGAAAGCATGTCACTAAAAAGCAAACAAATAGTTAATGTAGAAATGAGCATGAAGGTGGTTAAAATTACTATTTTTACATGCTGTGACT
The DNA here is from genome assembly GCF_965638725.1 of Aptenodytes patagonicus. Lineage (NCBI taxonomy): Eukaryota > Metazoa > Chordata > Aves > Sphenisciformes > Spheniscidae > Aptenodytes > Aptenodytes patagonicus. The sequence goes on along the minus strand of NC_134951.1, from coordinate 32,787,630 downwards.
TTAAACAATTAATACAGGAGTTCACTGGAAATTAAAAAAGGAAGTCAGGCCAAGTAGCTTATTGTTGCCATGGTACTGTAATGAAGAAGAAAAAGAAAAAAAGAAAAAAAGGCAAAAAAAAGCAAGAACTTGTAACTGAATTTTCTAGAGCAATTCTGAGCATTGAGTGCTTTCAGGTATTACATGTAACATATGAAAACTCAATACTGTAGCAAATGCTCAATTTTAGGGCCAGTGCTTTTTAATTTTTTTTATAAAGGATCTGGACACAAGAATCGAATGTACATTAAATAAGTTTGTCGATGATACTAAACTAGGAGGAGCTGTGGACTCCGTCGAGGGTAGAGAGGCCTTACAGAGAGATCTGGATAGACTAGAGAGCTGGGCAATCACCAATCATATGAAATTTAAGAAGAGCAAGTGCTGGATTTTGCACCTGGGATGGGGCAATCCTGGTTATATGTACAAATTGGGGGATGAGAGGTTGGAGAGCAGCCCCATGGAAGAGATCTGGGGGTTTGGGTTGATGGCAAGTTGAATATGAGCCAACAGTGTGCCCTGGCAGCCAGAAGGGCCAACTGTGCCCTGGGGTGCATCAAGCACAGCATAGCTAGCCAGTTGAGGGAGGTGATTGTCCCACTCTACCCCACACTGGTGTGGCTCCACCTCAAGTACTGTATGCAGTTTGTGACGCCTCAATATAAAGACATCAAGCTATTAGAGTGTGTCCAGAGGAGGGCGACCAAGATGGTGAAAGGCCTCGAGGGCAAGACTTATGAGGAGCAGCTGAGGTCACTTGGTCTGTTCAGCTTTGAGAAGAGAAGGCTGAGGGGCAACCTCATTGCAGTCTATGACTTCCTCAAGAGAGACAGCGGAGGGGGAGGTGCTGATCTCCTCTCTCTGGTGACCAGCGATAGAACACGAGGAAATGGAAGAAAGCTGCATCAGAGGAAGTTCAGACTGGACATTAGGAAAAGGTTCTTCACTGAGAGGGTTGTCAGTCACTGGAACAAGCTCCCCAGGGAAGTGGTCACAGCACCAAGGCTGTCAGAGTTCAAGGAGCTCTTAGTCATATGGTTTAGTTTTAGGTAGTCCTGGAAGAGGCAGGGAGTTGGACTTGATGATCCTTATGGGTCCCTTCCAACTTGAAATATTCTATGATATTAAACATTTTATTCATAACTAAAAGGATGTAAGACCTTCTATCAGATTTACAACTCTCTCTAAAAGTTAGAAGCTTGTGTTGTTCTTTCAGAATAAGACGGTGATAGGGATGATTCTCATCCCTTAAAGGCTGTGGAGAAGAACATGACTTTTCAATGCCTTACCCAGCAGTTTAGTATCTGATAGATATTAGAAGACCAAGGCAGACTATCGAGGACTACTCACTGTCAAGCATTGAGCACCAAAGCTCCCTAGGGAGTGCCCAGGTGAAATTAAGCACCTCAAAGGTGAATCTGTTAGACCTAAAAGTTATTTCAGCAGGAACAGAGAACAGCATTTGTCCTCTTCCTTTAAGGCACATAGAGGAAAATATGACCATGTACAAATCTTGTCCTTTAGCTCTTTACATAAATAGATGGTAAAGACACAGGTTTATTTCTGTACAGTCTTTCTTACAAAAGTCTGCTGACTGGGATATTTGCAAGGGAGAGAAGAAAGGTAATTTTCTAACTACTCAGAAAGAAAAGGTAATTAATCTGTTCTTTTTGCAGGAGAATGTCCTACCCTTTGAATAAACAGACTAATGAATGACAAGAGTTGTGGTTTTCCCCTTCAGCTATTGTGTTAATGACAGTGATTGCCATCCTTCCATTTGCTTTAGGTAGTACCCTGATACTTATTCTGGAGAATTTTCTAGGCACATACAGAACAATGTAATGAGACTGTGAAACTTTTTTTTTTTTTTTTAAAGAAACACAGCACTAAACTAAAGCTTATATATATTGTGGTTAAGCATTAGTAAAAAGGTAGTATTAAATTCAGACATCTACGTTCCACCTAAATCTGACTTCATGCTAATTAAAAAGTATCTTTTTGGACCAAATCTCTGTTGCATAACTGTCATTATTGTTGGCTATAGCCAACATTCAAGCTTCTCCAAAATCATGGGTAATCTGTTAGCTACTTATCGATATCTATATTCTACAAGCACTTCAGTTTTGTCATTAAACTTCCTAGGAGTTTGAATTTCTCTTTCTAGGATGTGCCATACATGTTTTACTGGGCATAACTTATAGACTCAGTTTCACAAAAAATAATGCTGTGTGAGAAGATGTTTTGTTCATTTTACACAATTTGTTAAAGGTAAAAATACTTACTCAAGAAAGTGTAACAATATATGCTACATGGACAAAATAAATCCATTACCTCACAAGAATCTTTCATTTTGTCTAGCAAAAATAAACCTAACTTAATGTAAACTAAATGGGAAAGGGATTTCAGCTGTTAAAGCATTCATCCTGGGAGTGGAAAGATATACCAGTCTTCTGTAATATCTTATATATTATGTATTTATTAAACAAGTCTTCAAGACCACTTCTACCTTACTAATTGAACTGCTTCAACCATTAGATATGAGAGTTACCCTTTCTCTTTCACTTTGTGTGACTTCTCACACAAAAGAATGAGGAAGAAATTACACAAGTATAATTAACACAAAGGGAGAGGCGGCTTTGCTATGCTTCTGTATTCATGCCTACTTCCTTAGATAGCTTTTGATGACTTATTATTCAGCATAGAAGGCCACTCTTAGGTGTTTACCTGTCCTTGTATATTCCAAATACACTGATGAACTGAATTCTGGATTATGACTACTTCAACGTAACAGATGCTAACAAGTTAGGCATTTAACTGCTTAGCTTCTCTTCTGAATCAGAAGCTCGTCCGCTTGGGTTGTTATTCACATAAACACCAAAGGAAATGAGTTTTCTATTCCAAAAAAGAAATGAGATTTTTCAGACAGAGGTAATATTGGAGTTCCACCATCATATTGATATATTTTAATCCAGAATTTCTCCCACTTTTAGCATGTGCTGTGTCTCAAAAAGTTGAGTTGCTATTAAAAAAAACAGAGAGAGGAAAAAAAGTCATAGTGTTTATTTCTAACATATTCTGAGTCTCTGAGAATTTTCTCAAAAATAGAGGAAAGAGCAACAGATGCTGTTCAAAAGATAGGTTTCTGAGTGGTGACTTAAGGACAGAAATGAGAGGGGCCTAGTGGAGATTATAACAGCTAAACAAGATCAGAAAAACTACAGAAGCAGAACCATTATAAGTAAGCCCAGATAGGAGGTTACTAATGAAAACAAAGATGAAGCTGTACTGTCCTAGACCTGTTTCACAAAGAGATGAGTCAAGAAATAAGATTATCACAGAGATTTGGTCAATATTTGGGGGAAAATAATTGTGGGAAATTGTGACAGTAATGGGACTACAAAGCTATTGATAAATATGAGTTATATACATTAAGTAGATGACAGAAATTGTTACGTAATTAAAAGAAATCACTGGAAAATTATGTAAGATTGTGTGTGAATGGGAATAATACATTGTATGTGGCTGCCAGTTTCATCTTGGATAATTTACAAATTCATGAGATTAATATTGTGAATTAATTAAAAGTGTAAACATAATTATTTACATGTGTTTGCCAAGTAGATTTAAACAAAATCTCTTCAATATAGACTTAAAGTTTTAGATAGTTTAGTGAAAAATGCTATGGATAAGTTACCTCCCTACTGATTTATTATCTTTATTAATTCCCCCCCCCCCCCCCCCAATGAAGGTTTAAAGAGGGAAAGCAAAGGAAAAAGTGCTCTAAGAATTATTTGACTTCTACTGTGAATTTATTTCTTCTGAAAGGTCTATGTTAAATACCAACTATTAGTTTGACTATTTTATCTTTGTTACTTTATTTAAAATGTTACTATACTAGTAAAAAGTAATGGCTACTTTTGGCTTTCACTTTTTTTTTTTTTAAGATAGTAAAAAAATAGATCCAACTGTTAATTTTAGATGAGTTTAACAGCCCAATATCAGTCTGAATATGACAAGAAATATTCACCTATCTTTTTCTACAGGCATGGAGAAAAATTACAGACCATAAGGATTACATTGACAAATTGGAGACAGTCACTGACTTATCTACCATTAACTAATTAATTGATAGATTGAGAGAAACATGAGAAGGCATGCATACTTAAAATACGTGACTATACAACTTATATCTTTGCCTTATTTTTCCAAAACAATTTGCTATCAGATATGGTGCCCAATTCAAATGCAACCTAAAATAAGGACCATATCTTCTTAATGTGTACACGAAGCCCCTAACAAACTGTTGGAGTGTATACTACAGACAAATCATAACAGATTCATTTTGAGCATCTATAGATTAAACTTTTAGATTATTGGATACATAGTATCCAATAGTATCCCCAATAGTATTGTATCCAATCGTATCCAAGAAAAACAATATTAATGACAGGTTTTATAACAAATGAGAAAATTAAGGTTATAATTGTAGAAACAGTTCAGGTTGGACCAAAACAAATGAGGATGTAATGACTCTGAAGAGAAAGATTAATATGACTACTCTGCATTGAAGCAAGAATAAAGTTCTGTAACATCAAGCCACTCTAGTGGGATTTTGTATTTAAATTGCATTTGGAAGTCTTTACTTTTCCTTTATTAGATAACGGCTTTCAACATTCAGCAAAAGGCTTAGAGAAATATTACAACTATCTTTATGAAACCCATTGCTGAGGTCAGTTTTGGATTGAGTCAGATCCAAATCAGATCAGATGAGCTATGGAGCTCACTTATACATTCCTTTTTGTTCTTACGATCATAATCCAACAAAGTGTTTCTGACAGGATGAATCAAAGCTGTGAGAAGGGACTGTCTCAGGTTTCTCAGACTTATGCTGAAGGTTACCAAAAACCTCCAGTATGTAAAGCTAGCTTCTGTTAGAACAAAAAATACCAAACTATAACAAAATTATTCTTTAAGAGAGTGAAAATGCAAATCCTCAGTGGAGACACTAATATGTTTGAAACATACATCACAAACAATGTGTAAATAGCAAAAAAAGGGGTTTACAATCTATCATGGATGAGCACAAGAATCACGGCAGTTTTTGTATTAAAAACACTACACAGGTTGAATTTTTTAGCAATTCTTCCACTTTACTTTCAGGGCTTTGATGAAGTTGCAAGTTTTGGGCTGTTTTCTTTAAAAGGGATCCCAGTAGTAGTATAAGGCTATTTAATTTTTTCTCCCTGTAAGTAATACTTTAATTTTCTTTTACACTTTCTGTTTTTTTTTTTTAATTCTCTGATTTATTTTATTTAACAGTGCTTGGCTTCCTTGTTTTATTTATGCTCAGTGTATCAAAAACTACTTGAGCCAAAGCTTCCTGAACTTTAGGAAATTTAATACAATTAGATCCATGATCTTGTTCCCCAGTTTTTTTAGAATGGTATATAAGTATTGCCTGCAGTGTTTTTTCATATGCTTAGCTTAGAAAAACAAAATAAGTAAGATTCTTATAGCAATTATTAGTTTTAAAGAGATTATTAAGGAAATATTAAAAGGATAATAAAAGGAATAATCTAGCAGGTTTTACTATTGAATTAAACAACATTTTTAACAAGACAGTGCTATTTATAGTAGCAGAGGTCCAGATTCAATAATGCAAGCTGCAACGACCCGGTGTCCAGTGTACCCTGTTCCTGAGTGATTGATAACTGATGACACAGGATCAAAAAGGCTGAAATGGATCTCAAGCTATTTGACTTAGAGTTTAAATTTTCTAACAAGCAGAATATCCAAATGAGCTAATGCATTTTGAAATGTTACCTTCTAAAATCTGTTTCTATTAGAGTCACTGGAACACTCCTCATGACGATGACTTCTGATACAGTCCTTCATGCTTGATTATATGTAACTTGAAATTTCTCTTCTGAGAATGTAATGTAGAACCACACAGGTATGTGCCAGTAGTGTTTACGCAAAGTAAATTAATTTTAGTAAGTAAGTAATCATCTTTCTACTTTTTAGCTAGACTCAGAGAGGATCTTAATTCTTGCAAGGCTCATTTGTTGCAACATCAAATTTTCAGAAGCCCTAAGAAAGCATAATGGTAGAAGCAAAAGAACTCTTGAAATAAATAGGTATTTAATGGTGAAGTGTGTTGATTGTTAAAATAATCATCTCCTTCAGTAGTTAGGACATTGAAAGAGACCAGTGTTCATGCTCTTCATTAATTTATCCCTTAACTGTGACATAGAAAGTAAACAGTTTCAGTCTAAGAACTTAATTGTTGCTGTATTCTGGTTGTTGGAGTGTTTATCTAGCAGGCAAAAGAGTGAAGCTAGCTCCTTTTAGCAAAATACAGAGATTTGGCTCTTCAGGATTTAGGCAATTGTACCCATGTACATTTCTAATAATTTATGAAGAACTCATCGCTGTGGCTGATTCGGCTTGTATGAATAGAACATTTATTTGTTCCTCTGTTCTTTAAGTTACAACCTAGAACAATAATTAAAATTGAATGTGTTGGTAATTAAGATCAATTATTAAACTTCAAAGGATAAGGAGAAGATACAAGATCAGTTCAGCTTGGTAACTTCAGGCAGAGCAGTGGAACAGACAATTACTGCCTCCTACCTTTGCTGCCAAAGGTACGCCAGCATCTGGAAACATTACCAGCACAAATTTAAGCAGCTAGAGACTTCACATGCAAGGCTAGATGGGACTTTTGTGAACAGCAATATTGACTAATTTTGGTGCCTGAAGAAATTCTTGGTGCCTAAATCCCTATTATGATTCTAGTCCTTAGGGCTTTAGCTAGAAACTTGTATAATAGTATTAACAATGCCAAAAGAATTCACAGAAGTCTTGTGAGGCTTAATTAGCAATTACTTGCAGAATGCTTTGAAGATGTAAAATGCTGTATCATTATTAATAACTTGATAGTAATTATTTAAAGGTAAAATATTCCTCCTTTTATTTTGAAGGCTTAATTAATTCTATACTTGTTTATTGCAACAATTAATAAATTTACAGCCTTTAAGACAAGCTATGTGAGATGTTGATTTATTGAATTTATTCTTCTGAAGAAAAGTTTATGAAGAATAAAAGAAGAGCTGTAAGTAAAAGCTTATCCTAAAAATAATAAAAATAAAGAAAAAATAAATGGTAAAGGTTGATTATACTTAAAACAATAAAGAAATCTGTAGGACCATCAAGAAAGACTCCCAGAAACAACAACAACAATAAAAACTAAATTAAAAAAAAACCAATGAAGGGAAACTTACTTCCCAAAGTAAGATGCTGAAAAAAATGTATTATATGCTTTCCTCAACATTATAGAGTTTTTGTTGTTGTTGGCGCACACATCTAAATTCTACAAGCAAGTTCATGCACAAAACAGCCACAGTAATAGTTTGACAGTGCTGCTCCCCTCCATGACATGGACTCTGAGCTGATCCCTGCAGCCAAACCCCCCAAGCTGGAGTGATACACTCAGGGCCCTGACACTCAATTCCATACCTCGTTTGGGCACATATCAGCAATTTTCCATAAAGCAACTTCCAAAAAGTGAAAACTTAGGTCTGTGATTGAAATGCAAATTGCAGCACAATCCCACATGCAGCTGACCTGGATAGTTGTGTGAGCTCTGGGGGAGTGCGGCAGGTTGTCCCAGAAAGTAACTGCAAATATTCCTTACAACAAGTCATGGAAATGGAGTTTAATAAGAAGCAAAAAGCAAATCTTCAAAGTATGAACACTGAGACTAAGACAGCAAGAAAGTTCCATGAAGTAATCATTAACATTTTTAATCAGAAGAACTTTTCTCTTAAGAAAAGTGAAGAACCAATTGCTGGGAGTTAAATTCTACTTTAAGCTCTTACTTGCCCTCTACGTTCTACATGGGTGATTCTACATTAGCATTTTAGATCAAATCCTAGTGTGCTTTTGAAAAAAGACTTCCAGTCATCCCCACTTCCTTACACCTCCAACTCTACACATCCTAGAGTCTTTTTAGAGTGAACCACTTTTCTTTCACATAAACTGTAAGAAACACTCCATGCGGGCAGCTTGTGAACTCTGACTACTGATGAGTATTCAGTGCACAGAACCAAGCTAGAACTGGTCCAAAGGAACTTCTGAAATGTGTATAATGTGGATTCTTGGTCCTCAGCACCAACTGTTTCACTTTACAAATCCATTTCAATCACTTTGTGCTATGTGTAACCTATGTATAACTTTTAACATTCTTCAGATGTTCTGTTTCTCAGTATCCATATAAAAAATAAGAATAATATCCTCCGTAGAAAAACACTGTTTTTATCATGTATTTGCAAGGTAATCAGTGATTTTAGGATGGATGTTTTCTTCAGAAAGTATTTTCCACCAAAACTCATGTGAATAAGTCATATCCTTTGAATTTCTACAGTATTAAAATTTTTTTAAAGATGTTTTTGCTTTGAACTTTCCAACTGTAATCTAAATATACCATTAGCAGTACAGCTTCATTCTCCATTTAAATATTCCTTCAGTACTGTACGAGGAACTTAAGAAAACCATTTTAACAAGTATGTTTAGTCTTCATTTGAATTTCTTAATCTATAAAATATAGGTCAAACATAATTAAATCAAAGGGGAATGGATGTTATTTTGAGGAACAGTAAAGCATAAAGGAGTAAAAACAAATCTCAGTTCTGATATTTAATATTGTGAGAGTTACTTGATCATATAACACTGAATCTCTAACCCTCTCATCCACCTTCAGCCTGTCTCAGAAGTTTTCATATTTTTCGTATTTTCATATTTTTGGGATTCCTTGATTTATCTATAAAAATGATAATGGACCAGGACCATTCTCTAGTACTATAGCCAAATGGGCAAGCAATGCTGACATCACCAATCCAGTGGACATTTCCCAAACACACATTGCATGACTTGATTTTCAACAAGGTAGCCATCACTTTCTTTTAAAATGTAGCTGGAAAAGAAGCCCTTTCTTTGGGCTACATTTTTTTTTTTTTTTTTTTTTTAATAATAATTACCTAGAAGGTGAAAGATTAGGTTTGTATTCTTCTTCATTTTGTAGTGTTAAAACTTCTGTTTCCCTAGAAAGTATTTTAACTGTGACATTCTAAGGTATTTAAAGCACAAGAATACACAATCATCTTATGAAAGCAAGATCTCTGTTTAGAAAGGAAGTCAGTACTCTATGAAAGAGTTCTTATCCTGCTAAGACACTTACTTGAGACTACAGGAGTCTTGTCCTTTTGTCTTAGGACTGTTTAACACAACAAACAAATTCAAGCTACGATGTTAGGAGTTAAGAATCTTCTCTCACATGTGGACATGAGCTGTCAAAATGGAGGAAAACATTCCCTTTACAGATTTGACTCAGTAGTTGCACTAATGACTTGTATAAGAAGGAATATAAAATTTCCAGATAGCACAAAATGAGTACAAGCTCCAAGTACATGGGAGACAGAGTTAGAGTTCAAATTGATTTTGACAAATTGGAAAAGAGGAAAATCTAAGAAGCTGCATGCAAGACAGTTATTTAGTAATAATCAACTCTTCATATTCTAGATGGGGTATAGCTGACTAATATGAATTTCAATAAAAAACTCTAGAAAAAAGTTCCATCCAGTAGCAAGGATGGAGAAAAGTTCCCCATCCGGTAGCAATGACCAGGCAGACAGCCCTCCATCATGCTGTCTAGCCACAAAGAATGAAATGTATATTAGTGTAGAGTAATGGTGAGTAAAGAAAGTAAACAATATCATCATCTAACTCTCAAATAACTAAGACATTTCACAGTCTCTAAACATCAAATGGACAGATTTTGCAGAGGTGAATTGCTAATAGATTTGTTTTAAAATTTTTCTTAACATCTTGGACTATAGAGACTTTTTAGGTGTGCCTAAATCAGTTTTAATATTGTTTGCTGACTGGGTGACATTTGCTGTGTACAATTGCCACAAGAAATCCTTATAATCTTATTCTTAGATTCTGATTGATACATTAAACAAAATTCATTTTGAGTGAAGTAATATTACTGTTATCTCAGTCTCTAATTAATTGAATGGCTTGAATAATGAAAACAAAATCTTCCAATAAAAATAAATAAATAAATAAATAAAAGTGATTCAACTCCACAGTTAAGAAAGCATTCCAGCTACAAAGAATTTGACCTTTCCTTAGCAATTCATTAGGAGATTCTTATTAATAATTTTCAGTGGCAGATGTATTAGGCTCAACATGAATTTCCCCAGGTTCTTTTTTAATTTCAATAACTTAATAATAGAGAACACAGTACAAGGTGTTGTGTTCAAAGGGGAGAATAAATCAGCCCTTAAAAGGTAATTACCATTACTACTATTGGAGCTGTTCATCTTGAGGTCGCTCACAAGGCATGAGCGGGACAACCAGGGGATCAGGCCCAGCCAGCACGGATTCATGAGAGGCAGGTCCTGCTTGACCAACCTGATCTCCTTCTATGACCAGGTGACCCGCCTAGTGGATGAGGGAAAGGCTGTGGATGTGGTCTACCTGGACTTCAGCAAGGCCTTTGACACCGTCTCCCACAGCATTCTCCTAGAGAAGCTGGTGGCTCACGGCTTAGACAGGTGGACTCTGTGCTGGGTCAAAAACTGGCTGGATGGCTGGGCCCAGAGAGTTGTGGTGAATGGAGTTACATCCAGTTGGCGGCCGGTCATGAGCGGTGTTCCCCAGGGCTCAGTACTGGGGCCGGTCTTGTTTAATATCTTTATCGATGATCTGGACGGGGGGATGGAGTGCACCCTCAGTAAGTTTGCAGACGACACCAAGTTGGGCGGGAGCGTTGATCTGCTCGAGGGTAGGAAGGCTCTGCAGAGGGACCTGGACAGGCTGGATCGATGGGCCCAGGCCAATCGTATGAGGTTCAACAAGGCCAAGTGCCGGGTCCTGCACTTGGGCCACAACAACCCCATGCAGCGCTACAGGCTTGGGGAAGAGTGGCTGGGAAGCTGCCTGTCGGAAAAGGACCTTGGGGTGCTGGTTGACAGCCGGCTGAACATGAGCCGGCAGTGTGCCCAGGCAGCCAAGAAGGCCAATGGCATCCTGGCCTGTATCAGAACTAGTGTGGCCAGCAGGAGGAGGAAAGTGATCGTGCCCCTGTACTCGGCCCTGGTGAGGCCGCACCTCGAATACTGTGTTCGGTTTTGGGCCCCTCACTACAAGAAGGACGTTGAGGTGCTGGAGTGTGTCCAGAGAAGGGTAACGAGGCTGGTGAGGGGTCTGGAGAACAAGTCTTATGAGGAGCGGCTGAGGGAACTGGGGTTGTTTAGCCTGGAGAAAAGGAGGCTGAGGGGAGACCTCATCGCTCTCTACAACTACCTGAAAGGAGGTTGTAGTGAGGTGGGTGTCGGTCTCTTCTCCCAAGTAACAAGCGATAGGATGAGAGGAAATGGCCTCAAGTTGTGCCAGGGGAGGTTTAGATTGGACATGAGGAAAAATGTCTTGACTGAAAGAGTGGTGAAACATTGGAAGAGGCTGCCCAGGGAAGTGGTTGAGTCTCCATCCCTGGAGGTATTTAAAAGACGTGTAGATGAGGTGCTTAGGGACATGGTTGAGTGGGCATGATGGTGTTGGGTTGACGGTTGGACTTGATGATCTTAGAGGTCTTTTCCAACCTTAATGATTCTATGATTCTATGATTCTAAGTCCTGCCAGCAAGCCTGCACCAATGTGGGCTTCTCTCTCCATGGGGTCACAGATCCAGCCAGGAGCCTGCTCCAGCGTGGGCTCTCCACGGGGTCACAGCCTCCTTCGGGTGCATCCACCTGCTCAGGCTTGGGGTCCTCCATGGGCTGCAGATGGATATCTGCTCCATCATTAACCTCTATGGGCTGCAGGAGGACGGCCTTTCTCACCATGGTCTTCACCATGTGCTGCAGGGGAATCTCTGCTCCGGTACCTGGAGCACCTCCTCCCCTTCCTTCTTCACTGACCTTGGTGTCTGCAGAGTTGTTTCTCTCACATATTCTCACTCCCCTCCTCCGGATGCTGTTGTCCCGCAGTTTTTTCCCCCTTTCCTAAATACGTTATCACAGAGGTGCTACCACCATTGCTGATTGGCTCAGCCTTGGCCAGTGGTGGGTCTGTCCTGGAGCTGGCTGACATTGGCACTATTGAACATGGGGGGAAGCTTCTAGCACCTTCTCACAGAAGCCACCCCTGTAGCCCACCCACTACCAAAACCTTGCTGTGTAAACCCAATATATTAGCTATCAAAATACAACCTCAAAATACAAAAGCGCTTTTTTTTTCCAAAATCTTCTTTCCGTGGACCTACTGAGTATCTGAGAGGCTGCAGTGCAGACCTCAGGCTGCAGGAAGTGCCTAGACCTTCCTCCTGGGGCAGCAACAGGCAGCAGAACTGCCTGCAGAAGGTGTGCCCAAGTGGAGGACCACCTGCAGCAGGTGGCTGAGCTGCAGGAGGCTGTTAGAAGACTGCGTAACATCAGGGAGGCAGAGAAGGAGTCAGATAGGCCGGTTCCAAACACAGTCTGCAGCAGACCCACAGCCCATGGCCAAACAGCCAAAAACCCCCCCACCAGCACACGCAAAAGGAGTGGGGGGGGGGCAATAATGCAGAAGAATGGATGGTTGCAAAGGCAAGGACCAGCAGGAGGAAGAGTCTTCCCCGGAAGCCTGAGGTGCCCTTGCAGAACCACTTCACTGCTCTGCAGGCCGAAGAGGAAAGTCCTGTCACACCAGGAGAAGCGCTGGAGCTGAGTAATGCAGCCCGATCTGCCCCCCGTATAACAACCAGCGCAACAAAGAAAAGGTGACGGATGATAGTAGTAGGCGACTCTCTTCTGAGAGGTACGGAGGTGTACATTTGCCAACCTGATGCACTCTCTAGAGAGGTGTGCTGCTTACCGGGGGCTCACATCAGGAATGTTACAGGGAGGCTACCAAGCCTCGTACAATCCATTCACTATTATCCGCTGCTGCTGTTTCACGTGGGCACCAGTGACACAGCCAGGAGCAGTCTAAGGACTATCAAGAAGGACTACAGAGCCCTGGGAGCAGTGGTAAGGGACTCAGGAGCACAAGCAGTTTTTTGATCAATCCTCCTGGTCAAAAGGCCCCTTCCCTTTGACCAGGAGGATTGATCAAAAAATGGTTTGAAAGGGCCAATCAAATCTGCTGAACCAACAAATGGTTACAAGACTGGTGCCACAGCAAGGGGTTTGGCTGCTTAGACCATGGGACTCGCTTTGAGAAACCTGGTCTACTAGGGGCTGACGGGGTCCATCTGTCAGAGAAGGGGAAGAGCATCTTCGGTCATAGGCTTACCAAGCTGGCAAAGAGGGCTTTAAACTAGAGATGTCAGGGGAGGGGAACCTCAATCCATCCCACTCCTACCAGCTTGATGCCAGGGCCAGCAATAGATGCTCAGAGCCTGGAGAAGGATCACAGGTCAGCAGGAGAGCACCTGAAGAGCAGCACAAAGGAACTCCAGCCACTAAGACGCTTCACTGGGGGCACAACTTAAATGCCTCTATGCAAACGCACACAGCATGGGGAATACACAAGAGGAGTTAGAGAGGTGCGCATGCCTGCAGGGCTACGACCTTACTGGCATCACGGAGACGTGGTGGGATGGCTCTTATGATTGGAGTGTTGGGGTGGAGGGATACAGGCTCTTTAGGAAGGACAGGCAGGGGAGACGAAGAGGGGGTGTCGCCCTCTATGTCAATGACCAGATGGAGTGCATGGAGCTCTGCCAGGGGATGGATGAGGAGCTGACCGAGAGCTTATGGGTCAGAATTAAAGGGAAGGCAGGGACAGGTGACATTACGGTGGGGGTCTGCTACAGGTCACCCGACCAGGAAGACCGAGCGGATGAGGCCCTCTATAGACAGATAGGAGCAGCCTCACGCTCACAAGCCCTGGTCCTCATGGAGGACTTCAATCACCCCGACATCTGTTGGAGGGACAACATGGCAGGGCGTAAGCAATCCGAGAGGTTCCTGGAATGTGTCAATGATAACTTCCTTCTCCAAGTGGTAGAGGAGCCAACAAGGAGAGGTGCTATGCTGGACCTTGTTCTCACCAACAAGGAGGGGCTGGTGGGGAATGTGAAGCTGAAGGGCAGCCTGGGCTGCAGTGACCACCAAATGGTGGAGTTCAAGATCCTGAGGGCAGCGAGGAGGGCGCACAGCAAGCTCGCTACCCTGGACTTCAGGAGAGCAGACTTTGGCCTCTTTGGGGATCTGCTTAGTAGAGTGCCATGGGACAAAGCCCTGGAGGGAAGAGGGGCCAAGAAAGCTGGGTAATATTCAAGGATCACCTCCTCCAAGCTCAGGAGCGATGCATCCCAACAGGGAGGAAGTCAGGCAAAAACGGCAGGAGGCCTGCGTGGATGGACAAGGAGCTCCTGGGCAAACTCAAAGACAAAAAGGAAGCTTACAGGGGGTGGAAGCAAGGACAGGTAGCCTGGGAGGAATACAGAGAGATTGTCCGAGCAGCCAGGGATCAGGTTAGGAAAGCTAAAGCCCTGATAGAATTCAATCTGCCAGGGACGTCAAGGGCAACAAGAAAAGCTTCTATAGGTAGGTTGGGGATAAAAGGAAGCCGAGGGAAAATGTGGGCCCTCTCTGGAACAAAACGGGAGACCTGGTTACCCGGGACACGGAGAAGGCGGAGGTACTCAAAGACTTTTTTGCCTCGGTCTTCACCGGCAAGTGCTCGAGCCTCACCACCCAAGCTGCAGAAGGCAAAGGTGGGGACTGGGAGAATGAAGACCCACCCGCTGTGGGACAACATCAGGTTTGAGACCATCTAAGGCACCTGAAGGTGCACAAGTCTATGGGACCCAATGAGATCCACCTGTGGGTCGTGAGGGAGCTGGTGGAAGAAGTTGCTAAGCCACTATCCAGTGTATTTGAGAAGTCGTGTCAGTCCGGTGAAGTTCCCACTGACTGGAAAAGGGGAAACATAACCCCCATTTTTAAAAAGGGAAAAAAGGAAGACCCAAGGAACTACAGGCCAGTCAGTCTTACGTGAGTGCCTGGGAAGATCATGGAACAGATCCTCCGGGAAGCTATGCTAAGGCACAGGGAGGCGATTTGTGACAGCCAGCATGCCTTCACCAAGGGCAAGTCCTGCCTGGCTAACCTAGTGGCCTTCTATGGTGGAGTGACTACATCAGTGGACATGGGAAGGGCTACAGATGTCGTCTATCTGGACCTCTGTAAGGCCTTTGACACGGTCCCCCACAACATCCTTCTCTCTCAACTGGAGAGGTATGGATTTGATGGGTGGACTGTCCGGTGGGTGAGGAATTGGTTAGATGGTCGCATCCAGAGGGTAGTGGTCAATGGCTCAATGTCCAGATGGAGACTGGTGACGAGTGGCGACCCGCAGGGGTCCGTATTGGGACCAGTACTGTTGAATATCTTCATCAGTGACATAGAGAGTGGGATCGAGTGCACCCTCAGCAAGTTTGCAGATGACACCAAGCTGAGTGGTGTGGTCAGCACGCCAGAGGGACGGGATGCCATCCAGAGGGACCTGGACAAGCTGGAGAAGTGGGCCCCTGTGAACCTCATGAGGTTCAACAAGGCCAAGTGCAAGGTCCTGCACCTGGGTCGGGGCAACCCTCGGTATCAGTACAGGCTGGGGGATGAAGGGATTGAGAGCAGCCCTGCCGAGAAGGACCTGGGGGTACTGGTGGATGAAAAGCTGGACATGAGCCAGCAATGTGCGCTCGCAGCCCAGAAGGCCAACTGTATCCTGGGCTGCATCAGAAGAAGCGTGGCCAGCAGGTCGAGGGAGGTGATTCTGCCCCTCTCCTCTGCTCTGGTGAGACCCCACCTGGAGTACTGTGTCCAGCTCTGGAGCCCTCAGCATAAGAAAGACACAGACCTGTTGGAGCGGGTCATCCAGAAGAGTGTCACGAAAATGATCAGGGGGATGGAGCACCTCTCCTATGAAGAAAGGCTGAGAGAGTTGGGGTTGTTCAGCCTAGAGAAGAGAAGGCTTTGGGGAGACCTTCTTGCAGCCTATCAGTACTTCAAGAGGGCTTATAAAAAAGATGATGGCAAACTTTTTAGCAGGGCCTGTTGCGACAGGACAAGGGGGAATGGCTTTAAACTAAAGGGGGGTAGATTGAGACTAGATAGAAGGAAGACATTTTTTTATGCTGTGGATGGTGAAGCACAGGAACAGGTTGCCCAGAGAGGTGGTGGATGTCCCATCCCTGGAAACATTCAAGGTCAGGTTGGACGGGGCTCTGAGCAACCTGATCTAGTTGAAGATGTCCCTGCCCATGGCAGGGGCGTTGGACTAGATGACCCTTAGAGGTCCCTTCCAACCCAAACTATTCTATGTTTCTATGATTGTATTTAGTAATAAAGGGACTTCATTATTCAATTTCACTACACTGCCATGTGAATGTGTTGAAGGTGGCCAGCAGAACAACAGACTAAAAGTTTTAGAAGAGAGTAATGAAGTAAATATTAGAGAAGAGGCTTAATGACATGGAAAGAAAGAACATTGTAACTTTTTTCCCTGCCAGTTTTTTAGGAGTTTATTCACAGTTATCAATGAAATAATATATTGAAATTGTTACAGCTGTATTTTTCAACTAATGAAATAACAAAATTGTATCAGTCCATTTGCAATACCTATTTAAGTGAAATGAACGAAACATTCATTTTTCAATGAAATCTTTCAATCATTCTCAAACTGTAAAAATGTTGAACATATTTGTGTTTCTGTAAGTAATCTCTTTATGTTTTCCCCTGATGTAACTGTTTACATGAATTTTGCCTGCTGGAACATGTAAGTTTTCCAGGAATAAGATCCCAGTTAAGGACTTGATATTTTATTTCAGTTATAACCATTAGAATTTCTAAGGAAAATAGAATCATCCTCCAAGTCTTGAGTTCAGGTTGTTACAATGGAAACTCTGCACTAAAACCTTAATAAAAACGTAAGTACATAAAACAAGCTGTTCTCAGGCAACACTTGGGCAGCTCTTTCAATATAATGACTCAGTCCATGAAGAATTTTAACTGGAGATTTCAACATAATGTCTTTATCAATGACATAGTGTTTGTAGTTAAGATAGTTCAGCACATCACCACATCAAATTCTTCGTAACTTCATCAGACCAACAATTACAGGAAGGCACAAAAAATCAGTGACAGAAGAGGCCAGATTTGGAATGTTAAAAAAAAAAAAACCCTGAATTAACTCAATGAAGTCCTATATTTATACACTATATTTCTGAGACTAAGCTAGTCACCTCAAGGTTTGGTTTGATATAAATTTTCTCTGGTAGCAAAAGAAGCTTAACAACTACCAATTTCCCTTGTTGTATCCTTCACCGCTTGTTCTCATACTGCATATTATTTATCTAGATAAAACTGATCTATAATAATGCACTATAAACCAGCAGCCTGGGTAAAATTAAAATATAATCTACAACAACAAAAGCTTTCACTACAACACAGCTTCCTAGCTAGTAGGGTGATCCACAGTGGTGAAGCATGAGATTAAATGACTGGGGAAATGTATCTCCTAAAATAGCTTTGTCCCTGACAAATGTATATTTAGAACATTGTTTCTACTGCCAAAAAAAATATATGTGGACAGTGTGGTTTTTAACTTATCATTTCACTGATCTGGATTAGAGTCATAGTCCCATATGATTCTCCTAGTAAGTTGGACAAGTTCAACTGAAGAGGCATTCAACTGCAAGAGGAACATGGGAATAAATGGCTGAAGAGGTTGCAGGGCAGACACTTAAATAGTTTCTGATGCAAACAGTGCTGAAAAATTGAACTATAGCCTGAGTCAGTTGGTACTCTAATAAAGCATTATCAGAAAGCAGAGATGATCAGAAAAGGGAAGGGAAAAAAAGAAGGTTCAGTTTTTCTTTCTAGATTATTTTCTAGGTGAAAAAAAAACACTACAATTCTTGAAATCTTGAGTTGGGATTTAGATTCACCCATTTATAATTCATTAGAACCGGAGCTAGAATATTAAAAATTGTACTTTGCATCCAAGCTTGCTTTATTGTTTACTCTGTCATTTTGGCAAAGGAATATGAAAAGTCTAATTTTGGTGGCTTATTACACTCACTTTTCATTCTCTTTATTCAGATGTGAACTATATACAGTATGGACCAATAGAGAAGCAGACCTAAAAAGCTTAGAAGAATTTTGGCGAAGTTTTTTGAGCTTTGTTTATTAAAAGAAAGCTACTTTTTTACTAATTCTGCTTCTGACCAAGTAAACATTGCATTTCTCCTCAGGGATAAAAATATAGATATTCTGTGGAGAAAAGACAGTATACCTATATTTCTGCATGCATATTAAAAGTGTATCTCTGCTTGTTGTACTACAGCAGCTTCCATATACTAGAAGTAATGGTTTTACTGTGACACTGGGATCTTCTACAGTTGCCTTTTTTTTTTTAAGAACAACAACTGTAATGCTTATTTGTGACTTGTATTGCCTGGACTACTCTTGTGTACTCTGTTAATGACCATTGTTTCCCTGGGGTTCTACAGTTCCTTCTGTCAGTGTTGTATCACAGATTGCCCCTGGTTCAGTAAATTTGCTGTCCGAAGATTCCAGTTCTTTCACAATGAATGACCACAGGCTCTGGCAAGGACAATATTATTGTGTACAAGGCATGACACTAATACATTCAAGATCTAACAGGCAAGACATTACTTTCTTTTTACAGACTGGTCAAAATAATAGCATATTATTTTACATTAGCCTCCTCACTTAAGTGTTTAAACTCCGTCCTTACTATTTACATTACCATCCTTACCACTGAGTAAGCCTATACTTCTCCCTTTCTTTTCCTTTTTTCCTGGTATTTTCATGGACCATTTATCTTCTATCACTCTCTCAACTTTGTTAGAAGAATACCTCTCTTGACCAGGGCTTGTAAGAGTCCTCCTTTGATTAATGTTTAAACAAAATATTTCTGTGGTTATACATACTAATTCATGCTAAAGCAAGGTCTATAATGATCTAAAAAGTCTGTCTTGGGTAGGAATGAAAAAAAGTCCGGGAAAAGACAACCATTCTTTATATTATGAAGAATAATTTTTAAATTTCTTTAAGAAGTGTATGTGTGCACCTGTGTCCATGTGTGTGTTGGGGGGCTTGGAGGGGTGGAAGGTGTAATTATTGGAAGGTTTGATTTCTTACTTAGCTGTGTTGGATCACTATTTCCAGTCAAGCACACTGGGAAAAAAATGTATTGTCCAAAAAATATATTTAATATTAAAGATTCATTTCACTACTTGCCTTTTGCATAACAGGAAGGGGATAAAACATATTTTTTTTCATTTCAGATGAGAATATTTGAATGTAAATGCTTCATTAACTGCCTAAAATAGGGTTTATTCTTAATTCATTCTTAGGCATTATTGGAAAAAAAAACATGATTAAGCAGCACTAGTAGTTCACAACTTCAAGAAGGAACCTTTGAACCTTTGAACTGTTGTTGAAACTCTGATGCTCAGTGTTCTGGAAGAACATCTGGAAATCCTGGGTGCAAGTAACCTCTTTTAGAGTCCTAGGTTGATCAAACTTCTAATTAAAAAGACATGTAAAGGAATGTTTGCCATGGTTTGTTCTTATTGGATAATACAAACTCTCAGTTGCAAAGGGAGAGGTGTTTATGTGCTTAGTTTCTGTATGCAACAAATGTGTAATTGAAGTAGAAAATGGGGAAATAACTGAAGGACATTCTCAAAATAAAATTATATTGCAATATTACTGTGAGAAAGACTGAAGTGAAGGGACATGCAGGACGGGTGGAGTAAAAAAGAAGACACTGAAAATACAAAGAATTTCAGAGAACAAAAAAACAATATTGTAAAGATCTAAAGATTCAATAACTCAGGTCTTTCTCCTATGTAAGATTTTGTTCCTTTTCACCTCCAGTCAGAGGAAAATTTTAAAATGTTTTCGTCTGTAATCCTATCTAGAAGCTATGTTCCTAGCAAAATCTTTTCAGTGGTAGCATAACATTAATAGATTTTCTTAGAAGTGGTTACACTAAGGGGTCACCAATTTGGTTCTTGCATTCCCACACAGACAGATCCCTTCTATTGTAGTTCCATACATGACTTCAGTGAGATATTTCACTTGCAGAAACTGAATCAGGTTGAACCTTTAAAGATTTTTCATCTTCACTGGCAATACTGGACCACAACTATCAATGCCTTACATTAAGAATCAAGCTACAGGGCATGACTTCAACAGGTCTTATTATCAGAAAGGGGTATGAAAATGCTTGTATATTTTTGCAGTCTGCTATAAAACAGTGTTTGCTGTTCCTTTCATGTAATGAAAACGTTTTCAGTAATATTGAAAGCACTCCAACTTAACATCAAATAAGTTACAACTGCAAAGAATGTGCTACTGTAGCACTCAAAGAACAAGCTGTATGTTGCAATCTTCTTTAATACTTAACTGATGTGTATAAACTAGTGTCAATTCCAGTACAAGAAAAACAGTCTGATTTTCCATTAGATAAGCTGAGAGTATCAATAAAGTCACAGGTATTGCCTATGAAAATCAAAATTATGTAGACTTCAAGGATTCATTTACATTCTTTAATGAGTATTGGAAAATGAAAAAGGCTACAACAGTATTAATATGACTACATGCAGCAAAACCAGATGATTGCATACTCTTGGTAAATCTTCCCCAACACAAGACCAGTTTCATGGTGCTCCACATACTAATTTTTTTGCTGATGTTTGAAGCAGGAAAGAAGAGGCCTAATACTTGTTGAGCTTGATCATCATTATAAGGAATTTGTCCTCTGGCTCCAGCCCTTTGGTTTGACTCATTTGACCCTACCTTTATTTTGAAAGCAAATAGGTCCCTCAGGATTTTGATTTCTTTCAATGCCACACAAAAGTAGACTTTCAGAAAGCCCTCGTAGGTCAATACATACTGACTACTCCCAATCACCTTCTTGTCCTTCATGTGTTTGGAAATGGTTTCCAGGAGGATTTCCTCAGGGACTGTGGTGAGGCTGACTAGCCTGCAGTTCTATGTATCCTCCTTCTTGCTCTTCTTGAAGAGAGGAGTGGCATTTGCTTTCTTTCAGGTGTCAGGAACTTTTCCCGATTGCTGTGATCTTTCAAAGATAATTGAGCCTGGCCTCGTAATGACATTGGCTGTGTCCCTCAGTACTCATGGGTGCATCCCACTGGGTCCCATGGACTTATGTCCAGTCAGTTTAAAAGTTCCCAAACCTGTTCCTCCTCTACCCAGGGTCAGTCTTCCTTGTTCCAAACTTTCCCACAAATCTCAGGGACCTGGGATTCCTGCAAGGATGACTATGAATAAAGACTGAAGCGACAGGCAGCATTGAGAACACTTCTGTGTTCTTTGTTACTCTGTTCCCCCATCTTCTTTAGCAGCCAGCCCACATTTTCCCTAGTCTTCCTTCCACACCTGTACAGAAGCCCTTCTTGTTGCTCCTCATGTCCTTCACCATGTTAATCTCCAGGATGGAGATTAACCCAGATGCTTGGACAGTGTCTCTATATCCCTTCTTGGTCACCTGTTCCCGCTTCAACCTCTTGCATGCCTCTTTTTTATGCGTAAGTTTTGACAGAAGCTCCTTGTTCACCTGTGGAGGCCTCCTGTCACCTTTGCTTAACTTTCTGCATATTAGACAGACAGTTACTAAGCTTGGGGAAGGTGATCCCTGAAGATCAATCAGGTATCTTGGACCTCTCTTTTCTCCAGGATTGTACCCCATGGGATTCTTTGAAGCAGACCCCTGAACAGGCCAAATTCTGCTCTCCTGAAGTCCAGGGCTGTGATCCTGCATTTGACCTTGTTCCCTCCTCTCAGGATCCTGAACTCTTCCCTTTCTAATGGTCACTGCAGCCAAGCCTGCGCTGACCTTCACATCCCCAAACAGGTCTTCCTTATTTTTATCAGATCCAGCAGAGCACCTCCCCTTGTCAGTTCTTCAGTCACCCATGTTAGGAAGTTGACATCAATGTACTCCACAAACTTACTGAATTGCTTGTATCCTGCTATGTTGCCCTTTCAGGAGAGATCAGGGTGGTTCAAGTCTCCTATGAGGACCTGAGCCTGCAAGTGTGAGGCTTTTTCTAGTTCTATGAAGAAGGCCTCATCTACTACTTCTTCCTGATTGGGTGGTCTGTAGGAGACATCCACCACAACATTGTCCTTGTTGGTCTGCCTTTTAATCCTGACCCATAAACTCTTGACTGGTTCATCACCCATCCCAAGGCAGAACTGCATGAATCCCAGCTTCTCAGTCATAAAAAGCCATAAGCCCTTCTTACCATCCTAGCCTGTCATCCTTGCTAAAGAGCCTGTATCCTTCCATTGCAGCACTTCAGACGTAAGCTATGTGACCATGTCATTGTAATCCCAGTGTAAGAACCCTGCAACAGCATGCATACCTTTATTTCCTCCTGTTTATTCCCCATGCTGTATGCATTAGTGTGCAGGCAATAGGCACCTGATTATGGTGATTTTCCAGGCAAAGTGAGAAAGCTTTTCTCCATCATGCTGTTCTCTGGCATTTCCTTTTTTTTATTTATAGACTTTGGGTGGAACCCGTGAAACCCTGTTTTGTTGATCATGAGGTCTCTCTTGTCCACATCAACTTGCACCCTTTCTTTGCCAACCTGGTCTACTATTTCCTCACTTGATTGTGGATCAACATCTCCTTCCCCTACCTTTCATAGAATCATTGAATCATAGAATCATAAAATCATAGAATAGTTTGGGTTGGAAGGGACCTCTAAAGGTCATCTAGTCCACCCTTCCCCCTGCAATGAGCAGGAACGTCTTCAACTAGATCAGGTTGCTCAGAGGCCCGTCCAGCCTGACCTTGAATGTTTCCAGGGATGGGGCATCCACCACCTCTCTGGGCAACCTGTTCCAGTGTTTCACCATCCTCATTGTGAAAAATTTCTTCCTTATATCTAGTCTCTATCTACTCTCTTTTAGTTTGAAACCATTACCCCTTGTCCTATTGCAAAAAGTCCTACTAAAAAGTTTGTCCTCATCTTTCTTATAAACCCTCTTTAAGTATTGAAAGGCTGCAATGACGTCTCCCCAGAGCCTTCTCTTCTTCAGGCAGAACAACCCCAACTCTCTCAGCCTTTCTTCATAAGAGGTGTTCCAGCCCTCTGATCATGAGGTTCACACAGGCCCATTTCTCGAGCTTGCCCAAGTCCTCTAGATGGCGTCCCGTCCCTCTGGCGTGTTGACCGCACCACTCAGCTTGCTGTCATCTGCAAACTTGCTGAGGGTGCACTCGGTCCCACTGTCGATGGCACTGATGAAGATATTCAACAGTACCGGTCCCAATATGGACCCCTGCGGGTCGCCACTCATCACCAGTCTCCATCTGGACATTGAGCCGTTGACCACTACCCTCTGGATGCAACCATCTAACCAATTCCTCCCATCCACCCATCAAATCCATACCTCTCCAGTTGAGAGAGAAGGATGTTGTGGGGGACCATGTCAAAGGCCTGACAGAGGTCCAGATAGATGACATCTGTAGCCCTTCCCATGTCCACCGATGTAGTCTTTCTTTTTTTAAATCTCTTCCCATCAGGTTGCCTAGCCTGTAGGCAACATGCTTGTGCCCCACTTGGTCAGGTGGATTCCATTACTTCCTAGGAGTCTTTGATCCTGAGAAAGAGTTCCATGGTCATAAAAGTCAAATCCCTCAACCCATATAGAAACACAGGATCACAGAAAGGTTGAGGTTGGAAGGGACTTTCTGGAGGTCATCTGGTCCAATCCTCCTGCTCTAGCAGTGTCACTCTGTGTGTGATCCATAGTGGCATGTTTGCATTCTTTATCTATTCTATTATTTCTAAATGCTAGTCTTAATCAGTGGTTTTGGCTTTTTAACATCTCAGCCAAGAGATCTCTTCCACTATTTTGAACAAGACCAATTATATGAGTTTCTTCTCAGTAAGACTGAACTTCCACTGTCTCTTTGTAGATATCCAGTTGAAGTTCTCCTCTAATTTATTTTCATATAGCTCGTTACTGCATTTTTTTTTTATCGTCAGCTGGTGGTATGCACTATAGTTTTACATTACAGATACGTATTTTGCCTGACAAGATTATGAACAGTATTTCAGGTGTTACAAAAACTGCTGCCTCAATAACTGTAAGAAGTTTCTCTTTTCTCTGTAGCTGAGCTTCTAGTTGAAAAGTTTGTTCTTTCTGTACATATTCTCTGAATTTTGTTTACTCAGGTAAAGATACATTAATTTTTCTAAAAGAGTTTCTTTTGTGAAAGAGTTTTTGAAAGGGCTTATGATCTGCTGCTTGTTGCTATATGTAGAAATACTGATGGACCAGGTGGTACTAATTTTACTTCAATCATCTAGATTGAAGAATCTACTAGAATCTTACCCCTTTGAAAATTGTTGGAATAAGGAAGCTGATGATAATTAAAATAGAGTGATCTTTTTGTCTGTCTTGATGAAAGGATTAATTAAGGTACTCTATGAAAGAAAACAAACAAAAAAAGGAAGATAAATATCTTCAAAGGAACAATAAAATAATCAATACTGACAATCTCTAATTTTGAGTAAATCAGGTTGTTTCCTAAAGCTGGAAATAGCATGACTTTATTAAAGAGATTTTTGTTTGTAATTTTTCTATCAGTGAGATTTAGATTGTTAAATCTGCATTCACACATTATCTACCTTGTCTTGTCAACAGACTAGTAAAGATGCATGAATCAGAGAGGCAAATAAGTGGGCAATGAAAGTTTTAATTAAAATGACTCCATAGGTCATTCTCATTTAGGTGTACATGGAGTTAGAAATGGATAAATCACAACATCCATTAGAGAACACCAACAGGCCGGAACCTGTGGATAGGTTATCATTGGATACTATGTAGTGAAATTCAACTGAACTTGATGGGGAAAAAAAAAAATCTGAGGACATATTTGCTTTGCCGCAAATGGTACCTTTAGGTGCAATAACTCATATGCATTCATTTGGCTCAAACCGGTTAGACAACAGTTCAGCTGAGGTCTGACCTTGGTGCCTCATGTTTTCTGGTGCTTAAAATGTTTTAGATGTCATCTACAAAATGTGTAGGAGGAATTCACATCATCAGCAGTATAGGAACAGAGCAGATCATATTAGTGTCGAAGGAGCTAGGTTTATTTCACAAACATCAAGGTCCTCAACACAAACACCTTTGTGCAAAGTCCACTTTCCTGTGTGTTGTCCACTAGTGCAGTTGAATTGCATCTCTGGTATATTTCATAAGGATATTTGAATTTATAGAAACATCTAATCTAAACAAATTGTTTTGGTTTTGGTTTTTTGCATTTCTTTA
The DNA here is from genome assembly GCF_965638725.1 of Aptenodytes patagonicus. Lineage (NCBI taxonomy): Eukaryota > Metazoa > Chordata > Aves > Sphenisciformes > Spheniscidae > Aptenodytes > Aptenodytes patagonicus. The sequence goes on along the minus strand of NC_134951.1, from coordinate 32,762,188 downwards.
TCTACATAATAATACCTAAGGATTCAATAACAGGAATTTTGGCCTGATTTTGCCAACACGCTGTTCATTCAATTTCATTTCAGAATAACACATTTTTTTAAATCAATAGTTAACTCCACTGACTCGCATTACTGAGGAGACAGGAGTAATTTTCTGCTAACTTGATGACATATAGGTGAAAGTTGTTTTTTTGTTGTTTTTTTTTTTTAAATAATAGTATAATTAATAAAAAATGTTAATTTTTTGTTACCTTTTCTAACTTGTTTTCCTTGCCCTCTCCCTTATCTGCTTATACAGATATTGATACACACCAGTTCTTTCTGATTTAGATAAAGAATGTTACTGAATTTAATGCAGATGCTTATTTGTAGTGTCTTTGAGCTCTGCTTCTTTGAACAATTCAGTAAGAAAGAAAATGACTTATTAGAGATTTTGTCATAAGTTTGTGTTCTGCAGAAATAATTGTCTCCTCCTTGCCACCTATGCAAAGTACTTATTTGTCTTTAAAAGAGATTCTGATTTTAAAGAGAGCTTGTTAAAAAGGAAGGTGTCAGAAAATGCCTTTAGGTTGCCTAACTTAAGCTGTGAAACTAAATCACTGAACCAACATTGAGTCAATTCAATAAACAGTATTTGAAGTCACATGTATACCACAGTGTACCGTTAAATATTTGAGGTGTTAATGGAATTTACTTTTTCTCCGCAGAGCATACTAGCCATGACAGAGAAGTTTCTATGACCTCAGGAATATTACATCTGTCAGAAATGAAATGAGTACAACTGTAAATTACACACATACTAAAAGTTCAGACTCTCTTATCTGGAGATACTCAGGTACTGAGAAACTCAGTACCTGTCTGCTTTCATTAAAGTGTATTGTCATGGATTGTAAAGTCCATGAGTATGCTGGTTGTGACCGGGATAGAGTTAATTTTTTCCATAGTAGCTTGTATGGGATTATGTTTTGGATTTGTGCTGAAAACAGTGTTGATAATACAGGGATGTTTTTGTTATTGCTGAACAGTGCTTGCACAGAGTCAAGGTCTTTTCTGCTTCTCACACCACCCCACCAGTGAGTAGGCTGGGGGTGCACAAGAAGCTGGGAGGGGACACGGCTGGGACAGCTGACCCCAACTGACCAAAGGGATATTTCATACCATATGACATCATGCTCAGCATATATAAAGCTGGGGGAAGAAGAAGGAAGGGGGGGGACATTCGGGCTGATGGTGTTTTGTCTTCCCAAGTAACTGTTACATGTGATGAAGCCCTGCTTTCCTGGAGATGGCTGAACATTTGCCTGCCGATGGGAAGTAGTGAATTAATTCCTTGGTTTGCTTTGCTTGCGTGTGTGGCTTTTGCTTTACCTATTAAACTGTCTTTATCTCAACCGACGAGTTTTCTCACTTTTACTCTTCTGGTTCTCATCCCCACAACAGTGAGAGAAATGAGGTGGCTTCAGGTTTATTTTTTCTTTGCTTGAGTCTTTTTCTCTTGTATCAAGAGCTGTGCAGCCTTCATTAAAACATTGCTTTAACCTTCATTAATAAGATATGTTAATACTGATAATATCTATGCTTGTCTATTCTATCTATATCCGTCTATATGATAACGATGTTCTGAAACACTGCCACCTCATGCTGTTTTATGCAGAACTAAATGTAATTAATGTAGACCTAACAGATTTGTTTCACCGGGGTCCTATACACATTTGATTTTCCTTCCAATACTGTTTTTAAAATTCGGATTAATTCAAAATATCAAAACCAAATAACTTGGTTTCTTCCGGTTCACCCAGTAGGCAGAGTGAAAAATTTAGCAAGTTTTGGGAAAAATTGGGCTTGGGCTTCCTTGGAAATGCCTGTGGACCAAAATAAATGTACTCATGACTGTCAACTATAACCAGCACACTGAGAGTAAGGGTGGATTTCTGGGAGTCAGCTGCCTTCAGTCAAGATATCTGAAAGGGCTTGCATTCTCTAGGGATTCATGGTCTTCAAACCCCTAAAGTTGGGCTATAATCACTCACATTCAAAGACCAAGCATCAATATCTTTCTTTTCTTAAACAGCTACATGAGACACCATCTTTCCTCCAGCAGTGAAGGTTTATCATGGCTGGGACAAGTACATGAGAGAGAAGCAATTCACTGCCTCTTTTTGACATTAATGCAAATTCTTCAGTCTCCTTCAAAACAACTGCAGCCTACTTGCTGTAAAATACTATGGGGCACAGTTACCCTCAATGTACCCATTATGACTCTTCCACTTTAAAAAAAAAAAAATGACATGAAGGAGAGAGAATGTGTTTGAAGCAATTGAATATGACTAGAGGTTAGAGCATCCACTTAGAAAGGAAGAATTCTGAGTGTCTGTTCTTGCTCCGGGCATTGCAGTTGAATTTTGCATGATAAACTTCAGGAATAAAATGAAAAAATACTTCAGCTCACCCTCATAAATCGTTGCCTTAACTATAAAGGTTATACATAAAATCATACATTGTTTTCTCTCTTATCTGGTAGATGTCAATTCTTTGTTTGCACAGCAGCTAGAATTTTCATTGTGTCACTTTCTCTCCACTATAATGCAGTGATTAAGATGATATCTGTAATGATACAATTTTGAACTTACTCAAGACAAAGGAAATTAATCTTATTGCCAGGCAATAGGTCTCATCAAAGCTATGTCCCTAGTTGGGAAAAAGAAGGAAGAATCACTTCCTTTTGGTCTAAATTTATGTCTTGTAGAAATGTGGCAGATGCAATGTGTGTAGTATCTAAACTTGAAAACATGATCATAAGATATGGCAAAAATGAAGTCCAGAAATATCTAAAGTATGAATGTGAAACAGGTCTTGCTATGAACAAGAGCCAAGCAAGCTTTTCAGCTTTGTGTTAACAGAGATACACTTTTTTCCAGAAATGGACTTTTAACCACCTTTAATGTAAAAAAAGAAACAAAAAGCAGTATTTATCTCACTTGACTTCAGAAATCTATTGTGAAAATTTATACAGCTGAATTAATTAGACTTGTATGTAGACTCCTTTTATATTCAGTAGAAGGAAATAAACAGTTTTAAAGCACTATTCATTGCATCCACAGGTACACATCTAATATAGTTCATGTAATTCTCAGTCTAGAAGCACCTATTTTTTTCAGTTGACTATAAAAGAAACTTAGGGAGAGTACCTCAAATGTCTTATTGAAGATATATTTGCATTGTGTGATGGATTCTACTTTAAGTGCCTTCATAATTAGAGACAAAAAATAGTTAAAAAAAATGGGAGTTTGAAATCTTATGTTTTTCACTTGAGTGACTTACTCCAACCCCAGTTCACTTTCTATAGTGACAGTTTTTTGTGTGTCTGAGTCCTTCACACATGCCTGTTTCACCTATCCAGATCTGCATAGAGACAGTAGTATGCAAAGGAAGTAATAACTTTAAGTCTGTAGTTTAAAACTCAGATGACAAAGCAATACATAGCTAATGCTTGCAAGAGCAAAGATGGTGACACTTGGTTCTATCAGGCATCTTGATGATTTTTTTTTTTTTTTTTTACTTAGCTATTTTACAAAGGTGTTTGTTGGATCAGATAGAGATTGTTGGTTTAATAGCAAATTTTTAAAATCATTAACAAACTGATTCTGTGATGTGAGGACAAAACCTATTACTTCCAGGGGATATTTTACAATATTCATGGGCATGTGCTTGTTATTAATCCTAAGGCATTAATAACACTGTAATATGCATAGTTTAAGAAAAGAAAATTCACCAAATATATAAGAAAATATTGGAAGTGCAGAAACTGCATTATTTCATAACTTGTTAAGATGCTAACAATCAAAATATTAAAATTGTCTTCTTAAAATGTGAAACATACTCAGCTTATATAAAAAAAATTCTGCTGAAGAGCAAGACAATGAAGCATGGAACTCTCAGTATCTTAACAATAGGTACTAAAAATCAGAAAATCTGAAAGTGAAATATCTTGAACTAAAGCTGCAGTTGTTATGGTCTTTTTTGTTTATTCACTTCATTATGTTTATGTTTTCTCCAAGAACTCCCATGATCCAGGAAAAAAACCTTTTCTCAGGCAGAAGAAGGTGCAGAAATTGCAACTGACAATAAAAATTCTAAAGGAAATTTCATAAACACAGAGATGAGATTAACATCTAGAAACCAAAGAATTTCTTGACATTCAGTTCACTGGAGTGGATCTCCTTTATTGGCTCTCACCTTACGGTGAGGAGCAGATGTACCAGTGGGACATGAGCAGAAGCAAGTAGTGAACCCACCTATCTATGTAAGATTCAGAGTGAAGGGAGAGCATGACCAGAAGTCATTTTGTGTTTTGTCATTTGCACTGTTATTAATTCATGATAGGGGTACCTTTTCTTCCTTCTTATCATTCTTAACATTTCACTGTTTGCTTCAGCATCAGTATGTACTGACATGTAATTGTGATGCCATTAGCTTTCTGGTGAATGAGAAAGCAACTAAAGCCAGAAAAGCTAAGCCTATTATTTTTGCAGGGCAATGGCAGCTGCTGGGAGGTTCATGAACATATATGTATGTTTTACAATGGAAGAAGAAACTTGGATACCTCTTCTGAATATTTTTTTTTTTTTTCAATCTAATAGGCTTAACCTTCCTTTTATTTATCAGGGTTTAAGTAAAGGTGGTCAGAAACATTGTTTCCTTGGTACCTTTTTGGGGAGATTTTAAGTCAATATGGTCTCAAGAACTCATGTGGGTTAAGAACCAGATTTTTGGGGCTTCTTGTTGCTCTCCAGGAAGTAATCACATCACAGAACAATGTAACAATTATTCAAAAACTTAGCAGTGTCCGCAATGCTAAGCCCTACAAGACTATGCCCTAACTTTCTCAGATGACGATTCCCACCAAAATACAGTTTATAGCACTAAAGAATCTGACCATGAGGTTTGCAGAAACCTGCTTCTCAATATAAGGAAAACTCCAAATCCCCATTTTAGTATTTCTATCTGCAGACACTTCTGCAGACTGAAGATATATTTTCAGCTCTCACTGAATCAGAAGGGAAAAAGCCTGCACTCAGTTTATTGCTTGTCCAGCCATACAACTAACCACCCTCATCTAACAGCACTATAGAATTTCACTTCTGATTTATAATGTAAGAAACCACTTTGAACCTAGCATAAATAATCCTGTTAGTACAGCAAATTATATGTAATTCAATGGATGAATGTCTTAACCTCTATTTTATAATAAATTTTTACATATGTTTTTGTATAGTAGACTAGTAAAATATATATTGTGGCTCCTGGTGGCTCTACTTTATGCCAGAGTGACTCGCAGCAGTTCAAGGTTGAGTGTCACTGATTTAAATCAACATGATTTTTATTTATCATACTGTTTCTTGGCTTTCCTCACAGCAATCATAAAGATGCACTTAACACTCTTCATTGCTGGTCAAGTTTTCAACTATGATTACTTAACAGAAAAAAACCCACCAAGAACATGAAAAAGACCTACAACATTTGCCTTGTCTGGAATAGGGAAAATTATTATATGTAGTACAGTATTATTAACTTAAACTGTGAAGCTAAATGTTCTATCACACCCCAAATTTAAATTTTCTTTTTTTTAATATGCTGTGGGTGTCCCTGATATAATTTATTCCGTATTGACAATGAGAAAATCAAATTATATATCTACAGAAGAAAATTATTTAAATGATTCTCCTATAATCTTCAGGTATGGGGTGTTTTAATTACTTGAAATAATCCAATAAGATGCAAAAACAACATTCCATCTGTTTACAGGGTCTCCTAACTACCCCTAAGGATCATTTTAAGTAATTTTTTTTTTAATGAAGTTTAAGATTTGAGAGAATTCTTGGATTTTAATAACTATTTTCTTATGAATGACATATAAAAGGTGGGGGGAGGATTTTTGTTTGTATTCTTAGCAGCAAAAATCTACATAGAATATGCAAACAAAAGGTAAGATGGAGAAACTAGAATGGAGAAAGTTCAGGATACAAAAGGACAGGACTGGGCTCTGAAACTCATCTCTGCACAAAGTCACTGAGTCAAAGGACTCACCCAAATTTATACCGGGATTGGACTGCATCTGGACAAGGTTTCCGTTCCCCTTCTGTAATTCAAGACTTTTTATAATAAATCAGAGAAGGCAATTCCAAAAGAACAGTAACTCAAGTTTTTAGGACATTTTTCACAGGATATTAAAATTGAGATTTGCTTTCTTATTTTCTATGATTCCTACTAGATTTTTCACTTCACAGGTAAAAAAAAAAAAAAACACAATGTAGCACATGAATCAGGTTGATTCCCAAATGTTCTTATTATGAAAAACCTATTTTGATAAACACATAATCAAAATTTATCTGGAGAGCATTGTTTCATTTGATTTCTCTTATAGACAACACATTTCACCAGAGAATACTCAAGTTAAGTTGGACTTTTAGATGGATAGCACAGATGCTCAGTGTTAAACACTATCCCAATTAAGAAAATCTTACACACATTTTTTTGATTCTGCTAATGCTTCAAGGTGCAAGGTAATTTCTAAAATTAATAGGGGCTATAAAGATCAGAAAAATGTGGATGACGGATTGTCCCCCACCTACCTACTGCAGAATTCTTTTCACTTTCTTCTGTAACAGATTAAATTTTACCTACTTACTGGAGTAGTAAATGAAGGCAACATTTCCACCAACGTGTTGTTTCCCACGTAGCAAGGCCCAAATTCATTCTATCTAAATGTAGATATTTAACTAAGATGTTGAAGCTGGGAAAACTTCCATTTTGTACATTTTCTGTGAGTCAGAGGATAGACACAGATCACAATAAATATTTCTTAGGAAAGCTTTTATACACTGAGTTGTTATTATCAGTAGATAAGACTGATTGTTTCAGTAGAAACAAGCTTTTGTTATTAATAACAGATGATTATTAACAAAACACATACACTTATTCACACATGCATTCACACATAGTTATCTAACTAGGTCTCAGTTTGGAGTCCATTTCCAACAGAAGACTCAAGAACAAAGAGTCACTGGCACACCAGTGTCTTCTATATAGGTGTTTACAAAGTCCCTCAGAGGTCTATGGCATCATGTATATTTATAACCCTACAGGCTTCATCTGCATTCAGCAGCCCCTGACCTCTTGGATGCAGCCTGAGTTACACAACCTGACATCAGTGCACCTGTTGTGTGGTCAGCAGCCTCTTGGTCTCCTGAAACTATTCATTCCTGCAGAATCATCAGCTCTCCTGAGCTTATAAATCCTATGGAAACTTTCACACACTGCTTTCTCAGCATGTAGGTTTCCTCACTTCAGTCTTCTGGGCTTTGCAATAATTTCTCTCTCCAAAGCTACGGATACACTGTAGTAGCCATTTATACAAAAGCACGTAAAAGAGAGATTTCTGACAATCAAAGTGGATGGAGAAAGGCACGCATATAGAGAAATCATGTCCTTCTGAAATTCTGCCACCCTCTCAGAGTACCTCTTCATTTTGTTATATAAATGCATCGTTTATATAAGGAGTCAGCACCACGTTGATTCTTAACTGAGATGCCTCAATTACAATTCCATCCACCAATTGGATGGGCCCTAGGTAGTTCATGATACCAACTTACATGAGGCGTACTCTGCCTGGGATCAAAGCTTTGTTTCTTCTCTGTCTCAAATCATGACCAAGGTTTAAAATTTGAGTTATAACATCAAGTAAAGGAAAAGATTTTTAACTAGCTTTTAATAAAAATATATTAAAGATCATGAGCACAGTCAAGGCAATACTTTGACATTTCCTAAACTTCTGTTACCTTTGGATTCTATTCTCTTTCTTAACTATTATAATGCCTGTTAGCTATAAAACTGAAACCGTTATCATAAAATTTGAACAAAAATGCAAATCAAGCAGTTGTATAAAAGTTAGTTCATGACAACTGCATGTAAAAAGCAGAAAATGTCAAACACTAAGAATGACCATTTATGAAATTACAAGACCACTTTTCTGTAACATCCTAAATTTGCATAGAGTGTTCCAGCTACAGTGAGCTCTTTTATATGAGGACAGTGGAAGTTACTGGTCCTAACTCATCATTCCCTATGCAGTCCCACTCAAACGAAAAGCATTTTACTGGCAGTGCTGCATATACATACCTTTCTTTACAAGAAACATTGGGAATACCTGTGAAAGATAAAGGTTGAAAAGTGATCAGAGAACCTTCCATGTTCATACAGTGCCTAGTTAACCCACCAAACCTGTTACATCATCACCAAACATTTCTAAAAATGCTCTTTCATGAATGCAGAGAATATCCAGGGTGTTTTGAAACCATTTTGTTTTGAGGTCTTCACAAAACATTAGATGTCAGATTTTTAGAAAGAACCATCTTCTACCAGTGATTTATTTATGGCAAAGATTTTTGTACATTCTTATGTACAAAAGAGGTGTCTGATATGACTCGGTGTTTGAGAAAGATACAATGGATTCAAAAAATTGTCCAAGTTTCAGTGTTCCTACATTCCTAACCTCCTAGGATACTTCACCAACAAGACAACCAGCCAAAACTTCAACTGCAACATAGTATTTAAGTATCTGCCTAACTTTAAGCAGGAAGAAATAGTTTCATTGAATTTATTGCATTATTCTTAGATGTAGGCATGTGCTTAAATATGTTACTGAATTGAGGCCAAGGTCAATATCTGGTTCACTCAGACCAACCAGTCTTTAAGCAACCTTAAAAAGAACATGCCACAGATCTAGAGGCTGATCAATACACACTAGACTGAATGGCTGGAGTCAGGGCCAGAAGATGAAGTTACTGAACAATAACTAATTAATCAGCAGTGCCCCATTGGGGACTAAAATGCTAATTGAAGCAGAACTAATACAAGTTTGATATAAAATAACCCTGGAGTTAGACAGATCAACCACTGAGACAAAATCACTTTAAATAGGATCTGTCTCTCAGCCACCTAGGAAAGCTTCCTGTTATTAATAATTTATTGAACAATCCCTCCCATTAGAACTTATGTGCCCAGCCAGCAAGGAGGATAACATAACTTCTATAGAGCTAACATCTGCTCATTCAGAATTCAAAGCATTTCATCAAATAGTTATATCAACAGCATCATGATGAAAAGGAGTGTTGGAAAGCCTCAAAGGGAGTCTGAGAAGTTTCTTCAGCATACGAGGATACAGGCAATTCCAAGCAGTTTAACAGGATGTGTTATACTATGGCCACAATTTTGTCAACTATATACTATAGCAAACAGTGTATTACATACAGTTGTGTAAAACTGATGTTAGTATTTCTCTTGAAATTTCTCTTGATTTTTAAAGCATTCATTAACTTTTGAGAGGTGATGTAAGAATCTCTTCTGAAAGCTATAGCATAGCACATAAGAAACATTTTGTCTAACATTCACTGGCAGGAGAATTAAGCTGGATAGAAGTGTCTGAGATTCTCAGTCTTCTTACTCAAATATATTGGGAAAAAATGATGTGAAAAACAAATTTTGACATTTCTCAAAACACATGATATCATGAAGAGCACAAAGAGAAGAAATAAGTTTTATTGATGAGTTTTCATACTCTGCCCATCATTGTCAAGTTGAATACATCCAGGGAGCAACTTAAGAATCAAAAAAGACATTCACTAATAAATTAAAAATATATAGGAAGCCAGTGAGGATGAGGGAAATATTTCCAGATTCTGGTACACGAAAGACAGTGACAAGCTAAGTACAAATTTGAAAAATTGCAATCAATCTGCTAATGAAGTAAAAAGTAAAACAGACTCCCAACTTCAGATCCTTTTTTTTTTTTTTTTAAATTGAGTTTCCAAAACGTTCTCAGAAATTGTACTACTTAACATATTTTATACTATGCTGAACATAGCAAAAGACATTTTCTCATTGAATATGACCTAATTAATACCTGATTAATACCTATTGTGGATATCTTTGAAACTTACAGTCATTTTGGTGGAACTAGAATTTGACTCTGAAAACAGTTTAAAAAATCACATTCTGCTAGGGCCTGCTTTAATCATATTGTCCTTGAGAAGGTGAGTGGAATAAGATATACCTCACAATCAAACTAAAGTAAAAATAGAAATTGCTTGCTGACAAATATCCTTTCCAGAAAGCCAAGGTTCTTAAAAATGAAACAACAGAAAAAGATGAGAAATACCATAGTTTATACTCTCTTTACCAAACTCCAATACCAGCTGAACATATCAGTTCTAATTCTGAACATAAATTTATATTCAGCTTCATTCTTCACATGTATGAACTTTCGCTATTAGAACATACCCTTCAGTTGACTTCAACAAAAGCTCTTAAGCACGCTTTGTTCAGATGAATAAGAAAGACACATCTGGGTCTCTGATCAGCTACACTCATAGGTAAAACAGAATAAATTTGGAAATGGAAAGATTTACCAGCAGTTTCAGAACAAAATTATACTTCTTTCAGTTGTCTTAGGAGACAGTATGTTCCATATCCTAATGACAGAATTTTAGGGGACTATAACTTAAAAAGAAAAAAAAAAAGAAAAAATTTTGGGTTATGATACTACATACATCTGCAAGTGATATCAAGTCTATGGGTAGAATATCTATCAGTACTTAATAGTCTATCAGTACTTAAAAGGGGCTTATAAAAAAGATGGCAAACTTTTTAGCAGGGCCTGTTGCAACAGGACAAGGGGGAATGGCTTCAAACTAAAGGGGGGTAGATTTAGACTAGATAGAAGGAAGACATTTTTTACACTGAAGGTGGTGAAACACTGGAATAGGTTGCCCAGAGAGGTAGTGGATGTCCCATCCCTGGAAACCTTCAAGGTCAGGTTGGATGGGGCTCTGAGCAACCTGGTCTAGTTGAAGATGTCCCTGCCCACGGCAGGGGTGTTGGACTAGATGACCGTTAAAGGTCCCTTCCAACCCAAACTATTCTATGATTCTATGATTCTAATGATTCTATGATTCTAATAAAGGTAGAATAAAGAAATACCACTTCAAGCCCAGATACAAGCTGATCTAAAGCCTCGTTACTGCAAAAAAGGTGATCCTAATCCCTTTCTCTCTTCTGCCTAATGCACTCTTCTCCTGCCCTCAGCACCAGTGGAGATTAAAAAGAAGAGAATACATTAATGTATAAGCATAATGGAAAGTCTTGTTTTCACACAGACTGTAAAATGAAAAAATATTAATTATCTATTTTGCAGCACAAAAGTTGATACTATAAATATATAACAAAGGTAATCCAATCATTATTATTAGAGCAAATAATAAGTGACTATGACTACTATAAGTAGATGTCACAGAAAATTGTATCTTTAAATGTGCTTTTTTTTGTGCAGGTATTAAAGCCAAGGTGCGTTTGATTTTTTTCCCCTTATTCACAAATATGTCGTGCAAAAAAATCCAGTTATTTGCTCTATATTGTATAGGTGGACAATGTAGAAAGCTGTCAAATCTTATAGTACAGTGGAATTTATCCATCAAAAGGAACTAATAAATGTAGAATACAATGAAGATAATCCAAAATCTGGCTAAAAGTGATAATTAGATGTGACTGATGTAGTAGAAAAAGAAGATATAACAGTAGCAAGGAAAGAAGGTGGTAAGGCCAAAGTGATAAGCCATGATACCAATGCACTCATATTTTTAATACATGCACATGCATCAGGATAGTGTTTGTTAAAAATGAAGATCTCATTTAAAATTAAAAATATATTCCCTTTTGTTTTTGGAAGCATGTGAGTGAAACACATATGGTGACTTGCAAATAGATGACTCAGACTATTTGAAATGCTGCCTAGAACAACAATTGCTTTCTGTTCTACCAGTGAAATGTTTATTACATTCAGATGAAGTGCCTACACATAAACATCTGTGATCCTGAATTGTAATAATCAAAAACAAACACAGCAATTGCAAAAAATATAATGATCTGAATGAAGGGGAACACACCATAGTGCTTCATCTATGTATCTTCCATTTTCCATAAAACAACAGCCAGTTTGTACCATGTATAAAGAAGAAATATCCAAAGAAGAAAATAAGAGGGAAAAAGAAGTATTTCAAAGAATAATTATATGTGCTATATACTGTCATTCTAGGCCATTATATACTTTCTTAACTAAAAATGATACTTCAGAGCTAAATGGATAGAAGGACTTAGATATACATGACACCAAAATCCTCAGAACTGCTTATACATACAGCTACTTTCTAGCTTCTCTCCTGCAGTTACTTTAACTTTTTAGCCATCTAAATTTCTGATAGTGCTGAATCTCCATTTGCAAACTTAATGAGGGGATTCTAGTCCCACCAGTAGTGCCATGTGGTTCAGTGGCCTTTCTTAAAATTATTACATGAATGAAAACTATACAGCAGTGTTTTCCCCTCTTTCTATATGATGATGGAGATGGATCCAGCCCCATCCACCTTTACACTATGAAAAGCACTTGTTCAAGGTACCCCTAGCAGATATCTCAGTACCGGTATGCTGTCTACAGCATGTCTTCTAAGACCATACCTTGACTGAGTCTCAGTTGAGTTGAGACAACTGTCAGTTGACTCAACAAAGTCAGTTGAGGACATGGCCGCATATTTGATTACGTTTTTATGCATTGTTAAAACCTCTTCAATTAAAATCTATCTGGGACATTAAAAAGCTAGGCTTGCATTCTCCTTTTATCTGACTTATAGTTGAGATGTCTCATAGCTGAGTGGAGGCAGAAATATCCAGCTGGCCTAGATTTAGATGCTTGGGGATGAAAAGGAGTGGAACATATGCCCTATTTGTTCCTTTTCATTTTCTGCTCTTTGCCTGAAGCAGCCAGTGGGGTTGTGAAATCCTATTTTAGATACCTACCTATGTCCTCCATGGCAACTTGTCACTAATTCTCAGCCATTAACTACACTGGCAAGCAGAACAGTCGAAAACTAGGAGCTACGGTACTTGAGCAAACTGAAGTCCCCTAGTACCTTTCACTTTCACTTTATATAGCGTGATTATAATTGGAAGGAAATCTTGAATATCATACTCTGTATATCAAATGTATTGTTTCTATTTCTGATCATGATCAATAACATGCATTATCTGGTAAAAGACAGAAAGAACACCTTTCTCAAAGAGCTTGCAAAATAAGCAGTAGATGCAGAAAAGACAACATGAACTAAAGGTTTTATATTTCGTAAATATAAAAATCTATTTTTGTGTGTATCAGAGGAACAGTGAGTCTTTAAGGGAGATTTTAATGAGGAAAAGGTAGCGATAGAAAAGCATAATACTTTTCACCTGGGCCTTTTTCTGAGTTCTCACCTCTGCAAAGTTTTTCTCAACAATCTTAAACCCTTCCCAGCCCCAGCACTGCCTTCCTCCACTTTTCTTTCCAAACTATTTGCACCATTCTCTGAGGATTCAGAAATACTATGTTGCCAATCTATTTCATAAAAAATAACCAACTGAATTCAAAATCCAAATATTGAAAAATTTCAATCAACCACTTTCTAACCAGCTACAGAACACAAATATGATTTGTTAATTACTTTAGAAAAACAAATCCAACAATATTGTAATTGGCTGTCAGCATCTCTCAAATTATTTCTTAGAAAATATTTACTTCCTAATACAAAGCAATGACATCCCCATATCCAATTTATGAACAACACCTGAGTCTTGCTCAGGGTTCTGAGTTAGTCATCTCTGCTAAGGACTGAATTAGGGTGTAATATACATTTTTTCCTTCAAAAATGAGAAATAATGAGGCACTGGTAGAGAATATATGGCTACATTTGCTGCAGCAGCAGAAAATGGAGCAATGATGCTGCTTATATATCTACAGATTTTGATACTGTAAATAAAATGTCATTTATTTTCCTACAGCCTCTATGAAGACTAGCAGGAAAATAATGAGTGATGTTTATAGTGACCTCTTCCAGTATTCCCTCTGAGTTAAGTTTTTCTTAGTCTTCCATCTTACAGAGGTCAGATCACATTAAACTTATTGTCATGTACAATGCTACTAACATCAGTAGCGAATTAAATTAATATGGAGAGAGTTGTACGATCACAGGAATACTAGTGGAAGTTTTGCCAAATAAAATTTAACTTATCATGCCTCTTATCTTATATAACATATATTTATGTTGTTAAACAAGTAGATTTTCTATTAGAAAATTATATGTCTAAAATATGACACTAGACATCTAAAAAGTACCAAAATTTTGTCTTTTATTTTTTACTCCAAATATTTTACTTCTCTGAAACAACTGTAGCAAGCCATTTCTTCTGTAAACCAGAAAACAAGCAAAAAGACATTTTCTTTCATTTTCCTCTGCTCTTCAGAATTATTGAGTTTAAAAGAAATTAGAAGGGATTGTTTTTTTCTTTCTTTCACTAACTTTTTCAGAATCCTTTACTTGTGGTTGTCTTTTAAGTGTTTTTTTTTTAGGTTGTTCATTTCATCTCCTAGAATAGTGAAGACTATATTCCTATATTTTCAGGGAGGGACTAGATCAGTTTTATTCGAAAGAGGTATTTTGTGTCAACATTCCAGACTTTAGCTTGCTAAAGACACATGGAAAAGACTTCAGATCCAATGTCCATTCTTTATACCTTTATATATATGTGTATATATGCATATAGATATAGATATTTATCTATGCATGTATGCATATATGTTCATATCAACATTAAATTTGATCTTTCTGTGATATAAATTGCAATTTTGCCTAAATAAATTAAATGGCAAGTGCCTTCCCTAATGCAACTCAACACGTAGGAGAGGCAAGCAAATCCTGAGTCATGAAGATCTGCAATGTGGGTTTGAGAGGATTTTATGGTTCCACTTAGTGTTTCTCACCTCGCAAGGGTTCTCACATAAATTGCTTAATTGTGCAGAGGCCATAGGAGGACAATTGTACACTAGTTGCTCGCAGACTTTTAGAAAGAGTAATTAATCCAGTAAAGGATTAGATATCTGTTAATGGTGGCTATCTGTTTGAACCAGCTTGTTTGTTACAGTAATTTGTTTTTCTAGAATGTCAATTTTATGTTACTGTATGTCGATCAAAACAACATGGGAAAAGTCAAGTTAATGAAATGTAAGAAATCATGCTGTACTTATTTAGAAAGGGGGAACAATATTTTAAAAAGCCTCTGTACAATAATGCTTTCTAGTAGTGTTTTAGAGGTGCTTAGTACTAAACGTTGAAATTGCTTAAAAAGAACTAAAAATCAACTCATGACTCACTTTTAACTGTCATTTTATCTGCTTTATATCACCCACCAGAGTGACAGAGATAAAAGTGTTATATTTCTGAGAAGGATTAGATCACACTGACACAAAAGTGTTTTTAAAAACATATGTCATGGTGGTAGATGGGACCCCTTACAGAGAATGACTCATGCTCCAAGAATGCCACCTTCACTTTGCACATTGCATCTTAATACTTTTAAAGTAAACAAGACTTGTCTCATATGTTCTTACAGGTCCACAAAGAGTGCACCATCAGAAAAGAGGAGAGGAGAGGAGAGAGAGGAGAGAGGAGAGGAGAGGAGAGGAGAGGAGAGGAGAGGAGAGGAGAGGAGAGGAGAGGAGAGGAGAGGAGAGGAGAGGAGAGGAGAGGAGAGGAGAGGAGAGGAGAGGAGAGGAGAGGAGAGGAGAGGAGAGGAGAGAGAAGGTGAAGGGTGGAGAACGAGAGGAGGGAGGAAGAGAAGGAGGAAGGAGTAGTATAAATAGCAAAAATCTCATTATTCAGGAAGATCATATGCTTCTGAAAAAGTGGAATTTTTTTTTCAGGTTTCATTATAAAGAAGTTTCAATTTCCATTCAATATAATATGTGCCAAGAAAAACAGGAAAAAAAAAAAAAAAGAAGAAAAACTAAATCCAAACAGGACAAGGTGAGATATGTATACCATATGTACAATATGGTATATACCATACTCTAACAAGTTAGAAACACAAAAAAATAAGGGCTTTTTCTCAAAAGGCAAGGAAAAGGCCTGAAAAACATGAAAAAAATCTCCTGAATATTTAATTTAAGGAATTTTCTAAAGAATAATAAAATATAGTGCAAACAGACACATGTTAATGCACATGTTAACGGACATAAGCTTGTTCCAGTCTTAATGATCATTTAAACATGTTTTCCACCTCTGTGAAAAAGTGCCTGCAAGGCTGATGATATTTGATGTGTCATACCTGTCTGTATGTCTTATGCCATGCTCTAGCCTTATAAAATTATATTGCTTTAAAAATTCCCAACAAAATATTTTCCATTCTACCCAATCATAATTTTGTGGTAAGATATGCAGTTAAAAATCTCACTCCTTTCTTATAATTCTTACCTTAACATATTTGGATTACTTTAACTCTGGACTGCCTATTTGATATTATATTATAATAATATCTAAAGATTTAGTATCTTCAAAGTACAAAGATCTCTTCCTACCTCTAACTCCATTCTACTATAAATTTTGTCTCCAACAAAGGGTGAAAGGAAAAAAGGAAAATAGTAAAAAAGGAAGAAAATGAGTTTAGAAATTGAGCATGTAATAATAAAGCATAATAGCCCAAGATTCTGTTGCTATCAAATACACTATCACACTTTTTACAGACATCTTATATGCCACAGAATAATAGAAACTATAAAAGGTCCTGACAGTACACTAATGGATTTAATGATCTTCACAATAGGTCACAGGGGAGGAATTAGTTTATAGATTTAGGATTAATAGCCAGAATTCTTAAACAACTAGAATTCCCAGATAGTTATAAAGGTAAAAAATATACTTTTCCCTTAATCCTGATTCCTATGTTCCCAGTCTTGCTAATAGAATTTAGTTTTATTTTAGTTGTGAAATCTAATTCAACTGGTCATCTGTATCACAGTATTCTACAACGATAAATGCTTGCAAACTGGACTGATGGCTGTAAAATCTAAGTTCTTCAAGGAATGCTTGTGACCTCTGTACCTATTGCACTACGCCTTTGTGCCATGTTGAGGGAAATCACTAACCAGGACAAACACACTCATGCATGTGCACACATGCACACACTCTGCAGCAAAGCAACTATGTTAATGACCTCATTCTGAAGAAGTCACCTCTCTACTTCAAGTTTAAATATTGTGTTCCTAATGTAAAGGATCTTTATAAATTTTATATTACCCTACTCCAGCATTGCTATGCCAGCAAAGCCATATATGACTGTTTATTTGCACATTCCTACCATTGCCATCTACAATCACCTTCACATTTTCTAAAAGTCCTTCCCTTCTTCATGGAATGACTTTTCTAAACTGGTCCCTGAAGCTGCTTCAAACTTCTATGTCAACCCCACTGGTGCATAAGGTCAAGAAATACTTGCAAAGTTAATGACATCCAGATAACAAGTGTTAGTATAAATATTTCTATGCGATTTACTTCAGCTTTTCTTTCTCTCACACATTCTATCATTTTTATTACCACTTTTGGAATGGGCAGGGATTCAATATTATTACAAATATGTAACCAATACAAGAGGTAAGATTTAGACTTAAATCCTAATAGTGTACATAAAGGATACCCTGAAATGTAAATTGAGCTTCTTGGTCCAAAGAAACATAATGCCTTATTCATTTATTCTCCTGGAATTTTTCAGGATGAGGAAGCTGAGGACAGATAGGGAAAGAGGTGATTTTGGTGCTCTAACTTTAAGATTCCAAATAATAAAGCAAATAAAAAATCTAGATGGACATAAATTCAAAATATCATAATAATTCATCTAAAAATATTAGCATGTCTACATTTTGATTACTGTCCCAACTCTTGATTGTTCATTGTAGCTCTGCATTGCAATCATAGGAGGAGCATTTTGAACTTATGTTCTCAATATTATATATATTATCACATTTACAGTAGCAATTATTTGCCTCTGATTTCTTGAAACTGTACTGTCAATGTCACTGTAAATCCATTATGGAAGGATGCTCTAGACACTGGACATTTATTTTATTTTTTTTTCATTTAATTTTAAGGGGACATAACATGACTTGTTCCTGTTTATGACTTTTCTTGTGCATTGAAGGTATTATTATGTACTAGTCTACGAAGAGCAAAATGAGAAATAAGAACTCCGAGAGATATTTAACACCATGGGAAAAGGAAGTCAAATCAAAAGTACAGAAGAGTTCTCTATGACAGAATGGACTACTCTGGGAGTATGTGTCTATATTGCAAAAAATTCTGAGGGCTCTCCCGGCATCATGATTTGGATTCCCATGATTTGCATGCTGTTTATATTTCCCTGTTGAAAGCATTATATATGAAAAATCTTTTATTATTTGATTCTTTTCCTGGGCAATCCTCTCACGCCACTTTTAGCTTTTATAAATCATTTGGCTTTACTTCATAATCTTCTTAGTGCTCTTTATATTTTGTTTTATGTCGTGTGGTATTGTTTTTTCCCCCATTGATATCTTTTGTTACTTTCCGAGTTACCCACATGAGTCTTTTGTCCTTTCTTCCTTTATTATTTCTGAGTAGCATTTTATATAATTTCAGAAATGTTTAGATTTACTTCCCTAACTTTTTAACCTTTGATACTTCTCTAACAGGAGCTCAAAGTGACAGCCCTGGAGGTTTGAATTTTCCTTTTGCAGATGTGGATATAACATTGGTAGGAGGGTTACAGGTTGCTCCATCAACTGAAGATGGCCTCCATATTTTACACACCCAACATCTAACATAATATCCTATAATTCACTCCTTTAAAGCACTTTTATTCATTTCTCAAGATAGAAGATATCATACAAAGTGATGGGAGGTTATCTCTACCCTGATTCCTGTTCACTTTTTTTTCTCTTAGAAGATGAGTACCTATAGCCCATATAATTATGCCAACAAAAAAATTGCGTATGTTGTCTTGTTTCCTAAAAAAAGTAATTTATATCACTCTTTAAGAAAACATGAATATATTGTTCTTAACTTCATCAAATTAAGGACACTGAGATGTAAAATTTTGACTTTCTTTCCTGTTTAAAATCAAGCTAAATGTTGATGTTCTGGTCCCTTCTTCAATGCTAATCAATGCAGTCTAATTATTAGAGAAGCCTCTGTGCTTGATTCTGCCAATGTCTTCTTGTATGACCTTAGTATAGTTTAATGAGCTCCCTGATTGACAATGGAGTACACGATTTTACTTCTAGGTTTCTGGTTTAAATTAATTCCATGTTAGTTGTGACTGAAAGTCATTACCATCTGACAGCTGTTCTGTGTTACTGTCTATGAAGAATGAGTTATGGGGTTTTATCTATCCACAGTAGCTGAAAGTGAACAGGTGTTTCCATCATTAAACCACCAATGCCAAATGGCATCCTTCTTGGTGTGGTAAGATGTGAAGTGCATCAAAATAGAGTTCTCCCTCCCTTCATTGAAGGGATCCAGCTGTTATCTGATAACAATTGTTTTTACTCAGAGGACATGTGACACTGTGTCCATGATGCCTCTCACTGTAAATGTCTTAAAAATAATTTTAAAATCATAGAACCATGGAATAGTTTGGGTTGGAAGGGACCTCTAAAGGTCATCTAGTCCAACACCCCTGCCGTGGGCAGGGTCATCTTCAACTAGATCAGGTTGCTCAGAGCCCCATCCAACCTGACCTTGAATGTTTCCAGGGATGGGGCATCCACCACCTCTCTGGGCAACCTGTACCAGTGTTTCACCACCCTCAGCATAAAAAATGTCTTCCTTCTATCTAGTCCCAATCTACCCCCCTTTAGTTTAAAGCCATTCCCCCTTATCCGGTCGCAACAGGCCCTGCAAAAAAGTTTGTCCCCAACTTTCTTATGAGCCCCCTTTAAGTACTGATAGGCTGCAATAAGGTCTCCCCAAAGCCTTCTCTTCTCTAGGCTTGTCGTGGTTTAACCTCAGTCGGCAACTAAGCACCACGCAGCCGCTCGCTCACTCCCCCCCACCCGGTGGGATGGGGGAGAGAACTGGAAGAGCACAAGTGAGAAAAAGTCGTGGGTTGAGATAAAAACAGTTTAATAATTGAAATAAAATGATAATAATAATAATAATATGATAATAATAATAATACAGAAAGCAAGTGATGCACAGTACAATTGCTCACCACCTGCCGACCGATGCCCAGCCAGCCCCCGAGCAGCGGCCCCCCCGGCCAGCTTTCCCTAGTTTATGTACTGAGCATGACGTCACATGGTATGGAATGTCCCTTGGGCCAGTTTTGGTGCCCCCTCCCAGCTTCTTGTGCACCTCCAGCCTTCTCAGTCAGTAGAGCATGGAAAACTAAAAAGTCCTTGGCTAGTGTAAACATTACCTAGCAACAACTAAAACATCGGTGCGTTATCAACTTTGTTCTCATCCTAAATCCAAAAGACAGCACTGTACCAGCTACTAGGAAGGAAATTAACTCTATCCCTGCCGAAACCTGGACAAGGCTGAACAACCCCAACTCTCTCAGCCTTTCTTCATAGCAGAGGTGTTCCATCCCCCTGATCATTTTCGTGACCCTCTTCTGGACCTGCTCCGACAGGTCCATGTCTTTCTTATGCTGAGGGCTCCAGAGCTGGACACAGTACTCCAGGTGGGGTCTCACCAGAGCAGAGCAGAGGGGCAGAATCACCTCCCTCGACCTGCTGGCCACACTTCTTCTGATGCAGCCCAGGATACGGTTGGCCTTCTGGGTTGCGAGCGCACATTGCTGGCTCATGTCCAGCTTTTCATCATCCTTCTCGGCAGGGCTGCTCTCAATCCCTTCATCCCCCAGCCTGTACTGATACCGAGGGTTGCCCCGACCCAGGTGCAGGACCTTGCACTTGGCCTTGTTGAACCTCATGAGGTTCACAGGGGCCCACTTCTCCAGCTTGTCCAGGTCCCTCTGGATGGCATCCCGTCCCTCTGGTGTATCGACTGCACCACTCGGCTTGCAAAATGCATTGCATTAGTCTGAACACTTAATAGGTTGAACAAAGAAATTTGTTTGGATTACTGGATCTGATCAGTAGATTACTAGATCTGACAGAACTTCTGATGAAAGGACATATAGTGATACATTCATACATGTTTAAGAAACCAATATTTAAAAGACTGTTCCAAGCGGTTTGATCTGAATCTAATTTTTGCATTCATCAAGAAATTGATACTACAGTACAAATTTATGGGGCAAAGAAAAAGTAACTTTTTTTTTTGATCTCCTGCAAAATGTGCTGATTTTATTTCATGTCATTTTACAAGCCTTTGATTCTCTGCTTTAGCCTCCTTTTCTCAAGGCTGTTACTGTTGAATCCAGCTGGTGGTCATCTTCCTCTTTAACATGATTGGTTTTGGGCAACCACCCTCCAAACATTTTTTGTATTCAATCTGCAGACATACTATTTCCACTCACATTCTTATCAATGGTGTTATCCAGGTCATTTGCCATGGGTGGGCCATACAGACATCCCCATACCATGGACTCCTGTATGTCAAATTTGTTTAAATGATCACTATCTTGGTCTTCCTGTACTGCAGGCAAAGCTTCACTCCACAGATTCTGTCTTTAGGTTCTGTGACCAGAGAGCAAACCTTACCAGTAAATATTGAGGAAAGATACTGAATACCTTAGCCTTTTCCTTGTCCTTTGTCACTAGCTGCCTTGGCCCACTGAGTAGGAGATGCATGTTTTCCCTGCCCTTCCTTTTCCTGTCAATGTATTTACAAAAACCCCTTCACACCCCTCAGTACTTTCAGCTCCAGTCCAAGTTTGGCTTTTCTAACTCCATCTGTGCAAGCTCAGGCAATGTCACTATATTCCTCCTAGGTAGCTTATCCCTGCTTCTGCCTTCTGTGTGCTTCCTTTTTGTGTTTGAGCTCAGTCAGGAGTTCCTTGTGTACCCATGCTGGCCTTTTTGACACCTACTCAACCTTTTTTTCACACTGGAAGGGACCATCCTTGTGCTTTGAAAGACTTGTCCTCGAAGATCAACCAGCTCTCCTGGGTTCCTTTGCCCTTCAAGGAAGTTTTCCATAGGATCCTGACAAGCGGGTCTTTCAATAAAGTGAAATCTGCTCTCCGGAAGTCCCAGGCTGTAATTCTACTATTCATCTTACTCATTCTCTCAGGATTTTAAGCTTCAAAATCTCATGCTCATTGCAGCCAGGTTTGCCCTTGACCTTTCCATCCCAATCAGTTCTTATATTTACTTGTGGGTAGCAAGAACAGCAGAGCACCACCACTGACCATGATGCTTTCGGTTTCTTTAAGGAGACTTCCACTTTATTTTCTTGCTCGGTCTCTAGCAGACACCTAGAGCAATACCATTCTTGTTGATCTCTCCTCTGATCCTGATCTCTAAGTTCTCAACTGCCTTAACACCCTTTGGAAAGGGAAAATGCATCGAAGCTGTACCTTTGTACGGAGTGTAACAACTCCTCATCTTCTCTGCCTGTACTTTCTAAAAAGCTTGAATACATCCATTTCAGCACACTTGTTAGCAGCCTACCCTACCATTTCTCTGTGATCCCAATGGGATGGAACCTCTGAACACACACAGACCTCTAATCCCTCCTGTTTGTTTTGCATACTGTGTACATTTGCATACAGACTTGAAGGATGGGTGCTCATTCACACTGATTTCTTAGAAATGTGACAGCCACCTCTATCATCCCATTTCCTGGGTATTTCCTCACTGCCTCTGGTACATTAACTCCTCTTCAGTATTTAGTCACCATCTTTTCACAAACCTATTATAAAACTCTCCTAAGTTATTGACTCATTAACTGGACCTCTGCCCTGCTTGTCAGCTAGATCCCGTGTCTCTTTAGCTGTTCTCACTACTCAGCAATGGTCTTGTGATTGTTAAGCCACAGTCCTTCTAGCAGCAACAGCTGGGTAGCCAGGTACTGGCCCACAGGATGCATCCAGTCTTGCCCAAGCCTTTCCGTTTCACCATTGGGGCCAAAGAGACCATCAACTGGGCTCCCCTGCCTTTCACACTAGCCCTCTGAGATCTGTGCTCACTGCTGATACTCTCTGAGTCTCCCTTGGCAATATCATTCATGGCCACATGAATGAGAGAGAAGGGGTTATAATCCAAGGCTGGATTGTATCCACAGCATCTCCAGAGCCCCTTGGAAGTTCATATTTTTAATGAATCTACAAGTTAGTTATACAAATGTCAAGCAACATAACAACACTGATTGATACTCAATTTGAGAAAAAGAGAAAAAATAATGGTAAAAATGAAAGAAAAAAGAAACAGGAACAGTTAAAGAGCTAAGAGAGAAACAAATCTCCAAGCTGAAAAAGTTTGATCCAGTTATACAAAAAGATACAAGAAAGAAAATAATTACATAATAATCAGTACATGTTCCAAAGGTATATTAAATCATTACCTGGGGGGGGGGGGAAGATATTTTAATTAATAACAACTGAAAGGGAGAAAAGATATAAGTAGCAAGAAATAAGCTTTTCACAATATTTTGGCGATACTTTCTATTTAATTAAGCATGAAAAGAAATACGATTTATGAATGATAACACAACATAACATGGTTTTACCATTCAGTTAAAAATATGTTCTTTACAGAAAGACTAAATTGAAAAATAAGTAAGTCAGGTTTGGTTAATTAAATTATTGTACAGAGCAATGCATCATATTAAATTCCTTAAAAATTTCAGTCATTCAAACCCCAGCTGTGTCTCTGTAATAAAATTGAGTGGTAAAATAGAAGACAGTCCCATTGATTTAATATATGATTTTTGTATGCTGTGATACTACATACCACAAAAAAGTCTATAATATATTTAAAAAAAGAAACAAACCAAAAAACTAAAAAATGAATGGTATTAGCCTGTGTCTCTCTTGACTCTTCTGTGCAGATGATATAAGGAACATGAACGCTTAATTGAGGAGAACTATTTCACTTAGCCTCTAAACTTCAGGGAAATTTGGTGCCTAAGCGAGAGAAGCTAGTTCATACACAGAATTAGTCACTTTACTCTGCTTTTCTTGGAACATTCATCCCCATCATTCGAATGCTTCATTTATTTTCATAAACTGCAAATCAAGTGGAGTATTATCCCCATTTTACAGAAGAAGTAAGCCTTAAGTAATATATTAAAGGCAAAAAGATATTATTTGGATATTTAGTATGTTGAGTATCTAGTCCTTTTTTGAACAGGTTTCTCCAAGTATGGTAGTGTATTATAGGATTTTCTATATTAAAGCACAGTTTGCACTGAATTTACCTGGATTTGTGAATGCACTAGGAATCTATTAATCACTATGCAAGGTCTCTGATTGAGAAACCAAAATGGAGGAACACAAACAGTTCTTGGGAAAACTTTAGGCTAAACAACTTGTTCTTTTATCATATAGAGACTGAGGAGCAGAAGCAAATTAATACACAGTGGTATAATATTTTTCTGTCAGGACATACCGATTCACTAGGATTGAAATATTTTGGCAAGAGGTATTTCAGAAGCCACATCTTCTTATCAGCTTGCCTTTTAAATTTAGAACTATCTTTCTACTTAAGAAGTGATACCAGTATTTCCTCTACACAGAAGAAGACATAATACAGAATGAACAATGCATTAAACAAGGTATTTCAAGATGTGTAAGATAAGGAATTTGGGGAGTGTCTGTGCCATTTACACAGCCTTGGTGAGACATGTCTGGAATATGTCAACCATGCTTAAAAGAAATAATTCCACCCTGTAAGAGTCAAAACTAGGACTAAGATGGTAGCTAGGGAAATGGAGAAGCTGTGTAACAAAGACTGACTGAAAGAGCTTGCTCAGTGTCCCTCTACCACTGTACTAGTGATAAGAACTTTCTTAAGCTGTTCTCAAGTAGTCATCTAAAATGAGCAATCAAAAAACATTCCCAAAACTACTCTCATGTTGAAGCTTTCTAGATGTGTGTAAAGGAGAATAAGCCTCTTGTCTTCAATTTCAGAAAATTGGACTTGGTGTTCTATTCCAGTCATATACGCCACTCATGATCCTTAAAACAGACTTTGGTTAAAAAAAAAATTATAATAAAATTGTAATTTTATCCTACATATTCTAAAAATTTAGGGCTTGAAGGAAAAAAAGTCTTTTATTGAGATTTTGCATATGCACTTTCCAAGATTTAAGCAACAGCAAGAAAATAGAAAAGCAGAAGTATCATCATGTTGACACCCACATAATGCTTCAGCAAGGCTGTAAGCCTGGGTTTGCTATACAGCTTTCTGTTATATGGCTTTGGAATCTTGGTTTCCATTATACATATTGGGCAAAAGTGTTTATTAGGAAGATTATACCTTTCCTCTGTTTGCCATTGATTAACCATTTTTGCTCTGATGGAGCTTTCTAACCATCCTATCCTCCCTCCTTTCCCTTTTCACCCTCTACATCATAATCCCATTCTTGTTCAACTTCCTTCCTATCTAACTTCAAATCTTCTTTCCAGTCTTTATTTCCCTTTCCCAACTCTCTCTGAATTCCAGTTATGACTTCCAACTTACCCCCTTTTCTACATGGAGACCCATAATTAAGAACATACGATAAGTAAACCTTGAGGTCATCCTATAACTTTCAACACCTAGAAACAGATTTTACAGCATCTCAGGTTTTTTAGAATTTGTTAAAGTGGTCTGAGCACAATTTTGGCCTGAGAAAATATCATTGTCACTGCTCACATTAGTGACTTGTGACATGAAGGAACTCATAGTGTTCTCCCATTCTGACAGACAGTATAGATATAGTCTGACTTGTGAGAAGTTTGACAGTGCTTGATGCAAATAAATCTTTGGCAGGTCAGTTACAAAAACTAGAGTTCCTATTAGCAGGTAAAAATTTCAGTTTTCAAGACTAGCCAGTATCTAGCTCATACAAAAGGAACCATTGCCCCTTTGCAATGTGGTTCCCTTGCTCTGAACCATGGAAACACTAGAACTGCTTAAAAGGAAAGCAGACAGATACTTTCATCATGCAGAAAAATACTTTATTCATTACCACTTCCTTGGAAATGACTGGATAGTCTTCATTTTATTTTTCCACAGTTGTCAATTATTGGATAACTTCAAAAGCAGCACAAACAGGCCTATTTAAAATAAATGCAAACTGAAATATACAAGCAAAAAACTAACAAAATCAAGACTAGTGGTAGGTTTTAAGCTCTCAAACAATAAATAGGCTACTACAGCCCCTGCATCTGAAAGCCTTTTTGTACATTTAACTTTGCACTTGTTCAGGCTGGGATGGAGTTAATTTTCTTCATAGCATCTCATATGGTGCTGTGTTTTAGATTTGTGACCAAAAAAATGCTGATAACACACTAATGTTTTAGCTATGGTTGGGTAATGCTTGCATAGCATCAAGGCCACCTCTCACTCTGCCCCCCCCACTGAGTATATAGGACGGTGACAAGAGTTTGGGAGGGGACACAACCAGGCAGATGACCCAAACTAATCAAAGAAATATTCCATGTCATATAACGTCATGCTCAGCAATAAAACAGAGAGGAGCAGCGTTTGAGTTGGTTAGCTGTCTTTTGCTTGGGCATTGGCTGGGTATTGGTCTACCTACAGGAGGTGGTGAGTGATTGTCTTTGCATCACATGTTTTGTTTTGATTTGTTTTGCTTTGTTTCTTTCTTTCTTCTTCCACTTCTCCCTCAGTTATGAAACTATTTTTATCTTGACCCATGAGTGTTGTCACATTTATTATTCCTTTCGTCTTCCACCATCGCACTGGGGGTCAAAAGGGAAGCAAGTGAGTGGCTGTGTGGTGCTTAGCTGCATACTGAGGTTAACTCACAACAAACTTAAACATACATTTTCAAGAAAAGGAAATAAATGAGAGCATTGTTAATAAAATATGACCTCATCAGAAGTGTTTTCTTTTTGTAAATACCCTTCATTTGTTTTGTGCACTAGAGAGAAATCAATTTACACAACCAATTTGAAGAGGAAGAATACTAAGACTCAAGCTGTTATGACTGAAGATCATCTGTACTAGATGATGGAATGAAGGCAGTCTTGATACTACTGGTATACTCTTAGTACTATTATCATAAATGTACGTCAACAAGAAATACCCATGGTCTTTATTTGACAGTGCATCAGAGTAACAAAAATAGGAAAGACATGTTGCATAGCTTTCATAGAACATTACTTGGAAGTGCAATTTGGGTGAAATGTTGGAACATCAGACCTTTCAGTAGTAACTGTAATTGATCAATGACCTAGGTTTTTCTTTCTTTCCTTTTATTTTTTTCTCTTTTTTTTCTTTTTCCCAAAACAGATCTACATCCTAAGTTGACTAAGGCCATATCTAAATTATGTTACAGTTTTTTATATCTGTGTAGACTGAGTACCTTTGCACAGGAAGTAGGACACTATGAAAGAGTGGTAGAGTGCCAGGCAGGTGGAACCAGACCTAGGAAATACTCTCAGATCAGGTACTAAAGGCAGCTGTTATTAGAGTAATCACTGACTACTGGGAGTACAGAAATCCCAGAGCAGCTAGTCCTGTCATTTGAGGAACCTTAAGTTATTGTGTAGTCCAAAACAAGTGAAAGTATGTAAAACAATTTTAAAGGAATGAATCAAAATTTGCTTAGATACCACTAAGTTTTTTATATACATAGATTTCTCTTGGAGGAAAAGAGGAAGAATGTGTTCAAGCCACCTCAGTCATGGTGCAAACTTTCGCACATTAACATTCACTTTCCTGAACTTGGTGCAGTGCAGTATTGTGCAGAAACACATAATAAGCCTAAATGCAGCAAAGTCACATAAATATATCACCACACTTTAGCCAGTAAGCTTTCTTTCTGTGTGGTTGTGGCTATCCTGCTGCTGTTTCCTGACAAATCAAATTCCTTTTACGGTACTCCATGGGTATACATACATTGCTAAACAGAAGAGAGTCAGGGGAAAAAAATTCTATACACAGCACTTAAGGCTGGCTCCTCTACATCAGACTAGATCTATACAGAGCTTTAACACTTTGCCCAAGACAAGTGTCACACAACCCAGCACCTACCTTGAGCCTTCTCTGGGCCCATGCAGTGCCCGTAAAGTTTGAAAGAATTACTATCTTTGGAGTGGACTTTTCCTGTTCAGTGCATGAAATAAGTTTGAAGTTATACTTTTTAAAATGTCTGAAGTGTGCGGGCTATGCTGCTGCTCACCAGAATGGTGTTTTTATAAGATGGCACTGACAGTGTATGCTCTATGCCCTGAAGGGGTCTGTAAACACCTTATCAGGCAGAATTTTCTGCCCCTCAGCTATGCCTGCATTAATATTGGCCTGGGCTCAAGGTAATCACCTTCCAGATAAGTTCATTATGTTCCTAACTGTGATATGTGAGGTCATTCTACTAAGTTACTTTAACATTGCAGTGAAAGCAAAGTATCGGACTTAAAGTCTGAGGTAAATTAATTGTATTGCAGGTATGCTGATACATAGAATCTATCTTTTCTTTAGAAATGTAGTGACCTTGTTTGCTGATTAAAAAGGAAAATCATGATTTTTTTTTTAAGACTGCTTTCTACAACTGTTTTTGATTCATAAGGAAATACAAGCTCAAACTGTAGTAATACTACAATTGGTGTTACACAGTAAGCTCTGATGTGAATTTGAAACCATAAGGCAATATATGTAAGAATTATACCTATAAGTAAGAATGTTACCTATAGGTAAGAATTTACCCTAATGTTTAAAAGAATTCTTGTCATTAAAAAGATGCTAAAAAATGTATAAATAATGCAAATAAAATAAAATGCAAAGTATATGTCTGGGAAGATGTACTTTCAGGGTCCACAAAGTGATATTTTTAGACATCATGCCATGTTGTTTTTTGTCATACTACATTCAGATAAACAAAGCTAGCAATCTTGATTTTCCAATAAAGAAACTCAGCCCCATTACTTGTTTTCGGTTGTAATAGATCTCTGACTTTCTGTGACAATCCCATTTGTATTGGTCAGAATGAAAGCCAACAAAGGTAAAAATGGTTAATTACATCCTATAAAAAGTACAATTTATTCTTATTCTTTGAGCACTAGTTTTTTAGATATTGCTGTTTTTCATAAAAACCCTATCTATTTGACTAATGATTTGCTTGTCATCCAGCTCTGCTTCTCTATATAAATCCCACAGTAGTTATCTGATTTATGGAAGCTTCACTACGAAGCCCCAGCCAACTGTCTCCTGGCATGTTTGTGAGCTACATTCAACCGCACGCTGAACTCCCTTGCAAGTCAATGAGAGTTCTGGACAAAATTTTAAAGATGCAATGTAGCTCAAAGTTCACTTTTCTTTAAGGAACAGTGGCTTACTAGGAGAGCTTAACAAACTGAGCAGGGCTTTCAAGCAGACAAAGCTTGAGGCAGGATTCAGTAGGCTCTAACAATCAATATTTCTGACAGTGTAGGGTGTTTTTTGCCATTTTCAGCAGCATACTTTGAAATGATCATATTGAACCCTGGATTCTGTAAATGGCCTGAAAGTAGAAATAAACACCAATTATATGTAATCTTTTATGGCATCAATAGCCCTTGTCTTTATTTTATCATGTCAGCTTCCCCGCTCCTTGTATAATGACATAATTAAGACCACCTATTTATGTTTGTAACTTTTTCATGAAATAAAAATGTAGGAGTTAAAATATTTTTCTATGCTTTAAACAAAATGCTAGAAGATGTGTTTATTGATTCACCAAAAATAATATAATGTCTGATATTACAAAGAAACTCAGAAAAGGACACATTAATTGGCATGCGGTGATTTATGGAAAATGTCTGATGACCATACAAAGAAGTAATCACAGTCCACAACAATAACTGTGGAAATGGTATGGTCAGATAGATGGACTAAGGGATTGTTAGAAACAGGTAATAAGTTTCATACCATGTGAAAAAGAGCTCTTATCATTGATGAAATATTCAGTAAAGCTTCATCCTACAAGGTGCCAAGCACCTGCTGAGAGCAGGCCTTTGCCTTCAGACTCACTGTCATTGAAGGTAACAGAAAAGCTTTCTAAAGGCTTGAACATTCCTTCGAGGCACAACTTTGTGCTAAAGGATAGTTAGGCATGATCTCTTTTCCAGATACCTAATTTATCTGGTGGTTATGCCACCTTAGTATGTGTTGTCTCTGAGTTACTTCTCTGTGAGCTACAATGAGAAATAAAAAAGGAACGAGCCTGGAGAGAATGCACAAAACATACTAATTATTGTTCACTGCTATAGAATGCAACTTATAACCTATTTTAGAGTTTCCATAATGAAACTGCTGAATATTTTAAATAAAAAAATATGCAGTGTATTTTCCTATAAAGTAATTTCCCCTGTTCTTAATGTTGATAAAGTACCCTTTATAATCCTTATATGCTGTTAATACAAGGGAAATGCTCCAGAAACATCCAAGTTTCAAACCCCTGGGCCACTGTAATACAATATATAGAATCATAGAATCATTGAGGTTGGAAAAGACCTCTAAGATCATTGAGTCCAACCATCAACCCAACACCACCATGCCCACTAAACCATGTCCCTAAGTGCCTCATCTACACGTCTTTTAAATACCTCCAGGGATGGAGACTCAACCACTTCCCTGGGCAGCCTCTTCCAATCTTTAACCACTCTTTCAGGAAAGACATTTTTCCTTACATCCAATCTAAACCTCCCCTGGCGCAACTTGAGGCCATTTCCTCTTGTCCTATCACTAGTTACTTGGGAGAAGAGACTGACACCCACCTCACTACAACCTCCTTTCAGGTAGCTGTAGGGAGCAATGAGGTCTCCCCTCAGCCTCCTCTTCTCCAGGCTAAACAACCCCAGTTCCCTCAGCTACTCCTCAGAAGACTTGTTCTCCAGACCCCTCACCAGCCTCGTTGCCCTTCTCTGGACACGCTCCAGCACCTCCACATCCTTCTTGTAGTGAGGGGCCCAAAACCGAACACAGTATTCGAGGTGCGGCCTCACCAGTGCCGAGTACAAGGGCACGATCACTTCCCTCCTCCTGCTGGCCACACTAGTTCTGATACAGGCCAGGATGCCATTGGCCTTCTTGGCCGCCTGGGCACACTGCCGGCTCATGTTCAGCCGGCTGTCAACCAGCACCCCCAGGTCCTTCTCTGCTGGGCAGCTTCCCAGCCACTCTTCCCCAAGCCTGTAGCGCTGCATGGGGTTGTTGTGGCCCAAGTGCAGGACCCGGCACTTGGCCTTGTTGAACCTCATACGATTGGTCTGGGCCCATCGATCCAGCCTGTCCAGGTCCCTCTGCAGAGCCTTCCTACCCTCGAGCAGATCAACGCTCCCGCCCAACTTGGTGTCGTCTGCAAACTTCCTGAGGATGCACTCCATCCCCTCATCCAGATCATCAATAAAGATATTAAACAAGACCGGCCCCAGTACTGAGCCCTGGGGAACACCGCTCGTGACCGGCCGCCAACTGGGTTTAACTCCATTCACCACAACTCTCTGGGCCCAGCCATCCAGCCAGTTTTTGACCCAGCACAGAGTCCACCTGTCTAAGCCGTGAGCCACCAGCTTCTCTAGGAGAATGCTGTGGGAGACGGTGTCGCAGGCCTTGCTGAAGTCCAGGTAGACCACATCCACAGCCTTTCCCTCATCCACTAGGCGGGTCACCTGGTCATCGAAGGAGATCAGGTTGGTCAAGCAGGACCTGCCTCTCATGAACCCTTGCTGGCTGGGCCGGATCCCCTGGTTGTCCCGCTCATGCCTTGTGAGCGCCATGAGAATAATGTGATTGTTCTTCAGGAATGGAGTTCAGAGATGAAAAATAGTCCTCTTTCCCTTATTGTTCTTCAACCTCTTTATCATCTATCATTAGAGCATCAAGTCTGTTACCAATGAAGTTAAAAAGGAGAGACACAAAGAAAGAAAAATGTTCATGAGTATTAGGAACACGATTTCCCTGAGACACCCTCCCCCCCCCCCAAACCAGTACTTCACTGGTAAGGCAGTGAATAAAATCTCACTCACTGAACCTCATTCAAAGCTCTTATGATATTTGGTAATATTTATCCGTAAAGTACCAAAAGTGGGGGGCCTGAAGGAACAAAACAAAGTCATTTAACCATTTTCAATCTTGTTTGTACCATAATACACCATCTATATTGCAGTGCAGCCAAGTATATTGACCACATAGATGGAAGTTTGAATTTTAGGGGCAGTGAACACTAATTTTTCCTTTGTTGTAGAAACAAAGTGTTCAACAACTTTTGCTGAGCTACTGTTCAATACAAGCCAAGATGTTCACTTAGTCTTCAAAATTTGTTACCTACAGCTGGTGAACTAATATACTAATTTGACAAAAGTATAGTGGTCAATAACATGTAAGGACATTCATTCATGTCTTCCTAAGTGTTTCTTGGGTGAATTTGGGGGAAAGGGAAAAGTTTACTGGAGAACAGTATGTAGATAGGCTGTTTTCTTATGAGTGAGGATTTCCTTATTTCAGCATCCAGCTCCCAAGAACTACTAGGACCAGCAAACAAAACATTTCCCAAATACCTCATAAAACAAAAGTATGTTAGCATTTGTATCAGAGGTTGTCATTCTAAAGAGTGAAAATATCTTACTTTTTTAAAAGACCAGCAACTGACACCATGAATTATATCTTTCTTCTTTCCTTTAACACTTTGAGATGAAAATGTAGGAATTTTCCTTTTCCTCTTTTCTTTGAATCAGACCCAACTATGAGAGTCAATTTATCTGCCAGCCTCTATGAGATATAAATAAACAGTAATTTACCTGTCATGCAATAAATTGAATCACATTCCAAATGTTTTTGTAGGAAGGTCTATCTGGCTTTTTGATGGGTAAAAGTATACTCCAACATATTAATGTTATTCAGGTTCTGCATTAGGGTTTTGTCAGCAGAAGTCATTGGAGATTCTTTTGAAATATGTATCCTAGCACTAGTTAGATAAACCCAACAGATAGCCACATAGCTGTGTGGAAATAAAAACTTATTTACTGACTCCCAAGCAATTTCTTTAAACTGCTTTCAGGCCCAGTCAGCAAAAAATATTTCTGAAGGGTGTTAAGACATTGATGAGAAATAGTATCTACCAACAAGTACATAGAAATTAAGTGGAACAGTTCACAATCATTTATGTAAGCTTATAAATTTTAAGAACCCCATTACCACTCTTTCTCTCCTTTTTTTCTCACGTACACCCCAACCTAAATTAAAAACTGTTTTAATAGGTGTTAATAAGTTATTAAACTGGATGTTTTGGAAGAGGCTTATATAGATATTTTTCATTTGTGTCTGTATATATTCTTGCACTGCTTGAATCATTTTTTGTGGTATACCTATCTGTTATGTGGTATACCATCTGTTATGAACTTAGTAAGATGTGTTCAGACAGACATTCTGCCAGTATGGCACTGATGAAACAATACCTTCAGTGAGCAGGGAACTGAATGCTTGATCAGTCAGAGTTAACCTGAACTGTACTTTATAACCAGGTGGTGTCATGTCTTTGATTCTTAATTTCTGATTACTACAGTCTCTTTCCCACCTGTACACACTGTTCCTTTTCTGTGACGATTTGTGTGAATAGTATAGCATGTGGTAGGCATCCAGATCTTGCTATGAAGTGAGAATGTGTGCAAACTGAACCCAGAGAAACGGGGTCAATAGTGCTCCCAATTTTCACAGTGGACAGAGCCAAAAAGAGCCTGGACAATTGTTCAGGCTATATTTAGAAGGCTAAGAAATCCACATCTGAACATAATCTCTGTGAATAAATCAATACCAAGTTTCCTTTCTTGTTAGTCTGGGTTTTAAATTTTTATGTTTTTTTTAATCACTTTAGTATCTGCAATAGCACAGAAAATATTCATGTACAGTATATACATATTCACACAGGTTTTAACTTTGCGGCCTATCTACTTTTCCTAGGTAATCATCCTTTCAGTGATGATCAAGTTGGCCTGATTAAGGTCAGAGTAGCTGCACTACAAGGATGAACAGCAGTCAGTAGTCAGGGATAAGTTAATAATGTAGGATGAAAGAGACCTGTGTCAAGTCAAGTAAGCAGAACTTCAGCTCCTAGATGTCAAACATGTTTGAGCCAGTGAGCATTCTTGATCCCACCACCCTTCCATTATAGATTCTGCATTACAAAAGGCATGTAACGAAATAGTGATTTGATCCCAGCACTAAGAAAGGAAAGAAGACAGAATGCATTCATATTCATCCCTTAAAAAAACTGTATCCTGTATGTAGTTCATAAGCTATCAGGAGTTAAAAACCAGTAAGCAAACTGTCTTGAAAATATGTACCATCCAGTTCATAAGTAAAAGGAGAGTGCAGATCATTAGGAAAAGAACTCAAGGCTCTGCCAAGATGTAGAAATCCATAAAAGTCTGTTCTTATAAAATCTAGTAAACCAAAATATATCTCTTCTCACTTGAAGACCTCAGTTTCTTGCTGGTGATACCATCTGATTCTTTATTTCTCCATAAATCTCTCTATACTCATATATTACTTGTTCAGAGTTTGAAGCTCTATATTCATTGTAGTACAATATAAAAATATTTTCTACAACCAGGACAATTATGTGCCTATGGTGGGTTGACCCCAGCTGGCAGCTAAGCTCCCATCAAGTCACCGCTTATGCCACCCCCGTGGGATAAAGGAGAGAATCAGAAGGGTGAAAGTGAGAAAACTCATAGATGGAGGTAAAGAGAGTTAAATAGGTGAAGAAAAGATATGGGTGCAAGCAAAGCAAAATAAGGAATTCATTCACTGCTTACCATCAGCAGGCAGATGTTCAGCCGCTTCCAATAAAGCAGGACCTTAGTATGTGTAACAGTTACTTGGGAAGACGAACGTCATAACCATGAACATACCACCTTCCTCCTTCTTTCTCTGAGCTCTTATTGCTGAGCATAATGTCATATGATATGGAATACCCCTTTGGTCAGGTTGGATCAGTTCCAGTTGTGTCCCCTCCCAAAATCTTGCCTACTCGCTGGTGGGGTCAGAGTGAGAAACCTTGATGCTGTGTGAGCAACAACTAAAACACTGGTGTGTTATCAACACCGTTTTGGTCACAAATCCAAAATGCAGCACCATTCGTTCTGCTATGAAGAAAATTAACTCCACCCCAGCCAGACCCAGTACAGTTACCTATGGTACTTTTTTGCATGAGTTAAGTAAAGCACTCAAAGAGCTCCCTCCAGTAGGTGCAAGTTCTTCCTTGGTTTAGGTTGAGTCTCCTTTAAAATATTATATACATCAAAACTTAACCCATCTTCCCACAGCTGGGGCTAGATTTGCAGATATGTAGTTTCACAGACCCTACTTTGATCCCTACTTGAATTTAAGTAACACATTAGTTGGACACACGTCTTTAAATACTTCTGTCAGTAGTCAACAATCACAACTCAGATACACACTTTCCTATTTATTTCCTTCACTACTTTTTTTTACAACAATGGGATATAATTTGCCAGTTTCCAAATGCAGAAATTATTTCAATATCACCAACTTCCTACCTGTTACAGGACTTTCTTCTCACCCATGGAAAACTGTCAGGATGAAACAAGGGATGGCGGCTCCCTGGGGTCAGGGACCAGGAGTGGCGGGGGCTCCCAGGGGTCTGTCAGGGCAGGGTCTGGCAGCCAGGGCCTGTCCCACAGCCCCAGCCAGGAGCAGCGCACCTTGGGGGCACCAGGGCAGCCCCAGCCCTGCGCATCAGGCACCTCCCTGGGGACAGGCCAAGGCCAGGCTGGAACTTGGGCACATGGATGGGCCTGGCTCAGCAGGGCCCATGGCTGGGCAGGGCAGGGCTGTGGGGAACTGGAGACCAGCCCTGCTGCGGCATCGCTGGGGCAGGGGCTGACATGAAGTCCTAGGATGTGCACAGGGTGGGGGAGGCCTCAGGGTGGCTGAACAGGGACACTGTGTCCTAGCAGTGCCCTCAAGGCCCTGACAAAAGTTGTCTCTGCAAGTAATTTCACTCTTTCATGATTTATTTCAATCACAGTTTTAAATACATCACTTTCTCCTTTATTAATTATCAAAATGTGCTGCCTTGTGTCAAAGACACCTTTCCTTTTTTCATGGAGGTGCCATAAAGGTATTTTTTTTTCCTAAATTTAAAACCAATGTCAGAATTCTGGGAATAGATATGATATTATGTATTATGAGTTATATGTTCTATATTCTGTATTCCACTTTATGTACATGTTTTATGTCACATATTACACACTACATATCTTATGTGTGTGTGATGGCTTGACTCTGGCTGGCTGCCAGATCCCCACCCAGCCACTCTCTCACTGTGGCAGGTGTACCCGCCCTGACAAAGACTGGGGGCATTAAGACCACTGCGTCCTCACTTTTCGCGTCCTTACTTTCGCGCCTTTAAGGTAGTGAGTGCTGACCATCACATACACACCTTGGGCCAGTAATTATCGTTACATATACACCTCAGGCAAGGAATAAGAAAGTCAAGGCCCTCAGTCAATCAGAATTGACCACAGATCAGATTTGACTACAGTATAAATGGAGCCCTGCCGGAGGGCAAGTTGAGTCGGTCCTCTTCGGAGCAGCGGGTCTACAGTCAGGGACTCCCCTCTTGGGTCAGGATGCTGCCCAAGGAAACTCCTCGAGGTTGAGAGCCCTCATCTTATAGGTGAGTGATTGTGCACATTTTGGATCCTCATTTCTAAAGCCAGCTGTGCAGTATTAATCCCTCGTACACCATCCTGAACCTGTGGTTTACTGATGTTGTTGGAGTGTTGATGCCTCATTTCTAGTTAGTTTTCTGCTAAACAATTTTGGTTAAAATAAAGTTTATTTTTGAATCTATCATCTGCCTAATTTGATTACGTGAGCATCCACGACACTCACTCCCCCTCCTTACTAGGACAGGGGGAGAAAATGAGATGGAAATGCTTGTGAGTTGACATAAAGACAGGGAGTTCACTTGCCAATTACTGTCATGGGCAAACCAGGTTTGACTTGGGGTCTTCTCCATGTGTTTGCAGGGGAATTTCTGCTCTAGCGCCTGGAGCACCTCGTCCCCTACTTCTTCTCTCACCTTGGTGTTGCCTCTGTTTTTTCTCACTCTTTTTTGTCCATTGTCCCTCCTCCCGTCTGTCATTTTTTGCCCCTTCTTAAATATGTTTTCCCCGAGGCGCCACCACCTTGGCTGCTGGGCTCAGCTGTGCCCTGCGGTGTGTCCGTTGGAGCCGGCTGGAACCGGCTGTGTCCGGCACGAGGCAGCCCCGGCCTCTCCTCACAGAGGCCATTCCTGCAGCGCCCCCACTGCCAACAGCTTACAACAGACACCCTATACACTGTCTAAAGTTTTGTTTAGCTTCCCATCAAAGACCCGTTTTAAATTTAAATTGTAAAGATTTTGTTTGAAAGAATATTAAATCCAATAGTTTCTACTGAGTTTTAGAATGGAAAGAGGACGAGAGAGGAAACAAGAATGTTTATTACCTTTGCTGGATACTAACATTATGATTGTCATTCTCATATTCATTGTTCTTTTACCTCAAACTGTCTCAGATGGCATCCAATAATTCAAAGGGAAATCAGCCTAGCTCGTAGCTGTAGGATGCACATGCAGAATAAATACCTGACAGTAAGTTAAGTAGTAGAGGAGAAGGAATTGAAACTATCAGCCAATACAAAAGAATTTAAAAAATGATGAAATGCCAAAGAAGCAAATTCAATAAATTATCAACAAAATTGAATACATATTCTTCCATCTAAAATGCCTTTTTCCTCTGTTGTGGTTTAATCTCAGTTGGCAACTAAGCACCATGCAGCCACTCGCTCACTCCCCCCTGTCCCTGGTGGGATGGGGGAGAGAACTGGAAGAGCACAAGTGAGAAAAAGTCATGGGTTGAGATAAAAACAGTTTAATAATTGAAAAAAAAAAAAGATAATAATAATAATACACAAAGCAAGTGATGCACAGTACAATTGCTCAACACCCGCCGACCGATGCCCAGCCAGTCCCTGAGCAGCGGCCCCCCTGGCCAGCTTTCCCCAGTTTATGTACTGAGCATGACGTCGCATGGTATGGAATGTCCCTTGGGCCAGTTTGGCTGTGCCCCCTCCCAGCTTCTTGTGCACCTCCAGCCTTCTCAGTCAGTAGAGCATGGGAAGCTGAAAAGTCCTTGGCTAGTGTAAGCATTACCTAGCAACAACTAAAACATCGGTGCGTTATCAACTTTGTTCTCATCCTAAATCCAAAACACTGTACCAGCTACTAGGAAGGAAATTAACTCTATCCCTGCCGAAACCAGGACAATATCCACCCCTTATTCTATACCATCTGCGTCATGCTCAAGTCTCATATTTTCCAGTACATTTTCATTAATCACCACCCCCCATTCTTTTTTTTTTTTTTAATATATATATACACACACACACACACACACAGAGATATCATTCCCTTCGTCTGTGGGCCATCCCTCTAAAATGTTCGGTGAGTTCATTTAGTCCATGACTTTGGGCTCCATCTGTCATAATAATTTTCCAGGGCAGGAAAAAATGGAGATGGTATGTGGTGTTGGATTGTTTCATGTTGAAGTCAGTTCTGGTTCCATCATCGCTGTGCTTTGCTTGGTTTCACTGAAGTTATTCTTCATTAGTCTGGGTGATCCTTATTGTAATAATATTAGTATGGCATATAATATTATTAGTATGATTAGTATATCTGTGTATTATTAGTATAACTATTATAACTACAATTAGTACTTAACATCGCATAATTCAGATCATTGGCTATTCTCACCCAAAATCAAATCCCCTTGAGGTACACATCGGACTTCCCCATCCTTCTGCATCACCCACCAAGTGCACCCAGGTCCTTGAGCAAAAGCAATCCCACGGATGGGTTTGCCTCTGCCCAAGGCAGGAATAACCCAGACTGTCTTCCCCAGCATAGTTTTTATGTGCACTACAGGGACTTTATTCCCATCTACAGTACGTAAAAGTTCTGACTGGGCAGGGCCTGCTCGATTGGCAGATCCCCGAGTGTTGACTAACCAGGTGGCCTTTGCTAAATGCGTATCCCAATGTTTGAATGTCCCGCCACCCATTGCTCTCAGTGTAGTCTTTAACAGTCCATTGTATCGTTCAAATTTCCCAGAGGCTGGTGCATGATGGGGGATGTGATACACCCACTCAATGCTGTGCTCTTTGGCCCAGGTGTCTATGAGGTTGTTTTGGAAATGAGTCCCGTTGTCTGACTCAATTCTTTCTGGGGTGCTATGTCGCCATGGGACTTGTTTTTCAAGGCCCAGGATAGTGTTGCGGGCAGTGGCATGGGGCACGGGATATGTTTCCAGCCACCCGGTGGTTGCCTCCACCATTGTAAGCACGTGGCGCTTGCCTTGGCGGGTTTGTGGGAGTGTGATATAATCGATCTGCCAGGCCTCCCCATATTTATGTTTCAGCCATCGTCCTCTATACCAAAGAGGCTTTAACCGCTTGGCTTGCTTGATCACAACGCATATTTCGCATTCATGGATAACCTGCGCAATAGTGTCCATGGTCAAGTCCACCCCTCGATCACGAGCCCATCTATATGTCGCACCTCTTCCTTGGTGACCTGAGGCGTCGTGGGCCCACCGAGCTAGAAATAATTCACCCTTATGTTGCCAGTCCAGATCCACCTGAGCCACTTCAATCTTAGCAGCCTGATCCACCTGCTGGTTATTTTGATGTTCTTCAGTAGCCCGACTCTTGGGTACGTGAGCATCTACGTGACGGACTTTTACATCCAGGTTCTCCACCCGGGCAGCAATATCTTGCCACAATGCGGCAGCCCAGATGGGTTTGCCTCTGCGCTGCCAGTTGCTCTGCTTCCATTGCTGCAACCACCCCCACAGGGCATTTGCCACCATCCATGAGTCAGTGTAGAGATAGAGCACTGGCCACTTTTCTCGGTCAGCAATGACTAAAGCCAGCTGGATGGCCTTTACTTCTGCAGATTAGCTCGATTCACCTTCTCCTTCAGCAGTTTCTACAACTTGTTGCATAGGACTCCATACAGCAGCCTTCCACCTCTGATGCTTTCCCACAAGATGACAGGACCCATCAGTGAACAGGGCATATTGCTTCTCATTTTCTGGTAGTTCATTATACATTGGGGCCTCCTCAGCACACGTTACCTCCTCCTCTGGCGATATTCTGAAATCTTTGCCCTCTGGCCAATCCATTATCACTTCCAAGATTCCTGGGTGACTGGGGTTTCCTATTCGAGCCCGTTGTGTGATCAGTGTGACCCACTTACTCCATGTAGCATCAGTTGCATGATGTGTACAGGGGACCCTCCCTCTGAACATCCAGCCCAGCACCGGCAGTCGGGGTGCCAGGAGGAGCTGTGCTTCAGTGCCGATCACTTCCGAAACAGCTCGAACCACTTCATATGCTGCCAATATCTCTTTTTCAGTTGGAGTATAGTGGGCCTCAGATCCTCTGTATCCCCAACTCCAAAACCCTAGGGGTCGACCTTAAGTCTCCCCTGGTGCTTTCTGCCAGAGGCTCCAGGTAGGGCCATTCTCCCCGGCTGCAGTGTAGAGCACATTTTTTACTTCTTGCCCTGCCCGGACTGGCCCCAGGGCTACTGCATGAACTATCTCCTCTTTAATTTGTTCAAAGGCTTGTCATTGCTCAGGGCCCCATTTGAAATCATTCTTCTTTCGGGTCACTTGATAGAGAGGGTTTACAATCAGACTGTAATTTGGAATATGCATTCTCCAAAAACCCACGACGCCTAGGAAAGCTTGTGTTTCCTTTTTGCTAGTTGGTGGAGACATGGCTGTTATTTTGTTGATCACATCCATTGGGATCTGACGACGTGCATCTTGCCATTTGATTCCTAAAAACTGGATCTCCTGTGCAGCTCCCTTGACCTTACTTTGTTTTATGGCAAAACCGGCCTTCAGCAGGATTTGGACTATTTCCTTCCCTTTTTCAAAAACTTCTGCTGCTGTGTTGCCCCACACAATGATGTCATCAATGTATTGCAGGTGTTCTGGAGCTCCACCCTGCTCCAGTGCAGTCTGGATCAGTCCATGGCAAATGTTGGGGCTGTGTTTCCACCCCTGGGGCAGTTGGTTCCAGGTGTACTGGACGCCCCTCCAAGTGAAAGCAAATTGTGGCCTGCACGGCCTGTCGCTGGGGTCGGAGTGGCCGCAGGGCGTGTTGCCCGCGTCTGAGTGGCCGCAGTGCGTGTCGTTTTACTGTCAGAGCCAGAGACCTTCTCTTCCCTTTGAGGGTACTGAATGGTGTTGAACAGGGCTCGGTAGGCATGGGCCAGGCCCCAGCACGTTGTAATGATCTGCATCTCTCTGGAGTTGCCAGGGTGACAGCATACTTCTTCCAAATATTCTACTAACTCTCCAGGATTCCGCACTTGCTCAGGGGTGAAGTTCCAAAACACTGGGGGTGCCCATTGGCCTAGGTACTTGCCCATCTTGTCCCACACACCCTGCCACTCATAACTACTCAGCCTTGGGGCAGATCTCTGGATGATATTCTTAAATTGCTTACTAACTTTAGACAAAACCAAAACAATATTCCCAAGAGGTACCAATAGAAGTATCTTAACTACCCAAGGATGTTCAAAATACTGAAAAGTCACTGTAATGAAGGAGGAAACATCATAGAAGAAGACACTGCCATTCTGTATTTCCTCCATAGAAAAACTCTCAGAAAAGTCACTGTAATTGCTAGTTGTCTCCACGAAATGGTATCCATGGTACAGTAATGGCTTCATTGCAAAACTTACATTCCACACTAAGGTCAAGGTCAATGTTCTAAAAACAAACCTCACAAGCGAGACATCACTATTCACTGCAGACCACAGCAAACTGCAAAACCCAACACCAATCTTTAACATGTACAGCAGGAAAAAGGAGAGCGATGCAGATTATACAAATCAATATCGAGAACAGAGAAACCAACATTGTGACCCACAACTGTTAACAGATATAAGTTCCTTAATACACTCGCGTTAATCTGTTATTATCTCAAACCCTTCGAGCCCCACGTTGGGCGCCAAAAAGGACTGTCGTGGTTTAACCTCAGTCGGCAACTAAGCACCACGCAGCCGCTCGCTCACTCCCCCCACCCCGGTGGGATGGGGGAGAGAATTGGAAGAGCACAAGTGAGAAAAAGTCGTGGGTTGAGATAAAAACAGTTTAATAATTGAAATAAAATGATAATAATAATAATAATATGATAATAATAATAATACAGAAAGCAAGTGATGCACAGTACAATTGCTCACCACCCGCTGACCGATGCCCAGCCAGCCCCCGAGCAGTGGCCCCCCCCAGCCAGCTTTCCCTAGTTTATGTACTGCGCATGATGTCACATGGTATGGAATGTCCCTTTGGCCAGTTTGGGTCAGCTGTCCTGGCTGTGCCCCCTCCCAGCTTCTTGTGCACCTCCAGCCTTCTCAGTCGGTAGAGCATGGGAAGCTGAAAAGTCCTTGGCTAGTGTAAGCATTACCTAGCAACAACTAAAACATCGGTGCGTTATCAACTTTGTTCTCATCCTAAATCCAAAACACTGTACCAGCTACTAGGAAGGAAATTAACTCTATCCCTGCCGAAAGCAGGACATCCTCTCTAAATTGCAAAAGCTTTTTTATACTTCTCTCACAGTACACTGCGTCTTCTTTATCTTTCTAAGCCTGAAGACAACATTTTTTGTTTCCATCCTCTCATATAATATAGGATCTTTACTCTTCTCAAATGCTGGGTAGCATCCTAGCCCTCATAAGTCAGTGTGTATGCTATTATTTCTCATTCATAAAATCTAATTCTATCCTGTAACCATCTAGGTGCCTAATGTTTAGTCATTCTATTAATACATTTTATTTTCTGTATTTCTTTCTTTTCTATAGTAATGTATTTTCTTCTCTATGCAACTGTGATATCAACACTAATAAATACAGCTGTCCTGTAGGTAGTCTTGTGCAATTGTGTGAAAACCTTTGCAAACCTGTAAAAAGAAAGTTGCAGTTTTCCATGATGCATTCTATGATGGTTTTAGTAGCAAAACAAACAAACAAAAATTATTTCTGGATCTAAACATAGTGAGAAAGGCTTCTGACTTATTTTTTGTTTGATGGTTTCTGAACTTCAAAATAAACTCACTCATTGAAGGCTTGACCATTAAAAGAGGGAGTTTAAAATCTCCATCAAAATGTGCAGCAGCAGGAAATAAAATGTATAGGAGTTTAATACAGAGAATAACCTATTTCAGACCACACTTGCCACTCAGATGAGACTGACAAAACCTCAAAATCTAGAAATTATGATTTTGCTAGTATTAAAAATATTTTTATATTTTGAATATAATATATTCAAATTATTTTGAGAGTTTTATAAATATTGCTCTTAAGAACTTCCTCAGATAATTAATACTCAGATTTGCAAATGCTGGACATGACAGAAGAGAAGGAAGAAGATGCCATATTCCTGTTCTTGACAAAATACAGTTCCTCCTAAACTAAATATGCTAAGATAATAAAATAATGAGTAATAAAATAAACAGTTTAAAGGCATATACATGTATTACCAAACCACAGGACATTATTTACTGCAAAAGTAATATTTTCTTATGGCTGTACTACCAACTCTAAGAAATTATTAGAAAAGATATTTGTAGAGGTTTAATATAAATGATAGTATAAACAGGCCAATATATAAATATGCTTTTTTCTGAAATAGATTTTATATCATATTAGCACTCAGCTGTTAGCAGCTAGAACAGGAAAACTAACAAGTGTAGGTATTCAATTGTATTTGTCAGTGTTATATATGAAAGAACACAGTATTCCCCTATTTTCTGGCAGCGTGTGTCAGAAAGGAAAGGAAAGACACATTGTCATTCACTTCTGCAAACACACACATACAAAAGAAGCAACCCATGTAGTCACATAAAGTAGCCTAGAGACAGCTAATTTTATCAGCCTATCACAATTTTCATAAATTGGGATAACAGATGCAAGATATTTAGTTTCACCCAGCACTGTGAGGCTGTGTCAAAATTAAAATACAATGATATATATTATCAAATAACTTACAACAACAATTATGAGTTATTCTACTGATGTAAATTAACAGTTGAGAATAAAAACCTTACAAGTACCAGATGCAGCCAACAGAGAAAATAAACACAAACTTCTCATATTTAGGCTGATCATTAGGTTTAGACTTGTCCATAAAAATACTGTGATCTGTTGCTGGTAGGGGTCCACATCTGTGCTTCTGAGTTTACTCTGTAATATATGCGAACCAGAAGAAGGCCTTGTGCCTGTCCAGTTCTATTTGTTACAATGAATGGTACTCTGACCTCATAACAAAAAATACCATGAAATGTTCAGAAATGTATTGAATATAATACATGTAAGAAAATCTGGAAAACAAAGTAACAGTCATTCTACAACTGCATTGGAATACTCGTGCCTCTTACAGAGTAGCCTTTTACTCTGTCAAGCAAGTCCTCTCAGTGATCACTCATCACTGTAAGTGGGAATTATTTTCTGTGAGTATGATGCGATAGTCAAAAAAGGAGGTGATACAGGACTCTAAGAGATGGGGAACTTTTATGTCTTGCTCCTCCTAAGTTAGCTATTTAATAATGGAGATTCTTGA
This sequence comes from Aptenodytes patagonicus, assembly GCF_965638725.1. Taxonomy (NCBI): domain Eukaryota; kingdom Metazoa; phylum Chordata; class Aves; order Sphenisciformes; family Spheniscidae; genus Aptenodytes; species Aptenodytes patagonicus. The sequence continues at coordinate 32,717,483 of NC_134951.1, read as the reverse complement.
CTGAGAAGTTCCACTTTGTAAAACCACTTTGATTTATTTTTGTATTGCTGCAAAAAAAGCAGATATGACATTGGCTGAATAAGTGGTCCACAAATTAGATTTATATCTGACATGTCAGCTTTAGTCTATAGACTTCTGATTATACTTTCTTATAATGAAAGGAGTCCTCACAGTCCTTACACAGTGTCCAGATGTATTGGGTTTACATGGCAAGGTTTTGGAGGGGGTGGCGGCGCTGCAGATGTGGCTTCTGTGAGAAGACAGAGGAAGCTGATGCAGGTTGTCCCTCTGCAGCCCATAGAAGTCCACGGTGGAGCAGATATCCACCTGCAGCCCATGGAGGACCCCACGCTGGAGCAGGTGGATGTGCCCAAAAGAGGCTATGACCCCATGGAAAGCCTGCACTGGAGCAGGCTCCTGGCAGGACCTGTGGACCCGTGGAGAGAGGAGCCCATGTTGGAGCAGGTTTGCCAGCAGGACTTGTGACCCTGTGGAGAGGAGACCATGCTGGAGCAGTCTGTTCCTGAAGGACTGCACCCCATGAACTGGACCCATGCTGGAGCAGTTCCTGAAGAACCACATCCCATGGATGGGATCCCACAATGGAGCAGTGTGAGGAGGAAGGAGTAGCAGAGACAATGCATTATGAACTGACCACAACCCCCATTCCTCATCCCCCTGTGCAACTCAGAGGGGAGGAGGTAGAGAAATCAGAAGTGAAGTTGAGTCTGGGAAGAAGGGAGGAGTGAGGGGAAGGTGTTTTTAGATTTGTTCATATTTCCCATTATCTTACTTAGGTTAATTAGCAATAAATTAAATTAATTTCCCTAAATTGAGTCTGATTTGCTCATGACAGTAAATGGTATGTGATCTCTGTCCTTATCTTGACCCATAAGCTTTTCACCATATTTTCTCCTCCTGTGCTGTTGAGAAGGGGCAGTGACAGAGCAGCTTCATGGACATCTAGAGGCCAGCCAAAGTCAACTCACCACACCATAATAACTGAAAAGTTTTGTTCTTACTATTATTAGTACATTCTACCTCTTTTTTGTACTTTATAATAACATTTGTTATAACAAGAAATTCAATCAGAAAATGTTTACTCACAAGCTAATTTGCTCAGCTCAGATTACAATAGAACTGTGGGCCTCAGTTATTACAAAAGAATGCTGTGCATATAAGAACAGATAGATCATAATACAAGCTTCAGTTTGGCTAAGAAGTGAGCTAAGAAAAGCTAAGAAAGTGAACAATCTAAATGCACTGTTCTTTTTCTTTTTTTTTTTCTTTCTTAACATTTATAGTTCTAATTTCTTCAGCTTAATCTGATTTGACTGAAAAAAACAAGGATGAGAATATCTATGTATCTAAGAGAACTACAGAATGGATTTTAAGCATTGTTTTGCACATGGATGACAAATAACACAGAACTGTGTTTTCAAAGGTTTAGAATCCACAAAACAGCTATCTTCTAAAAATATTTCTTAGAATTTCCATTTAGTTAACTGAGATGCGAATTATGTACAGAACTGCCCAGCACTTAGAGATCTCATTTTGTCATTTTGTCGATGTTCCACACCCCCTTCCAAACATCAGGAGAAGCAATAATGGCATTTTGAACCCAACTGATCTGTGCAGCCACAGATTCTGTGGGCTCTGCTTTATACTTGTTCCTGAAAATAAATTAGATATGTCTGGAGCCAATAAAGTATTGTTTCTAAAGATTTTCAGTGGTTATATCTCTTGCCTCAGGAACTGATCTGAAAAGCAGAGGACCACAATCATGTGGAAAGCCCAAGGCAAGCAGTTCTGGATCCCCTTGAAATAACATTAAAACACTGAAGGAGTTAAGGCAGCAACAGTGGACAACATATTTTAAATAAGACCTTAGGTGCAGTGCTGCTGGCAAGGAATAAATCAAGTAGTTCACAAGGCTAGGACTATTCTGTGCTAAAGTGTTTATTCTATTTTTAAAGAAGTCATAAATCATTAAAAAAATGGAATATCCTCTTAAAACTAATCAAAATTATTATACTATAAAACGGTACTAAATTCTGGTATACTAGGTATAAAAAAAGTATTAAAAGGGCATAGAAGTCTGGAATAGCACAAATTAAACCTAGCCACAATATTCAGCACAAAACAGTTGTGGTTTCTTTTTCCCAGTCCCAACGTATTTCTCTTGTCAAAGACTTTTAAATTTGCTACCTTTCTATCTCTATTAAATGAGATTCATGTTCTATTACTAGCAGATTCTATACAGTCCCATAATGGTCTTAGGACCATTGTGTCGTACACCTCATAAAAAAGCACCACCTAAATATCTGAACTCATTTATTTTCTCAGAGTCAGAACATGAATCTGTACATGGTGCATCCCTTTTCAGACTTAATCCTTTTCAGAAAAATTCTGAGCCAATTATTATGCAAGACATAATTACTTTTCCTTGGGCATGTCACTTAAAAAGCAATTCATCTCACAATTTTAGTCATGCCTAAATGATAGGCATCTGGTTTGTGATAGTTGTCTAGGATCTTTCTTTCCAGAGACAGCTGTCTCTCTGCACTAATTATGATGAGATCCTGGATGGCTAGTTTAGATTAGATGCCTAATTTTTGAAAACTGAAGCCAGAGATATTATCAACCGTCTTGCTACCACAAGGGTGTTTTATGTAAGAGTGTTACCATAGTGATTTACAAGAGCATAAAAAAAGCAACAACTTTGGCTACCTTTGAACCAGAAATGCAATTACATGAAAAGTTTGTTAATGTGACATCAAATCTGAGCAAGTATATTCTGAATTTCAGAAGGACTTATGACCAAGGGTTGCACCTGGGTCAGCCACATTCTTTCACCTTCTCATCATCTCTAGTTGTAAGAGATACTTCTTGCAGATATGACAGAATCATAGAAAAGTCTAGTTTGGAAGGGACATCTGGAAATCATCTGGTCCAACCTTTGTTTGAAAGCAAAGCCTTGGATTAGGTTATCCAGTGTCCTGTCAAGCTGAGTCTGGAATATTTCCAGGGAGGAAGATTTCACCAGTTGTCTGGGTGACCTAATTCAATGTTTAATTGTTCTCACGATAAATGATATTTTTCTTATATTCAGACACAATTTGCCCTGAATTAGTTTGTGCCTGTTGCCTCTTACCCTATCACCATGTATCCTTCTGAAGAAGGAATCTCCACTTCCTCTGTTTTTTTCTTATACAATGGTTTTTAGGTGTTGGAAGAGTGTAATTAGAGTCCACCCGAGAGTGCTGAGGGAGCTGGCGGAGGTGCTCGCCAAGACGCTCTCCATCATTTATCAGCAGTCCTGGTTAACGGGGGAGGTCCCGGATGACTGGAGGCTTGCCAATGTGACGCCTATCCACAAGAAGGGCCGGAAGGAGGATCCGGGGAACTACAGGCCTGTCAGGCTGACCTCGGTGCCGGGGAAGATTATGGAGCGGTTCATCTTGAGGGTGCTCACAAGGCATGAGCGGGACAACCAGGGGATCTGGCCTAGCCAGCACGGGTTCATGAGAGGCAGGTCCTGCTTGACCAACCTGATCTCCTTCTATGACCAGGTGACCCGCCTAGTGGATGAGGGAAAGGCTGTGGATGTGGTCTACCTGGACTTCAGCAAGGCCTGCGACACCGTCTCCCACAGCATTCTCCTCGAGAAGCTGGCGGCTCATGGCTTAGACAGGTGGACTCTGTGCTGGGTCAAAAACTGGCTGGACGGCCGGGCCCAGAGAGTTGTGGTGAATGGAGTTCAATCCAGTTGGCGGCCGGTCACGAGCGGTGTTCCCCAGGGCTCAGTACTGGGGCCGGTCTTGTTTAATATCTTTATTGATGATCTGGATGAGGGGATGGAGTGCACCCTCAGTAAGTTTGCAGACGACACCAAGTTGGGCGGGAGTGTTGATCTGCTCGAGGGTAGGAAGGCTCTGCAGAGGGACCTGGACAGGCTGGATCGATGGGCCCAGGCCAACTGTATGAGGTTCAACAAGGCCAAGTGCCGGGTCCTGCACTTGGGCCACAACAACCCCATGCAGCGCTACAGGCTTGGGGAAGAGTGGCTGGGAAGCTGCCCAGCAGAAAAGGACCTGGGGGTGTTGGTCGACAGCCGGCTGAACATGAGCCGGCAGTGTGCCCAGGCGGCCAAGAAGGCCAATGGCATCCTGGCCTGTATCAGAACTAGTGTGGCCAGCAGGAGTAGGGAAGTGATCGTGCCCCTGTACTCGGCACTGGTGAGGCCGCACCTCAAACACTGTGTTCAGTTTTGGGCCCCTCACTACAAGAAGGACGTTGAGGTGCTGGAGCGTGTCCAGAGAAGGGCAACGAGGCTGGTGAGGGGTCTGGAGAACAAGTCTTCTGAGGAGCGGCTGAGGGAACTGGGGTTGTTTAGCCTGCAGAAAAGGAGGCTGAGGGGAGACCTCATCGCTCTCTACAACTACCTGCAAGGAGGTTGTAGCGAGGTGGGTGTCGGTCTCTTCTCCCAAGTATCAAGTGATAGGACAAGAGGAAATGGCCTCAAGTTGCGCCAGGGGAGGTTTAGATTGGACGTGAGGAAAAATGTCTTGACTGAAAGAGTGGTGAAACATTGGAAGAGGCTGCCCAGGGAAGTGGTGGAGTCCCCATCCCTGGAGGTATTTAAAAGACGTGTAGATGAGGCGCTTAGGGACATGGTTTAGTGGGCATGGTGGTGTTGGGTTGACGGTTGGACTCGATGATCTTAGAGGTCTTTTCCAACCTCAATGATTCTGATTCTATTGTATGATTTCAGTTTACTGGCAGTCCCCCTAAGCCTGCTCTTCTCTGCTTTGAACAAACCAGATTCCTTCAATCTTTCATCATATGTCCCTTTTCCCATCACTTTTTGCTGTTTGCTTTGTCCTTCATGTGCCTGGAAATACCTTCCATGAGGACCAATTCCTTAATTTTCCCAGTGACTGAAGTGAGGCTAACTGGCCTGCAGTTTCCTGGATCTTCCTTTTTGCCCTGTGTATAGATGGACATATTATTTTCCCTTTCACCATCATTCAGGACTCCCCTTGGTCTCCATGACCCTTTCAAAGATAACAGAGAATGATTTTTCAAGGACATCAGATAATTCTCTTAGCAGCCTGCCACATATCCTGTCAGGCCCTGCAGGTGTGTATATGTCTAATTTGTTCAGATGTTCTCTTACTTGATCATTCTTTGCTGTTTGCTTCATCATTGCCTCTTGACAAAGAGACTTTGGGACTGACCTTGCCTATGAAGACTGAGGCAAAGAGGGCATTAAGTATCTCAGCTTTTTTACGCTATTTGTGAGTAACTTGCCAGTCCCATTCAGAAGTGACCTACATATTCCTTGTATGTCTGTCTGCTTGCTACTAACACAGATACAGAACCTTTTTTGTTATTTTACATATCTCTTGCCAATTTGAGCTCCAGCTGAGATTTTGGCCTCCTAATGTCACCTCTGAATGCTCAAACAATATTTCTATATACCTCTTTTGGAGCCTGTCCATTCCTTTCTCATACGTTTTTTTTTCCTTTATGTTTTGTTTTGGTTTGTTTTATTTTGGTGGGGGTTTTAGTTGCTTTGTTTTTAGGGTTTTTTTTTTGTTTGGTTTGTTTTTTTGGTTTTGTTTTTTTGGTTTGTTTGGGGTTTGGATTTTTTTTTTTGAAGTTCTTTTACTAACTCTAACCAGGCTGGTTTTTATGTTATATTTGTTCCTTTTCTGGCTGAGTGGGTGGACTGATCCTTTAAGAATGTTATTTCTGAAAATCTCACGGTATTCCTTAGCTCCTTTGCCCTCCAAGGCAGACTCCCAGGGATCACTCCCTGAACAAGTTCAAATCTGCTGTTCTGAAATCCAGGTCTTTATTCTACTTGTTTTCTTCATGCTTTTTAAGATCTTAAAACTCTGTGATCTCATGGTCAGTGCAGCCAAAGCTGCCATTGATGGTCATGTTTCAAAACAACTCTTCCTTATATGTAGGTCCAGAAGAGCACCACTCCTAGTTGATATATTCAACAACTGTGTAAGGAAGTTGTCCTTGACATATTCCAGAAATCTCCTGGGTTGTTTATGCACTGCTGTGTTGCTTTCCCAGGAAATATCAGTATAACTGAAGTCCTTCATGAGAACCAGAGCGTGCAGACCTAAGGCTTCTTTGAATTGTTTGAGGAAGGTTTTGCCCACCACTTCTTCCTCACTGGGTGGCCTGTAGCAGACCACTACCACAAGGGACCCCCTTGACAGTGATTCCTCTGATTTTGACCTAAAGGCACTCAATAGACCTGTCCTCTTTTTCATAGCTAACCTCTATGTGCTCACACTGGTCTTCTACATAGACAACGAGCCTTTCTTCTCTTCTACCCTCTGTCTTCCCTGAGTAGCTTGTCTATTGCAGTATACCAGTCGTGAACTCTATTCCTGAGTTTCTGTAATTCCAATTGTATTGTGACTCTGTGACTGCACATCGAGTTCTATTTCTTCTTGTTTCCCTGATTAGGAGCATTGGAGGACAGGTACTTGAGATCTGCCATCTTCCCCCAGTCTTTGAAGGGAGTGTTGGCACCTTCTCCATTGCTCCATTACATGCACACTTTCAGTTCGTCACTTGTGTCCTTACTTGTCTACAGACTTTGGACTCCACTTCCCATTGCACCTAGTTTAAAGCTCATTTCATTAAGTTAGCCAACCTATTGGCACAGATGTCCTTGTGTCTTTTTGGTAAGTGTATCCCGTCTCCCTGCTATAGTCCACAGTCTTTGAAAAGCAACACGTGATCATGCTTCAGTCTCCAAAAGATGAGTCACTCTCTACTTCAGAGGTCTATGTTCACTTGTTTGGAAGTGCATAGTTCTCATTTCTGAATGCAGAAGAAGATTATGTGACTAGCTTAGTCAAAGCACCTAACTTTCACGTAGGTACATTTAGCTGAGGAGAATCACACCTTCTCTTTCCAGTCTGTAAAATAAGCATGGTGATTCTGATCTACTAAGACACTTAGAAATTGAAGACATCCAATTTCTGAAAGGACTTTAAGTATGTTTAGCTGCTTTCACCTATTCAGTGGAATAGAGGAGCTAGCCCATAGACCCTAGATACTGGTATATGTTATCAATATAATAATGATGAAGTATGTTGCTGTGTTATCATAGTTACTTCAGTTTTATCTACCTGTTTCTTAACAGGTTGATCATGAAATGGTCGTGAACAGGTTCAGATAATGAAGATGTCTGAGTGTCATTATATGTGGAAAGGTATTTTATCTCTTCGGTGATGAGATGTACAGCTTTACTACTGTCTCATTTACTGATTGTCTCATACAACATTCTCACTTCAGTTTAGCTTAATTAAAAAGTGTTATTGCCACCACTCTGATGAAAATTTAGGTTTTCAAGCTGAATATGCCAGAGTGATAGAAGCTGATAAGAGAAAAAAACAAGCAAATAAACCAGTCTAGTCTTTTTCTTGCAAATTGAACAGTTTGGTCTTGGAAATTACTAAGTGACAACAAATGCACCCTTTCTTCACCTCCCCTATTACTATACTGAGTAATAGCCATTTGCTTTACATCTACCTTAGAAAATATTGCTTTTCTATAGAATTGGTTTGAGTTAAAACTTTTCTTAAAACATACTGTAATACTTTTTCCTATGCTAGCAAAAAATAAATTTACATATTTATAAAAAAAATTAGGAGTGAAAAGAAACCCACCATTTTTTGCAACAGCTGCCATTTAAGTAGACCTTTTGACGGTATGGAAGCTTCTTTATATTACCCATGTTCCTTCAAATATGATTTTACTCAAAGTATTATCCTCATGTGCTTCATAATAATTTGAAATCATGCTAATCTCTGACACAGCAGGTTTTTGATAGCTCTGTAAAAACCTTAATGTCATTGCTTCAGGCAAGGTGACAAGTGTAATCACCTTCTATAATTCATGTTTAATACCTGAGTGACAGAGAGGAATCATATCATGTCCTTGACCCAAAATCCTCAACTATGTTATATCACCCTCCCTCTAGAAAATACTTGTAAAAATTACTAAACCTAGTCCAAATTTAATGTTAGGAAGAATTTTTATCAGCATAAAAAATGATGTTATTCAAAAGCATAACTCTTAATGCCAAAAATATATATTTACAGGATTTTTTACACTCTTCTAAACTCTCTTCTGCAGTCTAAACATCCAGAAGAGATTTCTATTACTCATATTTCACCTGTCAAGAATATTGGTAACAAATGGGAAGTAGTTTAACACATGAAAGAAAATACCTTCATACTCTAATTCTTACAATCTGTTTACCTTTTGAAGAGTATCTGCAAACACTAACCTTAAGGAAAGTTGTGTTGTTGTTTTTTTTTTTTTTAAAAACCAACCCTCAGTCATTGTGAAAAGACAGCCATCCTTTAACAATGTTGACGAAATTAGATGTGCAAACATACTTACACAATCTAAATTTTATATTTGCGATGAATGCATGAGATATTTAAGGAAGGACAAAATAGCGCATGTGTCTGAAGGAGCTATATAAATAGAAAACATTTCTATATAGGAACATGCAGAAAGTCCTGTGTTCTGCCCAGATTCTAAAATGGTTAGGTATGACTCCTGTCTGTGCATCAGCTTGCAGAGTTGTGCCTGAAAAAACTAGGCTCACAAAGTATATGAGTTTCTGTATCATCTGTGTAGTCAGACATATTTTGGTTTCCTTTAGAGTTTATTAAATAATGATCAGCTTCATTAGGCACTTAGACATACCCTAATCTTTTGAAACAATTCCATACTGCTATTACCTTAAGAAAGAAATGCAAGTATAATTTCTGCATCAGTGCAAAAGCTCTGTCACTTATTCCATAGCAGTTAAGCTTGATCTTAAATTATGCAATTATTACATTGCTGTTGTTGTAGGTCACCAGGAATATGGAGATGATAGGACTAAGACAATTACTCTAGGTGGAGAGCGGAAAGTATTATCTGTCAGAAGAACACCTATGTTTCAAACAGTGCCTGAACTATAGATTCATTGATCTTGGAAGAATATTCATGGTAAGTATAACTATCCGCTTGCCTTTTTCTTGTGTGTTCCCTGTTATTGGTACCAGGATACATACATAGTTCAACAGACATTTTAGGTGACCTATTTTAAGGCCCTGAACAACCAAATGTAGCTTTAAGATTTTAGTAGTGGGGTGGACCACATAGTCTCCAGAAGCCTCTTCCCACATAGTTCAGTCTATGATTCTATGATTCTGTTCTTAACTAGATATGATGGTGTATACAAACCTTCTATTTCAACACCCTAACAGTATTAGTGTAAGAAAAAAAAAAAAAACCTGAAAATTATTTACTTTCATAGACTCAGAACAAGAAACTATGATTAAGTATTTTGCTCTCAAACCACACAAAACATTTCTAAATAATTTTGCTGTAAAAGAAGGTGATCAGCTGAACCAGTCTTTAAAAATAATTGTAGGTAAGAAAAAGGTTAAATGAAGAAGCAAATAAATGTATTCCAAACAAAGCTTAGTACAAAATTTAGCCTTCTTTATTAGATTTCCCATTCAAAAATAGTGCAGCTGTTAAATATATACATATTGCTTTGTGATCAGTACTACCCCTCTGTCTGTAGAATAAAGGTACTTCTGACCTCAGGTTTAAGAACAAAAGGAAGCCAGGCTAGTGATAAGAAAGAGAAGATACAGGATGTGTTAATATGGAAATGCAGATAGGAACAATAACATACGCCTTCGCTCAAATATGGGTGTATCAGGATTTGTATTTAAATCAGAGATTTGCTCCATAGAAAAAAATGTTATTTTTTCCAGTACTCATTCCAGGTAAAACGTTAGAACTTTCAGAGAGAAATGTCTGCTTACTTTTGTGTAAAAAATGTATTTTTATAATCAGTTAAATTTAGTTTACTTTTGTTTAAAGAGAAAAAAATAAATTTGAAAATCAGTTTAAGATTTTTGTAACTGCCAAAATAGCCATGAATTTTGATTATTAGGTAGAAGTATGAATAAGATTTTTTTATGGTTTTTATACAGACCTAATGCTAAATCCCATTCCTGCTAAGGGTTTATTTGTCTGATGGGGTTTGGGGTCTTCTTAATTCTTTCTATGGCAATGGTGTTTAATCTTGTTAATGACAGTGATGATAGTTTTTCTCGGTTTTATTTTATTCTCTCCAAAAGATAAGTTTAACAAATAAATATTCATAAGGAAAAGTATGCTATGATTATGTGGCAGGCTTGGTCAGAACTCATACCTGTATTACAATTTAATGCAAATCTACTAAGGACAGATCAATACAATTACAATTACTTTCTTTGATATGTTATTTGTCAAAGGTAACAGCAGAAGGGAGCTTAATGATTCCCATTAGAGACAAAAGTATTTTGCTTTCCCCTACTTTGTAGATCTAAAATGGTTGGTTTTACAAGGGAAGAAACATTAACTATTGACTACAAATAGCAGCAATTACAGGGTAAAACAAAGTGATTTGATCATAAATATAGGGACAGAACTTAGAGTTAAAAGATGAAGATTCTTATTGTTGTCTTACATTTCTTCTATATCTTCTTCACCACGTGAATTGTGTTGTAAGACAGAATTTTATAATTACCATAAGAAAATACACCCTGTTTTGCAGATTGAGGTGGAAAGAGATATGTGAAGTAGGTATTGGCCTTCCCGTAAAGGAAATATTACTTTCTCTAATCTTCCTGAACTCAAACACTAATCTTATTCATCAGAGCAAGGCTTTTTTTTTTTTTTTTCTTTTTTTAAATAATTTTCATTTTAAGTTGAAACTTAGGATGATCTGAGGCATTATGTTACTCTCATCATCTACACCAGTGGTAAACAACTTGTGACTCTTGAACCATATGTGGTTTTAGGTAATGTAAGTGAGGTTTTCTGTTTGGGAGGATGGCACACATCTAGCAGGAGTGTCTTTGATATGTGGTAGTTTTTTGTGTCTTGCTGCCATATGAATATTTTGTGCAAAGTTCAGAAGGTCGAAAGTAGTAGATATTCCATACTTTTGCAATTCAACATTATTCTGTGGAATTCCTTTACACACAGGAAAAAAAAAGAAGCTTTCTGTATATTCTAAGAATGCTATCACAGAAAAATATATGGTAATGATTCTGTCAGAAGTTTAGGAATATGAATGATTTATAAACTGAACTCTAACAACTTTGTTTATATTTAAAAAATAGCATAGAATTTTTAGGATCTAGAATTACTTGCATATAAAGAAAAATCTAAACAATACTTGCTTGTTCAAAGCTTCTTTCAGAGAAGAAGTGCTGGTCCTGTTCACATCTGAAAACGTGGCGAAATTATAAAGGCAATAAGATAAAAAGTATGCAAGTAAATTTTGTAGTTAAACCTTAGATACTTTAATGTATGAACCATGATGTAATTAGGTCCTTAATAGCACCTGTATAAAAGCTTGTCAAGACATTCTTTATGGACACAAATTGCCATTTTAATATTTAGTATTAAAAATATCTATTCAGTGACAAAATTTATGCTCATTTGCTTAGGGAGGAGAGATTTTAGTTGCAAGTATTTAGTGACTGGATAAATCAAAAAGGTTGCTATTGTATGTAAAAAGGTCATGTAACTTAAAACCAAACTATTCTCCAGGAAATGTCAGTTGAGTTGTAAAATCCCAGGGAAATTTATGAGATCTAATATTTTTCCTTTTTTTTTAACTTCTTCAGACTTCTATGGCTTTCAGAATCTTTTCAAAAGTCCAGGTACTTCACGTACCAGCACACATGACTGATAGATTCTTATCATTTCAGTATTTTAGTGGTTTTTACTTCTGTTGCAGACAGTAATCCTCAATCGTTCTGTCTGTTTTTTTGTGATTTATTCGGCTGTATGCTTATTCTCTGGAAGAAACTAAGAAACAAGATTATTTTTAATCTCCTCCCCCCCCCCCAAGATTTAAAGTAATTTACATTTTCTTTCTTATCAGCACTGAATAACATACTTCAGTTTTCAAAACATACAAAATGCTTTAGAGACTTTCATGTATATTTAATACAAGTGATAGCCTGCTGTTTACAGCCTGAGTAGTTTTTAGTACTGTGAAAAGATGAAAATATTTCTTATTAATTGCTTTTGAAAAATAGTCATCTGTTGGGTAAGGTTTTGCCACTCTGTCCTCCTTTTAAAGGGGTGACAAGATGATGAATGAACGTTTAAACTAACATAAAGCTGTGCATTTAAGGAATGAATGTTAATGCCTGTGAAATACATTTAAGAAATCTATGTATGTGTTTATAAAATTTTTACATACCCAAGTACTGCAAGTGATCTTCAGGCTTGCATGTTTAATTTTAAAGTACAGCAATGCTTTTTTAGCATACTTCATTAGCTCAGTTTCATTTTTGTGCACAAGAGCCTTCTTGATCAAGCTCCTTTTACCCAGGGAAATTAAAATATCTTGGACAAAAAATGAATTACGATATTTTCCTAACTCTTTAGTCTCACATAAGAGTAAATTTATTATATGGAAAACATAGTAGTCAGATTGTTAAGTTTTGCCAGTATTAATTTTTGCCAGAAAAGGAATTCTTCTTCTCGGCACTAAATATTCAGGAATAATTAACAATATTTTACATTTTTAAATTTCAAAATTCTTAATATTTGCCTTACTATATTTTCCTTCACCAGGAATATGATATGGTCCTGCAATTTAAAAACTAAAACAAAAGTTTCTCTACACAAGATGTAAGAGTAGAATACTTCATGTCATCACTGCAGCGAAATATCTTATGCTTGTTATATGCAAATATGTGTCAGGCATGGTTTCATAACATGAACATTTGAAATCAGGCACAAACTTGCACAAGAAATACTTAATCAAACAAAAACATGGACCCTTGCAATGCATTAGAGCTTTTTTGAAAATCGATCTATCCTGTTTTTTGCTTGCAATTGATTTTACAACTGATTTATATTGGTTTTAACTAGGTATCTGAAAACTACATCAAAAAACTACTATGTTTTTTTAAAATATTTTATGGCAAGATATAGACAGACAGGCAATATCTGCAGTAACCATGACTTATTTAACTCAATTAATTGGAAACAGTAACCAGATATTTTCACTCTTAGTGATCAGAATTCTCAAATTCACTCAGCAGAGACCTTTTTAGTCAACAGTTATATCTCAGAAATGTAAGTGGTATTGTAGCATGTAATGGAGAAAATTTGAGTTTGAGGCTAAAATCATAGAATCATAGGATAATTCTAGATGGAAGGGACCTCAAGAAGTCTCATTCCAACTCCTTATCCTAAAACAGATATTAGAAATTAAAACAAACAAACAAACAACAACAACAAACAACAACTTAGTGCTCTGAAAACTATTTACTGCACTGTGCCCATTAGCATGATGGACTGCCAGCTCTTGAGCTCTGCATACAGAGAACCTAATACACATTGCATTAAGTCCAGAAAAAACACAACCAACCAAACAAGGAAATTCAAAGACAAAAAGTTTGTCAGTACATTAAAGATTTACAGATGGCATGTCTAACCATTTCACAAGGGGTAGACAACAGAGAAATTTTGAAAATTGGGGGGAAAAAGCTTTCTCTGAGACCAGCAATCAAATAAGATACATTCTCTTGCTTTCAGTTTTAGTAAATGTAAATGTACTGAGCTGCCCACATCTGCCTTACAACCAACTACTTATGATTTAAAATCTTAAATTTTCTAAGTCATAGAGATAGTATAAGCTAAACTTATACAACTAGTATAAGTTGTCCAGTCACCTTCTGTAGTCAATACAGAAAGAACTTAATCTTAACTGTATTAGATGTTTATTCTATGTAGAAGTGACTCTCTTTCTCTACTGTTTAAATTAGCTTAAACTGCATACGTAACTTTCAGGTTGATAGTTTAGTGCAGCAAAACCACCTTAACCTACCCAATGTAGCTATAGCAGTTTACCTCCCATCCCCCAAATTAAAAACAAGAAAAAAAACTTGCAGAAGTTGCTAAAATGCCATTGTAAATTGCAGAGGAAACCTTGATGGCTCACAGTAAGAATATTGATGGGTTTTTATTGTGTTGTGTTTTTTTTTTTTAACTTTCACAATGAAAATTTTTAAGTTTCATTAAATTCAGTATTTGTTTCAGTTGTTTGTTTTAAAAAATACATTGTACAGGGCTTTATCAAATTACCTTAGTGCCTATACAGTGTGTATGCAAAGTCTGAATACTAGGCACAAATTAAATGTAGCTGTACTATTCATACTGTTTTAAATTAAAAAGCATTATCCCTCAGAAAAAAATTATAACTGTGTGTATAAGTGTTTGATATGCAGAACACCTCCTTATAGCCCTTGATATTGTCATTTAGAAACCTTAAAAACTCCTGGGTAAAGAAGATTTAAAATATTTATCAATGTAGACCTTTCTGTTTTCTCATAAGACTGTCAGTTGCAAAACTGATGTTAATGTAACATCCTTTATTGTTGCTGTTCCCTAAATCAATTGTAGTCGACAGGTCTCAGTCTTAAAGACACTGTGGCATTGGTATTCTGTGTGAAGAAGAATGACAATAATTATTCTTTGGGATAGAACTATTGCTTTCTTGTAGAACATAATCAACAGTTTTAGGCTAGATTTTTAATTTTTCTCATAAAATATTCCTTAAAAACCTCAGTGCTGTGGTTGTACTGTTGTACTGTTGTGTATGATCTTATTCATTCCCCAAGGCTATTGTATTTTGTTAGACTAAGATTTAAAAAGTTAAATGATCTCACCCACAGCAAGTGAAAACATTCATCTATACACTTCAATTTAATTTGTCTATTGGCATGTGTTGTCACTTCATGAGTGAATTCATACATCTGGGGTTCATCTGTATTCTGAAGATGATAATAAAAAAAACTATTGTATATTCTATTGCTAACATTGTGCTCAGAATTTAGAAGGAGATTATTATCAAGGGTAGTAGAACATGTTTAAGATGCCACGCTGTTTAAAAACTGTGTATATGTTGAAGATAGCGTCATGTCACTCCTGTATTTTTTGGAAGTTGTCTGTCATCTAGAAAGCACCAGATTGTGAATGAAATCTATGTAAGGAAGCATATTAGAGACTTACTCGTAGTTACAGAGCTACTCCCAGGACTGCTTGCCTTGGTGCTGTGGCAAGACATTTTGTGTCAGTAAAGAACAAAGCATATTACAGGAGGTATAACTTTTATAGTTCTTATTGTGCTGGACTTGTTGGGGAGGAAGCATGTCTATTCCACCCTGGAAAATACATTCATCCAACATAGCAGCAGCCAGGGATGTAACATTTATGGATAACACATTAGGGAACATAACTTACATCTCTGACAATCAGCTGACATTTTCGAGACTATGTCCACAACAAAGAGGGTTGGTAATGTTCACTGGTTCAAAATGTATGAAAGTTGAGATTAGAATTGACATTTAGAAAGCTTGCTGAATCAATAGAAAAGTTATGACCCTAGTTTTATGGACCCTAAAATTTGACTTTGCTTGCTAGTGGTCTTCTTTTGTATTTCCAGACAAAAGTCAGGTTCTAAATTTTGTTAGCATTATTAAAACTAAGAAAAATTATCATTATAATTATTTTTCATTGTTTGGGCTCAAAATGTTTTCTTTTTTAATGGAAAAAAAAAAATCCATTCTTGTCTTTTCCACTTTTGTCACTGTAAAAAAGGAGAAAGTAATGAATCAGAAAATCAATAAATTAAGTATTCCTCAGAAAAGATGAGAACAAAAAGAATAGAACTTTTATATCTTTACTGAAATAAAATGCCATTTCCCTTAAGTTTATGAAAGAATCAAATGTGTTCTCTGTTTTTACTTTAGCAACAGACAGGCTGAACCTCCAAGATTAAAGTCATCATGTGAAAGGACTATACTATGGGCTTCTCTCTCTGTCATCCAGAATTCTAAGAGTTCAAATAGGTGTTTCCTTTGTTCTCAGTAAAGATCCCTCTGAAGGTTTTGAAGAGGGCCTCTTATCCATCATCTTTACTTATGGCCCTATTCATGTCAACAGTATTTTTCTAGTAATTTCCAACAATTTACTACATTTTTTCCTGTAACCCCTTGTTTCTGCTTCTTTCTTATCTTGTCAAGTGCCAAATTCTGTAGTGGACATAGTCTTATTCCTTTATTGATAATGCCATCATTCATATACTCTGTGGTTTAATGAAATATTGGTAAACCCCTGTAACATGCATTGGTACCATTTTCTCTGAGTCACACATGTTCTATGTGCCTGGATTGTTGAATGGCTGATAAGGAGAGAAATGAATGCACTCAGTATAAGAAGATATTCTTATGTGGCACATAATATGCCTGACTATCTGCAGGAAATATAATATTCCTTTCTAGAAAACAAGTAATGATGTCTGTTCAACCCTGCTGCTTGATGCTTCCAAGAGGCAAATTCAAATATCTTCAGATTATTTTAAAATTTATAGACCATCACCAGACAATTACCCAAAATATTTTTCATGGGTACTTGTCATAAACATCCCTGTATACACCAAATCAGTATATAAAACACTTCACTGAGGAAGAGAGGAAACATTAGACCATGGAAATCAATAATAAACCAATAGAATATTTATAAAAATTTTAAATGAAACTAGTATTTCTAAAGTATCTTTGTTATGTCTCAGCGTCTCCATTAGTTAACATAGGCATGCAGGTGAACAATATCCTTATTCTCTCTGTTCATTGCCTTGTTATTCATAGCTGGACAAACCCTTGTGTTAGCCAATTTTACACACTAATTATTTCTACCCAGATCAAGTATTGCATAGGATTGTTGGCTGCCTAAGTGTAAACTGATTTGCTACTCTTTCTTGCACTGAGATATGCAGGAAACATGACCACGTGTGGAGAAAGTACAAATTAGTCTGTGGGTTTAAAATTTTTGCTTATAGCAACATTTTAGCCCTCTGAAAAGCAACGTGCTCATCTTAAATGGAAATGTTAATGTAGTATTTCCATTTATTGCACTTTGTCTAAAAATATCAAACAACAGCAGAAGCATGGAGAAAGGGAAAACAGAAGAACAGAAGTAATTGTAGACTACTTATATTGGTCTGAGTTGAATGTAAGAGGTAAAATTATTTTGCTGTGTCCAGCCCAGAAAAAATTACTAAATGAAAGAAAACCAAGAAAAAAAACAGTAAGTATTTAGTAGGAAAAATGAAACATCTTTGATGATAAATTACCAGAAGAAAAAAGAAAAAAAAAAAAAGAAAAAATAAAAATTCCTTTAAACAAAATTATTATGTAGTTTAAAAGGAATTAAGGAATAAAATGTTGGGAGAAACTGTGGACTGCTATTGTAAGCAAAAATGGATGATGAAGATATTGTCAGGAAATTAAAACCCTAATTTGACTCAAACATAATCAGGAATTTAGCTTTAGAATGTGAAAGTATTTTAGGTCAGTGTGAAATACTACTGAACTAAGTAAGATAAATGTTATGTATAAAAGACAAGAAGAAAGAAAACCAGAAATGTTTTAAAACCTCAGGTTTAAGGGGCATCTCAGTGGCCCTTTTCAAGCTCTTACTGGTTCTTTATTATGGAACTAGGTTTTTAAACACTTAAGAAGGTGGGAAAAGTGCTCAAATGTAACCACAGTTTTAGTGAAGAAGGTAATATTTAAATAATGTGGTAAATATTTTAAAATTAATATTATGAGAATAAAGAGGACAATCAGTAGACTTTTGGAGGTTTGTATTCTCAGAACTAAGAAATCTATGTAGAATACTCTTCATTAATAGCACCATATAAAAAATGTTAATAAAAATAGAAAATAATAGTTTTAAAAATGTAAACACTGATGGCAATTTTCCTACCTTGTGCATAACTCAGTGCATATTTCCTCACCATTTCTGTACACTTACAGCTACAATGGTGGGGATGACTTCATTTTAGCATGACAGTGTTTAATTCCTGAGCACAAGAAGCAACCAGATTACCAGCAGCCAGGGGGGAAGAAGTAGCTTCTCTTTGGCAACACTAACTAGTGGCTACTGAGCTGAAGGGAACGGGGCAGAAAAGTGCTTTTAAAGTAGGTATTTCCACCAAAGGCAGACCATCCCTTTCTCAGAGGAAGGTGGTCTTACCAAAGCCCACTGCTTCTCAGAGAACTTATCTAAGATGTGGGAGACTCAGGAAGCCAAGTCCCAGCTCTCAGAAGAGTGATAACCTCACTGGTTTGCTCTCTCCAGTGTAAGGAAGAATCTTTAAGTAGCTCCTACAAAACCTGGTCCACTTCATAAAAATAATTGATTGCTTCCTGGAACCAAAACCAGAATTTGAATCTACCCCATGAAACAAGACATGAGGGCAAAGGACATGGCGCTGCAACACAGTGTGATCGTTGTGTCTTCAGCACCAATTCTTTTATTTTACTGATCTGCTGCTGCTGACGACCTGCAGATGTAACTAGTATAGGCAATTGTTTGCTAGCACTTCATTCTGTGCCTCAGTGCTGTTCGCTGGCATAGACGTAGTGTGAAAAATTAATTACTCTTTCTCACAGCAGGACCAGTAAAAGAGACTGGGGAAAATCCAACAGAGAATATCCCAGTTCCAAATAGCAGGATACATCCTGTTCCCATTCCCCATCTTCAATCAAGAAAAAAGAGAGATTTAAAGCAGAGCTCCCACATACAGGTTCTAAGCAGGAACATCCTCCTCTGCCATCCTTTTAGAATTTAGGGAAGAACACAGGCAACATGCCTGCTGAAGGCACTCAGCTTAGGCATATGCAGTTCTGTATATGCTCTATAGCAGAAATTGAGGTGTTCACTTTACTGTAGAGAACTTAGGAATCTCTAGGGCTAGAAATGCGTTTTGAGGATTTAGACAGCTAAATTGTGGTTGCATGCTAGAGGTGCTCCTAAAGCACCTCTTAATCAATGTCTCAATTTGCAATGTTGCCAAATGCTGAATACTCTCAGAAACTTTCTTTGACAACAACATTCTAGGTCCATAGACCTAGAAAAGTCACATTATAATAGTTCTTTTTGGTCTAAAAATGTTTGTACTTAAATGAGACATTCTATTGTTTCAATTAAGTTTTTAAAAAATTATGAAATTGTATCAACAGGACAGTCTTAGCTTGTCTTGCTACCAGGGAACATATTTTAATGAGGGATAAAATGTTTTTAGGAGAAAACTTTAAAGTGTCAGATCATGGCTGGAGATGAGCTTGGCCTATAAATAAATCAAGCATATTATAAATTGACTTTAAGAGCTGGAACTGTATATTATTAGCTAAAAATAGTTGTATTATGGCAAAAGAACAAGGCTCAGTACATCTATGTATGTGTTACCAGTTAGGGAGCATAACCTTCAATGCAAATTGCTTCAAATTAACATTTTTCAATGGGACAACTTAATGCTGTTCAGTAAGACAAACATAACTTCCTTTGGCTCTCTGAATGTATGAAAGATCTGAGAAAAAAAGATATCATTCCTTAGCATCTTACTTTCTTTGACCAAAATTATAAATGAAGAATTCAGATATCAAGAAGCGATATTCCTACTATGATTTTTCTTTCTGAGAGAAAAAATTTGATTCTTAAAAATTAGTAAGATTCCAGACACTACTGAACTATCATTGCTGGCATTTGCACAAATATAATGGGGCCAGTGCTATTCTCATTTAGTTCCCATGAAATTCTATTATAATAAATGGATTGATACTGAATAAGGCCTTGCAGAATTAAGCTCATCGATTCAGAACTAAGGGTCTAAATAACAGTATTTTTCCTTTGTATAGTAGATTACCTCAGATTCCTTCTACAGTTCATGAGTGAAACAAATTACTATATTTTTGAATATCGGCATAAAAAAATATAAATTGTGTTTGTCTGAGGTAAAGAAACAGTAGCAAAAGAAAATGAATTACTTTGCAAATATACAAGAAATTTTTTTACTTATTGCCTAACTGTAATCTAGAGCCTAATACTCAATAATAAGAATGGCAGCCCAATCATAGCCCACAAGAAGGAAATAACTGTTAGATATCCTTTGTGATTATGACTGTTGTACAAAGTATTCTAAAAGTTTTAAGCTCTAAGGGACAGCCATTGTGTCAGCATCTGAAAATATCCGTATCTCCTTCCACTTTGGATTCCTAGTTTTAAATCTCTCCTGAAGTTAAACAACTATACTCTTCTTCCTTTTTTTTAAGCACATCAAATGGTAATTGTTACTTCTGAAACAAAACAGAAGGATCATCCTCCTCTCCTTCTCTGTGTTCAACAGTTCTGTAGTTAGAGCATTCACCCATAATGTGAAACAGGTGGTTTCAATTGCCCTTCCAACCTGATGGGGCTCAAATTCACACACATCACAACTCATAGTGTGCCTGAGCGGTCCAAGTTGTTTATTATTCAGTGGTTGCTTACTGTATGCACCTTACAGTAAACAGCCTGTAGGAGAAGGGTTTATACATCAACCTCATTCAGGTGCTCTCATCCCCAGATTAGACAGACATTTATGTTTACACTTCTGCTGGCTCATCAAACGTGTAGTTTCTTTTTTTGCCAGTTAAAATAGCTTCAAGAGGAAGTCTATTGACTATATTCCTAAACTTTCCAATCTAGCATATCAAATTGTGGCTAAAGTATTTATTTGGAAGAGAGAACATAAGACTTTAAGTCTTCCCCAGACAGAAGGATTTAAACCAAATTAATCCATTTCTTAAGTCATTTAATCTTCAGTAGTAAAGTCAGTACACTACAGGTTTCCTTAGTTGACATCTTTCTTCGTTTTTTTAAGTAAGTCTTGCCAACATATTTGGCTTCCACCATTTGACATCCTCTTAAAAATGTAATAGTACAATCTCCTTTGGTAAAAAAATGCCTTAATTGCAAAGCATTGTTAAACTTTCAATATTGCCAAGAATAAGAGGCTTTGATCATAAACAGAAGCTGAACTTTATGTATCTGGAGAAATTACTTGTGGGAAATGAGGCATCTTAAATATTTAGGCATTTCTTCTGATAACTTTTGAGGAGTGGGGTCAAAATTGAAATTTCTAAGTTTCACTTTGGGTTTCTAAATTATGTTTTTAGAGCTGGTCCTTCAAAAGTTTCAGTGCTTACAATTCAATGAAAACTCAAGATTTTCATTATCTTGCAGGGTTTCTCGTGGAATCAAATCTTGTGCAACTAAGTGACCAAGTTTTAATTATGTGCCAATTGAGATCAGTCTAGCAAGCTGTTCCTCATTAACTAGTGCTTTAGCCTATGCAGGGCTCCACTGAAGTAACTGGGGACCCACTTAGGAGAAGAGGCTAGTTTTATTGGCCAATATGCAAGTTTAGGGACTTTGTATGACAATTCAAGCTTAAATTACATTAAGTAATAAGACCAAAAGAAAATCTGATTTATTTACATTAAAGTTAGAAACAACGACAGAACTGAGTCATGTGGAATTATTTTGGATAAACTGGGTAGGATTCAGACTGCAATATAATCACTACAAGCCAGCAGCATACCACATCCATCTCTGAGGGAAGAAAATGATATTAAGGAACAGCCAGCAAGATTGCACAGATATGTGTATACTTGAAGGAGATTAAGAACCAAGATTTGGAGACTTAAGAAGTCTATCTCAAATGGAAATGTCATGGACATCTGGTGAGAGGTTATTCATTCAGCAGTACCCTGTTTTGGATATGAAACTCAAAATTGTGGTTTCTTCAGCTGGCAATGGGAATATTACATTAGAGAAAAGAAATACAAGATTGTTTTTCGCTTAGAGAAATAAGGAAACAACATTACCAGTTCTAAATTGTTGTTGGTACCAAAAGCAGAAACATCAAAGCACACACATTATTCCGAATAGCTGACTACAGACTGAGTGATGCAAGACATTTAGAAGGTTGCAATTTTCCCAGTAATATAGATCTTCAGTAAGTGAAGATCAAATTGAGTTAGAAACAAGCAGTAATTGAGAAGAAGGAGCTGACATGCTCTATCATTTGATTTAAACAGTAGCCTGTGGATAGATTTTTTTCCTGATTTCTCTATCACTACTGACTTTTCTAATGAGTGACATATTTATGAAGAGTCTAAACCATTTGGCCAAAACAGACACAATTAGGCCAGCCGTAGCACTTCGTGGTACATTAGATGGAAGTATCATGAATAATTGGAGGACACAGTGTATATATTAGAGTTATGGACACATACAATTTTTTGATTCAGCTATTAAACTAAAAAAAATCCCCCAAACCCCAAGCAAAACCAAACCAAAACAAAAACCAACACCAAAAGGAAACCCCAACAACACCCCAGAAACTAACAGGTTTTTTGGGGGGGTTGTTTTCCCCCTTTTCCTTATCAAAATGAAAAAGCTAAATATGTTTCTATTTCAGCATGAAACTCCAAATTTGACCCAAAAATGTAATGTTCTTTTTTGGATAATTTGCAAGAAAAATGAAAAGAATTATTTTAGGTGTGCCTGTCTCATCCTACTGTAAAAGGCTCGTCACAGTAATCCAGATTCTATGCCTTCATCTACCTGAAACTATTGAAATACATTTCTTATGTGCCTGTGAAAGCTGCAAGCAGTATGATCTTACTCTTTCTTGTTGATATTGTTCTATTTTGTATACCCAATTAAAAATTAAGCAGCAAAAGAACCAGAATCTGAGTCCTGCCTACTAGTCAAAAGTCCTAATCACAGTAAGCAATCTTTGTTTCTCTCAGTGTTTTACTAAATATTTTATGAGTGAAATATTTCTAGTATAAAGACTTGAGGATTTTTTTTAGTTCCCTGTATCTGGCTATACAGGGACAAGAAGACCCAAATTTAAATCCCTATAACTATCCTAAGGGATATTTGAACCTCCTTTCGCAAATGAATATAAGATTTAGAACATGCACTGGAGTGTGACAAATATCTCTCTCTGCCTCTACAGAACTTTTTTTTATTTTGTATATAATATTTTAAAAGTCATTGTCAAAAATATCAATAGGATGATAGTTTGGGGACAAACTTTTTAGCAGGGTCTGTTGTGACAGGACAAGGGGTAATGGTTTCAAACTAAAAGAGGGTAGATTTAGACTAGATAGAAGGAAGAAATGTTTTACAATGAGGGTGGTGAAGCACTGGAACAGGTTGCCCAGAGAGGTGATGGATGCCCCATCCCTGGAAACATTCAAGGTCAGGTTGGACGGGGCTCTGAGCAACTTGATCTAGTTGAAGATGTCCCTGCTCATTGCAGGGTTGTTGGACTAGATGACCTTTAACAATCCCTTCCAACCCAAACTAATCTATGATTCTATGATTCTATGATTCTAGAGTCACTAGACTAGAGGTTCAGTCATTTACTTTCTGTGACAGACAGTTCACTGAATATCTGTGTATTTATTTAAAGTAAATAGTATCAACAAGACAGATTGAGAGTATCCTTATGTAGTAATTTGGGGTTTTATGCACATTCCTGGGAGGAAGAAAATGCAAATTTGATTCCCAAACAAGCAGAGAAAGAAATTGAACCCAAATCTTCCAGTTATAGGTGAGTATTCCAATATTTGAGTTGCTGAGTAGATGTTTATCATCACTTTCAATATTTTATATGAAAAGAACAGCAGGGTCAAAAGATTTGCCAAATATATACCTGTCTCTTCTACAGCCATATTCGGACTGTGGAGGAACTGATTTATCTGCTTATGCTTCAGCTTTTGATCCTTTAAAGTACATACTGTATATTTATATGTCAGTAGGAAAAAAACTAAACCATGCCTTCACTTGACTACTGAGCTAAAGAATGCTCAGTGTCAGCATTCCCCAAACCATCTCATCTCTTTCCCTTCTCTTCCCTCATGGTAATGGTAGCTCAGGCATTAAAATTGTTTCAGTGAAAAAAACGACATGAAAATCAGTATGTTGCAATTCCTAGAACTGTGGTGCACTGAAGTCACAAAGAGGGCAGCTTAGCAACATTCATCAGCTACACTCTCATAATATGGATAACCTTTGTTACTGTACTGGGTCTGGCTAGGATGGAGTTTACTTTCTTTGTATCAGCCTGTATGGTGCTGTGTTCTGGATTTGTGATTAAAACAAATTTGATAACACACCAATATTTTGGCTATTGCTGAAGAGTGCTTGCTTAGCATCAAGGATTTCTCTTTTTCTCCCTCACTCCCCCCCCCCCCCCCGGCCAAAGAGTACACTGGGGGTGAGCACAAAGTTGGGAGGGGACACGGCTGGGACAGTTGACCCAAAATGGCCAGAAGGATATCCCATACCAGATGTCCTCATGCTCAGCAATAAAATTGGGGGCATTTGTCTTCAAAGGTAGCCATTTCTTGCAGAATGGCTGGGCATTAGTTCTGCCTGTGAGAGGTGGTGGAAGACGGCCTTTGCATCACTTTTTTGTCTCCCTACTTTTCTTCACTTATTAAACTGTCTTTGTCTCAACCTATGAGTCTTTTTGCTTTTGCTCTTCCTATTCTTTCCCCTATCCAGCTGGGAGGGGGAGTGAGCAAATGGCTATATGGCTGCTTAGCTGCTGGCTAAGGTTAACCCACAGCAGGGACATAAGACCACCCACATTTTTTCAAACAATTGATCAATCTAACACAGTTTTCTGCCTTCATCAGTGGCCATAAGCAGATTGCAGGGAAAAGAAGAGCAGGACAGACCGGTATGGTATGGTATGGTATGGTATGGTATGGAAACAGGTCCCTGCTCGGGGTGCCAGGCGAACGCCCGCCCAGCCTCCCTTACCTTCCCAGTTGCCCTTACAGAACAGATATGGGGCCCTGGAACTTGAGGGCCAGGCAAACGGGGATGTAGATGAAGGTCTGTCCAGGGGGTTGCCTAGGGTGAGGCAGTCAGCCCCACGCATTATGACTGCCGCTGCTAAGAAAAAAAGGAGGGTAATTGTCATAGGCGATTCCCTTCTGTGGGGAACAGAGGGCCCAATATGCCGACCAGACCCATCCCACAGGGAAGTCTGCTACCTCCCTGGGGCCCAGGTCAGAGACATTACTAGGAAACTCCCTGGTCTGCTAAGGCCTTCTGATTACTACCCTGTAAGTTTACTGGGGTTTCCTATTCGAGCCCATTGTGTGATTAGTGCAACCCACTTACTCCACGTAGCATCAGTTGCATGATGTGTACAGGGGACCCTCCCTCTGAACATCCAGCCCAGCACCGGCAGTCAGGGTGCCAGGAGGAGCTGTGCTTCAGTGCCGATCACTTCCGAAACAGCTCGAACCACTTCATATGCTGCTAATATCTCTTTTTCGGTTGGCGTATAGCGGGCCTCGGATCCTCTGTATCCCCGACTCCAAAACCCTAGGGGTCGACCTCAAGTCTCCCCAGCCTAAGAAAGGCTGTATAACCGCTGCTGGTTATACAGGCTGGCAGTGATGAGGTTGCAGAGAGAAGTCCTGCAGTGATCAAAAGGGACTTCAGGGCACTGGGGAGACTGGTTGAAGGATCGGGAGCACAGGTAGTGTTTTCCTCAATCCCTACAGTGGCAGGGAAGAATACTGAAAGGAACAGGAAAACACACCTGATCAACACATGGCTCAGGGGCTGGTGCCATCTGTGGAATTTTGGCTTTTTTGATCATAGAATCATAGAATCATAGAATCATAGAGGTTGGAAAAGTCCTCTAAGATCATCGAGTCCAACCGTCGACGAGGTTTACACAGCACCGGGCCTGCTGGCGGCAGATGGAGTTCAGCTGTCTCACAGGGGAAAAAGGATTCTCACTCATGAATTGACGGGGCTCATTGAGAGGGCTTGAAACTAGGTTCGAAGGGAGAAGGGGATAAAACCAGGCTCACTAGAGATGAACCTAGGGGTAGCATGCCAATGCTGGGGGCAAAATCGATAGCCCAGCTCAAGTGCATCTACAGCAATGCACACAGCATGGGCGGCAAACAGGAGGAGCTGGAAGCCATTGTGCAGCGGGAGAGATATGACTTAGTCGCCATCACAGAAACATGGTGGGGTGACTCCCATGATTGGAGTGCTGCAATGGATGGCTATAGACTCTTCAGAAGGGACAGGCGAGGAAGGAGAGGCGGTGGGGTGGCCCTGCATGTTAGGGAGTGTTTTGATTGTATAGAGCTCAACGATTGTGATGATGGAATGGTTGAGTGTTTATGGGTAAGGATGAGGGGGAAGGCCAACGAGGCAGATATCCTGCTGGGAGTCTGTTATAGACCACCCAACCAGGATGAAGAGGCAGATGAAGCGTTCTACAAGCAGCTGGCAGAAGTCTCTCAATCGCTAGCCCTTGTTCTCGTGGGGGACTTCAACTTCCTGGACATCTGCTGGAAATACAACACGGCAGAGAGGAAGCAGTCTAGGAGGTTCCTGGAGTGTGTGGAAGACAACTTCCTGACACAGCTGGTAAGTGAGCCTACCAGGGGAGGTGCCTCACTCGACCTGCTGTTGACAAACAGAGAAGGACTGGTAGGAGATGTGGTGGTCGGAGGCTGTCTTGGGCTTAGCGACCATGAAATGGTGGAATTCTCGATTCTTGGTGAAGTAAGGAGGGAGGCCAGCAAAACTGCAACCATGGACTTCCGGAGGGCGGACTTTGGCCTGTTCAGGACGTTGGTTGAGAGATTCCTGTGGGAGACAGTCCTGAAGGGCAAAGGGGTCCAGGAAGGCTGGACGATCTTCAAGAAGGAAGTCTTAAAGGCGCAGGAGCAGGCTGTCCCTGTACGCCGTAAGAA
This sequence comes from Aptenodytes patagonicus, assembly GCF_965638725.1. Lineage (NCBI taxonomy): Eukaryota > Metazoa > Chordata > Aves > Sphenisciformes > Spheniscidae > Aptenodytes > Aptenodytes patagonicus. The sequence goes on along the minus strand of NC_134951.1, from coordinate 32,690,715 downwards.
GAACGGGTGGGGAAGATGACTGGTCTGGCTGAATGGGGAGCTCTTGCTGGGACTCAGGAAAAAAAAGGAGAGTTTACCACTTGTGGAAGAAGGGGCAGGCAGCTCACGAAGAGTACAGGGATCTCGTTAGGTCGTGCAGAGAGGAAATGAGAAAGGCAAAAGCCCAGCTAGAACGCAATCTGGCCGCTGTCGTTAGAGAAAACAAAAAAAGTTTTTACAAATATATTAATGATAAGAAGAGAGCCAAGGAAAATCTCCATCCTTTATTGGATGCGGGGGGGAACATTGTCACCGAGGATGAGGAAAAGGCTGAGGTACTTAATGCCTTCTGTGCCTCAGTCTTTAACAGGCAGACCAGTTGTCCTCAGGGTACTCGGCCCCCTGAGCTGGAAGACAGGGATGACGAGCAGGATAAACCCCCATAATCCAAGAGGAAGCAGTTAACGACCTGCTACGCCATTTGGATGCTCACAAGTCTATGGGACCGGATGGGATCCACCCGAGAGTGATGAGGGAGCTGGCGGAGGTGCTCGCCAAGCCGCTCTCCATCATTTATCAGCAGTCCTGGTTAACAGGGGAGGTCCCGGATGACTGGAGGCTTGCCAATGTGACGCCTATCCACAAGAAGGGCTGGAACGAGGATCCTGGATACTACAGGCCTGTCAGGCTGACCTCGGTGCCGGGGAAGATGATGGAGCGGTTCATCTTGAGGGTGCTCACAAGGCATGAGCGGGACAACCAGGGGATCAGGCCCAGCCAGCACGGATTCATGAAAGGCAGGTCCTGCTTGACCAACCTGATCTCCCTCTATGACCAGGTGACCTGCCTAGTGGATGAGGGAAAGGCTGTGGATGTGGTCTACCTGGACTTCAGCAAGGCCTTTGACACCGTCTCCCACAGCATTCTCCTCGAGAAGCTGGCGGCTCACGGCTTAGACAGGTGGACTCTGCGCTGGGTCAAAAACTGGCTGGATGGCTGGGCCCAGAGAGTTGTGGTGAATGGAGTTCAATCCAGTTGGTGGCCGGTCACGAGTGGTGTTCCCCAGGGCTCAGTTTTGGGGCGGGTCTTGTTTAATATCTTTATCGATGATCTGGATGAGGGGATGGAGTGCACCCTCAGTAAGTTTGCAGACGACACCAAGTTGGGTGGGAGTGTTGATCTGCTCGAGGGTAGGAAGGCTCTGCAGAGGGACCTGGACAGGCTGGATCGATGGGCCCAGACCAATCGTATGAGGTTCAACAAGGCCAAGTGCCGGGTCCTGCACTTGGGCCACAACAACCCCATGCAGCGCTATCAGCAGTCAGTCTCTTCTCCCAAGTAACTAGCGATAGGACGAGAGAAAATGGCCTCAAGTTGTGCCAGGGGAGGTTCAGATTGCACATGAGGAAAAATGTCTTTCCTGAATGAGTGGTTACACATTGGAAGAGGCTGCCCAGGGAAGTGGTTGAGTCCCCATCCCTGGAAGTATTTAAAAGACATGTAGATGTGGCGCTTAGAGACATGGTTTAGTGGGCATGGTGGTGTTGGGTTGATGGTTGGACTCGATGATCTTAGAGGTCTTTTCCAACCTCAGTGATTCTATGATTCTATGATTCTATGATTCTAGCATGTCTGGCACGGCACTACTCAGTGGTGGCGTGACTTCATTCAGGCCACGATAGTCTGCTGTTACTCTCCACCCTCCATTAGACTTCCGCACTGGCCATATGGGACTGGTAAAGGATGAGCGAGTCTTGCTGATCACCCCTTGGCTTTCCAGTCATCGAATCAACTATGGATGGGAATCAGGGAGTCTCGGTTGGTATGATATTGCCGCCAATACACCATTGTGGTAGCGATTGGCATCTGTTGTTTTTGACCCTCAGCAACCCCACAACAGAAGGGTCCTATGAGAGACCAGGCAAGGTAGACAGCTGTTTAATTTCTTCCGTCTCCAAGGCAGCTATACCAAAAGCCCACCAATACCCTTTTGGGTCCTTGAAATACCCTCTCCTGGCGCAGTCTGTGCCAAGGATGCACAGAGCCTCTGGGCCACACACAATGGGGTGCTTCTGCCACCCATTCCCAGTTAGGCTCACTTCAGCCTCCAATACAGTTAGCTGTTGGGATCCCCCCGTCACCCCAGAAATACAGATGGGTTCTGCCCCTTTCTGGCTTGATGGCATTAGGGTACACTGTGCACCGGTGTCTACTAGAGCCTTATACTCCTGTGGGTCTGATGTGCCAGGCCATCGAATCCACACAGTCCAGTAAACCCGGTTGTCCCTTTCCTCCCCCTGGCTGGAGGCAGGACCCCTCTAGTCCTGGTCATGTTATCCATTACTCACTTCTTGTAAATGTGAATCAAAAGTCCCTTTATTAAGATTGTAAGTAAGATCAGCCCTTCTGCTCTGTCTGGGGAACTGCCCGCTGGAAACTGGAGCAGCAATTTTCCTGGAAGAACCCCCTTCTGTGATTGTTCTCCCTTGCAAATCATGTACTCGTGCCTCGAGGGTCGAGGTAGGTTTTCCATCCCACTTCCTCATGTCCTCTCCATGGTCACGCAGGTAAAACCACAGGGTGGCCCATGGTGTGTACCCTCTATATCCTCTCTCCTGAGCAGAGGGACGTTTACTTCTAATGGCTGAGATACTGGTCCGTACAGGTGGGGAGGAGGACATATCCTCTTTGAGTTGCTGGACCTCCCAGGACAGTTTCTCCACAGCCAAGATGCAGGCCCGTAGGGCGGAAGAGAGACTTTCTTCATACTGCCGGAGTTGGCCAGCCAATTCATGCACTGTTTGTCCCTCTCCGTCTTTCCAGGTCATTACTGCCAATGAGTTGGCATATGATGATGGTGCGCTCCGTACAGACTTCCGCCACATGGGTCGCGTGCCCTTGACTTCATCTGGACCTTTGGATAACTGCTCGTTGTTCAGGTCATCAGAAATCACCTCCAGCACAGCTAACTCCCTCAGGTACTGGATACTTCTCTCCATGGTGGTCCACTTGCCTGGGTGACATATAACATCTTCCTTGAAAGGATACCTTTCCTTCACGCCTGACAGGAGTCGCCTCCAGAGGCTGAGGACTTGTGCCCCTTTTCCAATCAATTTGTCAATGCCCCCTTCCCTGGAAAGGGTTCCCAGCTGCTTGGCTTCTTTACCCTCTAATTCCAGGCTACTGGCCCCATTATCCCAGCATCGGAGCAGCCAGGTGACAATGTGCTCGCCTGGACGATGACTGAAATCGTTTTGCATATCTCGCAGCTCACTCAGGGATAGGGATCAGGTGGTTACCATCTCATTTATGGGTTCTGCGTCTTCCTGCTCCTGTTCTCGTGATGGCCCTGGTTCATCTTCATCCCTTACTAAATGAGTTGATTTTCTTGTGTATAGGGGCGACGGATACTGGCACGGGTTGGTTCTCTCGCTCAGCCGCAGTGCCTGTCACCGGGATTTGAGTAGCTGCAGTGCCTGTCATGGGGGCTGGAGTAGCTGCAGTGCCTGTCAATGGGGTTTGAGTAGCCACAGTGCCTGTCAATGGGATTGATCTCTGGATGGTATTCAAAATAATTGTTTAAACTTAAACAAGACCTGAGCCACATTCAGGAGACAGAGCAATAAGACCATGCTGCTTTGAACATCCCAAGGATATTCAAAATTTGCAAGAGCTGTTGTAACTCACCTGAAGGAGAAAGGGAAGGTGAAGGAGCGGGGGAAACTGTGTCCCCCCCTTGTCACCCATAGAATGGTTCCCTGAGGAGAAAAGGTAAAACATGTAATTATTAATAGTTTCAGAAAGGTTGCTCCCGAGATACAGAGATGTCAGCAATGCCAAGTAAAAATACAGAAGTACAGATATAAAAATTAGTCTCACGACCAATAATTTTATCATATCATAAACCAGTAGTGTTACACAGTGCAGCAAAATGATATCCTTGATCCAGCTCCCAGAGGTGAGGGACAGCATAACAGTGAACATATACAGCAAGTAAGGTGTTAGATAACACAACTTTGAGAGCAAGCACGACAACTTTGAGAGTAAATTAATCAACATTGTGACCAGCGACTGTTAAACCCGTATGGTGAATGTTTATAACAAATTTGCCTTAACATGCTCTGGTCAGATCTGTCATTATCGCATCCCTTCATGCCCCATGTTGGGCACCAAAAGGACTGTTGTGGTTTAACCTGGCAGGCAGCTAAACACCACACAGCCGTTCACTCACTCCCCCCCTCAACTCCAGTGGGATGGGGGAGACAATCGGAAAAAAAAAAGTAAAATTCATGGGTTGAGATAAAGAGAGTTTAATAGGACAGAAAGGTAAGGAAAATAATAATAATAATAATGAAGACAAAAGAATATACGAAACAAGTGATGCACAATGCAATTGCTCACGACCCGCCGACCGACCCCCAGCCAGTTCTCAAGCAGCAGTTGCTGCTCCCTGGCTAACGTGCCCCAGTTTATATACTGAGCACGACATCATATGGTATGGAATATCCCTTTGGCCAGTTTGGGTCAGCTGTCCTGGCTGTGCCCCCTCCCAGCTTCTCGCTGGCAGGGCATGAGAAGCTGAAAAGTCCTTGGCTAGTGTAAGCACTACTTAGCAACAACTAAAACATCGGTGTGTTATCAACATTATTCTCATCCTAAATCCAAAAGACAGCACTGTACCAGCTACTAGGAAAAAAATTAACTCCATCCCAGCTGAAACCAAGACAACATGCAAATTACCAATATTTAATAACGGTGATTTAATAAAGGTGAATGATGGTGATAGGATAAGAGGAAATAGCCTCAAGTTGCACCAGGGGAGGTTTAGATTGGATATTAGGAAGAATTTCTTCACCAAAATGGTTGTCAAACACTGGAACAGGCTGCCTAGGGAGGTGATTGAATCACCATCGCTGGAGGTGTTTAAAAGATGTGTAGATGTGGCACTTAGGGACATGGTTTAGTGGTGGACTTGGCAGTGCTTGTTTAACGGTTGGACCCCATGATCTTAAAGGTCTGTTTCAACCTAAACGATTCTGTGATTCTATGATGTTCCTGCCCATAGTGGGGGGGTTGGACCAGATGGTTTTTAAAGGTCCCTTCCAACCCAATCCTTTCTATGATTCTAGGATTTTAACTTGGTTTGGATATTAAGACTCTTTGTAATACCTGCATATTTTTACCAAGATTTTTCATACAGCCATTTAACTCTTCCTTAATACAGTTAGGTTCATCTTCAAAGGCAGAGGTTTTCTCCTGGGTGAGCTTAGCTCAATACCTTTATATATTGTTTTTCTTCTTTTTTATGCTCCTCCAATGTTGCATTATCCTCAGTCAGAAAGAAAACTGTTACTGATGAAGTGTTTTTAATAAACTCTGTACTGGAGACAGACATATGACTTGAAAATAAACTGAAAACAGTAGTGCAACAAAGCAGTATTATGGTCCTTAGTAACAGCAAGTTTCCCTGTACCAGTCTGATTGTAATATCTTGGCAGTGGTTGGAAAATGCAAAAACGCTGCAACTCAGCAGGCAATATGCCCAATCGTGCAGTAAATGCATTCCTAGAGCTACACACTTTATTGTTAGATTTAATGCATAATTGATTGAAGCACCATATTTTGACAAGCTCTCATGATGGTATATTTAAAGCAAAGATCTGTCAACTTCTACAGCACATTTATTTTAGGGCCAACACAAAGCAGTTTATTTTAATGTCCATAGCTATAGCTGCTGAAGTGGGAAAGAACAATTATCCAGGTACTCAGGACTCTTTCTGAAGATCATATGGAGGCTGAGGCACTTGCCTAGGACAGGCACATTAAAATGCAAGTGTGCCACCCTGCTTCATTCTTCTGTGAGGAAGAACTGTCATTCCCTTAAGGTCTGGGCACCACAAAAGGAAATGTTCATCTAACCCCATGTCCTTCTCCCACAGAACATATAAGGCAAGTTCAACTACTATGTGATAAAAACAGATGGCTGAAAATAGTTGTTCTTTGGGCTGAACTGACGATCAAGCTACTAATTGGATTAAGCTGGAGAAGGAACTAAATATGGCTCTTGAAGTCAAGAGGTCAAAAAAATCCTTATTGTGACCTCAGGAAAGTCACTTAACCTTTCTGAGCCTGAGATTTTCCAATTACTTCTACTGTCATTCGTTCTGTACATTTAATATAACAGCAAAGAATGATAATAGTTCACTGAGGACTTCAGAGGTTTAAATAATTAATGTTATCAGACTTTTGAACTCATCAAGGAGGAAAAAGGTCGATCAATCAGAATGACATAGGATGACATTCCCAGCGCATTGTGAAGCCTGTTTTTCCCTTAGAGAGAGGTTACTGAATAGCAACTTGTTACTGGAAAAGTATATTGCTCTTAGAGGACCCTGCTGGAAATGCTTCCCACCCCATGTTTTAAATGTACAGCTGAAAGTTTTACACTGGAATAATTACAATTTTTTCACTGTATCAACAATACTACTTTCACTCAAGTGATTAAAAAAAGGATAGCTGGTCTACACATATGTTCATCTGCATTTTTATAGATGGTTTGTGCTTTGGTTTACTATAATACTGTGTTATACACAGAAAAAATACATGTGAATAGCAAGAAGAAAATTATAAAAAAGAATGAAACAGTAAATGCAGTTTTGTTAGTTGTGTTTATTTATAATCTTTGAAAAAATACGTCACCACATTTTGTGTATAGATTTTCCTATTCCGGGCACTATACTTCCTGAGTTTTGCAACTCAGATGGTAACTAATGCACATACCTTTATGATTTCAGATATTATTTAAACATAATTTTTCAAGGAAAATAATTGTGTCATTTCTGCTGCTTTTTCTTTATTAAGAGTGTAAACAAGAAAGATTCTGAACGAAGCTGGATGATCAATTCTAACTGCTTTTCCAGAAGATGTTTTGCATATTTTTCAGAGATTCAAGAGAATAGAAACAGGAAAAAAATGAACAGAAAGTTAGCAAATGGAAATGCAAAGAAAACTAACTTTTTTTTTTTTAAGATATTTTTAGATTTTTTTTTAGCTTTTTATAAACTCTTCTCATGATCTTCTATGAGAAAAAAACATTAAACAAAAGGGAAGGATAATAGGAATATAAGATAGAAAAGGGAAAATCTAGAAAAAATATTATTTTACTATTTTTTGTTTGCCATTTTGTTTTTAAAATATTTATTTGTTTCTTCTTTATTTTTTCCCCCTAACAACCCTGTAATGAATTATACCATCCCATTAAAAGAGAAAAGCCCAATAACTTAACATAATTATAGTATGACTGTTTCAGTAAGAACACTGCATATAATATTCTTAATTTTACTGAAGATCAGCATACATATATATTCTTGAATCCTATATTATTATATAACGTCTGATCCAAAAGGAAAAAAATGGTAACATTTGGGATTTTTGTTTTGTTTTATTTATAAATTTAATCAGTGAATGGTCTGTGACTACATGAGGCAGCTCAAAGTAACATTAACTCCTATAAACATTTATTATGCTATTTTGGAATGGATATGAGTCACCCATCATTAAGGCAGATATTTTTGTGTAGAAAATAACTCTTGCCACTATATTCCTTGAAGTTATAAAAGGAATCAGACATATCTGCTGCGAGAACAGGAATTATTCCTCTCTGCATTTGAAAGACCGTGAATTTTAAAGCAATAGTAATAATTGTAAAATATTTTCAAAGCTATTTAAGAGCTCAAAATGAATAATTATAGACCGAGATTTTTGACCCATCATAATGGGTCAAAATGGGTTTGATGTAGTCCCATCAAACTAAATGGTATGGGACTGTTAAGGTTAGAGGGAAAAAAGTTATGCCGATAGCAAATAGTCAAACACTTTTGAAATCTTATTCTAAGTGTCCATCTGGGGCCTGAATCAAGGTAATGGAAAATGGAAAACTCTCCTGGACATCAATGCTTCCTTAGAGCAAGTCACACATCAGTTTGCACTAGTTGCATCAACATGCATTTGCATTTTAGATGTAAAAAATATTCAGTAACAGCAAACAAACAACAACAATTAAATACATTCTTACAAAAACACTGATGTTACTCAAGCAAGGAAACTGTCTACATAATATGGGATGCTCCCAGTACAGGTTATATCCTACTAAAAATAAATTTACTGGGAATTGAGTGGTTGCTCTCCAAATTAAAGCAACTGGAATAGTTGACATGAATTGTTTAACCTCAACAGCTTTTCCACAGTAGAGGTAGAAAAAAGGTAAAATAATTGTACATATCTGCCTACACTTCTATGGTTGTGACTGTCGTTGGATCTTTCCACCAAGCTTATACCTGGAAGAAAAACACTTCTGTGAAAAAGACTGTTGGCAGGACCATTATGGCATGTAGAAGAGGTAGCATTGGCCTTGCATTCACAGCCAAGGAGAAGACAGCAATGTCTCTGATCTGCCTACAAACATGTCAGAGACAGGCAACTACTGGATGATCTCTTAGATCCACTTTTGCAGACCTGCAGTGACTGTCCTTGTCCACAGACAGAAGTAAATAAGAGCCACACTCAGACTGTGAAGGTCTTGCTGCAAAGTCCAATTTCATTAGTCCTCTTTATTCTGGCTTTACAGTGTGAATTGGGGTAGTTGAGGGACATCAGGTGTTCATTAACAGGCAAAGTAGGATTATACGACCCAGGGAGAAAGTTTTGAACTGCTTTTGATGCTTTAGAACAAAGCCAGTAATTACTTTTTTGTGGTTAATGTATTTACTGTATCTAATTTATGGTAGTGTAGTTGGTAGAGTTATTTGCAAACAACTATTATCTTCTATCAAAGTATATTAATTCTGAAAAGGTGATCATTTTCAAGTAAAATGTTTAATGTGGGAGGTGATCTAAACCAAAAGAAACCTTAAAACAAATAAGACATTTTTTCCCATATTTTTTTTTAAACACATGCTTTGTAGCTGTGCTATCATGCCTCACAGTCCCATCAGTCCCTTAGAAGTTCATTATCTTCAGAACAGACACAAACAACTGGAAAGTGGCTGATAAACAAAACCATTAGCCCAGTTTTTCCATTTACTTTGAGGATTCAGAAACAGGTGCTGCAAAACAAACCCTCATTAAACAGCTGTTTGTTTCATTTCCAGTAGCAGTATGCACCACACTCCTTCATCTCAGAATTGAGTATGCCACTGTTACACAATTTGGTATAATTTAGTGAATAAGTGACTATATCCTTTGAAAAACTTCAGTCCGAACTGGAACACACATGCAATGTGAACATGACAACTACGAGCTTGGTTAGATTCTGATGTGCTTGCACAGTGTGCTGTTTACAATTTCCGAGTAGTGTCCAGAAATATCAGTGTAGTTGCTTCATCTATTTTGTTGAAAGTTAGAACTAAACCATATTTTCATATGTTCATATATTATATATATGAATATATATATTATATATTCATATTTAATATATTGCTATATATTTTCATATTTTATTATGCTTTTCTGTTGATTATATTTTTTCATCTTCTATAAGGTATACTATAACATGTAAAAGAGATTCTTCAAGAGATCCAGGATATAGGTTGTTAATGGAAAAAGGTCTACATTTATTTTAAGGCAGGCCTACATTATTTTTTAAATTTGTGGTTCTCCATTTTTATTAATAATATTTTGTTGTAACAGTGCCTCTAGTGACAAGAAATTGCAATTACCCAATTTGGACAACCTAATATTAGAATTTCCACTAAAAGATCATTTTATAGCACTATTCAAAAGACCTGGAGAACACGACCAATAAAGACTAATTTTAGAGAAAAAAAAGTGGAAAGAACTTCCTATTTAGTACCTCAGTAAATTACTTGTAACTATTTAAAATTATTTTTAGACTGGTCTGTAGGCAACTACCACTTTACTTATATTTTAAGTTTTGAATCAATGCAATTGGTTATGTTGGAAGAAATTCATTCAACAGAATTGAGAAAACTCAGTTTTTTGAGGTTACAAAGAAGACTATACTGTCATCCCACAATTTTCTCAGTCAAAATTAATAAATTTGGGAGTTTAAGCAGTATCATTTATTAAATTAACACTATTGTGTAAATTTGCATGTGTATTGTCTGATATACAAACCAATGGGAAAATAAAGCATTAATCAAACATAATTCAACATAATTCAATAAAACATAATTCAAATTTGACCGTGCCCTGTATTTTCATGTTACTTTTATGATCTCTTGCTCTTCATGAAGTTATTTTATCGCCTACTAAGTTGAGAAATAAGCAAGCACTTGCTCACACTAACTCCCTACTTTGCTACTGAGAAAGTAGCAAATAGCTACTTAGTGTTGATAATAGCTAAATATTATCTATAGCTAATATTCTCTATACTGAGAAAGTAGCAAAGTCACCACATTCCTTGTAGTTACTGTTGTCATAGGTAGCTAAATATACTTCTTATGATTCATTGAGAACTGCTGATGCAGGAAGTTACATAATAGCTTTTCAGCAGGGAGTATAAAATGAGGGAGAATCAGTAGTTTGTGTCAACTCTTACTAATACAGGTAATGCCCCACTGCTTAAGACCCCCTGCCTATGGTAGACAATACCATGATATATTTGCAGATGCTGGCTGCATACAATTGCTCTTTGTTTGACTAAATTCTGAAAGTGAAAAAAGTGAGAAAATCCTCAGGCAGAAAGAAAAAAAGAATTAATTTATACACAAAATATAAATATGAAGCCCATGTAGGATTAAACATTTGATCTGACCATAAATAAATATTACACTAGATAGATGAAGGATAATTTGCACGTTGTCCTGGTTTCGGCTGGGATAGAGTTAATTTTCTTCCTAGCAGCTGGCACAGTGCTGTGTTTTGGATTTAGGATGAGAATAATGTTGATCACACAACGATGTCTTAGTTGTTGCTAAGTAGTGCTTACACTAGCCAAGGACTTTTCAGCTTCTCATGCCCTGCCAGCGAGAAGCTGGGAGGGGGCACAGCCAGGACAGCTGACCCAAACTGGCCAAAGGGATATTCCATACCATATGACGTCATGCTCAGTATACAAACTAGGGGGAGTTGGCTGGGGGGGCAGTGACCGCTGCTCAGGAACTGGCTGGGCATCGGTTGGCAATGGTGAGCAATTGCATTATGTATCACTTGTTTTGTATATTCTTTTGTCATTGTTGTTGTTGTTGTTGTTTTTATTATTATTATTATTATTATTATTATTATTATTATTATTATTATTATTATTATTATTATTATTTTCCCTACCTTTTCTGTCCTATTAAATTGTCTTTATCTCAACCCACAAATTTTACTTTTTTTTCCCAATTCTCTCCCCCATCCCACTGTGCCGGGGGGAGTGAGCGAATGGCTGTGTGGTGTTTAGCTGCCTGCCGGGCTAAACCACAACAACACTCCAACGTTAATCACATGCTAATACACTACATCTAGGGAACACTGCTATTATGAAGAATCTTACCAGTTCTTCTACCCTGAAGTTTCTTATTTCCTCTAAACATATGTTGATAATAGCTAGAATGATACTCACTAACAACATAATAATGGCCAAAATGCATTTTTATTTTTTTTTCTTTCATAGCTTTCAGTTTTATTGGATGCATCACACTCAGAATCTTGATATGGGCAAAAGGGAACAAATCATATATATGGAGCTAAGAATTTTTTGTTAGTCTAATTAATGTTTTAATAGTCTCATCAAAATACAGTAAACAGATACTGCTGGTCCAGTTAGTAATACTAACACGATCCAAATTAGTGCAAACAAGCCCCAAGAATACAAGGGTTTAAAACGTTACACCAAAACAAAACCAAAACAAACAAAAACCTTTTTCCTAGCATCTACTAATTTTCTCCAGTGTGACAACCCCCAGCCCCCCTAGCCCCACGCACACAAAGGGTTATACTTTGTCAGGCAGTGACTGAGGTGGGGAGGGGTGTCACCCTCTGTCACCCCCTGAGCTGAAGCTGGAGCAGGGGAGGCAGCAGTCGCTGGCCCCAGTGCAGCGGTTAAACCATCGACACCCAGCTCAGGCCATGGCGAAGCTGAGCCCCTGCACTGCCAGGTCAGCGTGCAGCTGGGGGCCTCCTAATACCCAAAATCATATTTACTTGGAAAAAAAATGGTACTGCATTGTTTTGTTATGAAATATGAAATTAAGAAGATAAAATCATGACTTCAATAGTAACATTAATCTGCCTCCCTTGTACAAAATAAAATCAGTACCTCTATTACTTATAAATTGTAATTTCATTTTCTCCTAGTCTTGCTTCCTGCCAAACTTTTCATCATTCAGTGATTCATTATCTGTCTATCAATACATTGATCTATGAATCTCCCTATCACCCAGGCATAAAAGAAACATGATAAACTGTAACTTTTACTAGTTGAATTAATCTGATAATTATCTAGTGACAAATTGTGTGCTGCTGTTCATCATTTTCTCTAGCTCTAGTTAAAGACAAGTAGGAAAAAATGTGAGCTTGTTTTTAAAAATACCTATCTTGTTCCCATAATGTTGCTAGGGAAAATAAAAATTTCTTTCCAGGTTTCATTTCCTGTGGGACTGGACCCACAAGAGATAATGAAAACCCAGAGAAGGCTATACTGTCCACTAGGCATTGTGCATGGATCCTGGCTCACACAGCCAGAAGCAGAGGTTGTGGAGAAGCCATAAGATCTTGGTGTGACCTGCTTGTTAAAGACCCCACAAAAGGGTGTAGGTACAAAATGTACTTCAGTCGGCTTTGCCCAGTTCTGACAGTTAGGACAGGACTTACGTTGTCCTCTCCTCCCATGTTCTTCTTGGCACCAACAGCTTGTGTAAGCTCTGTGGGATCGTCCCCATTAAACACAGGTCATTGGCATTCAGCCTATTGATGGTTATTGTGCTTTATGAAACAGGCATTACATTAGTGCGGTGAAAGTGAGTGCTAGTTAACTCTACATTGTTATTGGATTTGGTGTACAGACATGCAAGATACTGCAAAAAAAATTGAAAATTGTTACTCCTTTGTACAGAAAAGGCCAGCCCTTTCTTAGAAGTCAACCCATGGCTCCATTTTTATTCGCCTGATCTACAAAAGGAAAAAATTAAAGATAATTATAACTCCTTTCTTATTTTCTAATTAGATAAAAACCTCTTTATCTCATTAATATTCTAGGGTTCCAAACCATCTGTATTTTAGGTTATTATACTGCATCATTCCTATGTATGATGTACAGACTAAACAGATATTCTCTATAATTCATCAATATAAATGCCTGAAAATTAGATATATTTTCAAACATCATAAATGTCTTAGTGACTACTCTACTGGTATCCCAAAAGCCAATGGACTCAGCTGTCTTCAGTAGCTGAAACACAATGCAGCTACTTTTCCTAATGCCTTCTTTCCTATGGTGTTATACTGAACGCTGATAAGAAATTGCTTTCTGCATTCACCGAGAAGAAGCTAAGAGTCTTCTGCACTGCAGCATACAAGTATTAGCAGCAGCATACTCATTCTGCCTAATAACAAGTGCCTCTCAGTTATTCCCACATGGTTGGCAATGGTAGTTGACATAAATAGGAATTGCCTCTACTTTAAATGTCAGCTGAAGAGGGGCTTAGAAGAGCATAGCTATCCATAACTCTGCTAAGAATATCAACAAAAAACACATATCTGATGCTGAAAAAAAGGCTCATTTTTAATTAGTGCCTCATGAAACAATTAGAATGCCTGCTGGGGAAAAATGTAGAAAAGTTGGGTTTTGTTGTTTTATTTTTTTCATTTATTTATTCTTTGTAGCATGATTATGAAAAACATTTGTTTCATTGTGAGACACACCAGAAAAGAAAGAATAGTGTGAGAAAAGGAAATATGAAATATTTACATTTATATATTTTTAGGTGCTACTTAATTTAAAAATCCCTTTCAAAAATCTCCAGTATCCCTAATGCTTTCAACAACAATCTCTTAATTTGCAAATGATAGTCAACCAGCAACAAAAAGTATTGATGCAAATTTAATGAATGAAATCTCTCAGCCTACAAATCAAAGGAGCAGAAAAAACCTCTTCAGCCCCTTTTCCCAGGGACATAGCTTATATTGCCTGAATATCTTTGAATTAGGATTTACAGTATGACAGCTAACACTATGGGACAGATCTCTTTTAGGTATAGATCACCACTAGCTAAGGATCATTTCTTTAGTGTTTATTTGGTTGGGTAAGAGGACTATAATATTGACTTGTTCAATTTATCTCCATGTTACACAAAACTTCTTGTTTAAAGAAGCTGATTATTCAAGTTACAGTGTAAAAATGCATGTTAGCACTCAGAAATAATTCCAAAGAAAAAAAATGTACCTTTTCACGGATCTTTAATTCTTTGTGAAAGTGCAGCATTAAACTGTAATCTTTACAGGTTAGGAACTTTTGGCCTGATTATCTAATCTACTGCACATCTAAACATCTCAAAGAAAGGAAAGTAAATAGAAAATACTACTGTATTGATTTCGGCAGTCTTTTACATTTATTTTGAGCCTATGGAAATGCCTTTATAAAATGGAAGAAATAGAAAATCAAGCCCTCTGTTTCCTGTGTTCTGTACAATTCCTAAGACAATTTTTCTTTGGAGGGGATGGGCCGAGAAATTTTTGTACTCTTATGAAGGAATTATTAAGAAGCAGACAATCTAGCTCAATACTACAGAGTTATAACATCACTTTCAGTTCTCATATCTCAGACAGACTCTTTGGAACTTCTGAAAAATGTAATACATTTAATGAAAGACTATAAAATATAAAATATGTAGCATTCAGAAAAATTTAGGGAAAATGGTAAGCACTGGTTTCTATCTATTAAATGCAAAAGATACAGGAGATAAATAAATCAATAGAACACCAAATATGTATGTGTGTGTATAAAATAAGGATTTGGGAAAACCTATTTAGAGAACTGTTGAGTTGAATGTACACAATGGGGCTGTTAAAGAGAGAATTACAAAAATATACAAAAAAATCAAAGAAAAAATAGCATAATGAAATACAGATTTTAGCTCTAAACATCTGGGATCCTTTCTAGTATCTTCTTATATTATTACACCAAGAGTTTTATACAACAGCATTGACTTTTGAGGGCATATATTTGCAAAATCATACAGAACAGGTGGTGTGACTGGAATTACCCATTGAAAAATATGACTTTTTCTGATTTCACTTTGACAGTTTTAACATATTTGATGAATCAATGGGCTCATATGAGTGCCAAGATGTGTTCATTGGAAAACTCAGAATTTCTTCATTTGTTGCAGGTTCTAACTGAGCACTTATCTAAAACAATGAAAACAGATAAAGATAGCCAAACAACATTATGTTTTTATCTGCTTTCACAAATAATTCAAAATACAATCACTGCCTTTCTTTATAAATAAAGGAAAAGAATCTAAACATGATAAATCATAGCTCAGAATTAGTAATCCTAATGATTTGAGAAAAAAATTATCTTTAAATTTCATACACCGGAAATATTTTTTTTAATTTATTATTATTTTTTATTTACCTACACATTGTGTGCCTGAAAATGATATAAGAATTCTGAGCAGCTGTATCATTTACTTTTAATATCACTTATCTTCCAACAACTTTCTACTGCTTCGGTTCCAACATCATTTCCAGGTGGAACAGAAAAATAGTTTTCCCATTTTATTAGTAAAATTTATCATCAGAAGAGGCTCATTAACAATCACAGTTAATGTGAACACCTATCTGTATATAATCTTGGCAAGCACATGAAGATGCCATACATGTGGAAAAAAAAAGGCCTTGTAGAAGCAAAATTATCTTTAGGCATTTGGTCTAGAACCTTTTGCATCAAAAGCTCAATCTCTGGCCATTTCAACTAAAGCTAAACAAATAAATACACAAAAAGTAATGTTACCTTTAAGTATAATCATAGGATTGGATTATAGAATAATTCAGGTTGGATGGGACCTCAGGAGGTCTCTAGTCCAACCTCCAGCTCAAAGCAGGGTCAGCTATAGAGTCAGACAAGGTTGCTCAAGGCTGTGTACTGTTGTGTCTTGAAAACCGAGGATGGAGACTGCATAGCCTCTATAAGCAACCTGCTCCATTGCTGGGCTGTCTTCATAGGGAAAAAGCTTTTCTTTATATCCAGTCTGAACTTTTCTCTTTTCAATTTATGCCCATTGTCTGCCATTGTCTGTGAAAAGGCTGGCTGTGTCTTCTTGATATCATCAAAACCATCTCTTTTCCAGGTGAAATGAATTTGTCATATCTAGTTTGAACCTCAATAGAGGTTAACAAACATACACTTAGTTCATTACACATACACATATGGCATGTGTATAGGGATAAGTCCAGGTCTGTATCCCTCTTGCATACTAATTTAAAGCTTTATTTTCTCAGTTAACAAACAAGCAAAAAGTGGAGTCTAGCCATCCTTTCAGTAATATTTGTACACTGCTGAAAAAAAAAAACAAAGAAACAAAAAATCTACCTAAAAAGAAAATTGGAAGGAAGCTTAGCAGTGTTCACTGAGGAATAAAAAACATTTCTACTGGAATTTAAAATGAGATGGGAGTCCATCTCTTTGTAGCAACAGTAAGTCTGCTTCACAGCCCTGTGAAGGAATTATGATACACATGTGACAGGATTCATACACTCTTTCATAGCATCATAGACATAGACATCTACATAGAGCAAGTATTTCTATGTACTCTTTACAAAGAAATAGGTACCTCTTAAGGGACGATTCATTCAACCTGTCTTAGAGATCTACCTTACAGAGGTCAGATGAATCCCAGATAGGGAGTATATAACATGTATAGGATGGCAGTAAGTTATCTCATCTATATGTATAAACAGGAGGCTATGTCACGGTATATGCAAACAGAGGCAAATTTCAAGACCAGACGTGAAGTGTACTACCTAGTTTTATATATACTAACATGATTCTGATTCTATGAAATATGACAATGGGCAATACACAATACATATTTTCATTCTTAGAAATGAGCTTTAAACAGGAAAACAATTCTATGTTAATTTTGAAGGTAAATTGGATAGAGATCTGGGATGTGTGACATACAGTAAAGTCAGGGACATTTATATTTTCTTTTCTCCCGAAACCTAATTCTTTGTAACTACTTAATGTTGGAAGATATGTTAATAAGACACCAGAATAGAATTATATGGTCCATAAAAACCTGACAGGACTTCTATTTCTATAAGTTAGTAGTGATTTATATTTCCTTTTTTCTGTTGGAACCTAACGTATATAATTCATAGGACTGCTGCTACATTTTCTTTTGTGTTAGACAAAACATGATTTTCATATATATAATTTTGTTAAAAAATAATGGGTTATTCTTTTACGTAAGACTGTGGGACCACCTGGCTTTCTGGTACAGAAGCTGAATCACG
Organism: Aptenodytes patagonicus; assembly: GCF_965638725.1. NCBI lineage: Eukaryota > Metazoa > Chordata > Aves > Sphenisciformes > Spheniscidae > Aptenodytes > Aptenodytes patagonicus. Next base: position 32,673,273 of record NC_134951.1, on the reverse strand, counting down.
GACTAAACACTGAATCTGCATCCAACTGAAAATAACTTTTTCTTTCTCTGAGTGAAACAGCCTACCAAAATATTTTGATGTAACTCAGTTTTAGTTTCAGAAGAATGTGATGTACCATCTTATACACATATTGTTAATGGGCCAAAAATTAATTTAATTTTCCCTAAGTTGAGTCTGTTTTGTCTGTGATGGTAATTGGTAAGTGATCTCCCTGTCTTTATCTTGACCCATGAGCTTTTCCATCTTACCTTCTCAAACTGTCCTGTTGAGGAGGGAGAGTGAGTGAGTGTCTGGGTGGGGGTCTAGGAGGCAACCAAGGTCAACCCACCACACCTCAACAAGGAGACCAAGGAGACAACCTTCTTCCTTCTCCCAGCTGCAGTCTGGCAGTGGTCTCCAGCCCCCCACCCCCAGGCACACAAAGGGCTATGGTTTGTCAGGCAGTGACTATGTCAAGGGGTGTCACCCCCTCCTCAGTGGGGCCACCCCCAGACCTGAAGCTGGAGCAGGGGAGGGAGCAGTCACTGGTCCTGGCACAGGGTTTAAACCAGTGATGCCCAGCTCAGGCCGTGGCAATGCTGAGCCCCTGCACTGGCAGGTCAATGCACAGCCGAGCCTCACCCTGCTAAGAGCAGAAACCATATTAACTGGATTACAGTCTATTTTGTCAAATAGGAACTCTCTCTTTTTTCATGATTGTTGTGTTTTTCTCCTTACCTCTTCTATTTCTATTACATCCTTTCTGAGAGGTGGTAGCATAAACTATACCCCATACCAAAGATGTGGACTACCACAGCATTAAACTACCCAGCAAAATAATGACATGCTAAGTTTTAATTCCCATTCCTTTTGTAGTAATTTCTGAACTTCTGCTTGCTTTTTGGACTACTTGTGAATTTTGACCATGAGACCTATCCATAATGGATAGAATAACTCATGTCCTTTAGCTCATTTTCAGTTCATCGTGTATGTATAATTGGAATTGTTTTTCCTTATATAAATGGCTTTATGCCAACTCTAAATATCACCAGACATTTTATTACCCAGTTTCTCAGGTGTCATGGGATCATTCTACAGCTCTTCATAGGTATCTTTAGCTTTTCTATACTGCATAATTTTGTAACAGTCGCATACCTTACATCTATATAGTTTTCAAATCATTCATGAGTGAGTGGTAACTTCTCACCATTGTGCAACTATTCATCTATTCAGCCCTCTATATTCCTCTTAACCAACTAAAAATCTATTCAATAATCATTCCTTATTGTTGTTAATCCCCTTTAATGAGGCAATTTTTCTTTTTTTTTAATTCATTATTCAATATTGATTGATCAATATTATCATTTACTTCTTCAAGAACATTAATAGATTTGTGAAGCATGACTTTCCTTCACCAAATCTGTATTGATTTTCGCATTATATCACGTTTATTCATGCATCTACTAATACTATTCTTTATTATAGCATCTATTATGTTGCCTTGTAGTAGGTTAGATTTATTCATCTGCGCTTCCTAAAATCATTGCTAGAGGCCTTTCTAAAAAGTGGTATCAGTTTACATTGTCCAGTTACATTCCTTTGGCACCAAGACTGATTTAGGCAGTAAGTTACAAACCATAATTAATATTTCAGCAATTTCATAACTGAGTTTCTCTGCTATTCCTGGTTGCATATAATGTGTCCCTACTGATTTATTGTTGTTTGTTATAGTAATTTGTCCTAAAACCTCTTGTCTTGACAGTTCAACTTCAGACCATTCTGCAATTTATCCACAAAAAAAAAGTCTTTGGAATTTTCCCTGGCTAAGGTAAGCAATACTAACAAAAATATAATTAATATGTTCTGAAATAGCCTTATGTTCTCAACATATTCCTGTTAGGCTTGTGCCAAGGTTTAATGCCAGCTCACAGCTAAACCCCACACAGCCGCTTGCTCTCTCTTCCCCAGTGGGAAAGGGGAGAGAATTGGAAGAGTAAAAGTGAGAAAACTTGTGGGTTGAGATAAAGACAGTTTAATAGGGAAAGCAAAAGCTGCACATGCAAACAAAGCAAAATAAGGAATTCATTCACTACTTCCCATCACGGCAGACATTTAGCCATTTCCAGGAAAGCTTTATCACGCATAACAGTGACTTGGGAAGACAAGCACCGTAACTCCAAAAGTCCTTCCTGTCCTCCTTCTTTCCCTGAGCTTTTGTTGCTGAGCACATTGTCATATGGTATGGGATATCCCTTGGGTCAGGTTGGGTCAGCTGTCCCAGCTGTGGCCCTTCCCAGCCTCTTGCCCACCACCAGCCTACTCGCTGGTGGGGCAGTGTAAGAAGCAGAAAATGCCTTGATGCTGTGTAAGCACTGCTCAGCAACAGCTAAAATAACCCTGTGTTATCGACACTTTTCATCACAAATCCAAAACACAGCATGATGCAAGCTACTATGAAGAAAATTAACTCTCCTATCCAAAACTAGTACAGCTTTGAATCTTTGTCAGGCCTAACGATCCTGCACAGTCCCTGCTTTGATATGTTTGCCTGTGTTGGCCTATCTAATGGCCAACTACTCTATGTTGCCTTACCTAATGACATACTTAGCATTCTGGAGTTTATTATTTGTTATTGTTGTTTCTAAGGATATGTGGAAGGAGAGTGTCTGCTCCTTTAAGGTCATCTAGTCAAGGATCTTTTTCCATGTAGGAAGGGATAATACAAAAAGGAGGAAGCCATAGACAGAGACATACAGGGACACAAACCTGACCAACAAATGGAAATGGAGGTGGTGATGAGAACCAGACTGATTGATGAGGGTGTGTGAGGGAGTGAGAATGTTTATTCCAGCTAGGTTATCTGATCAGGGGTATTGTCAGTTGGGGAACTAAGGGAAAAAGGGGAAAAAAAGAAACAAAATATACAGACACAGACTTGACAAAACAAACAGAGACAAACACAGGAAACAAACCCTGCCAGTTACACTAATTAATGGGCTAACAAGAAACTAAAAGTGCTACTTCCAGGAAGATCAACTCTGACTCTGGTCAGGCTGGGGTAACAGGCAAGGGGCCGTGCCGGCATGCTCAGGGAGAATTGAGTGCTGTGTTTGCTAGCAAGCACTGAGATGGACCGGCCAGTGAGTAGGGGACATGTGAGCCAGGTAAGAGGGGCTGGGGTCTGGGCAGGGGCTCTGGGTGGACATAGGAGCTGTGCTCAAGGGATCCGTGAATGTGTGTGTGCTTGTGAAACTGGAGTGTTGTGTGTGTGCCTGCACTAGTGTCCTTCTGCCTCTGCAAACCCAAGAGGACGAGGGGACTTGGCTGCCTGTGTTTACATATGTAGGTACTATTGAAAACAATACCTTGTTTGTGGCAATCTGTATGACCAGCTGTATCAGTGTCCTCTGTGTGTGTCCGTGTGTGTGTCTCTGTGTGTGTGTCTCTGGGATACGTGTGCATCTTCACTACAGATTGAACCTGCAAACAGGGAAGAGGCAGCTGTGTCCCTCAGCCTGGGCAGAGACCCCAGGTCCCCAGGGCACTGAGCTGGGGTCTGGTGGCCAGGCAGAAGGGAGACCTGGACCGGAGCAGCTGAGGGAAATGGCCACGCTCCTAACATCCTTTAGCATTTTTAAGTCACACCACTTCTGTTTTGTGAAGAATTTGTTGGGGTTTTTTTGTCATGTTTCTGTTTGTTTGTTTGGGGTATTTTTGTTTGCTTCCTTTGCTTTACTGTTTTTTTAAAAATGTTTTTTAATGTATGTTTTTTATATGTAACTGACCAGTCATATGCATTGTATGTGGGCCTCTGGTATAGTACCTTTTTTGATGTCATATTTTCTAGAATCATAGAATCATAGAATCATTACGGTTGGAAAAGACCTCTAAGATCATCGAGTCCAACCGTCAACCCAACACCACCATGCCCACTAAACCATGTCCCTAAGTGCCTCATCTACATGTCTTTTAAATACCTCCAGGGATGGGGACTCAACCACTTCCCTGGGCAGCCTCTTCCAATGTTTAACCACTCTTTCACTAAAGACATTTTTCCTCATGTCCAATCTAAACCTCCCCTGGCGCAACTTGAGGCCATTTCCTCTCATCCTATCACTTGTTACTTGGGAGAAGAGACCGACACCCACCTCGCTACCACCTCCTTTCAGGTAGTTGTAGAGAGCGATGAGGTCTCCCCTCAGCCTCCTTTTCTGCAGGCTAAACAACCCCAGTTCCCTCAGCCGCTCCTCAGAAGACTTGTTCTCCAGACCCCTCACCAGCCTCGTTGCCCTTCTCTGGACACGCTCCAGCGCCTTAACATCCTTCTTGTAGTGAGGGGCCCAAAACTGAACACAGTATTCGAGGTGCGGCCTCACCAATGCCGAGTAGAGGGGCACGATCACTTTCCTCCTCCTACTGGCCACACTAGTTCCGATACAGGCCAGGATGCTATTGGCCTTCTTGGCCACCTGGGCACATTGCTGGTTCGTGTTCAGCAGGCTGTCAACCAGCACCCCCAGGTCTGATCTAGTCTTAACAGAAACAGCCCAAAACATGGAAAAAGCAGAGTAGACCTAGGCATAATTAAAGAGAAAAAATTAAAGAGAAACTGCAGTACATTTTCAGATGGAAGCCAGGGGGGACCCCCCAGCCAAGTTCAAAGGGCGTGAGGTGACATTGTTTAGGCAATTGAGTCTTACTTTTAATGTTTTGGTCTTTGGTCTGTACTGCCTCTAAGAGGACTATAAAACATTCTTAATCAACCATATGAGGGTGTTTTAATCTCAAATTGAATCCTGCTTTTGTCCTCAAATCCTTTTTCTGGTTGAGGGAACTTAAAGCAGGACTTGCCAGGACAGTGTTTTAGCTAACACAGTAGAATATATTCAGAAGACTTTTAAAATCATTTGTATTAATGCACTAATCCTTAGGAAATATTTTAATGTTCCATGAGACAAAAAAGAGCACAGAATATATCTATAATCGCTATATTTAGGGTTTGAAAACAGAAGTAGTATATAGAAACCACAACACTGTCTGTCAGACTGTGGAAGATCCATGCTAAAATACCATACTGATGATTTCATAGGATAGTACAAAGGTGGGATTCAAATCCACAGTAGAGGATGGCAATCTTCTTCCAAGCCCTGGAAGATTATCTAATCTCTTAAACTATTAGGTTAAAGGACTAATTCTACTGGATTTGGAGACTAAGAAAAAAACCCCAAACATATATGTGATAAAATCATAGGGGAGACTTTTGAATATTTCAAAGACTATGGAAATGCATTTTTCAGCAAATTACCTGTTTTTCCAAAAGGTGTCTCATCCCTATTCATCTTCAACAGTGGATCAGTAGTTTTGATTTTTTTAACTAATGATTTATTTTAAATAAGCTTTTTGTTTTGTTTTGTTATTATTTCTCTCATACTGATAGATAAATGCTTTTGAATATGATATAGAAGATGACACTGTAATTTTGCAAAATTTGGTGTATTCTAATACTAAGTGTTACACAGTCAGAAGTCTTCAAAGGAATTATTTTTTATTGGATGACTTTCTGATTTTAGGGTTATATTTTCAGTATCTTTACAGTATGATGAACTTAAGCTGTATGTGGTGTACAGCATGTGGTAAAGAAGTGCTTTAGTGGAAGATTAGTCTCAGTCCCAAGTACTTATGTTACTCAGGGGTTCCCCTAGGCATTATGATGTAAAAACTATACAAAGTGTAAGTTTTTCCAAAGCCAAGAACCATCATAGTGACTTTTTAGCCTGTGGATTAGTTCTTTTTTTAATGATACACTGCATATCTTTGCCAGTAACTTCTCTATTTCACACTTAATTTCCTTCACAACCCTCAGATGAATATTATCTGGTTTTAGTGATTTACTACACTTAAGTTTTTAAGTTGCTCTATAACTTCCTCCTTGGAGGCCATCATTTTGTTAAGGCCATAGTATAATTTTCCATGAAAAGTGCCTTTGGAAGAGTGATTTCCCTGTAGCCCTTGATAGTAAAGACAGATGCAAAAAATTAATTTAACTCCTCTTCTATTTTACCATCCTCTCTAATTGTTCTCCTCATTCCTTATTCCAATACACCCAGTGTCAATTATCTTCTGTCTTTTTATGTGCTGCATAAAGTTTTATTATTTATATTGATATACCTACCACTGCACTGTGAAGTGCATGCTGTGGAAAAGGTGCAAAACAATCTTGATGTTACTCAGCAGAATATCTGTTGTGCCTTCTCAGTAACCTTGCATTTTGCGTAGTCACTTACGTCCTTCCAAGGAGGGTAAAACACTACAAAATAATAAAGGTAGCATTTTATAACCTCTACTGTGTAGATGTAGATAACTGTGTGGAGCAAAACAGGAGAAACCCTGTTGCTGATGAAAAAAATCTTGTGGATATAAATGTAGGTAAGCTCGACCACTAAGAATCCTTGTCTGAAGGGGAGAAATATACTTCAGGGTTCCTTTTTCACAAAGCCCTTGCTAGCTGACTGCTAAAGGCACCTTCTTCAAAGTGTATTCAGTGGAGAGATGGTAAAACCTTCTTAATGCTTTGTTGCTGACTTCTTACAACGTGCCTCTTTCTTAAAGAGTACGGCAAGGTGAAGGGAAGAGCGGAGGCTGATGAAAGATGAATGCTGAAGTAGTTAATATTCAGTCCCCTCATTCTATGGTCAAGACTTTAATCCTTGGACTGCTGTCTCACTATGAAATGTGCAGCCAGAAGAAATCTGCCTCTTCACTTGCAATGAGGCCTGATAGGCAGGACAGCTGGTGGAGACTGTAGCCCTGTAAATATGATGTCTACCCTTATCAGGGGGAGGCCCCGGCTGTGCCTTGACCCGGCAGTGCGGGGGCTCAGCTTCGCCATGGCCTGAGCTGGGTGTTGTCGGTTTAACCCCTGTGCTGGAGCCAGTGACTGCTGCCTCCCCTGCTCCAGCTTCAGCTCTGGGGGTGGCCCCACTGGGGAGGGGGTGACATGCCCTGGTGTAGTCACTGTCTGACAAACCGTAGCCCTTTGTGTGCCTGGGCTGGTGGGGCTGGAGGCCATGACCAGGCTGCAGCTGACAGCATGGGAGAAGGAAGGGGGCTGTGACAGGGAAATTTGCAAACATAGGGATGGGTTGACCCTAGACTCAGGGAGACTCCCACCACGGACACTTCACTCCCCTGACAAAGGTCTCAGTACACAGCAGTTGTTTTGTGCGACAGTTCCTCCCATTTTGATACTGAGATTTTCCTGTGCTAGACAATTAGAACTCTTCAACTGTGAAAATATTAACAAGACCAACAAACAGCTGTTATCTTTGTATATCTGGTGTGCTCCCTTTTGCCCGTAACCAGATACTGAGTGTAACAAAACCCCTACCCTACCCTGCTCTGTCTTTTCTTCACTTGGATGTGGGGTCTGATGTTAGGGAAAAGAAGGTCTGTGCAGGTTGCAGGATGGGGAGGACAGCCTGATGATACATCTACGCTGCAGGCTGAGAGGCTGAGATTAGTTCTGGAAAAATATCTCTATGAACAGTGTGGCTTCAACACTGATATAAATACCAGTGTTTGTTATGGGATGGTTGCTTTACGCAGAGAAACTGTCCACTCTAAGGGAATCTGCTTTTAATCTGAAAGCAATAGATATGGGAAACTAATTTCTACTGGCTTCATAGTTCTGTTCTTATTCATCTCCTTCCTCAGAAAGCTATATTAATTACTGCATATGAAAATAAGGAAGGGATAGGCTCACGATACTGTGAAAAATTAATTCCATAGATTGCCATGAAATCCAAGATATGAAGTTAATTGAAGTCTGTTGCCAGGTTCAAGCTATAAAGAAATTAGAAATTTTGAAAGAGAGAAAAACTGGGCAAAGATTGAATCTCATAGATATATCTGTAACTTTTAAATTAGGTATATACACCAGAAGGAAAATGCTTTAGATAAATCCTTTAGATGCATGCTTCAAAACACAACTGGATAAGGTCCTGAGCAGTCTGATCTAAGTTGATCCTGCTCTCAGTGTGGGATTGATAACCACTAGCAATCTCTTCTAGCCTATATAATTTTCTTGGTTTATGTTATTATTTAAACATTATTTTTCTCTCTTTGCATCTAAACAGTGTTTAGAGAAAACAGACAGACAGGACGCTATTGGGTCTTGAAGTGAGGTCCCTCCTGCTAGAAACAAATATTGCTGCTGGTTTCATCGATACCCCTCTGAAAAATGAAAGGGCAGGCTGTTCCAGAACAAGATTTCCCTATTGTAGTTTTCAAATAATTAAAAAAAAAAAAAAAAAACCAAAACATAGATCACCTGTAAAATTAATCCCTTTAGTAGCATTTTTGGTCAAGGTCCTTTATAATGGACCTATTTAACCCTAATTTATAACTGGTGAGCTGAACATTTTTTCTGTAAATGACAATTCTGTGATTTTTATTATCAACCTAAATTACTCACTGGAAATCCCTTTCTTGACATACGAGGTTTGAACAAAGTCAACTGTATTTCCACTATAATTACTATACTAGTAAGAGAAAGACAATTTCATTGATAATAGAAAACATGTATCATAAAACTCAATCTGGACCTTCTGAAGACAGTAAGAAGAGGATTGTATTGTAAATCAGTCATATACACTGAAATTTTTGATTGTCATTAACAAGTTCATAAGTGGAATTGAAAAAGGGGTTTTGGCAGTCTGTATGATGAATTCCAATCACAGAATCGATCGTGTGCAATGGTCTTCTTCATCTTTTCTTTAATGGCCAGTGTTAACCATAGTGCTATCTATATACATGGTACTATGTGGTGGCAGTCCAGTGCCAAAGAGATAACAGGGCTTTCCTCTGAATGACAAAAAAACCCAAAGCCCTATATCATGTCAAATGGTGGAACACAGAGCAGAAAAGTCAAAAGCAGCACAAGGCTTTCAAACTGAGTGCATTCTTGCTAGTTTAATGCATGTACATCTATTAAAATGAAAATAAATCCAAAATATAGGATATGGAGAAATGGATATTTTAATAACACAGAACAACTTTAATGTAGATATTCCAGATTACAATAAAATGAGCAACAAGTATATTTTAGGTTTCTTCTGGACAGAAGGTAAATGTAGTGTTTCAGAGAACACATGACTTGGACAAACAGAAAAAAATATTGGAGGAGGAGGAAAAGCCCATAACTTACTTCTCCTAAACTTTAAATATTTCTTCAGGTTGTTTAAAATATAATTGTCAAATTAAAAGGACAGTAACCATAGAATAAACAACAAAATATGATAGCTCTAAGATATACATTGGAAAAGAACCTCAGAAAATATTATTTCTCTGTGTCAATTCTCAGTTAAGTTGATGATATGTATTACATATATGCCCCAAACTCAACATTTGATCAAAATTTCCAAAGAAAAAGGGACCTCACAGAAAGTATCCAACTCCGAGAGACATTTGATGTAAGACTTAGTAACTCTGCTATTCTCAGCTGTATAGGCACATAGGAAATTTCCCTTTTGCAACAAGAAAGAGAAAGTGCCGCAAAAATTGTAATACTATACAAAGATAGTTACTTTTGTGTCACTGGATTCAGTATAGTAGCAGTACTAGTCAGTATTCATTGTCTTACTAGCACTGACGTAAAGAAAACTAGGAGAATTGACCCTACTGGGTAGGAAGTCCCGGGGTATAGTGGAAAAGCTTAAGTTCTGCAATAAACAAGACTCAGTAATGTTGCTTCCACAGTCAAAAGGAGTCCTACAACATTGGTGAGCAATCCACTGAGTGTGATAAACCTTAAGAGAGGGGAAAAAAAGTCTATTTAGATTTACATCCATCTATAAAGAAAAAAAATCTAAAGTAAATTGTCTTGTATTAGACTTCTGCACACATATCTAAGACTGTGTCTGAGCATGGTGTGTACACATGCATTTCAGAAGACAAAAACTTTGACTATAATAATAGCTCACTATACTTGTGTCAAGCATTTATGTTTAGATCTTGCCCAGGTAGTTTCAGACTAGAGCAAAATGTTATCCCTGAATTATTGCAGATCCAGTTTCTTGAGATTTATATATATTCTGGCAAACACTTATTCATGGTAATGCTTGTGGGGACTGATTTAACATATATTTTAAAACAAAGTTTAAATATCCCTTTGGGTAAAATGAAAGACATGGATTAAAACAAAGTCATTGAACTCATTGCCCTTAACTTATCTTTTTATGTATAAAAGAGGAATATAAATGTCTGTATTGAATGTAAATGTGAAAAATTCACATTTTAAAACCTTTGTCTACTAAACTTTAAGTCCCTAGTGTCTAACTTTTCTAATCTTAGTTTCATCAAGTCAGTCCTTTTTGGGCAAGACAAAAAGGCATTCCATTTCTCTCTCATGTTTTGTTTTCCAGCCTGTCATTTCAAGAGTTACAGAATTTAGACAGATTACAGCATTTATTGTTACAAGTCCGATACGGTCTTCTCAAATTAAACATATATAAATGTTAATTAGTACCTATTCCACTCAGTGCCCACTATAATACTAGCCCTTATCAAGATCACAACAAATTGTGACTAGGGAGTATGATAGTTTATTTTCGAATGCAGTTATCTAAGAAATGCTGGAACAGATAGTTTTCGTTATTCTCTGTATTCTCTTTATTAAATTTTAAGTAATAGCACTGTTCTTTATCCTTTAAACAGTTAAAGAAGCAAATAAATTCAATTTTTCTGAAATATCACATGCTGTTACTTTCCATTTCGTATCCTTTCATATGCTTCTGTTGGTCGGGGTATTGCTGGGGCAAAACAGTTCTCCATATAACTTCGGAGCCATAAGTCTAATACAAGCCATAAGCCTCTCTCTCTCCAGCTCTCTGCCTCTCTTTTTTTTGCTTGCTCTATCTTCACTGGCAACATGGAGTGTACAATACCTAAGCTTTTAACTTTGGCAGCTAAATGGGATGCTTAAAATCAGGTAGGAATAACTTATACTTACTTGAACATAAATTTTCTAACAGAAGACTATATTAAGAAAAGCATTCAATTTCTATTCTACTGAAATAATAGTGTGTGCAATGTAGATCAAGGCATTGTTACTTCAGCGGCAGTAACATAGTCATCTTGAAAACATCTTTACATTTGCAAAAGTTCTGTGGAGTTTAAGCAGGTAATGCATCTGTTAAATATCCTGAATTGCACGAGGAATGGAGCTCATTAAAACTAATCACAAATAATGTTAGTCTTTTTTTCTCTCAATCATTGAATATGTTATATTTTTATTGTATTTTTCTCATTAATTGAATACTTCTAAGATGAAAATATTTGATGTTTTTGCCAATTCATTATACTTAAGGCATTCAGAATTCTTTGGTAAGCACATTCTGTGAGAATTTATTCCAACCCCTTTTTAATGTTCTTCTGCACAAAGCTGTAATCTTCTCTGAGTTGCTTGTTTAATTAAAATTTGTAGAGAAAAAGTAAAATTTGATGCTAGACTTCAGAATTATGATGCATTCTAATTAGTTGGAAAATTAATACCATTCTTCATAGTGGAAAAATAGAAAGGGAGCAACGTTCAGTATGAAATATAGCTGATTCATTTCAAGTTTGACTAATACAGTTAGAAGTTCTTCACACGGATTTCATCTAATTACTTTAGAGTAAGATTGGTTTTATTGTAATAAAACTATAATAACATGAATTTTTGTAAACTTGGTAAATCACAAATTGTTTGGTTTCTTGTGGCATGATTTACATGAAATGAATATTCTCCTTCCATTCTTTGTTATGCATTGCTTGATACCAAGAAAAGGTTCTGCAAGTAAAGATGAACACATACATATACCTTTTCCTTATTCAGCAGGACAAATAGAAAGCTTTAAAAATATTTTAAACAATGATTCAGTTCTGGAAAAAAGGGAATTATCAGTGGGGTTCTGCAGGGTTCCATTTTGGGACTTCTGCTGTTTACCTGGTTTATATTTATAAATGATCTGGGAAAGGGAATAAACAGGGACACAGTCTGCTATTGGTACAAACTTATTTTGAAAAGTATGTCCAAGGCCACATTGAAAAGAACAGCAAAAACACTTAACAAAATTGAGTTACTGGGGGAAAAAACAAACAACAAAAACCACCACCACCACCATCACCAACAACAACAAAGAAACTGCAAACCAATAGATAAAATTAAAAATAGATAAATGTAAGTAATTTAGATGGGGAAAGAAAACCCTTGCTTCACATATAAAGTGACGGGCTCTGACTAACGATTATCACTCTGAGTGAAACTTTAGTTTATGATACATCTATGAAAACATCAAGCTTAGTGCTTCATACCAGTCAAAATAGCAAGTTAAGCCCCAGTCCTCATGGGTGACTGCAATTACCCAAACATTGGGAGGGAGAACAACACAGCAGTACATAAGTCATCCATCAGGTTTCTGGCATGCATTGAGGACTGATTTATGCTGCAGACGCTGGACATGCTGACTAGGAACAGCACATTGCTAGATTTACTGCTCAGAAACTGAGAAGACTTACTTGACAACATAACTACCAATGGTAACCTTGGATACAGAGATAACAACGTTGTGGAGTTTAAGATCCTGCTGAGCGCACTGAAAACCAGTAGTAGAACAAAGACCCTGGAACTTTGGCCTGACTAATCTAGTGGCTTTCTATGATGGAGTAACTGCATCAGTGAAAAAGCAAAGAGCTATGGATATCATCTCTCTAGACTTCTGTAAGGGCTTTGATATGGTCCCCCACAGCATTCTGTACATTAAATTGGACAGATATGCTTTTGGTGGATGTACTGTGTCCTGGTTTCAGCTGGGATAGAGTTAATTTTCTTCCTAGTAGCTGGTACAGTGCTGTGTTTTGGATTTAGGGTGAGAACAAAGTTGATAACACACTGATGTTTTAGTTGTTGCTAAGTAGTGCTTACACTAGCCAATTGCAAGAGCAATTGCATTGTACATCACTTATTTTGTATATTCTTTTATCATTATTATTTTTATTATTACTATTTTCCTTCCTATTTCTGTCCTATTAAACTGTCTTTATTTCAACCCATGAATTTTACTTTTTTTTTCCGATTCTCTCCCCCATCCCACTGCAGGATGGGGGGGCAGGGAGTGAGCGAATGTCTGTGTGGTGTTTAGCTGCCTGCCGGGTTAAACCACAACAGTCCTTTTGGCGCCCAATGTGGGGCATGAAGGGATGCGATAATGACAGATCTGACCAGAGCGTGTTAAGGCAAATATGTTATAAGCATTCATCATATGGGTTTAACAGTCGCTGGTCACAATGTTGATTAATTTACTCTCAAAGTTGTCGTGTTTGCTCTCAAAGTTGTGTTATGTAACACCTTACTTGCTGTATATGTTCACTGTTATGCTGTCCATCACCTCTGGGAGCTGGATCAAGGATATCATTTTGCTGCACTGTGTAACACTACTGGTTTATGACATGATAAAATCATAGAAACATAGAATAGTTTGGGTTGGAAGGGACCTCTAAAGGTCACCTAGTCCAACCCCCCTGCCGTGGGCAGGGACATCTTCAACTAGACCAGGTTGCTCAGAGCCCCATCCAACCTGACCTTGAAGGTTTCCAGGGATGGGGCATCCACCACCTCTCTGGGCAACCTGTACCAGTGTTTCACCACCCTCAGCATAAAAAATTTCTTCCTTCTATCTAGTCTCAGTCTACCCCCCTTTAGTTTAAAGCCATTCCCCCTTGTCCTGTTGCAGCAGGCCCTGCTAAAAAGTTTGCCATCATCTTTTTTATAAGCCCTCTTGAAGTACTGATAGGCTGCAATAAGGTCTCCCCAAAGCCTTCTCTTCTCTAGGCTGAACAACCCCAACTCTCTCAGCCTTTCTTCATAGCAGAGGTGTTCCATCCCCCTGATCATTTTCGTGGCCCTCCTCTGGACCCACTCCAACAGGTCCATGTCTTTCTTCTGCTAAGAGCTCCAGAGGTGGACACAGTACTCCAGGTGGGGTCTCACCAGAGCAGAGTAGAAGGGCAGAATCACCTCCCTCGACCTGCTGGCCACGCTTCTTTGATGCAGCCCAGGATACGAGTGGCCTTCTGGGCTGCGAGCGCACATTGCTGGCTCATGTCCAGCTTTTCATCCACCAGTACCCCCAGGTCCTTCTCGGCAGGGCTGCTCTCAATCCCTTCATCACCCAGCCTGTGTTGATACCGGGGGTTGCCCCGACCCAGGTGCAGGACCATGCACTTGGCCTTGTTGAACCTCATGAGGTTCACACAGGCCCACTTCTCCAGCTTGTCCAGGTCCCTCTGGATGGCATCCCATCCCTATGGCGTGTCAACCACACCACTCAGCTTGCTGTCATCTGCAAACTTGCTGAGAGTGCACTCAATCCCACTGTCTATGGCATTGATGAAGATATTAAACAGTACCAGTCCCAATACGGACCCCTGCGGGTCGTCACTCGTCACCAACCTCCATCTGGACATTGAGCCGTTGACCACTACCCTCTGGGTGCGACCATCTAACCAATTCCTCACCCACCGGACAGTCCACCCATCAAATCCATCTCTCTCCAGTTTAGAGAGAAGGATGTTGTGGGGGACCGTGTCAAAGGCCTTACAGAGGTCCAGATAGACGACATCTGTAGCCCTTCCCATGTCCACTGATGTAGTCACTCCACCATAGAAGGCCACTAGGTTAGCCAGGCAGGACTTGCCCTTGGTGAAGCCATGCTGGCTGTCTCAAATCACCTCCCTGTCCTCCATGTGCCTTAGCATAGCTTCCCGGAGGATCTGTTCCATGATCTTCCCAGGCACTGACGTGAGACTGACTGGCCTGTAGTTCCCCGGGTCTTCCTTTTTTCCCTTTTTAAAAATGGGGGTTATGTTTCCCCTTTTCCAGTCAGTGGGAACTTCACCGGACTGCCACGACTTCTCAAATACGGTGGATAGTGGCTTAGCAACTTCATCCGCCAGTTTCTTCAGGACCCACAGGTGGATCTCATCGGGTCCCATGGACTTGTTCACCTTCAGGTGCCTTAGATGGTCTCAAACCTGATGTTGTCCCACAGTGGGCAGCTCTTCATTCTCCCAGTCCCCGCCTTTGCCTTCTGCGGCTTGGGTGGTGAGGCTCGAGCCCCTGCCAGTGAAGACCAAGACAAAAAAGTCATTGAGAACCTCTGCCTTCTCCGTGTCCCGAGTAACCAGGTCTCCCGTTTCGTTCCAGAGAGGGCCCACATTTTCCCTCATCTTCCTTTTATCCCCAACCTACCTATAGAAGCTTTTCTTGTTGCCCTTGACGTCCCTGGCCAGATTTAGTTCTATCAGGGCTTTAGCTTTCCTAACCTGATCCCTGGCTGCTCGGACAATTTCTCTGTATTCCTCCCAGGCTACCTGTCCTTGCTTCCACCCTCTGTAAGGCTTCCTTTTTGTCTTTGAGTTTGTCCAGGAGCTCCTTGTCCATCCACGCAGGCCTCCTGCCGTTTTTGCCTGACTTCCTCCTTGTTGGGATGCATGCTCCTGAGCTTGGAGGAGGTGATCCTTGAATATTACCCAGCTTTCTTGGGCCCCTCTTCCCTCCAGGGCTTTGTCCCATGGCACTCTACCAAGCAGATCCCCAAAGAGGCCAAAGTCTGCTCTCCTGAAGTCCAGGGTAGTGAGCTTGCTGTGCGCCCTCCCTGCTGCCCTAAGGGTCTTGAACTCCACCATTTGGTGGTCACTGCAGCCCAGGCTGCCCTTGAGCTTCACATTCCCCACCAGCCCCTCCTTGTTGGTGAGAACAAGGTCCAGCATAACACCTCTCCTCGTTGGCTCCTCTACCACTTGGAGAAGGAAGTTATCATTGACGCATTCCAGGAACCTCTCAGATTGCTTACGCCCTGCCATGTTGTCCCTCCAACAGATGTCGGGGTGATTGAAGTCCCCCATGAGGACCAGGGCTTGTGAACGTGAGGCTGCTCCTATCTGTCTATAGAGGGCCTCATCCGCTCGGTCTTCCTGGTCGGGTGGCCTGTAGCAGACCCCCACCGTAATGTCACCTGTCCCTGCCTTCCCTTTAATTCTGACCCATAAGCTCTCGGTCAGCTCCTCATCCATCCCCAGGCAGAGCTCCATGCACTCCAGCTGGTCATTGACATAGAGGGCGACACCCCCTCTTCGTCTCCCCTGCCTGTCCTTCCTAAGGAGCCTGTATCCCTCCACCCCAACACTCCAATCATAGGAGCCATCCCACCACGTCTCCGTGATGCCAGTAAGGTCGTAGCCCTGCAGGCATGCGCACCTCTCTAACTCCTCTTGTTTATTCCCCATGTTACGTGCGTTTGCATAGAGGCATTTAAGTTGGGCCCCCGATGAAGCTGTCTTAGTGGCTGGAGTTCCTTTGTGCTGCTCTTCAGGTGCTCTCCTGCTGACCTGTGTTCCTCCTCCAGGCTCTGGGCATCTATTGCTGGCCCTGGCATCAAACTGGTAGGAGTGGGATGGACTGAGGTTCCCCTCCCCCGTCTCCCCCATCTCTAGTTTAAAGCCCTCTTTGCCAGCTTGGTAAGCCTATGACCGAAGATGCTCTTCCCCTTCTCTGACAGATGGACCCCGTCAGCCCCTAGTAGACCAGGTTTCTCAAAGCGAGTCCCAAGGTCTAAGTAGCCAAACCCCTGGCTGTGGCACCAGTCCCGTAACCATTTGTTGACTCGCCAGATTTGACTGGCCCTTTCAAACCCCTTCCCTTTGACTGACAGGATTGATGAAAAAACTACCTGCGCTCCTGAGTCCCTTACCACTGCTCCCAGGGCTCTGTAATCCTTCTCGATAGTCCTCAGACTTCTCTTGTCTGTGTCACTGGTGCCCACGTGAAACAGCAGCAGCGGATAATAGTCAGTGGACTGTACGAGGCTTGGTAGCCTCTCTGTGACATCCTGGATGTGAGCCCTCGGTAAGCATTATTGGTCGTAAGACTAATTTTTGTATCTGTACTTCTGTATTTTTACTTGGCATTGCCGTCGTCTCCATACCTCGGGAGCCACCATTCTGAAACTATTAATAATTACACATTTTACCTTTTCTCCTCAGGGAACCATTCTATGGGTGACAAGGGGGGGACACTTTCCCCCACTCCTTCACCTTCCCTTTCTCCTTCAGGTGAGTTACAACAGCTCATGCAAATTTTGAATATCCTTGGGATGTTCAAAGCAGCATGGTCTTATTACTCTGTCTCCTGAATGTGGCTCAGGTCTTGTTTAAGGTTAAACAATTATTTAGAATACCATCCAGAGATCAATCCCATTGACAGGCACTGTGGCTACTCAAACCCCATTGACAGGCACTGCAGCTACTCCAGCCCCCATGACAGGCACTGCAGCTACTCAAATCCCGGTGACAGGCACTGCGGCTGAGCGAGAGAACCAACCCGTGCCAGTATCCGTCGCCCCTATACACAAGAAAATCAACTCATTTAGTAAGGGATGAAGATGAACCAGGGCCATCACGAGAACAGGAGCAGGAAGACGCAGAACCCATAAATGAGATGGTAACCACCTGATCCCTATCCCTGAGTGAGCTGCGAGATATGCAAAACGATTTCAGTCATCGTCCAGGCGAGCACATTGTCACCTGGCTGCTCCGATGCTGGGATAATGGGGCCAGTAGCCTGGAATTAGAGGGTAAAGAAGCCAAGCAGCTGGGAACCCTTTCCAGGGAAGGGGGCATTGACAAATTGATTGGAAAAGGGGCACAAGTCCTCAGCCTCCAGAGGCGACTCCTGTCCGGCGTGAAGGAAAGGTATCCCTTCAAGGAAGAAGTTATATGCCACCCAGGCAAGTGGACCACCATGGAGAGAGGTATCCAGTACCTGAGGGAATTAGCTGTGCTGGAGGTGATTTCTAATGACCTGAACAATGAGCAGTTATCCAAAGATCCAGATGAAGTCAAGTGCACACGACCCATGTGGCGGAAGTTTGTACGGAGCGCACCATCATCATATGCCAATTCATCGGCAGTAATGACCTGGAAAGACGGAGAGGGACAAACAGTGCATGAATTGGCTGGCCAACTCCGGCAGTATGAAGAAAGTCTCGTACGGGCCTGCATCTTGGCTGTGGAGAAACTGTCCTGGGAGTTCCAGCAACTCAAAGAGGATAGGTCCTCCTCCCCACCTGTACAGACCAGTATCTCAGCCATTAGAAGTAAACGTCCCTCTGCTCAGGAGAGAGGATATAGAGGGTACACACCATGGGCCACCCTGTGGTTTTACCTATGTGACCGCAGAGAGGACATGAGGAAGTGGGACGGAAAACCTACCTCGACCCTCGAGGCACGAGTACATGATTTGCAAGGGAGAACAATCACAGAAGGGGGTTCTTCCAGGAAAACTGCTGCTCCAGTTTCCAGTGAGCAGTTCCCCAGACAGAGTAGAAGGGCTGATTTTACTTCCAATCTTAATAAAGGGACTTTTGATTACCAGAAGTGAGTAACAGATACTATGACCAGGACTAGAGGGGCTCTGCCTCCAGCCAGGGGGAGGAAAGGGACAACTGGGTTTACTGGACTGTGTGGATTCGATGGCCTGGCACATCAGACCCACAGGAGTATAAGGCTCACAGCAGGAGAAGTTTTTGAGAAAGGGAAGAATATTGGAATACCGCCAGAGGAGGAAGTGATGCGTGCTGACGAGGCCCCACTGTATAATAAACCGCAAGATAATGAAAAGCAATATGCCCTGTTCACTGATGGGTCCTGTCGTCTTGTGGGAAAGCATCAGAGGTGGAAGGCTGCTGTATGGAGTCCTATATGACAAGTGGCAGAAAGTGCTGAAGGAGAAGGTGAATCGAGTCAGTTTGCAGAGGTGAAAGCCATCCAGCCGGCTTTAGATATTGCTGACCGAGAAAAGTGGCCAGTGCTCTATCTCTAACACTGACTCATGGATGGTGGCAAATGCCCTGTGGGGGTGGTTGCAGCAATGGAAGCAGAGCAACTGGCAGCACAGAGGCAAACCCATCTGGGCTGCCGCATTGTGGCAAGATATTGCTGCCCAGGTGGAGAACCTGGTTGTAAAAGTCCGTCACGTAGATGCTCACGTACCCAAGAGTCGGGCCACTGAAGAACATCAAAACAACCAGCAGGTGGATCAAGCTGCTAAGATTGAAGTGGCTCAGGTGGATCTGGACTGGCAACATAAGGGTGAATTATTTCTAGCTCAGTGGGCCCATGACACCTCAGGCCACCAAGGAAGAGATGCAACATACAGATGGGCTCGTGATCGAGGGGTGGACTTGACCATGGACACTATTGCACAGGTTATTCATGAATGCGAAACATGCGCTGCAATCAAGCAAGCCAAGCGGTTAAAGCCCCTCTGGTATGGAGGACGATGGCTGAAATATAAATATGGGGAGGCCTGGCAGATCGATTATATCACACTCCCACAAACCCGCCAAGGCAAGCGCCACGTGCTTACAATGGTGGAGGCAACCACCAGGTGGCTGGAAACATATCCTGTGCCCCATGCCACTGCCCGCAACACTATCCTGGGCCTTGAAAAGCAAGTCCTATGGCGACATGGCACCCCAGAAAGAATTGAGTCACACAACGGGACTCATTTCCAAAACAACCTCATAGACACCTGGGCCAAAGAACATGGCATTGAGTGGGTGTATCACATCCCCCATCATGCACCAGCCTCTGGGAAAATTGAACGATACAATGGACTGTTAAATACTACACTGAGAGCAATGGGTGGCGGGACGTTCAAACATTGGGATACGCATTCAGCAAAGGCCACCTGGTTAGTCAACACTCGGGGATCTGCCAATCGAGCAGGCCCTGCCCAGTCAAAAGTTTTACATGCTGTAGAAAGGGATAAGTCCCTGTAGTGCATGTAAAAACTATGCTGGGGAAGACAGTCTGGGTTATTCCTGCCTTGGGCAAAAGCAAACCCATCCGTGGGATTGCTTTTGCTCAAGGACCTGGGTACACTTGGTGGGTGATGCAGAAGGATGGGGAAGTCCGATGTGTACCTCAAGGGGATTTGATTTTGGGTGAGAATAACCAATGATTTAAATTGTAGGATGTTAATTGCTATATAGTACTCTATATCATCACTTCTGTGGTGGCTATATGCCATAATAACAGCATTACAGTAAGAATCACTTCGATTAATGAAGAATTAACTTTGATGAAACCAAGCAAAGTGCAGCAGTGATGGTACCAAAACTGGCTTCAGCATGACAAAAAAAAAAAAAAAAATCCAACACCACACACCATCTCTCCTGCCCTGAAGGACTGTAATGAGAGATGGAGCCCAATGTCATGGACTAAATGAACTCAACGGACATTTTATAGGGATGGCCCATAGGCTAAGGGAATGATACCTGTGTGTATATATCAAAAGACAGGAAAAGTGGTGGTGATTAATGGGATGTATTGGAAAGTGTGGGGACCTGGGCATGACATAGATGGTATAGAATAAGGGGCGGATACTGTCCTGGTTTCAGCTGGGAGAGGGTTAATTTTCTTCCTAGTAGCTGGTACAGTGCTGTGTTTTGGATTGAGGATGAGAATAATGTTGATAACACACTGATGTTTTAGTTGTTGCTAAGTAGTGCTTACACTAGTCAAGGACTTTGCATCTTCTCATCGAGAAGCTGAGAGGGGGCACAGCCAGGACAGCTGACCCAAATCGGCCAAAGGGATATTCCATACCATATGACGTCATGCTCAGTATATAAACTGGGGGGAGTTGGCCAGGGGAGAGTGACCGCTGCTCAGGAACTGGCTTTGCATTGGTCGGCGGGTGGTGAGCAATTGCATGGTGTATCACTTATTTTGTATATTCTTTTATCATTATCATTATCATTATTATTATTATTATTATTATTATTATTATTATTATTGTTTTTCTTTCTTTTTCTGTCTTATTAAACTGTATCTCAACCCACGAATTTTACTTTTTTTTTCGCGATTCGCTCTCCCATCCCACTGGAGGTGGGGACGGGGAGTGGGTGAACGGCTGTATGGTGTTTAGCTGCCTGCCCAGTTTAACCACGACACGTTCACAATGCAAACAAGGAATTTTCAAGTCTAAGAGCAAGAGAATACAGGACATACTCAAAGTATAACATTTCTGGCAAAGGATTCAGTTACAGCTGGAACCTGCCTAACCATCATCTGAAGAAAGTACTTGAAAGCAGCTGTCGTGTGCGACTGCAGTCAGTTGCGAGATGGCTAACGCAACTACAGCATAGGAGGGCAGCAATTAGGACATGCTTTTGCAAAGCAACATTACACTGTAAGATTCTTATTTCCCAATGTTTATCAAAGGACAGCCTAGCAAATTTGTGAGTTTGATGTTTGTCTGTAGTCATCTGGAATTGCTGAAGTTAGCCTTAAGTATCCGATACACTACTGACTGATCATTAGTAACATATGACTTAGACTGCTTAATCAATGGTTTTATTTGTCTTATTTTTTCTGGGCAAAAGTTGCTTATAACAGCATAGTGTAATGAATATTCAAACACTTGAGTGATTTTGTTTTGTTTTTCAATAACCATGGATTATCACATAAGTGAGAGGAAAGCATGATAAAATAACATGACAAGCAATGAACAATTAATGTCAGTGAAAATCAGCATTGTTTTGTCATTGCATAAAATGATCCAGATTTTCTATTTTCTTTATCTCACATGGCACTCCAAATTATTTGATACTGTGCTAGTGTAACATTAGGATGATTCCAATATAGGGGAATGGTTTGAAATACATACACTGGCTGAGATATCAGTTCCTCTGAAGTTAGATCTTTGTCATGACTTCGGGGCATAAAGAGATTTCTCCTGAAATTTGGAAATGACTGGCTGCTTGCTGGCTGCTAAGGCCATTGCAAAACAGCCTAAATAAAGTATATTATAAGTCTTATAGTTTAGACTGCAACCAGTGCCCAGTATGAATGCATCCATACCACAAACATCCACGTAATTTTTCACTGTTTCAGAAAAACTTCTTGTTCATCAAAATTAACATTATTATTGAAACACACTGAAGTATTACATGCTCTGCTTCACTGAAGCAAGATTCAACAGTGCTAGTAATTCACTGTATTCCAACTACAACTTTGATTCTTTCCATAAATAAGTTATTAGAACTATCACTTTATGAGAAACAATATTTTGCACTATGCCTAGTTCCAAAGCCTGAAGGAAGAAATCTTTTTGTAAAATCCTTTTCCACAGATGTTTCAAAATTAGATAGTATTTAAAAATTTACTATCCTAATTACTGAGAAAAAATTCAATAGTTTTATTTTAGAATTAGTCTGGCCTCTTTCATCACATCATGTATGAACTATTTGATGCTAAAAAGCTAATAACATTTGCAATTAGGGGAAAATTCAAAAATTGGAGCTGGCATATTTATTAGGCTTAAATATTAGGGAAATGACCTTGTGTATGTATTCTGAAACAGAATATCTGTGAGACATGGTTTAAGGTAATAGTACATAATCAATGCTTGGAATCACACATATAAACATTAAGACCTGACCAAATTAATAATAGAATACATTGGTTGAAAGTTGCATTTCATCTTGCAATGCTAAATATTTTAGTATTTTACCTTTTAAAAGTCAATTATAGTTCAACATTTATAACTTCTATTAGACAGATTTGTAATGGTTTTCAAATGATAATCATAAAAGACAGTTAATTTGTTAGTGGGGTTTTCTTCCATTAAATTAAGTACATTTTATCACTACTACTGCACAACAATTTATACAAAGGACTGAAAAGGTGACAGATTATTTGGATGTATGTAGCAATATATAGAGGACATTTTTTTTTTTCCCATTTAATTTCTATTGATGGATTTGACCTTTCTAGGAAAAGTCACAGATATTAAAGAATCATTGCTGATACTTGTCTTGCAACAGCACATTGACTGTATAGTGTAAACCTGACATGAATGTCACTGTTAGAAAATATGTCCTAACAATAATGAGTACTCTACTCTGTCAAAGGCAGGCAGTTCAAATAAATTTAAACATACAATTGTGTGTGTTTGTGAGTGTCTGCTTTCATTCATCTGGTGACCTGCATTTAGTGTATTTTCTGTACAGAGGGACTTTGTATGTAGATATTATTTGGCACTGATTGATTAAAAGCAAAGGAAAAGCAATACTGTTACTGTGACCAAAGGAACCTAATAATCGTCATATTTACTTCAGGGTTTTATCATTAATATTTTCACAGGCATGTTGTTTCTATTAGATACCTAAGGGTCAGCTATCTGATCTAAAATTGGAGAATTGTATAGATCAAACTCACCTAAATTTCAAGGGTTCCATATATTCATATATAAGTTCTAGTTTAATGTGCAATTTCTAATCGTTATTGTTACCTAACCAATATATTTCTGTCTGTATAGTTTTCCATTTTGTATCTTTTCATATGCTTCTCTTCATCCATCAGGTGATTAGATATATTGAGCAATCCTTAAATAATCTTTACTTAAACAGATTAGCAAAACAATATACAAGCATTCTGTAATAAATACCAGGTTGCTTATGATTATAGCCCTAGCAGTAGACTTTAAAAGATGGCCCATAGTGTTATGTTCCAAATCTCATGTATGGGCAAAGAGGAAGCACACCTTACATATACAGAAAGCAAATAATTTATTGTTAGTATAGCTGAAATCTTAGCATTAATCTAATCATTATTAGTCTAGATCTAACTATTACAGAAAAAGAAAGGTTAATAATACAGTTAAAACTGTTATACAAATACTTCTTATTTTCTACCCCTTTTCCTCTTGTTATGCTCACTCTTCCCTTTGTCTTCTTGACCCAAAAATTGGTGCTTTTGTCCTGGTGTTGTTGGCAGGGGTGTTACAATGAGTTGTCAGCATCTGGAGTCCTTCACTGGGGCAAATATGATGTTCATGTTGATGGTGTTCTCTTCCTTACTCTAGGATCTACTTGTGGTCATTTTTATATGTTTACTATCATCACACATGGTTGTATTATAGAAAGGTAACAAAAGTAAAATAAATTAGCTGAAGACACCTCGTCATTTAGAGAAATTGCTGCCAGAGCTAAACCAAGTAAAATAAAGCTGCAGGCAGATCAAGAAAAGTTCAGACAGAGCAAGCCTGATGAACCTCAGTCCTGAGGTAAATTTGTTATAAAGCTCATGGCCTGTTTCTGGGAATGGAAATGCTGTATGACAGAACTACATGGTTAGGAAGACAGTAGATGCCAGGGCTTGATAAAAGGAAACAGAAAAAAAAAAAAACAAACAACCCACAACAACAAAAATAACTAAATTTGGAAAAGAAATTATTATGTGATTTTGTGAAAATAGAGAGTAATTTACAAAATAAACTTGTTATTTTGAATAGCTGTTGAAAATGAAGTCCCAGAAAATTCAGTAACTCATTTGTGAGAATTTGTTTCCATTTAAAGTTATTTGTAGCTAGAAAGTTTAGATTTGCCTAATCAGACAGTGGCATCTAGATTCATGGAAACTATTGTATAATGACTATACTTTTTCATTTTCAAGAGAAATGTTCAGTATTAGAGAGACTATGTTAGTGAGCATATTAGTGAATATCATTATCAAGGTCCAACAAGCTCTATTTTGGATGGATTTCTTTTTCAGGGATGTGGGGGTTTTGTTTGTTTGATTGGGGTTTTGTTTGTTTGTTTTGTTTTCCCTTGCTAAATCTGGAAAATTCCTCAGATTAATCAGGTTACTCTCCTATCATCTAATATACCTGGATTTTTTTAACTGCATTCCACATTAACTGTCTTTGTTACAGTCACTGATAAACTACATTTGAAGTTAAATAAAACAAAAACAACAACAAAAAAAGACAAACACAGCCTTTAAATATTACCAGAATACATAGAAATACTTGGGTAATGTCATAGAGTTTTACAGGAGTTTAATTTTATTGAAGAGATTTTTTGTTTTTACATTTTTGAAAATTCTTAAATTGATTTTTTTTTTTTTTTTTTTTTGGTACAGTAATCTGACCAGGTAAATATTGTCATGGATACAAAGTCTCTTTCAACAAGTGATCTTTAAAACTGCATTCCTATTGTTTGTAAGCTTTATTAGAAGACTATTTTTGCAGTCTGCATAGCTTCTATGCATGTCAAATTATTACAGAGGTGACTGTATAAAATGAAATGGATGATACAATACATCTCATTCTTGCTCTAGTAGTGGTACACGGCTTGCTTGTGTCAATGCCTCTTTAAGAAGTAAATTGCTAGCTGGAGAGTATTCTTAACATGTGAAGATTAATAAAACTAGGTAAGAGTATATATAGTTCAATAACAGTATTCAGTTTATTGCACTGTAGATTGCATTCACTGGAGAAAGAAACATATATATACAGCAGATGCCCCCAGGTAAAAATGTTCATCTGAAACCTGGCAGGTTTTAAAGTTTGAAGTATAGGAGTATTTACCACTACATAAATTATTATGTATTTGTTGCATACCCATAGTTTTCATGGCTGTTATAGTCCAAGATGAAATCATGTTTCTGATGTATATGTCATAGTTTTCCTCCCTATTAATCCCCCCAAATATATATTTTTATTGTAAACAATATTATTCTTACAGCAGTTATTCATGATAGACTCCAGCTTCCATGAGATTATTTTACATGTTGCTTATCCTTTTCTTGCTTTGGAAAAAGTTTAGTGCTACTATGTGCAGAACTTCTAAATCTAAGGTATTGTTCTTTCACATATATCCTCTCACTGGCTGCATCAAAATAAGGAAGTTCTCTCAAACTAAACATCAAACACAATAAATACACACTTATGGCTAGGTTATGTAATTTCCTCTACTAAGAGTCACTAATTTAAGTGCATCTTTCCAATGTGCTATTATTGCTGCACATTAATGACCAATCTCTGACACCACATACCTGGTCCTGCCACCCTTTTACCCTGAGAAAAGGAGAATGAGGCTAAAGAAAGGGGAATCTCTTTCAGCAAATTCCATTCCCTCTCAGTGCAGAGTACTAAGTGTGGAATCACCACTCCTCCATAAAACTCCATCAGGAATAAATAATTAAGAACATCTTTTCCCATCGGGTTTTCCCACAGAACTGTATCTAGCATCTAAGAGAGGTTCTGTTTACAATTACATTTAAATGAGTAACTGAAAGGAAAAAAGGTGAGAGAAGGAAGTAAAAAAAAAAAAAACCCACCCACAAACCCAACAACTAAACAAAAGAACCAAACACTGAATCTTGAAAGTTTTTCAATTTAGACATAATGAAGTGCATGCATGTGTTTAAGAACATGAAGGCAGGCACAGCTTTTTCTTTTGAGGCTGTCTGCAGGCTGTCCCATACACTATACATGCCCACTTTTCTTTCTTGTCCATTCATCATAGCGTGCTGCTGAGAAGGATAGCTGAATGCTCACTTTCAAAAGCATTTCTTTTTTTCTTTTTCTTTCTATTTCTTTTTTTATGGAATACCTCTTCTAGAAACATTTTCTTCTCAGGCCACGTGGCATCTCTTCTGATGAAGAAAGTACCTTCAGGCAAATAGCACACAAACTCTGAGAAGCAATTCTCCCCCAGAGCCCTGTGCTTTGACTTTGACATTGGCAGACATGGTTTGTATACAAGACCTCTGAGAGCTGTCTGTGGCCTTGAAGAAAACAAAGCACACTCCCCTCACACACACCTTCTTTCTTACCTTTCACCAAACGCAAATGTAAAGTCTTCCCCCTCTCATTCTGTACTTGTCAATAACTTAGCACAGAACACTGAAGAAGGCAACAACAAATGTAGTGGGAGGGAATGTATCAGAAGCAGGCAGAGGGTGCGCTGGGGTCATTGAAAGTGGTGGTGATTTGAAAGGGAGGGAATGGTAGGAAAAGATACAAGTGCTGAGATCGTGTTTATCATTGCTTTTAGAGACCTGTTTTCTTACTAGAAATGAAAAAGTGAGGTGCCATGATTTCGCAAAAGTTTTATTATTTTGGTAATTTACGTACATATCAGAGTGATTTTTTTAACATGCTCTCTCTCTCACCACACTCATTCTCTCACAGAAAAAGTTATATGGGACTGAAACTAACATCAGTTTATATGCCCTCCTGCTGGTGCAGGACATCAGCTCTGGGTGCATCAGCCAAGAGCAGGCATCCAGTCAAAAGGCACACTGGCATATCATGATAAAGCTGTTTGGAATAAGGGGCATAAAAGTTCAGGACACAAACAGTCCATGCCCATCCTTCCACTACTGCTGGATACACTGAGGCTTTCATGGGTTTGTATGATCTACCAGAGCAAGATCCCAAGCATGTGCCGGCATAAGTGTGTTCTGTTCCTTCAAGGAATGATGCCAAGAATCATGCCAGAGGAAGAAAGCCTAGTTTTCAGTATTTGGAGCAAAAGTTGCTCCAAAAGTACTGAGTAGCCCTTTAAAATCCTTGGACATGTTAGCAGTACCATCGAAGTCAGTGGGAATACTAATATATGACAGGTTGTCGTGGTTTAATCTCAGTCAGCAACTAAGCACCACGCAGCTGCTCGCTCACTCCCCCCACCCCGGTGGGATGGGGGAGAGAATTGGAAGAGCACAAGTGAGAAAAAACTCATGGGTTGAGATAAAAACAGTTTAATAATTGAAATAAAATGATAATAATAATATGATAATAATAATAATACACAAAGCAAGTGATGCACAGTGCAATTGCTCACCACCCGCCGACCGATGCCCAGCCAGTCCCCGAGCAGCGGCCCCCCCCCCGGCCAGCTTTCCCCAGTTTATGTACTGAGCATGACATCACATGGTATGGAATGTCCCTTGGGCCAGTTTGGCTGTGCCCCCTCCCAGCTTCTTGTGCACCTCCAGCCTTCTCAGTCAGTAGAGCATGGGAAGCTGAAAAGTCCTTGGCTAGTGTAAGCATTACCTAGCAACAACTAAAACATGGGTGTGTTATCAACTTTGTTCTCATCCTAAATCCAAAACACTGTACCAGCTACTAGGAAGGAAATTAACTCTATCCCTGCTGAAACCAGGACAATATCCACCCCTTATTCTATACCATCTACGTCATGCTTAAGTCTCATATTTTCCAGTACATATTCATTAATCACCACCCCCCTTTCTTTTTTTTTTTTTAATATATATATACACACACACACACAGAGATATCATTCCCTTCGTCTGTGGGCCATCCCTCTAAAATGTTCGGTGAGTTCATTTAGTCCATGACTTCGGGCTCCATCTGTCATAATAATTTTCCAGGGCAGGAAAAAATGGAGATGGTATGTGGTGTTGGATTGTTCCATGTTGAAGTCAGTTCTGGTTCCAACATCACTGTGCTTTGCTTGGTTTCACTGAAGTTATTCTTCATTAGTCTGGGTGATTCTTATTGTAATAACATTAGTATGGCATATAATATTATTAGTATGGTTAGTATATCTGTGTATTATTAGTATAACTATTATAACTATAATTAGTACTTAACATCACATAATTCAGATCATTGGCTATTCTCACCCAAAATCAAATCCCCTTGAGGTACACATCGGACTTCCCCATCCTCCCGCATCACCTACCAAGTGCACCCAGGTTCTTGAGCAAAAGCAATCCCACGGATGGGTTTGCCTCTGCCCAAGGCAGGAATAACCCAGACTGTCTTCCCCAGCATATTTTTTATGTGCACTACAGGAACTTTATTCCCATCTACAGTACGTAAAAGTTCTGACTGGGCAGGGCCTGCTCGATTGGCAGATCCCCGAGTGTTGACTAACCAGGTGGCCTTTGCTGAATGTGTATCCCAATGTTTGAATGTCCCGCCACCCATTGCTCTCAGTGTAGTCTTTAACAGTCCATTGTATCGTTCAATTTTCCCAGAGGCTGGTGCGTGATGGGGGATGTGATACACCCACTCAATGCCGTGCTCTTTGGCCCAGGTGTCTATGAGGTTGTTTTGGAAATGAGTCCCATTGTCTGACTCAATTCTTTCTGGGGTGCCATGTCGCCATAGGACTTGCTTTTCAAGGCCCAGGATAGTGTTGCGGGCAGTGGCATGGGGCACAGGATATGTTTCCAGCCATCCGGTCGTTGCCTCCACCATTGTAAGCATGTGGCGCTTGCCTTGGCGGGTTTGTGGGAGTGTGATATAATCAATCTGCCAGGCCTCCCCATAGTTATATTTCAGCCATCATCCTCCATACCAGAGGGGCTTTAACCGCTTGGCTTGCTTGATCGCAGCGCATGTTTCGCATTCATGAATAACCTGTGCATAGTCCACCCCTCGATCACGAGCCCATCTATATGTTGCATCTCTTCCTTGGTGACCTGAGGTGTCATGGGCCCACCGAGGTATAAATAATTCACCCTTATGTTGCCAGTCCAGATCCACCTGAGCCACTTCAATCCTAGCAGCCTGATCCACCTGCTGGTTGTTTTGATGTTCTTCAGTAGCCCGACTCTTGGGTACGTGAGCATCTACGTGACGGACTTTTACAGCCAGGTTCTCCACCCGGGCAGCAATATCTTGCCACAATGCGGCAGCCCAGATGGGTTTGCCTCTGCGCTGCCAGTTGCTCTGCTTCCATTGCTGCAACCACCCCCACAGGGCATTTGCCACCATCCATGAGTCAGTATAGAGATAGAGCACTGGCCACTTCTCTTGGTCAGCAATATCTAAAGCCGGCTGGATGGCTTTCACCTCTGCAAACTGACTCGATTCACCTTCTCCTTCAGCAGTTTCTACAACTTGTCACATAGGACTCCATACAGCAGCTTTCCACCTCCGATGCTTTCCCACAAGATGACAGGACCCATCAGTGAACAGGGCATATTGCTTCTCATTTTCTGGTAGTTCATTATACATTGGGTCCTCCTCAGCACGTGTCACCTCCTCCTCTGGCGATAATCCAAAATCTTTGCCCTCTGGCCAATCCATGATCACTTCCAGGATTCCTGGGTGACTGGGGTTTCCTATTCAAGCCCGCTGTGTGATCAGTGCGACCCACTTACTCCATGTAGCATCAGTTGCATGATGTGTACAGGGGACCCTCCCTCTGAACATCCAGCCTAGCACCAGCAGTCGGGGTGCCAGGAGGAGCTGTGCTTCAGTGCCGATCACTTCTGAAGCAGCTCGAACCCCTTCATATGCTGCTAATATCTCTTTTTCAGTTGGAGTATAGCAGGCCTCGGATCCTCTGTATCCCCGACTCCAAAACCCTAGGGGTCGACCTTGAGCCTCCCCTGGTGCTTCCTGCCAGAGGTTCCAGGTAGGGCCGTCCTCCCCGGCTGCGGTGTAGAGCACATTTTTTACCTCTTGCCCTGCCCGGACTGGCCCCAGGGCTACTGCATGAACTATCTCCCGTTTAATTTGTTCAAAAGCTTGTCGTTGCTCAGGGCCCCATTTGAAATCGTTCTTCTTTCGGGTCACTTGATAGAGAGGGTTTACAATCAGACTGTAATGTGGAATATGCATTCTCCAAAAACCCACGATGCCTAAGAAAGCTTGTGTTTCCTTTTTGCTAGTTGGTGGAGACATGGCTGTTATTTTCTTGACCACATCCATTGGGATCTGATGACGTCCATCTTGCGATTTTATTCCTAAAAACTGGATCTCCTGTGCAGCTCCCTTGACCTTACTTTGTTTTATGGCAAAACCGGCCTTCAGCAGGATTTGGACTATTTCCTTCCCTTTCTCAAAAACTTCTCCTGCTGTGTTGCCCCACATGATGATATCATCAATGTATTGCAGGTGTTCTGGAGCTCCACCCTGCTCCAGTGCAGTCTGGATCAGTCCATGGCAAATGTTGGGGCTGTGTTTCCACCCCTGGGGCAAGTACAGGGTTCCAGGTGTACTGAACGCCCCTCCAAGTGAAAGCAAACTGTGGCCTGCACTCCGCTGCCAAAGGGATTGAGAAAAACGCATTAGCAATATCAGTTGTGGCATACCACTTGGCTGCCTTTGATTCCAGTTCGTATTGAAGTTCTAGCATGTCTGGCAGAGCAGCACTCAGCGGTGGTGTGACTTCCTTTAGGCCACGATAGTCTACTGTCAGTCTCCACTCTCCATTAGACTTCCGCACTGGCCATATGGGACTGTTAAAGGGTGAGTGAGTCTTGCTGATCACTCCTTGGCTCTCCAGTCGACGAATCACCTCATGGATGGGAATCAGGGAGTCTCGGTTGGTGCGATATTGCCGCCGGTGCACTGTGGTGGTAGCGACTGGCACCTGTTGTTCTTTGACCTTCAGCAACCCCACAACAGAGGGGTCCTCCGAGAGACCAGGCAAGGTGGACAGCTGTTTAATTTCCTCCATCTCCAAGGCAGCTATACCAAAAGCCCACCGGTACACTTTTGGGTCCTTGAAATACCCTCTCCTGAGGTAGTCTATGCCAAGGATCCACGGAGCATCTGGGCCAGTCACAATGGGGTGCTTCTGCCACCCCATTCTCAGTTAGACTTACTTCAGCTTCCAATACAGTTAGCTGTTGGGATCCCCCCGTCACCCCAGAAATACAGATGGGTTCTGCCCCTATATAGCTTGATGGCATTAGGGTACACTGTGCACCGGTGTCCACTAGAGCCTTATACTCCTGTGGGTGTGATGTGCCGGGCCACTCTATCATAGACTCATAGAATCATAGAATCATTGAGGTTGGAAAAGACCTCTAAGATCATCGAGTCCAACCGTCAACCCAACACCACCATGCCCACTAAACCATGTCCCTAAGCGCCTCATCTACACGTCTTTTAAATACCTCCAGGGATGGGGACTCCACCACTTCCCTGGGCAGCCTCTTCCAATGTTTCACCACTCTTTCAGTAAAGACATTTTTCCTTACATCCAATCTAAACCTCCCCTGGTGCAACTTGAGGCCATTTCCTCTCGTCCTATCGCTAGTTACTTGGGAGAAGAGACCGACACCCACCTCGCTACAACCTCCTTTCAGGTAGTTGTAGAGAGCGATGAGGTCTCCCCTCAGCCTCCTTTTCTCCAGGCTGAATAGTCCCAGTTCCCTCAGCCGCTCCTCATAAGACTTGTTCTCCAGACCCCTCACCAGCCTCGTTGCCCTTCTCTGGACACGCTCCAGCACCTCAACGTCCTTCTTGTAGTGAGGGGCCCAAAACTGAACACAGTATTCGAGGTGCGGCCTCACCAGTGCCGAGTACAGGGGCACGATCACTTCCCTACTCCTGCTGGCCACAGTAGTTCTGATACAGGCCAGGATGCCATTGGCCTTCTTGGCCACCTGGGCACACTGCTGGCTCATGTTCAGCCGGCTGTCGACCAGCACCCCCAGGTCCTTCTCTGCTGGGCAGCTTTCCAGCCACTCTTCCCCAAGCCTGTAGCGCTGCATGGGGTTGTTGTGGCCCAAGTGCAGGACCCGGCACTTGGCCTTGTTGAATCTCATACAGTTGGCCTGGGCCCATCGATCCAGCCTGTCCAGGTCCCTCTGCAGAGCCTTCCTACCCTCGAGCACATCAACACTCCCACCCAACTTGGTGTCGTCTGCAAACTTACTGAGGGTGCACTCCATCCCCCCGTCCAGATCATCGATAAAGATATTAAACAAGACCGGCCCGAGTACTGAGCCCTGGGGAACACCGCTCGTGACCGGCTGCCAACTGGATTTAACTCCATTCACCACAACTCTCTGGGCCCGGCCGTCCAGCCAGTTTTTGACCCAGCGCAGAGTACACCTGTCTAAGCCGTGAGCCACCAGCTTCTCTAGGAGAATGCTGTGGGAGACGGTGTCGCAGGCCTTGCTGAAGTCCAGGTAGACCACATCCACAGCCTTTCCCTCATCCACTAGGCGGGTCACCTGGTCATAGAAGGAGATCAGGTTGGTCAAGCAGGACCTGCCTCTCATGAATCCGTGCTGGCTAGGCCGGATCCCCTGGTTGTCCCGCTCATGCCTTGTGAGCACCCTCAAGATGAACCGCTCCATCATCTTCCCCGGCACCGAGGTCAGGCTGACAGGCCTGTAGTTCCCCGGATCCTCCTTCCGGCCCTTCTTGTAGATGGGTGTCACATTGGCAAGCCTCCAGTCATCCGGGACCTCCCCCGTTAACCAGGACTGCTGACAGATGATGGAGAGTGGCTTGGCGAGCACCTCCGCCAGCTCCCTCAGCACTCTTTTTTTTTTTTTTTAATAAACTTTATTTAAAAAAAAATTTGGAGTTAAGTAAGTGTTTTTACTTTCAAGTGTCATAGTGCCAGACTCGTAACTCAAGCTAACAGCAGAATATACAGAGGATATTCAATACAGAGGAACTCAAGCACCTGAAAATTATCAGCCAGCACTGTACAGCCAGAGAATTCTTCTTACAAGGTTTAACCCCTGTACAAAGGTTAACAACACACCAAAATATGCATTTTGGTCATCAAGAATAGTTACACAGGTCTAACAATTACTGACACGGGCTCTCCATTTACACCTGGCCAATACCTCTCTCCCCTTTCTACTTCTCAGAGGAAAGCCTCTCGCTGAATACTATCCAGATAAAAAGGGAGCATTAATGTGCCAACTTGAATACATATTTAACAACTTAGCGCAGATTTGAGACATGGACATTTAATGTTCGAATAAGCTCTGAATCCGTGTCAAGAGAGGAACTAACAGAACTCCAACAAGATATTGATGACCTACAACTCACTGAAATAATTTAACACATTTACAAGAACAGTTAAGGTATGGCTAAGAGCTGTACATTCCACTTGAAGCTCAGACATTACTACCAGCATCTCCAGTATGCTCACTCCTTCTTCCGCTACTACCCGTTGATGTGGTAATTCACATGGATTTCAGGTTTGATGTCACAGACTAGCAACAACAGCTGGGAGAGGACCACCTCGCGGTTCTTCTGGAAGTTCTGCTGGATCACACTCATCTTTTCCTGGGTCTCTTTCTCAACTTCAGTGGTGCAGCTGCCATGAGATCCAAGTGCCGCTGCTTCCTTGGCTTTGAACTCCTTCTCCCTCTGCAGGCGGTACTGCTCAATCTCTGCCTGGGCTTCTTCTTTTGCCTGCTTCAGCCTCTGATTCTTTCGCTTGCGGGCCTCGGCCACCTTCTCGGCGGCGCGCTTCTCGGCCTGCAGCAGCTGCTGGATGCCCTGTGACTGGCTCGCCATGGCGGCGCCCGCCACGTCCACACAGTCCAGTAAACCCGGTTGTCCCTTTCCTCCCCCTGGCTGGAGGCAGGACCCCTCTAGTACTCATCACAGTACTCATTTCTCATTTCTGTACGTACGGGTCAGAAGTTTCTTCATTAACATCAGGAGTAAGATCAGCCCTTCTACTCTCTCTGGGGAACTGCCCGCTGGAAACTGGAGCAGCAATTTTCCTGGAAGAACCTCTTTCTGTGATTGTTTTCCCTTGCAATTCGCGTACTCGTGCCCCTAGGGCTGCGGTAGGTTTCCCATCCCACTTTCTCATGTCCTCTCCGTGGTCACGCAGATAAAACCATAGGGTGCCCCGTGGTGTGTACCCTTTATATTCTCTCTCTTGAGCAAAAGAACGCTTACTTCTAATAGCCGAGATACTGGTCCGTACAGGTGAGGAGTAGGACCTATCCTCTCTGAGTTGCTGGATCTCCTGGGACAGTTTTTTGGACAGTTTCTCCACAGCTGAGACGAGGGAGGAAGAAAGACTTTCCTCGTATTGCCAGAGTTGACTAGCCAATTCATCCACTGTTTGTTCCTCTCCATCTTTCCAGGTCATCACTGCCAATGAATTGGCATATGACGATGGTGAGCTCCTTATAAACTTCCGCCACATGGGTCGTGTGCACTTGACTTCGTCTGGATCTTTGGATAGTTGTTCATTGTTCAGGTCATCATAAATCACCTCCAGCACA
The DNA here is from genome assembly GCF_965638725.1 of Aptenodytes patagonicus. NCBI lineage: Eukaryota > Metazoa > Chordata > Aves > Sphenisciformes > Spheniscidae > Aptenodytes > Aptenodytes patagonicus. The sequence goes on along the minus strand of NC_134951.1, from coordinate 32,638,422 downwards.
GCTAATTCTCTCAGAAACTGGATACCCTTCTTCATGGTGGCCCACTTGCTTGGGCAACATATGACATCTTCCTTAAAGGGATACCTTTCCTTCACGCTTGACAAGAGTCGCCTCCAAAGGCTGAGGACTCGTGTCCCTTTTCCAATTGCTTTATCAATGCCCCCTTCCCTAGAAAGGGATCCCAGCTGCTTGGCTTCCCTACCCTCTAATTCCAGGCTACTGGCCCCATTATCCCAGCATCGGAGCAGCCAGGTGACAATATGCTCACCTGGACGACGGCTGAAATCTTTTCGTATATCTCGCAGCTCACTCAGGGATAGAGATCGGGTGGTCACTGCCTCGTTTATGAGTTCTTCCTCTTCTTCCTCCCCGAGCAGTGGCCGGCTCTCCTCCTGCTATTCTCGTGGTGGCCTTTCTCCAGGGTCATCTGTCTCGTACACTTCTTCCTCCAGCCCCCTTTTAGAAGAAGCTTCTTCCTCCCTTACTAAACGAGCTGACTTTCGCTTCCAAGATTTCTTCTTGTGTACAGGGCCGACTGATACCAGCACAGGCTGGTTCTTTGGTTCAGCCACAGGGCGTGTCCCTGGGGTCTGAGTGGCTGCAGGGCCTGTTGCCAGGGTTGGAGTGGCCACAGTGCATGTCGCCGGGATCTGAGTGGCTGCAGGGCCTGTTGCCGGAGTCTGAGTAGCTGCAGTGCATGTCGCCGGGGTCTGAGTGGCCGCAGGGCCTGTCGCCGGGGTTGGAGTGGCTGCAGGGCCTGTCGCCGGGGTCTGAGTGGCTGCACGGCGTGTCGCCGGGGTTGGAGTGGCTGCAGGGCCTGTCACCGGGGTTGGAGTGGCTGCAGGGCCTGTCGCCGGGGTCTGAATGGCTGCACGGCATGTCGCTGGGGTCGGAGTGGCCACAGGGCGCGTTGCCCGGGTCTGAGTGGCCGCAGTGCGTGTCGTTTTACTGTCAGAGCCAGAGACCTTCTCTTCCCTTTGAGGGTACTGAATGGTGTAGAACAGGGCTCGGTAGGCATGGGCCAGGCCCCAGCACGTTGCAATGATCTGCATCTCTCTGGAGTTGCCAGTGTGACGGCATACTTTTTCCAAATATTCTACTAACTCTCCAGGATTCCGCACTTGCTCAGGGGTGAAGTTCCAAAACACTGGGGGTGCCCATTGGCCTAGGTACTTGCCCATCTTGTCCCACACACCCTGCCACTCATAATTATTCAGCCTTGGGGCAGATCTCTGGATGATATTCTTAAATTGCTTACTAACTTTAGACAAAACCGAAACAATATTCCCAAGAAGTACCAATAGAAGTATCTTAACTACCCAAGGATGTTCAAAATACTAAAAAGTTACTGTAATGAAGGAGGAAACATCATAGAAGAAGGTAGTGACACTGCCATTCTGTATATTCTCTGTAAAAAAACTCTCAGAAAAGTCACTGTAATTGCTAGTTGTCTCCACGAAATGGTATCCATGGTACAGTAACGGCTTCACTGCGAAATTTACATACCACACTAAGGTCAAGGTCAATGTTCTAAAAACAAACCTCACAAGCGAGACATCACTATTCACTGCAGACCACAGCAAACTGCAAAACCCAACACCAATCTTTAACATGTACAGCAGGAAAAAGAGCGCGATGCAGATTATACAAATCAATATCGAGAACAGAGAAACCAACATTGTGACCCACAACTACTAAACAGATGTAAGTTCTTTTATACACTCCGGTTAACCTGTTATTATCTTAAACCCTTCGAGCCCCACGTTGGGCGCCAAAAAGGACTGTCGTGGTTTAATCTCAGTCAGTAACTAAGCACCACGCAGCTGCTCGCTCACTCCCCCCCACCCCGGTGGGATGGGGGAGAGAATTGGAAGAGCACAAGTGAGAAAAAACTCGTGGGTTGAGATAAAAACAGTTTAATAATTGAAATAAAATTATAATAATATGATAATAATAATAATACACAAAGCAAGTGATGCACAGTACAATTGCTCACCACCCGCCGACCGATGCCCAGCCAGTCCCCGAGCAGCGGCCCCCCCCCGGCCAGCTTTCCCCAGTTTATGTACTGAGCATGACGTCACATGGTATGGAATGTCCCTTTGGCCAGTTTGGCTGTGCCCCCTCCCAGCTTCTTGTGCACCTCCAGCCTTCTCAGTCGGTAGAGCATGGGAAGCTGAAAAGTCCTTGGCTAGTGTAAGCATTACCTAGCAACAACTAAAACATGGGTGTGTTATCAACTTTGTTCTCATCCTAAATCCAAAACACTGTACCAGCTACTAGGAAGGAAATTAACTCTATCCCTGCCGAAACCAGGACACAGGTGTTCTGAACATTTACTAGCATTTAAGTAAAAAGAAATTCTGTTTTTTAAAGGTGGCAAAAGTTAGTCTTTATGGTGGTTGTTATAGTTTAGGCTGTTTTTTGTCAGCAAAACTTATCCTGCAAAGTAATTGTAATGACTTGTGACACCAATGTTTTGTATTTTCTGAAAAAATCATGTATGAAAGACAACTGTCATTGTGCTAAATAATTGATAACCTGATTTTATCTTTATTAGAGAAGTAAGAAAATAAAGATTTATTTTGTTATTAGTCAAACAAAATTAGAACCCCAGAAGGATACTATATTGGTCTTGTTAAGATGCTCTAATGGGAACTTAAGAAAATTCTAAGATGCTTTTTATTAGGTTTTGAAAAACTGAAAAATTGAACATTTTGAGAAGAAAAACATATCATTTACCCTCACAGGTGAAGAAAGTGTGAGAATATGAGAGAAATAGAAAGTGTGAAACTAATAAAAAGAATGGAATTAGGAAATTAAGAAGATTGCAAAATATCGGGGTATTTGATTCAAACATAACATTGGCATTTAAATGCTTTAACTTCTGGCCATTCTTCATTTAACCTTATGTGTTTTATCTGAGAAATTCCTGTGGGCAACTTGGTAAGAGCCACAGACAATGCTAAGCAAGTCTAATTTCTAATAAAGTGGAAAAGTACATTTTGTAAGCAATACGCTATATAGTATTCAATAAAATGTAATAAAACCTTTCCTGTGTAACTTGGCAAAACTATGCTGGATAATAATTATTTTCTTACCTGAGTTCATCTTGCAGATGTAGGTCCCGACATCTCAAAAGACAACCTTGTGCATGTATCACACTTTAGTGTAAAATGTAATGGAAGCCACCGAGGCGAAGGGCTCCGGAGCGGAGGATCGCGACGGGGGACCCTTCCTGAAGCGGCAAAACCGCGGCCAAACCCGCGAAAAGCAAAAGCGCAGGGAGCAAGAGGGAGCCCCAGGCCCCCCATTCCCCGAGCCGGAGGAGGGCGTTCCTGACGAGCGGCAGCTCTGACTCAGCGTGGGCGGGGACAAGAGGGGCGGCAGCCAAACCCCCTCACTTAGAAGAGCAGCCCCAGGGAGCGCGAGTGACCCGGAGTGCGGCGAACAGGGTGGGCAAACAGGACGTGGCGCGTCAGAAGGGTGTGGCGCGGCAGTTTGCGCGGCAGTTCGTGCAGGGAAGGCGAGCGGGCAAGGCGCAGCCCCGCTCCCGGCTCCAGAGGCCAACTCAACTGGTAATCGTCGGCTTCCGAGAAGAGGACCGGCTATGGTTTCCACTCGGCCGAAAGCCGTCGCCAGAAGGAATGTGGCGACCCAGACGGAGCTCACACGCAAGCATACAGCTGTCCAGGTCTCTGGCTGCAGGGAGTGCCTGAGCCTGTCAGCTGTGCCGGAGGGCGGCAGAGACAACACCTGTGTGCGGTGTGACCAGGTGGATGATCTGCTCGGCCTGGTGGCAGAGCTGAAGGAGGAAGTGGAAAGGTTGAGGAGTATCCGGGAGTGTGAGAGGGAGATAGATTGGTGGAGCTGCACCCTACCGTCCCTGAGGCAGAGGCAGCAGAAGGAGGCTCCGCGAGAAGCAGAGGATCCCCTGCCTTCTTGCCACCAGGTAGAAAGAGGGGACCTAAGCGACGGGGGGGGATGGAAACGGGTCCCTGCTCGGCGTGCCAGGCGAACCCCTGCCTGGCCTCCCTCACCTTCCCGGTTGCCTTTACACAACAGATATGGGGCCCTGGAACTTGAGGGCAAGGCAAGCGAGGATGTAGACGAAGGTCCATCTGGGGGGTTGCCTAGGGTGAGGCAGTCAGCCCCACACATTACGACTGCCGCTGCTAAGAAAAAAAGGAGGGTAATTGTCATAGGCGATTCCCTTCTGAGGGGAACAGAGGGCCCAATATGCCGACCGGACCCGTCCCACAGGGAAGTCTGCTGCCTCCCTGGGGCCCGGGTCAGAGACATCACTAGGAAGCTCCCTGGTTTGGTACGGCCTTCTGATTACTACCCGCTGCTGGTTATACAGGCTGGCAGTGATGAGGTTGCAGAGAGAAGTCCTGCAGTGATCAAAAGGGACTTCAGGGCACTAGGGCGACTGGTTCAAGGATTGGGAGCACAGGTAGTGTTTTCCTCTATCCCTACAGTGGCAGGGAAGGATACTGAAAGGAGCAGGAAAACACACCTGATCAACGCGTGGCTCAGGGGCTGGTGCCATCGGAGGAATTTTGGCTTTTTTGATCAATGGGAGGTTTACACGGCACCGGGCCTGCTGGTGACAGATGGAGTCCAGCTGTCAAGCTGTCTCACAAGGGAAAAACGATCATGGCCCATGAATTGGCAGGGCTCATTGAGAGGGCTTTAAACTAGGTTCGAAGGGGGAAGGGGATAAAACCAGGCTCACTAGAGATGAGCCTAGGGGTGGCGTGCCGATGCCGGGGGCGAAATCGATAGCCCAGCTCAAGTGCATCTACACCAATGCATGCAGCATGGGCGGCAAACAGGAGGAGCTGGAAGCCATTGTGCAGCGGGAGAGATATGACTTAGTTGCCATCACAGAAACATGGTGGGGTGACTCTCACGACTGGAGTGCTGCAATGGATGGCTACAGACTCTTCAGAAGGGACAGGCGAGGAAGGAGAGGCGGTGGGGTGGCCCTGTATGTTAGGGAGTGTTTCGATTGTATAGAGGTCAACGATTCTGATGATGGTACGGTTGAGTGTCTATGGGTAAGGATGAGGGGGAAGGCCAACGAGGCAGATATCCTGCTGGGAGTCTGTTATAGACCACCCAACCAGGATGAAGGGGCGGATGAAGTGTTCTACAAGCGGCTGGCAGAAGTCTCTCAATCGCTAGCCCTTGTTCTCGTGGGGGACTTCAACTTCCCGGATGTCTGCTGGAAATACAACACGGCAGAGAGGAAGCAGTCTAGGAGGTTCCTGGAGTATGTGGAAGACAACTTCCTGACACAGCTGGTGAGTGAGCCTACCGGGGAGGTGCCTCGCTCGACCTGCTGCTTACAAACAGAGAAGGACTGGTGGGAGATGTGGTGGTCAGAGGCCGTCTTGGGCTTAGCGACCATGAAATGGTAGAATTCTCCATTCTTGGTGAAGTAAGGAGGGGGGCAGCAAAACCGCAACCATGGACTTCCGGAGGGCGGACTTTGGCCTGTTCAGGACGTTGGTTGAGAGAGTCCCGTGGGAGACAGTCCTGAAAGGCAAAGGGGTCCAGGAAGGCTGGACGATCTTCAAGAAGGAAGTCTTAAAGGTGCAGGAGCAGGCTGTCCCTGTACGCCGTAAGAAGAACGGGCGGGGAAGACGACCGGCCTGGCTGAACGGGGAGCTCTTGCTGGGACTCAGGAAAAAAAGGAGAGTTTACCGCTTGTGGAAGAAGGGGCAGGCGACTCACGAAGAGTACAGGGATCTCGTTAGGTCGTGCAGAGAAGAAATGAGAAAGGCAAAAGCCCAGCTAGAACGCAATCTGGCCGCTGTCGTTAGAGAGAACAAAAAAAGTTTTTACAAATATATTAATGACAAGAAGAGAGCCAAGGAGAATCTCCATCCTTTATTGGATGCGGGGGGGAACATTGTCACTGAGGATGAGGAAAAGGCTGAGGTACTCAATGCCTTCTTTGCCTCAGTCTTTAACAGGCAGACCAGTTATCCTCAGGGTACTTGGCCCCCCAAGCTGGAAGACGGGGATGGCGAGCAGGATGAACCCCCCATAATCCAAGAAGAAGCAGTCAATGACCTGCTATGCCACCTGGATGCTCACAAGTCTATGGGGCCGGATGGGATCCACCCAAGAGTGCTGAGGGAGCTGGCGGAGGAGCTTGCCAAGCCACTCTCCATCATTTATCAGCAGTCCTGGTTAACGGGGGAGGTCCCGGATGACTGGAGGCTTGCCAATGTGACGCCTATCCACAAGAAGGGCCGGAAGGAGGATCCGGGGAACTACAGGCCTGTCAGCCTGACCTCGGTGCCGGGGAAGATGATGGAGCGGTTCATCTTGAGGGTGCTCACAAGGCATGAGCGGGACAACCAAGGGATCCGGCCTAGCCAGCACGGATTCATGAAAGGCAGGTCCTGCTTGACCAACCTGATCTCCTTCGATGACCAGGTGACCCACCTAGTGGATGAGGGAAAGGCTGTGGATGTGGTCTACCTGGACTTCAGCAAGGCCTTTGACACCGTCTCCCACAGCATTCTCCTCGAGAAGCTGGAGGCTCACGGCTTAGACAGGTGTACTCTGCGCTGGGTCAAAAACTGGCTGGACGGCCGGGCCCAGAGAGTTGTGGTGAATGGAGTTACATCCAGTTGGTGGCCGGTCACGAGCGGTGTTCCCCAGGGCTCAGTACTGGGGCGGGTCTTGTTTAATATCTTTATTGATGATCTGGATGAGGGGATTGAGTGCACCCTCAGTAAGTTTGCAGACGACACCAAGTTGGGTGGGAGTGTTGATCTGCTCGAGGGTAGGAAGGCTCTGCAGAGGGACCTGGACAGGCTGGATGGATGGGCCGAGGCCAACTGTATGAGGTTCAACAAGGCCAAGTGCCGGGTCCTGCACTTGGGCCACAACAACCCCATGCAGCGCTACAGGCTTGGGGAAGAGTGGCTGGAAAGCTGCCCAGCAGAGAAGGACCTGGGGGTGTTGGTCGACAGCCGGCTGAACACGAGCCGGCAGTGTGCCCAGGCGGCCAAGAAGGCCAATGGCATCCTGGCCTGTATCAGAACTACTGTGGCCAGCAGGAGTAGGGAAGTGATCGTGCCCCTGTACTCGGCTCTGGTGAGGCCGCACCTCGAATACTGTGTTCAGTTTTGGGCCCCTCACTACAAGAAGGACGTTGAGGTGCTGGAGCGTGTCCAGAGAAGGGCAACGAGGCTGGTGAGGGGTCTGGAGAACAAGTCTCATGAGGAGCGGCTGAGGGAACTGGGGTTGTTGAGCCTGCAGAAAAGGAGGCTGAGGGGAGACCTCATCGCTCTCTACAACTACCTGAAAGGAGGTTGTAGCGAGGTGGGTGTCGGTCTCTTCTCCCAAGTAACAAGTGATAGGACGAGAGGAAATGGCCTCCAGTTGTGCCAGGGGAGGTTTAGATTGGACGTGAGGAAAAATGTCTTTACTGAAAGAGTGGTGAAACATTGGAAGAGGCTGCCCAGGGAAGTGGTGGAGTCCCCACCCCTGGAGGTATTTAAAAGACGTGTAGATGAGGCGCTTAGGGACATGGTTTAGTGGGCATGATGGTGTTGGGTTGACGGTTGGACTCGATGATCTTAGAGGTCTTTTCCAACCTCAATGATTCTATGATTCTATGATTCTATGTATTGAAATAACAATAATGAATTTTTTCTTTGTACTGGATCTCACATTAGTACTATGGGTTTGCACTACTGCTATACATTGTATCTGATTAATAATACATAGATATTTTTAGATATTTACCCTTCTTAGGGGATCTTTAATCATGGGAGTTGTTGCTTTTTGTATTATTACTAGGATTTTTAGGTTCTACCACACTGCAAATTATGCTGTCAACACCTAAGTATAGAAAAAAGGTTAATCAAAGTTGTTCCAGAACAATTTTGGTTTCATTCCTTCTAAAACTAACTGAAATTGTACTACTCCAGACTGTTAATCTATCCCCAAAATACATTGTCTCGCCAAAAAATTGTGTCTACTTTTCCACACTCCCTTTATGTCCTTTTAGATCTGAGACACTATGAAAAGACTAAATAAACATGTTATCTCTGATATGTTATTCCCACTCAGGGGATAAAAGACTTAAACACAGTGACCTCACACCTAGCCACACCAGAATTATAACTATAGGCACAATGCATATGCTTAGATGTGTTGATTAACATCTTGGGTGGAGAAACTGGTTTGTTCTAGAGACCCAAGCAATTTCTGCTGCAGAACCAGCCTAATTGCGCACAGGTAATGCACTTGGAAATGCTCAATAAAGACCACTGCTGCAGACACCGAAATGTTCACATAGGTCAGACTTTTTTACAGTCAGGAGATGTTTTGCATGTAGTTTTAAGACAATCAATAACAATGGATCATGTATATTCCAGGTAGCCCCATGGGACCACAGGCCAGCTGGGTGTGGGAATTCAGTGAAACAGAGGTTCACAGAGTCTCTCCTGGACCAGCTGGAGGTGATGTTGCAATGATCACTTCAACAGACTCTGGTCATCATCCAAACAGGGAGTGACCATCCTCTTCTAAAGGTTTGATTCCACACATGAACATCCCTATGCAAAGAATCACAAAAAAATCTTTTTTAAGGACTACTTCCATGAGTGCCTAAGCAACACAGTCCTAGAAAGCCCAGACCCCTCCAGAGAGAATAGTGCAAGATCCTCTTTCTCCACTGAAGGTTAACATTTATGCAATGCATTGCATCTGACTAGCATTATCCATGTAACACTGTTCAGGAAATTTATCACTGTGTGTAAACTTTGTACTCTCTTTTTTTCTTTTTCATTACTAAGCTCAGCCACAGCTTGTCCCAGTACTTTTTCCTTGCTCATACATGATATCGCTGTTTCTGATGCTTTGACCATGTTTAAATGTATTGTTTTACAAAATGCTGGGTACAGTACATACATTTCTTTAGCTGTTGAGTATTCTTCTGTTATGTTTTTATGTCCTACTGATATTGCATCCCCAATTTTTAAACCATATAAGCTTAAGAATAAAAATATTCATTTGAAGACCAAAGGTGCTCCAAGGGGCCAAAGGTTTGTCTAAGCTGAACCTAAATCTGTGTCTTCAAATAATAACCTCATCTTCTTACAGTCAGCAGATGTGTGATGTAATCAAAATGATATCTCCAGTTTTTATTCTAAGTATTTTTTTCTCACTGTTGGTTGGTTATTAGATTCTTGGGTCCCGTAATCACTCTGGGCATGAGTTAAATGAGATAGATGATGCAGTGAGCAACTATTTTAGTTTAATAAAATCACAAGCATTTGCAGATCTGTTCCAGACTTCCTGTGTTCGTAGCTATCACAATAATAAGGTACAGTTAAAGGTATAGCTCTGAATAATTCAGGCTGCAACTTTCTAATGGTTTCTGCTTTCCCTTCTTTTTATTTCTTCTCTGCATCATTTCATGACTACTGTATTTTTTATCCTTTTCCCATTATCTCTCTTCTCTCCTATGATTACTTTCATTCCTGCTGCTCTCCCTCACTACCTCAGGCTATTAAAGAAATGTGGGCATATTTTAATATATTTTTATATTCAATGTGTTTTTACATACTCAATAAAACATTGATCATGCAAAACAAGATATAACATATTTTTTGCAGTGTCAAAAGCTCATGCTGTATAGGTGTTGTTAAGCTTTTGACTATCCTTTGTCAACTGTCCTTTCCTAGTTCTAAGTTGAAGAATATTTAATTTATTTCTGTACTATTCCTCTTTAATCTACTCTTTTTCTCGCAGAGTCATGATGCTGGACAGATACTTGAGATGTTTCTGTGTTAAAAGTAAATAATAAACTCTACTTAACAAGCCTTAGGAATAATAATCCTGTAACATAAGTGGTATATGCCTATGTTAATGAAGGGCTTGAAATAACAACATTGAAATAACAACAACAAGCAACAGCAAGTTTAGCTGGACACAAAATAAGTAAAAGGAAAAAAAGCCTTTTGCAGAAAAAATATCTAACTTAAACAGTTCTTTTAAGTATTGTAGAATCTCAGACATTTCATGGAAATCTCACTGTCAGTTTATATTTAAACATCTACATTTGGCATTTTAATTTAGAAAAAAATAATATTTTCTATTTTAAAAATTGACAGTGTTATTCAAATTTGTTTTTCATCCATATTCTTGTCAATCTTCAGTTACTTAGAGATATTTATGACCTGGAAATAGTGTCTACTTTCCATTACATAACCTGTACTATTGCTTTTACATTCTGCCCTTGCAGATATTCAGTCAGTTTCTCTAGCTCTCTTAGAACTTTATCAAGAATTCACATCTGAGAAACTGAAATATCCAAACTAGAACTGATAGAATTGCATAGCAAAATATAACTGCCTTCAAAACATATCAGCACAACCTTTATTATAGGATTCCCAATTTATTCTCTACTGGAAATAAAATGACCCAAGAGAGGAATGCTTCTTACCGAGTTCCTCAAGTTTCTACTGATAATACTGTAGGAGTAAAATGCTATGAAAATGTCATCATGTATGTTGTGATAAACGTGCTTTTTTATAGATGACAGTTTGTCAGAAAATAACATTCTTCATTATACTTAGGACCATAGCCCACACCAGAACTGTATGTGAAAGGACATACGCAAATGGTTAGTATTACAGTGTAAAAATATTCTCTAAGCAACTAGTCTTTCAACCGAGTAAACACACAGCTTTACTAAATTATTAAATGAAGGAGCAAACAAATCAGGATGAACTTTTAACCGTTTATTTTAGTCATTTGCAAAACTGAAATGATTACCACAGAGACAGAAAGATTATAATAGAAAGCTACAACTATTCCTATACATTCCAGATACATCATCTGTGGGATTCTCATACTTCATTGGTTCTTCTGTCTTTAATGATCATTGCTGATCTGTGCAGTGGACAATGGAAGACTAACATGGATGAGCAATCTGTAATTCTTTCAAGTAGATTTAATAACAGCCTATAAATACTTGATATGCAAATCACAGACCTTAAATCTTGTATTGATATAATTAACGAGCATAATAGTACTGCAATTGTGACTGTGTTTCCAAGGAAATGGTTTGCTAGAAAGATAAGTCAGACTCACACAGCTATCATCCCCCATGACTCTGAACCCATCTTCTAGTGTAAAACAGTTGCCTGTGATTTGTCCTTATCTTTTTTAAACTTGCTCTTTTTAGTGTCCGCAGCATTAGAGCTACACTATGTTCTGCTTGTAACTGAGGTACAAAATGGATAAGTTCAGTTCTAACTGACCAAAATTCAGGTAGTTCAGATAGATTTTTGAGATGTCTGACCTGCTGTTCCATTTTTACCTCACTTACTTGTCAAAGCTCTTCAAGCTCCACTTGGCTAGGAAAAGGTCTATTACCCTAGTATAGCCAAGGATTTTCTTATACTGGGCAGCTGCGTTAAATTTCTAGTGAAACTTGCTTCGGGTAAACTTTTTCCACCTGAAACAACATAAAGCAGATAGATACAATTATTTCAAGAGAAAGAATATACTCTGTCTCAGCTCTGAGACACCAGCTGGTACATTTAACCATTTCAAGTCTATGCAGGGATTGAAGTCAGGCTCTCAAATGCAGTGTAACCATTGATGTCATTTTTCACACTGGCTATAGACCTTTCATTCTCAACCAGAAAAAGTCACACTCGTAACTATATGCCACTTCTCATCCTGGAGGCTGCTAGATCAAAAAAGTGTAAAGATGCCTCTACTGTACACTATTGCAAAGTTTAGATGTGGCCTCAAAATTCATTTCATTAAAGTACCTAAGCAAATGCTTTTTAACTCTGTAACAAGCCCCACTAACTTGCACATGTACTTACTGTTAAACAACTGCTTAAAAGATTGACTAACTTTAATGAGCTCATGAATCAGGCCTGTAAAATTTATGAAGGTCTAATGGTACTCCCAAAATAATTATAGTAATGTGGCATAATTTTGCTGCTGAAAAATAAGTTTGAAACTGCTTCAGTCTATGTAGTTTTTATTATTACTATTATTTTTTTACGTGAGAGAGTTTGTAGCCAAAAGAAAAGCCTGTAAATTATAAATACATTAACCAGGATATAACTGAATGTAAGCATAATAAAGTAATATAAAGTAGCGTAAACAACAATAGTATGTAAGCATTCTGTAACGCTGTCATGGCATAGCTAAAGACAATGTATGAACATTTTGCATAAGCATATGATCTGCGTGACCACCAAAGGGGCAAAGAAAGTCATGTAGTTGCACGTAGGAAGCATTCAAGCAACAAAAGTTAGTATAAGGACAAGATAAGCAAAATAAGAGATTTCAAATAGACAAGGCATTTTGCGTACATCCTGCATCCAAATACATAAGAAAGATGGCTGGCAAAATCAAAAATGGTGAAAGCAGTATCAGGAGCAGTTAAGACCCCTTTACAGACCCTTTGTGAGGGGCACAACAGTACAGGAACATCAGGTATAAGCAAGGAAAATCAGAGAAGAAAGAGGACAGGCTTACTTCAGTTCTGACCTCTTTCATCAATGAGCTCCCTAGACCGACCTCCTGGGCCTCAGCAACTTACAGTCACCGACAACTGTAGATATCAATGATAACTAAACAGCTTCAGCTCCATAGTATTGTATGATCAACGCTTTTTTAAGTGCTATAGACAAAGTTTTGAAAATGCAGTAATAATGATTAATATTGTGTAAGAACTAGCCAGTAGCATAATGTGTTGTTAATGAGTAAATTTAGTAAACTTCATTATTTTTTATGTTTGAAATTTCTCATCACAGTAGTGTCTAGATGCCTGACATACATATATAATCATACACATATGCATAAAAAATTATACAGTTGTAACAATGCTTACTACTTCACCAAACAAAATCTACGTTATGTACTAGTACCACAATTTGCACTCCTGACCTATTCACCAAACCTTACAAATTCATAAAAATAGAAGAGGAGGGACAAAAACCAAAAGTTATAATGAATTTTATTCTGATAGGTTTACAAGTGCTTGTTCAAGGTAATGAAGCATTACTAAAAATGATAATGAGAACAAAAACCTTGGAAACAGAATGACTAACACAGCATATTTGAACAGTTTCTACTTTACCTTCCCATGAGAATTACATTTATTTATAATTTAAAGCTCTTACACTTTCATTCCAAATTCAGATTTAATCACTACTGTTTAAATTGCTATACTACTGTTTAAATTGCTGTATTAGAGTTTTTAAAAGTTTGGGTTTGTTTTTCTTCAGGTGTGCAACATCACAGAAGAAAGTACTTAACTATTATGACTAGTTAGGCTTTTACTCCTTATTTTGCAATAACAATGAAGTGTTCCATACATATGTTAAGATTTACTTAAATACTAGATTTTTTCAGGATGCCATGTGTTATCACTGAAAACACTATTCACAGAGCATTGATGAAAAATTACTTCTATTTAATACAGAGCTAAGTACACTGTCAAATCATTGTGAGTTTTGCCACAGAATGACATATACTTTCTTTACTGAAATACGGAGTAGCAACTTATATTCAGCTTTTTATCAAAGGTAGAAAATAATTGTACTTTCTCAGGATTTTACAGCATAAATACATATCTTCTTATGAATGCAGCAGGTGTAATTGAAGACATTACTCTTGACAGCTATTGATGACCACCACTTACCTGGAGTTTACCACTCCCACAGTAAAGCCAACAGAGAAACCCTTTGTGCATTCCTAATCTATTTCAGTGCAACATCAAATCATTTTGTGTTAGAGTAGTCCTGGAGATGGTTCATGGCAACTTGGCTGACTTTGTCTAAAATATATTCCATTCTAGGTATTCTACAACTTCTGCTACTGAACCATTGGCATATAATAGTATCTTAAACTGTTCTTGTTTCCAATGTGAGGGTGTGATTATGTTCTTATTCTTTCAGTACTTTCTAGCAGCTGCAATTTTACTCTAGTCTTTCCACAACTCTCCTTCTTTTTCCTGGTTGTTACTGGAAGTAACAAAGATAATTGCATGATGTGGACTAACTATATTTACAGTAGGTGCAAGAGAAAGTATTACTAATAGAGATTTTGTTAGTACATAGGCTGTACCTTTCAAATGTAATTAAAGTGGTATCCTGCTCTTCTGTATTTCTTAATGTTAGGAGCACTTAATTCTGTCCTCTGTTAGACATAATCTTAGGAAGATTGTGTTAAATAGCTCTTTTGCAGACTATAAAAAAAATGGATTTTAGATTTAGGTTCAGCAGCTGAAAAATATGTTTTTCTGAGTCAAAGATCAGGGAACTAATCTTTGCTATAGGGTAAATGTTCATAACACCACTAATCTCAGTTTCAGATTCCCATGGCTGGATGTATCTTTTAAAATTTAAACATATAGACTGCCTTTACAGTCATGGAGAGAAATAAGCAATTTTGGGATGTGATTCATCTCACCCTAAGCAGATGTTTGAAACCAGTCAGAAAAACTGCATCCTAAAAGTGCATCTTTATACCTAAAATAAAGGAAGCCTTGAGTGAGTGGAACGGTTGTAGAAATCTATATTAAGTTTCTGTTGTTCTGACATTATATTCTAAGTTGGAAATCTGTCATAGGGACCAATATGAGTTTCTTAATGACTATTTTTTTTCTATAAACATCTGTGTAAAAATCTGCACTATGATCCAGACATTTAAAAAATCAACTATTTAAATTCTCATAACACAGAGTAAATCACCTGTAGATGCTGTCATACTGGTTTCATTTAATTTTGTCGTTGGAGTCAGTTTAATTTCATATATACTTTTTTTTTCCCAAAAAAAATGTATGTCTCTTTTTTCTCTTAGAAATAATAATTGCCGATAATTAACCAAATATGGCAATGTTACAGAAAGAAAAGAGAATAAATGTATTTTAAGTGTATAATAAGAAGGAATGTTGTTCAATTGAAAATTTCCAAGTCATTAACAAAAATTTATTTTTTAAATTATTAAACATGTAAATTTAAAAGGATCAAAATGCTGTAAAGGTTAGAAATTCAATCATTTAAAAGTTAAGATGCATTAAATTTTTGTCTAGTTGTCTGTACAGTATCAATTCAAACTTTTTTGTGTTTATTCCTTGCAATTCAGGAGTTACTCATGCAATACTTTGGTTTGCTATACCTTCCTTATTCAGGCCTCTCCCCAGTTAACACTAGTAATGTGTTCATTTCTCCACATTTAGTAGCTCTATTGACTTAAAAAATCTGAATACCTATGTTCAAGACCAGTACCTCGAGATAGAAAATGCTTACAGATTGGGACAAACTCTCAATATTGCTTTTTGTCTGCACTGTTCAGCATGATTTCCCTACTAATCTGTTGTATTTCATTCAGATACTGCACTGTGTAGAGAATCTTATATTTTACTGAAGGTCTTTTTGATTACAGTCCTCACCTGCTTATCCTTCAAAACCATTCATTGTCGCAATATTTTTTTGTCAGATTTGGCAGATATTATTATCCCTAATTTACAAATGAGATGTAAAAGGATAAGGAAACAAAAGATTTGTTGCTAGAATTACTTATTAATTAAAAACATTGTTATTTTTATGGATTTGTGGAACCTGTGCCAATGAAACAAAGTTATACTTTCTGACCTGGCATACTACAAAACAAAATCATTTACTAGCTAATAAATAACTATAGTGGTTTCTCTTGTACAAATTGAATTATAACTTTTAAAGTAAAATACTGCTCAGCTGCAGCCAGTCAAATCCAGAGTGGCTCCAGGTTTGTGTTTTTAGTATTTTATGGAAACAGCTTGCATTTATTTGCAGACTGGAGGAAGGATTTCAGAATGCACCCTAGAGCTTTATTAAATTTGCTTAGTGGAATATTATTCCAGAGCTCTTTTATTAAAGAGCACACATTACAGTATTTTAGGAAAGAACTGAAGCATTAACAGTTCCCAGAAGTCTTCAATTTTTATTAAAAAGGCAAAAAGACTCAACGTTCAAAATTCATGTAGGAAATTATTTTGCTACTGAGATTACTTCCTGAAAACACTTTGGAAACTCAGTATCTAGCTTTGGTTTAGGTTTTTTTGGTGGTTTTGGTTTGTTTGTTTTTCTTTCTCCTTTCTTATATATTGGTAATAAGTTAACAAAGTCTGAATTCTTTTCACTTTGTGCAGGTACCTACATCAGTTCTGTATGACTGAAATGTGAAAATATTTTTCTCAGTATTTACTATAATTACAAGAAAACAAGAGGGTATGCTCAAAAATGTGTAAAAGCAATCTGAATAATACATATATATAAATATATAAAAGCACATTTGTCAAGTGTTAGCCTTATGGTTATTCTTAGAAAGGACTTTAAGGACTTCCTCTTTAAGGAAGAAGATAAAAACTCTCGATGTATGAAGTTCGTTAACATCTACCCTTCCCCACTCAGCTCCCATATTGCCTAAGTGTTGCTTTTTATCTATCCTACACTTTGAATAGAGCTGACTTCCAAGGAGGAATTTACACTTTCAGAGTTTAAAAAAAACCCACTACTCATTCTAAAAGACCCTCTCTGAAATATTATCTTTCCCAAAGCAAAATTTCCTAGTTATCCATGAAGGAGGTAATTCCTCTTCTTTTTAAGATTTATGACCAGCATGCAAAGAGCGCTAGGCAAGTTTTAATTTAATAAGGCTCTTTAGAGGTGTGAGATATAGAAACCAGAAGTCTTAGACTTCTATTCCCATCCAAATTTATATTGCTTTCTCTTGACAATAATTAATTTGGCTTAGTTGCAAATTGCACTGAAAATAATATGATGGGTACAGATGCTCAACAGTGTTAGGTATCTTGGGCTACTTTATGTACAACTAATTTCCAAAGAAGGAATCCTTTTTACAAAATTGCCACATTACTTTTTCACACACAAAAAAAAAAAAAAAAAAAAAAAAAAATTTACAATTAATCTGAGAATCAATACAGTGGATTTAAACAGCACTAAACTTATACATTGTTTGAAGTTCAGCTGTACTAACTTAAGTTTATATACACCTGAATTATAAAATAATAAAAATGTCTAAAGGACTCAAAATGCCTTTCCCTTCAGGCATTTTCAGGAACACCAAATGTTATAAAAATTTCTACTTCCAGATAGAATGATGTGAATGGCACAGGTTAAAGCTACTTAATTTCTAATTTTCTGCCATTACTGTGCTGGTTTTGGCTGGGATAGAGTCAATTTTCTTCAGAGTAGCTAGTATGGGGCTGTGTTTTGGGTTTGTGCTGGAAACAGTGCTGATAACAGAGAGATGTTTTCATTACTGCTGAGCAGTGCTTACACAGAGTCAAGGTCTTTTCTGCTTCTCACACCACCCCACCAGCAAGTAGGCTGGGGGAGCACAAGAAGTTTGGAGGGGACACGGCTGGGACAGCTGACCCCAACTGGCCAAAGGGATATTCCATACCATATGACATCATGCTCAGCATATAAAGCTGGGGGAAGAAGAAGGAAGGGGGGGATGTTTGGAGTGATGGCATTTGTCTTCCCAAGTAACTGTTACGCGTGATGGAGCCCTGCTTTCCTGGAGATGGCTGAACACCTGCCTGCCGATGGGAAGCAGTGAATCAATTCCTTGGTTTACTTTGCTTGCGTGCATGGCTTTTGCTTTATCTGTTAAACTGTCTTTATCCCAACCCATGAGTTTTCTCACTTTAACTTTTCTGATTCTCTTCCCCATCCCACTGTGGGGGAGTGAGCAAGCGGCTGTGTGGTGCTTAGTTGCCAGCTGGGGTTAAACCACGACAATGTATCTTAAATATTTCCTTTTTCTTCCTCTGAATTGAAATCAAATCTGCTCACAGCTAAAAAGAAACGATGGATAGTGTTAGTGAGTATTACTTCTTGAGAGTCTCAGTGCCCAAACTTCTGCATTAAGGTCAGTTGTTTTTGTTATTGGTGCTGTAAATTCGGTATCGTATTCAGCTTCAGGAAATAATTCAATTTTTATTCTCCATAGAAACATTTGGCCTATAGACCACTTTGCTTATTCTGGATTTATAAAAATAGCTGCTAGTGACAGTACTTGAGATGTTACTTTTAGCTCATTTCTAAAAAAAAATTGTACATATAGTCAGACTCACTGTCACTTCCAATCTATTCTTATATTCATCTTCCAGCTGTCATTTCCATGCTTGTTGAGAATCACTGTCACACAATACTTTGCTCACAGCCACTAAGGGCCAAATATCACCTTTCCATACACAACAGGATTCCTATTGACTTTAGTGACAGTTTTACTCATGTAAAGAATAGAGTTTAGTTCACCGTCTCTTATATTCAACAGTGCCATCGAAGAAAGTTTAGGTTGTTTTGTTCTTGGTTATTTTCATACACAGAAACCCAGTACTACCAAGACAAACAAAGCACTGTATTTCTCCTTTGATATATGCTTGCTGCATTTACCAAAACTTATCACATACTCTACTACAATTCTTTTTTCTTCAGCTGTCAGAAACATCTGAAATATTAACCATTTGAAATATGAAATATGATATTTTAATTTTTATATATTTATATAAAGTATTGAGTTATTCATGTCTTCACAAGAAGTAAGAGTATTTTTAAAAAATTTTTATCTTCCCATTTTTAAAAATGTTACTGGTTTGAGAGCCATATAAGTTTGGTCACACTCACCTAAAAAGTCAGCGGTCAAGTTGTCAATGTTGGTAGGAAATGTTTAAAACATATCAGTGTAAAATTAAATCAGAATGGAATGCATTTTTCTAAAAAAAAGGTGAAATCACTGCAAATAGAAACCTAATTTATTACATTAAATTCATTGGAAAGATATGATTTATCATAATTTTGTAAACTTGGGAATAGTCTTATCCTCTTCATTATGTAACAAGATAAAATCAGAAGAAAGAGAACTGTGAAAGGCATGGGTAATATGCATTGAAATGCCTATACTCTGATAACTATTCTGTCAAGTTAGGACTAAACACTAAGACTTCTTTTTCTTTTGTTTGGGCAAACTGCTGTTCCACCAGAAAATACCATCTGATATCACTGGGATTAGATTTCCTCTCTTTCTCAGTTGGTAAACTGGTAACATGATCTTTAAATTTGTAAAATAATCTAGTATGTACTTCTATAGTAATATACATGTTGTTGTAATGAAAGGTGCTATAGAAGTATTTTCTAGTATTTGTATTCCAGCAGTACAAAGAATGTGGAGATGAAGATTCTTCCACTTTGTGCAATCCTTAGCATGTTAATATTAACCATTAACCATTAATTCAACAATGAATTGTGATACGTTTTAGACTAAGAAAGAAATATAATGTATATGAATTAAACCAAGACTGAAGACTTTCTCTTGGGAACTTCTGACAGCAGATAACAGTAAAGCGGACTCTGAAATATCCTACTATTTGCCAGAACTAGGATAAGGGAAAGTAATTATCCTAGATATCTAAGTAACAGTCCAATTATTCTACTGGAGTTGCTGTAAACTGAAGAGAATAGAAAAGCATATCCAATACTATTATTGCCTATAAATGTGAAAAAAAAAAAAAAAAAAATCCTGAAAAATGTTAATAAGTGAAGATTAAATTTTGGTTGAAATATCCAGAGTTCTGGTTTTGTATTCTTTGCAAATATCCTTGTTTCAGCTGGGATATAGTTAATTTCCTTCCTAGTAGCTGGTACAGTGCTGTGGTTTGGATTGAGGTTGAGAATAATGTTGATAACACACCGATGTTTTAGTTGTTGCTAAGTAGTGCTTACACTAGTCAAGGACTTTTCAACTTCCCATGGCCTGCCAGTGAGAAGCTGGGAGGGGGCACAGCCAGGAGAGCTGACCCAAACTGGCCGAAGGGGTGCTCCATACCATATGACGTCATGCTCAGTATATAAACTGGGGGGAGTTGGCCAGGGGGCAGTGACCGCTGCTCGGGGATTGGCTGGGCATTGGTCGGCGGGTGGTGAGCAATTGCATTGTGCATCACTTATTCTGTATATTCGTTTATCATTATTATTATTATTATTATTATTTTCCCTTCCTTTTCTGTCTTATTAAAGTCTCTTTATCTCAACCCATGAATTTTACTTTTTTTTTTCCGATTGTCTCCCCCATCCCACTGTGTGTGGGGGGCAGTGAGCGAATGGCTGTGTGGTGTTTAGCTGCCTGCCCAGTTAAACCACAACAGCAAAGAATATAAATTAGTGAATGAGTTTTATATTCTAAACAAACATAAATTTGGAATATAAAATATTGACAAGTGTTTTCCTTACTATTTTGGATCGTATTTTTCCCACATTTTGAGACTTTTTAAATTAGGGTGTGAGACATCTTAAGCACTTCAAAGAAAGCCCAGAAAAGTTCAAAAAGCTTTTAATACTCAGACTAATTACTTAAAGGCTAATTGTATTGGGCCAACAGGGCCACATTTCTTGAACTTTGCATGGTTAGATCTTGTATACCTGTACAGTTGAAAGTCATGTTCAGGCAGCTGTCGAAGCTCATCTCAGTAAAACTTTTTTTTTTTTACATTTTTTTCCTTTCCTTGGGAATCGTTTCTGTTCATCCCTGTTGAGAAAGATGTTCTAAATACCCTTTTCTCAGCCTTTCTCTTTGGTTGTCGTTGATTTGCTTGCAGGCCTTCTTTTTTCATTATACTGAGATAATATTGGTTGTCCCAGTTTTGTCTCTTCAAAATTTATTCACTATAGCTTGCAAGAGACAGCACTTTCATAAAGTATTTTAAGATTTGGGATGAAATGAAGCACCATATAGAGGAGTCTATTTTTCTACATTGACTTTGTACAGATCCTTAGGCATATAAGTTCTTAACTTGGTACATTATTTATGAACCTATAATTAGATAGGATAAATATGGGCCCCTGTATTCATTTTCATTATCTTGCCTGTCTTGCACTACTTATCTATTTCAATTGTTTGGCTTGAAACTCCAAAATAAATGATAATTCTTCAGTGATTTTTTTTCCAGATTTGATTTTTACCCTTTTTTTTTTTTTTTAGTTCATCAAATACAACATTAAAAACTTTACTCAATGTGAAAGGTTGTGCTTCCCTTGCTCTCAAAGGCAACTGTTTTCTGGACTTTTTCAGCTACCTTTTGGATGTTATTTGCTTTATTTTCTTGAAATAAATATTTAGAACTGATCAACTGAAAAAAATTGTTTTTTTTTTTTAGCAAAATCCAGCTATTCAATAAATGTCATATACAATTAAATATTTTGGAAGGAGTGACATAATAGTCCCTTGATTTTTTTAACTTGCTGTTATTGCTTAATTTGAATAGAACCTTGACTAGAACCCTGACCAAAACCAAAGCTACCTTATATTAGGTTGTCTACGCAGACAACTTGAAATATAGACAATTCCTAGTAGGGAAACCACACTTCATATGGTTCATTCCATGTCATCTGGCAGGTGACTTTGATCCAGTGTAGGACCATGTTGGTTTAGACCTGGAAAAATACAAGATATTCTTCCATTTAGTTTTATTTCCTTCCTTCCATTTAGTTTTATTTCCTTCTAACCAAAGAGTTCAAGAAAAACAGTAAGAATTGATGAGTTAATTTCTTATTCTATACATTTCTGTTAAGGTGTAGCAAAATAAATAACAAAACAGAATTAATTGAAGAAAAGTTATTTTTCTTACTCTAAACATTTCAAATGATAACATTTAGAGTTTTGTTTTGAAGTAAATATTGGTGGTTAGTAAGTTTGTTTTGCAGTTCTTTAATGTTCTCATTATAAGGAAAAAATGTATAGTAGGGAAATTTCCCTTCCCTTCAGCCCATTCAAAATATAGAATGTTGTCATTTTGTTTCCCCATTAAGTTTGGCTAGTTTCTTCTGTATTTCTCTCTATAGCACTGTCTCCTTTACGCCTTGAGGTTATCATTGTAAAGCTCTTCAATCTATTTTTCAGCAAGTTTACTGTCTGGAAAGACCTAGGTTTTCATTCATGTGATGGAGGCTTTATGTCACAAAGGAAATAAAACTGTTTGATAGCATCTGTTCTATCTATTTTATATCAGAAATAAACTCTAGCTCAGTGCTGAAGCATTTGAAAAACATCTGAAAGTTACTGTTGCATAGGCCCTAACTTCTGCTTAGGCTGTTATAACCATCATGTAGGAAAGATTTATATGTATTTGCAGATTGGGCCAAATCCTCAAAGGCATAGAGCAAAAGGGAAATGCAGTCATCTAACACTTTTCTATGGAAAAATAAAGAATCTTTCAAATCTAGATGGCATACAGTGCTTTAAAAAATTATGGGAACATAAGAACATGGAACACCTACCAAAGAAATAAGTATTTGATCATTACCCCCTTTGCTAATGGAAGTGGTCTTTTCAAATTGGTTTTATTCTGCTGTAGCTCCTGAAGTTATCTTTTTTTTCTTATTTTATCATCATATGCATACCATATAAATATAAATATACTTACATTCCAAACAAGAGTCAAAAAAGTCACCAAGACTGAGTTTGCACTAGCAGAAGTGTAACAATCTGATAATGAAATGTGAGCCATGACATACACTATACATCAATACATTTGCTAGGGTTGTTTTTCCCCTTGCTGTCTTAAATACATTTAGTCAAACTTCTGTTCTTTTGTGTAGGTTTCTGTATGGCTCACATAGAATGACAGAGGACTGGAATGTCACCTAGCCAACCTTCCAGATCTAAGGCAATATTAGCTGTAGCTATGAATCTCGCAATAGATGTTTGCTTAACCTCTTTTTAAAGGCATTCACAGTCTCCCCATATTAAACTATTCCAGTGTTGCATTATTGTTACCATCAGAAAGCTATTTTTAGACCATAACCTGAATCTCCCTTGCTCTGATTGAAACTCACTCAATATGGACATAAAGAACAGATTATTTCCTTCCCCTTAGCAGTAGCCTTGAAGAATCTGGAGAGCATTAACATTTCTGTACTCAGTCTTAAGTTTTGGAAATGAAATAAGTCCCTTTCTGAACCCATCCTCATGCACTCTGTTTTCTATACAACTGTTAATTTACATTAATCTCATTTTGACCCGTGAGCTGAGCTTTTTCAGGAAATGCAGTGTCCAGATCTGAATGCAGTTCCCCAGCACAGACCTCAGCAAGGTAAGGTAGAGCAGGATTCTCTTTCCAAACCTTGTAGACAGGTTTTTCAAAGTGATCTGTCAATACATTGTCTGCCTTTTTTTGGTGGTAGAATAACAGTTTGATTTATGTGGAGCTTGACTATTTCCCCATATTAATTTCTATGAAGCTGTTACTTGTCCTTATCCTGCATGTATGCTGATGACTATTTTTAAGTGCAAAATAAGTCATTTTTGTCCCTGTTGAATTATAGCTTATATTTTTTCAGATTATTTGTCCAATTTCTTTAAATAATTTAAAATTCTAATCCTTATTTATAACAAATGCTCACCTCCTCCAGGTTTTTATTGTTTGCAAATTTAATGAGTTTATTCTCTATTCCGTCATCTGTATGATTACTGAAAATACTAACATTAGATTCAGTACAGGCCTCTAAGGAACCCTACTGATACTTCATTTTAATAACGATTCTTTAACAGTTAATAGCTAACTTTAAGAGCTAAACTCTTCAACTATGACTGTCTTATAATTTTCACACATATCCTGTAGTAGTCTCGTGAAAATATGATTTCTAACACTACTGACTTAAATCACAATATTAAAAGAAAATCACAAGCAAGAAAAACAAATTGCCAGACATTTGTGAGAACAATTCAATCTTAGGTAGCTTTACCGTACCTTTTTCATCTCTAAATGGTCTATTATCTGAATACAAAGCTGATCAAAGTAATGTATATGCAATCAAAGATGAGCTTCAAAGAAGAAGCACTCAAGTAGCTTGAAGTAGTGAGTTATTCTGGAAATCTTGTAGCAGTCATCTTTCTGAAATATCAAGCATAAATACATGTGAAGAGTAGAATTAGGATTGCAAAATTAAGTTGATCATACAAACAGTTATTGTTTGTGTCAGAATTTAAAACAATCTGCAATTAACATGATTAATACATTTCTCTATTTAGACATTCAGAAAATATTTTTTTTTTAAATTATAAGACCAATTTACCTTTCAGATATTCAACCCAGGTCACTGCACTTTTCTTGCAAACTGGAAAAAAAAAAACAAAATCCTTATCAACAACTGTATCTCCTTCAGGACATTTTACTTTTAGAACAGATGTCCACTGTCTCAGCCCCAAATCTCTGCCAACCATGCATACAAGGGAAGTAGGTTTTCAGTCTTTCCTCAATAAAGACTTTAAAAAAACCTTAAGTTAGTATTTTATATTTTAATGCATTGAGATTTTTAAATCACATACTAGTATTAAAAAGCAAGTGTTTATTATCCCTCCTGAAAACTTAGTGCAAATTGCACAAACTCATTTTTTAAGATCAAAACTTATTGCCAATGTAAATCAACAGCATTGTGTACAAGACCGGAGGGTTTTTTCAAGGTTATTTCTTAGACTTACTGCTTTAACAGCAAGAGTTGGAAAAGAGGGAAAAATAAACATGTAATCCTAGGTGGATGTGACCTTCCAGCATTATCCACCTTAAGTCTTGTCAACCATTGATCCATGAAGCTGGCTGAGAATTTAGTAATTTATAAAGTAAACACCCCTCTACTACGTTCTTATTTTTGGTCATAAGATTCAGATTGACTCATTTTGATCTATACATAAAATAAGAAAAGGTGTTGAGCCCCAGGCATCTCTGATGTGAGTTGCAAAGTTGCACATTTTATTGCACAAATAAATGAGTAGAGCTCATGGTAACAGAGGTCAGATGAAATATCTGAAGACGGTATTGACAGATACTCTCTTCTTTGTGAAGTAATTGTAGTTATACACTAAGCAAAGTAATCCTAGTATTAATCTGGAGGACCAAAGTCACAATTATGCATCTAATCACAATTACCTGTGCACTAGTCTCCCAGCTAATCATTGTATCAGTTTATCTCTTGGTACCAAAGACATTGGTGGAATTATTTCTCTCTTGGTTACATCATCCACCAATTTGATTCCTGTTTTGATAAGATATCGCATTCTTCTGATCAGAACAAATTTTCTACTTTGTTTGTGATCAGATGAAATAGATTTAATCCAGTTATGAAGGCAACAGAAAATAGTAAAAATAAATCAGAACGAGGAAACAACATTCTGTGTGCAAGAATCAGAACTGTTTTGTTTAATTCTGCTTACATAGCCACCAAGAAAGGCATGTCACAAATCACAGGCACTGCAAGTTAATCAAGGGAATAGTTCTGTTTATTGAAAGCACTTGCACCATATTCTGTGCAATAATCAAGTAAAACAAGACCACATTTAATAATTGCTACCAAACTAATCTTTAGAACTGATATCCACCAAGCGTCCTCAACGAGAAAAATTTGTGGATGGAAACTGGAGCTGAATGAGAGATTCACACAGTAACAACTTAACCTTCGTTTCCTCCTCCACTAATGTGTTTCAGTTCTGACTGAAATTAGGAGAGCTGTATTTTGAAAATGGAAAATGGGTATATATAATTCTTGGGGTTATAAAATTCTACTAAGGATCATTCATACTGTATGTGTTTTCCTATTAACATTCATTTTCTAACCTTCTTTTCTGGGGTTTGACAACTTTGGTATTGTTTTCTTCTGTCAACTCTGAGCTGACGAGTATGAGTTATACTGAGAACCCAGTTATACTGAATACCTTGCTAAAAAATGTTAGTGATTTATTTTGTATTGTACTCTAGTGTGTTCTTTTAGAATAAATGTCTGATCTTAGTAGATACTAGTTTAATAATAGTTTAATATTGGTTGAATATATTTTAAACTTTATATATACCATTATAAATATTTTTCTTATTATAAATTATAAAGTATTCATCAATTACTTACTGTATAGTATAAAAGTAACGAGGTTCTTTTTGCAAATCTGTTGCTCTGTGCTTTAAGTGAGGTTAAGTTATTAATGAAATTTAATCAGAATATCAATACTCTTCAGCTTTAAAAGTCAAATAGTCATCTGCTATATTTTACTTTTTTCATTTTGGTTTGTAATCCACTAAAGTAAAATTTAAGACAATTTCATAAGACCGTAATAGGGTGGAAAATGCATGTACTAGTGGCGGTATTAAAGGCTTAATGGCCAGCAGGTATATCGATCAAGAGCATGCTGCATTAATTCAATTCTCTCTTTGGCTTTTAGCTACTTTTAAGGGGTACATCAATGGGGACTGTTTTTCTTAACCGTTATGACAGTTCACTAGTATTCTGATCTTGTAAATTCTGTTAATGTCCTGAAAGTGTTGCACAATATTCACATCTCTCAGGAAATGACATCACAAACTGAATCTGATATATGGTGTGAATTCATGCAGTATTTCTAAGAGACTTGCATATGTAACTTACAAGATCTCTAAACATAAGATTAATGGAAAAAATGCACATCTAAAACTAACAGCAGAATCTATTTGAAATGGCAGTTACAGTTGTAATCTCTAGTCTTAGAATCATAGAATCATAGAGGTTGGAAAAGACCTCTAAGATCATCGAGTCCAACCGTCAACCCAACACCACGATGTCCACTAAACCATGTCCCTAAGTGCCTCATCTACTCGTCTTTTAAATACCTCCAGGGATGGGGACTCCACCACTTCCCTGGGCAGCCTCTTCCAATGTTTCACCACTCTTTCAGTAAAGAAATTTTTCCTTACATCCAATCTAAACCTCCCCTGGTGCAACTGGAGGCCATTTCCTCTCGTCCTATCACTAGTTACTTGGGAGAAGAGACCGACACCCACCTCGCTACCACCTCCTTTCAGGTAGTTGTAGAGAGCGATGAGGTCTCCCCTCAGCCTCCTTTTCTGCAGGCTAAAAAAAAAAGGCATCTTTTATAGATGGTGGGAATTTAAATGCTTAGCTTATAAAACAATGAAGTAAAATTTAATTTACAATGTTTCTTATGTGCATATAGTATAATATAGTCAAATTTCCTAGGAATTCATGCTTTAAATTCGCTGCGCAGAAGAAAAAATGTAGATTTTATTCTTTTTTTCTGTTTTCCAAATGAAAGTCATCAATAAATTATATTTTAAACTGTATTTTAAAATGAAGGTTTATGCTCAAGTACCTGTTATTTGTGTCTCCCTAGAAAATATTTGTCTTATGTTAATCACAAATGTTTAGATCCAGATTCTCAACTGATTTAAATAAGCTCACTAACTTGTAATCAACAAAGCCAGTGTATAACTAAGACAGCTGTGCTAGTGACAGCAGACTATGAGAACAAAAGAGATTCGTATAAAACAGCTGCTGCATAAGCAATGTCAATGGAGGAGACATAATGGTCCATATATAGAGCTATCAAGATTAAATGATGGAGTGACAACTCCAGGGCGAGAAGTGCATATGAAAGTTTATCTTAAGAAAAGCTTTAAGTGATACTGATCAACATTTGTGAATGCTGGAATGTATCAAAAACAGGCATTCAGGAATATATGAGTACAAGAGCACCTGTGGAAGGTAGAACCCTGCACTGTTAGTGAGCTAAAGAGCTTTAGAAGACACAAAGCTAAAATGGGATTGAGAGACCAGGTATGTCTTTAGTTTCTGGATAGACTGCTGCTTTCCCCTTTCTATTCAGATTCTAATCATTTTGGGTAAAAGATTATGCATTTGCAAAGTGTCCTGCTCAATACCTTCTCAATCTTGTCAGTGTGCTATTTTATTTCCGTTAATTGTACTATTTATTACAGATCAGTTAGTTCACAGCTGACAACATAAAAAAAATCCTCCAATGATGGGCCTACTGAACAGTGCCCCATGCTTCCTTTACTGCCTATATCAGACATTAATAGAGAAACACTATTACCGAGATGTGCTGACATTATTGATTAGGCTTTTGAATACACTAGAAAGTAAACAGAAACATTAATTTTAATTTTAAACTCCATTAGGAATTTGAGAGTAAAACAAAACTGGTGCCTGCAGAATACAAGTGGAGCTTTCTTAATGGAGCAGCAGCCATTTCTTTTGTGGTTTCTAAGGGAAACTTCCAGAATAGATAGTAAAAACACTTTTAAAAAAGGAGACCATTTTCCCCACAAAATGTCTATGTAATTCAAAGATACTTATTTTTGACTGGCTACATATTATAGGAAAGGAGAGAAAAAAAAATCCATACTTTAATCAGTCATTGTAAGATATCACTGACAATGATTGTGTATTGTTACGTCACACTCCGGTGACCTTTATACACAGAAATAATGTTGATAAGGAAAACTTTAAGAACTGTGACCAAAGCCCTGGCTCTGTTAAAATCAGTGACAGTTTTGCTATTGAATGAAAACAGGACAAGTTTCTACATCTTAGTATTATTCTACATCATGGTATTCACCTATGCTGGTCATATGCCAGCTGTAAAATGTTCGGGTCCAGATCCTTGGCTAATGTAAATCTCAGCATAACTGAACTGAGATCAATGAAGTCAAAGAAAGTGGAAGGAAATACTGAATATGCAATAAAAATAAAGTAATGGATGTGGACAGATTCTGCTGTGGCTTGTGTAGCAGGGCTTTTTTTAGAATTGAATATGTAAGGTTTAAGATTTCTGCAGCATCAGGAGGTTCCTTGGTTATAGATATTGATAATGCCCCATATTGATACAATTCTGTTGTTTGACTCTCAGGTGCCGATAATGATTTTGCACACTCCATTTTGTCCAAAGAGTTTTGCCGGACATTTCTTTTGTCACTTAATATGGTTATGGCAATATCCCTCCATCTTACAATATGTTGTGTTTTTTATCTTATGTTGTGCTTTCAATCGATGTTAATTGATTAATTTTTCAGTTTGACAAGACAAGCCATGTTTGGAACAAGCTGCTTCTGTATTTCTCATTTTGTAATTTTTGTTTACACTGTCTTTAATTCCTCTTTTCACCTTCTGTTTATCTCTATCAAAAAAGCCATTATGATTCCTTCTGTTATACATCGATCATCTTCCAGAAATATTTTAGGTTTTCCTCTCTTCCTCTAAAGCTTCTAAAACCGCTCATCTTTTTTTTCCCTCAGTGTAGTAGAAATTACATGAAGTAAAGATAAGCATATAGTATCTTTTGGATCTTCACATACTGTATATTCCAATCCTATATTTCAGCTACTCCTCATGTTTTCAGATACATAAAGCATCCTGACTATAGTTCAAAATAATTTATTAATTTTATTAATGTCAATTGATTAGACAACAACAGACAAACAGGGTTTCACACCCGTAAAGCAAAAGATGATGTGGCAATGAGGACAGTAATGAAGTTTGTGGTATAATACGTGTCTTTATGGAGTAGCAGTGTGAAACACTGACAATTTGGCAGGGAATGAGATTGTGGACAATTATGATATGCCATAAAGACAATCTATATTGAATCCTTTTTAATTTAAAATAGTTTTGCATTTTAGTTTGGTCTTTCAGATTTTGGTTCTCCTGAGGAACAGGACTGAGAGATCAGAGTTGGAGTGCTTGAAAGAGTGACTGTACTTGTTTTTTTCTGCCATTTTTGTCATTCTAGTTGTTGACTGTCATCTCTTTTCTCCTTTTTTTCAAGAGGTCATTGAGAATAACTAGGAATTATACTGAAAAGAATGTATAGGATACTGGAATTATGATCTGGTAATTGTTATGTATGCCAGATATTGTGGCAGCCATGGAGATGTGGATGTGGGTAGCCTTCTGGCTTTATGTGAATGGTATGATCTCATGAGTACCGGTCTCATTCTTCTCTCCTTCTGTTTATCTCCCCAATATAAGTTTTGTCATATTGAATGTGCTTTGTATATTTTCTCAGGAAGTATGTCCTCTCTGGAGTACTTACTACATTTGGGGAATTTGACAAACATAATATGAGAATATATTTTATCATACTAGGACAAGAAGGCATGAGTTATGGGAAGGGACTGAGGGTACTAAGTTTGTTCAGCTTAGAGAAAAGGAGACTGGGGCGTGAAGATTGATGTCTACAACTTTGTCATGAAGGGGAATGGAGAGGGAGATGTTTATCCCTTCTCTCTGATGTCAGGTGATAGGATGTGAGGGAATGGCTTAAAGCTGCATCAGGGGAAGTTCAGATTGGATATTAGGAAAAAGCTCTTAACTGAGAGGGTGGTCAAGCACTGGAACAAACTCCTCAGGGAAGTGGTAATGGCCCCAAGCCTGTCAGTGTTCAAGAAGTGTTTGGACAATGCTCTTAGATATATGGTTTAACTTTTATGTTGCCCTTTGTGGAGTCTGGAGTTGGACTCTATGATCTTCGTGGATCCTTTCCAACTCAGGATATTCTGTGCTTCTATGATATCTGTAGAGAAACCTGAACATCAAGCTTGAATATGGAAAATTATCACTTAATGATACTAGGTACTCTAAGAGTACTTTCCCCCATCCCATCTTGAAGTAAATGTTTATGCTGAAGTATCGTCTGACATTTCATGAAGCTGTAGTACGGGATTGTGTATCTCTGCTTGACTCATAATGTCAGAGAATCTATCACTCATATAAAAAATAGTTAATTATTCATTAGGATTCAGAAGAACTCTGGTGGTTCAAAACAACTTTGATGACATAGCAAATGAAAAGTAAAACATTAGAATTCTAGTTACATCCCTGAACCTTAGAGCTGTATGGTACATACATGCTGTCAGTGAACCTAATGCTTATGCCAATGTTTATGGTACTTTCTTAAAAAATACAGTTTAGTTTTATTGCTACAACATACGCAAGATACAATACAAAGCATCTTTGTCTACAGCAGAAGCCCTAATGGGCTAGTGACTGCTTATTATATAAAAAGTTGATTGTCCCATATTAATAACTAAGAGCATGAAAATGATTGAGGTAGCATGGAAGAGTTAAACAAAAAATATGGGCACTCTCAGATACCTTGCAAATCTTTGTGTTCTTCATCTGTTACATATGTAGAACTCATGTAATGATTCACAATTATTTTTAGAGAGGATTATAAATATGCAACAGCACTTTCCAATACAGGATTATGCTCATTGTCTTTTTTGTTATAAACCCCTGCTCTGGTTACCTTTCTGGTACTGTAGCCAGCATTTAATTATTAAAAATAATTAGTGTAACAAACTATGTACTTTTAACTGTTGATGCTCAATTTATTTGAAAGTCAAGGTTGATGAAAATGTCTGAATTCACTTGAAGGTAAATAATGACATATGCAGTTTTCATTCTATTACTATTCACATAACAAATGTAGTACATTGAATTGTTATGAGGATTTAAATATTAATGATTGAGATAGAGACAATTCCATCACACACCCCTTTAGGCCCCCTTTCTTATCATACTCCTTCACTAGATGTTTGTATTCATTTTCTAATGATTTTTCAATGTTAAGAAAGATGTGTTCCAATTACAGTAAAGTATTAAAATTCATAATTATTTATAAAAATTCATGTGTAATTCCCAAAACAACCATTTTTTTTTTTTTTAAATATTGTATTTTTTTAGCAGTTACCAAGTTTACATTTTTCTCCTGCAAATGGGTCAGATGCCTACTTGTCGGTCATGAGATCTGGAATAGCTACTAGGGTGATAACTCTTACAAATTAAGCAGAGTATTTTGAAAAGCATTCTGTGTGCTATACAACTTACCTTCATCAGCTAATATCTAGTTAAGAAAAGAAGAATATCTGAGAATATTTTATAGAACTTAACACAAGCGGGATATTAGCTACTCTATCCACATTTGGGCATTAGGAAAAGCATCTTCACTGAGAGGGTGGTTGGTCACTGGAACAGGCTCCCCAGGGAAGTGGTCACAGCATCAAGCCTGTCAGAGTTCAAGGAGCATCTAGACAATGCTCTTAGTCATATGGTTTAGTTTTAGGTAGTCCTGCGAGGAGCAGGGAGTTGCACTTGATGATCCTTATGGGTCTCTTCTAACCTGAGATATTCTAGGATTCTAGGATTCTAGGATTTCCAGAATAAAGAAAAATCCAGAGGGCTGCCTCTTTCTACTTCAAAAAATCAGTAAAAAAATTTTTTCTTCCATTATCTTCCAATATTTAAATATTATTACTTTTTCCCCTAATCTAACAGTAGCTCTTTGCTAAATTGCTTTTGTTAAAGTTACCTTATTTGTACAGTCACTGGGATGACAAATGATCTAAAAGTCTATATTCTGTTTGTGGTAAATCTGATGCCAGAGGTTTCTTAGGTTTTCAGGTCAGTTTTGGGGGCTTGCGTTTGGGTGGGGTTTTTTTTTGGTTGGCTTTTCTTTTTGATACACAGATGATATAGTTTGTTGATGGTTTAAATCTCAAGGGGAAAATACTTTCAGCAATGGAATATTTTCTAGAACGTGATCATGGTGAATAACTAGCACTTTGCCTGTGTGAATAAAGGGCATTAGCTCTTTGTGCTAGGTAGTTAACTCCATAAATGGAAAAAAGAAAGCAGAATTATTTCCTTAAATAAGTGATTAAATGTATAATATTAATATAAAATATCTAATGGGTAGGAAAAAAGAACTAGAGCAATCCCTCAAGGAACTCTTTTTCTGGCAGTAGGAAGGAAGAGTTTCCATTTCACAGAGTATATTTAGAAAATTGAAGCATTTTTCAGCAAACATTATCTTATAGGTCATGTACTGCCACAATTGATTTAAAAGTAGGTGAAGATTAAACTATTTTTACTTATCAAAGAGCTTGCATATTTCTTATGACTTAATTCCCATTTCATGAAAACTGAATTAGTCAGAAGGGAAGTCAAATCCATTATTGTGTTAGCCTATGTGATGTGTTGGCAAGTGCTCATGGGAATAATTTGTTAAAACGTCAGCAAAGTAGGTTAGGGTAATTTCCCACCTCCTTTTGGAACTCATGTACTTTGTATCTCATAATAATTATCATTGTTGCTTTAAAAAAAAAAAAAAAGCTCATGAAGCTAGACTCAACTGTTGGTCTTAGACAAGAGCATTCACTTGATATTGAATAATAATTGAGAGCTGACAGAGATAGTCTGGAAGATCCTTGACTGTGATGATAAGTAGTCTATTTCTATTCTGCTGTCAGAAAAACAGCCAATAGAACAGTGCAGAAGAAGGGTTATGAAGTTAAAGTGGCAGACTAGGAAAAAAGCTTTGCATTAGCTTTTTGGCTGGCTATCAGAAAGGCATGATTGCATTTCATGGAGGTAAGTGGAAAAAATGTGTTAGATAATCAAGATGAGAGATGATGCAGAAGGTTACTAGTGATGTGGACCCATAGAAAAGACGTCTTTGAGCCATTATATGCAAAAGAATCTGGCTAACTTTGAATAGGTTGGATGTGAGAATTTAGAGAAGAGCACAAGCCTGAACTGATAGCCAGTTAAAGACTTATAATAATGCTGTGCAAAATGATTAATTAAAAAAGCAGGCAGATTTTAGGGTAAAGTGTGGTTAAAGAAAAAAAAAAGAACATCAGCAAAGACAAAGAAAGTTATGATAAAACTCATTTTAAAATTAAGCATGTGGAAGACAGCAGGTAATTGAATTGAAAAAACTCTGAATTCTTTACTTACTGTTGTATTAATTTCCTCATAGCTTCTTTAGAGAATCTTTTTACTCCAGTGTTTTTTATATTTTTTGTGGGTTTTGTTTGTTTGGTTTTATTTTTAACTGGGATACAGGAGGGAAATGTCACCAAAGTGAACTATCTTTGTTACCCTCTTACTTTAACTCTACATATGTTGTCCACACATTATAATACCAGGATAGATCACTGGAAGAGTGATTTCCGTGGCAGGTGTGATCTGTAACCCATATCAAAGAGATTTGCAGGAGGGTCATGTCAGACAGTGTTATTCTTATAAATAAAAGGAACACTGAGCAAAAGTTGTAGCCTTACACTGTGTCACAGCACATTTTTTATTAAAAATGAAAAGATTAAAGAACGCGAGTCAAAAATTATGAAAGGTTAACAGGAAGAATAATTGAGTGAATATGTGTGCATAACAGGAAATCTTGAGATATGATACAATAAGTTTATTTTACTGAGTGTATTCTGTCTCTAACATGCAAGGGATTAAACTGTAGGTGCCTTGGTCCTCAAATCAAAGAGTACAGAGATTTTACATGGCATGAGAATACAAAATATTATATTCCTCATCAGAATTTCTATTCATGTATGTAGGTTTTTCTGTGGATTTTTGTACTGGAGTAAAGTATGTACTGTTTACTTTTGTAGAGGAACAATTAAAAAAATATTTAAACTACATTTTCTATGGACTGATGCAGACTTGATATTCATTCAAAATGAGGTTTCACTGGGCTGGAAATTATGAAATAATTGAAAAGTCTGGTTAGTTCATTTGATTCAGGTGGGAAGAGATTACACAATCAGTCTCATCTGGCTGTCAGAAAGAGTTCACAGATAAAGGATGGAGGTGAGAAACAGACTGACAAACATATTTGGTTTCCCTGAAGAGATTGCAGCTGTGGTATGACAAGAGAATGGAAAGGGCAGGGATTTTAAAGTCTCATGTTTAATTTTTGTATCTTGAGCAGTTTTCTGTGGATTTCACCCTCTGTAAATGGCTGCTTCTGATGTTTTAAGGGTTACGTGTTTTAGTCAGCAGAACAATGTAGGTGGCGGCTCTGTGCCCCCTAGTCCTATAATGTCCTCAAAGGGCTCCATTTTTTGATGTCACAAGTAATCCTACATCTGTGAATTTCATACAGGAAGTAAAGGTGGATATTGGTTTGGGGGTTTTTGTTTGGTTTTTTTATTGATGTGTTGGATTAACTTTGGCTGGCTGCCAGATGCCCACCAAGGCACTCTCTCACTCCCTCTCCTCAGCAGGACAGGGGGAGAAAATAAGATGAAAAACTCATGGGTCAAGATAAAGACAGTTTAATGTAAGAAAGCACACAGAAGCAAGGCAAAAAAAAAAAAAAAAAAAAAAAAAAAAAATTTACTCCCTACTTCCCATCAGCAGATGTCCAGCCACTTCCTGGTAAGTAGGTCCTCAGTACACGTAGAATTTTCTTCAGAAGACAAACGCCTTAATAATGAAATCCCCTGTGCCCCTCCCCTCTCCCTTAGCTTTTATTGCTGAGCATGTTTTCATAAGGTATGGAATATCCCTTTGGTCAGTTTGGGTCAGCTATCTTGGTTATGTCCTTTCCCAGTCTTTTGCCCCCCCGCAGCCTACAGACGTGTGTGCATGTGTGAGTGTGTGTGACAGCCTAGATGCTGCACAAGCACTGTTCAGCAATTGTGAAAACATTGGTATGTTATCAACACCGTTCTAGCTACAAATACAAAGTACAGCACTATATTGGCTGCTACGGGCAAAGTTAACCCCATCCCAGCCAGATCCAATACAATTGAGTATATGCATATTTGTGAATTCATGTTTGATTTGGCAGAGACTCCCACTAAAAGGCAATTTAAAGTACTTGGAGGAATAATAAATATATGGAAGGAGGACTAAGCAAGCATACGGCTCCTGAAAACATTACACTAAATTCAGTGATCACAGGGCTAAGAACCAATAGCCTTTCTACAGCAAACATTTCAACCCAAACTTTGCTACTGTCTTTGCACTAAAAAAAAAAAAAAAAAAAAAAAAAAAAAATCAGTCTTTAACAATGCATATCCTAGAGCAGAGGTATAATTTTTCTCCCAGATTTCAAGAATTGTTTTCCTTTGAATTCCTAAAATATGTTTAATATTTTTTGGTTTTAATCACATGTAAATTATTATAAAAGCCTGTCCAAGGCTCCAAGCACCCTAACACAATTAATCATACAATAAATGCAATTAAATTCTCAGCAGATTAAAAGTGATTTCACAAGAATGAGATTAGTAAATCAATCAGATACCAACACTCTCTATTGATTAGAAACCAAACCAATATTATTCCATAGAGACCCTGTCACATAGATCTATATTTTAGTATGCTTGGGAAATAATTTAATTTGGTCTCTTTTTTCCTGAATCTATACCCCTCCCTCATATTATCCCCCTTTCTTCTCTTTAGCATGGGTGATTTAGCATCATCTTAAGATAGTCCATGCTACACAAAATATTTGGTTTTGTCACAAATTTAAGTTAAACAATAATTTTATCCAGTTTAGAAGGCAAATAACACTATGATTTGTGGTATTGTATTTGACAGAAGAAGATTTTCCAAATGAATTTCATATATCTATGCTTTCATTAAAAAAAAAAAAAAAACAACAAACCAAACAAAACACAAAACAAACCACGCCAAAAAAACAAGCCCACCTTCTTTCCATGTAAATGCAGTCTTTTCAATTAGAAGAACCCTCTCCAGGGATCTTTGTTAATGATTGTCAATGGAAAGAGAATATTTCTTCCAAAGTCTGAAGATTTTCTAAAACTATGAACAAAAGGGAAAACAGAAAGATCATTTTAGTTAATTTCTTCTCTCACTTCTCTGGGGGCAAATAACTATAATCTTTCTTTTGGTCATGCCCATATATCCCAGCATTACTCCACACATTAAGAGCCTCATTTTGTCTTCATTGTAGGAGATATGGGACAAGCAAGTGGTGTCCAAGGAAAGGAAATGTGAGAAAAAAGACAATACAAGAATATGGAAAGAATGCTGTGAAAGAAGCAGCAGAGCTGCAGTGTGCTGTAGATGCCCAAAAAAAGGCTTTCTAAAGCCCTTCCAGAATTACGTAAGGACTCTAGGATAAACTGTTGCATGTTGGTGCAAACTACCTAATTTAGATGAACTGTTTTACCTGAGTCCACAGGTTTTAGTACCACATGCTAGCACCTAAAATTAGTCTGGTCCATTAACAATGAAACTCAGCAAACAAAAGTAGCAAGTTAAAAAACAGAGAGAGAGAAAGAAATAATATTTCAATGTTTCACATAATCATGTGAGATATTTCAGTTTTGAATATTTATGTAAAGGCATCAACTCCCTCACACTGTTTATAAGGCTCATCATACCTAGCCTTTGGAAAACATAAAGAAAATTGCAAATTCTTTTATTTTTAAGGTTATGATAATGATCATTAATTCAATGCTAAAATCTCTGTTGGGACAAAGAAATTGATATAAAGACCTAATTTCTTAGTCTGTACAAAAGCTCCTAACAAATTTCCTCAGTAAGGAATGCTTGGAAGAGTGAAGATTTATTATTTATGCTGAAAAGAAAATAAAAAAAACCCAAACAAAACAGTATTAAAAGTAATTGAAAATTGCAAACATGGTAAAAATTTACCT
The DNA here is from genome assembly GCF_965638725.1 of Aptenodytes patagonicus. Taxonomy (NCBI): domain Eukaryota; kingdom Metazoa; phylum Chordata; class Aves; order Sphenisciformes; family Spheniscidae; genus Aptenodytes; species Aptenodytes patagonicus. The sequence continues at coordinate 32,601,089 of NC_134951.1, read as the reverse complement.
CGAAGCTGAAATTCCTGTTACTAATTAGGTATGACAAGTTAGACAATGGTATACCTAACTTTTAAATACACATAACAAGTTAGGATCCTTCAGAAAGTCCACTCAGGTTTAAAAAGGGCACAGTGAAAGTGGTACACAGAATATTGTATGTTACTGTGACAGAAAGTACATAGCCCAACATTTTGTGCCTTGTTTTTAAATTTATTTATGTAAAAGAAAATTCATTATTTCATACTCTGCAGATGTTATTGGTATATGCAAAAAAATATTTTTTGAAAGTCAGCATATAAGGATCTTCAGATAAGATCAGTGACTTTAAAATAGTTCAATATAGCTTTCATGTACTCAAAATTTAGCAAGGTTCATTTCCACAGATGACACTAATATAAGCCTGTTTATCTATCAGCCAACAAGAGTTATGTGTATACAAAGTTAAAGAGAGATTCCATATAGCTGATAGTAGTTTGTACATTAAATCATTATTATCATGCTAGAAAAAACTGAACTGTACCTTATACCAAAATCTTAACATGAACATGTAGTATGGACTGTGTGATACGCTTCACAAATGTGTCTGCAAATTTTTAGATAACAGCAGTGTATATGCAGCTGCATATTTATTACATAGCAAGATAGTCAAACTTGTTTACACAGTGCACATGATTCTATTATTCTTCTACGCCTATCATCAGCTGATTTCTTTTTGCCTGTACTCTTTCTGAATTCTCTTTAAATTGAATTTCCATTTACAATAGCTTTGGACTCTTTCTTCAAGACAACTTACTATTTGTCTCCTTCAGCCATTATTTCAGACATTTAAAACTTATTTTGTGTTGAAGGTCTTAATGACATTTACAGAATAGAATGGTTACCTAAAATTATTCAGTCAATTAAAAAAAAAAAAAAAAAAGAATTACAGGTAATCAGGAAATACCTACACAAAATTGTGTGTAGTTTAACAGTACCTCCTAATTTTACAAATTACTAAGAAGATGACTAAGGATGAAAGGGGGAGAGGCTAGTGATGGGACAACATCATCTGAGATGAGTTTTGAATCCTCAAAGGCTTCTTCCTCTGCCTAAATCTTTTCATGTGGGTACTGATTTTTATTGTCTTCTTTTAGGCAGTTCTTTAACAACTATATGCTATTTCTACTAATCCTTGTCTTTGCCATTTTAACAAATATTTTCCATATGCCAGAGTTCAAGGAGCATCTGGATGATGCTCTCAGTCATATGCTTTAGTTTTAGGTAGTCCTGCGAGGAGCAGGGAGTTGGACTCGATGATCCTTATGGGTCCCTTCCAACTCAATATATTCTATGATTCTATTATATGTTATTCCAGCAAACACTCTATTGATTTTATTTTTATTTTTTTATTTTAGTGGAAAATCCTTTTTTGGGTTTTCCCCATTTCATGGAAAATCTATGTTACTTTTTCCTTTTTTTTCCCTCCTTTTTTCCTTCAATCTGTAAACTCTGCAGCAGACAAAGTTTTCTTCAATTTTTATGCAATCATCTACTGTCACAAGGCACTACTCTAGCACCAAAATGCAGATGCTTTATCCGTGCTTTATTTCTCCCACCAGACACTTGTAAAGTGAGGATGACAATTTACTATAAGGTAAGCCCTTATGTTCAATTCGTAGAGGCATTATATTTGTCACCCTCCAGATCTGAAAGGCCAGTTTAAGTAAGATATCACTCACTACATTTAAGAGGAAAGATTTAATCTGTTAGAATTCATGGGCATACATTATCTGGTCCTGATGATTTGTCTTTCATTTTATAAATTTGCTTCCTAACTTCTATTTTAACATTTCACTTTCAGAAGCATTTTATTTCCAGACCTCCTCTAAGTTCCCTGTAAAGGTTTCCAATATGGGAACTTCCTCAGTTTCTTCCACAGTTAACAGAGAGGCAAAGAATACATTTAATTATTATGTTTTTATCTTTTTTGGCTATTCTTTATTTTACCCTGAACGTCTTAATGTCCCACGGACTTCCTGGCAGAACACTTCTGATATATTTGAAGAATATTTTTATATTTATGGTTTTGGTGTACAATAATTTGGGTATTAACAGAAGTGAACAGGCTGACACAAGGGAGAAAGGTAGTAGCTAAGATAAAAAATAGTAATTTCTTCTTAAAATGTAAATATCAGTTCTTATTAGGATTTTTCACTTTTGTAGCTTTAACACCTCTATGGAGATTAGGGATTTCCTCCAGTGTATCAAGACATGTTTTCCAGTTACCTAAACTTTCAAATATTTTGTATGGTAAATTTCACCTTTATGGCTTGCAAGTGTTTATCAGAGGTGGGAATTTTTTTTTTTTTCCCCTTTGTGATCATATACTAGATTCAGACTTCTCATACGCTGCTCCACAGCAGTGAATCTCAGTTGACTTCAAAGAATCTGTCTGTTGCATGTCAAGCTAAAGTGAGAAAAAAAGAAGACAAAATGTATCTTAACTAAGTGCAGGCAGAGATGGATAGCCTTTTTTTCAAAATCCTGTTGATGCAGTCAAGCCAGGACAGCTCAGCTGAATGTTTGGTATTCTGGCGAAGCTTGTTCCAGGAAGGACAGAACATTGACTTGGAGCTCTGCTTCACAGAAGCTAAGATTGAGGCAACTATTTTGCAATGAATAAGAAAGAGCACTGTAGATCAAAACACGGAAGTCCTAATTCTTCTCTTATATGGAGTGCTATAAATCAGAATCGAGCAAATTAAATTAGCTTGATATTGAAGCAATCCAAACTATCAATCTGATACCTTTTCTCTCTGCTGGGTTCTCTCTTGACCTGCTATATAGGCTTGTGCAGTGATCACACCTCTCTAACTCTAGTCCCTCCTCTCTTAAACTAATCTATGTTGCTTATCCACCTTGAGTTTCCACAGGTGACAAATATTAAGTACATTTGGTATTAAGCTGAGTTTTAGGTTTCTGTTCTTTTTTTGTTTTGTTTTTGTTGTTGTTGTTGTTGTTCTAAGAGACTGCCTCAGAAAAGCATAATAAGAGAACACGAAAATAAGGAATATATAATTCTTACCAGCAAATGGAATTTCTAATACTTTTAAACTCCTTCTCTTGATCCTTTTATTTTTACCAGGAAAATCTGTTTTATAGTAAGGACTTTTTTTTTCCCCTGCTGGCATATTTAGATCATTTTGGTAATAAGAGAGTAAGGGTCATTTATTTTACTTTTTCATTACTTAGGTACTCTGTAAAAACTTTATTGTGCAGGTCCCGGACATTTAACTTGACAGGAGAAGTTATATTTATATTTATGTTTTTAAATTATATTTATGCTTATTCTTCTGCCATCTATGTGTATTTTCAATATTCATTTCCAGATACTGTTGTATTTTTAAAAATTTTCAAGTGTATAAATATGGGACAATCCTTATTCTGACTGAGCACTTTTCTGACAATTCACACCTCATAAAGAATATTGTCACTGAGAATGCCTTGGGGAAACTATTTCTACCTCATTACCATGCAAATATTCCTTATCCCTGAGAGGGTGAGTGGGTTACTGTGAAAGGGAGAGGAATTTCTATTCAAAGATTTAATAAGTTAAGGGATTTTTTGAAGACTTTCTTGCTGCTCAAACTGATTTTAAATTTTGGCAATTTTCATATTATGAAGGTGACCTCTTTTAACCACATTCCACTGCCAGGGGCTCCCTCAAAAACTGGCTAGTTTTTTACAGGGAAACTTTCTGAGAGCTTTCAGGTCAGGAAAGGCTTATTCTTTGAAGAGCTGAAAATCACTGAAAAAATACTCTGTCTGAAGTACTTCATAATTTAACGAAGTTTACTATTGTCATAGAGACTTTGCAAAAACCTATGTGAGGCTCTACCTTCATATTTTAAAACAAGCAGCTATTAAAAGAAAAGTTGCATGTTTGGTTTAGATCCTGATCATCTCAGACCTGTGGGAAATTAATTATCTCAAATCTCATTACAAATTACAGTGCCACAAGAGTTTAATTAATTAAACATTAAAAATTATTTTTTTCATTGAATCCACATTGTGGTTTTTATGAATATTTTATGTGATGGCTATGGATTTTGATCAATGTTCTCTCAAACAATCATCTTACCTTAGTCAAAATGATTGGTTTTTATCTCCGCTGTCCCTTGACTTGATAATATACTCCAAGTATTTACCTACATGTGCCATATTAATATGTATACTTCTGTATCTTATGTATATATTTAAAGGACTACATATTCTCATGTTTTGTTCAGAAACTATTTACAGTAACCTCAATATTTAAATATTTGGATTCTTTTATTTTTTCTTCTTTTTTTCTTAACCTTTATATAGTTTCCTATCTAAACTGAAGTATTCTGAATACATTTTGTCCTATCAGAGTATTTTTCCTCTATTTTTGTTACTAATGTTATTTTTAAATTATAATTGTTTCCCCTTTTTATTTCATTGCTATCCAGGCCCAGATCACCCAGCATTCTAGATTCAAGGATGGTTACAGACTAACTGTTCCCAAGAAGGGTCCTTAATGAAGGTATATTTGCTCTTACAAGTTAACGTGCAATATCTAATGATACTTTTAGAAGACACTCACTAACCTACTAGGTCAGAAAAAAAAATCATCCTAGAACAGTTTTTGGGATTTTACATTTATTTGTTTTCTTGAATAAAATGAAGAACATTTGCAATTTATTTTCATTGTAAAGCAAACAGAAGGCCAACAGTCAATGCCTGTATTAAAGGAGTAACTGCTTTCAATGTAGTATTAAGCAGTGAGGTTTGATACTGGCCATCCATTCCCTAGGTAAGTGCCACAATCTAACATCAGTTGCAGAGGGTTATGCCCTCATTTTTATCTACAAACTCTTTTATCTGTCTACCATGAAAAATTGCACGTTTCCAGGAAATTCTGTAGTTTTCACCGACATTTTCTTTTTGTCTTGTCAAAAAAATTTCTAGACAGCTGCAATCCCATTCAGTTAGGCTCTTCATGATATGAAATGGTGAGACATCTTCTAGTGAACTAGAAAAGGTGAATAAAGTGTACAGAGAGATTACATCTATACAAATAAATTGATCAGGGCCAAGGTATAGGCTTAATGACTGAAACGGAATTGATCATACTGTTCAATTGTTAAGGTGGTCCCTGGCACGGGTTTGATGCAGGTCAGTCAGCTCAGTCCAGCAATCTGTGCCAAGTATGGATATTAACATAAGCTGCAAATAGCTTCCAGAAGCCAACCTGGACATGTCTACACTGCTCTCGAGAGTATAGAGGTATAGGTGTGCTATGCCACAGGGGCTTCTCAGGCAAATAGTTGCTGGCCTGTTCTACTTACTAATATAGATACAACAAAAAAAACCCTGTTAAATGTAATTTTTCTTGCAGTTGGAGTGTCTTCCCAGTGCAACAGTAGATTTGCTAGGAAAAAAAATGAGCTATCTCAGGTTCTGTCACAGATTCTGGGTTTAAACTTATCTGGACTACCCAGCAAGTTTTCAGTGTTTTATCTTCACAGGACTTCCACGAGGTAAATAAATACTGTTAACTGCATTTTGCAGATAAGGAACTAAGGAACAATGTTAATAGTTTTGATAACTGGGCAAGTTACTGGAGAATAACAGGGAATTCCATGAAAGTTGACCCTTATTTCTAGAGTAACTACACATGTGCGTGTTCTTGCTCAGCAGAGTTGGGGTAGTTTGCAAGGGGATATCACAGCTTGCAGTCTGAGCTTTCTTTCTACGCCCTCCAGCAGCAGGAGTAAGAGGAAAGCCAATCTTCTCCCCAGATCTTGAACTTCTTAATTGCAATCTGGATGGCAGTTAAAAAACTCAGTACTAGGAAGCAGTAGCAAGCAAGCATGATGTAGTAAATAGAGAGTTTATTCAGGTGTAACTGTAGCTGAAGAAGCAATGACCAAGTTAAGTGCAGCATCAGAGAAATTACCTATCACTGGATGGTGGTTTCAGCTAACAGCTCTGACCTCACTTGGAAAATGTTTAAGCAAACTCATGCAGGCAGGGATCAAGCCAGGCCTGATGGATGGTGTCTGATTGAGTCCAACTGCGTCCTAGGACAAAACCAAATTTTTATTTTTGTTGCTTTGTTTTTCCTATAATTGTGTGCCCAGATTTTTATTTGGTCTGTACTAGAATTGAATCATGTGGGTAAACAATAAGCCAGCCTCATGGCAGGGAAATAATAATTTCTGTCTCTTCAAGCACACTTCTCCAAGCAGGCCTTTCCTCCAGCTGACACCTCTTCCTGTGAGATTCAAAGCCTCCAAACCAGGTTTAGAAGTAAACCTCCACTCCTTGGCTGAAGAAGTGCTTGACAGAGGTTGGTCTATTTACAACTATTTGGTGTTTGTTTTAGTTAACAAACACATTTCAATCTACAGTTACCTGAGCTCTAGTGAAGTGACTCAAAGAACTAAGATCAAATATAATTGGCATCTGTCTAATATACCTCTGGCCTTTACCAACTTTCTGAACAGGCCACTTCTTCAACAGTCTTTCTGATCACATCCACTCTTCCATATCTAAAATAAATTACATTTGCATATGAATTTTGTATGGCTTCTGCTTTCAGTACTTCACACATTTATTTATTCTGGTGAATTTGTTTCACCTCTTAGAAAAAAGAAATATTCACATAAAAATTGTAATTGCTGTTGTAGTGCCTAAATAATGCCCATGTATTCAGAGTTAATAACCCAAGCAATAACTTGATTTTTTTTAACAACCAAAAAAATAAACTACTATTCCATGTTATAAACTGTGGAAAAACATTTACACAAAATCTCTCTCTGGGTCTCACCATCCCGGCTTTTCTTTATGCAAGAAAAATATGATAAAATGACCAGCTTTTCTTCATAGATTCAAACTAAGACTACAGGTATTCAAACCAAACTGAATGAATGAACAAATGAGTAAAATCTCCAAACAGAAAAATGAATATATTAATTAATATTTTCTTTAAATTAATTGATATAAAATTAACTTTATATCATCAACATTAACACTATTATACTACATTTATATTATACAGTATAATTGTGCTAATATTTTTATGAAATAAGGGAAACAACATTTGTTTTGTATAGGATAGAAAAGAATAACACTTTAAATATTAAAAAATATATAAATTAATAGGAATAAATGGAACAGTATTCTAGTTATTTGGATTATCTCTTTCTCTTATGTCAGTATGGAGATCTTAAATGACACAAAAATTGTTTTGTCCTTGGGTAAACGACGAATAGGTATCTATAATGTTTCATATGATCCTATTTCTCTTTAGAAAGATTTTGTCAAATGCACATCCAAAGCTAACTTTTATTCACGTATAGTTTCTTAGTTTAAACCTCTCTCTCATGCTTCTAGCACTTTTCTTATCCTTTCCTGGGCATTACTCACAAATTTGAAAAATATAGCTTTAATTAGTATTCAGGGAATGAATTAACATCAATGAACATAACGGTATTATAGTGTTATGCCATATTATTTTCTCTCCACTTAGTAGAGTTTAACAGTTTACGTATTTTTGACAGTTACTGGGTTGTGTGAGTTGTCTGCAATGTTATCTAGATTTAATTTCCTAGCAAAGACTAGTCACCACTAATTCTGAGAAAGCTAAAGCAGGGTATGTCTTCAATAACTTCAGTGTTTCCATGAGTGGTAGGATATATTGTGAGCAGAGAATGGGAAAACTTGTCTTCAGTTTTTTAATTCTCTCTGCTAATATAAGGGAGTAAGTTACTCCCTTTTAAAAGGTTAAAAAAAAACAAAATCCTTTCATCTTTTTGTCTTCCTGTTTTATTATAAAAGGACTGTTCATAGGGCTTGTTTCCAATTCCAGAACGTTATAGTAGGCACAAGACAAATTTTGAGATGAACTAGCCTTATCCATAATCCACTCAAAAAACCTGGAATATTTTTGCATGTGATCTTAACCAAGAGTCAATAAGGGCTATGTCCTGGTTTCGGCAGGGATAGAGTTAATTTCTTTTCTAGTAGCTGGTACAGTGTTTTGGATTTAGGATGAGAACAAAGTTGATAATGCACCGATGTTTTAGTTGTTGCTAGGTAATGCTTACACTAGCCAAGGACTTTTCAGCTTCCCATGTTCTACCGACTGAGAAGGCTGGAGGTGCACAAGAAGCTGGGAGGGGGCACAGCCAAACTGGCCAAAGGGACATTCCATACCATGTGACGTCATGCTCAGTACATAAACTGGGGAAAGCTGGCCGGGGGTGCCGCTGCTCGGGGACTGGCTGGGCATCGGTCGGCGGGTGGTGAGCAATTGTACTGTGCATCACTTGCTTTGTGTATTATTATTATTATTATCATATTATTATTATCATTTTATTTCAATTATTAAACTGTTTTTATCTCAACCCACGAGTTTTTCTAACTTGTGCTCTTCCAATTCTCTCCCCCATCCCACCGGGTGGGGGGGAGTGAGCGAGCGGCTGCGTGGTGCTTAGTTGCCGACTGAAGTTAAACCATGACAGTCCTTTTTTTGGTGCCCAACGTGGGGCTCGAAGGGTTTGAGATAATAACAGGTTAACCGGAGTGTATAAAAGAACTTACATCTGTTTAGTAGTTGTGGGTCACAATGTTGGTTTCTCTGTTCTCGATATTGATTTGTATAATCTGCATCGCGCTCTTTTTCCTGCTGTACATGTTAAAGATTGGTGTTGGGTTTTGCAGTTTGCTGTGGTCTGCAGTGAATAGTGATGTCTCGCTTGTGAGGTTTGTTTTTAGAACATTGACCTTGACGTTAGTGTGGTATGTAAACTTCGCAATGAAGCCGTTACTGTACCATGGATACCATTTCGTGGAGACAACTAGCAATTGCAGTAACTTTTCTGAGAGTTTTTTTACAGAGGAAATACAGAATGGCAGTGTCACTACCTTCTTCTATAATGTTTCCTCCTTCATTATAGTGACTTTTCAGTATTTTGAACATCCTTGGGTAGTTAAGATACTTCTATTAATACTTCTTGGGAATACTGTTTCGGTTTTGTCTAAAGTTGGTAAGCAATTTAAGAATATCATCCAGAGATCTGCCCCAAGGCTGAATAATTATGAGTGGCAGGGTGTGTGGGACAAGATGGGCAAGTACCTAGGCCAATGGGCACCCCCAGTGTTTTGGAACTTCACCCCTGAGCAAGTGCGGAATCCTGGAGAGTTAGTAGAATATTTGGAAAAAGTATGCTGTCATCCTGGCAACTCCAGAGAGATGCAGATCATTGCAACGTGCTGGGGCCTGGCCCATGCCTACCGAGCCCTGTTCAACACCATTCAGTGCCCTCAAAGGGAAGAGAAGGTCTCTGGCTCTGACAGTAAAACGACACGCACTCCAGCCACTCAGACCCAGGCAACGCGCCCTGCGGCCACTCCGACCCCAGCAACATGCACTGCAGCTACTCAGACGCTGGCAACAGGCCCTGCGGCCACTCAAACCCAGGCAACACGCACTACAGCCACTCCAACCCCGGCCGCATGCACTGCAGCCACTCAGACCCCGGCGACATGCACTGAGGCCACTCAGACCCCGGCGACATGCACTGCGGCCACTCCAATCCCGGCGACATGCACTGCGGCCACTCCAACCCCGGCAACAGGCCCTGCAGCCACTCAGACCCCGGTGACATGAACTGCGGCCACTCCAACCCCGGCAACAGGCCCTGCGGCCACTCAGACTCCGGTGACATGCACTTGCACTGCGGCCATTCCAACTCCGGCAACAGGCCCTGTGGCTGAACCAAAGAACCAGCCTGTGCCGGTATCAGTCGCCCCTGTACACAAGAAGAAATTTTGGAAGCGGAAGTCGGCTCGTTTAGTAAGGGAGGAAGAATCTTCTTCTAAAAGGGAACTGGAGGAAGAACTGTACGACTAACCTGGAGAAGGGCCATCATGAGAACGGGAGGAGGAAAGCCGGCCGCTGATCGGGGAGGAGGAAGAGGAAGAACTCATAAACGAGGCAGTGACCACCCGATCTCTATCCCTGAGTGAGCTGCGAGATATACGAAAAGATTTCAGCCGTCGTCCAGGTGAGCATATTGTCACCTGGCTGCTCCGATGCTGGGATAATGGGGCCAGTAGCCTGGAATTAGAGGGTAGGGAAGCCAAGCAGCTGGGATCCCTTTCTAGGGAAGGGGGCATTGATAAAGCAATTGGAAAAGGGACACGTATCCTCAGCCTTTGGAGGCGACTCTTGTCAAGCGTGAAGGAAAGGTATCCCTTTAAGGAAGATGTCATATGTCGCCCAAGCAAGTGGGCCACCATGGAGAAGGGTATCCAGTTTCTGAGAGAATTAGCTGTGCTGGAGGTGATTTATGATGACCTGAACAATGAACAACTATCCAAAGATCCAGACGAAGTCAAGTGCACACGACCCATGTGGCGGAAGTTTATAAAGAGCTTACCATCGTCATACGCCAATTCATTGGCAGTGATAACCTGGAAAGATGGAGAGGAACAAACAGTGGATGAATTGGCTAGTCAACTCCAGCAATACGAGGAAAGTCTTTCTTCCTCCCTCGTCTCGGCTGTGGAGAAACTGTCCGAAAAACTGTCCCGGGAGATCCAGCAACTCAGAGAGGATAGGTCCTACTCCTCACCTGTACGGACCAGTATCTCGGCTATTAGAAGTAAGCGTTCTTTTGCTCAAGAGAGAGAATATAAAGGATACACACCACGGGGCACCCTATGGTTTTACCTGCGTGACCACGGAGAGGACATGAGGAAGTGGGATGGGAAACCTACCGCAGCCCTAGGGGCACGAGTACGCGAATTGCAAGGGAAAACAATCACAGAAAGAGGTTCTTCCAGGAAAATTGCTGCTCCAGTTTCCAGCGGGCAGTTCCCCAGACAGAGTAGAAGGGCTGATCTTACTCCTGATCTTAATGAAGAAACTTCTGACTCGTACGTACAAGAAATGAGAAATGAGTACTGTGATGAGGATTAGAGGGGCCCTGCCTCCAGCCAGGGGGAGGAAAGGGACAACCGGGTTTACTGGACTGTGTGGATTCGGTGGCCTGGCACATCAGACCCACAGAAGTATAAGGCTCTGGTAGACACCGGTGCACAGTGTACCCTAATGCCATCAAGATATATAGGGACAGAACCCATCTGTGTTTCTGAAGTGATGGGGGGATCCCAACAGCTAACTGTATTGGAGGCTGAAGTGAGTCTAACTGGGACTGAGTGGCAGAAGCACCCCATTGTGAGTGGCCCAGATGCTCCGTGCATCCTTGTCATAGACTACCTCAGGAGAGGGTATTTCAAGGACCCAAAAGGGTACCGGTGGGCTTTTGGTATAGCTGCCTTGGAGATGGAGGAAATTAAACAGCTGTCCACCTTGCCTGGTCTCTCGGAGGACCCCTCTGTTGTGGGGTTGCTGAAGGTCGAAGAACAACAGGTGCCAGTCGCTACCACCACAGTGCACCGGCGGCAATATCGCACCAACCGAGACTCCCTGATTCCCATCCATGAGCTGATTCATCAAGTGGAGATCCAAGGAGTGATCAGCAAGACTCGCTCACCCTTTAACAGTCCCGTATGGCCAGTGCGGAAGTCTAATGGAGAGTGGAGACTGACAGTAGACTATCGTGGCCTAAATGAAGTCACGCCACCGCTGAGTGCTGCCGTGCCAGACATGCTAGAACTTCAATACGAACTGGAGTCAAAGGCAGCCAAGCGGTATGCCACAGTTGATAGTGCTAATGCGTTTTTCTCAATCCCTTTGGCAGCGGAGTGCAGGCCACAGTTTGCTTTCACTTGGAGGGGCGTTCAGTACACCTGGAACCGACTGCCCCAGGGGTGGAAACACAGCCCTACCATTTGCCATGGACTAATCCAGACTGCACTAGAACAGGGTGGAGCTCCAGAACACCTGCAATACATTGATGACATCATCGTGTGGGGCAACACAGCAGCAGAAGTTTTTGAGAAAGGGAAGGAAATAGTCCAAATCCTGCTGAAGGCCGGTTTTGCCATAAAAAAAAGTAAGGTCAAGGGACCTGCACAGGAGATCCAATTTTTAGGAATCAAATGGCAAGATGGACGTCGTCAGATCCCAATGGATGTGATCAACAAAATAACAGCCATGTCTCCACCAACTAGCAAAAAGGAAACACAAGCTTTCTTAGGCGTCGTGGGTTTTTGGAGAATGCACATTCCAAATTACAGTCTGATTGTAAACCCTCTCTATCAAGTGACCCGAAAGAAGAACGATTTCAAATGGGGCCCTGAGCAACGACAAGCTTTTGAACAAATTAAACGGGAGATAGTTCATGCAGTAGCCCTGGGGCCAGTCCGGGCAGGGCAAGAGGTAAAAAATGTGCTCTATACCGCAGCCGGGGAGAATGGCCCTACCTGGAGCCTCTGGCAGAAAGCACCAGGGCAGACTCGAGGTCGACCCCTAGGGTTTTGGAGTCGGAGATACAGAGGATCCGAGGCCCACTATACTCCAACCGAAAAAGAGGTATTAGCAGCATATGAAGGGGTTCGAGCTGCTTCAGAAGTGATCGGCACTGAAGCACAGCTCCTCCTGGCACCCCAACTGCCGGTGCTAGGCTGGATGTTCAGAGAGAGGGTCCCCTGTACACATCATGCAACTGATGCTACATGGAGTAAGTGGGTCGCACTGATCACACAGCGGGCTCGAATAGGAAACCCCAGTCGCCCAAGAATCCTGGAAGTGATCATGGATTGGCCAGAGGGCAAAGATTTCAGAATATGGCCAGAGGAGGAGGTGACGCGTGCTGAGGAGGCCCCAATGTATAATGAACTACCAGAAAATGAGAAGCAATATGCCCTGTTCACTGATGGGTCCTGTCGTCTTGTGGGAAAGCATCGGAGGTGGAAAGCTGCTGTATGGAGTCCTATGCGACAAGTTGTAGAAACGGCTGAAGTAGAAGGTGAATTGAGCCAATTTGCAGAAGTAAAGGCCATCCAGCTGGCTTTAGACATTGCTGACCGAGAAAAGTGGCCAGTGCTCTATCTCTGTACTGACTCATGGATGGTGGCAAATGCCCTGTGGGGGTGGTTGCAGCAATGGAAGCAGAGCAACTGGCAGCGCAGAGGCAAACCCATCTGGGCTGCCGCATTGTGGCAAGATATTGCTGCCCGGGTGGAGAACCTGGCTGTAAAAGTCCGTCACGTAGATGCTCACGTACCCAAGAGTCGGGCCACTGAAGAACATCAAAACAACCAGCAGGTGGATCAGGCTGCTAAGATTGAAGTGGCTCAGGTGGATCTGGACTGGCAACATAAGGGTGAATTATTTCTAGCTCGGTGGGCCCATGACACCTCAGGCCACCAAGAAAGAGATGCAACATATAGATGGGCTCGTGATCGAGGGGTGGACTTGACCATGGACACTATAGCCCAGGTTATCCATGAATGCGAAACATGTGCTGCAATCAAGCAAGCCAAGCGGTTAAAGCCCCTCTGGTATGGAGGATGATGGCTGAAATATAACTATGGGGAGGCCTGGCAGATCGATTATATCACACTCCCACAAACCCGCCAAGGCAAGCGCCACGTGCTTACAATGGTGGAGGCAACCACCGGATGGCTGGAAACATATCCTGTGCCCTATGCCACTGCCCGGAACACTATCCTGGGCCTTGAAAAGCAAGTCCTACGGCGACATGGCACCCCAGAAAGAATTGAGTCAGACAACGGGACTCATTTCCGAAACAACCTCATAGACACCTGGGCCAAAGAGCACGGCATTGAGTGGGTGTATCACATCCCCTATCATGCACCAGCCTCTGGGAAAATTGAACAATACAATGGACTGTTAAAGACTACACTGAGAGCAATGGGTGGCGGGACGTTCAAACATTGGGATACACATTTAGCAAAGGCCACCTGGTTAGTCAACACTCGGGGATCTGCCAATTGAGCAGGCCCTGCCCAGTCAGAACTTTTACGTACTGTAGATGGGAATAAAGTTCCTGTAGTGCACATAAAAAATATGCTGGGGAAGACAGTCTGGGTTATTCCTGCCTCAGGCAGAGGCAGACCCATCCGTGGGATTGCTTTTGCTCAAGGACCTGGGTGCACTTGGTGCATAATGCGGGAGGATGGGGAAGTCCGATGTGTACCTCAAGGGGATTTGATTTTGGGTGAGAATAGCCAATGATCTGAATTATGTGATGTTAAGTACTAATTGTAGTTATAATAGTTATACTAATAATACACAGATATACTAATAATACTAATAATATTATATGCCATACTAATGTTATTACAATAAGAATCACCCAGACTAATGAAGAATAACTTCAGTGAAACCAAGCAGAGCACAGCGATGATGGTACCAGAACTGACTTCAACATGAAACAATCCAACACCACATACCATCTCCATTTTTCCTGCCCTGAAAGATTATTATGACAGATGGAGCCCGAAGTCATGGACTAAATGAACTCACCGAACATTTTAGAGGGATGGCCCACAGACGAAGGGAATGATATCTGTGTGTGTGTGTGTGTGTATATATATATATAAAAAAAAGAGGTGGTGATTAATGAAAATGTACTGGAAAATATGAGACTTGAGCGTGACGCAGATGGTATAAAATAAGGGGTGGATATTGTCCTGGTTTCGGCAGGGATAGAGTTAATTTCTTTTCTAGTAGCTGGTACAGTGTTTTGGATTTAGGATGAGAACAAAGTTGATAACGCACCGATGTTTTAGTTGTTGCTAGGTAATGCTTACACTAGCCAAGGACTTTTCAGCTTCCCATGCTCTACTGACTGAGAAGGCTGGAGGTGCACAAGAAGCTGGGAGGGGGCACAGCCAAACTGGCCAAAGGGACATTCCATACCATGTGACGTCATGCTCAGTACATAAACTGGGAAAGCTGGCTGGGGGTGCCGCTGCTCGGGGACTGGCTGGGCATCGGTCGGCGGGTGGTGAGCAATTGTACTGTGCATCACTTGCTTTGTGTATTATTATTATTATTATCATATTATTATTATCATTTTATTTCAATTATTAAACTGTTTTTATCTCAACCCACGAGTTTTTCTAACTTGTGCTCTTCCAATTCTCTCCCCCATCCCACCGGGGTGGGGGGAGTGAGTGAGCGGCTGCGTGGTGCTTAGTTGCCGACTGAGATTAAACCATGACAGGCTACATGCTTTCATCTAATGCATAGGTTTTCTGATATGTTTGCAAATGTAAAGGTTGAATATGATGGTCAATCATTGTAATATTTTACACTAAAGCACACACATTATTTGGAGGGAGTACGTTTTATATTCCTTGAAACAAGTACTTGAAAATGGCAGGTGGGAGATGGCTCTTCATCTGTTGAGGCAGCACTGTCATTTCCAAAGTAAGGAGGCACTTTAATTCAGTGGAAATGTCAAACTTTCTAGACACTTTCCAGAAAACAATTCAATTTTTCTGCACAATTGCTCAATTTTTATTTCAGAAGCTTCTTTCACTTTTTCCTCACATTTTTCTTTCTGTGTCCTTATCAAAACATATCCAAAGATTATTAGGGATTGGTCAGGTTTTTTATCACATATAGTAGTGCAAACTGAGGTCTTGTACTCAAAAGTCAAACTATGCTTCCTCTTTGGTGTTGTATAGTGACAGGGCCATGTGGATATCTAATTACATTATTTTCTTTTTCATTAATATATAAGACAACAGTGTTCTATAAATCTAGAGAACAGGCAATGATATAGCCTGTATGGAGAATAAAGTAAAGATTTAAAAAATGAGAACAGATTTTGGACGTTTCCCCTGTGCTCACTATTTTTCTCTTTTTCTTTTCCTTTATCATACAGAGATGTCAAATAGTTTTATGGCACTGATGTTCATACAGTCATAGATTGACTATAGAGTAGTTTTTAACTAAAGAAACCTTTTTCTAAAGCTTTTATTTTCTTTGTGGAACCTAAATTTTTCACTTAAGAAAAAGACAACTCTCATCCTAGGTGAAGTTTTTTATTTTGTATTGAGAGGATGCATGAAGCATGGTTCTTGCTTTTTAAGTATGAATTGAATGTGGATGGATTCTCCCATTCATTAACTAGGAGTTACAATACAAACTTTATGGGTTTAGTATGTTGGAAGATTTTGTAAACTACAATACAAACATTGTAAAGTCTTTCAAATTTGTCTTTTATACTATGCACTGTGACTTAACAATACCATGCATGAAATGGGTCAGATTAAAATGATTCATAATGTAATAATTTACATATCTGAGCAAAAGCTTTGAATAATCTTTTGTTAACTCAGCATGTTCAAATTGTCAAATTATTTCTGAAAACAGTCACTTAATCTCACTTCCTATGACCTTAAAGCAAAGATGTATTGAGACATATTTATGCAATTAAGGACTTAAATTGAAAAAGGAAGTCTGATTAGTAAATGTGTATAGTATTTTGTAAGACTTCTTTTTCCTCTAATACACAACAGTTTCCTCTGGCAACAGATTTTTTTTTTTTTTGGTTCAGTTTAAAAGAAAGAGTTAAGGAATATTTTAATTACATTCCAGAATTTAAACCATGTGTAGTCAAAAAGTATTTCAGTGCTCTGCAGAATAGTTGTTTCCATGATGTGTATATCCTTGTGACAATAAATGCAATGAGATAATGTTAAACTCTCATTTGCTTTTATAACTGCTTCAAAGTTTATCTTTTTTTTTGCTTTGGTAACAAGTATGCTTACAGCTAGAACTGTGCCAAACTTTGGACTTAAGTACATCCACAATCAACATAAATTCAATTTAAATTGAACAAGTGATAACTTTTCTGAATTTGTTCATAGTTATAAATATTAGCGTAGGAATAAAAGATATCTTTCTAGCAGGAACGTAGCAAACATTTGAATTATCCAAACTGAAGTAATATTTGCTAAGAAAATATCATCACACAAGTGAAGTGATATTTCTCATGTGGTCTTTAATACCATAAGCCTAGACCAACTAATCTACATTATCTGTAAAAAAAAAAAAAAATCTTTTATCTTGTTTCTTAGATACAATACTTGTTACTGCTTTCCTCTATTGGTTCTAATAAAAAATAAATAATTTTTTCCTGTTTGTAATACTGTTTGTAAAACTATTCTGCTGATTTAAGGAACATAGCCTGGATTTAACATTCTGATTTTTTCCTTTACTATATATAGAGTATATATAAACACATAGATATATATCAATATTTACACTCAAATTCATTTATTTTCTTGGCCTTGCTACATGTCTGCACTATACACAGATACTAAGTTTGTGCCTATGGTGGGTAAGCCTTGGTTAACAGCCAAACTCCCACCCGGCTGCTTGCTTACTCCCCCTCTTCAGTGAGATGCAGGAGAAAATAGGAAAAACAGGAATAAGAAAGCTTGTGGCTTGAGATAAAGACAGGGAGTAAAGGCAGCAGACAAGTACCAATTACTGTCGTGGACAAAACAGACTCAACTTTGGGAAATTAGCTTCATTTATTGTCAATTAATATAAATGTTTAATTACTGATTCTGGTATTTGGAAACAAAAACCAAGAAAAAAGAAACAAACATTACACACTTGGGGAAAGCAACTTTCCTCCCCTTTTCCCAGGCTCTTCGTCACCCCAGGTACCTCTTTTACCCCCTTGTATATCACTGCAAGTTACACTCAGTCCCTTCATGAGGTAACCAGTGGCACAAGGGGCATTGTGGTCAGGAGGCAGCAGTTTCTCTCTGCGTCTCCGTCCTTTTCCCTCCCTATGCTCCAGTGCACTCCACCACTGAGTTGTTGTTCCTCTTCCTCCCTTCATCACCTTGGTGTTCCCTCTGTTGTTTTTCACTCTTTTTTGCTCCTCCCCCACCCCCGCTGTCTCCCTGGGGCATTTTCTGTTCTTTCTTACACATACATTCCCAGAGGTGCCACCATCTTGGCTGGGGTCTCAGCCGTGCCCTGTGGTGGGTCGGTTGGAGCCGGCTGGAACCGGCTGTGTCCAGCACGGGGCAGCCCTGGCCTCTCCTCACAGAGGTCACCCTGCAGCCCCCCACTGCCAGCACCTGGACACCTGCACCCTGTACAGCTGCAGAAAGAAGGACCACAATTACATCTGCACTCAGCTGTCCAACAGTTATCACTGGTATGTCCCATTCAGGTGAGTTCCATGACAAGATTTGCAACCATCTATGAATGACACCTCTGTGCATAACTTGTACCCCTTTTGCTTCCATCTGCTGTGAGGGACCCTTCCACAGGACTTCGCGGTCACTTATATTGCAGTACATTGCAATTAGACTAAACAAAAAAGGCAAAGTACACCTGACTCTTAACCTTTCCAAACTTTGTGGCCCATATACCTTTGCCCTGGTCCTGATAAACCTCTGGGCAAACCAGAAGTTGAATTACCTTAAAAGTCATGAAAATCACTGTGTAAATGTGGTATGTTTTTCATTATGTTCCCTACTCCTGTGTCTGTTTGGCTTCCACCAGTTCTTATTTAATGTTTATATTGTACTGGAAAACTAGATTAAATCAACTATTTTCTGTACTAAATGACAAAACAAAGGCTTTGCATACATGCATCACAATTTAGGTGACAAGACATTTTTTCTAAGGGCAGCACTTCAGACCAAGACATATGTGGAAGAGGAGGTGGGTACTTTCTTAGCATATCTTCCACTCAGCTGCCAACCTTGTGCAGGTTATGAATGAAATAAAACTAACAAAGGTGAAATTCCAAGTTAGGAATACAGGCTCAGCAGTTAGACTCTTCAAACAGAAGTAAATTTCATAGGGATGCCATTGAGGGCAAGCCAGTGTGAAGTACCACATAGTGTTTTCACAGTTTCCTGTCTGATTACAATCACACCTTAATGATTTCTATCCCTTGTTGATGTGCCATGCTCACTGATTTATGCATTAACTCTGGAAACAGCATAATAAATAAATGCTTGGCATGTGTTATTTTTTCACTTCTTACTGGATGTTGGCACCAGGAATATAAATACCATTGTATGTATTTCCCTGATGAGTGTGCTGTGATACCCCTTCCTGTCCTCGTTGACTTTTATAACCATCAATTCCCCAAGAATTAAGCCTCTTGGGAGAAGCAAACATGTTTTGCTTAGATCTTGGTTTGAAGAAAGGCACAATAATATTACACTATCCTGTGTCTCTCATCCTACCGTTTCCTCTTCTCTAGAACAGAAGTTTTTAAGGGCTGCCATAGTGCCATGGGATTCATACTCAGAATTCCTTTGAATTGCAGTTTCATGTCTTAACACCTACCTCACACATCTCTTCTTTGTTAGGATGGGGAGTTGTAACAACCTGTGGATCAAATGAAAGCACAGCAGCAGCAGAGGCAGATTTTTATGGATGAAAAGTCTTTAGTGTATCAAATCTTGCATACTGCTGGCTTCAGACAAACTAAGTGGGATCCTATTCATGACTTTTATTCAGTTAATTATTCTAGAATATTTTCATTTCGTTGTAGTGGAAAATTCAAACCTATTTCTATAAGTGTTTTAAGAACTATTCTCATCTGAGAAGTAGAACAAAATCCTTCCTTTCTACCTGTCTCACTACATTAGCATTCATAAACTTAGACATATTTCCTTATATGAAATACTACTAATAATGCAACTATAATAATATAACCTAATGTATCCTTTCATCATCCTAAAATAGCTTAATCTGATGGATTTCTACAGAGAAGATAGACTCCCTATAATATATTCAGTATTTTAGTAAAATATAACTCAATCTGCCTTGAAATATTTATGTGTATATATGATTTTTGATGTCCTAACCCTTTATACCAAGAAACTGTTCAGTCAAGCATAGTGAATGCACAGAAAATTTACTTCTCACTCCAAAATATCTTCACCACTTGCTCAACAATTTACTTCTGAATGTGCCCCATAGCTCTGTCTTTTTATATTGCTTCTGTGTTCAGGAAAACTTAAAGACCATGAGACAAGGTAACAACGTTCCCATAAATAAAAAGCAATTGGAAAGAGGAAGACAATTAACTGTTCTTTATTCCATTGGCCCCAAAATAATGGGTTTAATTTGCAAGGAGGGATATTTAAGTTAGATGTAAAAAAAGGTAAGGATCTATCTATTGGTAAGGGTAATTAAGTTTTGTAATACATTGTCCAGGGAGCTTTTAGGATCCGTATCATTGATATTTTTTAAAACATAGGTAAAGCAAATTTGTTAGGAATACCTTGGCTACAGCTGATTCTGTCCTAGGGCAGAGAATTTGATTATATGATACCTCAAGTTCCTTTCGAGGTCTATTTTCTGTGTTTTGTAACACTGCAGATACTGAGGTAATCATATACACTTTCTAAGACAATACTGGAAAACAATTAGAAGGGATTGATGTACAGCAGGACATATAGCAGTATCAATTACAGTGTCTGGCCTTCAGTATAGTACATGCTGGCATGGATTTCTGAAGAGCCTTAGCCTCCTTATTAGCCTGTTACTACCGTGCTGTGTGACAGAGCCATGGGGCTGTGGGGTTGAGATTATATCAATAATGACAACCAGAGCAAAGAAATGCCTTTTAGCTGTTTGTTGTAATTTGAGGGAGTTTTAGCAAAAAATAATAATCTAAAGTTTTAGCTTGTTTTTTCCTGTCTTTTGTTAATTGTGCCAACTGTGCCATTATTCAGTCTCCCTGAGAAGCAAAGCAGGTTTGGGTTGGTTTTGGTTTTTTTCAGCCCAGGCAGATACATTGGTTAATCAGACAAAATTTCCAATACTGCAGCCTAAATGCTATGAATCCTGAACAGTTTGAGAGTTCATCATTACTTAAGCTGGGATTGCAGCTACTTTGACAAAAATTATGTCTACATAAGACTGTCTTTAGTGAGTTATACTACCATAAACCTTCATATTCTACCACATCCTAGATTTCATCAGGGGATTCCAATTGAAGCAGTAAATGTGGTTTCAAAATACTCCAAAATTAACTGAAAAGGGCATTTCAGAAGCAAGGGTGCCACAAACAGCTAGCCCATATAAAAAAATAAAGCCCATTGTAGAATTTTATTGATATTATAGTAGCCTACACCAGAGAAAAAAATGTTAGCTTTGCTAATAATATTTCCAGAAGTAATTTTTCATAGATGGTTATAAATAATAACCTTAACAATCAAAACTTTTGGTTATAGTCATCCAAATCTACACCAAATAACTCAAGGATGCTGCTAAATATTGTATATTGTTTAACTGAGCATAACTATTTAGCTATTCCAAAAATATTTATTTATTGCTCAGACTTTCAGTGGAATAACATATGTTTAACTCCAGACTGACAAGTATGCTTCCACATTGTTTTAATTATGAAATTTGAGTTTGTAAGGGACTATCACTTCCAATGGAATAATTTTCAGTCTACATATAATTTGAATTCTTTTAGTAAAAAATCCAAGTCTCAAGGGAAAATTGGGCATATCGCTGGATTTCAAAAATGGCAATAACAAAACTAATTGGATACTTCTGGAAATGTTGTCTACAATATTTATGGGATTCACTATTTGTCAGAAAAACATATGTCTCTGAGTAGGCATGTCCTTATTTTTTTCTTGTAGTTCACGCCATATGGGATAACTTCCCTTCAGAAAACACTACGCTCAAAACACTACAGTATCTTTGTAACAAAACCAACAGTTCAGAAGAATCTTTGTACCCTTCTCTTTCCTCACTGGGGAGTGAAGATCCTCCACATTTAGAAGTTCTGCATATTTTTAAAATAAAAAAAAAAAAGTTGTTGAAAGGGCTGGTTTTTAAATATGCATCTAATTCTACATCTATATCTACATACCTGTTACCTGTGTACTACTCACATCGATTTGGTCATACCTTAACTGATCCAGACTGTAGTATTACAGTTATTCAAATGGGCTTTTCATAAATAATGGTATACTAACATGCAGGCTTCTTGGCAGCAGTAGGGCAATTCGTGAGAAAGGTGGGTTTTTTTGTTTTTTTTTCTTTTTTAGATATTAATAGGCAATGCTTGTATTTTATTCCTGCTTTTTACTTCATTATACATTCCTCTAAGACACACTTTGATTATAGACCCCTCTTTTACTATCCCACAGGCACAAGCAAAATCCACATTCTAGCATTGGGGGTATAGTTTGCCTCTTTTCCTCAGAAGGGGGGACGATTGTTGGATGGTTCATTGAATAGTTGTTGTTTCCAGTAGTGGGCACCATCCCTACTTCTCCTATGCAGAAAGTGGCATTCCCTAACATGTTTCTCAGGCTTTCAAGCCCCAACTGCGGTCCTCAGAATAGCCATGCATCTGGTCTGTCCTATTCCTGCTAGCTGCTGGAGCAGCCAGTCAGCTAGCCAACTTTGGTACTTTGCTACTTAGCCCATGACAGCAGCCACTCCACCCCAGCAGAGAGAAGTGGAAGAATCCGACATCAAATGCTGTTGCAAGGAAATGGGTGAAGTGTAGGGCAGCTCTCCATAAGAAAAGTACATGGAAGCTCACTGAGAGAGCAGAGAGGAGAAGGCGTGTGTGTGTGTCTCAAAATTAAAATCTGACTTTTGTGATTGCTGTATTTACCACAGTCGAATATTTGTGGTCATCACAAAGGCTATTTAGGGTAGGCCTGCAAAATTCATTTTGCTTCAGATAAGACTAGGAGGATGACCTAGGGTGTCTATGAGGAAACATTTACATTTTAGTTTCCACAGAAAGATTTTTCCCCTCTGGTTTACCACACTCATAGAGACAAAAAAATTTAACAGCTCTGTCAATAGAAATATTTGTCTCTGTACAGCAATCTATGCATAGATTTTTTATGTTTGCATCTTATGGTTATGAAATTTTCAAATTTGTAACAAATGCTTCAGTGAATCACCTAAAATTTCATCCTGTTACTGTTTTACAATGCTGTCATAATGATTCATTACTGTATTGGTGCCTGATACAGCAGTCCCCTGGAAGAGCTTCCTGACCTCCTGTCACTCTATAATTTTCTTTTTGTTAAGAGAGCGAACAGAGCTCAACAATTTGAAAAGTCAGTCCAATATTTAGCTTTGTAATTGGTAGCATTCTCACCATGCCAAGGATTTCCGGGTTGTTTTGCTTAGAAATATATTAATTGATTTCTTAGTTTCTGGTGCATAGTTCAACAGCATGCCATAAATGCTATATTCATAATTCACATTAAGGTATGCTAAGGAAGTTATTTATATATACCACTCCATTTTAAGAGTCATCCTAGAGTGCATGCCTTCTGATATTGCCATCCATGATGTGAATAACAGACTAGAAAGATAAAATTTAGAATCATAGAATCATAGAATAGTTTGGGTTGGAAGGGACCTCTAAAGGTCATCTAGTCCAACAACCCTGCTGTGGGCAGGGACATCTTCAACTAGATCAGGTTGCTCAGAGCCCCGTCCAACCTGACCTTGAAGGTTTCCAGGGATGGGGCATCCACCACCTCTCTGGGCAACCTGTGCCAGTGCTTCACCACCCTCAGCGTAAAAAATGTCTTCCTTCTATCTAGTCTCAATCTACCCCCCTTTAGTTTAAAGCCATTCCCCCTTGTCATGTCGCAACAGGCCCTGCTAAAAAGTTTGCTGCCATCTTTGTTATAAGCGCCCTTTAAGTACTGATAGGCTGCAATAAGGTCTCCCCAAAGCCTTCTCTTCTCTAGGCTGAACAACCCCAACTCTCTCAGCCTTTCTTCACAGGAGAGGCGTTCCATCCCCCTGATCATTTTCGTGGCCCTCTTCTGGACCCGCTCCAACAGGTCCGTGTCTTTCTTATGCTGAGGGCTCCAGAGCTGGAAACAGTACTCCAGGTGGGGTCTCACCAGAGCAGAGTAGAGGGGCAGAATCACCTCCCTCGACCTGCTGGCCACGCTTCTGTTGATGCAGCCCAGGATACGATTGGCCTTCTGGGCTGCGAGCGCACATTGCTGGCTCATGTCCAGCTTTTCATCCACCAGTACCCCCAAGTCCTTCTCGGCAGGGCTGCTCTCAATCCCTTCATCCCCCAGCCTGTGTTGACACCGGGGCTTGCCCCGACCCAGGTGCAGGACCTTGCACTTGGCCTTGTTAAACCTCATGAGGTTCACACGGGCCCACTTCTCGAGCATGCCTCTGAATGGCATCCCGTCCCTCTGGCGTGTCAACCACGCCACTCAGCTTGCTGTCATCTGCAAACTTGCTGAGAGTGCACTCAATCCCACTGTCTATGGCATTGATGAAGATATTCAATAGTACCAGTCCCAATATGGACCCCTGTGGGTCACCACTCGTCACCAGTCTCCATCTGGACATTGAGCTGTTGACCACTACCCTCTGGATGTGACCATCTAACCAATTCCTCACCCACCGGACAGTCCACCCATCAAATCCATACCTCTCCAGTTGAGAGAGACGGATGTTGTGGGGGACCGTGTCAAAGGCCTTACAGAGGTCCAGATAGACGACATCTGTAGCCCTTCCCATGTCCACTGATGTAGTCACTCCACCATAGAAGGCCACTAGGTTAGCCAGGCAGGACTTGCCCTTGGTGAAGCCATGCTGGCTGTCTCAAATCACCTCCCTGTCCTCCATGTGCCTTAGCATAGCTTCCGGGAGGATCTGTTCCATGATCTTCCCAGGCACAGACATGAGACTGACTGGCCTGTAGTTCCCCAGGTCTTCCTTATTTCCCTTTTTAAAAATGGGGGTTGTGTTTCCCCTTTTCCAGTCAGTGGGAACTTCATCGGACTGCCACGACTTCTCAAATACGATGGATAGTGGCTTAGCAACTTCATCCGCCAGTTCCTTCAGGACCCACGGATGGATCTCATTGGGTCCCATGGGCTTGTTCACCTTCAGGTGCCTTAGATGGTCTCAAACCTGATGTTCTCCCACAGTGGGTGGCTCTTCATTCTCCCAGTCCCTGCCTTTGCCTTCTGTGGCAAAAATTTAAATGACTTAGAAAAATAATGTGGAAAATGTGGCTATTAAACTATTAATGACCTTATTCACAAGGTAAGACAAGTTATTTTCCTAAATGTTTGAACTGAATGAAATTTAATTGATTCATTTATCTGAAGTACAGATGAAAGGAAAATACTGTAAATGATAAATATTTCCCACTGCTAAAATAAACACACAGGTAATTATTTTTGAAGAGTTTTAAATTGCAATAAAGTTTACTTGTTATCTAAAGAAATTTATCTACTTATATTTTCAAGCTTACATTTTATCAGATCCATAAAGCACATTTTAAACCAGCCAGGATTAAAAAAAAAAAAAAAAAGGAATGAAGAAAAAGAAAAAAATCACTTAAGAAAATGATATCATTTGAATATTCAATAAAAACACATATTAGGATGAAAGTATAAGACATTCAAAATATAGAGTCACTCTGAGCACATCAACAGTAATAAACACAGTATAAAATGTACACAAAGTACTTCAGTTATATTTGAATGCTTCTGTGTTCTTTCAAAGAAGTGCTAGTTAATTCTGTATTTAAGTTTAAATAACTATTTATATTCTACTCTGCTATTTTTCTTACTTGGAACTCTTTCAAACTTCACTGTGCAAATTCCTAGGTTTTCAGAATTACAGCTGATGTAACTTAGCATAAGCTTATTGAAATTCATGAGCTACACATCTCTACCCTCATAAACTGCCTTTTGGATCCAGATCCACACTGGAGACACTCCTGTCCCATTTTGGTTTCTGTGGTCTAGGCTACATGTATGAAACCTTCTAAATAAATTGTATAGTTTATGTGTAAGCAAGGAGTTCCTCTAAGTGAAAGAAAATTAGGCAGCATAACCATACTCAGCAACAAAATAGTAGGAAACTTTTTTGCTTGACTTTGAAAATGTTAGTCAGAAGCTGAATGGACCCTTCCATTGCATTTCACTTGTTGGAAAGTCTTTAATTCCACCTTGAAAGTGGAATATCCTTTTAAAAGAGGAGAGTATATCAAACAATAGATTTAATTATGGGAAATATTTGGTTTATGTTTTATGGAAGAAATAAAAAAGCTGCACTCATGTTTATGATTGTCATATTTTTCCTTGATTGATTAATAATTCCTCAAATTATTTACTTTTTATACATTATGACTTCCTTTTCACAGTTCATAAATTGTCTTTCTTTTTATATTGTTTTTACTGTCAGCTGTACAGATTTAAAACTCACATCCATATAAGAAAATTATTGAATTTTGACAAATGTGAATTTTAGTTAACCTCTGCAGCAGATCACAAACATTCCTATATGTTCATACTTTGAAGTTTAATTGCCTGTACGTACACAGATGGTCTAGCTGTCTGATGTGATCTTGCACAGTGTAGGTGAAGTAAGAGACTGCAGAATGAAAATAAATAAGAAATGAAAAGTACTTAGAATTATTTATCATTTTACAGGAATGCACTATCCTGTGACACTAAATTATTTAATTGTGCTTTGCATTTTACTAAATCAGCTCTGGTAATAATGGCAGCTGTAATAATAACAGTAATAACAGTATTCTTAATAGTAGTAGTTATACTAAAATGCTTAATAGCACAGGGCTCAGAATGCAGCTGGGCTCATAGAAATGTGCCTCAGGAGTCAAACACACAGAGAATCCATTTTCCAGAATCATGTTCCTTGAGCATATGGTGAAAGGAGTGGGGTAAACTGCACTATCATATGAAGCAGATTAAACAAGGCACTAACCATGTGATATTTGCTGCAGGCATTCTGCCTGCAGGATGTTGATGCAGAGAGAATGCCTCCAGGAATATTAGACAAGTCTGGCCAGGAGCAACTATTACTTTACACTTTTAAATGGAAGCAGCATACACATCCCTTACACAGGCTTCAGAGTATAAAAAGGGCAAAAGAGAAGTTGTGCACCAGTTAACAGCTATTTAAAACCACAACACATTTCTGTGAAAATATATTTCCTAATGACTCATGGTTAAAGATTTGTGTTAATTAAAGTAAAATTCAAATGAACTTAGAGGTTACTTCAAGCTTAATACTACAGCTCTGTGAGATACTCCAAAATGAACTCACAAAACTAATTCAAACATGGGGTGAATAAGAAGGTTTGAAGTATGCCAATACCTATTTTACATCAAAAAATGCAAAATCGTGTCTCATTTGGAAGGCATCAAAATGCTCCCAGAACTACTCCACTGCTAAGACCTCTCCTCCCCTGCCCAGCCCCCTCCCCACATGCCAGAGTATCAGGAGGTTCAAACTGCATAAGAATTTATCCTACTTTAACTTAAGCAGTCCTGGAATTTACCATGTAGCTGGCATTAGGTCCCACCAGTGTCCTGTGTAGGCACCCAGTGAGCAGGAATCTGTAAGTCTCAGTTCACTAAACAGCCAGAGTCATAAATCTGGAAACTGAGGTCCAAGTTTTGGGACTTTAAGCCAGCCAAGAAGTCAAGAACCTCGAGCTGCCAAAGTGAAAGACAGGAACAGAGCTGGTTTCTTAGCCCAGATAAGCAGCACTAGAAGTGCTTTGTTTTTGTCAGAATTTCCACTGAAATTGGTATTTTTCATAGATTTCTGAAATTCTAACTTATTGTCACTTCTGCCTGAAAACAAGCAAACAAAAAAGATATGTTAGAAACTTCTGAAAGTATCTACACCTTACTTAAAAAGATTTCCTTCAAAGTGCTCTTAGATAGTAAAATTTATAGCTGAATTTCTATACAATTGGTAGTCTAGACTTACTCTAAGTGAATGAAATGCCATGATTTGAAGACTTTTGATATGGTGAAATGCATTCAGGAAGTAATTTTGTAAATCATACAAACTTCCATGTTCTTGCACAGTAATATAAAGCTGCTATAGAAGATGTGACCACAGGTCACAGAGCAAAGCACTTCTTATGTCTGTGGTGGACTGTGTCCTTATGTAACAATGCCTAGCATTTACAAAGTATTTTGTGCACTGTGCAAACAACAACTAATTAGTCACAAATATATACAGACCAATTTTCTTTTTGAGCAGTTCATTTGTTGCATCTACACAAGCTTGGAACAAGTTCAAATTTGTTTTGTTGACACTGCAGAACAGTTATAAAGCACCCCAGAATATTTAGCACAGGTAAATAATTCCAGTATTGAGAATAAAGCCAGTTACAGAAAAAAAATTACAAAAAACCCAGAATATGTAGACCTTGGCCTTTTTCCCCTTCGAGGCTTTTTGGGGGGGAAAATTTCAACTCAGAATTGAGCAACTAATATCCAGAACTCAAATAACTGAACAGCTTGTCTTAAGAGATGCAGTGAGAGAAGAGATTAAGCCCTTACTCTAGTTCAAACTAAGCAGGAAGCTGAATGCCAGTCTCTGGGATGAGAAAGGATTGAGCTTCTCTTGAAGCTACTAGCTGCTCTAGGATGTAAGCACTCTTATTTTCTATAAGTAAAATTATGAAAGCAGTATCTTTACTATACTATGAAACAGGGATATTGTTGAGATCCCAAGAAGTTATGCAGAGGAAAAAAATGGTCAGCCCAATACTATTTAAAAATTAAAGAAAAAACTTCTGATGAACAGTTAAGTGCATTCTACTTACAGTTGCTTAAGATTCTTATGTTTCTTTAGCAGTCCTCTGCCTGAATGTAATAATAAAATAATAAAAAGTTGTATCAAATAATGCTTATTATCCAGAGGGTGCCAACATGAGTTCCAAATTGGTATATGAAGCCCCTACTGCGTCTTACAGAGATCATGTCACACACCCTTGAAATGCAGCCACTTTAGGTAAAACAGCACCTATTTAACAATGCACAGCAAACCTCACATAATGTTTTACTAGAAGGAAAAGAAATGTAGTGTCCAAACAAAATGCAGGGGGATTTACTGGCACAGTTTAATTACTTGTGTTGGAATTTGTCCAGGACACTGGGGTTAATGCTCCTACTGTTACGGAAAATCCCACTAGCTATTTAATGTCTTCAAATGGTAGAAGCTGGAACATGTTTTGATGTCTGATATGAAATAGGTGATGAGAATCTTTAAAAGGTCTTTTTGTTTGAGTCTGCTCTCACTCAGGTTTGAGGATAGCACAGCACTTACTGTTCCGTGTAGTTACCAATGATGTATACTATCAAGAAAAAAGAAATGTCAAGCCTTCAGAAAGCTTTGTGATCCACTAAAGGCTGTAAGGCTTTTTCCTTGGTATTAGACATACATAATATTGAAAATATAGGCTATTAAAGGTCATGACTCAAAGCAGCACCATCAACATATGATGTAAAATCATCAGGGAAACCAGGAAGCAAGCAAGCCATTCAGGGCTATATTTCTAATATGGTCACAGTTCCTGCATTATTCTGAGCTGAAGTGATAGCTCTGTAAATAGGATCTCTCTACTTAAGACACAATCCTAAAATCTTATTAGGGAAGAACCACATTATATACTGGAAAGAAGATCTGGTAAGCAACATAGGAAAAATATATTAATCTGCAGTGAGAGCCTTTCTGCTATCTATGAGAGAACTCACAAGTACTTAGGTCCAGACAAAAAAAAAAAAAAAAACCTCCTCTCTGATATTTCTACTATAGTGGTTTATATAATCAGAAAACTAATTATGTAAATTATTTTGGAGAAATTAACCTGCTTTAAGCATTGAAAATGAATTGTATGTTAATATTGTTGTATCATGGAATATAATGTATTTTATAAAATGGCAGCTTCCACTGAATGGAGAAACTGACAGTACAAAAGCTCGTATCCAATACACAGGTATGTTTTACCAGGTGTTGAACAGAAATAGCTATAAGATTTACATGTGTATGTGTGTGCATGAGAAGTTTTTTCCAGGATTTAGGGATTATTCATTGGTTTCACAAAGCATGTGACTGTCACAACACATTCTAACCCTTCTGTTACTGTTAAAACAAACACAGACTTTGACAGACCATAATAATTTCAAAAATAAATTGTTATTAAATTCTTCATATAAATCCTCCAATGTTCTTAACAAAAATATTTTTAAAAAGTTACTTTTTCCTCTATTTTACAGTCTATGCAGTTATAAACATATGCAAGCCAGAATGGGAAAGAAAAACTTAGCATATAGACTTTACTTTAAATGATTTTTACCTAGTTCATCATTGCCTCTATCTTAGCTATTTCAAGGCATCTAATCTAACTGTGTTCTTCTGACTCCCACTATTTTCAAAGTAAAGAAGTAGAAACCCACTCCTTATTGTGCATCAAGGATAAATAGGTGGAACTGCCCTCTCTTTTCTAGTGACTAAGGAAAGAGCCAGTCAGCTAGTTTAAGAGAGATGAAATGTTCCAAAAAATTGAATATTACGATCTCTGCATTGCAACAAATAAGTGTCCCTGGAAATTAAAAAGTACCCTTGAAAATCTACCTTAAATCTCATTGAACGGTAATGATATTTATTCTTCTAAGAAATGTGCTTTCAAACTTTTATTCTAAACTGCACAGAAATGCATTTAAAATACACTTGAAATATGGCATGACCTCACTTTTAAAAATGGCAGCTATATTCCTAATTCACTCTCATGCTTTTGAAAGGTTTACCTTGTGGTCTTTGCTATAGGGTGAACAAGAAGAATAGCTCTAGCACTTTAGCTATTAGGAGACTGAGTTTTAAACATGATGTCTAGCTTTATAACCTGAGGGTCTTTTCCTCCTTCGGTTACTGATGGGAAAGATAAGAGACAGAATTCACAAGTCTTTGTTGCAATTTGATGTTTTCATTCCTCTTTTCTTTCATAGCATTAGAAGCAATTTTACACAATTGTTCTCTAACAAGCATTGCATTTTATAGAAGTCAATCACTTTGACCAAATAACTTATAATACGATTTCACAATAGTTCTCAAACTATTATAACTAATAGTTCTAAATGTAAAAGAGCTTTAAGACTATCTGTAGCTTCCTGATGAATACATTTTTTAAGTTAAAACACTTCAGTTAGGCACAGGAATGTTTAATCCACATTCAATAAAAGACTATACTATTGAAAAAGACTCTTCACTGTTGCTTGCAAAAGAAGTCAGAAGATGACCTTTTTATTTGTTCTTGTTCTAAAGAATGAAACATAACTAGTTATTATCAAAAGATCTGGAAAAATTCTTACTACATTCACAGTGATGAGGTATGTGGGAAGAAAGATGGTGCAGTGATTAAAATAGAGAATAAGTAGAACAAATGCTGCAGGTATTGTTTATTATAGGTTTATGAAAATGAGGAGAAAGATACAGTCTCTGGCTTATATTTTTCTTTCTAAGAAAAATTCATAAAGTGCTATTACATTGAATTGTTCTATTTTAAAGAGTTATTAAAGTTGTTTCTGGGAACCTGTCTATGTACAGTTTACAAATTATGTGTAATACTGAGGACTCATTAATTGTGTCAGGGATTAACCACAAATTCCACTTCTAGTTCTGTCTTTTCCACTTGCACTTTAAATTGAAATTCTACCACTCTATAATGTAGGAATTAATGTAGGCAAAGTTCTTGAGCTTTAATAGTTCTATTTCAAGTGAAGTCCTTTTGTAGAAAAAAGCTGGCTTTTGTTTTGCCTTCCCCGCCCCCCCCCAAGTCTGAATGCCAAAAAGTGGCATTTTTCTGTCTACCGAACATGTTTGCTCACTATGTTTTTTTAAATGGTTCTGTCAAGTTGATAAAATTCTCTTGTTGGAGTGTGTTACGCTCAGGCCCTCCCAATCCCTTTGGTGAGGTGATGGGCAGCACAGGAGGTTGGGGTCTGTGCCTAGTGGTATCCTTCTGCTGTTCAGTTCTTCTTACTTATTTTCCTCCACTGCTCCTTGCTTTCTACTGCTCCTCTGCACTGGCGTGGGTTCCTCTATGGGCTGCAGTCCCCTCCAAGGTGTCCCTGCTCTGGCGTGGGTCATCCATGGCCACAGTCCGTCAAGGGTGTCCCTGTTGCAGCGTAGGTCACCCATGACTGCAATCCTCTCAGAAGCATTTGTCCTCATGGCATGGAGCTTCTTCTTCCAAGAGTATGTCTCCAGCTGTGTCCCCAACAGTGTCCTCTTCTGTGTGTCTGCCCGTGCCTCCTCTCACATATCTCTTTCTTGTGCCTCCTCCCTTCTTTCCTTTTGTGTCTCCTTTCATGTGTTCCCACATAACTCCTCAGGTGAGTCCACATGTGCTGCTCCTTGCAGCTTCTACCCTTTCTTAATTATGTCTGAGGAGTGGTGCTGTGTGTTTCCCTCACCAACTGCAGTTTTGGGACACAGTGGGGTGTTTCCAACGACTGCTGAGCCAAGAGCTCATGGCCTCCTCCCACACAGGTGTTAGTCTGAGGGGCAAGAGTAGAGAGAGCTCATGGTCTCATTTCTGAGAAGGGCTAACAGGCAGAAAGGTGACAGGAAGGAGCAGTAGTCCTGTCCATTCAAAGCTTGGGAAGCATAGGAATACAGAGATGTAAAATGCTGAGATCCAAATACAGCAATGTGTGAGAGTAGCACAGGCTGATCTTTACCAGAGCTTCATGCCATCTTCCAATTATTATTGCTTATGAGAAAAAACAGATACAGATAAACAGATAGTACTTGATTTAATTTTTATGAAAGGAAGAGTATGAAAATAGATGCCATTAAGATCATAAATCACATTATGAAGCAGATACACATAAAGAAGTTATACACACTGTGTAATGAAACCCATTTGTTAAAGCATGAAATACTTCTATTTTACAAAGAAACTGCAACACATATTTTAAAATGCACACTAAAATATATATCTTTATACTATAGCAGATCCACCAAGTGGACAATTCTCAGATAAAATATGCCGTTAGGCTCAAAGCATAGTATATTAAAAATTCATAGAAATATACCACTTTCTATATTTTTCATATAAAACCTGGCAATATTAGAAATTAGGAAATTCATTCAATTTCATTGCTTAGGCTTAGCCTTCTTACATCTATCATAACCTCAGCTTATGGCTCAGCAATACTTGTTTTGTTATGGCTATTAGTACAGAACTGTGTTTGATCTTGACTTGCTAACAATAGCACACTATTAATTCTTCTCCTACATCTCAGTTACAAGACGCACTCCAGGTTGTGCTGGAAGATAGCTTGCATTTTGGTGGGAAGAAGTTCAATAGTTATGTGGAAAATATAAATTAGGAAGGAAGTTACATAAAGTGAAATACTGCAAAATAACAACTACTATTCAACTACTGCAGGGGAAAAAATGGAATTTAGACTTCCTATGTTTATTACATGCAAACGTGTCTTTGAAACAGAGGTTTCACATATGTTATTTCCTCAACTGTGTTTCAACATTGTCTGGGAGAGTGTTATTTGGCCTGAGGCAAAGCCATGCCAGGGGTTGTGTTAACAAAAGAAAAAGACAGTCAAGGGCCCTGTTTATTAACTAGTATAAATGTAGCAATATACTTTATGGCCAAAAAAAACATTATTATAATCCACTCTGTCATTTTGTTTAATGCTGGCCTTTAAGTAACAAGCAATTAATTCATTATTCTCTATTTTTCCTAGTAATCTGTTACACATTTCTTACAAAAGCTTTGAGACCTGCAAAAAAATATCGAGTGAATCTTGATTCAGGTTCTTTCTAGTACCTGACCAGACCATAAAGCCTTGACTGTTGAGTGCTTTATTGTTTTTGCTCTTAAAATGTGTCTGATTTCAAGTTTAAATTTTTTCTAGATTCATTTTACATACCTTGTATCTTGCTATTGCTCATATATTCTACACTGAAAAGTCCTCTCTCAGAGGCATTCTCCTCTTTACATATTTTTAGATAGGTTATGATTCTTTCATCTTCTCTCCTAAATGCCCAAGCAGACTGTAGGTGAAATCCAGCTCTAGAGTCAGACATTTGCATTTAGCTATCTGTAATGTAGGTATCTACATGTAAGCTAGGTAGACATCTAAGCTTTCATTACAGTCCATGGAGATCTAATCAACACAGTCAAAGGCTCCTAGCAAAGTCTTCAGGCAGATGTGTCTGCTTTAGAATGAGCTAAATGTCTCTCTGGATGCCATCAATTATATTGATTGACCCTAGAGCATCTGAGATATACACACTGAACTGGTAAATGTGACATAGGACATGCAGGAGAAACATGACCACTTAAAGTGATACCTAGAGGACAAGCATCTCAAATGCACCAGACACCTAGGCATAGGTAATTCAATCAAGCCTAAGATACATACTGAATATAAAGGAAGATTAATCATTTAGGCCACTTGTAGATATCTACACTACAGGTACCTCACTGTACATGACTGTATCCAAAGCAGCCCAACTTGCACAGGCTAAATCCAAACTTTTGTGAAACTGTGTTTCAGTTCTTGTACCATTTTTGCAAATCATCCCCAAGTTCAAGCAAGTTTTAAAGTGAAAAACTGACTGTGATATTCCAAAAGGGATCTTATTAATGCTGAGTACACATGTAATGTCACCTTTTTGTTCCTGCTTAACAATCTTTTGTTCACACTTCTGTAGATGGCTTTAGCCCTTTATTGTTGATGCATCACATTTTGTATAGTTGGCCTTTCATGATGATCCTCTAAATCCTTTTTCAGAATTATGTCTTTTCACTGTCCGTTTTGGCTATATTGAAATGAAAAGCAGTTGCAAAAGGTAAACTTGATTTTTTTTTTTTACCAATGTTTCATGACACTCTTCTTCACATACCAAGAGGAACAATCGCCAATAAACTAATTAAAACTGGTCTAGTGTTTGGAGTCTAATGAACCTTCTGCTTCCAAGATCTTTACCATCTGGGGATAACCTGCATTAGGGATTACTCTAGCACATAACATTTTACAAATTATCTTAATACTTTGAGAATCTTTGTTCAAAACATGTCACCACTAGAGATTTTTGCATCAAAAAATGAACCAGCAAGAAAACTAGCGGAACAGCAGAGGCTCAAAGGAAGCAGAGAGAGAGGTTTTGTCGGATAGGTTTAAATAAATATTTATATTCTAATAGCAGTTTAATTCCTCCAGAATACAATTCTACCACACAAGAGCATGCTAACAAATTTTGCTCTTTTGAGCTTAAGGGTAAACCTCACTGTTTCAGTAGACTTCAATAGAGGGGCAAGTTATTTATATGAGGAAAAAGACAGTCAATAAAATACAGCTGTAAAGCATCTTGTAAGAATAGAGGGTAATTTAAAAATCAATGAATTGTTCAGCTTCCAATGAATAGAAATAAAATGCTCTTTTTTCATAGATGCCTTTGTAGAACTCTCTTGCCATGTTATAAATGTAACATGCAAAAAACCCTTTCTGCAAATCCATCTTTGCCTTTTGTTGCAACCATTATATGTCTAAGTACTGCAATCAATCTAGAAGGACCATAAGACTATCAGCTGCCTTGATGGCTGGAGATATATGTCCCTACTAGAACATGAAATAAACATTTCATCTATCATTATTGATCTTTAATCTGGGTTGAGCAAAACCTGATGGCTTCAGTTTTGCTGTTTGTGAGTTAAAAATATTGTAGCAGATGAAAAAGAAAGGAAGCTAATGTGTTGCAGCCTACAACTGCAGAGCAAATGCATGCTTCTCAGAAAACAGAGATGAGAAACATGTCAGTAAAGGTGTGATACTTCTGGTCATTTGCCAGACTTTGAGAACTAGAGTTCCTGAATGTGTGAAAATATTTTTCAATAAAAATTTCAAAGAAAAGACTATATTCCAGTATCATTACATTTTTGAAAAAAAGATGATAGAGTACTTAAATCGTTGGTTCATTAGATGTTAGCCCTTACTTTCAGAGGTTGTAAATCAACTCTTTTCAGACAGTGCCAGCAAGATTTTATGTATCACATAATCCCATTTAAATTCTGCAGTGAGGAGCTAATTGAGACTTAAGTGATGTGTCATCCCTGTGCAGGCCATCTGCACAGGCTGAATTGCATTCAGAGGCAGCCTATGAGAAACTACAGAGTACCCAGTTGCTGCTTGTTGGAAAAATAAAGTACAAATTTATCTCCGTCTCAATTAATGTGGTAAAACAAATTACAGACAGTTATAAAATAGTCCAGACTTCCGTATTTCTATATTGGTTGATGAAGTTCAGATCAGAACTTGTTTTCACCATCTCCAAAGAAGATCTCATTTGGCTGATTTTGGCTTTATAATTCACAGCACTGTAAGAAACCCAGTGACTGGATCACAGTTCGTATCCTCTGTGTTTTGTATACACTGAAACAAATAAAGCAATGTTCTTTGGGGTTTTCAATACATTACATAAAGAATCCTCATCCTCCCAACCTTTCCCCCCAAAAAAACCTTATCTTTCTAAAGCTACCACAGTCAAAGTGAGAGTGACAATGGCAAAGAAGCAAGGAAGGAGGGGGGAAGTCAAATTATAAAGCACTGTAAAGTTATGGTCAGATTAACTGAACTTTCAGGTAATGTAGGACTACAGTAGTTTCTGGGCAACAAAAGAAATACAATCTCTTTTCAAATCTGTAGGAGTCTTCCTCTGATACATACATATCGTATTTTATAATCTTTTCTTTTGTCCATCTAAAGACATTAATTTATGTCTTTGGTAAATAAACATTCAGTCTAGTCTATACTTTAGACAGTAAATGATAACTCCAATCTCAGTCTCTTTCTCTTCTTCCACTTCCTAGCTATGCTGGAATGCATAAAAAGGCAAAAAAGCCTGTGGGTGGCTTCTAATCTTGACTTGGAATATTAAAGTAAGCAGCTTGCTCTGGTGATCACAGTCATGACTAACTATGCAAGTATTGCTAGAAACAGAAAGACTAATTGGATAAGCATTCTATATTTGCATAGAGACTGAGCAATATAATTAGTAATTATCAAGTGAGAGAAATCTTTTCTAAAAGAGGATGTATAGCCAATGGCATTGTAGTTTTTCTGGTTAGAGATTATATAAGTGTTTATACAAAGGGACAGATGAAGAACATGGTCAAATATACAAGCAACAAAACATGACAACAGTAGAGTTGCATTGACTGATAACAGACTTTGGGTGTGTGAACAAATGCCTGCAGCACATCCAAGGCACGTATTAATCACATCTACTATACATTCTACATTGCAGGGTTATGAATTTAAAATGTGTCTGGAAAAGTAAATCTATTGAAGGTTAAAGTGATTTTAAACACTTGATTGTGGCAGGTGAGATTCCTATGGAGTATATTTGCCTTTTTATCATTAGAAATAACTTTTAGCCTTTACATTTTTTCAGGTCATTTGCAAGCTGAATAATTTCAACAAACCTTCTTTCCCTACTTGAAAGTGGGGTTGTCAAACTGAAAGAGTGATGGCCAGGTCCTGAGATGAAGGGTAAGAGCTTGTGTACAAAAGTCCATGTGCTTGTGCTAAAACCCGCTTTGTGCCTACTATCATAATATCCTTTAAGGTAAAGGCAGGCATGTACATGGAGCTTAGAAAGGTCTTCTGGCTTAGTGATGTTTTTACTTTGACTGATACCTTCAAAGATTGTTTTAATGTATTCCTTCCCCTCACAGCAAAAGTGCAAGAGGATCAAATATGGGCTGAGTTCTGGGAGGTTGTATAAGAATAACAAGCCCTAAGTTGTTAGCTATATGGGTTGGGGATATTTCATCTCACAGTAGACTAAATACCTATATGGTAAAAGGGAATAAGGGATGGAGAAGCCATCCTTCCCGTTAAGCAAATACACAGTTTACTAGCTCCATCTTGATATATGTTTGTTACTGCACATACTAAAGGAGTAGATTATTGAACCCTCCAAGTAGTTTGCAGATTGTTTCCTTTCAGATAATAATGCTTTTTGAAATGAGAGAAAAAAATAAGAGGATGACAGCTAATGATAAATTCACACTTAACACTTTTTTTTTTTTTTTAGCTGAACATATAGTACCTTTTTTAGCTCCATAAAAGGGTGATTTCCTTTGTCTTACACGGGCAATGAATCAGATCATATTAAATAGCGGCTCTCGAAACACTTCCATCAACAAAATGCATACACAAATAGGGTTCAAGCAGGTTTTTGTAGTGGGAAGGAATTAAAAAATGTGTGGAGGAAAGCTGCAATAAATATCTCTACTAAAACAAAGGAACTATTTTCTGAAAAATGAAACTTCCCTCTCTTAAATCCAGTTGGTAATAGGATAATAGCTAGGCTGGAGAACCTCATCCATGTAGAATAATGACAATCTGAGGCATTGAATTTAGAGTTCTCCTGAGGTATGAAGCAATACTACCAAACTGAGATCTTTAGGGACTGCAGACAAAAATATTTAATTCTCAGTTTTCATTTCTGTTTTTCCTGAAATGAAAATTCTTTCTTATTTTATGAAATATTTAATCAAAAGCTCAGATTTCCATAAAAAAAAAAAAAATTCTGAGGGAACATTTTCAAAAGGTCCAGTTCTTTTTCCAAGCCAAAATTGTCTCTGTGGTAAAATGCATGGAAGGATTTCCTGAGGTTTTGAGGTCTTGAGGTCTAACAGTATTTATAGAGGAATATTCCTGTGGAGGATGCCAGTGAGTTGTTACTTATTACTCTAGATATACCCACAGGGAAAATGTGAAGGACATTTGCTGCCATCAAATAGTACCAACTCAGCTGATGTTTCTAAAAAAATTGAGAGATATGGCAACCGTAACAAACTAGGTATTTATATTCAGTCCCTTCATGGTGATCAAAACCAGATATGAGGATGATGAGGAACTGGCTGCAGAAAATGTGCACAAGAATGATGGCATGACCAAGCTTGCATATTGAGATTTTTCTGTCATAGCCATTTTTGCTTCATCTGTCACTAAAACCGTGCCAACTTTCCAAGTCTTCTTTAGTTATATATTCATGTTCACTACCAAATATTAATAGCCACAACAAATATAATAATTTGGTTTTTTTTCTGCTACAATTGCTAAATCCAACTGAAATCAGGACTCCCTTTTTCAGGAGCTGTATATGCATATATCAGAATAAGCAGGCAGAAGAAGAGTAAGGAAGTATCTTCCACTTAGCTAGCAGAGATCGTGGAAAATAATTTTAGTCTCCTGACACTTAGTTATATGGATGTCTCAAATCCATGCTACAGTGTGAGTTCACTTATATTTCAGATTAATGGGTCATCAGCTAGACATTTATAT
The DNA here is from genome assembly GCF_965638725.1 of Aptenodytes patagonicus. Lineage (NCBI taxonomy): Eukaryota > Metazoa > Chordata > Aves > Sphenisciformes > Spheniscidae > Aptenodytes > Aptenodytes patagonicus. The sequence continues at coordinate 32,561,963 of NC_134951.1, read as the reverse complement.
ATTCTAGAGAGAGAAATAGAAGGTTTAGCTTATATTCTCTGCTTGTTGCATAGATGCATTTACTATTAATGTTAATGGGACCAATGTGGACATATAAAGAGACTCTTCATTTACAGGATCTGATATGAAAGCAGAATAATTATGAAGTATTGGAAGAGGGATTGAAGTTGAGTTAAAAGAGATATAAACCTCGTATCGTGCCTACTACATTTAAAAATAATAAGACTAATCAGAGGAGAGTTAAAACTGCAACATGAGACAACATCTTATGAACCTGAACTTTCAAAATTACAGACCATGGTTTTTACAAGTATTTTTTTATAGCAGAAATTAAAGTATAGGCAGAAGTAATATGTCAGGAAATTTTTTAAATAATATATTTCGTACAACGGGTTACATGAGAAAGCACATATAAAAGTTTTTTATTACTTTATTTTTTAGTGTTCTACTAACAGATTTGAAGATAACTTTATAAAAAAGGCTCTAAAGTCTAATACTGTGGTCTACAGTGACCTAATATCTCTTTATAAAGTAAATATTCTTAAGGTGAGATAACTCTCTCCTCTGAGTTAAAACTTAAATTAAAAACTGTAACTATTTGTATCAGTGCATGAACTGTATCTTTTCGTTTTCAAGCTTTAAATGTGCCTGAATTTTCTGACATGTTATTATACTTCACCATTCTTGGCATGTAGCCCAAGACCAGTGGCCAAAGTAATGGTTCCAAGTGATAAAAATGAAAAAGAGAAAATGAGGTAGAAATATACCTGTCTTTCCAAAACAATGGGGAACTGTTCAAGGTTGAATCATTAATGGTAGTCATTCAAGTCCCCTCACAGTTGGAATAGGATCCAGAGGTTTGATTTGAAAAGAAAGAATAATTTCCTAGATATCAGGGTCACTTTTTTAAAGTGTTATATAAAGTGTTCTCTTATGTTGTTACCCTCATATTTTCAAGTTGTTATTCAAGCATACATTGCTTGAAATTGTATTGCTAATATAGTACTTGGACAATGGTAGCGGTCACATTTCACAATGTATTTTATTTTACATCTATCTTTCATCTAGCAAATACAGCATTTTCATTTTTTTTTATTCTATGTAAAGTCATAAATTAACTAGCAAAAAAAAAAGAAAAAAAGAAGAAAAAAAGGTTTTTTCTTAATATGAAAGCCTTAACACAAAAAATATAACTCTAACTAGAGGAAGTTATGTTATACAGCTGTATTTTATATTGTAGAACTAGAGAAAGAGCAAAGCAGTAAAGAAGCCACTTAGAAAATAACATTTGCCCTTCTAGTGTTTTTTACTGTTTTGAAATGATTGTGGCTGAAGGGATAATCATCTGAATTCATCCCAAGTGAAGCTGAGCTTAGATGAAAGATGGTGACACAGGAATGTAAATTGTAAGTTCAGCCAAGTTCAGCTGAACAGTCTGAAACCTGTGTTAATTCTGTTGTGGACCACTTGCCAACTGTCATTGGATAAGATGTAAAAACATATCTGGATAATACTACCGAAATCCAGAGAATACTTCCAACCTGTTCTCTCTGCTAAGAGTGCAGAGAAGCCTAGAATAAGCTGTGTTCATCGATCACCTAGAACAGATGAAGACTTGTTCTTTCTCAAAAAGAAAAAGGAGCAGTTCCTATGCATAAAATTGCTACACGGGGAGAACATTCTCCTGAATTAAAAGAGATTTGAGGATACCATTCTCAAGCCTCTCAAACATCCTGTTAAATTAAATATTTGAACCCAACCTCTGCCCTTTAAAGATAAACAGTCTAGGTACAGCACATTCTAAAGTGCTAGGTGAATATGATGGGAAAGTACAAAAGGGAACAGCATTCTTTCTGTTGGTGTGACACTATAATATAAAGCAGTTAAATGATCACTAAGAAACAGAACAAATGATAATGTCATTATTTCATACTAAGTAGAAGATGTCCGCAAGAGATTTTGTCTGAGAGTAGTCCAAATTTCTGTGAAAATTCTGGGAGCTGAAGGAGCTGAAATCAACTTGGAGACGATAGTTCCACATTGCGGAACTGAATTCTTGGTTACTGAATGTGAGGAGCCATAATTGCCTACTTGTTGTGTTTTGTATGAGATAACCCATATTCTAAGCATACTCATCAGACTGGATCTTTTAGATAGGGTAAGTAAGGAAACTTTCATTTTGTAAATTATGTTGGATCTTAGGTGTCATAAGGGCACAAACTTGTGACTGCTGTTTCTGACATAGGTGTTCTTGACCTTCTAACAGAAGAAATGGAAGAGACATAGAGATCAAAAACATAAGTCCTCAGGGTTAAATTGGTGGTATCCACACTTTTAGGTGTGCCTTTTATGCTCCGTGGTACACCTTAAAAACATTCTGAATCTATGTCAGGATAAGAGCCAGATATGCATCATCCTTCTATGCAACCTTGTTTCCTTGGAAGGGAGGAAATCAAAGTGTGGTTCAAAAGATCCCCTATTCTAGAGAATGAGAGTGCCTGAGATTCAGTATCCTGCAGTTCAAATTTAGCACATAACATACCCAGGAATCTAGGCCTAGGCTCTTTTTTTTATTGTTTTCTGTGATTTTATTTGGAAAATGTGCACTGGCATCCTACAGAGGAAGACAAACTATCCTGAGCTCTTGCAGACGAAATAAGGGAAGGGATTATACATATTTGAGAATATGTAAAATAGATGAGAAAAGAAGACTCCGGGGGGATCTTTTCCAATGTATATCAATATCTAAAGGAAGGATGCAAAGAAGACAGAGCCAGGCTCTTTTCAGGGTTGGCCAGTGACAATGGGCACAAGCCAAAACACAGAGCTTCCCTCTGAACATCAGGAAACTCTTTTTTACTGTGAAGGTAACCAAGCACTGGCACAGGTTGCCCAGGGAGCTTGTGAAGTCTCCCTCCTTGGAGATACTCAGAAGCTGTCTGGCTTGGTCCTGGACCACTGTCTCTAGATGGCTTTCCTTGAGCAAGGGAGGTTGGACCAGATGACCTCCAGGGGTCCCTTCCCACCTCTACCATTCTGTGATTCTGTGACTCAAAGCACACTTGTGCAAGTAGAGAAGGCACATCCAGGTTGCCTGACGTGGGAAGATTTGAATGTTTCTATATGATCATGAAGATTCAGGTTTGCCTCATGGGAGTCTTTCATCCATGAGGCCGCCACACCTTTTTTTTTTTCCTTCAGGAGATTTGTAAGTGACTGCACAGAAAACTAACAAGCAAAACAAAAACATGAGGGCTTGTATCAGAACTAGTGTGGCCAGCAGGAGGAGGGAAGTGATCGTGCCCCTGTACTCAGCACTGGTGAGGCTGCACCTCGAATACTGTGTTCAGTTTTGGGCCCCTCACTCCAAGAAGGACGTTGAGGTGCTGGAGCGTGTCCAGAGAAGGGCAATGAAGCTGGTGAAGGGTCTAGAGCATAAGTCTTCTGAGGAGCGGCTGAGGGAACTGGGGTTGTTGAGCCTGGACAAAAGGAGGCTGAGGGGAGACCTCATCGCTCTCTACAACTACCTGAAAGGAGGTGGTAGCGAGGTGGGTGTTGGTCTCTTCTCCCAAGTAACAAGTGATAGGACGAGAGGAAATGGCCTCAAGTTGCGGCAGGGGAGGTTTAGATTGGATGTAAGGAAAAATTTCTTCACCAAAAGGGTTGTCAAGCATTGGAACGGGCTGCCCAGGGAAGTGGTTGAGTCACCATCCCTGAAGTTATTTAAAAGACATGTAGATGTGGTGCTTAGAGACATGGTTTAGTGGTGGATTTGGCAGTGTTAGGTTTACGATTGGACTCAATGATCTTAAAGGTCTTTTCCAACCTAAATGATTCTATGATAAGAATAGATTTTTTTTTATTTTAAATACTGAATCACACCAAACAAAAAATATAAAGCTGTGCCACCATTTAGTATAAGAACCTATTTGCAAAAAAGCATCTGAAACTGAAAAAAAAAATAAATCTGGCAACCTAAATTCACTACAGGAATACAAATGTTGTTAATTTATTTTTCCAACATCACACAAGGACTTTTGGAAAGTCACATCAGTATCTCTCTTAATACCTTGACATAACATTCTTTATACCTTAATATCAAAGACTTAACTGCTTATTATTCAGTAGAAAGAAGCCAAAATGAATAAATTTATCCATGTTGCAGACAATGGTTCACATATTTTACTCCAAAAAAATCAATTTTAAAACTACACTCATATTTTTATAACAATCTGAAGAAGATTGCTAATTAATAGCTATAGTACTCCACTTCCCAGAAAGCCACAAGATGGCTTCAGAGAGATCATCTACTTTCCTGTGGGTAAATGACACATAAGGTTTCTTCTGTGTTAGTAAACTGAGCAATGGCAGATCCTGTTCTCTGGTCCTGAGGTCACACATCCAGACATGATGTGGCCACATCTATAATATTGAAAGATGTCGCCCTCTAAAACCAGAATCCCGACTGTATACTGGAAAAGGTAAATATTACTATGATATAAGGAGGTAAATGCAGACAGAACACTTGCCTTAGTGAAAATCTATAAACCTCACCATTTTTGTGATGAGATTTTAGACTCAATTTCTCTAGCTTTTGCTGTTGTAGCCAAGTAGAGGTGTAAGCAATAGCAACAATAAACTCAGGTCTGTGCCATGCTGTATGTCTGGATAAGAATAATCCTCTTTTCTTTCATGCCTATGCTTACCCTCGTCCTAGAAACTGAGATTGCAACAAAAAAGCTCTATGCTTCTATTAGTTTTCCACTCTATATCTGGAACCCAGTAATACATCCCCCATTTCCTTCCGCATCCCTGCCATAGTGTACTCCTCTCTTTCCTATTCTCCTGCTCCCTGCTTTAGCCAGGATTGCAATCTGTTCTCATGATATCTTGTTTTGTACTTCATTCTGCCTTGACATTATCCCATGGATTCAGGGCCAGGGTGCAGCTGAGGGAACTGATCAGGTTCCTGCAGGACATTCTGGGGATGTAGATTGGAAAATCTGGACCTGCTTCTGCATAAACCAATATTTGTCACTGATCTACACATCAGCTTTAACTGTCTGGATAGTGTGATATAGTTGCGACCATGATAGCTGTTAGAGTTGAGATACTTAGATGAACGCTATGAGAAAAAATAAGTCAGGAAATGGAAAATAAAGGTATAATTTAAATGATAGAAATATGGGTTTTAAAAAAAAAAAAAAACAAACCAAAACAAACTGTAGTCCAGTGATGAAACAGCCTGCCCAGTGACAAAATATTTTTGTTTTTTTCAGCACTTTTTTCCTAGGCTTTACATTAAAAGGTACTACTGTAAAATGAATAACCTAATATCTAGTCATTAGATCTTCAGTCATAGCAAATAGAGTACAAAAATGCTAATTGCTATGCCATATATATATATTGCTATATCATCACTATGATGTATACATATTATACAATATCTGAGTTATAGGTATGACAATATGGAATATGACAACATGAACCAAAGTGCCTTGAAGTGCTTATTTTATTTATTAGGCTTCACATATATGTATATATACTGAAGGGCAGAGATGAGGTGAAGTAATATCTATATAGATAAAGAGCTGTCTGCTCTAAGCTACTATCAAACATAAATCTATAGGTAGTTCACTGATGGCTGTTCCCACTTTGTTTCCAATAATGTTTCCCTGAATTCTTGCCAGATTTAAGTTCTGGTAAAAGAGAGTTCTGAATTACTTTCTGTTGTTCATTATTTAACATTTTTATGTAGCTTCAAATGTATGCATTTAACAATGGAGTGAGAAAATATATGGTCCTTGCCCAAAAAAGACCAGCTCTCACAATGAAACAGAAAGAAATGATGCACACAGTTAAAGTGAGAATAGAATTACTTATAGGCAATTTCCTATGTAGTCCAGGTGTGGGGTTTTTTTGAGAAATAAGGAAGTTTAAAGGGACAGGGGAGTATGGGAGAAGGAATTAATCTGTTGCAAACCACAGTACTGACAACATGGACTGCAATATTGACAGGCAGGGAGAATTTTTGAGTTTTTCTTCATATGATATCCACACTGATATGCCTCTCCACATTGATGTACTATTAAAACTGAGCCCAGAACCAAAAGAATGAGCTTTTTTGTTTGAATTAGCAGACTAGCTACTACAGGCTAATTTATTCACAGGTGTGGATTATCCAGGACGGGAGATGATTATAGTATATTAACCAACAGTTTGTAAACGACGTTGGACTGGATGTTTCTGTCTTGTTTGAAATACGTGGTATACCAATGGGAAGTTGGAATGATAGTTTTCCATTACTTAGAGTTCTGTGTGGTTGTCAGTGGTAGACCTGAAACATATCACTCACTCACTGATCCTTGTGAGAACCATAGTTTCCTTTGATATATAAACAACCAGTAGGATTCATTGGCATGAGAGTGTCTCAAAGACAGACTGTTTGTACACACATGCATGGGAAAGAAAAGGCACACTTTACACAACATACTTAAACTAGGGTCCAATGCAGGAGACATCCAAAGGTAGTGTACATGGCTGAAAATTGGGAAACACCAAATACATCTACATACCACTTTTGTAATAATAAGGAGGTAAACTGACAGACCTTCAGAAAAATTGGTATGCATGTGAGAAAATGTAGATCTTACATATCTCCCCACTTTACCCACAAGGTACAAAACTCAACCAAGGGAACATTTGATTTTCCCTTAATACGTCCATGCATTAGACATAGGTATTATGCCTGTAGATTGATAAAGGTTTATTTGTAATTCTATCTATAAATAGGTATACATTTATCAGTCTTCAGACCAAATGTAAGTAATATGTATACACATACAAACATATATTTTAGTATCTATAGTAGTGTCCATAGTGTCTATAACATGACATGAACACTAGAGCTAGCACTGGCTGTGAGTTTCAGTACTAGAAAACTATTAATTATAACTGTCTGCTATACTGCACTTTATGCATTTGTCTGTGCTCATGGAACTGAAACACATAAACCAAAATCAAATGAAATTTCTAGAGCAGAACATTTGTCTTATTCACTAACTACTGTTCATCTGCTGTTACATATCCAAAGTTTGAAGTATCTGAATTATCTTGTTTATCTTGGGAGTCTGATTATGCCTCCATTAATTTCATACTTTACATTAATCTATAACTGGTATAACTGTGCTGTAGTAGCTGTGAATTTCTTATAACACCTAAATGAGAAAATGATTGGGTTGACCAGAAATTTTTGAATGATAGTAATCCATGAGGTGATACACTTGAGAATTAATAGTGAAGCAATTTCCTAAGAGGACACTGTTGGTAGGATCCCCAGACAGCTTGAAATGCTAACTATCTTGGTAAATTGAGCTACCTGTAAGGATAATTTGCTACAACTCTGTTTTTCCAAGATACGATTCTGATATTTCACATATTTTCCTTCATTTTGTATTTGGGTAGTATATTTTCACATTATATTATATAATACTTTTAAGAGAGAATAATTCTGTCATACAGCATAAGTGATTGCTTATTTTAACCAAGCCAGTTCCATCCTTTTCAATATGAATTCAGCAATAGTGTGAGATTATTATTATCTGTCTCTCAATGGTGTTTCATCTAAAATAAACAACAGCAGCTCTTTCAAAGCAGGATAATTTATATTGCCATGATATCCAGCCACAATAAGAACCAAAATTTTTTAGTGTGGCTTATCATCATACCCCTTCCCACATATTTTATAATATCATATTTCTCACTGTCCCACTATGGTTATATATAGCATGGCATCTTTAGAGTGGAATTAAGAGTGTAACAAGTAGCCTAGATTGATAAAAGCATTATGGCATTCATTGCTGGTAAATCTTCTGAATTCAAGGATCTTAATTTCATCTAACAGTCACTTCAAATTCCTTCAGGCTTTGCTGACTGTTTTTAACTGTCTGCTAAACTAAATTTTAGAAAAAACAAAGAGGATTAAAAAAGCATATAGTCAACATGTTTCAAACATACATGTCATCTCCATTGCCTGATGAAATTCATCCTGTACACTGTTAGGAAAAAGTGAGTAGTTGCCAATGCTATCAGGCCTGGAAGGGTCACCAGCATGGTGATACCAAGATATTTGATCCACCTGTCTGGATCTAGCTGGCCAGCCAAGGAAATCACCCTGCTTCATTCCCACCTTGATCCTCCTGATGGCAGAAGCAGGCTCAACTTGCATGGTCAGAACAATGGGTCTGGCTTATTGTCCTGCTCCAGCTGCAGTGATCAAGCAGCCTAGTCGTTTTCTGGCTGCCCTAACACTTAGTCTTTTAAAAGAAAGAATTTTATCAAAATGAAACTATTTCACACTCATCTGAAGAGAACACATATCATTACCATTAGATTTTACGTCTAATCTATTGTAATGTAATTTTTTAACTCCTCATTGTTGCCTGTCTTCTGGAGCTGTTCAAGACTGAAAAAGTCTTTGTTTCACTCACAGCATGGATGTGTTTCTTTTTCCTTTAGGAGTTCCATAAAAAAGAATAAAAAAAAAAAAAAAATTCAGCTAAAAAGAGCAAGACATTATTCAAAAGACATTGATAGAGTGAATATTTTGAATAAGAAACAAACTCAGAGTAAATAACACAAAAAGAATAGAAATGGAAAACATTTATAAGCAGCTCTGCCCCTTCCTATGCATGTCACCACTGGGAGTTCCTCTCCCCTAAGTTTGGTTTCAGCTGCTCAGTGACTTTTTGAGTTATAATAACATCTGCGTGATCTTCCTTTTGCTCATTTGTGGCCTATGAGGCCTGTGTGCTTTTCAGTCCTCTCAGCAGTTTGTCAGTCTCTGCATAAAATTCAGACCTCCACACTGTCACCGTGATTCTTTTAGTTCATGTTCTTTTTGCAAAATCCTGTAGCCCCTGGGACTTTCTCTGTCTAAGCATGCCCAGTTGCTTCCCAGAAGGAGTGAACTCTCCCTGTCTCTTCAGAGATGATAAAGTCATTCTTAACACTTTTTACAACACATGCACTCTGAAAATCAGAAGACAAAAAAAAAGATACCACAGGTCACAATGGTTCAAAACAAATTCATCTAAAATATTTTCAGCCTCTGTGTGATTTGTGTTTTGCACATGATGGATTGAAAGACGTTTAAAAAAATAGATTTCTATTTTTGATTAAATGACTCTAAAATTATTTTATTTAGATTTTAACACAGTCTTAATTGCTGTCATGTTCAAATTTTTTTTCATTTCTTTTCCAGCGTAGCCTCTATTAATAATGTCCCCTAATTCAAAAAACTCAGAATAATTTTTCCTTATGTTTTCCTAAAAGCCACTGTTGAAGCCTCTTCAAGGCCCTTCTACTTTCTAACTCTAAGATAAGAAAGGTGAATGTACATGCAGTACTTTCTGTTCAAATACTGTATATTTTTTTTCATATTATATTCTGTAGTGGTACATTCTGGAAATGCTCCTTCTAGGAGGTTTTCAAAGCTATTGCACAATATACACTCTGTGGCTTTTTTATTGGTTTTGACAAGAATTACATTTGCCCAAAGAGGAACTGGGGAGAAGTTGTCTAGGACAAGAAATTCAGACTGAAATTGGTGAGCAGCTTGGGCTAAAATATAGGGGATGTTTTCAAAAAGTTAAAACATAGTTCATTTGTGAAATGCTAACACTTTTTATTTTGACTATTCAAAAAGAATTTCTTTTCCATTCAAAACATTCATTTGAAAGTAAATCTAAACTTTTCTGAAGATAGTTTTGAAATGTTTAATTCAAAAGGGATCAGAGTATTTAACCTAGGATTAACTATATTGTCTCCAAATTAATTTTAGTATTATTTTGTTGTTGTTTTTGTTGAAGACAACCCTACTCTTTATCTTGAACCTCCTAACTTTTATTCAAAAATCAATAGGAAAAAAAAATTGGTTCAACCTGAGCCATTTTTTCATGAAGTTTTAGTTTGACCATGGATCAACAATAAATATTTTTTCCAATATTTTTTAAGACCCAAAAAGCAAATATTATAAGGAAATTCATGAGATTTTTCTAAGCAAGCTTCTCCTACTGCTTTCTTTTTTTTTTTTTTTTTTTTTTTTTAAGGACAGTAAGTAGAGGTATTGCTTCAATCTACCATTAACATAATCAGAAATTCCTTTTGATGTTAATGGTGAGGTGTATTGATGGTGTTATCTTCAGCTTTAAAACACCTAAGTTTCCTGGAGATACAGACTTAAATCCCAGCAGGACTGAATCAATCTTTAACCTTCAAAGGCAGATAGATCACTTGCTTTTGTGTGATGTTTGGTTTAGACCTTTGAAATGGCAGACATTTCTGCTCTGTTTAGAGAGTAAAGTTGTAGTGGCCTTGTTCTTGAAGGAAAGGAGTTGCTTTTGTGAATACAGTCAACAGGCTTCCCAGAATTATCTAGTGGGTTGGGACACAATATGTCTGTAAAATACCTTGGAACAAAACACCCTGAATCAAATATAAAACATGATTTCTGCTTATTTGAATAAACTTCCCAATTAACTAATATCCTGGAGCTCAGATATACTAACAAAAAATGAGATGTATTTGTTATTTGAGTCATTTTTTTTGTTTTCAGAAAATATTGTTATGATATTTATTCATCTGATAATGATCAACTAATCAGCAGAGGGAAATGAAACTCCGAATGATTTGTGAAGTAGAAAAACACTTTATTAACAAAAATTTTGAACTGCCAAAGGCATGTATCAACCTACATTCTGACCGGTGATACTTTGCAGTTCATGCAGGCTGTGTTCAGAAATCTATTTTTTAATTATAATAATATTTTAAACTTCATATCACAAAATAAAAATATTTACAAATATAAATGAATGACTGAGTATGAAATAAATCCCTGAATTTGAATAGTGCCAGGGCTCTATGAATTTTGAATTTGTTGGAAATTTTTCCTCTTTGGATCCCTTTCTACCAATAATTAATGAACTTAAACACAAGAAATTAAAAAGTCTTAATTTTTATAAGCTGTCAGTTTAAAGACAAATGTTTTGAGGAAGCAAAATATATCTTCTTCAGACTAAAAACTTGAAATGCAGTATTAATTTTATAAACTTTACATATTGAGTAAAGGTTTTAGGAAGATTAGTTATCTGCCTAGAGAGCTTCCAGACAGATTATGTTTCACTGGTATATATTTTTCTAACTTTACTATAAATTCTTTGTATCTATTTCCAGATTAATACATTTGAGGCAATGAAAGGATTCTTCTGGTAAAGCAAATTAAAAACATTTGGAATTCATTCTTATTTCTTATCAGCAGGATTGTTGTCTAGTCCCTCAAACAGACAATCTCCGGTACAATACCATCTGATGTTGTCATTAAATCCTCAGCGTCAGGTTTCCGTAGCAACAGAAGAGCTCTCCCTGCTTCGCTGTCTGCATCTGAAATCCAGAACAAAAACAGTTAACCTTGTGCTGGTTTTCAATGTTTTTTTGACAGATTTACTCTGAGACCTTCTGTATCTGGGAAGAAGTGGTAAGTAACAGTTAAAGTTTGTGATTATTAAATTATAGGGCTGTATTTTAGTTGTTGATGTACACGCACACCAGATGGTGGCCTGCTGTAGTCATCACCAGATTAGAAAGATAAAGTCTGGGCTATATGTAGGCCTACAAACGCGCTTATGAGTTTATTTTGTAAAGCATAAGAGGTTACAGGGCTTTTCGTGCTTCTTTAAGATAACAAATCTTGAAAAGCTTTACTTTCATTTGATTATAAATTTGACAGGATGAACATATTCCCAAAGTGTTTAAAGTTAGTTTTCATGTTACTGTTTTCACACTGTTATCCCTCTCCAGGCTGAAAATAGCAAGCGATATGCAAGTTATGTAGAGAGCACCTGGTTTAGGAGTTATTGTTCACAGAACAGACAACTGTATTTCACAAAATATGTGATAATAATTAAAAACTGTGACCAGAACTCACATATGATTTTCATACAGAAAAACAGCAAAATGCTTCTGAATGTGATTGAGACTGAATGTTTGTACTTACTAACATATTCTAAATAAAATCTTTTCTCTGTTTACTAAAAACATTAGTTTTTTCATTTCTAAGACAGCCAAATTTTCCTAAAGCCAGTAAAAAGCTGGCTAAAAAGCATCTATCTAGATCAGTGGAGTTTTGGGTTTCCTTTTAGTAATTATCCATTCTTTCTGATTATATTTTTATGATCTTATTTTGTTTTTGCAATTCATAATATGCATGATGTTTTTAAGGAATTTTACTTAGATACAGTGTCCATTTTTTGGAAGCAATATTTATACAAAACATAGTTGATACATTTTTAAAAACACCTTCATAAATAAGCCTGAATTACTGTCCTTTCTTGGTGTACAAAACTTGGCTATGTTAATCATGAAAGCTATGATATAGGTTGAATAAAACAGTTGTGACTGTGGCTTTATTACTTAAATTAAACCAAGAGATTGTGCCTTTATATTTCTGAAGATAGGAAAAAAAAAGGTGACACTTTGATATAATAAACATTTTTGCTTATACATTTATGAGAATATGTTTTGTTATTTTTTAATGAGACAGGACATCACTAAGAGGAAGAGATACTGTAGCAAGTATCAAGAACTTTCACAGAATCAGTATTTTTGCCTTTTTGTGAGGCATCTCCAGTGATGACTTCTAGATATATTTGTTCTGTACTGAAATCATACCATTTTGTGTTATACTAATTTTTATATAGCTGTAAAAGTTATTTAAATTATAACTATAACTTCATGTTTCATTTTTAAGTAATTTGTTAAATAACTCTGGTTATTAGAAGTCTTTAAGCAATTTCATTAAAATATAATGTTCATCTAATTAAGGGTTAAATCTCTTTTCTGAAGTAACCAGGACAATGATAGTCATTGTCCAAGGGCCTTTTCCAAGTAACATCAGTGGTAGCTGGCCTTTGCTAAAGACCGGTGTGATATGAGAGAGAGAGGATAATCATGTGAAAGGCATGTAAATATTTACTGAAAATATGTTATAAAGATAGAACATCATTTTAACATGACATTTGAAATGTTTTAAACATAGGAAGACACATACACCTTCTTTATACAGGGTTGTATTTTAGGTTCATAACATTTCACAACAAAAATGTCACTTGGTTTTTACACATCTGTGAAGAGGAGTTTAAACCCACCGGAGGATTTTGTGCATTTGAGGTATCTAGTTAGTACATTTTCCAACAAGAAAGGGAGTAGGAAATCAGCAGACCCTTGACTATACAGTATTATGCTAGCAGCAGCATTGAACTGATTTGAGGATGAACAGGGAATGGAAAAAATCCACACTTGTCAGACCTTTGGCACAGATCTCTCTTTTGCAATGATATGAAGTTAGTAATGGGAGAGTAGCAAAACCCCCACACATCTTGACTACAGATAGATAGGTCATTACAAATGGCATACAGTGCTAAGTACCTCAACCTAGTAAAAATCCCCATATGTCCTCACAGTGCGGGGCAGCACTCTGGACCCACCAGTCTAAGCAGAACCAACTGTAGAACTCAGGCCATGCTTTTAGTCATTTTCAGCAAGTTTCTTAATCAACCCTTGCTTTTTAAATAAATTTTTCTGTCTTCAAAATAGAGTTGACAGTTTTCTACTATACCAGTGATGTTTCAATAATCAATGTTTTGATAATAACATTTTGAGATATTTTGATAATATAATTACTAGAGCTGTATAAGTGCCTAGCCAGACCTTGGACCATTTTACTGTAAACACAAAGCAACCGATCCTGTTTAAAAAAGTGTTTCTGGAGAAATGATTTTGCTCATGGGAACACAGTTGAGTATTTAAAGCTAAATGGAGGCAGAATTTATTCATTTAGTCATTAGTAAACTGCTTGGCCTGGAAAACCAAAAAAAGGAGTTTATCTACATCTTAATTTTCCCTGTCTCATTGGTATTCATAATAATGTTAACTATTTAGTAATTTTTTCCTTAGATTATAAACAAGTAATCCAGCTAAAAAAAAAAAAAAAAATTGTGAGCAAATTTTAACAAATCATGAACATATTTGCCAAATTTGGGATCAATTTTTTATTTCTTGTATGCACTTATGTTGCAGAAAATGTGTGGACATTTGCACACAGGTTCATCCATGTTTTCCTCCAGTTCTCATTCTTTATGCACATTCTCAAATAGTAGCAGTGAGCTTTTACATGAATAGGGAAAAAATATGTAGGCTTTAATATTTACTTTTTTTTTTAAAAGACATCCCCCCACTGTGAAAATGCTAAGTAATGAATGCTAAAAATTAGATAATATGATATTTGGCAAACACAAACCTAGACAATTTGTGTTCCCAAAACCATTTGGGAGAGTTGTTTTTCCTTCTGGTGTCACACATTGTCTTGATTTGTGTTTTCTGATTATTTTTTCATAAACATTTGGTAGACAGAGAGAAGAAGATTTATAAGAAAATAAGATTTATTATAGAGTGGACATGCTGACAGGAACTGGCTGTGATAGATGCAGAAACATGATGATTCTGTGTCCATACTGATGCATTTTGTTACTATCTCTCCATTCTGTCAGTCTAGCATCCATTCTCTTGTGCCAGTCAAATTAGTCACATTTGAGCCTGAAATTCCTGAGGTTCATTCAACTATAGAGAGTTGATAGAGAAAGAATATAATGTCATTGGTTTCACAAATCAAAACCATTTCTCTGAAAAAGATACTTATGATGAATTAAAATATAAAATAACAGCATTTTCTATACTAAGTTGCAAGCCTTTAGTAACTTTGTAAAAAACCAGCTTTTTAGAAAGTTAACAAATCAAATGGACAGATGATCAATGTCAAATCTACTGAAATACTGCCTGTGCAAATGGAATGCCAGATTAGATCATAATCTGTCACTCAAAGTGCTGATGACCATGTGTATATTGCTAAGCATGCCTCGGACAAGAGTTGTAGTAAAAGTCACCTTCATCCTAAAATGTATTTAACGTAAATTTCATACTAAAGTGTGAAAGATATTTAAGGTTAATAAAGATTTCCAAGGTACATGATGAAGAAGCTGTTATTAGCTATAAATATATCTTGAACATTGACTTTCTGGATCAGTCCAATTATTACAGCAATTATAAATCATAATAATAGGAGACAAAGATTCATTTTTTTTATAAATGGTATTCATTGATGAAGGCTGTAAAATATCTTGGCATACTTTATATTGTCAAGCTGCTACTGTGCCTCTAGGTCCCTTCTGATCCCCCAATCTTTTACTAGCTTTTCTAATTTTGTATGCCTCCCAGACAGTGTGTTCCCTTGGAAATCTTCTTTTGGAAGATAGTAGCTGCCATTGTTTTACACATCAATGCTGCAAAACATAAATAGGGTAAATATGCTATGCAGCGTGAAAACAGTGGTTAGGTAAAGCTGCTCACATAAGTAAGTAGTTGCAAGGTAGGCACTCTATGGCCTCTTTTTTTTAGATGCTCATAGACTTTGTTTTCTTTTTATCTTCAAGGACCTATAATTGTTGAACACCGGTTGCTTCACAGATTGAGTGGATGCTTCTTGCATAGCTAACAGCATGGTACATATTTTCTGTATCAGAAATAGTGTGGCCAGCAGGAGTAGGGAAGTAGGGAGTAGGAGTAGGGAGTAGGGAGTAGGAGTAGGGAAGTGATCGTGCCCCTGTACTCGGCCCTGGTGAGGCCGCACCTCGAATACTGTGTTCAGTTTTGGGCCCCTCACTCCAAGAAGGACGTTGAGGTGCTGGAGCGTGTCCAGAGAAGGGCAACGAGGCTGGTGAGGGGTCTGGAGAACAAGTCTTATGAGGAGCGGCTGAGGGAACTGGGGTTGTTTAGCCTGGAGAAGAGGAGGCTGAGGGGAGACCTCATCGCTCTCTACAACTACCTGCAAGGAGGTGGTAGCGAGGTGGGTGTCGGTCTCTTCTCCCAAGTAACTAGCGATAGGACAAGAGGAAATGGCCTCAAGTTGCGCCAGGGGAGGTTTAGATTGGATGTAAGGAAAAATGTCTTTCCTGAAAGAGTGGTGAAACATTGGAAGAGGCTGCCCAGGGAAGTGGTTGAGTCCCCATCCCTGGAGGTATTTAAAAGACATGTAGATGAGGCACTTAGGGACATGGTTTAGTGGGCATGGTGGTGTTGGGTTGACGGTTGGACTTGATGATCTTAGAGGTCTTTTCCAACCTTAATGATTCTATGATTCTATATAGATAGGTCATTGATGGAGTATACGCACTAAAATCTCCTAGGTAAAGGAATGAGTTGCACACAAGTCTGTCCCTTCTTGGGTGGGTGCACAAAGCACTGTTCTATAAAAAAAAAAGAAAGTAATTAAGTGGGAAATGAGGGTTATGTAGCTCACCCTTCATAGGAAGAGGGAATTTAAGGTGCCTGGAAGATTTTAATGTGAGGAAGGATATTAGGTTCTTCCAGGATAGGTAGTAATTTTGAAACTGTGGAGCTGTTTATCTTCTTCTATAGTCAAAAGATTAACATGGATTTCCATGGGAGTCTCCTGCTTCTTACAAGGTTTAAGCTACTTCTTGCACTTTCTTGGGAAGGGCCTTAGCCTGTAATTTATATAGTTATACTTTTCTCTGCTTGCTCACTGAATTGTTATGTATTTTATACAATTTGGGTTAGCTTCAATGAGACACTGAGAAAAACTCAAATCCTGGTATTTAAAGAACTTTACAAGGATGCAGAACATTTAGAAAATACCTGAACTACTTAGGCTAAAAGGTTATTTTTCTTCCTAAATCCTAGCTTTGAGAAATAGCATCTACCTTGCAACTGTTGAAGTAGAAATTATATATTCAGTCTTAAGACGGGCACAGTTTGGGGTCTGTCTTTGGGAGAAAAAAAAAGTTTTGTTTCCTTTCATATCAATGAAAAAAAACAAATAAATGGTCAGTGATTTATTTTCTTTCAATCTATCCAAACTGATTTCTCCATTCCTTCCGCACTTATGTTAAGCTATTGAACCGAAAGTGTAATGCTCCTCCAGTCCTATTTAACTACATATATTACCATGGAATTTTAAATATTCATTAATATCATGTTTGTGAAATGCTTAAATCTCTAAGTAATTTTATTTTTGCAGACTGTCAGTGAAATCGGTGTTGATGCTTATATGTCTATGATGTGTAAAATTCTATTGCCATATAATACTGAGCAGAAGTGTAAACATGACATCAATGTTAGTATTATCAAAATATTATATATGTCATTTTGATAATTTTTTCACATTGTCTTAACTTTGAAAATGCTTTTGATTTTTTTACAATATGTCAAAATAAATAGATGTGATCTTAATATAAATGTCATATAAAAATTAGGAAATTTCAAAAGACAAAGTTTCTAAAGCAAATACGTTTACTCAAAAAAATCTTTTCCGATGTGGAATTTAAATAGAAGTATATCAACTCCGTAATTAACAATAAAATAAAGAAAACAGATTGGAGGAAAGATTATGCTCTTACATACGATTCTGGTGAGACCAGTGATGCAACAGCATTTATGCTGAAAATTGGAAAGGGAGCTGATGAGAATTGCAAAAATCTTTGAGGGGTTGTTGAACATAACTGCTTGTGATAGAATTCAAGAATGTAACTTTTCAAATGATAGACTGAAAGGTTGCCTTAAAGTATCTTAACAGGGATGTTTCATCTTAGTGAAACATTTTTTAAATAATTTAAGCGTAACATAGAAACTGGTATACAGGAACTAAAGTTAGAAGATGGAAACTGGAAAAAAAGAAATGGAACCAATGGAATTTCTACTACCTGAGGTCTATCACAAGACTGGATTTTTTTCTACAAAGCATGACTTTGTCAAATCTAAGCACAGAGTGAAATGTAAGGGCAGGTAACATATAGGAGATCAGATAAGAGTATCTGTTTCCTTGAAAAAAATTTCACACATAGAACAAGAATTATTTCTGTGGGTGGGAAAGGAAAGAATCAATGTAATTTTTAATATCTTCTGAATTTTTATATATTCTGAGTCTTTTTTTTTAATATGAGAGTATTATTTCAGCCCACTATGGGTCTCCCAAGTAAGGTCATTTTCAGTGTAAACTGATAACAATTCAAAGTTAAAATAGCAAAATCTGGTTCATACTTTAAAAGTACTGCTCAGGCAGAAAAAGAAGGAGGATTCATGGGAGAAGTGCCACCGATAAAGCTTGTCTGAAGTAGATCTCTGAACATAGACACCCAAGTTCTGTCTGGTCTTCCTCATAGCTCTTAAATGGGAGACTTATGAGGTTACAGTGAATATTTATTTCTCAGGTTGCAACACAGCAGTTGTTCAAAGGAAATTTGGAAGAGTACTGGGCATGGTGTGCAAAATCCCAGCCATTCTGCCTTTTTGTGTCTCTGGTAGCATTGGCCAAGTTTCAGTCCAACACAGCAAGTAGCATGGCCCAACTGGAGTGGATCTTGACAGCAAAACCATTCGTGCGGAAGGCTTGGCATCCACATTATGCATTTCAGAATCTTTATTTTGGATTAAGTCTGGTTTCTGCCTGGGGACTTGAATGCCTGTTAGCAGTTGGATCTATTAGTTACACATCAGGAGTGCATGTTCTGGTTTAATTTCACTTGAAAGGAATCCTATTCATGTGCTATGTGATGTGATCTGAAGCACTGTAAGTGGGGACAATCAGGATATTCACTTAAAAAACACATTCCTGATCCAAATGAAAACTCTATGTAGCACAGCTCCTCCTTCAGCTATAGATTTAGCCCTGTACATTCCCATTTCTTTATGCAGTACTGTGTGTTTGAAATAAAGCATTTTGAAAATCAAAATCAAGAGCTAAGCAGTCTTTTTACTGAGTAGCATGTCCTCCTGTTTAATCTATATTCCTTTTTTTGTGAAATTCCATTTGCAGGGCTGCAGGGAGACATTCTGGAGCCTATTAGTCGTTCCCCTGCTTCCCCTCTTCTTCAGCCTGTTCACCCCACTGCCATGAAGTTGTGACTCGGTAACAGCTACAGGCAGCAGAAGTCACATATTTGCCCTTATTTGGTACATCACTCTCACCCTGTATTTGTTGCAGCTTTGTCCATAGAGATAAAGGTTTGGGAAAACCATAAAAAAAAAGAGAGAAATGAAAACTAGGAAGAGTAGATGTATTACCACACCTTTGTAAATTCCTTCTTTTGGCATCTCATCCTTTGCTGTTCAGTTGTGTTCTATGCAATATAGCATCCCTGGGAAAGGTTATGAAACCTGTAAGAGTCCAGTGCCTGCATATCTTTGCAAATTTTGAGGACAAAATTTCCTAGAAAAGTATTTATTCTAAAAGCAATGTCCCTTGCCATCGCATAAGGACATCAGCTTTACCTTCTATAATGCCCTCTATATTTATTAGACTCATCTCAGTTTATTATTTGTTGTGCGTGGGAGGGGGGTGAAACTCAATGCAAAGGCAGATTTTCATGGGAGAGACTGCTCTTCTCATTAACTCTTTCTCTGTGGTGAGCAGCGCTACCCTATGTTCACTTTAGGTAAAGACCTAATTGGACAGTTTCCTGACATTTTGCAAATCATACAGTAGCTCATATGTATTGTTATTAACCAGAATTTCTTTTCTGTCCCTGCTGCTTTACAGTACATTTGTTCCTTTACATATAAATAATGCATTGCTGAAAGCACAGTAGTTATTTATACTCATGTACATATAAGAAAAACACCTTTAGGACATCTCATCATTAAAACGTGTATGTCCTTATCATTGTACAACTACATGGATGAATCACTTCTTGTTACAATGTGTCCATATTTTCCCCACTTGTCACCTAGGAAATAATTTATTTTCATTCATTGTCAGATTTTACATCTGTACAGGCTGGATCTACGTAGTGAAAATTAAATGGTGATTTATAACATAAAGGGGAAAGTATTAGGACATTATGACCTTGTCACAGTCTTGAATTGTTGTCTTGTTTTTAAAATAGATAATAATATTACTTTTTATCCTAAGAGACAACTGATGCTTCTGGAATTGGACCCTAAAACACTGAGGCGCTTATCATGCTTCATTTGTGCCGAATAGCCTTAAAGTAAACAAAATGCAATAAAACTCTATCTTCTTCTTTTGCTCTTAAATGTTATCTCCCCTTCTATAACCACAAGTGCAACATAACAACATCTCACAATCTTGAATATATTGATTTTCAGATTATCTTAGCTGAAGTATTATGAACTGCATTTACAAACCATTAGTTGTATGTAAAGATGAAGAACCTACCTGCTGCTTACATAAAGGTTATGATGTAATGGAGAATTAGTCTAGCTTTCCTTAGTCCTGTGGGATGTGCATTTTTCTAAACAAGAAAAAAAGGATTTTCGGGTTCAATTTTTGAACCAATACTTGGATGATCATATAAACAATGGTGTATTTCATCATGTTCTTCTTCAGTTCTGCATTTCATTTGCTTTTTTTCAAGATAATGTCAGGCTAACTCAGTTGTGAACCACTGCCAGCAAGTCTTGTAAATTTAGCCCATTGGTGTTAATGCATCCTAAATAGTCAGTACAGCAATATGACTAAACTAGTTAACAGTAATGCTCATTGATGAATATTACACAGCCTAAAAGCCCATGACTACAACATAAAGGACGCTTGATATGGCAATTAATTTCTCTAAATTGCAGAACTTTTATCTTCCAGGTTGACAAAAGGCTATGGTACGTTATTCACATAATGTTAGTCACTGGAATAATTTAATATATTCTTTTTCTTTTGATTTTGAGGAAGTATTGTTGTCTATTACCCTAATTGCCAAAACATCTAATTAAAACAAACAAAAATGATTTTCAGGCTTACTTTGTAACATAATACAGGTAGCGGCCTTAATAACAGGTGAGAGAAGAGGTGAAAAACAACAACATGCTTTTTAAAAAATGAGACTGGCAAGATGGACTGAGCATCTATCCTTTTGATTCTATTACACAAATCATTTTAATCTCAACATGAAAAAAGAGAAATTTTGCCAAACATGTCAATTTGGCCAAGCTCTGCTTTTCATCCTTACTCTCCTTCTTTTTTAGCTAAATTAAAAGGCTTGATTTCTTGCCTGTTTATTAATTTGCATAAGTAGCAACCTTTATCACTTACAATACAATCTCTGCATGATGATTCACTGTGTTGAAGGAAGCACAGATCTGCTTTCTATTTTTATGACTGATAATGTCCAAGCAGTCACCTCCCTTATGGCATTTGAAGGGGACAGCAGATGACAATTTCAAGATTATTAGGAGGGTGGGTTTAATTTTGTACCCTGTCAAATCCTTGCAATAATCTTTATCACAAGAAAAGATTCATGTTGTACAATTTTCTTTTCTCATTACAATCATTGTCATAAGAATGAGAATCAGTATGTAATTGACTGGAGTAGTTATGCAATATAGGAGACTACCAAACCACTGTAAACTTAACAGCATTTTCTGAAAACTGCCATTAATCCACCCCTTTCTAAGAGCAGAGGTTGTGACTGATTAGCAGACCAAACTGTACACTGTTGAAAGGGTTGAGATAACACTTTTGGCTATTTCCCACCACAACCCCCCAAAGTCATAATGTACAATTGAAAATGTTATGTGTTCTTAGCTTCCTGCCAAGAACAAATCAGTTTGACCAAGTGCTGGCCCACAGCTGGAGGGCTGCCTGAAGCAACAAAACAATCATGCCATACTAAAGTGCCTCACACATTAAGTCAGACACAGTGTGATACAAGGATTGCACACCAAATGTATCTTATTAAAAACAGACACAAGCAAGTCCTGTAATCAAGGCAGGACACTGAATTGCATACTTATCTTTTATTGGATTTTCTTTTGTATAGAAAGTCCTTTTTACACTATGTTTTATGGCATATTTGTATGGTATGTTACTGGCAGCATCTCACACTGATGCAAAAGTTGAAAAAATATGTCCATGGCAATCCATTCCTATATCAGGTGCAAATTCAACACAGTGAATTAGAGGTGTTAGTACTACCCCCACATCATGCCACTTGGTGTAGTCTTCATTTTATGTCTCCATGCTTTTATGAAATCTGCTTTTTGTTGTTGTGTTCATCTTTTTATGAGACTGATTCAAAGAGGATATGTGTGCTTCTGGCCCTCTAAGAAACGTAGTACTTGAGCTCAAGGTGTAAAGTTTTTATACCCAGCTCATCAGCAGGATGGCAATCATTTTGTATACTTATACAAAACATATTCTTCTACAGAGACTACTTTAGACACTGTATTGTACTAGAAGCTGCAAAACAATGCTGCTTTTCATCATCAGAAGGTCTGTTTTGTTTCTAACACTATTGCAGCTAAAGGTAAAGCAATTGTGAGATTCAGTAACGAAAACAAGGGCAGAGAGCAAGTAACAATCTCTCAGATATTATCACCAGTGAAATGGGACATCATTTGCCTGCCATTTTTATGAACAGTCCTTTCAGTAGTTGTTAAACAGACACAAAGCATCGTTTTTACCTGTGGCAGACAGAATCTGAAACAGTAATCTACAATATCCCCAAGTTAAAAGAATTACTCAAATTGTGCTGTAGCAAAGACACATGCATTGCCATGCTTCTTGTTACTATGGAATATTGTTTTAACCTTTCAAGAAGGATATATTGCAACAGTATTATTTAGACAGATTTTTGCAGAGGACTTTCTGATATATATTTTTTTTTTTGTATATATATAAACTCATAGACAGTTTAAGAAACTTACAGATCTACCAAAATGGTCAAGTATATGTATAGATCACTATCACCTCAGTTTTCTTGGTATCCAGAAGTGTTTACACTGTTTCAGAATTCCAGATAAACAGAAACCTAACTCTTTGGCTTCCCTTTGAGCAATTTATTTTTTTTAAACCTGTGACCAATTTCCATCACTTTCAACAAGAGTGACAATGAAAAGTATTGCATTTGCTCAAAAACCAGCAAGTCTTTTTTCCTCTGTTCTTGTATTTGTGATGTGCCTTTTTACAGGTGTTTAATGTAAATAAACAGCTACTCCTTTATCTTTCCTGTAGACCAGTGGCTTTGCCTATGTTGTACCTGCTTCATTGTTCCACTGAGGCAAAGCTTATTCAGTCTGATTCAGTGTCAGATACAAAACTAGCAGTTCCTTTCTTCCTAATAGAAAAACAGGTGATCTAAGAAAACATGGATGACCAGAGTACAGGAAAACAATACAAAGAACTCATTACATCAGAGAGCATTAATCACATGCACACATGCACAGAATAATTCCCCAAATTGTCAAAGGAAATGTCTGATATAGAAATCATTTTTTTAATATCTGTTAAGGAAGAAACATTGCTGTGAGAGGTAATTAGTGTACTTTGTAATTCCATTTCAGTAAAACATAGTACCTTGCCTTTTATATTCTATACAGAATACTATTTCCTTAATTAGGATTAAGAGAGTTTGTGCTTCTGAATTAAAATTAATCCAGTTTCTAGGGTTTTTTTGAATCTTTTACATATATATGATTTTTTGTTTTTGGAAGTATCAGAACTCAGTCCATCTGTTGCTAAATGCCTTACACTTAGTTACTCAGCTATTTTTAATTTTCTCTTCCAATCATATCATCACAGCATTGGTAAGCTTGTATGTTTCCTGGTGAATTCTTTAGCCAGGAGCCATCATGTCTCCTGGCTACCAGCTGAGTGTTAAAATGCACAGTGAATATAGAAAGAATGGTACTTTATCAAGTAGTTGACACAGCAACCTTGTGAAGGGCACTACAACTTAATATAGCATCTGTCCTTAGAAAAATCATTGAACCTACACAAAGAAGTTCAGTCAGAGAATCTGGGTGTTCAGGACCAATTTTCAGATGGTCCAGACCACTCAGCTTTTGCTTGGTTCAAGTAGTTCTATTTTAACCACACCGAGATTTGAGTGCTGTGATTCCCTGCTGTCTACACTGGCACAGCTCTCTTCAAAAACTGCCCTAGATATGACTTTCAAGAAACTATATATGTAATTTTATAACACTAACTCTTCATAAGAGCCTAGATCACCTTGAAGACAGTGTCTGATGTCACTGCCTGGAGAGATCGTTTTGTTCATTAGGAGAACTGTATCAGCTAGCTCCTATGAGGCAGCATCCTGACATCATTAAACAGATAGATAGCTAGACATGGCACAAAGACTCCGTAGGTAAGAAAAGAGAGACAAAAGCCAACTTAGCAAATATTTCAAGGGTTTTTTTGAATAAAAGTTTGAAATGGTCTTTATATAATCTATGTAGAATTTTAGTCTTGCCTGATACAGTCACTGCAATTGAATGTGTAAACTACTTTTCAAGTGAAGATGGAGCAACTTTCTTTTAAAAAATAGATAATTGCTCAGATGATATAAAGCAGAGGTGTTGCCTAATACCATTTTGAATCAATATACTTTATCTGCTTTCTTTTACTTTAAAACTTCAAAACTGTAGTAGGGAAAAAAGAGGAATAATGGCTATGCTTTGAAGATAACGGGTCAGTTCTGAATGTTATTAGGAATCCAGGACCAAAGGCAGATTTAGTGTTGTAGGATAAGGCATATGGAACAAGGCAAGACTGTAAAATTAATTCAAAATTGCACTATGTTAATCTTTCCAAGATTTTTTACACTTCTTATATATTTCAGAAATGTGTAGATTAATGAGCTAGGTTTTATTCTCATTAAATTCTTTGTCATGAGAACTCTGAAGAATTGTATAGCCAATAAATTATGTGAAAACAGGTTGAGTTCTGTGTTTCTCCTGTTTTTCCAAATGTTGCTTTGATGCACTGCTTCCAACTGCAGGAGAAGGCAAACAGCACTCAGACTAATAAAAAAATTTGAGCGATACATTGATCTATAACTCACAGAAATGATCATTAAAAAAAAAAAATTCAGACACATAAAAAAACATGGATATATAATGCAATGAATTATACTGTTGTTACCTTTTAAGAATATAACTTGCATACAGTATTTTTTATAAAAAAAGAAACAGACGTTAAGAAGAGTTTATGGATCCAGACTGCAACTGCCCACATAAATATTTTTTTCCTGGAATAAATTTTATTCTAAAGCTTTAAGGTGTTGTGTGTGTTTTTATGAGCTTCATGTATGATGGAAAACCTTCCACATGGGTCTTTGGCTGACCTGTACTGTCCTGCTTTTTAAGTTGATTTTTATGTTGGTCAGTTTGCAGTGAACAGGCCACACAGAAGGAAGCTGCTGGCCAACTGCTGTAGATGTCCAGGTTGCAATAGAACTACCTCATCATTGTGTCTCCTGGTCTCAGGAAGGCTTGTGATACGCTAGCATGGCAGGAAGTTCTTGTTAGCACTTTATCAAGGGCTTTTGGCCACCAAATTTCTTGATGTTATGGTGGGAACTGTGACGAGAATATCATAGGTCTCTACCCTGTGTTTGGATGGCATTTATTATAATTTAGTCATAATCACAAACAAGACTTTTATTTGCTGAGGTAATTTGATAGTCAGGCACTTTGTTCCCTCTATTTAAAAAATGTCTGAGAAAGAATTTGAAAATCCTGGATTTATCATTTACAGAGATTGTCCTGCAGTAACATTATGATGGCAGGCAGAAGGGGAATTCTTAGAGATCATGGACACAAAGGAAGCCCATGCAAAAAGCCAAAGATAAGAATGTGGAAGTTCCTGCTGGAATACTGAAATTAGCTGTGCATTTGTTAGGCTACTCAGTTTTTCATGGGGAAACACTGAGCTGTATTTATAGAGTATGGTTAATCCTATTCTCAGGGCATCAGGTTCTGTGGTGTTTGGGAAATCAAAGCACAGGGAGTTGTTTAAGCTTTGAAAAAATGCAAACATGGAAGTCTAGAGCTAAAAATATGCTTGGTGTAGGTATATTAAAGAGTGGGGCATACGTACAAATTGATAATTACCTTTTGCTAGAATTGTTCTTTTACAAATAATAATTACATGATTATTGTAATTATATTCTAAAACAAAATGTTGACGTAAGTTTGACTAAAACTATTCATACAGCTAAAGCAATTTCACTGTAGGAACTGAGGTGGTGAAAAAAAATAGAGTTAATACATAGTATAGTTAAAATAAGGATGTGATTCTTTGTAGATTTCTTTTGAGTGATCTTTCTGGACATTAAGCTGCATATATTTTAAATTGCTTTGTGATAATACACAAAAATTTAACAATGAGTTTATTTTTAACAACGTCATATATAGACTTGTTTCTTCCTAATCCACACCAAGCAAAGTTAAATATTACAGTAATGAGAAAATATTTCTATACTTAGTCAGAAAAAAATACAAAAATAATTCCATGTAAATAAAATTGGAAATCCAACAGTGAGAAAGTCATCTTTTAACTTATACCACAATTCTTTTAATTGTGATAGAAATTCTAACGTTACTAAAAATGTCAACAATTTGAGTATCTTAAAGCACTTGGAATCCAAAAAATACATTTCATTTCAGTAGAATATTTTTTAAGGCTTTTTTTAAAAGGAAAATTAGTTTGATCTGAGCACTTACATTTTTATACTATGCTTCTGCATTTTTACATAACTTTATTACAAACATAGGGGGTTTCGCATTTTCACTAACCAGGTCATGCAATGCCAGTTTCTTCAGAGCTCCATGGCTTTGCTTTCTATGAACCATTTTTAAGGACCATTAATAAATATGCTGTCAAGTTTCGATACCTGGAGCTGATCTAAAAGCGTATTAAAACAAGAATTCAAAGTATAGAATGAAATGCTGTATAATGGTAAGGAGATGCTCATCAAAGACATTAAAAATGTGGCTAAAATATAGATCTCCTCACTCAGCAGCCTATCTGAGAGCTACAACATTGCAATCATAACAGCATAATGAAAATGGATTTAGCTGATGCCATTTCTCATTTTCATTACCATCATTTTCATGAGAATGGATTAATATTGTGCTATTTTGTATTCTCATGGCAATTTTTGTCACAAAATGGATTCATGCCAAGCCATCTTCTGTTCCTGTTAATCTTTGTCAAGAAGGCAGGACACCAAATTTTTCATGACCCATTGAGTTTACAGGAATATGTAAAACTTTCACAGTCCTGCAGACTTCAAACTTTTTGTGGTGGTTTGGATAGTTTAACCCTATGTAATGCTTACTGAAGCAATACCACTAAAGAACAGAAAGCACAAGAAATGTAAAAAAAATTCAGATTTTTTTTTTCTTAATGTCATTTGTAGCAAGAACAGTAGAAAATACAAAAATATAAAATCAATGGAGATTAGGGAATAAGTTATAAGTGACGTAGACAGCTATTTAGTTTTACATATGCAGGTAAAGATAGGAATATATAGCCAAAAAAATTTATAGCACAGATAAGTGTGTTAAACACTTAAATTATGTCAATAAATCATAAGGTATTGATTATAACCAAAATTAAGATCCAGTATGTTTTCTTTATAGTGAAATATATAGGGTGGAACTTTAAAAAACTGGCAGAGAGAGTATTTCAAGCAACATACATAATCCTTTCTGTATGTATATACATTTATGCATTCATCTGATGAATCACTTTGCTGTTTGACTATAATTTTGAACTAGCACATTGAATGAGTGTAATTTTTATTTTTACTTTCTCTTCATAATGTAGTTTTGGTCCATATTAGATACATAGCTGAAATATTTAGTAATAGTTTTGAACTAAAGTAACTACATACCAACATTACATGATCATTGACATTACACGTCTTACAACCTGAATGTATTTTTGCATTAAAAATTACATGCTGAAAGGAGAAGGAAGATAACATGGTAATTTAACTATGGCAGTGTAAATGTACGAAACTCTCCTTGTCCATGTAAGGAAATGTCCTTATTCCTGTATTGAGAAAGACTGAATGCAATAGTTAAATAGGCTGATGTATTGGGTGTCCATAGCAAGGCAGTGAACCCACCATAGCTGAAATATTTATACCAAAACCTGAATCTGGAAAAAATTTGTTGAATTCTGTAGAAGTTTAGCAGCCAAATTATTTTTTAGAAACATAAATACCCTTAAAGTCTAGTGAATACTTTATCCTTGTGCCTACCTTCGTCCCTACATCACAGAATCACAGAATCATAGAATCATTAAGTTCAACTTAATCAAGAATCATTAAGATCATTGAGTCCAATCGTCAACCCAACACCACTATGCCCACTAAACCATGTCCCTAAGCACCTCACCTACACGTCTTTTAAATACCTCCAGGGATGGGGACTCAACCACTTCCCTGGGCAGCCTGGTCCAATGTTTCACCACTCTTTCAGTCAAGACATTTTTCCTCATGTCCAATCTAAACCTCCCCTGGCACAACTTGAGGCCATTTCCTCTCATCCTATCGCTAGTGACTTGGGAGAAGAGACTGACACCCACCTCGCTACAACCTCCTTTCAGGTAGTTGTAGAGAGCAATGAGGTCTCCCCTCAGCCTCCTTTTCTGCAGGCTAAACAGTCCCAGTTCCCTCAGCTGCTCCTCATAAGACTTGTTCTCCAGACCCCTCACCAGCCTCGTTGCCCTTCTCTGGACACACTCCAGCACCTCAACGTCCTTCTTGTAGTGAGGGGCCCAAAACTGAACACAGTATTCGAGGTGCGGCCTCACCAGGGCCGAGTACAGGGGCACGATCACTTCCCTCCTCCTGCTGGCCACACTCTTTCTGATACAGGCCAGGATGCCATTGGCCTTCTTGGCCACCTGGGCACACTGCTGGCTCATGTTCAGCCGGCTGTCGACCAGCACCCCCAGGTCCTTCTCTGCTGGGCAGCTTTCCAGCCACTCTTCCCCAAGCCTGTAGCGCTGCATGGGGTTGTTGTGGCCCAAGTGCAGGACCCGGCACTTGGCCTTGTTGAACCTCATACAATTGGTCTGGGCCCATCGGTCCAGCCTGTCCAGGTCCCTCTGCAGAGCCTTCCTACCCTTGAGCAGATCAACACTCCCGCCCAACCTGGTGTCGCTTGCAAACTTACTGAGGGTGCACTCAATCCCCCCATCCAGATCATTGATCAAGATAGTGAACAAGACCGGCCCCAGTACTGAGCCCTGGGGAATACCGCTCGTGACCGGCTGCCAACTGGATGTAACTCCATTCACCACAACTCTCTGGGCCCGGCCGTCCAGCCCGTTTTTGACCCAGCGCAGAGTACACCTGTCTAAGCCATGAGCCGCCAGCTTCTCGAGGAGAATGCTGTGGGAGACAGTGTCAAAGGCCTTACTGAAGTCCAGGTAGACCACATCCACAGCCTTTCCCTCATCCACTAGGCAGGTCACCTGGTCATAGAGGGAGATCAGGTTGGTCAAGCAGGACCTGCCTCTCATGAACCCGTGCTGGCTGGGCCTGATCCCCTGGCTGTCCCGCTCATGCCTTGTGAGCACCCTCAAGATGAACCACTCCATAATCTTCCCCGGCACCGAGGTCAGGCTGACAGGCCTGAAGTTCCCAGGATCCTCCTTCCAGCCCTTCTTGTAGATGGGCATCACATTGGCAAGCCTCCAGTCATCCGGGACCTCCCCCGTTAACCAGGACTGCTGATAAATGATGGAGAGCGGCTTGGCGAGCACCTCTGCTAGCTCCCTCAGCACTCTCGGGTGGATCCCATCCGGCCCCATAGACTTGTGAGCGTCCAGGTGGCGTAGCAGGTCATTGACTGCTTCCTCTTGGATTATGGGGATTTATCCTGCTCGCCATCCCTGTCTTCCAGCTCGGGGGGCTGAATACCCTGAGGATAACTGGTCTGACTATTAAAGACTGAGGCAAAGGCGGCATTGAATACCTCAGTCTTTTCCTCATCCTCGGTGACAATGTTCCCCCCCGCATCCAATAAAGGATGGAGATTTTCCTTGGCTCTCTTCCTGTCATTAATATATTTGTAAAAACATTTTTTGTTGTCTTTAACGACAGCGGCCAGATTGCGTTCTAGCTGGGCTTTTGCCTTTCTCATTTCCTCTCTGCACGACCTAACGAGATCCCTGTACTCTTTTTGAGTCGCCCGCCCCTTCTTCCACAAGTGGTAAACTCTCCTTTTTTTCCTGAGTCCCAGCAAGAGCTCCCCGTTCAGCCAGGCCGGTCAGCTTCCCCACCCGTTCTTCTTACGGCACAGGGGGACAGCCTGCTCCTGCGCTTTGAAGACTTCCTTCTTGAAGAACGTCCAGCCTTCCTGGACCCCTTTGCCCTTCAGGACCGTCTCCCACGGGACTCTCTCAACCAACGTCCTGAACAGGCCAAAGTCCGCCCTCCGGAAGTCCATGGTTGCAGTTTTGTTGGCCCCCCTCCTTACTTCATCAAGAATTGAGAATTCTACCATTTCATGGTCGCTAAGCCCAAGACGGCCTCTGACCACCACATCTCCCACCAGTCCTTCTCTGCTTGTAAGCAGCAGGTCGAGCGAGGTACCTCCCCTGGTAGGTGGAGGTGTCTTCCACACACTCCAGGAACCTCCTAGACTGCTTCCTCTCTGCCGTGTTGTATTTCCAGCAGACGTCCGGGAAGTTGAAGTCCCCCATGAGAACAAGGGCTAGCAATTGTGAGACTTCTGCCAGCTGCTTGTAGAATGCTTCATCTACCTCTTCATCCTGGTTGGGTGGTCTATAACAGACTCCCAGCAGGAGTCTGCCTTGTTGGCCTTCCCCCTCATCCTTACCCATAAACACTTGACAGTATCTTTTGTTTGAGCTACATTTAAAAGCTAATGATTACACAAACAGTAATCAGAAAAGGGAATTTTCCCTTTACTGGGAACCTTTTTCAAGTCAAGTCTGATCAACTAATGAAGCAGGGAAGTTCTCAACAGCATAAGACAGAGTATAATAAAGCCATATTTAATATCATTCAATAGAAAAATTTGAATGAAAACTGAAACAGTCATGATATCAATATTACCTTTATTTAATGATAATCAGCTTGTCAGAACATCTTTGAACCTCTTCCACTTTATCTAGTCCTTTCCACTTCATAGTACCTTAACTTTTTGCATCAATCTGTTAAATTAAAGATAGGTAGAGAGAGATCATTTTGTTACTGCTGCCTGAAGTGAAACAGCATATCATCTCTGAATGGGAACTCAGTAATTTCTCATTGTCTGGAATGTTGGACTAAAATGATCTCTTATTTCTAGAAGTGGCCTTTTTTCTCCCATCAAACCGAAACAAAAAGTCAAAGGTTTTTGGTTTTGTTTTTTTTTTTTTTTAATTTGGGCTTATAAAAAAGATGGTGGCAAACTCTTTAGCAGGGCCTGTTGCGACAGGACAAGGGGGAATGGCTTTAAACTAAAGGGGGGTAGATTGAGACTAGATAGAAGGAAGACATTTTTTATGCTGAGGGTGGTGAAGCACTGGAAGAGGTTGCCCAGAGAGGTGGTGGATGCCCCATCCCTGGAAACCTTCAAGGTCAGGTTGGACGGGGCTCTGAGCAACCTGATCTAGTTGAAGATGTCCCTTCCCATGGCAGGGGCGTTGGACTAGATGACCTTTAAAGGTCACTTCAAACCCAAACTATTCTATGATTCTATGAGTGGAAAAAATTCTAACATGAATTTTAAAGGGAAGTCCTTATTTTCCAATGACAGCATCTGTAAGCATATAGAAAGGACAATTTATAAGATGTCCAAATTCCTACTGTATAATCCTCTTCTGAATGTCTTTCAAGATTAGGAAGCCCCAAATTGTTTTCAAAGATGCTCACCAAAAGGTGGCATGTATACTTTAATTTCCCTGACTACATACTTTGGAGAATCTGCTTGACTAGTGCTTAGCTGTTTTGAAGGTATGTCAAGTCCTTTCAGGCTAGCTTTCAGTGTGCAAACCTTCCACAGGAATGTCGGAAATATTTGTCAGATTTTCCTACACATGGCGTTCTGGATGTTACTTTTCTCTCTGTGTTCTCGTTCCTGAGTATCATATTATGTATTTCTCAAGGAACTAGATAGCTTTCAGTTGAATACCACTGTGCTTCTGGTTTTTAATACAAGGTTCATATTACAGTATGGGGTTACCTTTATTACATGGTATAGATTTCAGCTGTTTATTTTGCATATAAAGAATTTATAAGGAGGAAATACTGCTTGCACAATATCAGAGAAGTGGGAAATAAACAGTCTTGGAGCTTTTACCTTGCTGATAAATCTTTCTGAGTATAACCCCTTGTATATCTGGGATCTACTTAACAGTGAACAAGTTTTTATTCAGGATATCTATTTATATTAGCATCTTGCATTGCTTTCAGACTTAGGTTCAGAAATCTTACTAATTATTAGGCATCTATAGCTGCTTTGGTGCTGGACTGTTTCATGATCAGTATATGAGTATTTGAATAAGACTATTTTGACCAATAGTCTTTCCTTTTCATGGGAATAGTTTGTAGACCAACAATTTCAGAACCTGGCTTCAAAACACTACAACTCCTTTTCTCTGTCTCTAGGACATGGGGTTGATATATTTCAATATATTTTTAAAAGAAGAGGAACAAACACATTATTTAAAGTACCATCTTGTAAACTCATTGTCCACTTATGTTGTTTTCATTGTTTTAAATTACTTACCTGGAAATAGGTATTCCCCACCCTTACAAAATGTGAAAAAAGTTCTCTATTGATTAGATCTATAGTCAATATCTTCCGGTTCATTTTTTAGCCAAAAATGTCAGATAGAAAACAATGCTATATTTAGAAGATTAAAAAAAGGAAAAAAAAAAGAGGTATTAAGATAATATTAAATGTCTTGTCTATTATCCCCAGAGCTGATGACTCATTAAACAGTTTCAATTTAAAAGCCAGATTTGCAAATGAAACAGAAGTCCTTGCTCGAGGGACTGTTGATTAATTAGGCATCAGACATAAAATTCATATAACAGGTTTGGGAGCAAGAACCAGAACTTGGAACTGCTTTGCTGACTCTATAGGGCCTCACTTTCACAAGGAAGGAAAATGAATTTCTTAGCCTCACAGCAGCTATCATCTACTCATGCAAAGTAATCTCTAGGAACATATATATTTGAATGCCCTTAAAAAAGGAAGATACTGAACCTTGTTCTTGCACTTCTTGCATGAATGCTTTAATAAGACGACTGTTACATCCTGAGTGGATGAAAACATCATTCCTGAACATTGTGTGACTCCTGTGAGACATGGATTTTGAAGTCACCACTGCCCTCAATGTTTCCTGTTTCCTACCTATAGATACCCATGGGAAACTGCTGAATGTGCTAACTTCTGATGGACCCCTGGTCAGTGTTCAGCAGCTTTGGATTCAGATTTGTGTTGCTGTTATTTATAAAAGCCTGTGTGTCTAGCTTTGGAGACCTGATCATGGTACAAGGTCCAGGCTGAGCATTGGTGTGTCTAGTTTTTACATATTCAGTTCCTTGGATCAGGACTTCCATTACTATGTAGTGTATGTTGCAAAATTATTTATGAAGAAATTGATATTAAAACTAAACAAAGAGTTAGAGACAATGTTATACAGCTTCATTTGCTGAACAGAATAAACTCACCTTGCATTTTGCAGTCTTAAAAGCCCTATGAAGCATTTCTGTTAAGAAAAAATCTGGTGTGAGATTGCAGAACTGGTCACATTACAACAAGCCTCTAAGTACTTCCAAATCCTCACTAGACAAAGGTTACACTGAGATATCTACTGTATAAAGGGCACTGACAGATGCTTATCTTCAAGTTTTTATCACTTTTTATTGTTTATAAAACTCTTGCTGATAAAATGTAGTGACCCTGCCCACCTCGTTGTTATCTCTTCAGATACATCCTACCAGTCATTCACCACTGCGCAAAATAATTCACTGTTTTCTCAGTCAGCTTTCTATGACTGTAGTCATGTGGGAGCTAGAAGTAAATAGTCTTCAATCACTCATTTTAGATAGAAACATCAAAACACAATAGGTTTTGGCTTATATGTTCATAAGGTTAACCTGTTTGTTTCTTGTTCATATTTATTTTTGCATCCATTTCCGAGGGTGCTAGAAGTTCCCATAATAGTGAGCTGAATACAGAAAAAAACTAACACACTATACAGCTATGGACAAACATTAATTCTAAAGGAAACACTTTAAATATTATTAGCTTTTAAAGAGAAACATGCAAATATATTAGGAAAATACATAAGTGTAATTCCTGGGCATATATTACTCTTGGTGATCATTCAAAAACCTAAGTTTTATTTCTTAGTCTAAAACCTAAAAGCAGCATATAAGTGACACAAAAAATATTCTTCAAACAGTAAGGAATGTATCTAGTTTTTTTAATGATGAAAATATTTAGAACCTGAAGAACATTTACAAGCAATTCTAAATTTAAAGTAGATCAAGATTTCAGACTTAAACTTTTTGGCTGTTCTTAGTTTTTAAAAGGTATAAAATGTCACAGTTTTAGTTATTAGCTGAAAATCTATTTATAATTTGTTTATGCTGTGCAGTGCTACTATAGCAGCTGGTAATGTTGTATTGTGTGTGTGTGTATAAAATAATGTTAATTTATACAGGCTATTTTACCATTGAAGTCCTGTAACTGAATATATTTATATTCCGATAAGCTCTGTTTTTCCCTTATGATTTTAACACATTAATCATATGAGACAATTATAGCCTATATTTAAAATGTTTCAGCATCAAAAACCAGAGCATGGATTTAAAAGATTTGGTAAAGATAGTGACAATATTTAGCTTCATTTGCCTCCTGTGCATGGCAGTGCAATGGGACCTCTCCTGGCTGCTTGTGTGGCCTTTGGACAGAAATGGGAAAGTGTTTGGAATTGAGTGAATGACAACAGGGAGGCTGATACAGTTTTCCTATTTAACACGGTGCCATTGTAAGCTTCCTTTTCAGTTTTCGTTTACAACAGCTTCCAAATTGCTACTATTACCAGGGAATAGGTTGATCGGCAGTTTTGAGGGGGTAAGAAGTCTGTGCTTATTTCTCCATAACATAAAGGTGACAGTTTGTTTTGCAGGCCTTCTCACACTACTTTTGTACCCCAGAGATCCTGGCACTGTAATCGTCTAACCTATTGTAGACTGTCATTTTATCTGGAGTTAGGAAAGACTCTATTGCACTCCTTTGAGCTCAGTAGGCTTTTGCACCTGGAACTCTAGTGCTGGGAGAATCTAAATTTTCATCTCATGTGGCTTCAACTTCCTCTTAATATTTTGATCTTTGAAATGATGAAGGAGACTATCAACATTTTACCTCCCAAATGGTGAGACTGACATCACATCAAACTTCCAGACAGCTGTTAGTAAGGTGGCCTGGATTTCATTCTTGATTCTCAATTTTGTAACTGGAACTACTTATGTCACATCAGATTTGCATGTCTCTGACTAGTGGTATGCATTGGCTTCTCCCAGCCAGGTAATAATCCTTAATGATCATAGAATCATAGAATCATTGAGGTTGGAAAAGACCTCTAAGATCATCAAGTCCAACCGTCAACCCAACACCACCATGCCCACTAAACCATGTCCCTAAGTGCCTCATCTACTCGTCTTTTAAATACCTCCAGGGATGGGGACTCAACCACTTCCCTGGGCAGCCTCTTCCAATCTTTAACCACTCTTTCAGTAAAGACATTTTTCCTCACGTCCAATCTAAACCTCCCCTGGCACAACTTGAGGCCATTTCTTCCCGTCCTATCGCTTGTTCCTTGGGAGAAGAGACCGACACCCACCTTGCTACAACCTCCTTTCAGGTAGTTGTAGAGAGCGATGAGGTCTCCCCTCAGCCTCCTTTTCTCCAGGCTGAACAGTCCCAGTTCCCTCAGCTGCTCCTCATAAGACTTGTTCTCCAGACCCCTCACCAGCCTCGTTGCCCTTCTCTGGACACGCTCCAGCACCTCAACGTCCTTCTTGGAGTGAGGGGCCCAAAACTGAACACAGTATTCGAGGTGCGGCCTCACCAGGGCCGAGTACAGGGGCACGATCACTTCCCTCCTCCTGCTGGCCACACTAGTTCTGATACAGGCCAGGATGCCATTGGCCTTCTTGGCTGCCTGGGCACACTGCCGGCTCATGTTCAGCCAGCTGTCGACCAGCACCCCCAGGTCCTTTTCTGCTGGGCAGCTTTCCAGCCACTCTTCCCCAAGCCTGTAGCGCTGCATGGGGTTGTTGTGGCCGAAGTGCAGGACCCGGCACTTGGCCTTGTTGAACCTCATACGATTGGTCTGGGCCCATCGGTCCAGCCTGTCCAGGTCCCTCTGCAGAGCCTTCCTACCCTCGAGCAGATCAACACTCCCGCCCAACTTGGTGTCGTCTGCAAACTTACTGAGGGTGCACTCAATCCCCTCATCCAGATCATCAATAAAGATATTAAACAAGACCGGCCCCAGTACTGAGCCCTGGGGAACACCGCTCATGACCGGCCGCCAACTGGATTGAACTCCATTCACCACCACTCTCTGGGCCCGGCCGTCCAGCCAGTTTTTGACCCAGCACAGAGTACACCTGTCTAAGCCGTGAGCCGCCAGCTTCTCGAGGAGAATGCTGTGGGAGACAGTGTCAAAGGCCTTGCTGAAGTCCAGGTAGACCACATCCACAGCCTTTCCCTCATCCACTAGGCAGGTCACCTGGTCATAGAGGGAGATCAGGTTGGTCAAGCAGGACCTGCCTCTCATGAACCCGTGCTGGCTAGGCCGGATCCCCTGGCTGTCCCGCTCATGCCTTGTGAGCGCCCTCAAGATGAACCGCTCCATAATCTTCCCCGGCACCGAGGTCAGGCTGACAGGCCTGTAGTTCCCCGGATCCTCCTTCCGGCCCTTCTTGTAGATGGGCGTCACATTGGCAAGCCTCCAGTCATCCGGGACCTCCCCCGTTAACCAGGACTGCTGATAAATGATGGAGAGTGGCTTGGCAAGCTCCTCCGCCAGCTCCCTCAGCACTCTTGGATGGATCCCATCCAGCCCCATAGACTTGTGAGCGTCCAGGTGGCGTAGCAGGTCATTGACTGCTTCCTCTTGGATTACAGGGGGTTCATCCTGCTCGCCGTCCCTGTCTTCAATCTGAGGGGGCCGAGTACCCTGAGGATAACTGGTCTGCCTGTTAAAGACTGAGGCAAAGGCGGCATTGCGTACCTCAGCCTTTTCCTCATCCTCGGTGACAATGTTCCCCCCCGCATCCAATAAAGGATGGAGATTCTCCTTGGCTCTCTTCTTGTCATTAATATATTTGTAAAAACATTTTTTGTTGTCTTTAACGACAGCGGCCAGATTGCGTTCTAGCTGGGCTTTTGCCTTTCTCATTTCCTCTCTGCACGACCTAACGAGATCCCTGTACTCTTCTTGAGTCGCCTGCCCCTTCTTCCACAAGCGGTAAACTCTCCTTTTTTTCCTGAGTCCCAGCAAGAGCTCCCCGTTCAGCCAGGCCGGTCGTCTTCCCCACCCGTTCTTCTTACGGCGTACAGGGACAGCCTGCTCCTGCGCCTTTAAGACTTCCTTCTTGAAGAACGTCCAGCCTTCCTGGACCCCTTT
Source organism: Aptenodytes patagonicus (assembly GCF_965638725.1). NCBI lineage: Eukaryota > Metazoa > Chordata > Aves > Sphenisciformes > Spheniscidae > Aptenodytes > Aptenodytes patagonicus. The sequence goes on along the minus strand of NC_134951.1, from coordinate 32,524,417 downwards.
GCCCTTCAGGACCGTCTCCCACGGGACTCTCTCAACCAACGTCCTGAACAGGCCAAAGTCCGCCCTCCGGAAGTCCATGGTTGCGGTTTTGCTGCCCCCCTCCTTACTTCACCAAGAATGGAGAATTCTACCATTTCATGGTCGCTAAGCCCAAGACGGCCTCCGACCACCACATCTCCCACCAGTCCTTCTCTGTTAGTAAACAGCAGGTCAAGTGAGGCACCTCCCCTGGTAGGCTCACTTAGCAGCTGTGTCAGGAAGTTGTCTTCCACACACTCCAGGAACCTCCTAGACTGCTTCCTCTCTGCCGTGTTGTATTTCCAGCAGATGTCCGGGAAGTTGAAGTCTCCCACGAGAACAAGGGCTAGCGATTGAGAGACTTCTGCCAGCTGCTTGTAGAATGCTTCATCCGCCCCTTCATCCTGGTTGGGTGGTCTATAACAGACTCCCAGCAGGATATCTGCCTTGTTGGCCTTCCCCCTCATCCTTACCCATAAACACTCAACCGTTCCGTCATCACAATCGTTGAGCTCTATACAATCAAAACACTCCCTAACATACAGGGCCACCCCACCGCCTCTCCCTCCTCGCCTGTCCCTTCTGAAGAGTCTATAGCCATCCATTGCAGCACTCCAGTCATGAGAGTCACCCCACCATGTTTCTGTGATGGCAACTAAGTCATATCTCTCCCGCTGCACAATGGCTTCCAGCTCCTCCTGCTTGCCGCCCATGGTGCGTGCATTGGTGTATATGCACTTGAGCTGGGCTATCGATTTTGCCCCCAGCATCGGCACGCCACCCCTAGGCTTATCTCTAGTGAGCCTGGTTTTATCCCCTTCCCCCTTCGAACCTCTCAATGAGCCCTGCCAATTCATGAGCAATGATCCTTTTCCCCCTGTGAGACAGCTGGACTCCATCTGTCACCAGCAGGCCCGGTGCCGTGTAAACCTCCCCATGATCAAAAAAGCCAAAATTCCTCTGATGGCACCAGCCCCTGAGCCACGCGTTGATCAGGTGTGTTTTCCTGCTCCTTTCAGTATCCTTCCCTGCCACTGTAGGGATTGAGGAAAACACTACCTGTGCTCCCGATCCTTGAACCAGTCACCCCAGTGCCCTGAAGTCCCTTTTGATCACTGCAGGACTTCTCTCTGCAACCTCATCACTGCCAGCCTGTATAACCAACAGCGGGTAGTAATCAGAAGGCCGTACCAAACCAGGGAGCTTCCTAGTGATGTCTCTGACCCGGGCCCCAGGGAGGCAGCAGACTTCCCTGTGGGACGGGTCCGGTCGGCATATTGGGCCCTCTGTTCCCCTCAGAAGGGAATCGCCTATGACAATTACCCTCCTTTTTTTCTTAGCAGCGGCAGTCATAATGCATGGGGCTGACTGCCTCACCCTAGGCAACCCCCTGGACGGACCTTCGTCTACATCCTCATTTGCCTCGCCCTCAAGTTCCAGGGCCCCATATCTGTTGTGTAAAGGCAACCGGGAAGGTGAGGGAGGCCGGGCGGGGGTTCACCTGGCACGCTGAGCAGGGACCCGTTTTCATCCCCCCCTGTCGCTTAGGTCCCCTCTTTCTACCTGGTGGCAAGAAGGCAGGGGATCCTCTGCTTCTCGTGGAGCCTCCATCTGCTGCCTCTGCCTCAGGGACGGTAGGGTGCGGCTCCACCAATCTATCTCCCTCAATGATGTTGTACTTTCTGTGTTTATTTATATTATAGTATCCACATTCAATATTTTCATATCTGTACCAAAAATAGTCATTCAAAGGTAAAATTTAATTTAAAAAATTGAATCCATTTTGTGAATTTCCATTGTCAGTTGACCACCTGGACCGCAGTGAAAAAAAGGCTGTTATTTTCAAAGAACTGTTCGAGATGATTCCACGATCTTTTTTTCCCAAGTGGGAACAGATAATTTATAGCCCATCACTCTGTACATAGGGTTATGATTATTTTGCCTGTATACAATACTTTGAAGCTACTATCACAGTTTTATCTGACATTTTATTTCACAACCACTCAGTGAACTTTTGCTCAAGTGCTCAGGATGTTTCTGGTTGGCTAATAGTAACTGTTCTTCACCTTTTTCTAATCCTTTTCATTAAAATATTTTAAAATAGTATTTAAATAAGGAATCTATTTTCCCAAATACTCATTTATCAGTACCAAGTCACTTTTTCATCTTCTTAATTTCTTCTTGGATAGGATAATTTTACTGAATACATAGAAAATTATGTAGAGGACTTATTAGCCCTCTTATTTTGCAAACTAACTAATGAAAATCAGCTGAAGTCACTAGACTAACCAGAAGCCATTAACAGAACAAGTTTACAAATAAGACTAGTTAATATTCTTTCCCCAGTAAAATGTAGTACTAAATCCATGCAGGAATTATAATTCTCAGTAAGGTCAAGAGGTAACTTCTGTTCTTAAATGTATGGTACACACTCTTAATTAAAAGCAGTGTGCTTCAGCCATAGACAAATCTGGTAAAACATTGTGTAGGACTTTTTTTTTTTAAAAGAAAAAAGTTTTCTTTTTAAAATAGAAACAAACAAATATCTGTATGTATGTTAATAAACAGCATTATCAGATTATATTAGAGATGTTTTATGCTTTATCTCATTTATTTAATATAGTATTATGGTACAGGTCTACTTATGACTTTTGATTGGTATTGACTAGTTACTTAAGTGAAAAACCCAGTAATGTTAGGACATCTGATGTATTGCATAAAAATGCTGGGAAAAAGCTAAAAAGCTTCCAAAGTCACTGATGAGAGAGCATGTTGTCACACAGAGAAATAAAGAGGCCACAAATACTCTAATCGCTATATATTTGAGAGTGATCTCAATGTTTTAATAAATATCAAATTACCTCTTTCTTCCAGTTGGTCTTGTGCATTTCTTCTTTAAAATATTGTACAGAAAATGCAAGTGAAAAACTTCATTTACAAGAGTTATATGTGAATCGGGGAGTTTATGTACAGAATATGTATTTGTACATTAGATACATTGTCAAGAAGAAAGATTTCACCTGGGTGTAAATGAGGTTTAATTAGCTAACATTTGTAAAGCAGATGGAGATGCTAAGATTGGAGTTATTGAATAACTGACCATTGTTTTAGATAGCTTTTCTTTAAGGGTGAACATATTTGTTGTTATACATAAGCTATTACAACAGTACCTTAATATATCATTACATTTTAAACGTAAACAAAAAATCAATTAATTAGTAACTCAGGTGACAATTAATTACACAACCCACTTGTCAAAGCTGGGTTGATTAAATAGAATCAGAATGTCTATCATGGATTTTAGCACTCAATATCTGTAGATGTTAGTTGTCTTTCAACTTCTGCTTCATTGAAGCTCTTGCACAGTTGCAGCCTTCTTGATGTTCTTACCCTCTTGCTTAGCTCTTCCACCTTGACTTCATACCCTAAAATACTAAGGACCAATACATGCCACATTTGTAAAAGTGTGAGAAATTTCTCCTTTTCTGGAATTTGTGAAGCATATTTCAGCAGGGGAGATCTGACCTCAGAACCCACTGCAAAAAATTCTTCTCTGCAGCCTGCTCAGATTTCCTCTTTGCAGTGTAATCTGGCTCAATGGAAAAAGACTGTGTCAGGTGATGAAGAGAACTGAGAAAATGTTTCTGGGTTTCAGTCAGAGAAAAAAACTCAAAGGTAGCGGAGGTGGAAAAGAAAGGTAATTTGGGTAAATACTAATGTCTATAGATATGAGCTACTTTGAATTACAGTAGTTTTGTGACTGATTACAGTGATTTATTATAGTGATCAGCATGGATATTGATGTCATTGTGAATATCAGAAAAAATATTTTTGCAAATTAGAGTTTTTGATAATTTATATAAGTAGAAACATGTACAAATTCTAGGTATAATTAGTGCACTAAGTTATAGATTGACCAATGTGTTATGTTTTGTTGTAAAGTTATTCTTCCACAAATCACATTACTACTTCAAAGAGTTTTGTTGGGAGGTGGGAAAGCAGAAAGGAACATAGTTAAATGAAATGTGTGCTTCCTTTTTTTTTTTTTTTTAAAGCCAGGAAGAGGTGGGTTGAAGAAGCATAGGAACATCATTAATCTTGCATGCATTATAAACTGAAAGATGGAAAAAAAAACCCCTCAGATTAAAGACCATAACAGCGTGATTTCTTTGTATCAGAGCTTGTGCAGTGAAACTCAAATTTATTATTTTTGATATTTTGAGGTTGGCAATACAGGTAGTTCCTCATAAAGCGTCTGAAAGTACCTCATAGGTGTCATTCAATGCAGAATTAGGAAGGATGGAGAGGTATCTTCCCATGTCTTCATTATTAACACCAGCTATAGTGGTATAACAAGTGCAATAAGACACTATGATATCCCCTTCCTTATCACCATTGGTTGACATAGACCTGAAAAGCATCTTCCAAATTGTTTTTTACCTTCCTTTTAAATGAGTAGTCATAAAGCTCAAAATAGTAGCGGTCAAGTTAGGCCTTTGTTCATCTTTATGTGACTTGTTCAAATAATCACTTGGTCATGAGCTCTTTGTGGAAAAGCCTATCTGTTTTTGTTTTTTTTTTTTTTTTCATTTTGTCTGGTATGATGGGACCTTGGTTAATAACTGGAAGCTGCAAGGCACTATTGTGATGTAAATACCAAGCAATATTTTTCCTGTGAATTGTGACCTTCCTCCATCAGACTGTATCACTGTGAGACCTCAGACAACATAAAAAGGCAAAATATTAACTGTGTGACTGCTGTTGCTTAAGAATTGAACTAATAGCTTGGAAGACATTAATTATTGCTGGTGCTATGTCCATAGACTGGAATAAGAACAGAGACATTTCATGCTTACTCATGCAAGGAGTGGCTGCCCCATTCTGTTTTAACCTGCCTGGTATCAGGTTGATTTGAAAAGGAAGTTCAATGGTTGCTCCTATTACATTCAGGATGTTCTTCTCTCAAGGACTATAGAGGTGCAGCTGTTCTCAAGATAAATTGCTGTATGAAACAGAACAATTCTATTTCTATCTCAGATGGTAGAATTTACTTTTAATATGAGACAAATTGATTCTCTAGAAACTACATCTGTTAAATATATTGTATTCATAATGTCTGTTAATTAAAAAGCATTCCATACACATAAAAATAGAAACGGAAAAGACCTCTAATGACTTCTCATTTAGGGTGAAAGATAGTTTCATACGATTTTTTTTCTTTTTTTCTGTTGCATATTGGAGTACCATTGTCTGTAGTCATCCACAGATTTTTTTTTTTTTTCCATTTTTTCAAACCCCTGCTTTCTTAATATAAAATAATTAGTATCTTCATAACACGAGTACTTAGACTTTCAGGCATGTTTCTTGGTAACTGGCATAGTGCAGAAGAAAACTGATGCCAACTTTTCCTTTATTAATGTTTCCACAGATTTTGATTTATATAGTGACCAATTGATATGTTTTTTGACTACAATGGCTTTCATTTTCACAAAGATCTAACTTCCAAACAGATAAGAATGATTCTGATCTTACATGCAACAGTTTGTGATTTCACTGTAAAAAATAATTATTTCAAAATAGATTTGATCACTTGCTTTGAAATCAGCCTTAGCTGTTAAAGTATTCAGTAACCTCTCATCTTCCTAAATTTAAATATAAATTCCCTGAAGTCTAGAAATATAGGCATGTTGTGCTAATTAATAGTATATTGTCACTACTAAAGTCACTGTTGTTTGTGGGATATTAAATTCACAGTTATCGAATGAGGTTGTTGACATTACACATATGACTATTCAATGTGACATATATGTGTATTCAGACCATAATATAAGGGATAATGTGGTTTTGTAGTGTAGGTGTCTGTATAAAAAAAATGAAGAAATAGCTTCACTGTCTGAGGCAGTGCTTGAAGAAAGTGTTCTGTATTATGTATATTTTGATACTCTACCATGAAAAACTCCGAAATAAACAGAAAATACAGGGATTTCTCCTCTTGTAATCTTCATTAACATTGTCATGCTTTCCAGAAAACAGTGCTACCATACAAGATGAGAGAATGGAAATCATCATAGTTTCTGATCATCTGCAAAAGAATTTTACTAACGCTGAAGATATAAAATGGGAATTGTTCATGCAGTTGTGTTTCCAACAGATTTCTAGATAAACCAGATTATTTTGCTATAAGCAATACAATAGACACAAGTGTATGTTGTATTACTAATACGACACATCCATTGTTATTTTGAGACCTGAGATTTCAAAGAGCTTTTGCAAAGGTCATCATCATTATTTTCTTTCTACAAATAATGACGAAACTTGGAAACTGTTCATTTTTATAACTGAAATAATATGATTCAAGGACTTAAAAGTAGATAAAACAAGATGAAAGTAGACAACAGACAAAATAAATCCAATGCCTTCAGCTTATTAGAAGTGACAGAGAAATAAACAGTCACTCATTACAAATAATCTAGGGACCTGTTAGAAAAGTTTAACACATAAAATGACATTTTCTACTACTTCTGCGTTGGTAAACAGATCTGCTGCATATTGCCAGTAGCATTTGCATTTATCTAAAGCACTTTGAAGAAAAGCATCCAAAGCTTTTAATGTTTCAGAAAAATTCTAATTCCTTATATTTCTTAACCAACATGGAGAATATTGCATGTGAAATTCCCAACCACCTTTAATATCCATGTACGTTTGTGTTATCTGTTATGAATATAATGTTCATAAGCTTTCAGTATTTGTGTTAAATAACCAAAGATCAATGCATCATTTAATTAGTAATGTATTATGTTAGGATGACCACAAAGAAGTTGGATAATTCAATATTTGTAGATGAACAGATATAGATATAGTGACATGTTTGGCGGGGGGTAGGGTTTTTGTGTTGACTTTTTTTTCCCGTTTGTTTTTTTTTTTTAACAGAATTTAACTCCTATTCTAAAAATAAAAGATATAGACCAGAAAATAATAATAATAATAATAATAATAATAATAATAATAATAATAATAATAATAATAAAAGCTGTGCATTATGGAGGACTGCATTTTGCAAAATCAAATCAATTTGTTTCAACTTTTCCATATAATCAAACCATACCAATAACTTTGCCTAATCAGTATTAATCATGATTACAGAATTTATTTCAGGTTATTGAAAGTAATTACGTAAGTGCATGATTGTACTCATTTTTACTGCAAATGTATTATTCATAAAATATTTAATCCAATAAAACTGCTAAAAATCATGGAACATACACTGAAAGCATGGCAACCTAATAAATATCTGATTAAGGCCTCATTTGAAGTAAAGAACTTTTGACATAAGTGAAGTGTACTCTGAAATTATACTTGTTTATATTTATTTTCTTCGCATCTACTAAAGGCATAAACTTTCCATCTCTCCTATAAATTGGAATTATCCTATGCTAATGTAAAATATAAAATAGTATTATCAGAAAAGATAGCATAATATAGAAACTAGTGTTCATTTCAACATAAAAAGTTATAATATTTCCATATCTTCAAATAGTGAAATTTCTTCCATATTTCAGTTCCTAATATTCCATTCACAAGCATAAAATTTCTAATGAGGTCTATGGCCTAGTTGAGGTTATCTGTACTCATAAATGAGATAAAGATCTTGCTCAAACCTTTTTCTTCTGGAAGATGAGACCTCTTTGTGGGTCTTCAGTGTAATTCCTAGCTAGATTTAAAATTGTTTAAGGTGTGTGGAAAAATAATGTGGAAGAAAAAATTCTGAAATCTATTCATCTCCCCATAAAGAAGTAAAAGTCTTATTATGCTTCAATGTTGTTAATAATTTCCTCCTGTTTTGAGAACATTGCTGGGATTCTTAATAACTAAATATATATTACAGTCTGGAAAGGAGCATATCCTGGTTAATGGGGGAGGTCCCGGATGACTGGAGGCTTGCCAATGTGACGCCCATCTACAAGAAGGGCCGGAAGGAGGATCCGGGGAACTACAGGCCTGTCAGCCTGACCTCGGTGCCGGGGAAGATTATGGAGCGGTTCATCTGGAGGGCGCTCACAAGGCACGAGCGGGACAACCAGGGGATCAGGCCCAGCCAGCACGGATTCATGAGAGGCAGTCTTGTTCAATATCTTTATCCATGATCGTTGATCTGGATGAGGGGATTGAGTGTACCCTCAGTAAGTTTGCAGACGACACCAAGTTGGGCGGGAGTGTTGATCTGCTCGAGGGTAGGAAGGCTCTGCAGAGGGACCTGCACAGGCTGGATCGATGGGCCCAGGCCAACTGTATGAGGTTCAACAAGGCCAAGTTCCGGGTCCTGCACTTGGGCCACAACAACCCCATGCAGCGCTACAGGCTTGGGGAAGAGTGGCTGGAAAGCTGCCTGTCGGAAAAGGACCTGGGGGGTGTTGGTCGACAGCCGGCTGAACATGAGCCGGCAGTGTGCCCAGGCAGCCAAGAAGGCCAATGGCATCCTGGCCTGTATCAGAACTAGTGTGGCCAGCAGGAGGAGGGAAGTGATCGTGCCCCTGTACTCGGCCCTGGTGAGGCCGCACCTCAAATACTGTGTTCAGTTTTGGGCCCCTCACTCCAAGAAGAACATTGAGGTGCTGGAGCATGTCCAGAGAAGAGCAACGAGGCTGGTGAGGGGTCTGGAGAACAAGTCTTCTGAGGAGCGGCTGAGGGAACTGGGGTTGTTTAGCCTGGAGAAAAGGAGGCTGAGGGGAGACCTCATCGCTCTCTACAACTACCTGAAAGGAGGTTGTAGCGAGGTGGGTGTCGGTCTCTTCTCCCAAGTAACAAGCGATAGGATGAGAGGAAATGGCCTCCAGTTGCGGCAGGGGAGGTTTAGATTGGATGTAAGGGAAAATGTCTTGACTGAAAGAGTGGTGAAACATTGGACCAGGCTGCCCAGGGAAGTGGTTGAGTCCCCATCCCTGGAGGTATTTAAAAGACGTGTAGGTGAGGTGCTTAGGGACATGGTTTAGTGGGCATGGTGGTGTTGGGTTGACGGTTGGACTCAATGATCTTAGACGTCTTTTCCAACCTTAATGATTCTATGATTCTATATGAAGTGGGGAAATGACAATGGAAAACATTAATTTTTAGCCTGTCTAAACTAATGTGTAATTTTAAGCAACTGGTATTTTTCTAATATAAAATGTATACATCCTTTATTACATTGTTTAAAGTAAGCATGAACAGTCTTTTCCTCCCTTAACCACTGTGTGTGTTTTGTATACCCTTTTTATCAAAAAAATCATTTAAAAAGTAAGATAACTCAGTAATGTTAGATATGCCACAGGTTGGCTATATATATGATTAAATATTACTGGAAGCACTGAGTTGAATAGTTTTATATCTTAGTAATTGCCTTGTAAAAAATCTCACTGTTAACTTCTGCTAAAGCATTAAATATGTTGCATGACCTGAAGGACACTATTATTTACTTGCTTGATGTGTACTATATTAATATGACAGAAAATACTTCATAGTTCCAAAACAAACCTTTTATTTCCACATATGAAAATTTGAATATTTTGATAACTTTTAATCAAATCTCACTTGAAAAAACCAACAGCAAAACCAAATAAAACCCCCACATGAATAGATTCTTCGAATACTTTTTCTTCAACATGCAGATGTGAACTTTCCCAGCTTATAATTTGTACAAGTTCAGAATGTAGCTAAAAAGATGAGGCTATTAAAACTTTCAGTTTATAAGTATATATACATCGACACATATATATACATACCACTTTTAAGTTAAAACACACAAGTATACCCAAAAAAGAAAGTGAGATGCAGTCCTTAATGTGTTTGTCTCATATTTTCAGTATATAATTATATATATATTCCTATGTTTAATCAGATCACACGCTTGTGCAGGTGAACTATCAGGGTAGACAAATCTTCCTATTCGCAACATTACTTGCAAGTATCTATGCTTTCTTCACAACTTTATAGCTGAGAGATATAACAATATTCTTGCCAACAATTAAACTCATGCCCCGAAACATCCATCTACAGATGTTTTCCTTTTAACCACAGAAAAGGATTGTTTGAATCTGAAGCGTTCACACCCTCATTTTCCTCATCAAAACCTGTGGAAGCCTATAAGATCCCTAGTAAATATAGGGGGAGTGAAGACTTCACCATTAGTTCCAAGATTTGAACTACAGGAAAAATGGGCATACATATTTCCAACACAGCATATAAGTGTTTGTTTGGTTCCCCCCCCCCCCCCCCTCCCCCTTAAGGGAATGAGCATCTGCTTTCCCATTTATTTGAACTGTAATGGTAATAACTGAATACCAGTATGTCAACATATTTCCAAGACTGTCCTAATTAAAAATATTTAAAATATATTCCTAGCAATATAGCAGTAATATTATATATTAATTTGTATATTAAAATTCATCAGCTAAACAAAAAAATAATAGACTTTCTGTTTTAAGAATTTATCACAAGGAAGTGTTTTCACTGCATTGTATACTAAAAGTAAACAATGAAAGAGAAACTCAAGAAAAATGTACAATGCTTGTTAATGTTCTTTTTGTGAGCTACAGAATGAAGAAAGTGTGTAGAAATAAAAACATAGAGATAACTTAAGTTATATTTCTAGAGCTAAGCAGTAGAGAGTAAATCATGTTTTGGAGAATTTTACTTTCTGGAAGTTAGTGCTGCTAGTAGCTCTGTAATGCTAACTGAATGTTGTTTGTGGTAAGCCAATAATTCTGGCTTTTCAACCAAAGCATCAAGAAGTAGTGTTTGAGGGTTTCTTTCTTAGATAAAAGCATTGTGTTTTACTTAAGTAAGTATGCAGAAATATATAGAGATCAAATAGTTGGCAATGATTTTCATGAACAATTAGCAATTTTCATTCTGTTAGCCTTTTAGGCCTTGTTCAATAATTCTATACTTTGCAGCAGGCTTTTGAAATTTTTTAGGAAAAACAGGATCTTGGGCTAGAGTGGTGCCTTTCCTTATTCTCACAGAACTCTGTTCAGTTTTTGCTGAGCTAGAAAATTGCCATTCTTTTTTTTTTAGAATAGAATAGAATAGAATAGTTCAGCTGGAAGGGACCTACAACGATCATCTAGTCCAATAGTCTGACCACTTCAGGGCTGACCAAAAGTTAAAGCGTATTATTAAGGACATTGTCCAAATGCCTCTTAAACACTGACAGGCTTGGGGTATCAACCACCTCTCTAGGAAGAGGTATTGTTGCTCCAGTGTTTGAACACCCACTCATTAAAGAAATGCTTCCTACTGTCCAGTCTCAACCAACCCTGATGCAGCTTTGAACTGTTCCCATACGTCCTGTCACTGGATACCAGGGAGAAGAGATCAGCACCTCCCTCTCCACTTCCCTTCCTCAGGAAGCTGTAAAGAGCAATGAGCTCGCCCCTCAGCCTCCTTTTCTCCACACTAGACAAACCCAGAGTCCTTAGCCACTCCTCACAGGACATTCCTTCCAGCTCTTTCACCAGCTTTGTTGCCCTCCTCTGGATGCATTCAAGGACCTTCACATCCTTCTTAAATTGTGGGGCCCAGAACTGCACACAGTACTCCAGGGGAGGCCGCACCAACGCTGAATACAGCAGGATAATCACCTCTTTTGACTGGCTGGTTATGCTGTGTTTGATGCACCCCAGGATGCGGTTTGCCAGGGCACTCTGCTGACTGATACTGAGCCTGCTGTCGACCAGCACCCCCAGATCCCTTTCTGCAGGGCTGCTCTCCAGCCACTCTTCTCTCAATTTATACTTGTATCCCACATTACTCCATCCCAGGTACAGAATCTAGCATTTGGTCTTGTTAAATTTCATCCCACTAATCATTGCCTAATGCTCCAATCTATCTAGATCCCTTTGCAAGGCCTCTTGTCCCTCAAGAGAGTCACCAGTACCTCCAAGTTTGATATCATCAGCAAACTTGCTAATGGTGCATTCAACTCCTGCATCCAGATCGTTGATAAATATATTGGACAGAGCTGGCCCTAGAATTGAACCCTGAGGAACACCACTGGTGACCAGTCATCAGCCAGATGTAGCCCCATTCATTATAACAATTTGAGCCCTGCTGTTCAGCCAGTTTTTCACCCAGAGCATCATGAACCTGCTCATCCCACAGCTGGACAACTTGTCCAGAAGGATGCTGTGAGATACAGTATCAAAAACCTTACTAAAATCCAGAAAAACTACATCCACCACCTTCTCTTCATCCACTAGGCAGATGACCTTATCATAGAAGGGTATCAAATTAATTAAACAGGACTTTCCTTTTGTGAACCCATGTTGACTGTGCCTGATGATTGTATTGTTCTTTAAATGCCCTTCAATAGTACCCAGTATAATCTTCTCCATAATTTTTCCAGGAACTGAAGTTAGAACTAACAGGTCTGTAGTTCCCTGGGTCTTCTCTCACATCCTTCTTGTAAATTGGAATAACATTGGCTAGCTTCCAGTCAGCAGGGACCTCCCCAGACTCCCAAGACCTTTGGCAGATGACTGAAAGGGGTCCTGCTGTAACATCCGCTAGCTCCTTCAGTACTCTGGGATGAATCCCATCAGGCCCCATGGACTTGTGAACATTCAACTGATACAACTGGTCCCTTACAATTTCAGTGTCCACAAATGGAAAGTCACTGTTCCCCCACTGCTCCTGCATGGGTAGCCCAAGGTCTGACTGAGGCAAAAAAAGCATTGAATGCCTCTGCTTTTTCTTCATCACCCTTAGTCAGATGATCACCTTCAACAAGTATCAGTCTACTGTTTTCTTTAGACCCCCTCTTGCTATTAACATACTTAAAAAAGCATTTCTTGTTGTCTGACACAACAGTGGCCAGTTTCAACTCTAACTGAGCTTTGGCCTTTCATGTCTTCTGCCTGCATATACAAACCACAGCTCTGTAATCTTCCTGCGAAGCCTGACCTTGCTTCCAGAGATTGTACCGTTACTGCTAAAGTTTTGTTGAAAACATTTCTTTGTATAAGTCAATTAAATTATTTCCTAATTTTCAAGTGTTTTATTTAACAAATTATTTTTCTCTTAAAACCTTTAAACAGTTGTAGTGAATACAGACAATATTTTTGAATTGTAATTTTCTACTCACTTCTAAAGTGGAGTGAAGTATTATAAAATTATGCTAAACTGGTAAAATTCTCTCTAGCAAGGAGTAAAGGAAGAGCAGGAAACTTATCTATCATACTTTATAATATCATCTTCTCCCCTAGAAAGCTAATACAAGGAAAGATAAAAGACAAAAAGACATCCTCTTCTTTGCTAGTCTTCATATATGCAAATTAGTTAGGCTAGATGGTGCTGAATGTGTGCCTTTAGCTAATATGCCTGCAGCATTCAATTTACTCCTCATTCATCACTTTGGTCTGCATTATCCATGTTATATACCCTTCTGCTTCAGGACCAGTGCTGACGGATCCAGTCCTAGAGAAAGCATGAAAAGGCATCCTGCTTTTTGAGATTGTGTCCAGAAGCTCAACACTATTTCATAGTTCTGTGCCAGCTGTTGCATCCTTCCAGGGACTCTAGTTTATTCAATTGCCTAATGGACTGTCAACTGTATGGAAGAAGAAACAATCCCAGTCTGCTTTAACACATCCATCTAAGGCAGTCTAGACATGAATGGAGGTTCTTGTCCTTCCAGAAGTACAAGTGCAATATTACCAAATCTTTACATGGCCTCAAAATAAGATGTTTCTGTACAAAGTTTAATCTTCTCACTTTCTAGATACATAGAATATGACAAAGTCATCACTGAATATACTTGACTAACTATGTATCACAATCTGTTTTTTCCCTCTTCTCTTTACCAGACTGCTCCTATAGCCAAGAGAGTTATGTAATTTTTCAGTTGCCAACATGTGGAATTCTGGTGTCCTTTGAGATGTCCTAGGGTTGCCTGATTGGCCTCTAGCTGCCAATCCAGAAGGGTTAATAGGTCTGTGACCTATCCATGAATACAGTATAGATGTCTCTGATATCCCAGGTTTTCTCAAGGGGCACTAATGCCTACATGTGGGCACCTGAATTCAGCCCTTGGTCTCCTCTGTTCTTGTTGATGAGAAGCAAACCTCAGATATGCTCAACATTCTGAAGACTTTTCTTTTATACAATGTTATTATACAACGTTATAAAATTAGTCATAGCTATTCTGAAGCAAAGGACAGCTTGGACAATGTCACATTCCACTATTATCTTATGCAATGTTTGAATTCCAGAATTTAACTTAACGGCATTTCAGATCTTTAATACTAATTGCTTATGTTTTCTTAAAAGGTATCTATATTTAGTTTTATTTATACAAATATATGAACAGTGAATCAAAACAGTTAGATACATAAATTCTATAGTTGCAGTTGCTTGCATCAAAAATATTACAGCTGATGGTGAAAAAATATGTGTTGATATAAAATGTGCTTGAACATTTTGATCAGAAGGTAAATTTGCAGTCAAAATATTACCTTGGACTTAATTTCTTTAAAGCAGATGAAATACTAAGATTTATCCATCATTATACTAACTAGATTTAGGCACCAAAAGAGTTTTTAAACTTGTTCCAGTTTCTTAAATGTTAAAAATTGAACAGTTTGGTCTGTCTACTTCATTGTTTTCATAACCTTGCTTGTCTATAGAAGTTATAATAAACCTGCTAATGCAACGCATGTATTATTTATCTGAGCCCTTAGAGATAGTTGAACTACAGTAGCATTAATCATTTTAAATGAGATATTTTATAAAAATTAATTTTATTTTTATACTGCATCCTAATTCTTTAAAAGAACCATATAATGTATTCCAAATAACAATAACTAGAAAAACAAATATCTGAAAAATAAGTTATTATTAGTTTAAGTTTCCTAGTTGTTAGAATTTGTTATAGAAGAGACATATACTTGTCAGTAAACATACTATTAAGCTTATGTACTTTGACATTTGATATGATGCAGAGAAGTACATATAAACTTATGGAAAACAAATATAGGTTATAAAATATCTACTTTTTAAAATTTAATGTGTGGGAGTAATTGTTAACTATTGCAGTAGAAAACACCACAAGTAGCACAGACATTTTTTCTTTCTGTCCAAAGAAATTATATGGTAGTTTTAAAGACACAACTAAATATTTTAGATTCAGTTCTGAAATTGTGAGATATATTATATATTGCCTTTGAGGAAATGAGAAATAACATGCTGTATTAATAAAGAAGAGGAGCTGGGCCCTGCAATAACCAACTTAACATTCTCAGCCAGGTTTTATAAGAGGAATTAGGGGAGTTGTGCTCCTCCTGCAGTTTATGTCATCTGAGTCTGCTTCAGACATCTTTTCTTCCTTCTGAAGAACTCTTACTTCTATATTTTTAGACATAGTCAGCTCCTCTTCATCGTCTTTAAGCCCTAGTTTCCCACTACTTGCCAGATAGGTCCTGCCACCCTTTATCTGAACTTTCTATAAATACTGAGTAGTTTGTTGTAAGGAGGCCTTCCTAGTTTGTGAGATATATGTTTCTTGCTCTTTGTTAGAGTTTCTCATGTTCAAAGTACGTTAGATGTACTTTCCCTATGATTATTTCTCCCACTAGCTGAAATGCCACTTTACCTCCACAAAAAGAAAGAAGTTAAGCATCTTCCCTAGGGACCAAAGAACTTTTTTGAAAACAGATGTTGGACAACAAACCTTCTTTTCGATCTGTCGAGGTTTAATCTCAGTCGGCAACTGAGCACCACGCAGCCGCTCGCTCACTCCTCCCTGCCCCCGGTGGGATGGGGGAGAGAATTGGAAGAGCACAAATGAGAAAAACTCGTGGGTTGAGATAAAAACAGTTTAATAATTGAAATAAAATGATAATAATAATGTAATAATAATAATAATAATACACAAAGCAAGTGATGCACAGTGCAATTGCTCACCACCCGCCGACCAATGCCCAGCCAGTCCCCGAGCAGCGGACCCCCCCCGGCCAGCTTTCCCCAGTTTATGTACTGAGCATGACGTCACATGGTATGGAATGTCCCTTTGGCCAGTTTGGCTGTGCCCCCCTCCCAGCTTCTTGTGCACCTCCAGCCTTCTCAGTCAGTAAAGCATGGGAAACTAAAAAGTCCTTGGCTAGTGTAAGCATTACTTAGCAACAACTAAAACATGGGTGTGTTATCAACTGTTCTCATCCTAACTCCAAAACACAGCACTGTACCAGCTACTAGGAAGGAAATTAACTCTATCCCTGCCGAAACCAGGACACGATCCCATACATACCACCACAGGAACATATTCCTTGAGAATTTTCAGTATGTAAGAATTAAAAAGTGACTTAAACAACATGAAAAAAAAAAAAAGCACAACTTCCAGCTGAAATTCCAAGTTTAATTTGTTTTTAAAAAATGGATGTGTTTGCAAAAGCGAAGAGTTTGTTAACTTAGTTTTATTTTTATAGGCTATTATAACAAATGTATAAAATAACAAAATCTTTTAGGCTTATTAAAAAGATTTGCGTGAAGAAATGTTATTATATGGCATAAATGACTAACCTGTTCCTGAGGAAACACAAGAGAACTATATTTTTTTTCAGGTTAGCTATAATTCAAATAAACTGAATTGCTTCTTTTTTTTTTTTTAATCTGTTTAAGTATATTTCATGCCTCTTAACAGAAGCCAAGTATTAAATGGCTTTTAGCATTGTTCAAAAGTGAATTAATTGTTTAAAAAATGTGATTATTTACTTTATTTATTTATAAATCAGGTACTATATCTACAATGAATAGACAAATGAATTCCATTATATACCTACTTAATAAGTTATTACGCTGATTCTAGTAGAAACTGGACATAATTTCAAATAATACATTATCTTAATATTTATAGATTTTTCATTATTGTATTGACTGCCTGTTACATGCCCTATCAGAAACTCTACATTCTCAAAAGCAACATTATGTTACTTTTCTGACTGGATAGTGAATACTAAATTCCTTTAGTACACTCACACTATTGAGGAAAAGACTAGTAGCAACCTGAATATAATTTCGATCCTTTACTTTTCACTGGCCATTACAAAATAAAGAATATTTTGTGTCATTAAGAATAAAACAGAGATACTCTATGTTCCTTTTTGTACACACTAAATTTTTTGAAGTTTTAACTATTATTCTTGTGTATCATTAATAAATAAAACTTTCAGATTTGTTTCTTGCCTACACATTCAAGTAATAGATTAGTATATAAATCTGTGCTTTCACAAAAATAATATTCATAGCCTAGTTAAGTTCTGGCTTTGATTTGTGCCCAGATTTCCTAAAGAACTTTTTCTATGCACAAGAGATGTACCACGGAGACAATTTCAACAGTTTTCCCCTTATTTCCTTGATATGCTACATTTAAATACATGTATTGAACACTTCTGTATCATGCCTTTAAGTAGAGACAGCAAAAACTAGACTTTTCTAAATGCAAAAGCTTTATTGTTTTCAAAAATTCATCCATTAATGTCAGTTTTGTTCGGTTTTCTTTTCTTTAAAATCAGTATAGATATTAGCAAAGTTTAAAGAAACTTTTCATTCTAAAGAATAAGATTCCTATAATGTTCTAAAGATGCCAGTCATCTACCACAAAAAAAACATTCACATGAAAGAGAAAGTAATCTTCACGAGAAAGGTAACAGATAACTGTATTTATAGGTAAAAAATAAAGCTATTTTGTTATTCCCTAAAGTAAATGCAGTTCACCACTGTGGTATCTAAGCAAATAACAGCGTGGGTTTTGACTGAAAAATCTTTAATTTATCTGTAACATAGTTCTTGGTTTTGTGTTCATAATTAAGACAAGAACTGTGAGTATTGAGTAGCTTTCTACTGTTTACTCTTACTCAAGTGTATTTTCTTTCCTTTACCTATTAAAACTAAATCCAGATGATGAAAAACAAGCTAGAAGAAAACAATTTCTGTTTTAACGATTTCTATATTAACTCCACTGCTGTTATTGTCGGTATTAAGACAGATGAATACACATTTTATATGTGATTCTCAGAGGTTTCATACATAAAATGTACCCAAATAAGTCTTTGTTAGACCAAATTCTTACTGTGTAATGATTGATTTTGTAAATAAAGGTTTTAAGATCGTTTGTAAGTTGTAGCAAGAGGTTTAACTAGGTTTGCTTTTGTAATAGAAAAGGTTACCCATTCACTTCAAGAGTCTTTTAACCATTCCCAAGGTAGTTCAGAAAGCTCTGTGATCTAGGAAAGCAATATGGAGTTTAGCAGAGGCAATATTAATTGACTGAGGCACTAGATTCCTTAGCAGTTAGATGACCAAGGCTAACTTTTAATCTTTTGCTACTTGTGTCCATATAAACTAATGCAGTATACAAAGGATTTTTACTCATAGGGCATTTGTGATTTGCCAGCCAAAATAATTGTCAAGCAACAACTGTCTGAAAAAAAAAGAAAAAAAAGACCCACTCATGTACAATACTGCCACAAATCAATTGTTCTATAAGAAATATTAGGGCCAGGCTTCTGTATAAGCTAAGCAAATTAGTGTCTTTCTTCTATAACTGAAAACCAAACAAAGCTTGAAAGGGTGTTAAAAGCTGCCTAAGGGACTGTTGCCCATTTCAGAGGAGAATTACAGTACTGTATAGCCAAGATTCTAATTTTTCCCTCACTGTCAGTAATGTAGCACAGTTCATCTTAATTCTGGAGAAGAAAGCTAAGAAAGCCAGGAAACGACACCAGTCCTGAGCCCTTATATTCTCCTAGCTTGGCCACCTGTGCTAAAAACTAGCCTGACAAACAGGGTAAAAATGCTTCCAATTACCCAGACAAACCTAAAAGGACCATTTTCAATTAATTCTGTCACAAAAGTTTTTTAGCGCCCACAACAAAACACCCTCGGTTTCTGAAATCTGTTACTGTGGTTTTCCTACAGTAGCTGTGAAGATTTAACTTGTCAGCAGACTCTTTTTTTTTAGAAATTAAGTGTTATTTGAGTGGCCACTAAATATCCAGGGCTTACATAACTTACACCAATCCAAAATATGAAATGCACTTTTAGATGCATATATGCATATACATGCAAAGTTAATTAATTAATGTAATATTGGATTAACTTTTGTGAATATATATACGCACATTTTATTTATACATATGAACAAGCTGGGGAGAATAGATGGTTTACAGCATACTGACTTCTATTATTTTTGTTAGCTTTTGCGTTATCACATAAACTACAGCGTAAACCTTTTCTTCATGTCTTCAAAACTCCTTGGAAAAATTTCCTTAAATATCACTGTTCATAAGGGTAAGACTGATCTATTCCTTGTCCTCAAGTTACCACTGCCATTCTTTGTTTTTACTTGCTAATTCAGGAATTTTCTTTTTCCAGATATCCCTATGAGTTCTTCTGATGTTACTATGAGTTTGAATATTTATAAAGAGTCATGAACCCTTACCTTTGTAAGAAATTCAATTACAAAAATTCCTGGAGATACTTTGTACTGATCATTAAAGACTGAATTATATCTTCACTACTTCTAACGAGTAATATGTTACTACAGATGCCGAGAGAATCAGTTTCTATGATACCTCTAACATAGTTGGACACTGTTCCTTCCAATGGCTAAACTTTGCACAGCTACAACCTACATTGTTTCCTGCTTCAGAGGAAGAACATTCCCTAATTCTGTGTTGCTCAACAAGCACAAAGTTTTTCCAGGCCAGCCATTATGAAACATCCCATAGTATCTTTTTCTTCTCTTTCTGAAGAAAACATTTCTTCTAATCTGCATCTCTATGAAGTTTGTGCCTTCTCCCCCACTACTTTTTTTTCTTTTGCCATTTATCTCTCAAGGATGATTACTCTGGTCTCCCCGACAGAACTTAGTTTTCTTTAGCTATTATGGATGTTGTGGATGTTGTGTGGATGTTGTCTACCTAGACTTTAGTAAGGCCTTTGACACCATTTCCCACAGCATTGTCCTGGAGAAAATGGCTGCTCACGGTTTGGACAGGCATACTCTTCACCAGTAAAAGACTGGCTGGATGGCTGGGCCAAAAGCGTTGTGGTGAATGGAGTTCAATCCAGTTGGAGGCCAGTCACGAGCGGTGTTCCCCAGGGCTCAGTTTTGGGGCCGGTCTTGTTCACTATCTTGATCAATGATCTGGATGGGGGGATTGAGTGCACCCTCAGTAAGTTTGCAAGCGACACCAGGTTGGGCGGGAGTGTTGATCTGCTCGAGGGTAGGAAGGCTCTGCAGAGGGACCTGGACAGGCTGGACCGATGGGCCCAGACCAATCGTATGAGGTTCAACAAGGCCAAGTGCCAGGTCCTGCACTTGGGCCACAACAACCCCATGCAGCGCTACAGGCTTGGGGAAGAGTGGCTGGAAAGCTGACCAGCAGAGAAGGACCTGGGGGGTGCTGGTTGACAGCCGGCTGAACATGAGCCAGCAGTGTGCCCAGGCGGCCAAGAAGGCCAATGGCATCCTGGCCTGTATCAGAACTAGTGTGGCCAGCAGGAGGAGGGAAGTGATCGTGCCCCTGTACTCGGCCCTGGTGAGGCCGCACCTCGAATACTGTGTTCAGTTTTGGGCCCCTCACTTCAAGAAGGACGTTGAGGTGCTGGAGCATGTCCAGAGAAGGGCAACGAGGCTGGTGAAGGGTCTAGAGAACAAGTCCTATGAGAAGCGGCTGAGGGAACTTAGCCTGGAGAAGAGGAGGCTGAGGGGAGACCTCATCGCTCTCTACAACTACCTGAAAGGAGGTTGTAGCGAGGTGGGTGTCGGTCTCTTCTCCCAAATAAGCGATAGGATGAGAGGAAATGGCCTCAAGTTGCGCCAGGGGAGGTTTAGATTGGATGTAAGGAAAAATTTCTTCACCAAAAGGGTTGTCAAGCATTGGAAGAGGCTGCCCAGGGAAGCGGTTGAGTCCCCATCCCTGGAGGTATTTAAAAGATGTGTAGATGTGATGCTTAGGGTCATGGTTTAGTGGTGGACTTGGCAGTGCTAGGTTAACAGTTGGACTTGATGATCTTAAAGGTCTTTTCCAACATAAACGATTCTATGATTCTATGATTCTGATTATTTAACAGAACTTTCAGATCAACTCCATCTTACCTTACCTCCCAAGACTTAAGGTTAGGTCTTCTGGGTTTTCCTGTATGAGTTCACAACCTTTAACACCTGGAATAGATTAGGAAGATTTATTCTTTATACAGAAGGTCATCTCTACAGGAATAAAATACTGAAAGACTGAATTCTGTCATGGTAGATAAAAGAATTGAATTTAAGAAAATATGCTCAGAACAATTTTTATTTTTTTTCCCCCAAAATAGAGCTCAGAAGTTTCAGGCAAATTTTTACCTGGCAGTTACTCTATTCTTTAAGGAATAGAAATGGCTGTTCATCACAGTTATGCTATGATCTGTTTCAGTAAGTTCCTGACTGCAAAGTAGTGGGAATTAGAAGAATATTGTGAAGATACATTGCTATATGCCTACTCTTTTTTTTTAATAATCATTCCTAGACATCTAATTCTGACCACTGCTAGAAATAGTACAGCATTTTTATATTCTTACAGTGATTAATAAAATGATTTGTTTTTCTGAAGGTTTTAAAAAGGTAGTCGTACATTAAAGTTTTTATTTTAACTGTATATCAAGCTTGTCTTATTGTTGTTAACTAAGTTATTTGCTGTCAGTACATTATCTTTTGGAATTTTTGGAACACTAAGGCATTTGTTATATAAATGTTTAAACAGTTGTTCATAATTCCTATATATTTAAGTATAAGCATTTTACTTTTTTAATAATGAAAAAGTATTCCATATAGACTGAGGTTAAAATTCTCAGACTCCATAATTAAAGAAAAGAACAGTTATTTTCTATGATGCACTGAAAATGCATTCACCAGTCACCAGAGTAGCTCTTCAGTTAGAATGGTCATAAATTAAAAGTTAATTTTTGGAGATTTGCCAAAACTCTAAGGGGTTTGGTTTTGTTTTAAAAAAAGAGATAATGCAGATTAGCCAGGAACATTTTATTAGAACAAAGAATAATGTCTGTAGTAACAAAGAAAGAAAATGTGCCTAGTATGACATGGAAACATTAAATACAAGCAGATTAATGTTGTATAGATCTTTATATTCACCAGTAGCATATTTCTGAACATTAATTTTCAAGGGACTTTTATATTACACAAAGGAAATAGGTATAATTATATTTATTTCCCATGTGTTTAACATTATGGTAAATATTTCTTTTGATAAATCTTTGACATTTTTGAGGCAATGAAATGTGACTTTTGGAGCAGGACTGGCCACTTTTAATACTGATTTCTGATAACTACATCTTTATCACAGCCTGTTGTTCTACCAATTTTGGAATTAGTATTCTTCATATTTTCTCATTCTCATTGAGATGATGTATGTTCATCAGACTATTATATGATGAATTGCTGGATTGTGTGAGGAGACAGCCTGTAGAGAGAATGTACAGACTGAAAAACCTACATCTTTAATATAAATAAAGTATTTGAAAAGCTGTTTTTGCTGCATAAAGTTATTATGACGCATACAGACTTTGGGACTTTCCCCTCAGCAAATGTCTCTTTTCCTTCAAGTCTGTATGTCTGCCTTCTAGGTGTATGCCTGTCCTTATTTCAGCTGGAATAGAGTTAATTTTCTTCCTAGCAGCTGGTGTAGTGCTGTGTTTTGGATTTAGGATGAGAATAATGTTGATAACACACCAATGTTTTAGTTGTTGCTGAGCAGTGCTTACCCTAGTCAAGGACTTTTCAGCCTCCTATACCCTGCCAGCAAGAAGCTGGGAGGGGGCACAGCCAGGACAACTGACCCAAACTGGCCCAAGGGATATTCCATACCATGTGACGTCATGCTCAGTATATAAACTGGGGGGAGTTGACCAAGGGTCGGTGATCACTTCTCAGGAACTGGCTGGGCATCGGTTGGCGAGCAATTGCATTGTGCATCACTTATTTTGTGTATTCTATTATTATTATTATTACTATTATTATTATTATTATCCCTTCTTTTTCTGTCCTATTAAACTGTCTTTATCTCAACCCACTAATTTTACTTTTTTTTTACCCAATTCTCTCTCCCATCCCACTGGAGTTGAAGGGGGGGGGAGTGAGTGAACAGCTGTGTGGTGTTTAGCTGCCTGCCGGGTTAAACCACAACAGCCACTTTCCAAATCCCAGGGACTATGGAAGCCTGTCTGTGTAAGGACCCTGACATCTGGTTTTGAAACAGTGCCTGTAGACTGAATGGTCATACCTAAGGGAAAAACTTTGTCCCAGGTATTGCTGATATTCTGACTTCAGCAGCAGAAGCTTGCTCTGACCATGATCCTCACTGAGCACTAAGCCTCACTAAGTCAGTGATGATGGTACCTACAGCTGATTTTTTTCTTCAGTGACAGAGAATTTAGCTCAAATCTGGGACTGTCATTATTTTTTAAAGGTAGAAATTTGCAAGAAAAAAACAAAGAACTACGGCCTCTTTCTATGAAGCCTGAGAAACTTGTCCTCCTGGAATATCTGAAATCATACTTCATTCCTACAAATTCTACAACTTTATGTGCTGTATCACTTAAAGACTTTTGCTTCAAAATTGCTTTCCTCTTTGTAGGAGTCTTATGTAATCTTAATTTTGGAACCATACTGGTTTACAGAAGTCCACAGGTACTGTATTAAAGTGATTGGTCATAAGTGAAATCTTCAGAGTCTTCTGGCTGTGTGTTCTGACTCCTTATGGCAGATGTAATTTCATGCATCCAGGCTTCAGACTTCTTCTATGAAAGTGTAAATGATGTTTTGCTCTTTAGAGATTCTTCTTTCATTGAACTATAAAATCACTGATTATCATGTCCATGCTATACATGATGTAAATGTTTAAGTAAATTAAGTACAACTAAATGTGTAGAAACCCTTAATTAATAATGCAAAGCTACTTCCCACTAAACTGAAGAATTTCAAGATGTGTTTTCAAAATGCACAATCTTTTTCTGCCCTCCTTCCCCCTTTTAGAGGTCTCTCTTAGCTATTAAGAGCACTGAGAGGAGCTGACAAGCAGAGAGACACACTACAACATCATAAGCACACAGTAGGGTACTAGCGTACTCTGCGGACATTCCTAATATCCTGATATCCTAATATCTGTAGCTTAGGTGCGTGCAAAGCATACTGTAGTATGATGTGTAAACAAACAAATCATTTCTAAAACCCACATAACTGACAAACATTCATTACTGTATGTTGATTGATAATTAATTATATTTTATTGTCCCAAACATTTGAGTATATAGAATTAGTTTTTGTCTTGACTAGATTACATCATTTTGGTAAGCAACTCTTTGATTTATAAATCAACAGTAAGGGAATATCCCCATCATATCAAAGCTTAATTAGATTAACTTAAAAAATATACACTGTATTACTCATGTTGCAATACGTAGACTTCCACTTGAAGTCTATTTTGTCCTGTATCCAATACCAAAAGCCTGTGACCTTTCTCCCTTTCTTCTAGTATCCCTGGATTCCTCAAAAATCTGTGTGTCTAGATCACTAACATTTATTTATTACTGACTTACAGTAAATAACTAATCTGAACTCTTACTTTGAAAAGAAACAAAAACATATTATCAAACACTGTTCAGTAGCTTAAGCTCATTTAATGATAAGCTTCGATTTTAGGTTTTTTCGTGGGCATTATTCTTAATCTTCCAATCTGGCCAATATTCTGCTCAGTGCCCCAGGCATACGGTTTTAGTAGAATTCCTTACACTGGACATACCCCAGCTTGCTGCAGCTGGAAGTCTACCCTTCACTGGGCCTTTCTGACTGAAGCATCTAGACCTTGCTTTTAATTTCAGCAATAGCAGCTGGCAGTTCTCTGTTAATCAGAGCTTGCAGATGCTTCGTCTAGCACCTCATTTTAAAAACTGGAGTATCTTCTTGTTGCTCTATATTCCTTATATTCTCTTTCCATCCAGTCTCATGCTTTAAACAAATTCTTTGTAACTCTAGTCACCGAGGGTTATGGTTTAAAATTGTCGGGATGAAGTGACAGGAGAAGCAAGCAGACACTAGAATCCTATGACTCAGATTCAGAAATGAATGGGTTTATATCTAGGGCTCCAACATGGATACAAGTAATTGAGTGCTGGTGGTTTAACAAGCTATTGCCCACCAGCTGAGTTTCTGCAAATGTACATATGCATTCTATTAGCGTGGCCCAATTAACTGAAACCCCTGCCACTGGAGTTAGTTTTGGTGAATAGTTAGTTCTGGGAAGTTTATAGGAAAGGTCTCATTATACTGTATTACTTGCAAAATGAATTTTTTGTTTATGGACTGGGCAGTGAATATAGAAAAATTATCATTAAATAAATAAAAACGTTAGGAGATTTATGTTGTTTTCTCCCTTTCTTCTGAAATTATCTCCAGTTACTCTGAGGTTATAATTGGGAGCTGACTTGCAAAATGGGTCCTAATCCTTATTACTGATGTTGTCAAGGTTGTGTAAAGAAAGCCCAAGTAACTTAGGGTGATATGTTACCTGAAGAACATAGAAGAAAGAAGGTTTTTCTTCTTAAACTCAGCCTCTACATTTCACTGTTCTTATTTCATTTTCATAACAATTTTTCCTTCCTAAACCAGAGAATATTTCCATACTGTTATGAGGACAAGGAAATAAAAATGGACAAAAAGTACTCATTGTCTTTTGAAATTTAATACTTGAATTTATCTTGTCTATAAAAGGACATATTTAGTATTTGACTTTAAATATATAATTAAACATGGCTTTAAATCTGTGTCTGGCTTTAAATAGAGTCATAGTTCTGTTGGACTACACTTCTTTAAGGCAAGTCATTGTTTAACGGTGTTATTGAACTGAAACCATCATGACTGGAAATAACTATCCATCTATTCTTTTAAATAGTACTACAATTTATTTTAATCATTTTTTCCACTAAACAAGCTTTGCTTGCCTTTTAGTAGCAGAACACAGAAAGGAGAAGGCACGTTCTCTCAAATCGGAGACACTGTCTTTTTTTTTGTTTCAAACTAACCATGAAGGAAAAATCACTGATGAGTGCAAACTGATAGTTTTAGAATCTAAGAGATTTATGTAGCCTCAGCAGCCATACAATAAACTTGTCTGGACTTCTTATATATACATTAGTATGCACATACCATACAATAAAAACACTGTCATAAGACTGCTAGGTCAATCACTGCAGGATTAGAAAATGACTGAATTCCAGTTCTTTAAAATCTTAATTCTGTTCCTTCATGTTCACCCTATCATATGTCCTTCAGTTGCACGATCACTTACTATTTTTCCACAGTGTAGACCTGGACATACTTATAGCACAGAATGTAACAAATCATTCTTTTGTTTTAATTTTGCTGTTGTGTGGACATGCAATTTATCACATGACAATCAAAATCCCACTCTACAGAAAAGGAGTAGTAATGGTATCATGTTGTTATGAGGAAGTAAAAAATAACTAATGGTTGTAGTGAACCAGTTTAATACAGATGACACAAAAATAGTACTGCATGATTTTGAAGACCTGAGTAAGGAAAATGGGATTAAAGGTAAAATTTTAGGCTATACTCTTCAGAACAGATCACATGAACTTTTGTTCTAAACTGAAAATTCATCATTAGAAACAACAAAAAATTATTAAGACCTGAGTCTGCTATCCAATTTAATGATGATTATTATGATTCACTAGTATGATATAACTTCACATAAAGTAAAATAACGTGATGATGTAGGAAATGAAGTGTTTCCTACTATTTGGAGGAAATTCAGATAAGGCCTTATATGATTTTATCATATCAGGAAGGGTAAATAAGGTTTCCTCCATTATCATATAATCTTTTATGTTTGAACTATGAACCTAAAAGAAAGATTCAACATTGTATATTTAGATGGTCAAGCACATAGCGACCACCATTTTATACAGCAGAGAAGACTGCATTTTGGGTTTGTTTGGTTTTTTTCCCTTGTAGTAATATAGCCATTGACTCTAATCATAACAAAGTAGGATACCTTCAAAAATCACTAGTAAAGTACATTAGAAAATAAGCTGGAAATATTCTAGGAAGAACAACAACAGTTCTTCAGTTTTTACTACTGTGTTAATTTGATAAATGTTTACTTATGGAAATGAGGATTTGATAAGCAAGAAAATCCAATTAGAGAAGAGAAACAATAAGTTCAGAAAATTTGGCCTCATATTATGCAACAATTGTCAGCATCACCTCACTTCTTCAGGAACAAGCTGGTTTACATGTATTTTCCTCTTGTAAGCTCTACCAATTAAAAACAGTTTTCAGGAAACACCTTGGTTTTTATTAAGAATTAGTAACAACTGAGGTATTTTATTCCGTTTTCTTTAAACTGGTGTTTTGCATGCCAGCAGGCATTTAATATTATCTTTTTATAGCTGGAATGTCAAGTGTTTTGGTTTTATCTACCTCTATGCTATTCAATACTGTTCTCATGAGGTACCTCATGTAGGAGCAAAAGTACAATTTCATAATGTTTAGAGGCACAGATCACGCTTCAGGAGGTTCAATTGTTCAATATCTATGTCATATTGCATGATGTTTTCAAAGGAAAGATAAACACTTTGATGTTTTAAATGATCTGTGAACAAAATGAGATAATAATTTAAAACCTCTTATATTCTAATTTGAAAAATGTACCATAAATTTAAAACAGTTTACTCTGCAACAGGAAGAAAATTATCTTAACATTTGCCAATGTATCCAAAATGAAAATGTCCAATGTATAACTATATGTAAAATACCTAAATTGGGAAATTATTTGTTCTTTCCATAATGTTTTAAAATAGTGCAAATCACAGTTTTGTTTTTATTGAAAATAAGTAGGTGAGCAGTCACTGTCATCCGTTATTATTCTCTGATACTGTTAACAGACAAGAAAAGAAACTGAATCTTTTTAAACACAATTAGTTAAACAAAACATTTTGAGCAGTTTATGTAGTACACAGCATGGCCAGAAGCTACATTCTGGAGTATAGAGGACCTCAAGTATCTGTGCAGAGTTCATGTTAGGTGGTCCAGTACACCTGTCTTTCACAAACAGCAGAATTCTGGTTGCCCCAGATTACAAGAATATATGAAGAGACCACTGTTGCCAACCAAAAGACACAAAAAATGAGACAGTTTTAATTAGCATAGCTTGCAGCATTCGTAATACAGCAGCTTGTCAAGTATTTTTAGATGACCCAGAAAAAATGGTTCTTCTTCGGAACAGGAAAGAAGATCACAATATAGAATATAATATATATTATCATTGCAGTTCCTTTTTTAAGGAATAAGTCAAGCTATTTTTCTCCAGAAACTTCCAGTTGTTAACCAACAGAAGTATCATTGTGGGTTACACTGTGCACCTGGATAAGTAACCTGTGAAAAGAATAAAACCACCAGATTAAGGATATATGATCTACCAAAGCTATGACAGGAGCTAATGATACCTTCCTTAATTCCTTGTCAAAGATAATGATACTTAATTATGTATAAATTCTTCCTAAGAAACATTCTTCTGGTGAGGTATTTATTCTACCAGAAATACAAGCTCAAACAATAATACAATTATTTATTATCAAAACATAAAAAATACTGATGGTTTGTTTTACAAAATAGATTCTTTTGCAATTACTGTAATATCCTAGTCTTATTTCTGTTGTTTTCCTGTGAAATATTGGGCAAAAGTGTGATGTGGGAAAAAAGAACTCAATTCCAAATATAAAAAGTTTTATAGCTTATTCTTTTGTATTTTAAAGGTAAAATAAACATACTTTCTAATAAGGTTTATAAATATTGCTATCATCCAAAATATGGTAGCTTGAAATGTTTCAGTCAGTCCATAAAAATAATGCATTTAAACATTTTCTTTATTCTCAAGGGGAGAATAAGGCAGAGAGATCTTCACATACAATATAAAGGAAAGTATGCATACATATTTAATAATAATTGTTACCCTTTTACTCATAAATTGCACTGTATTAAATAAGATACTCTAAGAAAGCTTTTGCTGAGATTTTCAAAGGAGGAAAGAATTTAGCATCCTATGTTTAGTTAATTCAGCAGTTATGACTTGTTCAGCATCTTCAAATATTTCAGCTTTTCTGTTCAGCTGGATATTATTTTCTTATTTTTCCTGGAGCTTTTTATTCATGCTTTGAAAGAATTTATAATTAAAAAAAACCCAAACAACCCAAACCCCACAAGAATTAACATGCACACTAGACTATCTTCAGTATTTTCATGTGCACTAGCTGTTTTCAGGGGTCTCTTGCTATGTATTAATTAATATTTACAGCCTTACTTTAACACCACAAATATCTGAGATCAGGAAATATTTACATTTCTGCTTTCATAGTACATTTCAAAATTCTTTATTACTCACCTGTATAGCCGGTAGGAATTCACCGGAAATTATAAAAGGATATTACTAATTTCTAAATAATTCTTTTTTTTGTGTAATTCTTTTTTCCAAAAGAAAATAGAACATAGGACTATGCATAGGAAAAAAAAAAAAAAAGAGCATATTTGTTTCAGAGCACAACCCTTTTCTCATCAAAATCTCATTTACTTCAATGTGACTAGAACTGCAACCATCTGCATATTATTTCATTGTTATTCATATATTTTATTCGCTTTTACATAATTGTAGCAAATTATTCCAGCTATATATAAATCAATAATAATTCCAGCACATTTCCATTATGAATCTGCTACTTGCTTTCTGCATCATCACTTCACAACTATATCACTTTACCTTTACCATGTCTTCCACCGTAAAGTATTGACACATATTTTTAGAATGTAAATCTTAACTTCAGCATAAATTGTGTAGACTACAAATGCTGGCCACCAGACAGCAAAGGCAGGTTTTTCAAACACGTTATTTTCCAGTACGTGAGACTGCATTGCAGCCTCTGACACGAAGAATAACTCCAGTTATTTACAGGTGCTACATTCATGTAACATGAATGAATGGCACAGAATTCCACCACCAAATGGGCACAAGGCAGGAATTACCTGCATGTGTCTCATGCTCAAAGCTTAATTAACACATGTACATAAATTGAAATGTGGGATAAATTTTTTGGGCCTCTCTCAATTCCTTGATGACTGTATCATGATTACAACTAATGTACTAGCTGAAATTTTTGTCCAAGCACACTTTCAGCTTACGTTGAATATTCATTGTTCATTCTTTGCATTCAGTACTGGAAACTGAAGAGTCTGTTGTTGGCTTTGATGTTTCGATGATCAGGATCCAAGTGACTGCATATTTTAAAGTAGGAGAAAATAAATTTATATTTTGGAATGGCCTATTCTATATTCCACTTATGTATTAAACTTCATAATTGCAAAATTGACAGCACTTTGTAATATTAAAGAAACAAAAATTTTGTAAAATCATTCATTTGCATTACCATAGTGTTCATTCTTTTTCCGTATTCCCAATGAATTAGAAAAGTGAGTAGGATTTTCTGGCTACTAAAAACCAAAAATTTACCCCAAATTGCCATGAAAACAAACTTTTTTGCATCACTTGCACCCCAGCAGTACAAATACCTGTGCTAAAGCCTCTTCCAAACTAGTTGGCAGCAAGGATGATGCATATTATATGTCCTTTAAAGTCACATGGAAACAAAAGATGTCTCAGGAAACTAGCCAAAAGATGGATTTCTTCTGTCTTGAAAAAATCTTATGTAATTATGGAAATACAAATTATAATTTTTACTTGAATTTTGATTTTGAGACTAACTTTTAAAATATAAGAAAAAAAATTGTGAGAAAAAACACAGCTGAAAAAAACATTTCTGAAATTGCTTTTTTTCCCCCCAACCCTGAATAATCCAGTCTTCCCAAGAAATTGGCATCATCATTTTCAAAACTAACTATAGTTGTGGACCTCTCAAAACTACCAGTTCAGTGAACGTTTGCCAGAACTTTCAAAACATTGCACATGCACCCACAAAGCCCTGAAAACCAATACTTCCTCTTGCAGTACACGACAAGAGTCCTGAAGACAGCGAAGCTTTTCCAGGTGTTTGGACTCAGCTCCACGGAAAAAAAAAAAGATGCCTTAGAAAATTACAGCTTTAATAGTTGGCTTTGGTGATTTAGTGTCATGTTCTGGGGTAAAGAAAATGGGACTTCTAAAATAGCAATGATATTTTAATTAATCAAACAAAAATATCTTTTTTTTAAAAAAAAGCATGAGAATATGCTATCACTAGGTGATACTTTAATGGGGGGAAAACACAAAAGAAGTGTATGACCATGGATTTTAGCAGCTTTGCCTACTAAAAGCCAAAGAAAAAAAAATGCACAAAACACCCCAAACAAACCCTTCAAAAATATATAGTTGGAATAACAGTAGTTTCTTGCAAAAGGGTTAACATATCAATGTCTAGAAACAGATTTTTAAAAAAAAACAAGATTGGGGTAGCCACAAACTTGCCTGGCTTAGTAAAGAACACAATATATTTTGCAATGGGAAGTCACTGATAAAATGAAAACAGCTGTTGCATTTAGACTTTTGTGCACAGCTGCCTGATAGATATCGGATGCAAAACCCATAAAGGATTTTGAGGAACAGAATGGAAAATGTCCTAGATCATTAATTATTAAGGTAGCAAGCAAAAGTCTGCTAATCCTTTAAGCAAGAAACTCTGCCTTGGCTAAATAATGGATTTAATCTCTGCCTAATAATGTTGCTGATATTTGCCCAAGAAAGACGTACTAAACACACAAATAACTAATAAAGCATCTCTAAATAAAGTAAGATATTAATTTTGGTAATGGTTTGGTTATAAATATTTAAAAATTACTTTGTATATTATCTCAGTTTTGGTCATGGTCAAGAAGGGCTGGAAGGAGGATCCAGGGAACTACATGCATGTCAGGCCGACCTCGGTGCTGGGGAAGATTATGGAGCGGTTCATCTTGAGGGTGCTCACAAGGCATGAGTGGGACAACCAGGGGATCAGGCCCAGCCAGCACGGGTTCATGAGAGGCAGGTCCTGCTTGACCAACCTGATCTCTCTCTATGACCAGGTGACCCACCTAGCAGACGAGGGAAAGGCTGTGGATGTGGTCTACCTGGACTTCAGCAAGGCCTTTGACACTGTCTCCCACAGCATTCTCCTAGAGAAGCTGGCGGCTCACGGCTTAGACAGGTGTACTCTGTGCTGGGTCAAAAACGGGCTGGACGGCCGGGCCCAGAGAGTTGTGGTGAATGGAGTTAAATCCAGTTGGCGGCCGGTCACGAGCGGTGTTCCCCAGGGCTCAGTACTGGGGCCAGTTCTGTTTAATATCTTGATCAATGATCTGGATGAGGGGATTGAGTGCACCCTCAGTAAGTTTGCAGATGACACCAAGTTGGGCGGGAGTGTTGATCTGCTCAAGGGTAGGAAGGCTCTGCAGAGGGACCTGGACAGGCTGGACCGATGGGCCCAGACCAATCGTATGAGGTTCAACAAGGCCAAGTGCCGGGTCCTGCACTTGGGCCACAACAACCCCATGCAGCGCTACAGGCTTGGGGAAGAGTGGCTGGAAAGCTGCCCAGCAGAGAAGGACCTGGGGGTGCTGGTCGACAGCCGGCTGAACATGAGCCGGCAGTGTTCCCAGGTGGCCAAGAAGGCCAATGGCCTCCTGGCCTGTATCAGAACTAGTGCGACCAGCAGGAGGAGGGAAGTGATCGTGCCCCTCTACTCGGCCCTGGTGAGGCCGCACCTGGAATACTGTGTTCAGTTTTGGGCCCCTCACTACAAGAAGGACGTTGAGGTGCTGGAGCATGTCCAGAGAAGGGCAACGAGGCTGGTGAGGGGTCTGGAGAACAAGTCTTCTGAGGAGCGGCTGAGGGAACTGGGGTTGTTTAGCCTGGAGAAAAGGAGGCTGAGGGGAGACCTCATCGCTCTCTACAACTACCTGAAAGGAGGTTGTAGCAAGGTGGGTGTCGGTCTCTTCTCCCAAGGAACTAGCGATAGGACGAGAGGAAATGGCCTCCAGTTGCGGCAGGGGAGGTTCAGATTGGATGTAAGGAAAAATGTCTTTACTGAAAGAGTGGTTAAACATTGGAAGAGGCTGCCCAGGGAAGTGGTTGAATCCCCATCCCTGGAAGTATTTAAAAGACGTGTAGATGAGGCGCTTAGGGACATGGTTTAGTGGGCATGGTGGGGTTGGGTTGACGGTTGGACTCGATGATCTTAGAGGTCTTTTCCAACCTTAATGATTCTATGATTCTATGATTCTATGGTAAGTAAAAATAAGTAATTCTAGTAAGAAAAGTTTGAATTTCACTGCCTCAAATGTACCCCTAACTACCAGTATATCAGCAGTCAGTAACTATACTTCTGCTGACACAGACTGAAACATTAAGGTCATAATTATTTTTGTTTTAAGAAACTACGTTTTATAACAGGCACACAAAATACTAATCAGTCATTATGTTCCATAGAATATAGTATCAGGGAAACCTGGTAAGTGTTGTCCTGAAGTAATTTTTTTTAATGGACTTTGATTACTTTGAGTTCAGTTTAAATTACAATATGAAAAAGAAAAAAACCAAAAACCTCGAAATTGTGGGAAAAGTTATTTCAGAAATGTTAGCTCACTCTTTCACCTAAAGGAGATCATCAGTGCAGTTGGTAAGTGACAGACTGAAATCCTAACAGGGTTGGATGCTCTGGGCTGCAGGTCCAAAAAGCACTTCAGCAAGTAAAACAGTCAATCTGTCTGGGCTACACTCTGTTGTGCCCCTTGAAGTATTACCTTCAAGTGACCAAAAAGTTATTAAATATAACATGTTTCCAACTTAATGTTTCAGAATCAAGCAATTAGCATTTTTAACAGCACACCGTTTTTCAGAAAATTTCTCATCAGCTCCATACATAGGCAGAGCTGGGTTCAAATATAATTTTTTACATATGTAACATGTGTGACTTTTACCATGGTTATGATAGCTTTTAAAGTACAAGACAATGAGTGCTCTTGAGTACTTGTAGTTTAGGTAATGCATAGGAAACATAAAACATCAGTTGTGCAGAATTAATTTGAAATGAGTGATTAAAAGGTTTTGTCTATATTTTATTCTTAATTTGAATTAATATTTCAGCTATTTGTTTAGATATCAACATAATAGATTTTTTCATTTCACAGATATTTTAGACCCATTTGTCTCTTGTGTGGTTTCTTCTATTCTATAGTCAAATTGTTTTTCATGTATTGAGAATCACATCATTCCAAAGTCCTTTTGTTCACTCTTGCATGCAAATAAGTGAGTTCCTATTTTACCTGTTCATATATTTAACTTAATCATTTTATCCTTTCATTGATTATTATAGTAAGAAACTGGTCAAGAAACCTGCAGATTTGGTCAACACTGAAATTACAGAAAGTAAATGGCTTATATTAATACATTTACACACTCTTTTGCTTTGAGATTTTTGAAGTTACATTTTAGGAATATTTAAATTATTCAGGTAATACTATTTTAATGTGGAGAATAAAATTAATCTAGTATGCTTGAAAGCTCTTCTGTTTTTCCAGTCATTTGGTAACATCTTCTAAAGGGTACTACCTCTTTCAACAAAGTTTGGCTTTCTTTAGTAATATTGTGTTGTTTTGCTGACAAATATAAATACAACAGCTAAACAAAATAGTGCTGATCAGGTAAAAAATGGCTATCCTAATGTTGTGTATTCCAGTGGATATGAGCTAAAGTTGCATGAGGAACTTTTGGTTTTTAACTTTCTAATAACCAATATTAGAGCATTGTCAGTTTCTAATATAGCTAGGTTTGGGTTTTGGGTTGGGGTTTGTTTTTTTTTTTTTCTTCCATCTAAAGCAAACTGAAACTGAAACCATAAAACCCACAACTTTTCTTAACTTCTGAGTCAAAGAGGATTGATATGAAACTAGTTAAATAAGATGAATCAGTTACAAGTTGTAATATGGGGACAATATTAGAGATGGTCAAAATGACCAGTGTTGTTTTTTTGTAAGACTTTGAATTTTGAGAAATTCAAATACAGAAAAAATAACTGATCCATGGACAACAGATGAAGCTCAATAGTCTTATTTCCTCTTGTGCAGCTATCTCATCTCTTTCTTCTGTAAAATGCTTATGCATAAGGATCACTTTCTTACTTGTGACTACAAGGTTAAAGTTATAGTTAAAAAATAATTTCTTAATAGGTACTTGGTATGAGTGACAATACTTGGTAATTAAGAAATGGCAATATATTACACTATTTAAGTCATAGCTCCAATTGTTTGCAAAAAAATAAACCTCTTGCTGCACTGTCTTATCAAACAGTCTGTGCACTAAGAATGTTGTCCCTTAAAGCAGCTGGAGATGTGTTGCATGGCTGTCATTAATAGAACTATTTCTTTCTTATATTGTCAACAATTACTATTCTTATTTTTTGTCTCCATATGTAGTTAAAGTGTAAAAGATTTCTACTAAGATGATTCAGAAATAATTTTCCATCATGCAATCAAAGTCTAAGAATAGCATTTCTAGTATAATTGGAAAATATTTTTTTTTCAAGCCAATAGAGGTCCTGACACAGCAAGATAGTGTTTTCAGCAAATATTTAGAAACACAGCTCTGAAAGGGAGCTCCTGGGTGTCAGAACTAAAGCCTGTGTGACTGCAGTGATCATAACTCAAAACCTCTCCATTTTAAAATAGTTGGATTTTCCTTTACATTGATTTAATTTTTATGCTTCTTTTTTGTGATTGCTAACCCTATATGTATTAGAGCACTGCTTAGGACACATTTAGTCACTATTAGATATTTTTCTAATTTCTGGTTCAAATGTTTCCACAGCCAATGTATACCTATCTACCACTGTGCCAGTATTGACTTGTGGATTAAACAGTATTTTTTTCTTTGCTGATGTTTATACCCTTGATGTGTTTGTAAAGAGGTATCATACTCCTTCTCTGTCTTTCTTTTGCTAGATTGCATCTGATACAGACAGACAATTTCACTGCCTAGCTTCTAGCAAATAATAGTTCCTTGGCTAATGTAAATATTTATGGCAAGGCCATGCATTTCACATCTATAGTAAGCTGCTTCTAACACTGCAATTCTAACTCCTGGCAGTATATGAGAAATACTATGCTAGACTGAACAAGCCATGTTTTTTCCATTTCCTCTTCTAAGATCAGCTCCCTACTCACTTTATCATTGTCATTGCTCTTGTCAGCATCTTTTGTAGTTTGATGCTATCAGTCTTGAACATGAGGAAAAAGAATATTATTCAGCATTTCAGAATATAATGAAAGCTGATTCCTGTTTTTTATGGAGAAAGTTTTAGCTGAAGTACCTTGGAATTTATTTTGCTTCCACTGATCCACACTGATAGCTCATTATCATTCCATGATCAGTTTGTATACTCAGGCTTTTCACCTCAGCTGCTTTCAGTCAATAAGCTTATGGAAAAGTTTCTACAGCAGCAATTGGCATGATCATTTTAGGCAAAAATGTGAATTGATTTTGTCATATAATACTGTTAAAAAAGGACCATGCAGATACAAAAGAAAGAAAAACAAAATTTTTGTTACAACTTTTTAAGAGAAATGCCAAAGCAATGATGTAATAAGGGAATGGCTGGATGTACAGGACAATGTAGTTCAAGGTTCACATCTCTCTTTTTTATGCAAAATATTACCTGAAACATTTCTGTTTTGTTTTGTTCTATTCTGTTTTACCCTATTTGATAGAGAATAGATAGTTTGACATGTAAACACTGTCACTTTCATTATTTCAAATTCCATTCTCCAAAACCAATTATTCAGGGAGACATATTGTTTTAATGATATGGACACACAGGGACTAAGACAAGCTCAAGAAATAAAAATTAATTTGTGAACTAATGAGGATTTGAATTTAAGCCTCCAGTGACAAAAGGGAGTATTTCTGGCATCCCATATTAATCTGTATGTTGGATCACAGTATCCCATAAGTAACACGT
The DNA here is from genome assembly GCF_965638725.1 of Aptenodytes patagonicus. Taxonomy (NCBI): domain Eukaryota; kingdom Metazoa; phylum Chordata; class Aves; order Sphenisciformes; family Spheniscidae; genus Aptenodytes; species Aptenodytes patagonicus. Next base: position 32,487,316 of record NC_134951.1, on the reverse strand, counting down.
TATGTGATGTTGTGATCCATGTGGTATCTGCAGTGTTGACTATAATATATATCTAAAAACTGAAAAGATGAGAGTTCCAGTTTCAAGTTACTGGAAAATTATTAATGTGCCAAATGGATTTGGCAATCACAATTAAAATATAAATGCTACTACAGATCAATGATATATTTTTGAGGTTGTCACTATCATTAACTGCACCATCCTCTTCACCTACTAGATTCATCATTCCATTTTTTTTTCTGCAACGTCTCTCAACAATGACACCAACAGCATAATAGGATAACACTGTCATTCATAGATGCAAATGATTCAGGGTAGGAGGTTATAGTGATCAATAACACCAAACACTTAAGGCATCCTATTTTTAAATAACAAACTAAGTTAATAGGTCTCCTTATATAATGTTTACCCTTACTGAAAAGGTTTTTAAAAAACCTTCCAGTTTCTGGAAAGAAAATCTGAATTTTCAAGAACTAAAAGCCATACTACATATTTCTTCAGATTTTTTTTTTTTTTTTCCCTTGGGTATGCATCCTTGTTTATTTAATGCTGTAAAAGACTCAGTCAGATAGCACCTGTAAAAAAAGAAATGTGTTACAAGAAGCGAGAGACAGTAGATTGCAAGTCTGTTTCCTAGTCATGTGTTTCACATTTTGTCCTTTCTGTAATCCAGTGTCATTTATTCTGACTTTATTGCTTTTTGACAATACATGACATTCAAATAGCACGTTTTGGTGGTAGAATGAATGACTGCAAATTAAGATTATTCCCTACTAAAACCTGACTTTTTTGATTACTACAGTTTCAACCAAATACAAAATTCTTTATTTCTTGTCTTTGACCATTGTCTAACATTATCAGAGATTGCATAATCTTATGTCATGACTGAGTCAAATTATTTGTTCAAATTCAAGGCAAGACTGGCCCATTCATCGGAGCTTTTTCAAGAACACGTATATAAAATGTAAGATCGTCGGTTACTGGTTAGGTTCTTTTCATGTTAATCTATTTTATGCATCATGTTCACACATTGTCAATGAAACTTGTCTTCTGATACTTTGATATAACTGTTGCCTAAAATGCTGTAATTCCTTTCAATATTACACATATTTTAATATTATGCTTTCAAATCTGGCAACAATGTATCATCTGTTTTCTCTTGTCATCCATATTTTACTGTAAAAGTCAAAATGGTATAAGCATATGGAATGATAGAAAATTAAATTGCAACAATATAATTGTGGTTTTGACAAGTTCTTAATGGTCTTTGCATCCGTTACATATTACAAAGTGAGTGCAATTATTGCTTTTCTTCTGACTTTATGCAAAATTTAAAATAGTTGGAAAAAATCTTACCTGTCAACATTATATGCTTGACTGATAGATTTAATTTGGTAAATAGAGCTGTTATCTTTATCATAAAACATTACAGTTACGAAGAAATTTGAACTCATTGATAGATACAGACCAGAAGCAATTAGAGAATAATTTCAGGAGTACTTTTTAAAAATGAATGATATCCTTGAAAGACCATTTACTGCTTTAGTTTTTATGTATTTCTTTATCATATCAGTACAGATATCACACCATAGATTTTTATATTAGAAAAGTAATTAGAAGATCCAGCCTAATGATTTTGTCTCAAAAACTGTTTAACTATGTAATATTACATTCATATAAGGCCCACTACCTTTTTTTTAACTGAGGTAAACATATTTCCAGTACTGTCTCTCATTTTGATTACGACAAAAAGTGTATAGAATTCGTCTCTTTCTTTCTGAAGGATCAGTTATCCATTAGACATATATTTCCTTCAATAAATTTGTCTAAAACTAGTTCTAGTCATTGATTCTTATTGTGCCTTTCTCTACACTAGAAAGTGCTTTAGAAGTTGTTTGGTTTTATTTTGTTTTTCTAGTGAAAGGAATTAAAAACTATGATCAAGTTGGAAATTTTTCTTACTGAAATAGATTAATTCATTTAAGTCTTTTGATATATGTTTTCTTCAGTGCTTTTATATCAGTTTTGTGCTTTTATTTGCACTCTTTCCTGTATTTTGTTATCTAAAAAAAGTAGTCATAAAAATTCAATGAAAACGTTTACAAATGGAAAATCACTTCTTTCTCTGTCACACTATTTTGTATAAAATCATTCTGAATTGTTTCTTTATTCTGATTGAAGTATTTTCCAGAGTCATTACATTTTATGAATGCAATATTTGTAGATATGGCCTTCATTTCTTGCTCCAATGCCTATTTATTTGCTTTGCCTTTCTGTTTGATTGGCCCCAGCTAATAAAATGTTACGGACACTTCATGATTGATCTATCTTTCTAATTCTTCAACATCCCAATAGCCTTTGTATGATCTCTACATTTTATCCACAGTGATTAATTAAACACACTTAATTTGCATAGTATAGGCTCTCTGTTTATAGTGTTATTTACCTGTTATACCACCTTACTAGATGACCTTCTTAAATTATACAAGAATTATATTTTTTGAGGAAATAAAACATATTTTCTTGCTCTAAATGTAACTGAAATCCATCTGGGAGAAAAACAAAGGTAAAAAGTAGAAAAACCTTCAGTATCCGTAGGCAGAAATTTGTTGTTGCATGTATTTATTCAGGTTCTTCCGAGCAGTGGAGAATACAGTGGAATAAACTTGCATAAAGCACAGTAATAAGCTATTAAAAACTTTCTAAAAATCAGTATCTTAATTGCTGCATGATGTTATCTAGTTTAGCAGAAGCTTCATCTTCCACACTGTTAGCAGAATTCTCAATTGCATTTGAAGTCAATTTATGAAACTTTACCATTTAAAATATTTGTATGGATACAACTTTTTAGTTAATGGACTGTATGGAGAGTATACTAAATTTATTCCACAGAGACTAAAACCTTGCTTTGTCCTGAAACATGCACATATCAGCAGAAGTGGAAGCTTCCCCACGATGCTGTACAAATATAGGCTTAATCTCATCTGGAACACAGAGAAATTGGGTGTCAGTGCAATAACTCGTCAATAAAGCTGAGCAGGTAGACAGAAGCAGATAACACTTTTTCCCTTTTTATGAGCAAATAACACATTACCATAGTGGAAAGACAGTTTTAGTTTGGGCAGAAAATAATGTATACTGCTGCACTGATAGGTGTGTTGGTTTAAACGATTCATAGAATCATAGAATCATAGAATAGTTTGGGTTGGAAGGGACCTCTAAGGGTCATCTAGTCCAACGCCCCTGCCATGGGCAGGGACATCTTCAACTAGACCAGGTTGCTCAGAGCCCCGTCCAACCTGACCTTGAAGGTTTCCAGGGATGGGACATCCACCACCTCTCTGGGCAACCTGTGCCAGTGTTTCACCACCCTCAGCATAAAAAATGTCTTCCTTCTATCTAGTCTCAATCTACCCCCCTTTAGTTTGAAGCCATTCCCCCTTGTCCTGTCGCAACAGGCCGTGCTAAAATGTTTGCCACCATCGTTTTTATAAGCGCCCTTTAAGTACTGATAGGCTGCAATAAGGTCTCCCTGAAGCTGCCTCTTCTCCAGGCTGAACAACCCCAACTCTCTCAGCCTTTCTTCACAGGAGAGGCGTTCCATCCCCCTGATCATTTTCGTGGCCCTCTTCTGGACCCGCTCCAACAGGTCCGTGTCTTTCTTATGCTGAGGGCTCCAGTGCTGCACGCAGTACTCCAGGTGGGGTCTCACCAGAGCAGAGCCAAGGGGCAGAATCACCTCCCTCGACCTGCTGGCCACGCTTCTTTTGATGCAGCCCAGGATACGATTGGCCTTCTGGGCTGCGAGCGCACATTGCTGGCTCATGTCCAGCTTTTCATCCACCAGTACCCCCAAGTCCTTCTCGGCAGGGCTGCTCTCAATCCCTTCATCCCCCAGCCTGTGTTGATACCGGGGCTTGCCCCGACCCAGGTGCAGGACCTTGCACTTGGCCTTGTTAAACCTCATGAGGTTCACACGGGCCCACTTCTCGAGCTTGTCCAGGTCCCTCTGGATGGCATCCCGTCCCTCTGGTGTGTCGATCACACCACTCAGCTTGGCGTCATCTGCAAACTTGCTGAGGGTGCACTCGATCCCACTCTCTATGTCACTGATGAAGATATTAAACAGTACCGGTCCCAATACGGACCCCTGTGGGACACCACTCGTCACCAACCTCCATCTGGACATTGAGCCGTTGACCACTACCCTCTGGGTGCGACCATCTCACCAATTCCTCACCCACCAGACAGTCCACTCATCAAATCCATATCTCTCCAGTTTAGAGAGAAGGATGTTGTGGGGGACCGTGTCAAAGGCCTTACAGAGGTCCATATAGATGACATCTGTAGCCCTTCCCATGTCCACTGATGTAGTCACTCCATCATAGAAGGCCACTAGGTCAGCCAGGCAGGACTTGCCCTTGGTGAAGCCATGCTGGTCGTCACAAATCACCTCCCTGTCCTCCATGTGCCTTAGCATAGCTTCCCGGAGGATCTGTTCCATGATCTTCCCAGGCACAGACGTGACACTGACTGGCCTGTAGTTCCCCGGGTCTTCCTTTTTTCCCTTTTTAAAAATGGGGGTTATGTTTCCCCTTTTCCAGTCAGTGGGAACTTCACCGGACTGCCACGACTTCTCAAATACGATGGATAGTGGCTTAGCAACTTCATCCGCCAGTTCCTTCAGGACCCACGGATGGATCTCGTTGGGTCCCATGGACTTGTTCACCTTCAGGTGCCTTAGATGGTCTCAAACCTGATGTTCTCCCACAGTGGGTGGCTCTTCATTCATTTTAAAGTTTTATTTTGTCCTGTAAGTTAATTATGGATGTTCTGTTCTCAGTTCTATCATACATATTTTATGCTTGAAAAATCATTTTGCGCTAAGTATTAGTATTCTATGTCAGGTTGTACTAGCACCCAACTGTAGTTGGCAGTATTGCTGTCACTCAGCAAGGGTAAACACATGTATAGCCATCTTGGAGACTTTGTTGTCAATGTTTTACAACAGATTTTTCAGATGCACTATTAAAACTCAAAGGTTGCCCAATAAATAGGAAGTATTATAAAGTAAATGTGTGACTATATTTATCAGGTGATAAAAATGTCAAAATTATTCTTTGGCCATTCCACTAATATGGCAAATAAAGGTCACTGATCACCAAACTGAAACACAAAAACTTCCAAGTGGTGTCAGAGTTTAACCCTGGTGGGCAGCTAAGCCTCACGCAGCCACTCGCTCACTGTCCCGCAGGGTGATAAGGGAGAGACTCAGAAGGGTAAAAGTGAAAAAACTTGTGGCTTGACAGTTTAATAGGTAAAGCTAAAACTGTCCACACAAACAAAACAAAACAAGGAATTGATTCACCACTTCCCTTTCGGCAGGCAGGTGTTCATCCATCTCCAGGAAAGCAGGGCTCCATCATGTGTAACGGTTACTTGGGAAGACAACACATAACTCCAAACGCCTCCCCTTCCTCCCTGTTCCCCTCAGCTTTTATTGCTGAGCACAATGTCATATGGTATGAGGTATTCCTTTGGTCAGTTAGGGTCAGCTGTCCTAGTTGTGTCCCCTCACAACTTCTTGTACACCCCCAGACTACTCGCTAGTGGGGTGGGGTGAGAAGCAGAAAAGGCCTTGACTCTGTGCAAGTACTGCTTGCAAAAATAAAGATGTCAAATACCTTTAGGTTTTACTTTACTAAGGTGAATTTAATTCTGACTGAATTCTACATAAGCATTGACTTACAGATAAACACATAAAGGATTGAAGGCTTGATTAAAAATTTTATCGTCGATAAAATAGCAAAGGTAGTGGAATTTGATAAAATGTTCTTTATTCAGATCAAATAGGCAACTTTTTGAAAAAACAGTAGAATTTTTACGTTTTAATATTAGCTTCTATAATTGTGATGACTACTTACAATGAATTGTGACAAAACATGTGAAAAGAAATAGATAACAAGTATCAAATTTACAAATAAATAAATGAAACTCTTAACAGTCTTTCAGAAAATTTATCTCTAACATGTTAGACTTGAAAATATCTGTCTATTCAGTTATAATACTCAAATACTCAAATATTAACAACATAATATTTAGTTTGGAGATTAATTTTATTTGAACTTTTTTTAATGACATAATGTGTATTCACAATTTATGGCAACTAAGTACTGTTTCATTTCATTATAAACAAGAAAATAAAATAAGAGAATGTCATTGCCAAAGAAATTTCCAGGAATGCCGTTTTTATGAAAACTTCAGTTTTACTGCAATCAGAAGCATTTTGGAGAACATCAAGCTTTTACCCCATCATTGGAAGGGATATAAACATATTAAAATTTTTTGTACTGGTTTGACAAGATGGTATTATCTCCATACATTTGCTTAGGTCACTAGTATTTTTTTCAGTATTTTGACGTTGATTAGTCTGTGTGTACAATTAACTAAGAATGCAAACATCTTCTATAACATAACATATCGATAGAAAAAAATATTTATTACTAGCACAAACTGCTTGCAATGAAATAAAATAAGACACTATATCCTTAATTGTTCAAAACCATATCAACTGAGTTTCTGAACAAATCAAATGTAGATATGTTACAGAGCAGAGAATTTTTAATTCATCTCAAAGCCTCAGATAATTCCTTGGGTATTTGCTGCCTTAATTTTATTTCCATTTATTTCCCATTACAAAATGACAGTTCTGATGTTTCAGGTGCCACAACATACCTTTCGTACTTACAATGAGAACACAATAGTTTAAAAAAGTACTAATAAAATCACACAAACACAAACCTCAGCCAGGCAGCCCTATACAAGAACAACAATATCAGCCTCTGTTCACATCAGTGACCTATACATGTCTCCTTAAACATTTGAGAAAATAGATAGAATTTGTACAATGCAAAATCAATACACTATTAGTTCCTTATCCTGACCCACTGTTACACCATCGGGACTGATATACCTTGGCCATGAAGAGAAAATCCTAGCCTCTGGACTCTATTTCCAAAACAAAATAGCTTTTTTTCAACTTTTCTGAAACCCATTAGAGTTGGATACAACAATCGATCGAGTGCACCCTCAGCAAGTTTGCAGATGACGCCAAGCTGAGTGGTGTGATCGACACACCAGAGGGACGGGATGCCATCCAGAGGGACCTGGACAAGCTCGAGAAGTGGGCCCGTGTGAACCTCATGAGGTTTAACAAGGCCAAGTGCAAGGTCCTGCACCTGGGTCGGGGCAAGCCCCGGTATCAACACAGGCTGGGGGATGAAGGGATTGAGAGCAGCCCTGCCGAGAAGGACTTGGGGGTACTGGTGGATGAAAAGCTGGACATGAGCCAGCAATGTGCGCTCGCAGCCCAGAAGGCCAATCGTATCCTGGGCTGCATCAAAAGAAGCGTGGCCAGCAGGTCGAGGGAGGTGATTCTGCCCCTTGGCTCTGCTCTGGTGAGACCCCACCTGGAGTACTGCGTGCAGCACTGGAGCCCTCAGCATAAGAAAGACACGGACCTGTTGGAGCGGGTCCAGAAGAGGGCCACGAAAATGATCAGGGGGATGGAACGCCTCTCCTGTGAAGAAAGGCTGAGAGAGTTGGGGTTGTTCAGCCTGGAGAAGAGGCAGCTTCAGGGAGACCTTATTGCAGCCTATCAGTACTTAAAGGGCGCTTATAAAAACGATGGTGGCAAACATTTTAGCACGGCCTGTTGCGACAGGACAAGGGGGAATGGCTTCAAACTAAAGGGGGGTAGATTGAGACTAGATAGAAGGAAGACATTTTTTATGCTGAGGGTGGTGAAACACTGGCACAGGTTGCCCAGAGAGGTGGTGGATGTCCCATCCCTGGAAACCTTCAAGGTCAGGTTGGACGGGGCTCTGAGCAACCTGGTCTAGTTGAAGATGTCCCTGCCCATGGCAGGGGCGTTGGACTAGATGACCCTTAGAGGTCCCTTCCAACCCAAACTATTCTATGATTTTATGATTCTAAAATATTATTTGTTGATAATTTTCCTATCTTTGTTTTTTTTTTTTTAATATATTTCATTTTTCTCTATTCTCCTTCCATCATTCCAAGCTTTTGAAATACTTCAATATTAAAGAAAATCAGTTACCTCTATAGTTTAGCTACTGAGACCCCTAGTGGCAAAGGGTGAATCACCATCACAGGCTTTGTCAAAAAAAAATCTAAATTGCATCTTTAGTTGGAATACAGAAACTGCTTCAGGGATAAGGACAATGGGAAGGAGGGAATCTGGGAATGCCTTGGTCCCAACCTATGTTCTAGTCTTGATAAAAATGTTGGAAGTGGAATAATGGTTCACAGAAATCAAAATTAATCCCTTTAAATATAGAAACCAAGGCTTAAAAGTGTGAAGATATGGACTGTGAAACTAAAAATTGAGGTCACTAAGCCACAAACCTAAGCAAAATACACAGTTCATCAACACAAAAACCTGAATAAAACCTCCACAATTAGAAGGCACTAACAGCCTTCAGGATTATGAATTTTCCAACAAATATTTCAGATAGTGGATTATCCTGTTTGCCCATAACTTAACTAGCTTTTTCTCAGACATTGGTCCTCTTTTTGTCTCTATACCTACAATTTCTAACATTACATATGTAATCTTTAGGATAAAGCAAGTTTTTCACCCTTGGATCACTAATGAATGTATTGACCTGGCTACATTAAGGAATAATGAGAAGTATTGGGTCAGGGAATCTTTCTGCACTTGAGATAAGCTGGAAATATAGTTAGCACTGCTATTGGAGGCCTGATATACTGCAGATCACTCTGTGTAAATACAGGGAAAAATTGACTTGACTTTGAGACTTGACTTACTCTGGCATAAGAAAGCTTAATCTGGTTCCTGGTGGGTTTTATTTTAACTTTTTATTCAGGAGTCTCATTAACTCATCTGAATGATGTTGTTGCTTAACTTCACTGACATTTTATTTCCCTTAGCATTAGCATTAGAATCACTGACAGTGATGACTTGTGTAACTCATTTGTTCTGTCAGTTTCTTCTCTTGGACTCTTGTCCTGGTTTTGGCTGGGATAGAGTTAATTTCTTTCCTCGTAGCTGGTATAGTGCTGTGGTTTGGATTTATCATGAGAATAATGTTGATAACACACTGATGTTTTAGTTGTTGCTAAGTAGTGCTTACACTAATCAAGGACTTTTCATCTTCCCATGGCCTGCCAGCAAGAAACTGGGAAGGGGCACTGCCAGGACAGCTGACCCAAACTGGCCAAAGGGATGTTCCGTACCATATGACGTCATACTCAGTATATAAACTGGGGCACGTTAGCCAGGGGACAGTGCCCACTGCTTGGGAACTGGCTGGGCATCGGTTGATGGGTGGTGAGCAATTGCATTGTTCATCATTTATTTTATATATTCTTTTATCATCATTATCATCAACTTTATTATTATTATTATTATTATTATTATTATTATTATTATTATTATCCTTTCCTTTTCTGTCCTATTAAACTCTCTTTATCTCAACCCATGAATTTTACTTTTTTTTTTTCCGATTCTCTCCCCCATCCCACTGGAGTTGAGGGGGGCAGTGAGTGAACGGCTGTGTGGAGTTTAGCTGCCTGCCAGGTTAAACCACAACAGTCCTTTTGGTGCCCAACATGGGGCATGAAGGTTTGAGATAATGACAGATCTGACTAGAGCATGTTAAGGCAAATTTGTTATAAACATTCATCATATTGGTTTAACAGTCGCTGGTCACACTGTTGATTAATTTACTCTCAAAGTTGTCGTGCTTGCTCTCAAAGTTGTGTTATCTAACACCTTACTTGCTGTATATGTTCCCTGTTGTGCTGTCCATCACCTCTGGGAGCTGGATCAAGGATATAATTTTGCTGCACTGTGTAACACTACTGGTTTATGATATAATAAAATTATTGGTCGTGAGACTAATTTTTATATCAGTATTTCTGTATTTTTACTCGGCATTGCCATCATCTCTGTACCTTGGGAGACACTTTTCAGAAACTGTTAATAATTACACATTTTACCTTTTCTCCTCGGGAAACCATTCTATGGGGGAGACAGGGGGGACACAGTTTCCCCCGCTCCTTCACCTTCCCTTTCTCCTTCAGGTGAGTTACAACAGCTCTTGCAAATTTTGAATATCCTTGGGATGTTCAAACCAGCATGGTCCTATTACTATGTCTCCTGAATGTGGCTCAGGTCTTGTTTAAGTTTAAACAATGATTTAAGAATACCATCCAGGGATCTACCCCCCATGACAGGCACTGTGGCTACTCAAACCCCATTGACAGGCACTGTGGTTACTCAAACCCCGGCATCAGTCACTGCGGCTACTCCAACCCCCGCAACAGGCACTGCAGCTACTCAAACCCTGGTGACAGGCACTGCAACTACTCCAGCCCCCATGACAGGCACTGCAGCTACTCATATCTCGGCAACAGGCACTGCGGCTGAACGAGAGAACCAACCCGTGCCAGTATCCGTTGCCCCTATACACAAGAAGAAATACACAAGAAAATCAACTCATTTAGTAAGGGATGAAGATGAACCAGGGCCATCACGAGAACAGGAGCTGGAAGATGCAGAACCCATAAATGAGATGGTAACCACCTGATCCCTATCCCTGAGTGAGCTGTGAGATATGCAAAACGATTTCAGTTGTTGTCCAGGCGAGCACATTGTCACCTGGCTGCTCTGATGCTGGGATAATGGGGCCAGTAGCCTAGAATTAGAGGGTAGGGAAGCCAAGCAGCTGGGATCCCTTTCCAGGGAAGGGGGCATTGACAAAGTGATTGGAAAAGGGGCACAAGACCTCAGCCTCTGGAGGTGACTCTTGTCACACGTGAAGGAAAGGTATCCCTTCAAAGAAGATGTTACATGTCACCCAGGCAAGTGGACCACCATGGAGAGAGGTATCCAGTACCTGAGGGAATTAGCTGTGCTGGAGGTGATTTCTGATGACATGAACAACGAGCAGTTATCCAACGATCCAGATGAAGTCAAGTGCACACGACCCATGTGGCGGAAGTTTGTACGGAGCGCACCATCGTCATATGCCAATTCATTGGCAGTAATGACCTGGAAAGACAGAGAGGGACAAACAGTGCATGAATTGGCAGGCCAACTCTGGCAGTATGAAGAATGTCTCTCTTCCGCCCTACGGGCCTGCATCTTGGCTGTGGAGAAACTGTCCTGGGAGGTCCAGCAACTCAAAGAGGATATGTCCTCCTCCCCACCTGTACAGACCAGTATCTCAGCCATTAGGAGTAAGCATCCCTCTGCTCAGGAGAGAGGATATAGAGGGTACACACCATGGGCCACCCTGTGGTTTTACCTGCGTGACCAAAGAGAGGACATGAGGAAGTGGGATGGAAAACCTACCTCGACCCTCGAGGCACGAGTACATGATTTGCAAGGGAAAACAATGACATAAGGAAGTTCTTCCAGGAAAACTGCTGTTCCAGTTTCCAGTGAGCAGTTCCCCAGACAGAGTAGAAGGGCTGATTTTACTTCTGATCTTTAAGAAAAGGACTTTTGATTCACATTTACAAGAAGTGAGTAATGGATACTATGACCAGGACTAGAGGGGTCCTGCCTCCAGCCAGGGGGAGGAAAGGGACAACCGGGTTTACTGGACTGTGTGGATTCGATGGCCTGGCACATCAGACCCACAGGAGTATAAGGCTCTAGTGGACACCAGTGCACAGTGTACCCTAATGCCATCAAGCCAGAAAGGGGCAGAACCCATCTGTATTTATGGGGTGACGGGGGGATCCCAACAGCTAACTGTATTGGAGGCTGAAGTGAGTCTAACTGGGAATGAGTGGCAGAAGCACCCCATTGTGACTGGCCCAGACGCTCCGTGCATCCTTGTCATAGACTACCTCAGGAGAGGGTATTTCAAGGACCCAAAAGGGTACCGGTGGGCTTTTGGTATAGCTGCCTTGGAGATGGAGGAAATTAAACAGCTGTCCACCTTGCCTGGACTCTCACAGGACCCTTCTACTGTGAGGTTGCTGAGGGTCAAAAACAACAGTTGCCAATCACCACCACAACGGTGCACATGCAGCAATATCGCACCAACCGAGACTCCCTGATTCCCATCCATGAGCTGATTCATCAAGTGGAGATCCAAGGAGTGATCAGCAAGACTTGTTCATCCTTTACCAGTCCCATATGGCCAGTGTGAAAGTCTAATGGAGGGTGGAGACTGACAGTAGACTATCGTGGCCTGAACAAAGTCACACCACCTCTAAGTGCTGCTGTGCCAGACATGCTAGAACTTCAATACAAACTGGAGTCAAAGGCAGCCAAGCGGTATGCCACAGTTGATATTGCTAATGCGTTTTTCTCAATCCCTTTGGGAGCAGAGTGCAGGCCACAGTTTGCTTTCACTTGGAGGGGCGTCCAGTACACCTGAAACCGAATGCCCCAGGGGTGGAAACACAGCCCCAACATTTGCCATGGACTGATCCAGACTGCACTGGAACAGGGTGAAGATCCAGAACACCTGCAATACATTGATGACATCACTGTGTGGGGCAACACAGCAGCAGAAGTTTTTGAGAAAGGGAAGGAAATAGTCCAAATCCTGCTGAAGGCCGGGTTTGCCATAAAACAAAGTAAGGTCAAGGGACCTGCACAGGAGATCCAGTTTTTAGGAATCAAATGGCAAGATGGACGTCGTCAGATCCCAATGGATGCGATCAACAAAATAACAGCCATGTCTCCACCAACTAGCAAAAAGGAAACACAAGCTTTCTTAGGCGTCGTGGGTTTTTGGAGAATGCACATTCCAAATTACAGTCTGATTGTAAACCCTCTCTATCAAGTGACCCGGAAGAAGAACGATTTCAAATGGGGCCCTGAGCAACGACAAGCTTTTGAACAAATTAAAGAGGAGATAGTTCATGCAGTAGCCCTGGGGCCAGTCCGGGCAGGGCAAGATGTACAAAATGTGCTCTATACCGTAGCTGGGGAGAACGGCCCTACCTGGAACCTCTGGCAGGAAGCACCAGGGCAGACTCGAGGTCGACCCCTAGGGTTTTGGAGTTGGGGATACAGAGGATCCGAGGCCCGCTATACTCCAACTGAAAAAGAGATATTAGCAGCATATGAAGGGGTTCGAGCTGCTTCAGAAGTGATCGGCACTGAAGCACAGGTCCTCCTGGCACCCCGACTGCCGGTGCTAGGCTGGATGTTCAGAGGGAGGGTCCCCTGTACACATCATGCAACTGATGCTACGTGGAGTAAGTGGGTCGCACTGATCACACAACGGGCTTGAATAGGAAACCCCAGTCGCCCAGGAATCCTGGAAGTGATCATGGATTGGCCAGAAGGCAAAGATTTCAGAATATGGCCAGAGGAGGAGGTGACGCGTGCTGAAGAGGCCCCAATGTATAATAAACTACCAGAAAATGAGAAGCAATATGCCCTGTTCACTGATGGGTCCTGTCGTCTTGTGGGAAAGCATCAGAGGTGGAAGGCTGCTGTATGGAGTCCTATGTGACAAGTGGCAGAAAGTGCTGAAGGAGAAGGTGAATCGAGTCAGTTTGCAGAGGTGAAAGCCATCCAGCTGGCTTTAGACATTGCTTACCGAGAAAAGTGGCCAGTGCTCTATCTCTGTACTGACTCATGGATGGTGGCAAATGCCCTGTGGGGGTGGTTGCAGCAATGGAAGCAGAGCAACTGGCAGCGCAGAGGCAAACCCACCTGGGCTGACGCATTGTGGCAAGATATTGCTGCCCGGGTGGAGAACCTGGCTGTAAAAGTCCGTCACGTAGATGGCTCACGTACCCAAGAGTCGGGCCACTGAAGAACATCAAAACAACCAGCAGGTGGATCAGGCTGCTAAGATTGAAGTGGCTCAGGTGGATCTGGACTGGCAACATAAGGGTGAATTATTTATAGCTCAGTGGGCCCAGGACACCTCAGGAAGAGATGCAACATATAGATGGGCTCGTGATCGAGGGGTGGACTTGACCATGGACACTATTGCGCAGGTTATCCCTAAATGTGAAACATGCACTGTGATCAAGCAAGCCAAGTGGTTAAAGCCCCTCTGGTATGGGGGGCTGGTTGAAATATAAATATGGGGAGGCCTGGCAGATCGATTATATCACACTCCCACAAACCCGACAAAGCAAGCACTATGTGCTCACCATGGTGGAAGCAACCACTGGATGTCTGGAAACATATCCTGTGCCCCATGCCACTGCCCGGAACACTATCCTGGGCCTTGAAAAGCAAGTCCTATGGCGACATGGCACCCCAGAAAGAATTGAGTCACACAACGGGACTCATTTCCAAAACAACCTCATAGACACCTGGGCCAAAGAGCACGGCATTGAGTGGGTGTATCACATCCCCTATCATGCACCAGCCTCTGGGAAATTTGAACGATACAATGGACTGTTAAAGACTACACTGAGAGCAATGGGTGGCGGGACATTCAAACATTGGGATACACATTTAGCAAAAGCTACCTGGTTAGTCAACACGAGGGGATCTGCCAATCGAGCAGGCCCTGCCCAGTCAGAACTTTTACGTACTGTAGATGGGAATAAAGTCCCTGTACTGCACATAAAAACTATGCTGGGGAAGACAGTCTGGGTTATTGCTGCCTCGGGCAGAGGCAAACCCATCCGTGGGATTGCTTTTGCTCAAGGACCTGGGTGCACTTGGTGGGTGATGCAGAAGGATGGGGAAGTCCGATGTGTACCTCAAGGGGATTTGATTTTGGGTGAGAATAGCCAATGAATTAAATTGTATGACGTTAATTGCTATGTAATACTGTATATCATCATTTCTGTGGTGGCTATATGCCATACCAACAGTATTACAGTAAGAATCACCTACATTAATGAAGAACGAACTTTGATGAAACCGAGCAAAGTGCAGTGATGATAGAACCGGACAAGTGCAGCCGTGATGGAACCAAAACTGGCTTCATCATGCGACAATGCAACACCACACACCATCTCTCCTGCCCTGAAGGACTGTTATGAGAGACGGAGCTGAAAGTCATGGACTAAATGAACTCAACCAAAATTTTATAGGGATGGCCCATAGACTAAGGGAATGATATCTGTGTATATATATCAAAAGACAGGAAAAGGGGTGGTGATAAATTGGAATGTATTGGAAGGTGTGGGACCTGGGCATGACGGAGATGGTATAGAATAAGGGGTGGATACTGTCCTGGTTTCAGCTGGGATAGAGTTAATTTTCTTCCCAGCAGCTGGTACAGTGCTGTGTTTTGGATTTAGGATGAGAACAATGTTGATAACACACCGATGTTTTAGTTGTTGCTGAGCAGTGCTTACACTAGTCAAGGACTTTTCAGCTTCTCATGCCCTGCCAGCAAGAAGGTGGAAGGGCGCACAGTCAGGACAGCTGACCCAAACTAGCCAAAGGGATATTCCATACCATATGACGTCATTCTCAGTATATAAACTGAGGGCAGTTAGCTAGGGGGTGGTGACTGCTGCTCTGAAACTGGCTGGGCATCTGTCGGCGTGTGGTGAGCAATTGCATTGTTCATCACTTATTTTTTATATTTTTTTGTGTATTCTTTTATTGTTGTTTTTATTATTATTATTATTATTATTATTATTATTATTATTATTACCCCTTCCTTTTCTGTCCTATTAAACTGTCTTTATCTCAACCCACAGGTTTTTTTTTTTCTGATTGTCTCCCCCATCCCACTTGGGGGTGGGGGGACAGTGAGCGAATGTCTGTGTGGTGTTTAGCTGTTTGCTGGGTTAAACCACAACAACTCTACTTTACAAGCTGCCGCCTTTTCTTATTTGCACTTCTGTCCACATTTTAAGTAGAGGTTAGTAAAAAGCTTGTTATATGAACTTAAATAAAATATGTAGAAACACAGCACTTAGGACAGGGGTTTTTTTCATTCCCTAGTGGCTGTCCTACAAGGAAAGGAGAAATTTTATGAAGTTCAGAGGACAAAGCTGTCAGGTTTTTTTAAGATGAAAAGATGAAGTTTTGGATTTCCATTTCAGGAACTGTTACTATTGTCTACAACCTACACATTTAATACAGTATCTTTTGGGAAGTAAGAACTTTAGGCTTTTCTGGCATCAGACACTTGAGTTGCTATACATCCTTTGCAATTCAGTATTACCTGTGCTGAAGTAACATCTCATTTCCCTCATTAAAATCATACAATATGGAATCACCTTAAAATATCTGAGCAGGAGTTGAAAAACAGAGTGCAAGGAGGCTCTACAGGAATCCCCCTTATACCTATCCAACCATATCTGCTTAGCTGAAGTCTCCCATTATGCTTCTACCCTTTATGCCTCTCCTTTTCTCCTGCCTCTAATTTCCTCTGTTTTTTCATCCAGGAAATATAATGATTTAGCTGTAGCTTGTCAAGACTACATAAGCTGTTATAACTAAAGATGAGGAAGCTGTTGCCACATGCTCAGCTACCCTCCTAATTTCACCTCCAGGACAGTAAAGGAAGTAGGGAAGCAATTGGTGGGTGATTGTTAAAAATAATGCCCAGTATTTTAAAATATGGCATCTATCAAGCTAACAGTGCATAACTGTGGCTGATTGCCACGGTGCAATACAATGTTTAATAAACATATAAAAATATGTAAAAATTATTTTACATCTAAACAATATATTAATGCACATAACATTCTACAGAGTTGGAGATGGTGAGCCTTACAAGTAGACGCAGGCAAAGAAAGAAGGAAAGGGGGGAGGAGGAGTTATTTTATTGTTATGAAGATTTCATCTGTCTTTTTCCTTAGTCTTCCTATAGTTTAAGTGTAAAGAATTAATATGCCATAAATATAAGAGGGAACATGTTTCAGAAGAAGCCTCATACTTTCAGACTCTTTTTGCCCAACTCTTCTCTGTTGCTTTTATGTTTCTAGGCCACTCTTTTTTCCTCAGCTAGAGAACATTTCATAGAAACATTTAATAGAAGCTGGAAGCATGTCAGAAACCAGAAGCATGTGAGAATGCAAAGATATCTATGTCAATACAGATTTCCTTCCTTTTGAAGCTACAATCTTCCACCATCACCCAAAAGCCTGATTTGCTTTTATTCATCAATCTCATATAAAAAAGAATAGAAAATAATCATATGATATTTTCTACCAGCAATGATGGCAGAATGGCTAATACCATTTTGTGTGTAACAACAAGACACTTAAGCACTCCAGCTAAATGCAGAAGAAGAAATTAGTCAGTGTTCTGAGTTTCCAAGATTTTACTTAACTATTGTCATTTTGTGTCTCTGAACAACAGCACTGCCTCTACCACTTACCTATTTTTTGCATTGTACATTCAAATGCACAATGCACATTTCATAGGAAATAGCTTTTGAAGTTTCATAAATAATTCTCTTTGCAGTGATATTCTGCATCTCTCTCACCAAGAACTAGATAAGCTCAGCGTGTTGTAAAACAGCTTAAGATAAGATAAGATAAGATAAGATAAGATAAGATAAGATAAGATAAGATAAAGGTTGTAAAGCTGAAAGGCTGAATTTTGGTAAGGTTACAGTCATAATATAATCTTATTACACTGTAATTAAAAATAGTCATTAAAAATGAATAAATCTCAAGCACTCCACATTTCATGTCCAAAAGAAAAAATAAACAGACAATCTTATTGAAATCAAGTATTCTTAAATAACAAAGCTTAAATTTTCCATATTTAAATACTGATTGAGATGGAGGTTATGTTACATCTCTTTTAAACTGCTTCACAAGTAAAGCTGAGCCTCAAAATGATACTCCCTTTAAAGGTATGAATCACTGTCTACATAGAAGCCATCTAAGAGGTTCATGTCAGCCTTCTTGCTGAAGAAGGTGTTGATGTCAGGCTCAGAATAAAAGATTCACAGGAGTCTAATTATCGGTTCCCAAACTGGTCAGCAATAAGCAACCATGTTATTTCCCACCTTCCCCATAAAATCATATAAAATCTAAAATGTAGCAACTAATTGGTGTTGAAAGGTTAGCTAGGAACTATAAAAATGTGGAGTGTTGACAGTGACTTATCGATTCAAAACATTCAACCGCAGCCAAAGCCATTATAAAGCATCTCCTTTGGTGTAACTGAAGCTTGTTCTAATTTGCATGTCTCCAATGGGATGAATCAATTAGAAATAAAAGTTGTTATGTATGACTATATTCAGGAATTTAACCGCTCTCATAATTACCTACATAATGTGTATGGACTGAAATAATACAGTAAAATTTAAGACATAGTAATAAAATCATGATAACTAATTGTCGTGGTTTAACCCCAGTCAGCAACTAAGTACCACACAGCTACTTGCTCACCCTCCCACCCCCCTGATGGGATAGGGGACAGAATTGGGAAAAAAAAAGTAAAACCCATGGGTTAAGATAAAGGCAGTTTAATAGGAGAGCAAAGGAAGAGAAAATAATAATAATAATAATAATAATAATAATAATAATAATAATAAGAAGAAGAAGAAGAAGAAGAAGAAGAAGAAGAAGAAGAAGAAGACGATGACTATACAAAACAAGTGATGCACAATGCAATTGCTCACCACCCGCTGACCAATGCCCAGCCCGTCCCTGAGCAGCAACCGCTGCCCCCCAGCCAACTCCCCCCAGTTTATACACTGAGCATGACATCACATGATATGGACTATCCCTTTAGCCAGTTTGGGTCAGCTGTCCTGGCTATGCTTCCTCCCAGCTTCTTGTGCACCTGGCAGAGCATGGGAAGCTGAAAAGTCCTTGACTTAGTATAAACACTGCTCAGCAACAAGTAAAACATCTGATGTTTTACATCAGAATAACAACATTATTCTCATACTAAATCCAAAACACAGCAGTATACCAGCTACTAGGAAGAAAATTAACTCTATCTCAGCTGAAATCAGGACACTAATAAACTGCTGTATCTTCTAGCATGGTAAAAAGATTTAAAATATATAAAGAGGTATGCAGGGAATAGTTATTATATATGATTCAAATAAAAAAGAAGACAAGACTAAAAGACACCATAAAATAACAAAAGGAAAAGCAAGGTAGGATGGCTGTAGAAATGCTTCTTTTTGATCTAGGAATAATTTTTGTAGAAACAGTAAGTCACAGCACTAACCTGAAGTAGATTGCAAAATTTTTAAAGGAAAGATAACAGTGATTTTTAGCACAGTAGGTGGTGAAATTATTCACCAGATTCAGTTCCATTATGGACACAAATCAAGAGATTCCCATGTATGCATTTTTTCTAAAAATACAATAAGGGGAATGATATGATCTAAGAATGTGAGTGAAAATTAGACCCTGTCACTTCTTTCCCTTCATCTTTCTAACAGTGAGCTTTTTCTTGGGTAGACAATCTGTGACTAATAAGAATTAGACTTCCTTTGGAGAATTTTTGGATAGCCACAGGGCTTTAAACTGTCGTGTTATTCGAAGTGAAAATCCCCAAACTAACTTAAGTGACTTGTGTCTTTCTTGGATTCCAAAGTTTGGCAAATTCAGTTAAAATTTTCATAATAAAATGAACTATAAATCTTGGAATGAAAGATGGATTCAGGAAATTTAAATATTCTTGAGTGGTCATTTTTGTACAACAATTTGACTCCTGCTTTTGGTGCTATAAAAGGGATGAAATTCAAAGCTGAAGTTGGGACAATGGTAATTGTTAAAGGATGTAATGCTCCTTTGAAGCAAAATCTGTCACTGTTCTTTATGTTAGGAAAAGAATTACCTCTCAGCTGTAATGGGACTATTTGTAAATAACACTGGACAGTAAAGTCAAGAACAATTTCTGTGCTTATTTTTGCATCATTTCCTAGCCAATAATATATCTGAAATACTTCTATTTGCTTTCCTGATATTTGCATTGAGTAAGGTTCATTTACGTCATAGCATCAAGTATAGGTCAGTGCCTTCATGAATAAGATTTTTTTTAATCCTAAAAAATAGATAAAATATTCTCTATCAAATGTTTCCAGAACCTTGTAAAAGAACAGTAATTACAAATTCGCATAACTTCTGCACAAGTCTCACTAATCTGTTGGTCAGTCTA
The DNA here is from genome assembly GCF_965638725.1 of Aptenodytes patagonicus. Taxonomy (NCBI): domain Eukaryota; kingdom Metazoa; phylum Chordata; class Aves; order Sphenisciformes; family Spheniscidae; genus Aptenodytes; species Aptenodytes patagonicus. The sequence continues at coordinate 32,467,236 of NC_134951.1, read as the reverse complement.
CCAGGTTCACTCTCTGGAAGGGACAGGTTTGTTCCACTGACTGTAGAGTGTAGTTCAGAAATTGAGGATCGTGATTTAGACACTTCAGGCAAGTGATTTAGACTACCTGGGCTGAAACAAGGTTTTAATAACCAATTACAAAATTCCTTTGAATGCTGAAAATGAGGAAAAATAAACAAACAAGCTGACTACAGTGTACTTCTAGTATAACAGAAGCACTGAATTTTTTTTTTTTCTGCCATAGAATATTTGAAGATGCGAGATTCAGTGAAGATCTTACAATTTGGTATTCAAACAGTGGCATGCAGATTACCTTACTGAAGCAAGCCAGGACCTTTCTGTAGATGATATGATTATACCATGTATTACATACTGTAGGATTGGGCAGTAAGAGTAAAGCAAGGATAATTTCTCCGACATTCTCCATCTAGTGGCAGGATTAATAATGATATCCAGTTTCAGAAAAGGTATATGGTGGGTGCAACAAGAAGGCACACAGAACAACTCAATGGTAGTTTGACAAATATCTGCAAATGCAGCACTGAGAAGTGATCTCAAGAAAGATTATTTGTTTCAATAAAATAAACTTTACTGGATGTGAAAAAAAAACCACACCATAAACTTTTGAAATGCTGCAGAACAAGGTGTCATATTGCCTCTCAGCCATAACAAATACCTACCTTGATAAAGTATAGCTACCCTATCTATTTAGATAGAGATCATGCAATCCTGATGTAATCCTCCTTTTTCAGCTAACCAGAAGGAATGTTCATCAGTGCAACTTAGTTACTTGGAACTGTTTTTCACTATGCTCCTTTGGTTTCTCTTTGGTCACCTAATCCAAATTCTATCAAAATGGATTAACTTTTAGAACCATGGAAGAAGGATACACTTTTTTTTTTTTTAAAGAAAAGTTAAAACAAATTCATTACTTTGTCAGACTCCAGTTTTTGTAACCTCTACACTCCTAGTCTTTAGGCATAAATAAAAAGTTAGACTAAGCAGCACAGATTAACAGTAAATACATGAAAATACTACCCACTTCTTTAGCCTTAACTACCACGTCTGCTGTAAAAGAAAGAAAATTTATTATGCTAAGTAGGTGGTCAATTACATCCAGACAGAGATTCAAAGTACAAAGCAGTAATGTGTAAATGACATTTGCATCAAAGGTCTGTGGGTTTTGTTTCATGCATCTAAGGAAAAAAAACCTAAAATATAGAAAAAGTCTCTAAGATCTTAGCAATATACATCCTTTTTAACTATTCTAAAATGAAAAATATTTTAACGGATTAGGTTTCTAATAAGAGTCTTTTTACCTTAAAATATATATAACCTTATTGACTTACAGTACAATTGATCCCTTTGCTCCAAAAAAAAATCAGACAACATGAAAATAGATACTTCTTTTTGCTCATTTTTGTTTCTTTCACAACATATATTTCACAATTAAAGGAGTTCAAATATGATGCAAATCCTGGAGATGCAGATGTCTAAAGTACACTGTCAATAAGGAAGCTGAAAGAGGAAAATTTAAGCTTTTGCATATATGTCATAGTTAATGAAAAGTCAAAAGATACTTTATTTGTCATGACATCAACAAATGGCTGATTTAACTTGATTATTTATACTGCTAAGCTGGTAAAATGGTAGGACTTTGTAAGATAGTAATGGTTCTGCCTACCTAATAGTTTCTTTACTGAACCATCCTTTCTAAAATGGTGAATTGATTGGATTACTCTTAAGTATGCAGCAGGAGTTAAATTGATCATGTAAGAAGTATGAGCATTTTTAAATGTGCTGATAAAGTGTCTGAAGCTGGAATCAATTATTTCACAGCACACATAGACACAGTTAAAAACTTATAATACTAATAGTATATTTTAAATATGCCAACCAAAAAGGAAACTTTGACACCACTGTAAACTCTGAGGAAAGAAACTAATTTATGAAGATATTCTACAGATATTTCTTTGAATTAAATAAACATTGAAATAAGCTACACTCACCAAAAAATAGTTTCAACATATGTGCAATTCTTACTATTCTAAACATTGTATCACCACTTGTGTATTGCCAGCAGAACAAATGTAATATATCTCAAAATTTGTAAGTACTTTTAAAAATGTTTTGTCAGGACCTTTTTCTCCCGGTTACCTAAATGGTCCTTTCCTTTTTCCCAGTCTCCCAATTTGTAAACGTAACATACCTACGTATCTTGCATGTGTGTAATACATGCATACATGCATGCATACATGCAAGGGAGATAGACAGGCAATGCTATGCATGCAATTTTTCATTTGCTTTAACTACATGAAAAGGTTTGGATAAAGTTTCCTCCCAAAATTCACGTTTTTCTTTCCCTTTCCAGCAGACATATGACATTCCCATAAATGACCCCCACACCAAAAAAACCCAAACAACCCAAACAAACCATGCTTCCCTCTAATATGTGGGAAGAGAAACTCAATGGTCTTTCTAGCACAAAGCCTGTGACTGTCTGGCAAGAAACTGAAGAAGAATGAGAAGTGAGTGGCAAGGCATCCTTGCATGACAGTAAGACACATTACCACTAGGCAAACTTGAAACACTTACTATGCAACATTATGTCATATTATTATGAGAAACAGGCAAGTTTATGTTTATGTCTAGAGAGTTCAGGTATGACCTCTTTCTAAGTGCATGGGGATAGCTTCTAGGACAGCAGGTGCAAAAAATTCATTAAACTATAAAATGGAGGCAGTACAAGACAATTGTTGCTAGCTTTTGAGACTGTATCACAGTTTTGGTGGTGGGTTGGGTTTTTTTTTTCACCTTAAAGACTTCCGCTACAAGAAACAAGTTATTTCAGAGAATCCCTTCTTTCTAAGTATGTGTTTTGGTCCATTTGTTCACAGAGAAAAAAACAGAATTGTTAATATTAAAAAAAAATATCAAAACCTGTCATTGTATTTATTTTTCTCAGTCTTCTTTCTAATGTTTCAATTTGGTAGGACATTACAAACAGTGTCTTATGTAATATTTTGTAATAATTAACATTTTATTAATTCACTATTAATTAATTTTTAATTTTATATTAATTAATCTAATTCTTGTAAGTGTACTATGCAGACTTCATGTAACTATTTTTACAATTTAATTTCACTGTTAGTCTGATCACTCTTGACTGGCCTGCATTTGTTTACTTACTTTTTATCGTATCTGAATTTCAGTCTTTATTATACAACATGGCCTGTGTGAGTAAACTCAATACACAAAAGAAATACAAATTTCTAAGTATTTGCATCTCTGTGAAAATCCAGCCCTTCTAATTCAAATCATAAAACTGTGGTCTTAGTCAATTTTTCCAGTTGGTGGAAGTTGGACAGTGCTTTGAACAGTGAACCCTTGATCTTAACAGGAATTTCTGAGTTTACCATGCTGAAAATTGTTATAAAACAACCTTTTAAATCATATTGCTATATTGAAGCCCCTGATAAATTTTGTAGTTTATTTGGTTGGTTGCTTTTTTTCTGAAGCTTATTCATTTTCATATTTCACTTTGTATGTTTCTGATTTGTGTATAGGCTTTGGGGGTTTATTTTTCTGTAATTTATATAGTTTTTCTCTGAGTAAACCAACAGTCACAGAAAGCATGGATAATATAGTTACAGACTTTTTTTAGGTTTATATGACTATTTGGTTAGGTTTTGTTTAAATTTTAAAAAGTCAGATATTTGCAGTACGAATCCTGCACTATCATGAACAAAACAGAAAATATTCAAGAAAAACTATACATATTGGCACCAAAATATGCGTAATAATACTTCAGTCTGTAACTCGAAGTCATATCTCTAAAGAGTTTAAGAAACCCCTGCTCATACAGTAAATAATTTAGGTCAGGATTTCTGAAATTTTATTTATTACTGCAGGTTAGAGATTGTTTCAGGATTCCTGGCCTCATGAAATAGAGATGTAGCTAAATCACTGTGACAGCAAAAGGGCAAAATCTTTGGATATGAATTCAATAAAAGCTTTACTAATGGTAGACATAACTGAACTCTGCAGCTCTTCTCAAAAGATCCTGGGTCAATGCCATGTACCTTTAAAACTGCTGTGCTTCAGTAAAGTTAATTACAATTTTCACATAGGAAAAAATGCTTGCAAGCTTATTTAGAAAAAAATAATCAAGTGTAATTATAACGGCAGCTATCAAACAGATGTACTTGATAGGAGGGAGCAGCAGACTTCCTCAAAAAGAAAGTGCTTGGGAAGATATCCAGATCAAAGGATTTTCAATACGTACACTATAGATACATCTTATAATTGAGCAGCATATATCAGCATTATCTACTTCCACTATTTCTCCAAGAAAAACTATGTTTTCTACTTGTATTGAGTCCCAGATTTTATTTGTTTTCATTATAAATGTGCTGTTCCATAATTCACAATCCAAGGATGAGAACGAAGGAGTAGTTATCTATGATTTATGTAGGTATGCAATGTTGTAAAAAAATATATTTCATGTTTGAATTCTATATTAAAATTTAAAAAAGAAGAGCAAAAATCTGTCAGAAAAGGTAAAACTAACAACAAAACAACAACAGAAATTTCTGGTATGAGAGGGCTTGTATTAACTTCAGCATGATAAAGATCCCAGTACAGATTAACCTTATAGTTCTACTTTCATTCTGTTCAAATAGAAAAGAAAGACAAGTTGCAAAGTTCTAAGTTTATTGAGAAAAAATGGCTTTTGTTACTGAATGAACTGAGCTTTACACTTTATACAGGGATTATATCCAGACAAGAAGAATTTCCCAGGTTCTTTGCAGATAATTAGTTTTCTTGTTATAGTTGATTTTTCTGAAGCAAAAGACTGAGGTTTTCATTTTCACGAAACAAAATATGAAATTAAAAAATTTAATTAAGATTAAAAGTTTTCACTTTAAAAGCCACATTTTTACAGCACTACAATACACTATAGAGTGGGGGCATAAAAAGAGAGAGCAGATAACTTCCAGCTAATACGCTTCTCAAAATCTTTGACTCAGTAAACCAGTTATTTGAAATCTTTTCTGATTTACAGTAGATAAGAATCTGGCCCTCAGACAGGATGGAATGGAATGGAACAAATAAAGACAAAATATGCCCCAAAAGCCAAGCTTTATATTCTTTTTTCTCTCCTTATGATGTTAAAGGCCATAAATTTGGATTCTAAAACAAGATACTAAATAAAAATACAATGTACAAGGCTAGAAACTGATCTTTCATTTTGCAAAATTGTAATGTAATATTTACACTTCAGTGTTTGAAGTCATTGCAAAGACATTTTCATTTAAATTATTTAAACAAACAGAGCAGGAATAAAGAAACTGAAGCAACTGCAACTGTTGGCAAGTTCTCTGAGTAGCTGAGAAAGATTCTGACATCTGTTACAGATGCTGGTAGAGTGGTTTGATTCAGGAGTGTTAATAACTCTGCTTTGATATCTTTGCACAATTTGAATTGTGCAAACACAAATTGAATTTTTAAAATACTGAATGTAGAGTTCAAGCTGTGTGTCTTCAGTCAAAGACAATTGAAGTTATATGACTGAAACCTAAACCGTGCTTCAAAAATATAAATGATAAAATCTTGCTTTTGCTTTATTAGTTACCTAGAAGCACCAATATTTAAAATCCAGCAAATATAACCTGATTTTTTTTTTAGTTTTTGATCATAGAAAAGCAGCACTTGTTCTTTCTTCCTTATTTCCTTTTTTAAAACTATATTTTAAAGTGAAAGTTTTCAAGTTTTCATCCTATGTCCAATGCTAGAAGCCAAAAAATGTACAACATTTAACACTCTTGTGACTCACTTATCACTGAAATCTTTTGAACAGAGGCTTTCTGAAATCTCTGTCCTGTGTGGGTGGTTCATTCAGGATCCACTCATGCAAAATATGGCTGTAATTGTATTAAGTTTGATGGGGCATCAATGATCTGCATCATCCTCAAACCACCCACTGCTGCTTTAATTGCTTTGGCAGCATTGTTAAGCCAATTAACATCAAGTCTCTACAAAATTAAAGTCTTCTGACTCTACTCCATGCAGTTTACTGTTATATCCACATCACAATTTATGTTTTACTGTTACCAAAGGAAAAAAATTGAAAATTATTTTAAAGATGAAGAATAAAATTTGCATATTTTCTCCTTTCGATGTTCTCCTGCCTTAGTTCCATTCAGCTAATTAATCATATAATTTTAATGTGAATTATTTATGCACTTTTAATGTGCATTCTATTAGTAGGCATCTTTAGAAAACTAAGATTAACTGTATATTTTAAAAAAAGAGTGAGGGCTATCAAACATCCTACAGAGAATGCCGAGAGAAAATTGTACCCCTAGCTATTAATTAGTATTGTTGACAAATGTGGGGGAAAGCCAGCTGAAAACTTTCATGTTCACATGAACTAATGAAAATACTACACGCTTTTATCTAAATGCCTCCTTCAGATGTTTGGCTGACATTGTTTGGAATGTTTTTTGTGAAAGCCTGTCTCTTAAGTTCTTTGGGTGATGCATGCATAGGTCAGCACGTGCTTGGCCACATACAGAGTAGAAGCTGCTGGTACTTTTTGAAGAAACTTTGACTTTTGACTTTTAAGACATTTTCCTTTCCTGAAAAGTGATTTTAGAGGACATAACAAATGCACCGAGAGTTAGAACTACATTGTTACCAAACATTTTGTATTTTTAGAATCATTTATATTGTTAGGGTAAAAAGCTGTTCCCTAATACTAACATTAAATTCAACAGAATTCACTGGATGAAAAAAATTAAAAGGCTTTTGTTCCTTATTTTTTTCCACATTATTTTTGACCACACTTATGGCCACTTGTCATTTTTATTGCATCATTTACTTCATGCTCCAGCTATGCTTTCTGTCTCTGATAATTCCTTGTAGAAACAGTAATGTTTTATAGGCAATATTTTGCATTTGTTTTCAGTAATTGTTGGTGCTTTTCCCTTTTCACATTACATCTCCCTCAGCATGCTCAGGCAAATAATAGAGATTAATACTCCAAAACGTAAGCAAATTAATCCATCCCAGATTGCAACATCCAGTAAAAATGAAACAAAGCCCCTTCAGGTTCACTACAGAGGAATCATTTTACATCTTCAACATCTTATCCCTGAGATTGCTAGGGTGCATAAGATACTGTCTTCTTCCTTCTCATAGTAACAAAAGCATAGTATACTCTATAATAGGATAGGTGAGGAAAAAGGTTTGTCTAGATCTTCAATTCATAGAATATTTGCATAGTACAAGTAAGATCTTCAGCCTTATTGTCTTTCTTCACTGAACATCACTTGCCATCTGCTGGCTGAATCATAATTCAAGTGCTTTTGAATACAATTTCGTTATTCTTGTTTATCTTCCTAACTTTACTGTAATTTAATTTGAAAGAAATCAGCATATCTTGCCATTATCTATTTCTGAATTTTGACTTTATTTATATCCTGAGCAACCATCAGGAGTCTGACTACTAATTTCAATAGTCACTAAAGAGACAAACAACATTTCACCCATTACAGATATTATCAAGCTGAGTGGTGCTTCACTGTCTTCTGATATGAAGGAAGAAATTGTCATAAATTTAGCAGGCTTTAAACTAACAGTCTTCAGGGAAAAAAAAAAAAAAACCACACAACAAAAAACAAAAGAAAGCTGAAATGAGAAAATGGGTTGAAAATAAATAGTATCTGTGTAAACTGCGGAGGAAAATAGAAAGTTTATAAAGGTGTAGTGGATGCAATTAGTGTAATAATTTGATTACAACAAAATAAAAAGTTGGAAAGTAAATTCAAACTTTTGTGAAAAAGTAGACATCTATTAAAGAGCATGTAAGGAAATTGAAAACTAAATTGTCGGGGAAAAGAAAATTTAAATGGGAACCATTAAATAAGTAACAGTAGCCTGCGGTTATTTCATATATTTATGAAATGGTGGGTTCCACCATTGTTCTTTGTCTAACCTCTGCCTTATCATAGTATGCCGGTACTTCACCATCTAAAATGGATTTGTTAACACAACTCCCATTAAAAACTGGAGCTTATTTTGCAGAAGAACAGAGAAGTGATTCTCTGGTCATTTAGAACAGAGCAGGAGACGAAACAGCAATCTCCTTGTCCACATGTATTTTCCTAAACTCCTTCTTACTGAAGTCAACACGCTAAATTCAATTGAAATCAAGGTCACTCAAGAGGATGCAAATTAACATAGACTCAGTCTATAAGAGAGATCCAGATATGTTTTAAACTGGAGAGCAGGAAGAAAAGGTAATGAATTAAAAGCCAGCTGAATTGACCAGTGAGAGATATTAAGTCCAAAATACTGGTAAATATAAAACTTTGTCCAACATAAACATTAGAAAAATAGGTTACAACACTCTGTAGGTTGTGTACAGATTGGTAATCTTTGGCATAGGATCATTAACAGCATGTTATTGATGAATGAATATGCCCAGTAACAGTGTAATCAATCTAATGAAGAGTACTCATTCTTCCTTAACTGAATGTTATAGTTTTAAAAATTGTACATATCACTTGAAAGTCAAGACTTTGACAAATGGTAATAGGACAGGCCAAAATGGTATACTTACAAATGCAGAATACAGATGTTAAGGTTAAATTCACACCTTTTAAGAAATAACATTGGGGCGAAGTAGTACATTTAGTCATAATAATCAATATGACTGCTGCTTCCATTAGGGTACATAAAAAGCTCCCAACAACAACAACAAAATTGACTTGTTTGTGTGCTTCTTACTCATATAATCTTAGACATACCCAATCCCTTACTCTCCTGAAGGAACTACAAACAAAGAAGGAATGGAAACCAAGTAAAGGTCGAAGATGCAAATGCAATTGATCCTTTCGAATCAAACCAGATTAAGCAGAAACAGTATTTGTTTTTTTGTTTTTTGTTGTTTGCTTTTTGCTTTTTGTTTTTTGTTTTTTTTTTAAATAGAAATGAAAGTGTTAAAAACATCTTTTGTTTTAAAGGATATATTCCACTCAATCTGCTAAGAAATTTTGTCTTGCACAAGAAAAGCAAAGGAAAATTGAGACTAGATTCAGAAATCTATTGGTGGTTGCTCTGCCACTCAGTTACATATATCTAAGTATTCACCCAGAAAGTAGGACATCTAATTTTATTTTATTTTTTTTTTAATCTGAGATTTTTTAATCACCTTCCTTTCCAAGAATACTTTATGCACCCATTTTGGATTACCTGGGGGATAAAGCCTGGTGGGCTTAATTGCATATAAACATTTAAACATTTACTGGACCAGATAAAATAGAGTCATTCAAACCCTTGCTTTACCTTCTAGTTCAGTGGTTATTTAAGACTTACCTGTATAGCAGAATAGCTGCTCAAGGTCAGCACGCCCAACAAACACATGAACACATGCACACAAAATAACTATAAGTTTAGTAGCATATAAGCTATATATAAGCTTAATAGTCAAATAATATTGAACTACTGAGCTTCACACGGTTCTCAAGCAGTTCAAGCACAACTCCTGTGCTGGGGCAACATGTAATCAGCAGTGAAGCTTGTTTTGGCAGGGGGTTGTTAGACTGTCTGAGTACTTAGTTGTGGAAAACAGCAAATTAACAGGGACTGCTGAGGCTGATACAGCTTTGTTGCAGTAGGACTGAGCTGTATATCTAGTCTAGCTGATGTTTTAGTGTTGGAAAACTATTCTCACTTTTCTTTTTTCGTAATTCTCCAAGATGCATCATTTTCAACTATGTAAAGTTTTATACCTAACTTACAGAGAAAGGTTAGGCATGTCAGATAGCATCAAAAACTATGTTCTTCTTTCCTAGAAATTTCTTATGTTGCACCCTTCAACTATCATGACTGCAGTAATACTAATACTGGTATAGTATACCTAATGCCTAGTTAATAGTAACACATGACTTTGATGAATGTTGATAATATGGGGAAACACAGTGACAATGGTATTTTACATTTTTATTTTATGTATTTTGTAATTTTTAAATTATGCATAATTACACCATTATAACATAAGATCTGTACCTTGTCAGTCTTTCTTTTCGCTTTGATTTCTTCTAGACTCTCCTAAGCGCACATTCCCTAGAGTAGTCCACGTAGAAGAAATCTTTTTCTTTAAAAGTATACCTTCAGTGCTTTCTTCTGAGTAGCTGAAGTTTGCAGCCTTTGCTGCAGAGCTATGTTCAAACTTTCAAAACAACAAAACGATTATCAGGTACAAACTGTATTTGTCATAACACCTTAAAAGAACAGAAGAAGCTATTCTCAGAATGAGAAAATGAGTGACTTATGATGTCATAAGAACATTGAGATGACATGTCAAGTTGTGGGGCCCTTTTTTTTTTTCATATATATCTGTGTTTTGACTGAAAGAATGAGGTTACTTCTGTCAACAGGTAGTAGTGATTGACTCCCCATAGCTGTAAATGTAAATTAAAAGTATTTAGTAACTATATTTTGACATGAAGATTCTCCTGATTACTGTTTGAAGTAAGAGGACCAAGTGATCCAAATTCTTAACACTGTTTTTACACGTCTGAACCACTTATTAGCTGAAAGGAAGTACTTCCATTTCACCTCCTTGGAATGACAAAGGGTATCATGGAAGTTTATATATATCACTAGGAAAGAAAAATCAGCCTTGTGCAAATTGATTTATCTTGAAATTCTGGAAATGGGAAATCATAAGAAGCATATTAGCTAAAACACTTTCATGAACTTACAAAAGAGAATTCCCCTCAATTCTTAATAAAATAAAAGTGAAAACCATTCTGAGTCTTACAGTTTAAGTCTGCCTTATTCTGGAAGGACCTGAATGTTTCTACATGTCACTGAACCCAGTCCCCTGATAATGTAAGCAACCATATTGTAAATTGATTCACCTTTCTAATAAAATTAGCAAGATATTTTTACTCCACTTATTCTACTGACCTACTACTCCAGAACATTGGTAGTTTGAAGGTTAGAAATATCTGAGTTTTCTCCTAAATTTATTTCTGGTGCATTTATATCAATTTGTTCTTGTGCCAACATTGCACTTTACCTCTGTGATGTTTATGAGAAATTATAACTCTATATAGCCTTCATTTCACTAGGATAAGTAAATCAACCTGGTTTAGTATTTTTGTCTAAATTAGGCTAATTTCATTATCGCTCCTTTTCTGCACCTGAATAAATCTATTAAAAACAATGATCCATACTGTATACAGCAAAGAATTGCCCATATTACTTGTCTGAGGAATCTAATATAGTTTCCTCATATGATAAAACTGTAAAGCAGGCCATTCAGAATGATAATTCAGAATATTGTTCACATACTCTGAAGCTTATTTTTTTCCATTAATTGCATAGGCAGACTTTTCTCATAATTAAGATGTTTCAATTAGAAACATAAAATTAGGTCATAGCAATTCTTCCCAATGTTCCAGATGACGTCTCCCCTGTGTTTTGCATATTGGCCCAACTCCTTACCTATTGCAAGTACATGGCCCGATCAGCCCTACAATACTCAATGACTTTTTCATGTTTCCATTACACTGCTAGTTGATGAATTAATACAGACAGGATTTTGTCCTCCTTTGCCCTTTCCAGCTCAGAATCTCCATGCATACTGACTTTTATTATCAGCAATCACGCACTTTATACTAATATAGTTAATTTCCATTTCTGTTCCCACAGACTTCAGTTCTTCCTGTTCTGAATCTCTTTATCAGTGAATCTTTCTGTATCTTTGGGTTAGGCAAATGTTATTAACACTTTGTTACCTTTTTGTTCTTATTAGTGAGATCCCTAGGAAAAGAATTTTCTTTTCAGCCTGGTGGTTTCCCTTTGAATACTATTATTCTCAATCTGCAGTAAAACACCTTACAACTGCAGCCCTCATTCTCCAACTTCAGAATAATTCCCTGTGTGACTCTGCACTAAATATTTTGCATCACATCTCTATAGTTTAAGAAAAAAATAACCAGTGCATTACAGCTTTTCTCAGAAAAGCAACATTAGAGAAATTAACACTACATTCAGAAGCAGGGTGAGCACTTAATTGTTGAGAATGTTATAGGTCATGTATGCAAATTAGCTCCAAAAGTGACTTCTGATACGTATGTGCATGTTTATTCTTTGAATTGGGCGTTTTTTTGTGAACATTAATTGAAATATCATGTCCCATACAGTACTTTCTTTCTTAATCTCAATTTCACATGAATAGAATTAGTTAAATATAATTCTTGATTAAATATGATTTGTTGAAAAATGAGTGTAGACACAAAGAAGTTTTCAGGTTTCACTACAGAATATCTCCCAAATATACAGTAACTAAATTATGCTAGGTACTCTTTTTGCATTTGAGATAGATTATCCATGAAAATATTCACACAAATATTACACTAGACCCCATTCGTCACTTTTATGACCTGATCCACACTAATCTCACTGCAAGAACAGTTAATCCAGTTACTTGCCTTTTGAGGATTTTAAAATGCAAGAGCTTGTTACTTATTACTTAATTTAGGACATGATAAAAGTTCTCCTCCATATGAGAGAAGCTGCTGCTTTTATATTATTGACTCTGAGGATATTATATAATTGAAAGAGGTTTAAAAATATAACCTCTCAGTTATGGAGCAGTGCCAATTTCACTGAGCTGCGTATAGTGTTCAACATGACAGTCTGTTAACTGGAACAATCTGTGAGTGACAGTTCTTCAGGAAGTGTAGGTCGAATTACTTTTCCAAAGGAAAAAAGAAAAAAAAAAAAGAAAAAAAAAGATTTTGACATTTTTCTGTTTTCCTGCTATTTCTGACTCCTTTAATAAATTGTTCTATCATATCTTATTTTTACATATTTAGTTTGAATATGTTTTATTTAAAGTATTTTTGTATTTTATTTCTATCTTTTATAATAGTAAAAAGATACATTAAAATTAGAATAATTATAAACATTTATTTTAATTTTTACCCCCAAACGTCCCATTCCCAACCCCTGCTCTGTTGTCCTATTATCAGAAAACTTAGGCTATTTTTTTTCATAAATGTACAGTAAGTATACTTTTTGGTATGACATCTAACAATATGATGTAATTTAGCAGGGGCAGAAAAACTGTCTCTGAGAACAGGTTTTACATGCTCTTTTCCATAGAGACCCCTTTTTTGTTTCAGTAGATACAGATATTTTTCTTGGAGAGAGAGAGCAGAACATGAAACCACTAGCTAGAATGTTCCTTTCATGCAAACATTAAGTGAATAATATGAATCCCAATGACAAAGCAACAAGGAAGAAACAAAGTGTTTTAAAGATTTGAAGATCAGACTTCTAAAGATTTGAGAATGTGTTTGTTCTACTCTTGCTCATAGTAAATCTCAGATTTATTTTGTAATGTTCCTAACATCTTCTGTCAGAATATCCTGGGCAATAATTTGTAAAATAGTTCTGTAGACATTTTGACATTGCTTGTTAGTACATTTGGAATCCTGCACAAACCACAGACTTTATTTTTGAGGTTACAGTTACTAACTTATTATGATATAAATGTTTAGTATAGAAACATAAGTAATCCCCTTAGAGATGTTTTTGGATTAGTAACACTGGGTACTTTTTTTCCTATGCCTATTAAATATCTGGCATGTCTTTGACATTTCTATGGAACACATACATCTGATTTTATTTGCTTCCAGAAAACAAATATACCCTTTCTGAATAGTATGTTTACATATCATTCTTGGCTTGAACTGTGATTTAGCTTGGCAAATCTCTTGTCCTGTTTTTTTTTGTGTGCAAATTGGTATCATTACATTCAGTTTCACCGTCTTCAAGGGCAAGATGAAGCCCACTCAATTCATGGGTAGGAACTGTCCCTCAAGCATGCCCTGAGTAAATGTGAGATTTTGGAAAAGGATTACACTATGTAAGTAATCCTATATAATCCTAAATAAATCTGCTCCAAAATCTTCATTCTAGTGCAGAACCTACCTCAACAGGCTGGGCCATGCCTTAAACCTTAGTTGTTAGTAACATCCAGCTGAGATAGTGACTAACTGGGATTGGATTCTGGGTGTCATGATGTCCTTTACGACCTCTAAGCATATAGCAACAAGCTTCTGAATGCTAAGATCGATACATGGGAAAAAGGTGACACTTCAAATAGTGAAATACTCAAATCTGTGGGTGAAATGGATTAAATACAAGTCTGAAAATAAATTTCCTCTTACCCAATCTGACCTTCCAACCTTTCCTTAAGTCTTGCTTTCCAGACAGTAACTTTCAGCGGTTTAGAGGCTTTACATATTAAAAAAATGAGTGGTCCCGATCCCCATGAAAGCTGCCTTTTTTCCCACCATTTCTGAGGCTTAGCTTTAAATTTGTTTCCTGTTGTAAATGTGTCCTTATCTTTTCTACTGCAGGCTCTCTCCTTAACCCCATTGTCCTGTTTTTAGGTTTTCCAAAACCGAGCACACTCCAATGAGCTCAGTCTAACCTACTCTCTGGAAGGTTTTCATGCAGGAAGTGAAGGCCAGGGCCAGACAAGCGGACAGCCTTCTTTCCTGTCTTCAGTCACATTTTCTTTAGCTGAAGACTATACCCGGTAATGGCATATGACATTGATCAAATAAACAGTTAAGCTACTGTCAACAGCTCCCAGTTAATTTTGATGTGAAGTCAGTCAAGTCTAAAATGCAGCAGCTCTTACGTATTTGATTTTGAACTGAGACAGTCTAACTGTACTTGTGAACCTAATTAAAGGGGAGAAACTTAGCTGTTTGATTGGTGTATGGACTGTGTATGCACCAAGATTACTCTGCAGCCTAGTTGTCAGGACATTCTCCTTTGAAATGGAAGAGATGGGATTTGTATCCTGAATAATTAAGGTGGAAACTAAAGTTATGCCTTTAATTTTCTGACCGAGTACCTGAAATAGGTAGTTTCCTGAGCAAAATATTATCTCTACCAAAGGCATGATATGGTCCACATGTATAATCTCAAAAAAGGGACAAATTATGTGTTTAAAATCATACAAGAATGGAGAACTGTTAACTACTACATTTTACAATTCATAACTGACAGAGTTAAAACAAACAAAAGAAAGTACTATTTAACAGTTGTGGGATACTTTGCCATAGCATATTTCTGGAAATAGAAAAAGAATGAGATTAATCTAATGACAGGTAAATCGGTAACCACTACTGTAATTAATAATCAGTACTGAATAGCATGACCAAATGCAATTTACTCACACTTGCTTACCCTCTTTTCCTAAGTGTCTATTACTGGCTACTGTTAGAGACAGAATATTGGAAAATGCAGCTGCTCCTGTTGAAACATAAGCTGGTGAAGCTTTTGTTTATGAGTCATCATGTGAACACAGGCACATTAGCAGATGCTTAAGTATAGTAGATGGTAGAGTTTCTGATACAGAACTTTCCCTGGTATTTTGTATTAGTAAGTTAACAACCTTCTCACCTACTTTCTCATTTTGTCTGTTGTGCATCCCATTTTTAGTTTTAAATTTAGAATTCATTTCTTATGCAGTACAGAAACTTACATGCTTAGTTATTTGAATGAAGTGTTTAAAATGCAGTGTATAAAGCCTGTAGATGGTATAAAAGAAAATGAAACATTTTGTCATTTCTTCAGGAAATGCTCTATCTTTAGTTCAGGCTTATGAATTTCGTAACTGGAACTGGGCATCTAAAAGGTGTGGAGTTTCTGAGTGTGTTTGTGTCTTTCTGCCTTGGTAAAGACAGAATATTTACTTTATTTTATTATTTATTATTACATGAAATTGTTCTGAACCCCAAAAAACACTATTTGATTTACACATTGATACACTTCTTTCTGATGTTCTCCTGAGATGTTTAGTATAGAAACAGTCATATTTGAATCTGCAAAAAAATAACAGAGGAGTATTAGTAAAAATATTAATTCATGTATATCCAAACCTGCCTATCTTTTTAAGGACTTGAAGAGGATAAAAATTATTTTCATGAATCAAGAAATTCATTGAAAGCTGTGAAATACAAAATTTATCACCATTGGCTCAGGCAGTTCCTTGGCTGCATGTCTCTGAAATCTGGGGTAACAAAAAGAGCCCTATTTCTGGGATCTTTCCTAAGTACTTACAATTGGCCACTGCAAAAGACAAGAAACAAGCTATACAGGTCTTTCTTCTACCCAAGGGCAGCTCATTGTTACACTCTTAAGTGAAGATAATAATCATATAGCTGATGTGGTGTGGTAAAAATGAAGTTATTATTGATGATCCACCAGTGTTTTTCTTTGTTTATCACAATTGGCTTGTGATTGGTATCATCTTTGTTCATCTTTGCTTATCCCAAGATGTAAATCATCAGGCTGGCATTCTTAGCATATACTCAAATATTCATCATCATATCCAGTCCACTACCCACACAAAAGCCAGAACACCTTGCTGACAAGATGACAGGAGATATTTAAGATGACATAAACCAAAGCTCTCATTTCCATGATAACTTTAGCAGGAGTCAGTTTATAGTTGAAAAGTAATGTGAAAAGTACGATAGTCATAGCCCAATTATCAACTATGAGTAAATTTTATTTTGTCAGTACAAAGACTGATAGTAGATGCCTTAGAGAAATGATTATAATCCACTTCATCAACTCTTTTATGTACACTGTGGAAAAAGGAGAGTGACCTGAACATTTAGTGGACTTTCCCATCCACAACCTCCAGTGAGTATGGAGTAAATACATCTGGCTGCTATGGCATTATATCCTAAACCTCATCAAACCCTAAGACAGAAGGATCATGGTCAACAAACACTGAACAACTTCCCAGCACTTGCTTGCTGGATCACTTTTATGAATTAACATAGAATAGTTCTATAGTTCTGAAAAGTCAAGTTCAGAATCCAGAAAACAGCTGGAGTGTTTTCAAGGAAAAAGTTCAAATCAACAGATGTGTTTCATGAAGGAAATCAAATAAAATTAAACTTCAAACATATTGTATGCCTCAAAGCAGATCTAGTTAAATACTGTTCACTTCTATTGTGTAGGTATGACATTCAGTCCATGGAGTATATTTAAGACAATTTTTTTCTGATTAAAAATATGCATATTTAAACTCTTATTAGGGCAGCCTTAAATTTGAGTTGCCACTGTTGCAGGGAGATTAATAGTCTTAACAAAACACACTGAATGGCATTGTCATTTCAGCAACACCGATCAAATGTTGTAAGCTAGGCTTTCCACAGAAATCCAGATAATAGTAAGTTTGATTTGTTTCTCCTAACACTTGAATGAATATAAATCCTTGGTGTAAACAGATGTATATTTATTTTACAGTGAAATGCTCCATCTGGACAAGGGAAAGAGGTGATATTTCACTTTAAATATTGTCATTAAGGAAGCAATGTACAGTATAAAGTTACATAACAATGCTCAGAATTTCGTGTTCATTTTTTGCAGGCTTTGTTGATCACACTTCAGTGAATGTTTTGGTTATATAGGGTCATATGTCTTTCCTTAATCAAATTTCTCCTAGGGAAACTATTGTCCTTGAGCAGCTGCTCTACCTGCCAGACTGAGCAGAGAAAATCTATTTTGAGGTGCAGAAGCAGCTGGGTTTCCTTAGTAGGTGCTAAAGGGAATCTCAGTCAGAGCCTAATGTGTTTACACCAAGTTCCGGTCCCTTGTGTCATTATTATTTAATCAATTCCTTTTTCAATCATAGTCTTTGTCAAAATGAGCACTATTAACATGTTAAATTTCAAATATTTCATCTGTTTTAGCTATCTGTGTGGAAAAGGTGTGACATTAATTTTCACTGCTGGCCTTGGGGATTGTTTTATAAGGACTTTTGTTTTCATTTACATTGAGCTACAAAAAAATAGATCAGCAACACTTCCTCTAAAATGAAAAAAAGGAAGGGAAAAAAAAAATACAAAGTAAAACCAATATCCTTACCAGCAAAGCAGTAGCAAGGCAAATTATCCTAACATTAAAATGCACAAATTTATATTATTTATCTTTGTTGTTGAAAAAATTTAATACCATTTTCCATTTCTATGTGATAGATATCAATTGACAATTAATGATTCTGGAAAAAAAAGAAATATAAATTTTAATAATATTTAATAAATATTTTAAAATAGAATCATAGAATCGTAGAATTGTAGAATGATAGAATCATTTGGGTTGGAAAAGACCTTTAAGATCGTCGAGTCTAACTGTTAACCTAGCACTGCCAAGTCCACCACGAATCCATGTCCCTAAGCATCACATCTATACGTCTTCCAAATACCTCCAGGGATGGTGACTCAACCACTTCCCTGGGCAGCCTGTTCCAATGCTTGACAACCCTTTCGGTGAAGAAATTTTTCCTAATATCCAATCTAAACCTCCCCTGGCGCAACTGGAAGCCGTTTCCTCTCATCCTATCGCTTGTTACTTGGGAAAAGAGACTGACAAACACAGTGTAATCAACATCAATTAACTGATGATCGTATGTTCCACAGCAGATATGGAAGTGACAAAATTGGAAATTCTCTATGCTATATAAAACAGATTTTCTGATCTCCCTCACAGTCCCCTTCTTCCCAAGTCACAGTGAAGCTGAGTTGCATAACCTACACACCCTTTTGACTGGAGAGCATTTATATTACAAAGATCACCATGCAACCTATTTTCACTGTCAGTCTCTATTCAAAAGAGGTTCAGAATTTGAGGTTGAAGCCTTTTTTTAGGGGTCAGTAGGACTGTAGAAAATTCAGTAGGAATATTCTCTTAATTTTTTTCTTCATTTGCTGCATACATAAAAGGACTTGATTTCTGCAAAGACTATTAGTATCTTATTTCAGTGAGTACTCAATTATCTTCCACTTTCAAAAGAAAAAAAGTTCTACCCTAAAATAAGTATTTATATCTAAGGTGAAAACAGGAGACAGTAGTGAAAATACTTGGTTTTCTTTGACATTTGTGGTGGGTGCTAGCAGCCAAGCACCCAAACAGCTAATGAGGGGGAAGCCTCGATGGGATAGAGGAAAAAGGAGAAGGAAAAGGAATGAGGGAACTCATCAGCTGAAATAAAGACAGAGAAATCACTCGCCGCTTACAGTCACAGGCAAAACAGACTTTACTTGGGGAATTTAACTTAATTTATTGCCAATTAACTTAACCTAGACATTTAATTAGTGATTGAAATATAGGGAAACAAAGAAGGTGAACATCTAAACACTTAGGAAAATATCCTTCCTTTCCCTTTCCCAGACTCAACTTCACTCCAGACACCTCTCCTTCCCCCCTCCTGGTGTTCACTCACCTTGTTATTGCCACAGGTTACATACAGTCCTTTTGTTGAGGGTGGCGCAGGAGCAGGGCATAACAGTTTCTGTCTGTTGCCTTTTCCTTCTCACTTGTCTTTTCTGCTCCAGCATAGGTCTGCCATGGGCTAGTCATTTCAGCGTGTCCCTGTGCCAGCATAAGCTTTTCCATGGCCCTCGATCCCTTCAGGCATGTTACCAGCTCTGCTCTGGAGCACCTTCTGCTACCCTGACCTTGTTCCCTTGTTCACTATGTTCTTCCCCTGTCCCCCTGTTCCATTTTTCTTTCCTTCTGAATGTTTTCTCATTTTTCTTAAATGTGTTTTTACTGAGGAGCCACCAGCTTGGCAGATGGGCTCAGCTGTATCCTGTGGTGGGTCTGTTGTGGAGGCAACTGGAACAGGCTGTGTCCAGCATGGAGGCAGCCTTGACATCCTTCTACAAAGACCACCCCTGCAGCCCCCCTACTCTGCCCTTGCTACCAAAACCTTGCCATTTATGCAAATTAGCACTTACATTGATGGTTTTTTTGTAGGACATTGTCGGTAGTCTAACCCAGTATCTTGTGTGAAAATCACAAATTTTATCTTGACTGTCTGGTTCTTCATCATAGTTTATTTCAGCCAAGTTAGAAAGAGTGATGTGGCTGCTGGGTGTCTATCTTTAGATCAATCAAATAAAACAAGCAGCTGAGTATGATTTGATACAGGCATATCAATATAAGACACAAGCATTTTTTTACTCTTCTTTCAGTGACTGAGAGGCAGCTAATAGGAGATAACTAGCCCTCTGCAAATCAGATGCTTAATTTATTTCTGAAGACAGAAATACAGAACTTAATAGACTAGAACAGGAAAATAAGATAGCTTTTGTTATAAATTGATTCATTACTCTATGCCTTTAAACTGTGCACCCTCCCGCAAGGTACTGTAAAAACATGAGGAAGTAGATGCTACCTCAGGAGGCTTCAGCAGGTGCTCTTGGAATGGGATCCATGAACCACCTAACATCTGTTATGTACCATTACCTGATAATGACTTCTTATTCTTACCTTTGGCTAGAATTCAGTACAGGCAAATTAAGATAACAAGATTATAAAATATTTAATACATAAGCTATTCTGATGGTGCTGCAGTTGTATGTCAACATGGACAGGAAGTCCAGTCAAATAGTTCTATGAGAAAATCTCTTTTTAAATTAAAATTATATTTTAAAAAATGAGAATCCCAAAATGACAGTATGTGTCAGGTCTGTACATATGAGGCTTACCTGTCAAATACTTTATAGGACAATATGAGGATGTGAAAATGAATTTTCAAACCTTGGTACTTAGATCCAATCACTAAACCAAATCTGTTTCAGGCTTGCAAAAATATCTAACTAAAATTTTCATCTCATTATTCAAAGCAGAGTCTCTGATTGTAGGCTTATTTTCAAATGCATAATATTTGTTTAAATTGTGCCAAATGCTTATTGAACAGCATGCTTTCTTTTAAATTCTGTGGTTTTCCTTATCAAGCTTATAAGGAGAATAAAATTAGTATTGAAAAGCATTAGCAAATCAGATAAACAATATTACTATTAATAAAATAACATTATATCCTATTCCATTCCAGTTCAAGTAGGTAAAAGTTGTGAAAAAGAAAAAAAATACTTATGTTCCTCATACATTTTTCCCCATTACTTATTTAATTAGATATTTTTTCATAACAGTATTATTTATGAAAAACACATATAAAAACTTTTAGATCCTGTCATTTATTTACTTTTGTTTCATAGCAAAGTTTATCCTTGCTCAGCCACGTGTAAAGAGTTCCCATCTTCAGTTCTAAGATTTCCACCCTTGACTGCCTGTTTGTCAGTTTCTCACAGAATCACCCTGTGCCTTCACTCACATGGCTCCTTATGCGTTGCATCTGATCCTGCCGCTTGTATGCAAGGTCCCTACTCTGATCACATTTCAGGCCCTCTAAGGACCCGTTTCTTTGATCTCTTGAAGCTTGTAGGCATTCAATCTAGTAAGCTTATATTTCTTTTTAATCCCATTCTTTTTTTTCTTTTTTTTTTTGGTAATTTTTCCCTTCATTTCTCCTTCTCTGTCCTTAGAAGGTAAATGCCTTCATGACAGGGACCATCTTACAAGTGCAAAGATGTCTTGCACACTGAAAGTGCAACCATAAGAAATGCTATTGATATGTAATAGAATACGTGTTTGAACAGAATATGCAACATTTTGAGGATGCTGCAGCTTCTCATTTTGGAGCAAACTATGATTACATTAGGCAACCTGCCATCCTCTAAAAGTGAGAAATTTAGAAATAGGGAAAGAATTGAAACATTTTCTGGACAAGATATAACTTAATTGAAAGAAATCCTATGCTAGCCAGGCACTCCAGCTCAGTATAATAGGAAAAGAAAGGGGGATTCGGCCAGAAAAGCAGGAAATCAATACCTCTGGATTCTAGATAACATGGAAAAAAAGGTACAGCATCTCTCAAGCTCCTTTGAGCTTCTTTGTATGTTAAGCAAGCCTTGGATAGGATTTTTAGTTGCCATGCTGCTTGGACTAACTGAGCCATTTTCCTTTTCCTACATGGACTTAAAGAACTTTTCTTTGGCAGACAATCTCTTCAGCATCTGCACGCAGCTGCCTTGCTCCTTATCTCAGTGTTACTTTGTCAAGTAAACTCTCGAGCACATCCTCAGGTTTTGGCTTTGCTTTTGCAGCAGTTTGCCAATTAAACTCTCCAAGGCAGCCATGTAGGAGGTGATGGTAGATAGTTGCTTTGCTGTCATTTTTCTACTATAGGTATTTTCTTTCATGGCTGAGCCACAACTTCAGAGAAGACATCCTAGGAGAGACAGGGGTGTAGGCCTCTACAGGATGTGAGGTGGCGGAGGCTTCTCTGTGAAGAGCTACATTTTGTTTTACAGGAATGATGCTGATATGCATTTGAAGTATGACATTTCTGCTATAAATAGAAAAGGCTTTGTAGTGCTGCCCATCTATTAGTTGTTTGATAACACAAGGTTTTTTCCATACTCTTTAATTTTATTATTAATATCTTAAATAATTGGTGACAAAACAATTCCTGAAATTGCTGAGAATACATTCCTGTTTCAAATTTGCACCGTCGTTGATGAAATTAAGATTATATTTTTTACTTTTCATACACTTTTAATTAGTGTGTTGGTTTTTTTTTTTTTTCTCCTTGCAAGCCTCATTCTTCTTTGCATGTTAAACAGAAATTATTTTAAAACATTCAGACTATGTGGATCTTAGATTATGATAACACCATCTGCATCAGAACCGGATACTAGCTCTTATTTCCCAAGCTGAATATAGCTTGCTGAAGTTAAAACTTGTAACTGTATGGATCAAATGCAACAAATTATATGCATGCTTTGTAACGGACTTACTCCAGTGAAGTTTTCTATGTATTTTGGTTTTTGGGTTTGGGTGGGGCAGGTGGTATGCAGGAAAGCTGCAGAACAATTTGTTTTACAGTTGTCAGATCTTCCACCCCTATTTTCAACATTAGACTTTCATCAGCTGCATAGTTACAGAGGTCAAGAAGCTTGTGACTTAAGAACAATAAAATGTTTGTTGAAGAACCTCTTTAGTCAGTTTAACTCCATAAACGCACACTACAGATGAACCGAGTTATTTTACATCTGAACTAACTGCGAGTAAATAAAAGGATGTGAGAATGTGTTGAAGTACTCTCAGGTGATTTCAGAATGAAGGTCTTCCCTGTTCATGAAGCATTGCTCTCTTCTAACCAGCATATATACACCTCTCAGCTGCATTATTAAAAAACAAAAATTATTTTAGACACAAACACTTTCCAAAAGAGTTTTGGAAGTGATGTTGCCAAATAACATGTGAATCATTTGATTTCAGGTTTGGGACACTGCATTCGCTTTTGTCAGGTTACTATATTTGTGGCTAACTATCCTTTTATAACAAATGAAATAATTTTAAACTCTTTTTATGCAAGTGCAATAGCTTTATCCTTTTCAAGTATATCATACAAAATTTGTAGATAAAAGATAATTGAGATGAAAGGCTCTATAACACATATAAAACTGAAATATTTGTGGATCAGGGTGCTGGCTCTTACCAATGATAGTGTTTTTAACACTTCCCAATTTTCTCATTCTCTGAAAATCCAAAGAACATCAGGTTCAGTGGATTTTTATTTTTCACCCAGTGTTGTCTACTGTACTTATGCTACTTCCTGCATGACACAGATGATGTTGTAAACTGACTAAAATGTTGGGTATTGCATTTTATGGTTTACCTGGGCTGTTACTTTTAACAATGCATTTAGTTGTGCAACTGACATTACATAGATTATGTTTCTGGAGTATGTT
This sequence comes from Aptenodytes patagonicus, assembly GCF_965638725.1. Lineage (NCBI taxonomy): Eukaryota > Metazoa > Chordata > Aves > Sphenisciformes > Spheniscidae > Aptenodytes > Aptenodytes patagonicus. The sequence continues at coordinate 32,443,519 of NC_134951.1, read as the reverse complement.
TTTTTTTATTTTTTAAAATGAGAATTTGATGCCTAACAGGATTCTGATGAACAGCTATTTTGAATCCTGTTAAAATTTGTGAAATTTTTGGATGGCCACAAAAGTCTTCACAATGAGTCTGGATTACCTGAGAATTCAGCATTGTTCCTGAAATCACAGTACTTTGAAATCCATGTTCTATTAAGAGAAAAAATTAACTTCCTGCAATGATTGTTTGCTTGGATGGGAAAGGATGAGATATGTATTATTTTTTAGACTAGAAAAACTAAAACCTACATGGTGGGGTTTTTTTGCTTTTTTAAATTTAAGTAATAGATTTTTTTATTTATAATACAGCAACATATAGTAACACTTTGGATAATTAGTTTAATTGACTCTCCTTTTGCTATGTCTTATCACAATTGCTTCTGCAAATATGTATCGTTACCTCCCAGCCACTTGGAGATTGTCTCAGGAGAGTTAACATCTTTTTTCAAGTTCATTAACTGTTCTCATGATCATCACCTGAAATGCTTGAATGATCAAATCTCATTTTCCTAAAGCCTATAACTGTAAACTCATCTTTTACAGTGATCTCCTGTAGGTATGAGACATCTTCATACATTCATGGCAAAGTGACTGCTACCATAAAGATCATGCTTTCTACCACAGGAGAAGTTCACTCGGTTAAAGGCCAGAAGAGAGAGTTTTGAAACAGAGCATAAATCTTTCTCTCTCTCACTCTCTCTTTTTCCAGTTATGTGCTCTGGACTTAAGTAATACCAAGATGATGACAGACATACACTGGTGGTACTAGATTTGTAAGTTACTAACCATAACTTACAAAAAATTATTGGACTTTTTTCTCTAAGAAGTCTACTTATTTATATTTCGTTCTAGAGACTGTCAGTTTGCTGCTCTAAGTATTCTATCTGCAGTCAACCTATGACAAATAACTTGAGGTGGCTCTGCAGTACATGATCAGGTGGTTTCTCTTGCCTCTCCTTTCCTGTGTTTATCTGCATAATTTCACTATAAATTTGAAAGAATTGAATTTAATGCACTTCTACGGCTTAAAGGATTATAATAATTTCCTATTTGAAATACAAGTATGATCATGGAAAAAGGAATCAGTTAAGAGGCTTACTTGTGGGACTGGATTTATACTAAGAGGCCAATGTCAGGCCAGAGTTCCGGCTTTAATTCTGACAGAACTTGGTTTCATGGCTTAAAAGTCAAATCTTCAACAATTTTAAATGTATCCTTTTGTAATAGTACAGTATATCCACAAAAGAAATTTGAAGGATGCATTCACAAGGCAAGGCCTGGGAACAGACTAATAGAAAATGTACAACTCAAAAAAATCCGACTCTCAGAAAGGCTATTATAGCTATAAATGGGGGAAATGAGTAAGATATAGTAAGGAAAATAAAAGAGGCTTTCAGCCACTATATGGTGAGAATACAAAAAAACTTTTGAGAAGTAAGATGTGCCAAATGGAAAAGTATAAAGGAATAAAATGGGGGGGGGGGGGGGGAGAAGGGAAGGACTGAAGTTCTGCAGATAAATGCATTTCTAGTGACTTTCTAGAAAGTCAGTACCTTTCTGACCCTGATATAAATTTTTCCTCTAACATTTGGTAATTTGCAGACTAAGTCTGTGAAGATACAAGGGAGTAGGTCTTTTTATTCTACGTTTGTGCAAGCCAACGTGCTAAAATCTTGTTATATGATTAGCTATAGGAATAATATTCATCACAATTAGTAAGTAATGATTAATAGTGGTAATAGAATCATAGAATCATACAATCATTGAGGTTGGAAAAGACCTCTAAGATCATCGAGTCCAACCGTCAACCCAACACCACCATGCCCACTAAACCGTGTCCCTAAGTGCCTCATCTACTCGTCTTTTAAATACTTCCAGGGATGGGGACTCCACCACTTCCCTGGGCAGCCTGGTCCAATGTTTCACCACTCTTTCAGTAAAGACATTTTCCCTTACATCCAATCTGAACCTCCCCTGCCGCAACTGGAGGCCATTTCCACTTGTCCTATCGCTTGTTACTTGGGAGAAGAGACCGACACCCACCTCGCTACAACCTCCTTTCAGGTAGTTGTAGAGAGCAATGAGGTCTCCCCTCAGCCTCCTTTTCTCCAGGCTGAACAGTCCCAGTTCCCTCAGCCGCTCCTCATAAGACTTGTTCTCCAGACCCCTCACCAGCCTCGTTGCCCTTCTCTGGACACGCTCCAGCACCTCAACGTCCTTCTTGGAGTGAGGGGCCCAAAACTGAACACAGTATTCGAGGTGCGGCCTCACCAGGGCCGAGTAGAGGGGCACGATCACTTCCCTCCTCCTGCTGGCCGCACTAGTTCTGATACAGGCCAGGAGGCCATTGGCCTTCTTGGCCGCCTGGGCACACTGCCGGCTCATGTTCAGCCGGCTGTCGACCAGCACCCCCAGGTCCGTTTCCGACAGGCAGCTTTCCAGCCACTCTTCCCCAAGCCTGTAGCGCTGCATGGGGTTGTTGTGGCCCAAGTGCAGGACCCGGCACTTGGCCTTGTTGACCCTCATACAATTGGCCTCGGCCCATCGATCCAGCCTGTCCAGGTCCCTCTGCAGAGCCTTCCTACCCTCGAGCAGATCAACGCTCCCGCCCAACTTGGTGTCGCCTGCACACTTACTGAGGGTGCACTCAATCCCCTCATCCAGATCATCGATAAAGATATTAAACAAGACCGGCCCCAAAACTGAGCCCTGGGGAATACCGCTCGTGACCGGCCGCCAACTGGATTGAACTCCATTCACCACCACTCTCTGGGCCCGGCCGTCCAGCCAGTTTTTGACCCAGCGCAGAGTCCACCTGTCTAAGCCATGAGCCAACAGCTTCTCGAGGAGAATGCTGTGGGAGATGGTGTCAAAGGCCTTGCTGAAGTCCAGGTAGACCACATCCACAGCCTTTCCCTCATCCACTAGGCAGGTCACCTGGTCATAGAAGGAGATCAGGTTGGTCAAGCAGGACCTGCCTCTCATGAATCCGTGCTGGCTAGGCCGGATCCCCTGGTTGTCCCGCTCATGCCTTGTGAGCGCCCTCAAGATGAACCGCTCCATAATCTTCCCTGGCACCGAGGTCAGGCTGACAGGCCTGTAGTTCCCCGGATCCTCCTTCCGGCCCTTCTTGTAGATGGGCATCACATTGGCAAGCCTCCAGTCATCCGGGACCTCCCCCGTTAACCAGGACTGCTGATAAATGATGGAGAGTGGCTTGGCAAGCTCCTCCGCCAGCTCCCTCAGCACTCTCGGGTGGATCCCATCCGGCCCCATAGACTTGTGAGTGTCCAGGTGGCGTAGCAGGTCATTGACTGCTTCCTCTTGGATTATGGGGGGTTCATCCTGCTCACTGTCCCTGTCTTCCAGCTCAGGGGGCCGAGTACCCTGAGGATGAGTGGTCTGACTATTAAAGACTGAGGCAAAGAAGGCATTGAGTACCTCAGCCTTTTCCTCATCCTCAGTGACAATGTTCCCCCCTTAATCCAATAAGGGATGGAGATTTTCCTTGGCTCTCTTCTTGTCATTAATATATTTGTAAAAACATTTTTTGTTGTCTTTAACGACAGCGGCCAGATTGCGTTCTAGCTGGGCTTTTGCCTTTCTCATGTCCTCTCTGCACGACCTAACGAGATCCCTGTACTCTTCTTGAGTCGCCTGCCCCTTCTTCCACAAGCGGTAAACTCTCCTTTTTTTCCTGAGTCCCAGCAAGAGCTCCCCGTTCAGCCAGGCCGGTCGTCTTCCCCACAGAGAAGATACATACTAAATTAGAATAAAATAAAGGAAAAAATAAAGGAAAAAATGTAAGAATGAAAAGACAACACTGTATGATAGTTACATCACAAATGTTTTGCTGTCCTAAATTAAAATCTTAATTTAGTTATTTTTAAGCATTTAGTGAAATCCATAGCATGCTTTTAAAAAGACAGAGCAAAATGAGAAGTCTGCATTTAAATCATATTGAATGATATGGTTGAGTAGTTCTTCAGGTAAGCCACTGTCAGAGTCCAATACTCTCTGACCAGGTTCTTTTAGATAGTCCACACATGGGAAGTATAATGTTTGATATCAAATTTACTTATTTAAAGATAGTTGATGTTACATGGGATTCTTGATTTAGCAGAGTTATACAAAGTATACTGCATAACACAATACAAATGTAAGTTAAACTTAGCAAAATATAACAAAAATTGCAATATGCCCTTCAATCACATTACCAATATGATCCCCATTACTGGTCTCTCTAATATGCTCACTGTCACAATGCTGGGTGTCTCCAGTCACCACAAAGGAAAACGGGTTGAAACCGGATCAAGCCCCTTGCTCTCTTCAAAATTCTTTTGCTAGTTATCTGGTTTTTACACTCTCTATTGGTTTTAGCCATGTATTCACACCCCCCATGCTGGTCTGGCTAACTCAGGGAGACATTCATACTTTTAATTTACACCACCAGTTGATCCACTCAACTGTTGATAGCTGTTTGTCTAAAACAAAGGCCACCCTCTGGTCCCCTTTGCATTGAGATAAAGTCGGCTTCTTTGCAACAGCTGTGGTCAGTCACACTCTACATTATTCCCTGACCTTCGTGGGCACATTACCTTTGCCCATCTCCTCTGAGCCTTCTTCCATTATAGAGATTTATTGGTCAGTCACAGCCACCCTCACATGAAAACATTTCCTATTATTAGTATTGTCTGCTTTTTAGATTTTTTTGGGGGTGTTGGATATAAATCCAGTAATCATGAAATGTACAGTGTATGAGAAAAAATACTATGAACAAATTACCATACCTTTTTCAGGTTTTTTCCAATTATTCATAAATACTAAGAATTGATATAAATATTAACATACTATTACTCTTTCTTAAGGCTGTTAAGTAGCTTGCTTACATCCATGACTGATAATTATCTATGACCTTTTTTATAGGTGTTCATTTAACATTTGACAACACTCACTGAAACTTGAAAATTTCTATGTAACTTATTAAGATTTGTATAAGCTATTTATAAACTGGAAAGAGTTGTTTATAACTTTTCTGGGCAAATATTTGCAACCCTGCATTCTCTTAGCCTTCTGTCTAGACTTCAGAAATCAGATTTGAGGAACTGAACTTTCTCTCTTTATGGCCTAGGCTGGCCAGTCATAAACCACTTCCTACCTGAAAGCTATATAAACAAGTTTGACAGAGCCACCAGCTTTAGCACATGAGTGAAACCATGGCAGCTAAGACAGTGTATGGTTTGTGTCCACTGCTTTTGAATATTTTAAATGTTGTAACCCTAGCTGTAAGGAGTTTCATCTTCAAATCTTAACAAGAATATAATCAGAGCAGCAGCAAGACTAGTTTATGATTTATTAAGTATAGTTGGACAGTCTTTATAATCTGAAATGAACATCAGGGACCAGCAGACTGCTGCTTTAACAGTTAAGCTTTAAATGTGAGCAGTGTCTGTTCACATACCTGTTCACCACTCTACTCTTATTGAAATGAAATGAAGCTGCATTGGGGGAAGTTCAGACTGGACATTAGGAAAAGGTTCTTCACTGAGAGAGTGGTCGGCCATTAGAACAGGCTCCCCAGGGAAGTGGACACAGCACCAAGCCTGTCAGAGTTCAAGGAGCATCTGGATGATGCTCTTAGTCATATGTTTTAGTTTTAGGTAGTCCTGGAAGAGGCAGGGAGTTGGACTCGATGATCCTTATGGGTCCCTTCCAACTCGAGATATTCTATGATTCTAAACCCATGAAGAAAGTGAATTTAAAAAGATCACAGAGATCCAGAGGATCATTATGACAAACCAATCTCCTCTTACCCATTTTTCCAACTGGGATTAAAAATAGATTTTGTCAAGCAATAATTTTTAGTGAAAGCACGATAGGAATTCTGAAATGTTAGCCGTACAACTAACCTCCCCTTTCTTCACTCCCTTCCCAACTCCTTCAAAGAACTTGATGACTGAGGTGGGTTAACTTTGGCTGGACGCCAGGTGCCCATCAAAGCCGCTCTATCAATCCCGCTCCTCAGCTGGACAGGGGAGAGAAAATATGATGAAAGGCTTGTGGGTTGAGATAAGGACAGGGAGATGACTCACCAGTTACCGTCACAGACAAAACAGACTCGACTTGGGGAAATTAATTTAATTTATTGCCAATCAAAGGTCAGAGTAGGATAATGAGAAATAACAACTAAATCTTAAAACACCTTCCCCCCACCCCTCCCTTCTTCCTGGGCTCAACTTCATTCCCAATTTTCTCTACCTCCTCCCCCCAAGCAGCACAGGGGGACGGGGAGTGGGTGTTGTGGTCAGTTCATCACGTTATCTCTGTCGCTCCTTCCTCCTCACACTCTTCCCCTGCTCCAGCATGAGGTCCCACTCATGGGAGATAGTCCTCCACAAACTTCTCCAAAGTGGGTCCTTCCCATGGGCTGCAGTTCTTCAAGAACTGCTCTAGCAGGGTCCCTTTCACATGTCCTTTCCATGAGGTGCAGTCCTTCAAGAATAGACTGCTCCAGCGTGGGCTCCTCTCCACAGGGTCACAGGTCCTGCCAGGAGCCTGCTCCAGTGAGGGCTCTCCACAGGGTCACAGACTCCTTCAGGCCCATTCACCTCCACCATGGACCTCCATGGGCTGCAGGGGGACAATCTGCTTCACCATGGTCTTCACCACGGGCTGCAGGGGAATCTCTGCTCCTGCGCCTGGAGTACCTCCTCCCCCTCCTTCTTCACTGACCTTGGTGTCTGCAGAGTCGTTTCTCTCACATATTCTCACTCCTCTCTTCCAGCTGCTGTTGCACAGCATTTTTTTCCCCTTCTTAAATATGTTATCACAGAGGTGCTACCACCATCGCTGATTGGCTCAGCTGTGGCCAGCGGCGGGTCCATCTTGGAGCCAACTGGCACTGACTCTATCGGACATGGTGGAAGCTTCTGGCATCTTCTCACAGAAGTCATACCTATAGCCCCCCTGCTACCAAAACTTTGCCATGTAAATCCAAAACTAAAAGAAGTCTCATCTACAGAAAACTCACCCCTGGAATACTGGCTGTTCATTTAAGGCATACCATATTTATAAATTACTTTCCCCAAGGTAGGCTCAGATAATATTAACAATGTCAGTGAGGCTTGATTTAATGTGTTTCAGTTTGTGCCTGATTCCTCTTGTCCTGTCAGTGGGGACTACTGAGAAGTGTCTGGCTCCCTCTTCTTCATTCCCTCCCATCAGGTATTTATACACATAGATAAGATCACTGCTGAGCCTTCTTGCTTCCAGGTTAAACAGCCCCAACTCTCTCATCTTATCCTCATATGAAAGATGCTCCAGTCCCTTAATCATCCTAGTGGCCCCTCCCTGGACTCAGTCCAGTATGTCCATACCCTTCATGTACTGGGGAGCCCAGAACTTGACACAGAACTCCAGTTGTGGTCTCACCAGTCCTGACTGGAAACTCCATCTGAACACAAGAAAACACTTTTACTGTGAGGGTGGTCAAACAATTGAGCAGGTTGCCCAGGGAAGTTGTGAAGTCCCCATCTGTGTATGTATTCAAAACCTGACTGGACACAGTCCTGGGCAACCAGCTCTAGGTGATCCTGCTTGAGCAGGAGGTTTGGACAAGATGACCTCCAGAGGCTCCTTCCAACTATTCTGTGATTTGTGAAAGCCAAATATAGACCTCTAAATTCAAATGACACTTCTATATGTGGAACTGGGTATTCTATTGCCAACAACCTACAACTGTAGGTTGACATTAGTATGACATCCTTGACTGTAATATTTCAATTTTGATTCCCTATCTCAGGTATCATTTTTATAGCTGGTCTTTTCCACAGGAGCCAAGCCCAGGTGTTACAGATCTCGATTTGAAATGAAATAATTTATCTATTCTAACATTCCAATCTTCCAGGTGACTTAAAAGCCAACAAAAATTCAGCTATCATTCCATGAAAGAAAATTATCTGAATATTATTAGAAATGATGTCATAATTAGAAATCTAAATTTACTTCAGAATTTTTCTATCTGTATTTCTACATGACTATGCAAAGAATGATTAGTGAAAATAATAGGCAACTTCTAGACTAGGAGTACTGAAATATCACATTTTATAGATTTTAGAAATGTATCTGTTTGCATTATTTTTATAATGCAGAAATACAGCTTTATTTTACACAAAATTACTTGCAAAATTGGTGCTTTTTCCAGAGAACAGATTAGAAACATTGTTTAGACGTGCAGATTTTAAGAGCCAGTGATGCTTAGTTCTGATAAAGGACCCTAAGAAGTGAAAACAATTTATGACAATTGAATTTCACAGATGGAAAAGTAGAGTAATACTATTGCAAAATGTAAGATCATGAATTAAATCATACATCAAATAAAGGTAATTGCAAATGTCTCAAATGGATATTGAAATCTCCAAGTATAGCTCATGTATTGCAATGTGTTATGGAAGTCAACAGATGAAATGTTTTAAACAGATACTGCTTTTTGAATAAGAATGCTTATGCACAAAACAAGCTGACAAAGTGCTAGAAAACTTACAAGACCAAAAAGTAAGAATAAAACATAATTACATTGTAAATCTCAATTATGTGAGGTGAATTCCCTGATAAGTTAGTCAATATATCTGAAACCAATTCCTTTTTAATTTAATATTTGTAGGGAAAAAAACAAAACAACAAAAAAATCCCATGAACAGCTAAATAGGATTTTCTAAAATTAAATGTCTGCATTTTTATCAACATATGTACATTCCTTCAGAAAATAAATTGCTATGAATTAAAAATATTTTATAGCTTCTAGAATGTTGATACAACTTTCTGAAAAGCTTCAGAAGCCATTTTACCAACAGTAAGTTGAATTAATTTTCAGATTTTTTTTAAATAATAGTTAATATAACATTGCAAATTTACTATATGTTAAATATTGTCTTCTTAATGTTGAAGAATTTTTTATGTTAAAAATAACACTGTGATTAAATAATCACTTAAATAATAAGTCACCACTGTGACTGATGTTATTTGTAACCCAGGCTAAAAAAATCTAGAATTTAGGTAAAAATTTCCAGAGTCTTCATTTCAAATTTTGCATAACATTTCTAATGCAAAAAAAAAGAATAATAAAACTTGGAAACCCAGAAACTCTTTCCTTAGTTATTGAATTATCAAGTTTTTGTGTTTCGGTTCACATTAAACATTTGCTTTTAATCACTCTTATCAAGAGGTGGACAATATAACCTCTGGTTTGCTTTTAGAACTTCTTATGTAGTTCTCAGCTTGACCAATTAATTTTATATGTTTCTCTCTAAGATACATCCGTCTCCCTCTACTTGTGATAGATGGTATCAATTTTATTTGTTTGCTTGCATTTTGCTGTGTCTTACATAATATGTTAACATAAGCGTGGTTGGCAGCAGAGAAGAAAGTCGTATATGTTCCTTGTCCTAACTGATGCATATGCATACCTCTATGGAAAGAGTGAAAGATCGTGCTTTGTCTGATTGCAGCTCAATACGAGCTTTTGAAGAAGCTCTTGCAATGCAGGTGGTGAGCAAGAACCTCAGTAAGCAAGGATTGGCAAGCATGAACCAAGCCAGGGAGATCTTGGAAAGAACAGGGAGGAGGCTTCAGAGACTACAGGAAATACAGACAGGATTTTTTACTTTCCTAGAGAAAACAGTGTAGTTTTTTCAATCCAAAAGATCTCTGAAAATTGCTGGACTACAGAGTATACCGTTCAATTACACAATGGGTATTAGTAACGCTGTTTAAAAAATCCTTCTCTTCTTGTCTGATCAACTCTAACTTATTAGTATCTTGTTCTAATAATCCTAGAAATCCAAAACCACCTGGGTCCTGAAAAATATGAAAAGGGTGTATCTATTTCAAAGCTGTAGGTGACTTGGGGTCATCAGCCATCAATCAGTTTCTACGTTTAGAAGTTCTGGAGAGATTTCACTATTTTTTTCATCTTTGTCAGATGTTCTAAGGGTTTGGTTTTGTTTTGGTCTTTGTTTGGTTTTTGGTTTTGTTGTTGTTTGGGGTTTTTTGTTGTTTTGGTTTTTTTTTTCAGTGCACTCTACTGAGTTTTACCAAAGCTTACTGGGAAAAATGAAGTGCTCTCAGCAGGAAGCATTGAACCAGTTTCTGCTTTGCTCTGACAATTACAGTCTGCATGGTTTTCTCAGAGCTGAAAGCTCTTCTGGCACATGCACCTCCTTTGTGAATGATCAGGAGAACAGCAAGGAATCTCTCACAGTTATGTGAGAAATTACTTTTCTGAGATCATGATGAAAGTCTGAGTAAAATATATGCATTTTACCCATCTAAAATCTACCCTTGGAGCAATGTTGTTTTAAGAAAAGAAAACCAAAGTTCAGATACCAATGTAAATTAATTTTGATGCATCAGTAACCTTTTTCCTCTGAGCCAGGAAGTGTTGCTGCTTTGACTAGTAACACAAGTATAGTTGAATAAAATCACCACTTGAATAAAAGCAGCATGAGGTCCAAACCAGATCTTTTCAGGAAATTAAATTCAAGCACAATCTCATCAGAGTTTTATAAAACTTTCTGTCCTCTGGCGTGTTTCTGCAATTGAAACAGGTGATGAGATACCTGCTTCCTCACAAGTAGAGAGTTTGAATACTGTTCCAGGAGCACCAAGACATTTATGTCAGCAAAAGATGACTCATCGTGATCATTATTTGTGATGAGAATCTGGAGAATAATGTTGATACACTTTTTTTTTTTGCTATCCAGAGGGGTTTTTTTCCCACCATCAGCTGAAATCTGCTTCTGAGGATTATTTGTAGAGTCTTGATTACTCCCTGAGTGTCCATTTCAGCTGAGGTTTTAGGACAACTGCAAGTTCCTTTCTAACATTATACCTGTTAGCTCTTCATATCATTTTGACATCAAGACTGAAATTCTCCTATGCAATCCACATGATACCTTCTTCGAAATTTAGATTAAAATTCTATTCATCTCATCCTGACTAGTGGAAGGGTTGGCTTTGAAAACTATCTTATTTTTCTGTGCTGTATGTGAAAAAGATTTTCCCTGTGCACCTGCTGTAGCTTAACTCAGATAAATAGAACTCAGGTTATTGACAGTGACTTGTAAAGGCTTGGCTGATAGTCAGAGTGTTAATAGTGACTTCTAAAGACCTAGGAGAATTTAACCATCTGCCTGTTTACTCAAGTTTTTCAAAATAAATATGGTCAGAATTGTGAGCTTTCTGATTTTTCATTGTTATCCCTAAAACATAGATACCCCATATTCTTTATTTTGTGAATTCATACAAGAATTATGATGGAAGCAACTAAAAACACAGAAAATGGTACATAACTGTCATAGGCAGCATTAATTACCTTTTTTTTTTATTCTTTCAAGAATACAGCCAACAAGTTGGATAAAAAGCTTAAACTAAATTCCCCATCATTAGAAATAAGCCCTTCAAGTCAGTCTAGATGGGAATGTAGTTGAAGGAGCAGTGGGAAGGTGGTTTAATTCTTGTCCTTGTAAAGTAGTAATTTGCAAAATCCTAGCAAAGATAAACCAATTATTCAATTTCTCCTGTTGTCTAGATATACCGTTGTACACTTGGTATCAAATATATTACATCTTAATATTTTAAGTGAAATTACTTTGTTAATTCTATCATTAAACAGAAGCTTCTGTCACCTCTATTAAGAATTTTCAAAAAAGACCTATTAGGAATTTACATTATAAACATTGTTACTTATAGCGAGTATCCGTTCCCTGTGTGTACGCACTTCCCTCCCAGGGAAGTGGTTGAGTCACCATCCCTGGAGGTATTTAGGAGATGTGTAGATGTGGTGCTTAGGAACATGGTTTAGTGGTGGACTTGGCAGTGTTAGGTTTACGGTTGGGCTCGATGATCTTAAAGGCCTTTTCCAACCTAAACGATTCTATGATTCTATGATTCTATTTACACATTGTGTAAAGAATAAGATTTCATCACTATGTTAACCTAAATACTTATCTGTGATTATATATTACATGTGCTGTTAGTGCATGTTTGGCAGCTATGGAATATTTACAAGAAAAATGTAGTTGTTGAATCTGAATTCATCTCTAGGATTAAGTAAAACACAACACTACGGAACTGATAATTATCATTCAGGCCCTTTAATATTGTGAGTCATACAGTTTAATTTATTGTCATTATTCACAGGTCCAGTTATTTTGCTTTTCTATATAATATATTTCAAAATACTATTAAAACAGCAGTTATATATTCTGGACATGTATTCTGGGTCATATATTCTGGGCAATTATTTTTTTCAGGAAGACATAGACATTTTCTTTTGTCTTGTGCTTCCCAAGTCCCTGAAATAGTATAATCATATCCCACATTAAAGGGCTAAAGACATTTTTCTAGTAACTGAATATTTCCAGACCCTGTCATCTAGTCTTGAGGCTTAATGGGATTGTCTGACCTATCCAAACTATCACTTTTTCTTAGCCTCCAGAACATGTCTGCACTCTGACTCCCTATTGGGAATGATCCTTGGCCTGACATCTCACAAATTGTGCTTGAGGACTGACTGTTAAAGTACGAGTTGGTACTGATCACAATCGTTCCAAGAACCAACCTACCAGCTTAACAGTATAGAAGATCAATGTCTTTTTCCCACTTCCAGAATTGATAAAATAAACTAATACTTGATTATTACTATAGACATAGCTATTGTATCTTACATTTTTTACTTCCTAACATATTACTGTATTTTAATCCTTATCCAGTTCCTAAATAATACTGTTTGGTTCTTAGGTGTTGTTAATAACTCCAGTCTTTTTTTTTTTTTTTTTTTTTTTAACCATTTAGTAGAATAAGGGTCTATTTTATCATGAAAAAAATGCATTCTAGCATTTAAAAAAAAAAAAAAGAAAAAATTGCAAACAAAAGACAAAAGTGAAATCGTAGTCCTATGATCCTTTCTGAATACTTTGACACAAATTCAAAAGAGAACTGAGCCTTCCTTTAACATCTGGCTTGCTCCTATGCTGATTCATTTTTCAGTTAAGTAGGATATCTAGGAGCCTCCAATAATCTTGTTCTTTCTTTCTGTCCTCAACTACAGTTACAATAGATTGAGCAATCCTTGACTAATATGGTTCCTTAAGAATGAACAAATCAGGCTAATATTTTCTTTAGCACAGTGTGGAGGCCAATTCACTGGACCTAAATTAGCTGGAGTTGGCAAAAATGAATTTTCTTTTTAAGATTTATGCTAGTTTTCAGGCAGATTGGACTTAATTCCTTTGCTCTAATTAGGGAACAATTCTGTTGAATACAACAGAGTTTAACACCTTGAATAGTTTAGGAAATTAGCTCTATTTTAGTTCACATTTAGTTCACAGATATGTCTACGTTTTCAAGCAGTGTGGAGCAATAAGAGAGGATTTTTAAAGTGAAGCAGTGAAGCAGTGAAGCTACCTGATACCGCTACTTGATATCCATTCTATTCTTCTTTCAAGTGTTTTACTGCAAATGAGCCCTACACACATATATCAACCATCCATTAGTCGCTGGAGTGCACTATGTACATTTTTGAAGTGTTTATTTCAGGTTTGTTTCATCTGAAGGTTTTCTTGTTCTAAGATTGCTACATTATGTGAACTAAAGTATGCTAAGGGGGGGATGGTTTGGAATTGGCTTCAAAAGTATATTTCTAATCTTAATGAAAAGTTTACTGTAAATGCACCTATAAAATACCTGCTATAGGAACTCAAAAAATCTCAAAGAAATGGAAACAAGGTGATAATCGATTTAAAATTGATTTGTGGATCTGGGTGTCTAGTGCAGTAAAGATCAATTTGCTCTGCACCAGAGACTTATGTCCTTAATATGGTTCCAGATTTTGAATACTGAAGGTGTAAAAGATATAGAAGAATGAGATTCTTAAGAATATACCTACATGACAGTTAATATACAGTTGATCTTAATTTAGTATAAGTTGTCCTAGTGACTACTTTCTAAATTTAGAAATATGTCACTTCTAGTAGAAAAGAAAAAAAAAATTGAAAAATCCTAGAAACAAGATCAAAAGACAAAATTGTTTGTGAAATCTCTGTAATTATTTTTTATTTGTAAGAAACTGTATGCTATCTGAAATTGATCTTTTCTGAGTCTAGCAATTTGAATAACTACTAATCTGTGTTGGGAACATATTCATGAAAGTTTTAGGCTTTTAAAGACAAATTACAATCAACTACCCAACCGCATGTAGATTTTTCAGTCAGATTTTAACTACAGTTGAAGAATGAAAAATATATTGAAAATATTTATTGATAATAGTACATTTGTTTAACTTTGAAAATGAGTTCATTGCAATATATAAAACAAAAAGCTAAAAATACACTGAAAGTCAGATTTAGTATAAAATCAGTCATTACTAGACACATATAAATAGTTTTACATACAGAATTTTTCATGGGATAGTAATCTATTCAACTGAGAAATGCTAACATTCAAGGTCTAACTGTATTCATGGTACAGTGCTCATTACTGCACGATCCGTTAACCATTTTGTTGGGGGTTTTTTATGGTTTTATCATTCACAGAGGTCTCAATTCAAATTCAAAGAAACCATTGTAAATATTCCAATCAGCTGAGTGTTAGGTACTTCACAGGTTCTGTGTTTTGTTATATTATAAAATGGGCTGATATCACCATAGGTAATATAATTATATTAGCAGTACTTTTATCTCAAACTGTTTCATTGTTCAGCCTTTTACAGAAAAAGAGTACTGTTTCCCTAAGAAAATCCAAGTAACTTTTCTAAAAAGTAAAATTAGCATATAATATTCAATTATTTTGGATAAGCAAATTCTTCAAATGAGGGAAAAAGAATGAGGAACTATTGGCTGAACTTTTCACCTCTCTGATGAGGATTTATAGATGAAATTCTAATATTTGTATTTTTTGAAATGTAGAAACAGTAATGAAGAAAAAAATCCTCTCTAAAGTCTGTGTCTGAGATTTCAAAGTAGTAACACCTCATTTATGAATCACAATGTATTAACACTAAGTACAGCAAACAATGTTTTAGAACAGTTGAGTATTCAACATGAAAGAAGTAAAAAGGAACACAGAAGTCAAATCTGGTGTGCCTTCCTAAGTATTGTTTAATAAAACAAACTGTTTCTGCATTGAACAATAAAATCAGCAACACGAGTGATGCTATCTGGACAGCAGTGGAAATATATTATCACAGGAACTGCAGAGAAGCAAAAACCTCAAGACAAATCCAGCAGTAAAGATGGTGGTCAGTGGCAGAACACAAATATTGGTGGCTTTGGTTCCCAATCTACATATTAATTCTGTATACAATAAATAAATAAAGCTAAGCTTTTCTTTTGCATTTAGAATCCTCTTACAGTTTTACGTTGTCCATCATACCTTTCATGCATTCCACTTGAAAATCCTGTTTCCATTTTTAAAAAGTTTGCACGTGTTTTACAGACATGACTAAATATTTTCAAAGTTTAAACACCAAAACCAAAGGTAGCATGATGATGGACAAGAGAAATGCATATCCTGTTCTAACTCAATCTGTTTTCATTTCATTCTTCATACACCACTAATCAGGGAAGCTGTTTGAAGGAATGTAACTGAAGTAAACACTCCATACATGTTTCAATTAATGTCAATGCTTTTTATCATCATCACTGATGGTCACTTTCAGGACCTTGTTATGTGATTGTGCTATAACTATTAAAGGGCTTGAAGCTTCTTGTCCATTGTTGTGGACCTTGTGTTGTCAAGTAAGGCAGTGTTAAAGGACAAAATACATTTAAAAACACTTCCACCTTCTCTCTTTTAATACAGCTGTAGTGCCATTAACTAAATATGACTTATGTAAATCAGTGTGTAGATTAAGGAATATTAGAAAGGAATTTTATCACAAGAACACAGTGTGTTCCTCAGTAATTTCCATTGTTACTATTTCTAGCAATGTTTTTTCCCCCAGGCACCATAAGCATCATCAGTGACTGCAGCAAACCTGTGAAATTCAGCAGCGTGAAGTCAGTGGGACTAGAGGGAATGTCATTGTCAATAGCTTGTGAAATTGTCTTCAGGTTTGGCTGAGATATAAATTTCTGAATATCTCCTTTCTTCTCTAGTTTGTGTTGTGACCAGAGTTTTCACCAAATGTGGATATGATCCACTGTGCCACTGTATCAGTAGCACAACAGTGTGTAGATCCTGGGACAATGCAAGTTCTTGAGAGAATGTAGGAAAAGGTGCTGTATCAAGCATGTTGACAGAGACAAGGATGTTGACAGAGACAAGGATATTGACATATCCTTCATCAACTGGAGAAGCAGATTTACTTTCTACAGGCATGCTCTGCACAGATGATCTATTCAAGCAAGCTCCCCCAAAGGTTTTAAGCTAAGAAATAAAGCCATGTTTTATTCAAACAGCATGTTTGACTATAAGCTTTTTAAGAGAGAGAATCAAAGAAGACAGAACATACACAAAAGGGTTTATTAACAGCTCTTACCTATTGCACTGTGCAAATCACTGATACCAGTCATCTCAATGACTTTCTGGCTTGCCTCAAACTCTGTGTGCTTCAGTCCTTAGAAAGTGTTGTCATCACTTTGGAGGCCTGACACTACTCATTAAGAGTTGCAAGCACCCGGCTCCCTACTGTGCCTGCCTCACCAGTCTTGAACCTTCTCCCCCAAACATGAAACTTTCCTTTATCCTTCTATCATCTCCTTCTATCACCAATGAGAAGATAAACTAGATTCACAGGAATCCACTTTTCAACTCTCCTCCAAAAGAAGCGATAATACTGAACAGAAAATAACTCAAGTTTCACTGGTCATTAAGAAAGAGCGTAGTAGGGCACTCAACTGGAAGGAAGGACTAATGTGTTTTGATTCTTCTATAGACGGTTCTTGCATTTAAATTATATAAAATACATTACTTTCTTCTTATCCTGCAGCAAGTATACTTTAACAGACAAAGACACAATCCCAAATTTTTTAGAGTGATTTTGTAATATTCTGTTTATGAAGACTCCTCAGAGAACTCTGGTAAGTCTCTTGAGGCCTGACTCAGGAGTCATATTGACTCTTCCCCAATGTTTCATACCAAGGTAGTTTTAAGTAAGAGGTTATACATAAAAATAAGTTTATCTATTTAATACTTGAGCTCCCTTAAAACTGGGTATTTCATGGAGTCTGGTTCACTGTTGCAGTTGACTGTTTATTTTGTTTTAAACATCTTCTATCAACACTTCAAACCCTAACAAATCCTTTGTATCAGCCTCATCAAAACTCTTTCATAGTGAATACAAAGACATATAATTTAGTTTTTCTAAATATCTCTCTGAATATTCCTTTTGTACCCAAATATCTGTTGGTCATGGAGGCTCTCTGTTAGGCTTTCTATTACTGCTGTCTTTCTAGAGATTTGTTGTTGGTTTTGATATTGTTACTTGCTCTTCAAATTCTTTTCTTCTCTAGTGTTTTTATAGGAATCTGTGTTTTCACATTCAACCTACCGGAATCTGTGAAGTTTTTATTTCATTTATTTATGGGGAACTGCAGATTCTAAGGTCTGCTTCTTGCTTTCCTTCTCACACCCTCCAGTTTAACCTCACCAGCTCCCTTTTATCTATTTTCAAGCCCTGATTAATGGTACACGTTTTTTCTCTGTCTCCGATACAGTATCTTTAGATAGTCTCTGCTTTTTCTGTAAGCATTTAACACCATTGCCATCTTTTAAGCTTCCTTTTAACAAATTAACTGCATTAATATTTTCTCTTTTAGAAACTGAGGACAACTGTGGACTTTTTTTTTACTTTTGTTCCTTCTGCAAACATTTTGAATCTAAGTACATGATGGCACTGAGAGACACTATTCAATTCTGAATCAGGACATATAAAATAACTAGAATCGTGGCAAAGGTTGCTTTGCCTTTTGTGTTTTCTAACCTACTGCTCCATGAAACAGTCACTGTTCCTACGTAAAAAATTAATCTTCAATCTTTTATTATGCTGTGTTGACCTATTTGCTCAATGTACATGGTAGCTGTAATCTCCCATTACTGTCTAGTTTCCCATACTCACAATCTCTCTGGCCTCAGCAGGTCACAGCTGTGGTCACAGTCATGGTCACAGTCGTGGTCAGGGGCTTCATCATGATCTTGGAAAGAGAACTACAATAAAGATGACAGGTGAAAAGAATGTCTTCTTTTTATTTAGGTGAAACTTGAAATAAGATTTTTTTTTTTGGCACCTGTTTTACCTCTGTGACTCCTTGGACTGCCTTTTTGGCAGGTTTCTAGTCCTTACATTGGTATGTGTGCATGTTGAGCACACAAAACTGCAAGTGAAGTAAATGAGAGCTGTGTAGGGTGTAACAGCCACATAGGACTAGGTTTGAGTGCAGGACTGTAGTGGGATCAGGCCATGAACCACTTTCTGCTCCTCATGGATGGTTCCTGAGGGCTCTGGGACTGACATAAAGAGTGGTGGGGAAATCCACCTGTGCCAAACCGTCATCAAGCCAGAGGAGCTCATGGCCCTGCTCTGGCATATGTACAAGAGGCACTGGTAGCTGCTAGGGGCTGGAGCTGTGCTGGGGGAGGCACAACATGCCACAGGGGTATTCACATCCTCAGAGACTGCGGCCATGGGCAACCCATACCAGGGCTGGGACATTAAGGAACTGAGCATCAGGAATCCATTAAGCACAGGGCAGCAGAAAAAATTGTGTTACATACAACACCCCAACCTCCTACAACCACCCTGGAGGAATTAGGACAGACTCCAAACACATTTGGGTGTGGAGGTGTTTATGAACGTGTTTGTTTAATCATTTGTGTGATTCTTTTTCTCAAGATCAGAATAACTGAACAGAATTTTATGTTGGCTGGTGTGCTGGTTTTGGCTGGGATAGAGTTGATTTTCTTCATAGTAGCTGGTATGGGGCCATGTTTTGAATTTATGCTGAGAACAGTGCTGATAACAGAGATGTTTTAGTTACTGCTGAGCAGTGCTTACATGGAGTCAAGGCCGCCTCTGCTTCTCACACCACCCCACCAGCGAGTAGACTGGTGGTGCACAAGAAGTTGGGAGGGGACACAGCTGAAACAGCTGACCAACTGACCAAAGGGATCTCCTATACCATATGATGTCATGCTCAGCAATAAAAAGCTGGGGGAAGAAGAAGAAAGGGGGGACATTCAGAGTTATAGTGTTTGTTTTCCCAAGTAACCATTACACCTGATGAAGCCCTGCTTTCTTGGAGATGGCTGAACACCTGCCTGCTGATGGGCAGTCATTAATGAATTCCTTATTTTGCTTTGCTTGCATGCACAGCTTTTGCTTCCCCTATTAAATTGTCTTTATCACAACCCATGAGTTTTCTCTTTCACCGTTCTGATTCTCTCTCCCATCCCACCAGGGAGGAGTGAGTGAGCAGCTGTGTGGGGCTGAGTTGTCAGCCGGGGTTAAACCATGACAGCTAGCAATAAATTAGAGTCAAATAAAATTCCCTGACTCCATACTGTTTTGCCTACAATGATATTGTATGGATAGGTGAGTAAAAGATTAGCTATCAGAAAACCCTGACACCTTCAGCGCTGGCTGTATCAACACTCCTTCTGTCTATAGATATAGTATAACTATAAGGTAGAAATAAGGATTCTGTATTTTGAGATGCAGGTAAATTCACTGTCTAGCATGTTCAATATTCTAGAAAATCATATTACCAAATTAGTAATTCAGCAAACACTGTATGTTTTGAATGGTGTATAGAAAATATAAGGAAAGGATCATTTGCAAAGAATGAAGATTGGCATAAATAATGCATCATTTCCTAAGAATTATTACTTTTGTGATGAAAAATGTAAGGGTACAAAGGACAACTTGGTAAGTCATCGAGACAATTAGTGCATATTGTAAAACACACAGAGGGTGGAAGTCAAATTGTGCAGGTACTATAATTTGTGGCATTTCCTGTATTATGTGTACATATTAAGTAATATTTAAATTTGATGTTTTTAAATATGCATCAGAAATAAAGCAAGCATGATATCACAGTCCCAGGGAGCAGCAAGCATGGGCTGTCCTGCAAGGGAGTGGTGTTGGGAAGGGGGAGTGACAGTGACCTCAGTGACAAGGGACACCATCCCACAGCACCCATGTGAGAAGCACAGAGTGGGTCTGGGGATGACACTCAGAGCCAGCCAACAGTCCAGTGGTTCCCAGGCAGGTCCACAGTGAGGAGACAGGTCCTGAGATCAAGCCAGTAAGTCAAATGTTTGGGTCAGAGTTGAGGCCCAGGTAAGCAAGGTATAAAGTCATGTACCAGCCCACTTGCAGCATAGCCCAGGTGGAGACCAAGGGTGAGAGCCTGATCTTAAATGCACCTCCTGAGCAAGGTGGGGGACCCCCATCAAGGCCCCCCCAGCTCTTTTCACAGTAGATTGAACCAAGGTCACAGCCCCATCCTACTAGAGCTGACCTCAAGCACAGGCAGACAGTCCACAAAGTGTGCGCGTGATGTGTGGGGAGGTGGCAAGAGGAGGTTCGTTCCTGGCCCGAACATGGTGACACGATGTTCCTAAACATTTTCTGGTTTATTCTCTTCTTTGATAGATTCTTTTTTTCTGAGTGGTTGCTACAGTCAGATATCTTCTGTGGGTATTTCTCCAATCTTGCTTAAAATGTACTTTATTTTTGTCATTAGTATTTAATAACTCATTAATAGAAAGAAAATATAATCTTTAAGATACTGGACTGGAATGCAAATAACTTGGGATTCATTTTTGCTTTTAAATTACTTCCCTGGGGTTCTGCATAAACCTTTCTGCTTTAGTTCTCCTTTAGTACAAAATAGAGCATTGTGCTTCTTTTCACCCAGCCTTAGGTAATTTTAAGAGTTAAATTTTCTTGAAGTATCTTGCTGTTCATCCATACAAGTCCCAGTCTTGGACTTTTCTTAGTCTTTATCAATTACATGAAAGCATCTGGTGTTATAGATAGGAAGATTATCTCCTTGCCTAAAGCAGACCTAAAATATAATAGTTATCATAATCACTTTCAAATTTCATCTCACAACATCATTTTTTCTCATGACATGGCATCAGCATTTTGCAGATATTTAATTTCTTGGCTGATTTTCTAAGTCATGTGTGTTAATATTGTAACGCTATTTCATGCATAGCTCTTTACTTTTCATACTCTTCACTGTATAACTTTTTTCCCCCTTGATTATATTGCTAAAAAAACAATCTTTGTTCTATCTTGATATTTCTATCTAGTTTTTTCCACTGCTTTACAGGATGTATTTGTTTACTTAGCATTATTAATTCTAGTGATCCCATAATAATTTTTCAGTTGCATGAAGACTAATAATGATTTTTGTGAATACAGAGTATCAACTGTTATACTACTGATTATTTATTTTAAAATAGTTCAGAAGTTTTAACCCATAAAAATATTGTATGAGATACACATACAGTATTCTTTATCAGTAAAAATGAAACCTGTATATGATACCAGAACTGTGTATGATTACATGAACGAAGGGCAAAATATATTATAAGTGGGCAAGAATACTTCTGCATTAGTTAAGCAATAGCTTTCTTTCTGAAGTGTCTAAAAAGAAAAATAACCTTTTATTAACATCTCTTTTAGTAACTCCTGAGAAAATCTCATTATGAAAAAGGTATGTAAAGATGGGTTGCTGAATAGAGGATTTCTAAATATACAGTAATACAGAGCATAGACTTTTACACCTGATAATAGTGACAGATGTAATAGCAGCTATAATGGATATAATAGTTCAACACTGCTACCTTAAAAGAAAAAATGTTAAATGATCCAAACTACACATTTGATAGCACATTGTCTAATGGTATCGTTGAACATCATGAGATTCTGAAGATAATGGGACGGTCTCAAGATAGAAAGACTATGAGTATTCTGTAACAAGGCTAGTAGTTTTCTTGCAGATCTATGTCCTTTCTTTTTTTTTTTTTTTCTATGGGGAATTAGCTCCCAGGGGTGGAAATACAGAGGCAGAGAGAGGAATTAGAAATTAGCATACTTGCTTGGCTGTGGAGCTACGTGGTTAGAGTACTTCAAATCTTTGAAGGCAGAATTGCGATTCAGAAATTAAATTAAAACAAAAACTAGAAGGAGGATCAAAATCTAATTTCTACCCCTTCTGAGTTTCATATTCTAAGCCTCAAGTCTGCTATTATTACTACTAGTTAGTCATAGTCCACACCTTTCTGGTATCTTCAAAGGCTTAAAGAGTGCTGGTCACTCTGCTGCACAAAGGTCATTGGGACAGGTTCACATGCACAGCAATTTACTAATAGGACTTAGCTAAACTTTGGACATTTTCATCCCAATTTAGGTGACAATAGGAGAGACTGAATACTACCCTTTGATATTATCCTATAATTTTCAACAGCTCATTGACTCCTTTAATATTTTCCAGCTCAAGGTTTCCACAAACAGTATCTTTCCTGTCCTACTTTGATCTTTCAGCATAGTCCAAAGTATGCTCCAAAATATTTTTGAACTACATGGGGGGAGAATAGGACATTTAATGAAATGATGTCATTAAAATGATATCATAATCGATGTGCACTTTAGAAATAGACCAGGTGTATGTAAGTGCAGAAATATACACCTCCACATGACATTCCTCATGCTGTGTAAAAATGAAAATGATGTAAACAAATTTCAAAACATAAATGCAATTTTTTATTTTTATTAAATGGCTTCCCTTGTAAGATACAGTTTATTTTTTAAAATAATTTTCTCATTTGTAAATGTCAGTTTAGAGGCCACTATCTTAAAGTGTAAGATAAATATAATGAGAAAAAAAAAGGCATTATAGAACTAAAGGGAGAAAAAACCTTATATTTAGGGCAAATTATATTGTTACTAACTCAAAGCTATTGACAATTTCTAAAGTATTAAACATCATATTCTGTTTTCATCATTTTCAGTATGACTCCAAGAATAAGCTTCAGAATCTTATTTTGATTTTCCTTCTGTTCTGTAATCACTCATCTCCATGCAAAAAAAATTACCAGATATATTGAAGGGCCAAAATAGGCTTTTCTATAAATTAAATAGTCCTGTAGGACTCTCTAGTCTGCTGGTTTTGATGGTGATACATCAAAAACCTCAAGGATATGATTAAGGACCTTTGTTTTTCAGATATATACTTTGACAACTAAGGATTTAATTAAGTGTTTTGCTGAGTGAACATAAAAGAGTTGAGGATGTGCTTGTATGTTTTCTTCATTGAAGCCATAATTCATATGCCTACATCTTCAGAATATATACTTTTGTGACAAGTTAATGATAAATCATTATCAGGAAAACATTTATGGTTAAAGCTCATGACTAGAACTTTAATGTTCTGGTTTACTTCTTAGTTTTGCCACAGATGTCCTATCTTAACTTGGTTATCATTAGATTTGTCAACCGAGGGAGGGAATATGGAAAGTATGCTTTTAAGCTGTTTCGTTTCCATACGCAAGTACAATGAAATGTACTAAATGAAAATCAAATCTTTAGCAGGAATAGAAATAGGAAAAATCTGACTTTAGTTACAGTGGATTGGACTTATTCCAGTTTCACATCAGTGTAATTAGATGTAGACCTTGCTTTGTTGTATATTTTCTATTTTTGTAATGAGGCTTTGACATTCAACTCTATTTGGTGTTAAAACAGAAATATTTTTCTCTGTTTGAATTCCTAGGCTGCCATGGAAAATACAGATGAACCTTAAGGAATAAGAATACTGAAGCTATCCTCAGTAATGAAGTGGGTGTGAAAAACAACTCCCATTTGCCAGGTGAAACAATGACTACAAAATCAGCAGTCTGCATGTTAGCATGCTTTCTTCAACTATGCATAGTAAATGGGCAGGTAATATGTGAGAGGCAAATGATTGCTGAATGGCGAATGGAACCAAAACCTACTGCAATAAAATGGACACCAAGGGAAAACATCTGCTCAGACTTTTATACCGAATGCTGGAATATGAATAAAAGTATTGCTGGGGAAATCTCAGAAGAACAAAATCTCAGTATCCCTCAGATATGCCCCTTACAGCTTCAATTAGGTGATAGTCTCTTCATCTCATCTGAGCCATCCTTTCAGTCCTACGGAATGAATTTGGTAAATGTCTCCAAGGAACAATTTATTAACTGCCCTAAAGCTGGTTTTCTTCAAAAGCAGTTGATTTTTGTTTGCCAGATAAGAGGACTGCACCAAGTTGACCCTAACTGGCTTGGTGTTGGAACTCATTACTTTGCAGAGCTTCATAAGAGAGGCCCACCATTGTGCAACATGGGCCTTCGTCTGAACGTAACCGTGAAGCAGCAGTTTTGCCAACAGTCTCCAAATGCACCATTATGCTCTGGGCATGGAAAATGTCTAAGCCATGTTTGGGAAAAAGCATATAATTGCCATTGCTTCTCACAGTATTCTGGAAGATTCTGCCAGAAGTTTGATATGTGCTCCACTAAACCTTGCCACAACAATGCCTCCTGCACTGAGAAATCAGGACTTTCTGGAGATTCTTACGAATGCACATGTCCTCCAAAATTTTCAGGTATTTCTTTTCCCCTTTAGGAATAAATGTTACATAGATAATACATTTTCCTTAATGGATAATAAAACAGTGAGAACATCATTAGCAAGGGTTTTGTATAATTTGATTGTCCATTGCCGCTACCACACCTGCACTGAGTCTCTTTTACATGTAGTAACTTATAGGAAACTGTGTAGTCATTTGAAAACTGTTTGTACTTACTTACATCCATGTGTGCATTGTGGGAAAAAACAGAATAAGTTATTTTCATGCTTCTTAAGCACAAGACATAGGTAAGTACTTGTGAACTTACAGAAGTAACTGATTTTTTTGTTTGTTTGTTTAGCAGTTCAAGTTCTTACATCAAATAACATAAACAATTTGGAGTAAGCTCCCCAAAAAATAGTTAACCAGACTTCTGAACAACAGCAAATGGTTTTGTTGAAATGAACGTTCAACCTGCCACAAAACCTCCCTTTTCAGTTTAAAGACCTTTTAAAATACATTAGAGAAATTTTTAAAATTAAAATTTGTTTTTAATTGAAAAGTCAAACATTTAATTAGAAGAGCAAGCAAAACAAAATACTTACTCTTTTCTTCCAGATTATTTTGCACTGTAAAGTTCCTTTCAAAAGGACTTTGTTAAACATACTGTTATTACCAAATTAAATACTTCACAAATGAAAAAAAAGATCACCTAATTGTACCTAGGAAATATTGCAGTACTTACCCAAAACCCATTGGAGAAACTGAATCTGGGTTTGTGATTGGACTACCAGAGAGTACAGCATGATTAGATACATTCTTACCTAACCATTATCTCCATTTCATGGAGGAAAAAAAAAGCAGATGAAGGAAATTTTGGGTATATTATTCCTGCATTCAGACCAATGGAGTTCAGGAATCCTTTAGAAAGTACCAGAAATATTCATTCACATCACAAAAAGGATTGTTGTAGCTCTTTCTGTACTTGTGGAGCAGAATTCTAGCAATGTTCCTTCGATGCACTGCACTTCTGTGCTCTTACAATAGTGATGCTATGCTATGAAACACAGCTGATGAGTCAGGAACGAGTGAGGTTCATAGAACACAGAAATTAAGGTTATGTTGCATGAAGTTTGCTGTAATTTATTTTTAATTGCTTTTCAAACTGTGTAATAATTTGGTTACTAATGCATTTGCAAATAGAAGATTATGCAGGTATGAATAATTCAATATTATGAGAAAAATATTTTTATAATTATTCAAAGTTGAGTAAAATAGTAGAAAACTGAAGGTATGTAGTATGTTTTCTATTTCTTTTATGAGTTTGGGGGGCTGCATAAAATGCTTTGAAAATAATAATAATATCAAAAAGTGTGTGGTACTACTTTAATTCAAATTAATGGAGAGATTCATAAGCAATTCTGTTAAAAGCAACCATAATGCTTAATGCTATCAAGAAGCAATACTTAAAATATTCTGTTGCCTATATGGGACAGTGTTGGCTAATGCCATAATTTTGTACTGGCAATACTGGTCCAGTAAATAAGCTGTATGTAAACAAGAAGAACTAGGAGATTAAACCATCATATATTATGGACGTGGTTACACAAGAGTAAGGGAGGAAAAAAGTGCTTCCGATAATATAAAGTCTATTAGAAATTTGAAAAGTTGTTGAAGTGTGAATAATGTCACAGCAACAATTCAAGTGGCAAGCATAATTATACAGTATTTAGACCCATATGCTGTAATAGCATAAACAACTTATAATTGGAATTGCAATTTCCGGAAAGCTGCATATTTAGAAAAATTCAGTCAAATTGGACTCCACATAAGAACATCTTTCGTTCGCAATGCTGGAAGAAACTGTAAGCTAGATTCATGTCAAAAAGAAACAAATATTACAGTACTAATAGCATTTCTGCATTTTAAACTATACGTGAATTTTTAACTATATGGCAGATGAGGTTGAGCACAGTAGCTCATATTACAGCAGCGGAATATCTTTCTGCCTTGCTTTAGAACTTCAGTAATTTTGATGAAAACTAGCGACCATTAGCACAGATACCTATCTATCCATCCACCTATCTATTAAATATAATGTTTTATTTTACATATAAATTTGACATTTCAGGAAAAAGAATAAATATTTACTAAAGTTCAATGTTCTTATTATCCCTTTTAAATAGGTAAAAATTGTACAGAAATAGTTGGACAGTGCCAGCCACATACGTGTTTCAATGGTAACTGCAGCAATGTTACTCCAAACACTTTTCTTTGTGAATGTGACAATAGCTTTACAGGTAAGAAACACCTTTGTTTCCTATGTTATAATAATGGTTTCCTATGTTATAATAATGGTGTGAACTTTTGCTTTATTAAAACAGTTATTTTAGATGACTGTTGCACAGTTTGCAATTTCCTCAGTTTTTTTTTTTTAAATGGGTTTTGTAAAATAAAGAAATCAGACTTCCATGTGACTATTTTAAAATACTCATGTACTAAAGTAAAACTGTATAAATGATAGAGGCTTTTCATAATTGGATCCCATCCATGAGTACCTTTCTCCTATTGGCAGTATGACAAAAGAAGACTCATAATCACTAGCTCACTGGTTCTCAAATACAGAGTTCACAAGAATAGGATCAGAAGTTCTTGCTGGATTATTTAGAATGATCATGACACCTGTATTCATAATTTCAGCATCCTCTTAATACATGTGCTAGAAAAATAAGATGGAAATAATGTAAAGAGTCAATAATCCCATGATTTAGTGGTATGTCTTGACTTAAAAAAAAAACAACTCTCAGAAGCTAAGTGGTTTACTTGCAATATATTGGACAAATAAGATGTTTTCATGAGAAAAGCTTGAATCAGAAAATGTATCTAAAGCCATCCTACTGTAAACACTTTTTCTTGGGGGTCAGGATAGCAGCCAAACTTAAAACACTATTCATTCTTGTACTTCACAGCAGAGATTTACTGTGTTGGTATAACAGAAGTAGCAATACTCAGAACATTCTTTAAGAATGAGCTAAGTATAAAGCTAGCACTTGAATATCCAAGGACAGAAAAGCTTTTAAAAATGTCTCTTCCTTGGAAGCATCAGTTATCCCTGACAATCACAGAATATAAACAAAACATTACACTGAGATACAGAGTTAAAAGAAAAGCAAAACAAAGAAGAAAAAAAAAATGCTTAAGGGAGTTAGAGGGATCCAAGAGCCAATCTTTATTTTCATAGTGAAAGACTGAACATTTGTGTTGAGATTTTAGTTAAGTCTGTGTAAAACTATATTTTTAAAAATGGGATAGACATGCTTAATTCTAAATTCCTAGTAAATCTGTTTTAAATTACTCTTCTTTTCCTCCTTTTTTTTTTTTTCAAAGGAAGAAAGGCCATTAATAAAGTTTTCTAGAACTAGCTTTCCCCCCACACATGTTCTATAACTTTTTAGAACACTTACTCTTGTCCCTTTCACCCAAACTGTGCAGGCACATTGCTTTTGAAATTTTCCCCACAAAAATCTTTTGTATCCTTGCAATTTTGACCTAATGAGGCAGAGGAGGGGAGGAGACAGGAGGAATACCCTGCCAGATACAGTAAACCCAAACCCATGATGATATGAAGACAGTTCAATACACACAACTCTAGTGGATAGCAGCGATCATTGTAATCTACTCTCCAGGTAGCTGGTAAGAATTGTGAAGGAGAAAAGGACACTATGAGTCTGATTTAGCTCCCTTTTTATTCTCCAGTTAGCTAAAAGAATATGGAGAATCCTTTTTTGTTTCTAAGCATAATAAGTATCATGGGAGGAGAAGGCAGACTTTCAGGAATTTACCTCTTTTTTCCTGCTCTGTTATAAATTGCCTCAGGTCCTGCTGTAACAGGAAAACATGTAGTACATCAGCATACCTTGCAACAGGACTGATCGACTAACTTACAGTATAATTTTGCAATTATTTTCTGACCAAGTGTGGTTGTTTTAAGTCTACATTTCTTCCTGTGATCCTGTGTAAAAGTGTTTGCTAGCACTAAGGCAACTTCAAAAATAGCTACCTAAAAAAAAAAAAAAACAAACAACCCATGTGAAAACAGACATTTTTCTATGAAAACAAACATTTTTCTATGAAAACAGACATTTTTCTATTGTTATTCCATAGTGGCTGTATTGTATTCTCAGACAATTCAAGATGAGTTGTGTAATTATGAATCTTGTATCTCTAATGGTATTCTAAGGGTGTGAAGTTGGCAGCAAATTCAAAACATTCCTCTGTTTTGATATTGAACTTGTGCACAGAAAACACAAACATAATACCAAGGTTGTGCAAATGATGTTTAACATTTGATAAACTTTGACATACCTTTTTCCAAAATGAGGTAAGACATTGACAGTAACTAGTTCACATGATCTGAATGAAAGTATGAAATATTCTTGTTACTGTAAATTCATGAGATGTAAATAAAAATTAATAAAATTATTTTATATTTAAAATTACAATTATTTACAAGCATTTATGCAAAATAAGAAAAGGTTGCTTTGTCCAAGTTGTGTTCACAATGATAGAATGGATCTACTGGACTAGCAATGTATATGTTCATGTCAGTTATGTATTTTTTTTTTAATTGTTTAGTTCATTCACTGAGCTCTCAGAACTCTCTTCACGCTTTCCTGAAAGAACATTTTTAACATAACTTAATAACAAACAGCTAACATTAGGCATGCCATCATTCTTATGACTGAATACTCCAATTCATACCAGAATTTGCACCCTCAGACTTATTAAGGAATGTTCAGAGGAAGGGGATCTCAGTGAAACAAGGATGGGGTGGGTATAGAGAGGAAGGAGGTATAAAATAGGCTGGTAGTGTGTGAGCAGTTGCTGCTCAGTACACTTGTCTGACTGAGCCCTGCACCAAATCACTGTAGTCTGTCCATTCTTATTAAATCCTTTCTTAACTCTCTTTCCATGTAATCTCACTCTCTCCCCATCTGTGAGTGCCGTGAGGTCTAGATGCCAGAAACTAGGGAGACAAAAGTGACTGAATTTGAGGTCTTCAATTGGAGTTAGACCACTGGTGACAGTGGTCCTAATGTCTGTGGTGCCAGCAGCTGGAGTGAATGAGGGTGTCAGCATCACCAACTGAAGGGAGACCACAGATCGTAGGAGTGTGTGTCTGCAGTGAGTGAATTTAGTGCCAGCAACGGGCGTCAGACCTTGGGTGATGGTGGCTCCCGTGCCTCATGCCAACTGGAGCAGATGAGAGTCCCAGCATCAGCAAGTGGAGAGGGAACCAAGGGCCTGTATACCTGGGCACGAGCCACTGGGAAGACCAGAATGTTTATATTTTCCCCTAACCTGGTGTGTGTGCATGTGTGCACACGTGTGTGTGTGCGCATGCATGTATGTGCATTTGTAATTCATTAGCAGACTTCAAGCTGGACTATCTGGTGGGTAGGAGGCCCGGGATCTGCGCATCAATATTAGATGAGCTGAGGTCCCATGCTACTATTCAAGGGGCCCACAAATGTGTCTGTCCTTTTGAACTAGAGAGTAAGGGGCTGTGTGTTTTCACTAGCAAACTTCAATCCTGGTCAGTCAGAGAGAAGAACTGGGATTTGGCTGTTTGTACATAGGTTTTATGTGAGTTCTGGTAGTGTTATATGTGGATGTTGTTAAAGGCAGTACCCTGTCATGGACAGTCTATGTAGCTGGCTGTGTTAGTGTCCTCTGCATGTGCGCATCTCTGGCATACATGTTGATCTTTGCTACTGGTCAAGCCTGCAAACAGGAAAGCAACAGCTGCATCCATTGGCTTAAGACAGAGGGACCCCCAGGTCTCTGGGTGCACTGGGCTGGGCTCCAGCAGCTGGGAAGGAGGCTCCTCAGGCCCCAGAGTCCGCCAGAGGAGGTACCTTTTATACATTCCCTAACAAAGAAGATGTCTCAGAAATTCTGATGGATGTTGTGGTCCTGTTCTGAAGATGCATAGAAAACTAACGTGACTCATTCACAACCTACAGGAAATAGCAATATCTTAACTACTTCTGTAATGGTAATGCTTAGTGTGCTTTCCCTAGACAGTGTTTGGTGGATTAAGAGCAGTAGTTTTCCATTTGAATATGTTTTGTTGAATATGGGGGGCTTTTTGCTCCTTAGGTGGGAAGATGGGAGGTAATAGAAGTGATTAAAAAAACAACCCTCTGTAGAGCACTTGAGATTATTGGGTTTTTTCATATATTCCTGTAAGGGAGACCTACATTTCCTGCCTTTCCCAATGGTTCATTTAGTCTCTTTAAAGGCCATAATGAGTTCTCTCCTCACTTGTGAGACAGGAGATACTATAAGAATGAGGTGGTTTTGCTTGGAGCCACTTTGCTAGAGCTTCCATCATCCAGGTGCTTTAGTTTAAAATGGTCTGTTTCCTTAATCAGTGAATTACAGCTGGAGTACTTTGAGAAAGGTCATAATTGTAAAAGAACTTCACTATATATATATGGAGAGAAGAATTTATTGTTTGTACAATTAGTGTTTTAACAGCCTAATAGTTCAATTTGTCTAATACTAACACACATAACCCAAATTAATACCCAAAGACTTATTAATAATACCCCTAAAAATATTATACAAAAACACCTTCCTACTATCTAGTTTTCACTTTGGTATTATTGCTCGGCTTTCCAGTGCTTCTCTTGGTCCCAAGAGCAATATATCAATCTCCCTCAAGAAGAGGGGGCAAGACTTGCAGTAAGTCACCAGCATCCCAAGGTCTTCATAGGGAGGAGTATGACATTCATGGTGGAAGTTTCTTCCCTGTCAGTCAAGTGTCCATCTCAGCCTACCTTTACATGTTTTCTTTTCATTATCTACTTCCTTCTCCCAGGCTGCCAGCTGCAGCCTGGCAGTGGTCCCCTGCCACCCCCCACAAGAGGCTATGGTTTGTCAGGCAGTGACTGACGTCAGGATGGGGTCACCCCCTCTCCAGAGGGGTCATTCCTAGAGCCGAGGCTGGAGCAGGGGAGGCAGCAGTCACTGGGCACAAGCACAGGGATTAAAACAAACAAGACAAGTCCTGAGCCCTTGCACTGTCAGGTCAGCACAAAGGTCAGCCTGAAGAGACATTCCTGCTACGGAATTTGGTTTTTAGTGTTTCTGTAGGGGGCAGGGATGATAGCAACAGGGACGTGGGAATGGGGAAGAGGGCAATTGAGATTATGTTTTTCCAGGCTATTTTAATCTCATTTATGATTTATTTTGTTGGGGGGTTTTTTGTTTGTTTTGTTTTTTTTTTTAACAGACTGACTATGGTTTAATAAAAGTTTGTCAAGGATGATAGCTTCCTCAGAGACAGCTGTAGATTATGGGGATTATGATCCTTAGTTGTAAAAACATCCTGTGAAATATTCCCTGATCACTGCTCAATGTCACTAGAATGAAGAAAGTATGGTCAAGCTTTTTGGCTGTTTTTATGAATGACACTGAAATGGCCGTAGTTCTTTTAATGTTAAGGAAGAAAATGCATGTTGTATTTGGGTTTTTAATGAAGTTATGATGTTTTTTTAATTGTATCACTTCATGTGTATTTCATGCTTGTTTCCAAAGTACCATAAAATCTGTGACAGCATGTCCTGAATAAGAGTTTGCAACTCTCCCATGATTCAAGTATCACAAAAATATTTTTTTTATTATAAAATACTTTCTGTAAGAGAATTCCAGCTGATTTTTTCTTTGCCCTTTCTACAGATTATTTTTATCCTACTTTTAAAACAATTTAAAGTAGAAAATTCAATGTTAGAGTTTTAGTCTTCCTCAGCATCCCTTGCTACATTTAACCTCTGTCATAAACTACTATTTGGTAGACACTTTGTTCCACTATACTTTCACCATGGTCCACAGGCAGTACTTGTCCTCACTTTCTGTGTATCCAAGTGAAGCAACTTAATGACAGGTGAAACTGATCTGATGATTAAGAGACTCAGCTCTTCTCCAGACTACATACCTATTCTATGCCAGAGACCATAATATCTGTCAGTCACATAGGACCCAGATGTGAAAATAAAAATGCGAAGACCATCTCCCTGTTCTCTGATCCAGCTACTATACATGCTTCTTTAGTAATTGTTTTAAATTCAGAGTCAGCGAGTTCATGACATTTTATTCACATCATGTTTGATTAATGTACCTTAATTAAACCCATGTTTTCTAGGGGCTTGTGTTTCCAGAAAGTGATTCAGGGAACCAAGGCCCCAAAGAGACTACTTCAGCAATGACAGAATATACTAGTTTGAGAGTTGAGGTACATGCCCTTAAGTTAGGTGATGAGAATATGTGACAGGACTTTTCATATGTCTCTTGAGGCTAAAACAGTTTAGGCAATTGTCACTTGACTGCTAGATAACTCTAGTACAAATAGCTATAATTTACTCTTACAAACACGATACAGATCAATCTATCTTAGCTAGTAATAAAGATATATACACAACAAAGACTTGTCAGAACTACACCAAATGACATGAATTAGTTTGTCTGACCTAGTAGATTTAAGTTTTCTTAAATGTATTCTCCTGGCATGATTTTATTACACATTTCAGTAGTCTAGTTTTCAAAACTTCCTATGAGTTTTGATAATCTTCCTGCATCAAACATTTTTTTTTCCTTTTTTAATAGAAAAACATTATTGATTTATAAAAAAAATTCATATTCATTGAAATGAATATTCATATATCAACTCAACGTTAAGTATACTCAATCAATATAATGATTGAATATATCTCTGATAGCACTTTACAATAAAGTGTAATTACTCTGACAACACCAGACATATATGCTTCTTGTAGTTTACTGTTAATTACTAAATAGAGTAGTTTTAAATGCTGAGCAACTCAGTGATCCTTTTAAAGGAGTTAGCTAACTTGCACTCAAATTTCCCTATTATTAAAGTTATGTCAAGGCAAATTCCAGTGACCTTTCCCAAGGTTAAATGTAAATCAAAACCTTGGAGAGTAAATTGTACATTTCACCGACACTCTAATCCAATATGTCAACTAGTAAGTCTTTAACAAAATGAATTGTAACAAATTATTAAAAAAAATTGGGAAGATTATTGACCATGAGATGAGTAACAATACTTAGTTCTACAGTAAAAAGTGGAAATTGCCCTATTATAAGAGAAGTAAGATTGTCAGCTCTAAAATAACTTGGAAATACATGGCAATGTGCAAACATTCGTGGGTGCTGTACAGATTTTAAGTATATTGCTTATAAGATGCTTTGGGGATGTATGCTTGAGCTGCGATGAAGTGAACGGTTTGGCTAATGAAATGCAGGGCAGAATACTAAAAGATGACTCAATTTGGGAAATGTTTTCTTCCTTGTTTTTTCAGTTTTGCAAAAGCACATTGTCAATATTGGCAGCAGTGTCATCTTAAAAATTTGGATGAAAAAAGTTTATTTATCACTTTCAGTTTGTATTTAATTTTCTGGGCTTGTAAAAGATTTTTACCCTGACATCATGATTTGAAAGTTTATTTTCTAGATTTTCAAAAATACAATGCTCCCTACAAAATAAAAACCAGAAGAACTTATTTAATAGCTGCTTTATTTTAAGGCAAAAAAATGGTAAAGTTATTTTTTATTACTGTCTCAAAATTCATTAAAAGCAGAGGTTCAACCATACTTAGGCTATATATTAATGTCCACAGAACATATCAGCCTGTAGAAGATACTTTTTATGAAGGCAGATTTATGACTACCCATATTATTTATAATAATTGATGTGACAGTTCGGTTCAGGATAAAGTAAATTCCTGGTATCTTTTTTTTTTCTCACAAATGAATAATTTTCCAACATATTCTTCTTTAGGGAAGGGCTTTTTTCCCTACAAGATTATTAATATCATATTCCACAATGAGTTTCTAACTAATAACTTTTTTTGATTACTTCTATTAAATTATCTATTTTTAAAGAAGCGATTGTGGTTCTTTTAGTAGTTGGAGAAGCAATGTAATTCTCACTAAATCTTAACTAAATTAAATCACTAAACCAATCGCACTATACACTTTAAATGAATGAATTCATTGTGAGGTTACAGAACTTCCACTATATTAAGAGATACAATTCTTTATTCTAACCCATGAGCTCCCTTTGTTTCCTTACTACATTACCATCCTGTGCAGAAATGAGATGATAGAATATAACAAGGTATTATCAGGCTGTAAATCAGACTAAATCTTTCCCATCTCCTTACAGACAGAAAGTCTCTTCACTCTTTGGATGCCTGTCCTTCACTAGAGATGTTCACTAGTAATTCTTAAATTACTTTCTATTACAGTAATTTTTTCTTTTTTTTTTTTTTACAGTTCTTCAAGGAGAACAAAATAATGCCTGTACATGGTCTTGCAAAACGTAGTGAGAAAAAATGATTTATATTTATAGATTATATCAGCTAAGAAATACTGATAGCACTGAACATGGAATTAGAAATAATCTGTAAAAGATATTAAAGAGTAAAGTGACTGAAACTCTGGTGTATGATGTCTATCGCAGCTAAAATTCTTAACTTTAAGTGTTTACAAGTAGATATAAGAGCTAAATGTCCAAGTTCCTATTGTAGTCAATGAATATCTAGTCAACACAAAATGGAGCTAAGAGATTTAATCAACCAAGTGCCCAATGTTTAGAGGTAGCTGAATCACTCTGCAGGTTCCACTGACTGGTATGAGCTGCTTCACAACTGAAAATAGTGGGAACATAAAGACCACATGCATGCATAGATCTGCTTAACCATGTAACCACACAATTATGTAAATTTAGGTGTCTTAACCTGAGAGATGAACTTACACATGGCATTCCTCTACAGGCTAAAAATCTTATTTCCTCAGAGAAATTTCCTCGGACCAATTGGTCTTAACCTAGATCTTACCCCTAATTATAAGAAGTTTCTAGATATTTAGTTCACATGTATTTTCTTCTGTCGTAGATATCTAAACTTAGGTAATACTCCTAAGTGTATTAACGAAAACAAGAACATTGTTGTCATGCTTGCTTTCTTCTTAAATTATATATTTAAAATACCTAGAATTTTAAAAGGAAATAAGCTTTCATTTCCACTTTTTCCACATTGTAATGTGGTCATGATTAACATTCTTTATTAAAAAAACCTCTCCATGTATTGCATTTTCATGTTTTTTGTTAAAGTGTCTGTGTACAAGCATTGCAATATTCTGACATTACTGCAACTGTGGCTGAAATAGTTCGTAGTTGAACTTATAATTTTATAGAAATATGAATATTTAATAGTTCATTTTTTAAAGATTAAAATCTTGGAAAAACAAATATAATCTTCAAAAATATTTTCTTTCTAAGAATCTATTACAATGATGAATTAACCGTTTCACTTTATAAGAATGTGTACACTCTGTGCAGAGTCATACAGAATTCTCCATACTAGCCTAAAATATATTTTTAGCTAAAAGTATTTTTAGGATTATAGGTTTAAATTTTCATTTTGAGTTTCCCAGTTGTAAATCACATTATACAGAAAAATCTCCCAAAACCTTTATATACAGAATTACAAAAGAAATTTTTTACTGAATTTCTGTAATCCCCTCTGCCTCAAGGGAGGTAAATTTAAAATGGCAGTAATGACAGATGAGATATAATTTCCCTCAAATACAAGGTTTTTTTTATATTAGTCTATCCTCATTAGAGACACTAGAACCATGGACACATCAGTTGCAGAGTACAGGTGTGGAGCAGAAGGGTCAGGTTTATCTGTGGATCCAGCAACTTCCTCCCTCTCTGCCAGGCCTAAAATGACTGGTGATCATGAATAGCTTACAGCTAGTACTGTTAGCAGCAGGAGTCGCTGGGAAATGGATCATTACAGGCCTGAAAAACTAGGGGAAGAGCAGATTTGTGTCATGCCACATGTCTAAAAGTAAGTTTCCAGTAAGTGAAGACTAGTAGGAAATTAAGTATGAAGTAACAGATCAGGAAGGAGATGAAAATCCATGTGTGGTGCTGACTTACAAGATATGGAGCATAACATGGAAGACTGGTAAGAGATATATATACTGATATGGAAGGGGTCAGTAATATAGATTAAAAAGAAAGCACAGAAGAGTTTGAGTCATTACAGTGTAGTGAAGGAAAGTAGAGCTGGGGAAAAAAAAAAGAAAAATTAAGAAACTTTGGCTTGTTCTGGGGAGTAATTAGTTTAGGGTTGGTCATAGGGTAAAGGTTTGGAAATAATTCAGACAAACTAGTTTAATATCAGAGACTTAAAGCATTGGTGTAGTATCAAAAATATGTTTCAATAGTTCTGTGAAAAAAAATAGACCACTGAGCACACAACAAACATGGATGTTATTACAGTCATCATGGCTTCTGTAACAGGAAATGTTGCCTCACTTTGCTGAAATTCTGTGAGCTCATCATTAAACATACAGAAAAAGGAAATCCAGTGGATGTAATGCATCTGAATTTAAAAAAAAAAAAAAAAAAAAAAGCAGCCTTTAGAGGTATTCCACTCAAACATTTAAAACAAAACAAAACAAAACCCCAAACAACTTCAACAACAAAGTTATGTGGAACTGGAAGAAAGAATTAAAAATCAGTTAAATAACAGGAAGCAAAGGGTAGGAGTTAATGGTCATTATTTCAGGATAGAGATAAGTCAGTCATGCATTACCCAAAGACTAACACCATGTCTGATTTTATTCAGCATCTTCAACAATGATGTGGAAAAGAGAATGAACAGTGATATCTCTAAGTCTGCAGATAAAATCATGCTTTTTCAGGTAACCATCTGGCATTCCAAAAATGAACAACCCCAGGAGGACTGCACAAAACTAAGCAGAAAAAATGACTGGTGAGCTTCAGTGTAGATAAGTAAAGGATAATAATTCTAGGCCAGAATGATTTAAAACAGCTCCAAATGAAGCTGATTTTTCAGACACAACTCAGGAAAGAAGTCGAAGAATCACAGAAATGTTGAGGTTGGAACAGACCTCTTGAGATCATCTAGCTCAACCCCCCTGCTCAAGCAGGGTCAGCTATAGAAGGTTGCCCAGGACCATGCCCAGTCAGGTTTTGAATATGTCCACAGATGGGGACTTCACAACATCTCTGGGCAACCTGCCCCAGTGTTTGACCACCCTCACAGTAAAAAAGTGTTTTCTTGTATTCAAATGGAATATCATGTGTCTCAATCTCTTGTTCTGTCAGTGGGGATTACTGATAAGAGTCTGGCTCCCTCTTCTTCATTGTCTCCCATCAGGTATTTATACACACGGATAAGATCCTTCCTGAGCCTTCTCTTTTTCAGGCTGAACAGTCCCAGCTCTCTCATTCTTCTCTCATATGAAAGATGCTTCAGCCCCTTAATCAACTTAGTGACCCTTGAGTTATTGTTGAAAATTTTCTGGAATCATTGTCTCAGTGTCCTATGGCAGCCAGGAAAGCCAACAAATTATTTGGCTTCATCAAGAATGGCATTGAGAATAGGATGGAGGGCACATTCTTTCACAAGTAAAACCTTGATGCAGTCATATCTTGATTACTGCTTTTTGTTTTTTTCATATCTCAAGAAGAATACAGAGAAGTTTGATGAAAATTCTTGCCACAAGTTTATAGAAGGAGGCAATACCAATGAGGTCAAAAAAGGTTTAGTCAAATTTATGAACGATGAAAGTATCCTGTAACATCTTTAATAAGACAGCCGAGGTGCTGAGGGAGGAGATTGGACCACAAGCAGTGGCCATGTTCACATTTCTCCATGAATTCCAATTGCCGTGGTCTTTATTGATTTTTCTTTAGGGTTGGGCTGGCACCCAGCCCTAACAAAGACTCAAACCCTTAGCCTTCTGTAGAAAGGGAACGTTAAAGTAATAGAACATTGGGATAAATTAATCATTACTGAGAACAACAAATGCAATAAAGGGAGGAAGTGCGAGGATCAAAGGCAAAAATGGAAAAACAGGGAATGGTAAGGAAAGAGCAGAGCACTCCAGCAGCACCCACTGTTCCATGGAGCTGTCCAAGGAGACAGTAGAGTCTGCTTAATTGTACTCTGCTCTACAGCTGGGTCTGCAATATACTCTTGCCACTCTGCCCCAGAAAGGAGGCTTCAGCCCTCCTCATGGATGTCCGCAGAGGACTGACCAACAAGGGATCAGCACGGGAGGAAGCACAGTCAGCTTATGAATTCTTATCACATGAAGTCTCCCCATCCTCCTCATCCTCCAAGAACCCTGTCTGCTACCAATAATCAACCTCTCATCCTCCCCTCCCCATCCTCCAGGATCTCTGCCTGCCACCCTTGGCAGCTTTGACAGTCTGCCTACTGAGTTGCAAGTGTTTCTGTCACCAAGCAGACTCATTCAGCAGTGCCATAGAAGGATGTGGGTGCTATGGGTCACAGAGAATGGTGTGGCTGGGACCTTCTTTTGATATTTGAGGGGCCAGTGTCCTTCCTTCCTTGGGTGAAGCATAGTCTTCTGACTATGCCCTGAAGAGAAAGTACAACAAATTCCTAGGAGAGTATTGCACCTTGTAGGGGGTTCTCTGATATGATAACAAAAGACCTCTCCATCCTCTCCCTCAATATGTGTGCGACTATCAGTATTTAGATGACTACTTGAATGTGGAGGTTGAGAACATGGTAGGGGGCTTGGTCACTGCAGCTAGTGGGAGAGGGCTAACAGGGGAGGCCAAACTCCCAGGGACAGACAAGGGAGAGAGACATGCAGAACAGGGGAAGGGTCACATGGAGATAAGGATGATGCATATGATGAAGTCTTCTTGAGATCTAGGGGAGATGAAGACCTCCTCCACTTAGATGCCCTTCCCCGCCTCCTGGGCTATATATTCTGATGTTAGGAGGAAAACTATCTCTGATTATCTCAGAGGCCACCAGCACAGCCACAGACACACACACCCCACCAAGCCATGTCATGATTCACCATGAGTCTCTGCATGGGGTCAGGGGGTAACTGGAAGGCAACCAATGCTGCAGTTAAGGTAAGAAAGGAGCTCTAAAAACTGCTGATGTTAGGCAAAGAGAGAGGAGCTTATGCTTCTATTGTTTGAGTCATGCCCACAGAACAGTTACATGGACAGTCAAATGAACCTGTGTCCTTGAAGGTGGTTGGGCCACAGGTATGACTGCTGCCCGAGTTTCGGGTTTTGAGCAGGCATCTCACCTTTTTTACTCCCCAGTGATTATGAAATTAATTCTGCAAATAATCATCAGAATTCATAACTCTAACATTATCTGCTTATCTCCTAGAAAGTAAATCCAAGTACTATCTATCTCTAGTTGACATAACAATTGAGGAGAAAAGCTGAAATCTGACTTATCAATTTAATAAATTTGCCTTTCATATGATATATGTAAGTGGAAATACTTCAAAATATACAAGGATTTTGATTTACCCCAGAAAAACTTCACTAGAATTTAGGAAAAATTTTTGTAAAATAAAGTTCTTCAGTAAATCTGTAGATTTCTTACTAATTTAAAAAAATCTAATTTCATGTGTACATCACAGTAGTAATCTGTAATTTCCCTTTGGAGAATCTTTTCTCTAGTTTTTTTCTTGAAAAATGAATGCCTGATTCCAGACAAGTGATTCTTTATATTTCTTTCAACATTTATATCTGTATCATCTCAGATTTTAATATAATTTGAGATAGTGAAAGGTAAAAAGAAAAGTCCATTAACAACTGGGTTGTCATCCAAAATGAAGGTCTGGAGAAGCAAGTAAAGACATGCGATGAAGAAGTAATTATCTCCTTTTTTTTTTATCTGAAGTCTCCTTCAACTATACATAGTTTTCTGCAACTATTTTATCCAGAGAAGGAAGAGGTCTTTGCTGTAAATTTATGTCATCCTAGTCTTTAGCTGGCATGTCCCTGCTTGATTACCTTTTACCTTTTTTAAATAGACTTCAAAGAGAATTATTTACCCTTACCATGATGAATACATATCAAGGATGATTGCATTCCCGCTCGTCCTCTTATAAATGAAAAGATACAGAAAGCAAGAGAAAAGACAATTTACACATCTGTCCTTTGAACAACGACAACAAAAACCCAAGTCATTTTGCTCTAGGGTATCTTTACTGCTTGAATGAGAAAGCAAGCCACAGTTATTTTTTTTTTCAAGGCTTGATCTAGAAGGAAGAAAGAAAAAGAAAAGATCCTGGAAAAATCTTGGATCTCTCTGAAATCAAACAAAATTCCAATTTATTTTGGTGAAGATGTTCCTGGCTCCCCTTGGCTGTGTTTTTTGCTGGCTTTCTGTTTTTTTCCCTTTCTAATTATTATTATTCAAGGATTAGGAATAAATAGAATCAACAATTAAAACACAATCTGTGATAATTTTTAAAATGTTTAATTTTTCAGAGTTTTAAATGGAGGTATTGTTCCACTTCTTCTCCATGGCCAAAAACTGAGCGCTATCTTTCTTTAGTTAATTAGTACAGTCGCAGACTGTGACTCTCAGTGACTATGTGTTATTTGTGTTATTGACTGAAGCTCACGTACACTTCAAGAAAAGAGCTTCATACAAGTGCAATAAGCACATACGGACATGCAAGTGTGTGACTAGACTCAATTGCATGCCTTCCTAAATGTTTTGCTGGATCAGGGCCATAGGCTATTTCTTTCACATTGCTTTTAAATCCCAGTCTTAAAATTTTGTGTTTGATGTTACAGTTGGGAGAGTCAGAATTCTATTAAAAAAAAAGATAGAGCAATAATAACTTTGGGATATAAAAAGAAGAGTAACTGCATGCGTTACTGTGTGGCCTACAGTGATTTTTGCCATGAGTTTCAGTCAATAGTTTGTATTACTGACTTGATCTAAAATGGTACATTGCAACTGGATTTGAATGAAGCTTAAAATTGAGATTTCTTATGAAATCAGCCTTACCAAAAAACAAGACGGCATAGGAATGATCCAAATGCTGCATTTTACAAATATGTTAAATATTACTATAGTAATTATCTTTTTTATACATATATACACAATACTGATATTTTAAC
The DNA here is from genome assembly GCF_965638725.1 of Aptenodytes patagonicus. Classification (NCBI taxonomy): domain Eukaryota; kingdom Metazoa; phylum Chordata; class Aves; order Sphenisciformes; family Spheniscidae; genus Aptenodytes; species Aptenodytes patagonicus. Next base: position 32,401,840 of record NC_134951.1, on the reverse strand, counting down.
AAGGCCTTGGAAGTTTTAAGCACATCTAAATGTTCATAAGATACAGGAAAGAAAAATAAATGTTATCTCTAGGTGCAGGTAGCTTTTCTAGTTCCCTGCATACAAAAAAATAACAGTTCTAGAAAAAGTTAAACATTACATTTTTATGTATAGATAATAAAAGAAAAGGAACTACAATTTTTTTTTTTTTTTTGAGGTTCAGTTAAAATATATTTTACAACAAGCTTAATTTTACTAGGAATATAATTTAGGTTGATTTATGTCAAGCTGATGTTCCTTTTCCTTTAGATATTTGTGTATAAAGATAATTGTTCTCTTTCATAACCAGTCTTTACTTGCTTTCCATGTCCTATAAATTAATACAAGGTAAAGTCTGTGGCTTCACAGCTGTAGTCCTGCATTATAAATGCATTAACCCCCCCCCCCAACAAACAAGAAAAAAAACCCCAAACATCATGACTGAATGAGTATAGGACATCAATTATCACAGAATCTATTTTTGATTAGCCTTTTATTTGGTAGGGTCAGATCTTAAGTCTTGTGAAAATTTTTATAAGACAGAAATTCCAGTTTATTTCATCTTAACCTTAGTCATTTAACCAAATATTTAGCGTGTTCAAACACCCTGTAGAAAGATCTGTCTTACTGTTGCCTCTGGTTGAAGTAATGACAACTTCAGTAGCAAAAGTGAAAATTCTGGAGAAAAATAAACACTTCCACAGGGGTTTGAGTTTTAAACCACATACAGTATATTGTTAAATTTTGTTCCACAGTAATTTAGAGATTTTTATAGCCTTAGGGTTCCCGGATTTCTGTACTAATGTTCAAAGGCAGTATGCATACAAAGGCATAGTAATTTTTTTTTTTCCTTTCACTTTCTCAGTCTCATTGTTTTCTTCATATACCTAACATAGGTGTTCATAACAATTTTCTCTTTACAAATCTTTCTGCTCATTTTAATCTGAATGTAATTGTAGTTCACTTTCTGTTTAAAACAATTATGGTAGGAAACAATTGTTAAGGAGACGTTAAGAATACAAATTTCTATTCAGCGAAGCTTGGAGATCAGCACAGAGGTGGGTTGTGTAGGATGGAAGTAGAATTTCTGCCTGCATTTTCCTCAAGTGCTTCATGTAATTGCTCTGAATAAAGAGAAAAATGAACCTAATATTGTAGAGTCCAGGGTCTACAGTAGTTTTTATTTAAGCAATGCAAACATAATATTGTGACAATGGGTATAATAATAGAAGCTCTAAGGTACAGTCAGAGTGTGCCTACAATCTACAAAATCCACTAGAGAACACAGATGCAAGTCGTGTCCAAGAACCATGATACTTCTGTCTTACACAGCCAGGAAAATTTACATTGGAGGATGAACCAAGTGGGATATAATGTGAGAAATGTAGGCAGGCATCAGGACTAAAAAGCATGACACCCTGACTCTTGTTTGTATTTGATGGAATAACAGGTTGAAAATGCCTATGACTTAGGAAATAGCATAAGACAATACTGATACCAAAACATTTGACAAGGTTTTTATCTTTTCCTGAGAACTAATTTATAATTGATACAGATTAAAACAAGTCCAAAAGAATAGATGGGCCCGTTAATGACATATTCACTGTCCTACAGATCCTAGCATTTAAATGGCACTGATGCATATATCTTGATGAAATGATACAGGTTGCGACCCTTGTAATACAAAAACCATCACAGCTCAACAGCCTTTTGATATTCCAGGAAGGCATAATCATGACTAGACAAGCCAAGTCTGCCTGTTATCAGCAGGAGATATTATGAGGGCACACTACCTTATCGTCAATAAGAACAACAGCAGCCTAAGCTCTAAATAGTTCCCAGGTAGACAAATAGTGGCCATAGTTTTAAAGCAAAGCATATGCTTTGAGAATGGACACGGTTTAATACAGTCACAGGATGAGTGACCTACTATGAATGCCACGTGATGAAGATGTTATAAAACATGTATGCACATGCCATGTAGGAAACCAATTGTCTTGTTTTATAGACCATACATCTGTGAGGTAAAATCCAGTACATAAGTCTTGAATGTTATCAGCTGAAGGAAAAATGGGAGAGGAAGGAAAGAAGGGAAGGAGGCAGACAAAGGAGGGGGGAAGGAAGAGGAAGGAAAGAAAGTGAAGAAGGAAGGAAAAGGAAGGAGAGGACAGAAGGAAAAAAGGAAGAGAGGAAGGGAGGGAGAGAGGGAGGGAGGGTGGAAAGAAGAGATTAGACAATTTTTCAGAGGCCTCACTATGGCATCAAAGCTGACTGCAAGCTAATGGTATACCCATCTGCTCATCAGAACATTTTGTTGTTCACTTTGTCATGCTGTAACATCTCAAGATTTGTATAATGAGGTACCTTTTACAATCCTCAATACTCCTGGGAAGAAGTGTTCCTAAAAAACCCACAGACCCAGTCAGATAAGTGGTTGAAGAATCTCAGCACATGTAACAACTGGTGATGATTCCAGTATCTTAGTTCATTAATTATGATTTCATAGCATTATACATCTGATTAGTCAATTTCCCATCTTTATATTTCACTTGTGAAAAAATGTCTTTTTTTACAAAAGGGATAAAATAGATTTAATATACCTAAAAGGTCAGGCACATTTATTGTTTTGTGCTTTAAATCATCTAAAAATTTCATGCCATTTTTCTTGTGACTTCTATTGCATCCTGATTGTGCAGGTATCTTTTTCTTTTTCAACTTAGAAAATAAATCAGCTATACTGAATGAGCTATTTCATTTGACATTGATGATGTGCTTTGGACTAAACTACATCTTTAAATGATATTTTTCAACAACTGACTTTAAATAGTTTTATTCATGTGATTTAAAAGAGATACATTTTGAAAAAGGCTTTACTATATAAAATATTACTATGAGTTCTCAAAAGCAAAAAGTGGAAGAATATGGTTAATATCTCAATATTCTTGATGACTATACAATTACCACTTATCAAAATGGTCTTCTGGAAGACAGATCTTCTTGAAGAAACCTTACCTTATGTTTATGTATGTCCTGGTTTTGGTTGGGATAGAGTTATTTTCTTCCTAGTAGCTGGTATAGTACTGTGGTTTGAATTTAGATTAAGAATAATGTTGATAACACACTGATGTTTTAGTTGTTGCTAAGTAGTGCTTACACCAGTCAAAGACTTTTCAGCTTCTCATGCTCTACTGACTGAGAAGGCTGGAGGTGCACAAGAAGCTGGGAGGGGGCACAGCCAGGACACCTGACCCAAACTGGCCAAAGGAATATTCCATACCATATGACGTCATGTTCAGTATATAAACCAGGGAGAGTTTGCCAGGGGGCGGTGACCACTGCTCAGGAACTGGCTGGGCATCGGTTGGCGGGTGGTGAGCAATTGCATTGTGCATCACTTATTTTGTATATTCTATTATTATTATTATTATTATTATTATTATTATTATTATTATTATCCCTTCCTTTTCTGTCCTATTAAACAGTCTTTATCTCAACTCACAATGTTTACTTTTTTTTTTTCGATTCTCTCCCCCATCCCACTGAGCAGGGGGAGTGAGCGAACAGCTGTGTGGTGTTTAGCCGGGTTAAACCACAGCAATGTACTAAATTTAGACTTTGGAAAATAACAGCATCTGTAAAGTGCTAAAATATATAGCAGTATGTAAAAGGTACAAACCAAACTGATTGACATTTCAGATGTAGGCGTAAATCATTAACTTCTGTTATTATTGTTCCTAACCTGATCAGTATGTTTCCGTGTATGACAGAAAACATGAAATCAACATTTGTAAACCTTTTAAAACTAGAAGAGTGCTACTAATGGTGCTGCAGGTGATGCAACTACAGCTTTTAATATAGACAAATACAATCTCATATAACTAAGAGAAAAGAAAACATCATCTTTAGAAAGAGCTTTCATACTTGCAAAAGAAGGGGTTGTTACTTGATACCATCATCATTTAAAAAGAAATAAAATTATCATAGAAAAACAGAAGAGGGCGAGATACCAAAAAGTAATCTAGAACCCATCCTCTTCCTTCAGGGAGATTAGCTGTATTTATCTTCATAGGGGATGCCTGTTGTAAGCTGTTGGCAGTGGAGGGCTGCAGGGCAGCCTCTGTGAGGAGAGGCTGGGGCTGCCCCGTGCCGGACACAACTGGTTCCAGCCGGCTCCAACAAACCCACCACAGGGCACGGCTGAGCCCAGCAGCCAAGGCGGTGGCGCCTCAGGGAAAACATATTCAAGAAAGGGCAAAATGCTGCACAGGCATAGAGGAGTGAAGGAAAAAATGTGTGAGAAATAGCACTACTGAAGACACCAAGGTGAGAGAAGAAAGCAGCCCATAGAGATACCACGGTGGAGCAGGTATTTCCCTGCAGGAGTGGAGTGAAGTTGGGCCTGGGAAAGAGGGCAGGAAAGGTGTAGTTTTAATTTTTGTCTTTGTTTCTTACCACATACATCTTTTTTAATTACCAATAAATTAAATTCTTTTTCCCCAAGTAGAGTCTGGTTTGCCCACAGCAGTAGTTGGTAAGCAACCTGCTTGTCCTTACCTCAACCCACAAGCTTTCTCACTCCTGTTGTTCTTCCTATTTTCTGGCCCTGTCTTGTTCAGGAGGGGCAGTGAGCAAGCAACGGGGTGGGCATTTGTCCTTAGCCAAGGTTAAACCACCACAATCATTCATACCAATATTTTTCTCACATGTTCTTAAAGATCTCCAAAGATAGAGAATTCATAATCTCCCAAACCATTCTGTTCTATCCACATCATTAAAAGTTTTCTCAAGAAAAGATTTAAATCTTTTTTTCAAAGTTATGTTTAGTGCTATGACTTGAGCATAGCAAAGAGAACCGTCTTCCCTATTCACAACAGTTTTTGATGTACTTGAAAATGGTTATAGCTCTATTCAGTCTTATCTTCCTTAGTCTAGACTACCCCAAATATATTAATCTCTTTGCTATTTTCTAGGTGCTTTGTTCCAGACTTTTTCTGCAGCCTGATAGTAAACTGACTTATCTATAATTCTTTGTTTTCTCATTTGTTTTCTTTCCTTTCTGAAGTTAGGCATTACACTTAAATCTATTATTTCAGTGAAATGAGCTCATATGCTAGGCAGGGACCTGAAGATAGTTACATGTTTTTTGCAAAAGTGTGTATTTGCCACAGTGTAATAGAATCTACTTACCTAAACATTATTTCAAATTAAAAACCAAAACAAATCAAACAAAAAACACCCTATATGTTTCCTTGTTGTGTCAGGAATGAAGACATAAAATATAAACAGAAAGGTTACCTCTGAATATAATATAGTTTCCTTCTAATAACCCAAGGAGCTGTAAAGTCTCTATCTGTTGCACTGTGAAGACAACAATACTCAGAAGGGCACCAAGTATAGGTGCATTAATATTTTCGGTATACTGAGAAAAGGCAATGACAGATGAAAAAATCCCCAGATGCTTGTACTTCTTTTGAAGAAGGTAGAATTAGCTGCATAATTTTGAGTCTACTTAACTCAAATGTTATATCAAGTTTAAATAGACAGTCATTAAATATGGGTAACCAGACCAATCAAACACAGCCAGAAAAGCTTCAGACCAAATACTAAATAAAATTTCCTTTAATGACACTAAAACAATACTTAGATATGTAGCAATACATTATTGGATACTAGGGTGATCAGCTCTGCATACCCAATTCTGAAGCATGGCATCTGCAGAATCAGTTCTTTTTCATGTAGTCTTGTGTACACTATAAAGGCACTTCCAGCCATGCTATGAGTTATGGGCAGATTCATTAGCTTGTTACACAATTTTATATCAGTAATTGGCCAGTTGTGTGCATTGCACTGCAATGTTTGATATGTTTCTGTACTTTCAAAGCCTCTGCTTTGAACTCTCAGGGACCCCTGCTAGTCTTGCGATCATTCACAGTGCACAACACTGGTGTTTAAAAGCGTATCACTCTCTATATCTATCACTTTCTCAACTAATTATTATTAATATCTAACTACTGTATGTTCTTTTCAGATTGTAGCACAATCATAATATGCAGTCAGTGGAGACATACATTTTGATCTTACTTGGTCTGCCCTAGAATTGTCTGTCTCTCCACTGACGACAAAGATATCTACAGAAAGCAAGCTACTAACTTGCATGTCTCAGTTAAATGCATAAAATCTTGTCCTGGTTTCGGCAGGGATAGAGTTAATTTCCTTCCTAGTAGCTGGTACAGTGCTGTGTTTTGGAGTTAGGATGAGAACAATGTTGATAACACACTGATGTTTTAGTTGTTGCTAAGTACTGCTTACATTAGTCAAGGACTTTTCAGCTCTTTTTCCCATGCTTTACCGACTGAGGAGGCTGGAGGTGCACAAGAAGCTGGGAGGGGGCACAACCAGGACAGCTGACCCAAACTGGCCAAAGGAATATTCCATACCATGTGACGTCATGCTCAGTACATAAACTGGGGAAAGCTGGCCGGGGGGGCTTCTGCTCGGGGACTGGCTGGGCATCGGTCGGCGGGTGGTGAGCAATTGCATTGTGCATCACTTGCTCTGTATATTATTATTACTATTATTATTATTACATTATTATTATTGTTATTATTATTTTATTTCAATTATTAAACTGTTTTTATCTCAACACACGAGTTTTTCTCACTTCTACTCTTCCAATTCTCTCCCCCATCCCACCGGGTCAGGGGGTGGGGAGTGAGTGAGCAGCTGTGTAGTGCTCAGTTGCCGACTGAGGTTAAACCACGACAAATCTGATGGAGAAATTCTGTGGTTTTTATTTCATTAGCAAAGAAAAAGGAGATGAGTCAAACCTTAAAAACAAATGGGGAAATAGGGAATGAGAAAATGTTTGGACATTAATTTTAGTTAATTGCTAATTTTAATTCATTGTTTAAACATCTGCTAGATGCATCATGAAAGGGAATATTATCAATAGTACTCATTTATGAAGCAGCCAGTTCTTTAAAATATTTTTTTAAGGGAAAGGTACGTGATGCTTCTCTTACAGCTGCAAAGCACACCTCTGTAATAACCTTTATCTAATAAAATGTATATGAAGTATGACAAGCACTAGAAAGCAGCAAGAGCATTTCCACTTCCTTCCATAGGACCAGAAGAGAGCATGTGTTTTCTTTTCTTAATAGCTCTGTATAGCTATGTTATCCAGAACAATGCTCAGTTTCATATTATAAGTATAATCAGTGAAGAACTAGAAGGATTTAGAGCCAAGACTTAATAATAACTTTTTGTATAACTTGAGAAGAGAGGGTGACACCATAAAAGAGAACATAGTGGAGGAATGGCAGAAAAAGAAAAAACAGGAAAAGGAGATTTGTTTCTATAAAACTAAGTTGAATGATTGTGAGACATCATGGAAGATAGGTTCTGAAGGTGGTATCAGCTAAGAGACTGAATAGAAATGAGGAATCAGAGAAAGACATTTTAAATTTAGTAATCAGTATTTAAAGGAAAAAATAACTGAAAACAAAAGAAGATATAAAATAATGAAAAATAAGAGGAATGGAAGTGATTGAAATAAAAACAGAACCACACTTTGCAAAAAAACAAAAGTGAGTGTGAAGAATACCAGTTACGCATGAGAGTCTAGGGTAGCCAAAGAGGCTGATGAATGAGAGGTAGCTCAAATGTGACATTCTTTGTTAACCATAAACCACAGCAAATACCAAGAACAAAAGAGCTCTACCCCAGCACAGTGCTGGGCCTGAAATGGGAGACATGCCAAAACCTCCATTAAGTCCACAAAATATATCACTATTTATTTTTATGGAAGTGATTGGATACTGGGGTGATGGATGAATAGACAGATACGTAGATAATACAACAGACAGAGATTGCTCTTGGTTTGACTGTCATTATTCATATTTAGCAATCACAGTTGGATTGGTGAAGACAAAACATACATTGCAATATATTGGGTTAATATTGATGAAAACATAGAGATGTAATATTTCTTTTTAGTTCTGCCTGTGCTGCCATTTCACTTACAGAGTTATAAATTACAGTTACTGAGAGAAAAAAACACAAGGTGATATGAAAACAAGTATAGACAGCATACTGAGGTGTCAAAGACTCTGACAAAGCAAATATTAAAAATAATAGTAATTCTAGAAAGAGGACAAATACTGTAGGAAATAATAAAAGTGACACAGTCAATAAAGGTACTGCCATTCTGAACAGCAGACTGTTTAAAATTCTCAACATTAAGCAAGTAACAAATTTTTAAAAGAAAAATAATTTGAAATCAAGTCCATGGTTTTTGAGCAAAAATAAAAGGCAGATGTTACTATTTCACATGGTGTGATAATAATGGTTTATGAAATCCGTACAGAGGAGGAAAAAAGAAAGAGAATAAGACAGAATGCCATAAAATTGAAAAAATAGATATTGTTTCTTTTTTTCCCTTTTCTTTTTTTTTTTTCAGTTCAGTACCTTACATTAATTCTAGTTGTAATTCCAGTCGTTATTGTATTAAGGATTGTGCAAGCAAAAATATCTCTTCTCCAAAGACTTTATGACTGAAATAATGTGTCAGCTGAATTCTAGGAAACTGCAGCTGAAGCTCCAAAGTCACTCATCAGGACATTATAGGAGACAAGAATACAGCTCAGGTGCCATACATAAATCCCTGCTTATTTACTGATAAGTGTAACCACAGTGGAATTCTGTATGCGTAAATGATTTGCATAGTATGTATCACATTGATGTATCCTAGTATAATGTGCAGGACATATCAACAGAAAGTGACTGATTAATCAAAATCAGATTTCATTAAAAGGGAAGTTTTTTGATAGCACCTACAATAGCAAAAAAATTATGCACAACAATAGAAATCATAGTACCCGATTGCTTACCTGTTCATAAAAATGAGTGTTACTGTGATGAACTGTTTTATATTGTCCTGGTTTCGGCAGGGATAGAGTTAATTTCTTTTCTAGTAGCTGGTACAGTGTTTTGGATTTAGGATGAGAACAAAGTTGATAACGCACCGATGTTTTAGTTGTTGCTAGGTAATGCTTACACTAGCCAAGGACTTTTCAGCTTCCCATGTTCTACCGACTGAGAAGGCTGAAGGTGCACAAGAAGCTGGGAGGGGGCACAGCCAAACTGGCCAAAGGGACATTCCATACCATGTGACGTCATGCTCAGTACATAAACTGGGGAAAGCTGGCCGGGGGGGCCGCTGCTCGGGGACTGGCTGGGCATCGGTCGGCGGGTGGTGAGCAATTGTACAGTGCATCACTTGCTTTGTGTATTATTATTATTGTTATCATATTATTATTATTATCATTTTATTTCAATTATTAAACTGTTTTTATCTCAACCCACGAGTTTTTCTAACTTGTGCTCTTCCAATTCTCTCCCCCATCCCACCGGGTGGGGGGGAGTGAGCGAGCGGCTGCGTGGTGCTTAGTTGCCGACTGAAGTTAAACCACGACAGTCCTTTTTGGCGCCCAACGTGGGGCTGGAAGGGTTTGAGATAATAACAGGTTAACCGGAGCGTATTAAAGAACTTATATCTGTTAGTAGTTGTGGGTCACAATGTTGGTTTCTCTGTTCTCAATATTGATTTGTATAATCTGCATCGCGCTCTTTTTCCTGCTGTACATGTTAAAGATTGGTGTTGGGTTTTGCAGTTTGCTGTGGTCTGCAGTGAATAGTAATGTCTCGCTTGTGAGGTTTGTTTTTAGAACATTGACCTTGACGTTAGTGTGGTATGTAAACTTCGCAATGAAGCCGTTACTGTACCACGGAGATCATTTCGTGGAGACAACTAGCAATTGCAGTAACTTTTCTGAGAGATTTTTACGGAGGAAATACAGAATGGCAGTGTCACTACCTTCTTCTATGATGTTTCCTCCTTCATTACAGTAACTTTTCAGTATTTTGAACAGCCTTGGGTAGTTAAGATACTTCTATTAATACTTCTTGGGAATACTGTTTCGGTTTTGTCTAAAGTTGGTAAGCAATTTAAGAATATCATCCAGAGATCTGCCCCAAGGCTGAATAATTATGAGTGGCAGGGTGTGTGGGACAAGATGGGCAAGTACCTAGGCCAATGGGCACCCCCAGTGTTTTGGAACTTCACCCCTGAGCAAGTGCAGAATCCTGAAAAGTTAGTAGAATATTTGGAAAAAGTATGCTGTCACCCTGGCAACTCCAGAGAGATGCAGATCATTGCAACGTGCTGGGGCCTGGCCCATGCCTACCGAGCCCTGTTCAACACCATTCAGTGCCCTCAAAGGGAAGGGAAGGTCTCTGGCTCTGACAGTAAAACGACACGCACTGCGGCCACTCAGACCCGGGCAACGCGCCCTGCGGCCACTCCGACCCCAGCGACAGGCCATGCAGCCACTCCAACCCCGGCAACAGGCCCTGCGGCCACTCAAACCCGGGCAACACGCACTACAGCCACTCCAACCCCAGTAACATGCACTACGGCCACTCAGACCCCGGCGACATGCACTGCGGCCACTCAGACCCTGGCGACATGCACTGCGGCCACTCAGACCCTGGCGACATGCACTGCGGCCACTCCAATCCCGGCGACATGCACTGCAGCCACTCAGACCCCGGCGACATGCACTGCAGCCACTCAGACCCCAGCGACGTGCACTGAGGCCACTCAGACCCCGGCGACATGCACTGCGGTCACTCAGACCCCGGCAACAGGCCCTGCGGCCACTCAGGCTCCGGTGACATGCACGTGCACTGTGGCCACTCCAATCCCAGCAACAGGCCCTGCGGCCACTCAGACTCCAGTGACATGCACTTGCACTGTGGCCACTCCAACCCCGGCGACAGGCCCTGCGGCCACTCAGACTCCGGTGACATGCACTTGCACTGTGGCCACTCCAACCCCGGCGACAGGCCCTGCGGCCACTCAGACTCCGGTGACATGCACTTGCACTGCAGTCACTCAGACCCCGGCAACAGGCCCTGCGGCTACTCGGACTCTGGTGACATGCACTTGCACTGCGGCCACTCCAACCCCGGCGACATGCACTGCGACCACTCCAACCCCGGCAACAGGCCCTGTGGCTGAACCAAAGAACCAGCCTGTGCCGGTATCAGTCGCCCCTGTACACAAGAAGAAATTTTGGAAGCGAAAGTCAGCTCATTTAGTAAGGGAGGAAGAAGCTTCTTCTAAAAGGGAACCGGAGGAAGAACTGTACGAGTACCCTGGAGAAGGGCCATCACGAGAACGGGAGGAGGAGACCCGGCCGCTGATCGGGGAGGAGGAAGAGGAAGAACTCATAAACGAGGCAGTGACCACCCGATCTCTATCCCTGAGTGAGCTGCGAGATATACGAAAAGATTTCAGTCATCGTCCAGGTGAGCATATTGTCACCTGGCTGCTCCGATGCTGGGATAATGGGGCCAGTAGCCTGGAATTAGAGGGTAAAGAAGCCAAGCAGCTGGGATCCCTTTCTAGGGAAGGGGGCATTGATAAAGCAATTGGAAAAGGGACACGTATCCTCAGCCTTTGGAGGCGACTCCTGTCAAGCATGAAGGAAAGGTATCCCTTTAAGGAAGATGTCATATGTCGCCCAAGCAAGTGGGCCACCATGGAGAAGGGTATCCAGTTTCTGAGAGAATTAGCTGTGCTGGAGGTGATTTATGGTGACCTGAACAATAAACAACTATCCAAAGATCCAGACGAAGTCAAGTGCACACGACCCATGTGGCGGAAGTTTATAAGGAGCTCACCATCGTCATACGCCAATTCATTGGCAGTGATGACCTGGAAAGATGGAGAGGAACAAACAGTGGATGAATTGGCTAGTCAACTCCGGCAATACGAGGAAAGTCTTTCTTCCTCCCTCGTCTCGGCTGTGGAGAAACTGTCCGAAAAACTGTCCCGGGAGATCCAGCAACTCAGAGAGGATAGGTCCTACTCCTCACCTGTACGGACCAGTATCTCGGCTATTAGAAGTAAGCGTTCTTTTGCTCAAGAGAGAGAATATAAAGGGTACACACCACGGGGCACCCTATGGTTTTATCTGCGTGACCACGGAGAGGACATGAGGAAGTGGGATGGGAAACCTACCGCAGCCCTAGGGGCACGGGTACGCGAATTGCAAGGGAAAACAATCACAGAAAGAGGTTCTTCCAGGAAAATTGCTGCTCCAGTTTCCAGTGGGCAGTTCCCCAGACAGAGTAGAAGGGCTGATCTTACTCCTGATGTTAATGAAGAAACTTCTGACTCGTATTTACAAGAAATGAGAAACTAATACTGTGATGAGTACTAGAGGGGTCCTGCCTCCAGCCAGGGGGAGGAAAGGGACAACCGGGTTTACTGGACTGTGTGGATTCGGTGGCCTGGCACATCAGACCCACAGAAGTATAAGGCTCTGGTAGACACCGGTGCACAGTGTACCCTAATGCCATCAAGCTATATAGGGGCAGAACCCATCTGTATTTCTGGGGTGACGGGGGGATCCCAACAGCTAACTGTATTGGAAGCCGAAGTGAGTTTAACTGGGAACGGGTGGCAGAAGCACCCCATTGTGAGTGGCCCAGATGCTCCGTGCATCCTTGTCATAGACTACCTCAGGAGAGGGTATTTCAAGGACCCAAAAGGGTACCGGTGGGCTTTTGGTATAGCTGCCTTGGAGATGGAGGAAATTAAACAGCTGTCCACCTTGCCTGGTCTTTCGGAGGACCCCTCTGTTGTGGGGTTGCTGAAGGTCGAAGACCAACAAGTGCCAATTGCTACCACCACAGTGCACCGGCGGCAATATCGCACCAACCGAGACTCCCTGATTCCCATCCATAAGCTGATTCGTCGACTGGAGAGCCAAGGAGTGATCAGCAAGACCCGCTCACCCTTTAACAGTCCCATATGGCCAGTGCGGAAGTCTAATGGAGAGTGGAGACTAACAGTAGACTATCGTGGCCTAAAGGAAGTCACGCCACCGCTGAGTGCTGCTGTGCCAGACATGCTAGAACTTCAATACGAACTGGAGTCAAAGGCAGCCAAGTGGTATGCCACAGTTGATATTGCTAATGCGTTTTTCTCAATCCCTTTGGCAGCGGAGTGCAGGCCACAGTTTGCTTTCACTTGGAGGGGTGTTCAGTACACCTGGAACCAACTGCCCCAGGGGTGGAAACACAGCCCTACCATTTGCCATGGACTAATCCAGACTGCACTAGAACAGGGTGGAGCTCCAGAACACCTGCAATACATTGATGATATCATCGTGTGGGGCAACACAGCAGGAGAAGTTTTTGAAAAAGGGAAGGAAATAGTCCAAATCCTGCTGAAGGCCGGGTTTGCCATAAAACAAAGTAAGGTCAAGGGACCTGCACAGGAGATCCAATTTTTAGGAATCAAATGGCAAGATGGACGTCGTCAGATCCCAATGGATGTGATCAACAAAATAACAGCCATGTCTCCACCAACTAGCAAAAAGGAAACACAAGCTTTCTTAGGCGTCGTGGGTTTTTGGAGAATGCACATTCCAAATTACAGTCTGATTGTAAACCCTCTCTATCAAGTGACCCGAAAGAAGAACGATTTCAAATGGGGCCCTGAGCAACGACAAGCTTTTGAACAAATTAAAGAGGAGATAGTTCATGCAGTAGCCCTGGGGCCAGTCCAGGCAGGGCAAGATGTACAAAATGTGCTCTACACCGCAGCCGGGGAGAACGGCCCTACCTGGAGCCTCTGGCAGAAAGCACCAGGGGAGACTCGAGGTCGACCCCTAGGGTTTTGGAGTCGGGGATACAGAGGATCCGAGGCCCGCTATACTCCAACTGAAAAAGAGATATTAGCAGCATATGAAGGGGTTCGAGCTGCTTCAGAAGTGATCGGCACTGAAGCACAGGTCCTCCTGGCACCCCGACTGCCGGTGCTAGGCTGGATGTTCAGAGGGAGGGTCCCCTGTACACATCATGCAACTGATGCTACATGGAGTAAGTGGGTCGCACTGATCACACAACGGGCTCGAATAGGAAACCCCAGTCGCCCAGGAATCCTGGAAGTGGTCATGGATTGGCCAGAGGGCAAAGATTTTGGAATATCGCCAGAGGAGGAGGTGACGCGTGCTGAAGAGGCCCCAATGTATAATGAACAACCAGAAAATGAGAAGCAATATGCCCTGTTCACTGATGGGTCCTGTCGTCTTGTGGGAAAGCATCAGAGGTAGAAAGCTGCTGTATGGAGTCCTATGCGACAAGTTGTAGAAACTGCTGAAGGAGAAGGTGAATCGAGCCAATTTGTAGAAGTAAAGGCCATCCAGCTGGCTTTAGACATTGCTGACCGAGAAAAGTGGCCAGTGCTCTATCTCTATACTGACTCATGGATGGTGGCAAATGCCCTGTGGGGGTGGTTGCAGCAATGGAAGCAGAGCAACTGGCAGCGCAGAGGCAAACCCATCTGGGCTGCCGCATTGTGGCAAGATATTGCTGCCCGGGTGGAGAACCTGGTTGTAAAAGTCCGTCACGTAGATGCTCACGTACCCAAGAGTCGGGCCACTGAAGAACATCAAAATAACCAGCAGGTGGATCAGGCTGCTAAGATTGAAGTGGCTCAGGTGGATCTGGACTGGCAACATAAGGGTGAATTATTTCTAGCTCGGTGGGCCCATGACACCTCAGGCCACCAAGGAAGAGATGCAACATATAGATGGGCTCGTGATCGAGGGGTGGACTTGACCATGGACACTATAGCCCAGGTTATCCATGAATGCGAAACGTGCTGCAATCAAACAAGCCAAGCGGTTAAAGCCTCTTTGGTATGGAGGACGATGGTTGAAATATAAATATGGGGAGGCCTGGCAGATCGATTATATCACACTCCCACAAACCCGCCAAGGCAAGCGCCACGTGCTTACAATGGTGGAGGCAACCACCGGATGGCTGGAAACATATCCCGTGCCCCATGCCACCGCCCGGAACACTATCCTGGGCCTTGAAAAGCAAGTCCTATGGCGACATGGCACCCCAGAAAGAATTGAGTCAGACAATGGGACTCATTTCCGAAACAACCTCATAGACACCTGGGCCAAAGAGCACGGCATTGAGTGGGTGTATCACATCCCCTATCATGCACCAGCTTCTGGGAAAATTGAACGATACAATGGACTGTGAAAGACTACGCTGAGAGCAATGGGTGGCGGGACGTTCAAACATTGGGATACGCATTTAGCAAAGGCCACCTGGTTAGTCAACACTAGGGGATCTGCCAATCGAGCAGGCCCTGCCCAGTCAGAACTTTTACGTACTGTAGATGGGAATAAAGTTCCTGTAGTGCACATAAAAAATATGCTGGGGAAGACAGTCTGGGTTATTCCTGCCTCAGGCAGAGGCAAACCCATCCATGGGATTGCTTTTGCTCAAGGACCTGGGTGCACTTGGTGGATAATGCGGGAGGATGGGGAAGTCCGATGTGTACCTCAAGGGGATTTGATTTTGGGTGAGAATAGCCAATGATCTGAATTATGTGATGTTAAGTACTAATTATAGTTATAATAGTTATACTAATAATACACAGATATACTAATAATACTAATAATATTATATGCCATACTAATGTTATTACAATAAGAATCACCCAGACTAATGAAGAATAACTTCAGTGAAACCAAGCAAAGCACAGTGATGATGGTACCAGAACTGACTTCAACATGGAACAATCCAACACCACATACCATCTCCATTTTTCCTGCCCTGAAAGATTATTATGACAGATGGAGCCCGAAGTCATGGACTAAATGAACTCACCGAACATTTTAGAGGGATGGCCCACAGATGAAGGGAATGATATCTCTGTGTGTGTATATATATATATATATATATATATATATATATAAAGGGGTGGTGATTAATGAAAATGTACTGGAAAATATGAGACTTGAGCATGACGCAGATGGTATAGAATAAGTGGTGGATATTGTCCTGGTTTCGGCAGGGATAGAGTTAATTTCCTTCCTAGTAGCTGGTACAGTGTTTTGGATTTAGGATGAGAACAAAGTTGATAACGCACCGATGTTTTAGTTGTTGCTAGGTAATGCTTACACTAGCCAAGGACTTTTCAGCTTCCCATGTTCTACCGACTGAGAAGGCTGAAGGTGCACAAGAAGCTGGGAGGGGGCACAGCCAAACTGGCCAAAGGGACATTCCATACCATGTGACGTCATGCTCAGTACATAAACTGGGGAAAGCTGGCCGGGGGGGCCGCTGCTCGGGGACTGGCTGGGCATCGGTCGGCGGGTGGTGAGCAATTGTACTGTGCATCACTTGCTTTGTGTATTATTATTATTGTTATCATATTATTATTATTATCATTTTATTTCAATTATTAAACTGTTTTTATCTCAACCCACGAGTTTTTCTAACTTGTGCTCTTCCAATTCTCTCCCCCATCCCACCGGGTGGGGGGGAGTGAGCGAGCGGCTGCGTGGTGCTTAGTTGCCGACTGAAGTTAAACCACGACATATATCCACAGTGATTTTACTGCAGCTTCTCATAGGAAAATGTATAATTTCCACCTTGCTTAATATTACAAACATCTGGTGAAAAAGCAATAGCAATCAAATAACACATTCACCTATAAATGTTGAAAACCACTGTGGTTTGCAAATCTGTATCAGACAACCATGTAGAAAGGTGACTGCATTTGGAAATGTAAACCTACAAAGACTGGTTCTTAAGGAAGTAAGGTGTGCAAATATGCATGAGAAATGATCAGCAGTGACTTGACAACCCATTAATGACAAGTACAGAAAGTAAAGCTGTGGTAATTAAATTTGCTAAATATACTGGTTAGGATGCTCTGTCAATAAAAAAGAGAATTAGAAAAGTTTTACAGAAGGATTTGGGTGGCCTGGAAGACTGAAGTAATAAAAGCATTAAATGTTATACTTGTAAAGAGTTCAAAAAAAAAAAAATCTGTTAAAACCATAAGCTCATCAATAGATGGAGAGGAAAACCTATGTATTTTGAGTGATCTCAAAGAATCCCACACAGAGCTACCGGTACAGTACCATCATGAAAAAGGCAATTGCGATCTTGTGGCATTTTACTCAAGGTATTTTCAACTGGAATATGGAGGTGTTCACACTTCTACAAAGTACAGTAATGAAGGAAGAAACTCAGTTGACATTTATTCTGTAAAGTTCTGCTTATCCTCATGCAAGAAAAATGAAGTTGGGCAAGTAAAGTACAAAGGAGTGAAGACAAGACTGTTTTTGTTTTGGTTTTTTGTAGTTTAGGAAAATACAGTATGAGAAGAAATACGATATTTTGTTTTCTAAGTGAAGTTTGAAAGATTTCTGTAATTCTGTTACTGTGAATGTCCTGTAGAACCAAAAACCTAGCTTGTGAAACAACCAACCAGACTAATTGTAAAATGAATCACGGAATGTTTTAGGTTGAAAGTGACCTCTGGAGGTCATCAGGTCCAAACCCCCTGCTCAAGCAGGGTCACCTAGACTCAGTTTCTCAGAATCATGTCCAGATGGCTTTTAAATATCTCCAATGATGGAGACTCTACAACTCCTCTGGGCAACTTTTGCCAGTGTTGTTACCCTCACAGTGAAAAAGTTTTTCCTGATGTTCAGATGGAACCTCCTGTGTTTCAGTTTGTGCCCATTGCCTCTGGTCCTGTCACTGGGCACCACTGAAAAGAGCCTGTCTCTGACTTCTTTACACCCTCCCTTCAGGTATTCATATACATTGATGAGATCCCTCCCTGAGCCTTCTCGTCTCTAGGCTGAACAGTCCCAGCTCTCTCAGCCTTTCCTCATAGGAGAGATGCTTCAGTCTGTTAATCATTTTAGTGGCCCTTTGCTGGACTCTCTCCAGTATGACCATGTCTCTCTTATACTGGGGAGCCCAGAACTGGACACAGTACTCCAGGTGTGGCCTCAGTACCAGTGCTGAGTAGAGGGGAAGGATCACTTCCCTCAACCTGCTGGCAACACTCCTCTGAACGTTGCCCAGGATAACGTTAACCTTTGTGGCAAAAGGAACGTTGCTGGTGCATGTTCAACTTGGTGTCCACCAGGATCCCCAGGTTCTTCTCTGAAAAGCTGCTTTCCAGTTGGTCAGCCTCCAACTTGTACTGGTGCTTGGGGTTATTCCTCCTGAGGTGCAGGATTTGGCACTTCTCCTTGTTGACATGACATGTTGTTCATGCTGACATGAACTTCATGAGGTTCATGTCAGCCCATTTCTCCAGCCTGTTGAGGTCCCTCTGGGTGGCAGTACAATCCCCTGATGTATCAGCCACTCCTCCCATTTTTGTGTCTTCTGCAAGCTTGCTGAAGGTACACTCTGCCCCATCAGTCAGATCATTAATGAAAATGTTAGACAGGACTGGATCCACTATTGATCCCTGGGGTACACTGTTGGCTACTGGCTTCCAAGTAGACTTCATGCCATGGATCATCTCCCTCTGGGCCTGGCCATTCATCCAGTTTTCAGTTCACCTCACTGTGTGCTCATCTAGCCCATACTTCATCAGCTTTTTCATTATGATCTTGTGGGAGATCGTGCCAAAAGCCTTGCTAATGTCAAGGTAGACAATATACACCGCTCTCCCCTCATCTACCAAGCCAGTCATGTCATTGTAGAAGCTTATCAAGTTAGTCAAGCATGAATTCCCCTTTGTGAATCCATGCTGACTACTCCTGACCACCTTCATGTCCTTCATGTGCCTGGAAATGGTTTCCAGGATTAGCTGCTCCATCACCTTCATAGGGATCAAGGTGAGGCTGACCAGCCTGTAGTTCCCCAGGTCTTCCTTCTTACCCTTCTTGAAGATAGGAGTGACATTTTCTTTCCTCCAGTCTTCAGGCACCTCTCACAATTGCCATGATGCTTCAAAGATTATTGAGTGGCCTCGAAATGACATCAGCCAGCTCCCAACACTTATGGGTGCATCTAATCAGGACCCATGGGCTTCTGTTTGTTCAGTTTGCTTAAGTATTCCCTGACTTGATCCTCTTCCGCCTTGCTCCTTATTTTTGCCCTGGCCTCTGGATCCTGGGATTCCTGAAAGATGTTCTTGCCAGTAAACACTGAGGCAAAAAGAACATTCAGGACCTCAAACTTTTCCATGTCCAGTGTCACCACGTCCCCTGCCCCATTCAGCAGTGGGCCCACATTTTCCCTACTCATCTTTTTGTCACTTATGTACTTATAGAAGCCCTTCTTGTTGTCTTTGACATCCCTGCCAGATTCAATTATATTTGGGCTTTGGCTTTCCCAGCTGTGTCTCTGTGTGCTCAGACAGTCTCTGTATTCCTCCCAGGTTACCTGTCCCTGCTTCCACCCTCTGTATCCTTCCTTTTTATGTTTGAGTTTTGCCAGGAGCTCTTTGTTCATCCATGCAGGCCTCCTGGCATTTTTGCCTGACTTCCTGCTCTTTAGGATGAACCACTTTTGAATGTGGAAGAGGTGTTGCTTGAATATTAACTAGCTTTCCTGGACCTCTCTTCCCTCCAGGGCTTTATCCCATGGGTCTCTTCCAAGCAGATCCTTGAAGAGGCCAGAGCCTGCTCTCCTCAAGTCCAGTGTTTTGATCTTGCTTTTTTTCCCTCCTCTCTCCTCTCAGGATCCTGAACTACATGATTTCATGATCACCGCAGCCAAGCCTGCCTTCAACCTTCAAATCCCCAATGAGCCTATCCTTGTTTGTGAGTATGAGTTCCACCAGAGAACCTCTCCTCATTAAACCCTCTATGACTTGGGTCAGAAAGTTGTCATTAATGCTCCCCAAGAATCTCTTGGATTGCTTATGCCCTGCTATGTTGTTCCTCCAGTAGATATCAGGCTGGTTGAAGTTGCCCATGAGGACAAGGTCCTGTGAATGTGAGACTGCTTCTAGCTGTCTGGAGAAGGCACCATCCACTTGTTCTTCCTGGTCAGGCAGCCTATGGCAGACACACACTATAGTCACTCATACCACTCTGCTCTTTCATCCTCACCCATAAGCTCTCACTCAGCTCATCATCCACACCCAGGTGGAGCTCCATACATTCCAGCTGTTTTCTCACATAGAGAGCAACTCCTCATCCTTGTCTGCCCTGTCCTTCCTGAAGAGTCTGTATTCTTCCATTGAAGCACTCACTCTACGAGCCATCCCACCGAATCTCTGTGATGCCAACAAGATCATAGCCCTACAACAACACACGGATCTCCAATTCCTCATGTTACTCCCCATTCTGTGTGCATTTGTGCACAGGTACTTCAGAGAAACACCCCAGTGTGCTGATTTCCCAAAAAGGGTCTGTTGTTTTTCCATAGTAGTGTTTTGTAGGCACTTCCTTGCTTTCATGCAAATGCTGGAGGTGATCCCACCTACGCCATGTTTTGCTGGTTTTATGTTCCCTTTCATTCACATCACTTCAGGCACTTGTCAACCCTGTCCATCACTCCCTCACAGGGCTGCTGGTAACTCTCTCCTTCCCCTGTTTGTTTCTAGTTTAAAGCCCTCCTTACCAAGGCAGCCATCCTACTGGCAATAATACCTTTGCCCTGCCTATTCAAATGGACCCCATCTCTCCCAAAATGTAGGTTGTTCATTGTTATAAAAGTGAATATACAACATAGTGCTTTGAAGAGGGCATGGGACTCTGCAGTCCAAGAAATCCTTTTAGTTCATGTATTCCCATGAAGCAACTCTAACCTGTATTTATCAACAGAAAGTTGTTAGTTGCCTGCATTTGTGGCAACTAAACAACTGGAAAAGGACTACTCATTCTGGCTTGATTTTTTATTTACTTTAGGACCTCCAGTACAAATTTGTGCTGCCAAGTAGCATTACGTTTTCAGTATAATGTGCTCCCGTTAATACCTTGTAATATTATCAATTCAGCTCACTCAATATCATTCTCATTTGAGTCCTCAGTGAACACTAATTGCAAAAAAGGAAGTCTGAAAGGGCAGTTAAAATTGTTGGAGAGAAAGAAATACTGAAAAAGAAGACTAATTTATACAACTAAAGAAAACTGTAATAGACTGCTGTAGAAGAAACCAAGGATTATCTAAGAACCTGTTGACATTGTAGAATAAACTAAGGATTATTTAAGAGTTTATTAATCTTTATTAAAGAAGCAAAAAATTAATGAATGATCCTTAATTAAAATATAAAAGAAAGAAATTAATAGTAACAGAAGGTTAATATGATAATCTAGTTGCTATGGTAACCATAAGAAGTAAAAGGCAATGGTCAAGTCACTGTTGACTTGTATACAGTAGTAAAATAAATAAAATAGTATTTCCTGGCAGGAGAGACTCTGTATCATATCCATAAGTTGTAATGAGGTTAGTTATCTCTTTAAAAACCTTCACACCAGACTACCTACTGTCTACTCTACACCAAAGAAAATAACATACCAGCAGCACAGATGATAACAAGATAACTATTTTCTTAATGTGAACATGTGTTATTTCATTTGGCTTCATCCTCACAAATTAATCTTGTGCTGGCTTTCTTCACATAGTAGGTCAGACTTACAAAATCAACTTTAAATCACATCATCAACATCCAGACAGAAATGGTAGTAGTTATATTTGCTTGGCTAATTTGATTGCAGCATATATGTTACTAAGCTTTTCCAGAAGAATTAAAAAAATATATCTTCAAAATAAAAATGGGACCAGTCCACAAACACTTTTTTCCACAAAAATTAGATAGTTTGGTCTACATTTATCTGCCACAACTGCTGTAAATTTTACTTATTCTGAATAAAATAAGATTTTTTCTCTCCCCCTGCCCCCCCCCCCAAGCTCTGCGGTGCCAGACTTCCATCAGAATTTCCTAAATCTCAAACTGTTTCCTGTGTTTCTTTAGACAGATGGGCTTTCCAGGAATGTTTTTACAGAGCCAGTACTAATTCAATATGGGAAGATTCAGTTTTGCAGCTTCTTCATGAGAAATTAATCTCATTTTTGTAGACATTGTAATTTGTAGCCATAGTAATTTATGGTACTGTTTTGTAGCCAATTAGTACAATAAATGCCATAAGAATGTTTTGTACTCTTCACTGCAGTCACTTTGAATGGTGTCTTTTGTCCATGTGGTTTGAATTAGTTTTTGCTTGAAGGCCTTGGCAATGTCAGTATAGGTTCTCTGACTCAGCAAATTACCCTTAGTCTTCAGCTTTCCGTATTGTGGTGGTACTGCTGCCACTCCACTAAAGATTTATCTTGAGCGTGTCCATGTAATGTTTCATCAGCCTTCTTTTCAGCAATTTATGTATATATTATCTGGCCAGTGAAAATAGGTTTGAACAATCTATTATCTGACATACAGATCCCTGGACCAGCCTATTTGTGCTTAAAGAAGCATACGGCTGTGCTGCTGATCTCAATATTCAAAACTATATTCTGTCACTTTATATCAGCAAAATCATTCATACAAACTCATGTGGAAAGCATTGAGATGTTTATTCTGATGACTGCAAGTTTCTTAACTTCTGCACATTACATAAAACTGGTTTTGAAAAATGAATAGAACACACTTTCATTCAAAATAGTTTTTTCTCTTTAATACAGAGATGAGTTTTTAATGTCCCAAAACAGAACTTTAATTCATCTGTATTGTCATCCATGTATATTTTATCAGTTATATTGCCAACCTAGCTAAATTCTCCCACAGATTTTTCAGTTATTCACTGGCAACACACAGATCTAACTGACTTTTCAGCATCATCTAGCTTTTCAGTATTGTGAAGCTGGATGAGGACCTTAATTTCCTTTATGTTGATGTGCAGGCTTAATCGCTTGTTCTTGTGATCAAAAGAGTTGATGATATATGGCATACATCCCAATATGTGCATAATCATTGGCAAAGAACAGCCTACAGTACAGCAATTATATAAATTTTGATTTAGCACAAAATCTCTCTCATGTACATGCTGACAAATACAGATTCTTTCATGTCAACTAAGTACAACCTACAGGTTGTAGTATAGAACAAGCTATTGTGTTGTAACTTTTGTGTCACTGAAAGACCTAAGCAGTCCACTTTAAACAAGAAAGAAATATATTTTAAAATTTGTCTGAATAATGAAATTTTTCCTGAAGCCTTCAGAGAACCTGATAGCTGATAGTACTGAAGGTTTTGTATTGACTACATAATATTTTTATTAAATTTCCCTTGTTGTACAAATCATATCAGCTTGATCAGTGTCATGGTTTAACTGCAATAGGCAGCGAAGCACCACACAGTTGCTTGCTCACCCTCCCCCCCGGTGGGATGGGGGAGAGAATTGGAAGGGTAAAAGTGAGAAAACTCATGGATTGAGATAAAGACAGTTTAATAAGTAAAGCAAAACCACACATGCAAGCAAAGCAAAACAAGGAATTCATTCACTACTTCTCATCAGCAGGCAGGTGTTCAGCCATCTCCAGGAAAGCAGGGCTCCATCACACCTAACAGTTACTTGGGAAGAGAAACGCCATAACTCTGAATGTCCCCCCTTCCTCCTTCTTCCCCCAGCTTTTTGTTGCTGAGCATGACACCATATGGTATGGAATATCCCTTTGGCCAGTTGGGGTCAGCTGTCCCAGCTGTGTCCCCTCCCAACTTCTTGTGTACCCCCAGCCTACTTGCTGGCAGGGCGTTGTGAGAAGCAGAGGCGGCCTTGACTCCATGTAAGCCCTGCTCAGCAGTAACTAAAACATCTCTGTATTATCAACACTGTTTCCAGCACAAATCGAAAACACAGCACCATACCAACTACTATGAAGAAAATTAACTATCCCAGCCAAAACCAGTACAATCAGAAGCTGAACATATTTGCTAGAAGTTTATTAGCATCAGCACTGTCAACCATAATTCTCCTTCTAATTTTTTTATCACTGAGAGAATCAATATGGTCGTTATCATGCCTGAGAGGTCATGTTTGTCTTTGTGAGATGAACATTACTTTTTCATGTGAAAAAATTTTCTTCATATGAAGTTTGTCAAAAGCACAGTCTTTCTGACTCACTAGTGTCTCCTATATTTCTGTATTTTGGTGGGAATACCACACATTTCTCTTGAATGGCTCTATTGCAGCTGTTCAGTAGTTTTAAGCATATCAAAAAGGTGATACTATACTATCTGCTTCTTGATGGGTAGCTTAAGTTTTGTTTAGCATTTTGTCAGAAATGATAGAGGAATGATTTAATGGTGTTGAATTTTTCACCGCACCAGTGATTCAGGTTTTCTTTTCCATCAGTTGACAGAATTTGATCATCTCCATTGAAAAGTTGTGCAACAGCACCATCATAGGAGCATATATAATTTAAAGCCACTGTAGAGGTGTTTGATATCATACCATTTTGCATTTTGTTGACATTTATACTTTTCTTCATTACCATTTTAAAACTTTCATTTATGGTAAGCAGCTTTCTTGTTTGCCAGTTTTTACATTTTACTCAAGCTTTGTGCCATATTTAGACTTTAACAGTGTTCTGATTAAATTATTTAAAAAAAAAATATAACACATCTCACATTCGCCTTTGACAAAGCAAAGAATCTCCTCTGAGGTACTGTATGCTGCCTGACTTGCATCCTGACTCACAAAAATCAAAGAAATATAACATTAAACTCATCCCAGTATCATCTACTCCATCCCTCTTCTCCAGTGCAGGATCAGCTATACCTGTAACATTCCTTATAAGAAAAAATATTTTCTTTTGTTAGACTACCACAGGATAACTACCATATAATTCCTTGTCAGTGTCCCTCTTGTCTTTTTTTTAGCACTTCCTATCACAAATCTATTTTTTACCAGGAGGTGCTGGTCTGTTATGACCCCAGTAAGAAAGACACTCATGCTAAATGATACTTTAAAATTATATCTATCAGGGCTAACAAAATAAAGAAAGAGAAAATGGTGTAGATAATCTTATATCCCTATAGATTCTGGTAACCCTCAATTGTGCAGCATTGAACAGTCCTCCAAGCAGTGTGCAGCACGCCATGCTGACCCTGTCCATGGAAAGGGTTACACCATTTTGGTCATTAGAGCTATTGTAGCATTTTCTTAGAAGGAAAATCTTGAAATCTTTCTTGTACTTGAAAATTGCTATCACATCACCCCTGAGTCTTTTTTTTTTTCCTTAAGTTGAACTCAAGTTCATTCAAATTGTCTTTGTAAACCATGTTCATTAAACTTTTGATACTTCTTGTTCTTTAAGCAGGACTTTCTGTAATGATTCACTTTCTTTTTTCCACTGTTTTTTAAACTGAGCCAATAATCTAACTGAGATAGAACCAGATCATGTTTTCTTCAACTATTTATGGAAAGCAATGTCAAATGTACTATTAAATTTAATATAAATGGCATTATAAGACTTGTTGTCCTTCATAAACCTAGACTGGTTTGACAAGATTTGTAGCTTACAACTCCATGTTGTCTTTTATGTTTGTTATTATATGCTATTTTTATTGTCTTCCAGGTGCTTGCGAATAGCTTGATTATTTGACATTTTCCATTTGATCTTTTAAAAAGCTAAACAGCATTAAGAATGACTTCCATTAATTTCTTCTTCTCTGCTCTTCTGAGTAATTGAATCTGAACCCTTTAATGTGTTACAGTTGGTATTTAAATTGCAATTGTCAGGCATCTTGTGACATATAACACCCTATACGTTGACCATCTGGCAAGCAAACTGTGTCATACGTAGGTAATTCTGACATCTGCAAATTCTAAATTGCCTCACAGTGATATAACTAGCAAATTGCTATGCCTAGTCTATGTATGAATCTAGAATTTTTGCTTCTCAGCTTGTTGAAGCACTGTATTAATGATGACCACCTGAAACTCAGTAGGATATCATTTTTATTTTCTTCCCTAAAACTATGCTTATCTAGGTCCTTTCTTTAAATAGGAAGTCAAGGGTTTGTCATTCCGTGCCATCAACTTCATGACATTGTAAAGATATAGTTTTCTGACCTCCTATGTTCCTTCATCATAGTGAGTGTATTGCCGCAATAGTAACAAAATAACCAGTTGGCTCTTTGTAACATCAACAGCTGGCCTACCAGTTCCTTAGGTAGAGAACTCATTTGTCAGTAATCACGTACTGTTCTTTTTCTTCCTCCAGTTTGCACATCAAGGCAGGTTCAGAGTCTTCCAGTTGAGATTTGCTGGCCAAGCATTTCTAAATTCCAACTATGACATCTGCCTATCACTTTTTCTATTTTTCTGCACTGTGGGAGTTAATATAGTCAAGAATAAGAGGAATAGTGCAGTACTGCTTTAGAAAATATATTCAAATTGTGAAGAAGAAATTGTGGAAAAAATGAAGAAGAAATTGAAGAAGAAATTGAAAAAATGTGAAGCAAGAAAAAATTACATAATCCCATTCCATTTTTCCTATCTGTGGTTGTTAATTATGTATTGATATAGCTAATTGAAAAAAGTGGGTAGTAAAGTGCAAATTGTTTGTCTGAATATTGTCAATTAGTATAATTTTCTCATGTTTGATAGTATAAATTGCAGAAACCTCTGCACAATTGGGTTATTTCAAACCTGTCATGTGTGTCCATTGCTCAGAACTGCAACAGTGCCACCTAGGGCTAAAGGCAGTTTCTGTACCTTTAGGACTTTACAAGGTATCACTGTTGCCTTAATTTCTATCCAAAATCCAGCAAGCACCTAGGACCTGTTGGAGCAGGTCCAGAGGAGGGCCACAAAAATGATCAGAGGGATGGAACACCTCTCCTATGAGGTGTTCTCTCTCCAGGCTGAGAGAGTTTGGGTTGTTCAGCCTGGAGAAGAGAAAGCTTTGGGGAGACCTTATTGCAGCCTTTCAGTACTTAAAGGGGGCTTATAAAAAAGATAGAGACAGAATTTTTAGTAGGGCCAGTAGTAATAGGAAAAGGAGTAATGGTTTTAAACTAAAAGAGGGTAGATTCAGACTAGATATAAAGATATAAAGAAGAAATTTTTTTATGCTGAGGGTGGTGAAGCACTGGAAGAGGTTGCCCAGAGAGGTGGTGGATGCCCCATCCCTGGAAACATTCAAGGTCAGGTTGGACGGGGCTCTGAGCAACCTGATCTAGTTGAAGATGACCCTGCCCACGGCAGGGGCATTGGACTAGATGACCTTTAGAGGTCCCTTCCAACCCAAACTATTCTATGATTCTATGACCCCAAATTAGAAACTATGCCTAAAGAAAAAAGTAGAGGAGAAAACATTTCACAGGTTACAGAAAATACTATTTTATTTATACAGAAAATATTTCCATTTATACAGGTAATTTTTGCAACAACAAGAAATTACTGATTCACATTTTGATCGTGGTGCTCTAAAAGTATGAAACTCTTTTCTAGATACTGTTATTTAGCCAGTTATTGCATAGTTTAGTATTCTTATGTAATTGTAACTCTACACGTTTCACTGGATTGCACCTTACTTTTCTGAAGTATTTTGAAATCCATATTCCATAGCAAAAAGCTGTCCCCAACACATTTTAATAATTTGTGTTTCTAGATTCTCATTTGTATCAAACTCAGTTTTCAGTGTGACCAACATGATTTTATGGATTTATTTCAGTATTCATTTACAAAAAATTGAAAACCCCAAGTCAAACAGCATTCTGTAAATGAATACGCATTTAGAACTGCAAGAAATATGTTCTGAATGGACTGAATTGTAGCTTCAAGACAGCCATGGCTTTATTGGGTAAGAGGAACAAATAGCTTAAACTTATATTTAGTTTTATGCAGAAAAAGTAGCCAAACCACATCTATTTCTGTACTTCAGTTTTAAATGCATTTTTGTACTTTGTGATTGCATTTACAACAAATGAACCTTTACTTAATTATATCCACTTAGTAATCATTAAGTCTTTTTAAAACAATGAAGTTCCTCAGTACAGTGATCTTTTATGTCCACCAATATTATTAGATCACTGTAATTGTATTTCTATATAAAGATATCAGTTTTATTAAAATTAACAGGGATTGCCATAACTATTGCTTCTGATGGTGTGGAGTGAATTCTTTCTGACTGATATGCAGTCATTCATATGTCCTGGTTTCGACTGGGATAGATTCACTAAACATGGGTATAGTAGCATTAGAGTGTCAAAAAATAGAAAAGCTGATATCCTTGGTGTGTGTTATTTCAATTAGAAGTGAATAATTGTCATTTAACTCTGTTATCTCAGTTACACCACTGAAGACAGGCAGTGAGCACATCAAACTGGGGTAGCTTGAGCATAAACATGGTATCTTATTGTGGTTTAACCTAAGCCGGCAACTGAGTACCACACAGCCACTTGCTCACTCCTCCCCCCCCCCCACCCCTGGTGGGATGGGGGAGAGAATTGGAAGAGTAGAAGTGAGAAAAACTCGTGCGTTGAGATTGAAATAAAATAATAATTACAACAATACTAATGTAGTAGTAATAATAATAATAATAATAATAATAATACACAAAGCAAGTGATGCACAGTGTGCATCAAGGAAGTCCTTGACTAGTGTAAGCATTACCTAGCAACAACTAAAACATCAGTGTGTTATCAACTTTATTCTCATCCTAAATCCAAAACACAGCATTGTACCAGCTACTAAGAAAGAAATAACTCTATCCCTTCCAAAACCAGGACAGTATCCACCCCTTATTCTATACCATCTACATCATGCTCAAGTCTCATATTTTCCAGTACATTTCCATTAATCACCACCCCTTTTCCTGTTTTTTTTTTGGGGGGGGTTAATATATATATACACACACAGAGATATCATTCCCTTAGTCTATGGGCCATCCCTCTAAAATGTTCAGTGAGTTCATTTAGTCCATGACTTCGGGCTCCATCTGTCATAATAATCTTCCAGGGCAGGAAAGATGGAGATGGTATGTGGTGTTGGATTGTTTCATGTTGAAGTCAGTTCTGGTACCATCATCACTGTGCTTTGCTTGGTTCCATCAAAGTTATTCTTCATTAATCTGGGTGATTCTTATTGTATTATCATTAGTATGGCATATAATATTATGTAGCACTTAACATCACATAATTCAGATCATTGGCTATTCTTACCCAAAATCAAATCCCCTTGAGGTACACATCAGACTTCCCCATACTTCTGCATTATCCACCAAGTGCACCCAGGTCCTTGAGCAAGGAATACTCCCTGGAAGTATTTAAAAGTATTTAAAAGACATGTAGATGTGGCGCTTAGGGACATGGTTTAGTGAGCATGGTGGTGTTGGGTCGACGCTTGGACTTGATGATCTTAGAGGTCTTTTCCAACCTTAATGATTCTATGATTCTATGAAAAGCAATCCCACTGATGGATTTGCCTTTGCCCAAGGCAGGAATAACCCAGACTGTTTTCCCCAACATATTTTTTATGTGCACTACAGGGTCTTTATTCCCATCTACAGTACATAAAAGTTTTGACTGGGCAGGGCCAGCTTGATTGGCAGATCCCCTAGTGTTGACTAACCAGGTGGCCTTTGCTAAATGTGTATCCCAATGTTTGAATGTCCCACCACCCATTGCTGTAACCACCCCCACAGGGCATTTGCCACCATCCGTGAGTCAGTATAGAGATAGAGCACTGGCCACTTTTCTCGGTCAGCAATATCTAAAGCCGGCTGGATGGCTTTCACCTCTGCAAACTGACTCGATTCACCTTCTCCTTCAGCACTTTCTGCCACTTGTCATATAGGACTCCATACAGCAGCCTTCCACCTCTGATGCTCTCCCACGAGACGACAGGACCCATCAGTGAACAGGGCATATTGCTTCTCATTTTCTGGTAGTTTATTATACAGTGGGACCTCTTCAGCATGCGTTACCTCCTTCTCTGGCAATATTCTGAAATTTTTGCCTTCTGGCCAATCCATGATCACTTCCAGAATTCTTGGGCGACTGGGGTTTCCTATTCAAGCCCGTTGTGTGATCAGTGCGACCCACTTACTCCACGTAGCATCAGTTGCATGATATGTACAGGGGACCCTCCCTCTGAACATCCAGCGCAGCGCCGGCAGTCGGGGTGCCAGGAGGAGCCGTGCTTCAGTGCCGATCACTTCCGAAGCAGCTCGAACCCCTTCCTATGCTGCCAGTATCTCTTTTTCAGTTGGAGTATAGCGGGCCTCGGATCCTCTGTATCCCCGACTCCAAAACCCTAGGGGTCGACCTCGAGTCTCCCCTGGTGCTTTCTGCCAGAGGCTCCAGGTAGGGCCGTTCTCCCCGGCTGCGGTATAGAGCACATTTTGTACATCTTGCCCTGCCCAGACTGGCCCCAGGGCTACTGCATGAACTATCTCCTCTTTAATTTGTTCAAAAGCTTGTCGTTGCTCAGGGCCCCATTTGAAATCGTTCTTCTTTCGGGTCACTTGATAGAGAGGGTTTACAATCAGACTGTAATTTGGAATGTGCATTCTCCAAAAACCCACGACGCCTAAGAAAGCTTGTGTTTCCTTTTTGCTAGTTGGTGGAGACACGGCTGTTATTTTGTTGATCACATCCATTGGGATCTGACGACGTCCATCTTGCCATTTTATTCCTAAAAACTGGATCTCCTGTGCAGGTCCCTTGACCTTACTTTGTTTTATGGCAAACCCGGCCTTCAGCAGGATTTGGACTATTTCCTTCCCTTTCTCAAAAACTTCTCCTGCTGTGTTGCCCCACACAGTGATGTCATCAGTGTATTGCAGGTGTTCCGGAGCTCCACCCTGTTTCAGTGCAGTCTGGATCAGTCCATGGCAAATGGTAGGTCTGTGTTTCCACCCCTGGGGCAGTCGGTTCCAGGTGTACTGGATGCCCCTCCAAGTGAAAGCAAATTGTGGCCTGCACTCTGCTGCCAAAGGGATTGAGAAAAACGCATTAGCAATATCAACTGTGGCATACCACTTGGCTGCCTTTGACTCCAGTTCGTATTGAAGTTCTAGCATGTCTGGCACGGCAGCACTCAGCGGTGGCGTGACTTCCTTTAGGCCACGATAGTCTACTGTTAGTCTCCACTCTCCATTAGACTTCCGCACTGGCCATACGGGACTGTTAAAGGGTGAGCGAGTCTTGCTGATCACTCCTTGGCTCTCCAGTCAATGAATCAGCTCATGGATGGGAATCAGGGAGTCTCGGTTGGTGCGATATTGCCGCCGGTGCACTGTGGTGGTAGCGACTGGCACCTGTTGTTCTTCGACCTTCAGCAACCCCACAACAGAAGGGTCCTCCGAGAGACCAGGTGGTGTGGTTTAACCTCAGTTGGCAACTAAGCACCACACAGACGCTTGCTCACTCCCCCTCTAGTGGGATGGGGGAGAGAATCGGAAGGGTAAAAGTGAGAAAACTCGTGGGTTGAGATAAAGACAGTTTAACAGGGAAAGCAAAAGCCACGCACGCAAGCAAAACAAAATAAGGAATTCATTCGCCACTTCCCATCGGCAGGCAGGTGTTCAGCCATCTCCAGGAAAGCAGGGCTCCATCACGCGTAATGGTGACTTAGGAAGACAAACGCCATCACTCCGAACTTCCCCCCCTTCCTTCTTCTTCCCCCAGCTTTACACGCTGAGCATGACGTCACATGGTATGGAATACCCCTTTGGCCAGTTGGCGTCAGCTGTCCTGGCTGTGCCCCCCTCCCAGCCCCCCGTGCACCTGCAGCCCTCCCAGTCAGCAGAGCATAGGAAGCTGAAAAGTCCTTGACTAGTGTAAGCTCTATAGCAACAACTAAAACATTGGTGTGTTATCAACATTGTTCTCCTCCTAAATCCAAAACACAGCACTGTACCAGCTACTAAGAAGGAAATTAACTCTATCCCTGCCAAAACCAGGACACCAGGCAAGGTGGACTGCTGTTTAATTTATTCCGTCTCCAAGGCAGCTATACCAAAAGCCCACCGGTACCCTTTTGGGTCCTTGAAATACCCTCTCCTGACGCAGTCTGTGCCAAGGACGCACAGAGCCTCTGGGCCTCTCATAATGGGGTGCTTCTGCCACTCATTCCCAGTTAGGCTCACTTCGGCCTCCAATACAGTTAGCTGTTGGGATCCCCCCATCACTCCAGAAATACAGATGGGTTCTGCCCCTTTCTGGCTTGATGGCATTAGGGTACACTGTGCACTGGTGTCCACTAGAGCCTTATACTCCTGTGGGTGTGATGTGCCAGGCCACCGAATCCACACAGTCCAGTAAACCCGGTTGTCCCTTTCCTCCCCCTGGCTGGAGGCAGGACCCCTCTAGTACTCATCACAGTATTAGTTTCTCATTTCTTGTAAATACGAGTCAGAAGTTTCTTCATTAACATCAGGAGTAAGATCAGCCCTTCTACTCTGTCTGGGGAACTGCCCGCTGGAAACTGGAGCAGCAATTTTCCTGGAAAATTGCTCTTTCTGTGATTGTTTTCCCTTGCAACTCACGTACCCATGCCCCTAGGGCTGCAGTAGGTTTCCCATCCCACTTCCTCATGTCCTTTCTGTGGTCACACAGGTAAAACCATAGGGTGCCCCGTGGTGTGTATCCTTTATATTCTCTCTCTTGAGCAAAAGAACGCTGACTCCTAATAGCCGAGATATTGGTCCATACAGGTGGGGAGTAGGACCTATCCTTTTCGAATTCCTGGAACTCCTGGGACAGTTTCTCCACAGCCGAGATAAGGGAGGGAGAGAGACTTTCTTCGTATTGCCAGAGTTGACCAGCCAATTCATCCACCATCTGTTCCTTTCTGTCTTCCCAGGTCATCACTGCCAATGAGTTGGCATATGACGATGGTGCACTCCTTATAAACTTCGCCACATGGGTCATGTGCACTTGACTTCATCTGGATCTTTGGATAACTGCTCATTGTTCAGGTCATCAGAAATCACCTCCAATATGGCTAATTCCCTCAGGTACTGGATACCTCTCTCCATGGTGGTCCACTTGCCTGGGTGATATATAACATCTTCCTTGAAGGGATACCTTTCCTTCACGCTTGACAAGAGTCACCTCCAAAGGCTGAGGACTCGTGTCCCTTTTCCAAATGCTTTGTCAATGCCCCCTTCCCTGGAAAGGGATCCCAGCTGCTTGGCTTCCCTACCCTCTAATTCCAGGCTACTGGGCCCATTATCCCAGCATCGGAGCAGCCAGGTGATAATATGCTCGCCTGGACGACGGCTGAAATCTTTTCGTATATCTCGCAGCTCACTCAGGGATAGAGATCGGGTGGTCACTGCCTCTTTCATGAATTCTTCCTCTTCTTCCTCCCCGAGCAGTTGCCAGCCCTCCCCCTCCTGTTCTCGTGATGACCCTTCTCCAGGGTAGTCTGCCTCATCCACTTCTTCCTCCGGCTCCTTTTTAGAAGTTTCTTCCTCCCTTACTAAATGAGCCGACTTCTGCTTCCAAGATTTCTTCTTGTGTACAGGGGCGACTGATACTGGCACAGGTTGGCTTTTTGGTTCAGCCACAGGGTGTGTCGCCAGGGTCTGAGTGGCCACAGGGCCTGTTGCCGGAGTCTGAGTGGCCGCAGGGCCTGTCACCGGGGTCGGAGTGGCCGCAGGGCGCGTTGCCCGGGTCTGAGTGGCCGCAGTGCGTGTCGTTTTACCATCAGATCCAGAGACCTTCTCTTCCCTTTGAGGGTACTGAATGGTGTTGAACAGGCCTCGGTAGGCATGGGCCAGGCCCCAGCACGTTGCAGTGATCTGTGTCTCTTTGGAGTTGCCAGGGTGACAGCATACTTTTTCCAAATATTCTACTAACTTTTCAGGATTCTGCATTTGCTCAGGGGTGAAGTTCCAAAACACTGAGGGTGCCCATTGGCCTGGGTACTTTCCCATGCTATCCCACACACCCTGCCACTCATAACTACCCAGCCTTGGGGCAGATCTCCGGATGATGTTCTTAAATTGCTTATTAACCTTACACAAAACCGAAACAATATTCCAAAGAAATACCAATAGAAGTATCTTAACCACCCAAGGATGTTCAAAATACTGAAAAGTTACTGTAATGAAGGAGGAAACATCATAGAAGAAGGTAGTGACACTGCCATTCTGTATTTCCTCTGTAAAAAAACTCTCAGAGGAAGGACTGTAATTGCTAGTTGTCTCCACGAAGTGGTATCTGTAGTACAGTAATGGCTTCATTACAAAACTCACATACCAAATTAAGACCAAGATCAATGTTTTAAAAATAAACCTCCCAAGCGGAACATCACCAGTCACTGCAGACCACAGCAAACTGCAAAACCCAACACCAATCTCTAACACATACAGCAAAAAGCCGAGCATGATGCAGATTAGACAAATCAATATCGAGAACAGAGGAACCAACATTGTGACCCACAACTGTTAACAGATATAAATTCCTTAATACGCTCCAGTTAATCTGTTATTATCTCAAACCCTTTGAGCCCCATGTTGGGCGCCAAAAAGGACTGTTGTGGTTTAGCCTCGATCGGCAACTGAGCACTACACAGCCGCTCGCTCACTCCCCCCCGGCCCGCGGTAGGATGAGGGAGAGAATTGGAAGAGTAAAAGTGAGAAAACTCATGGGTTGAGATAAAAACAGTTTAATAATTGAAATAAAATAATAATAACAATAATAATAATGTAATAATAATAATAATAATAATACACAAAGCAAGTGATGCACTGTACAATTGCTCACCACCCGCCGACCAATGCCCAGCCAGTCCCCGAGCAGAAGCCCCCCCGGCCAGCTTTCCCCAGTTTATGTACTGCGCATGACGTCACATGGTATGGAATGTCCCTTTGGCCAGTTTGCCTGTGCCCCCCTCCCAGCCCCCCGTGCACCTGCAGCCTTCTCAGTCGGTAGAGCATGGGAAACTGAAAACTCCTTGGCTAGTGTAAGCATTACCTATCAACAACTAAAACTTCGGTGTTTTATCAACATTGTTCTGGTCCTAAATCCAAAACACAGCACTGTACCAGCTACTAGGAAGAAAATTAACTATATCTCTGCCGAAACCAGGACATATCTGCATGTTAGACAAATATAGAATACCGAAATCATGATGCCTATAGGGTGCGTGTGCCTTCACAATTAGGTGGTAGCTGTTCAGAGGGAATTTTATCGCAATTTTGGATAGAAAATGAACTTAGTTGCCAAAGTCCTGCTACCAACGTTGAAGCTTTCATGAG
The DNA here is from genome assembly GCF_965638725.1 of Aptenodytes patagonicus. Classification (NCBI taxonomy): domain Eukaryota; kingdom Metazoa; phylum Chordata; class Aves; order Sphenisciformes; family Spheniscidae; genus Aptenodytes; species Aptenodytes patagonicus. The sequence goes on along the minus strand of NC_134951.1, from coordinate 32,366,743 downwards.
CTCTAGGCTGCAGACTCTGCTTCCTCTCCATATCCACAGAGTCTTCCATGCTTAGACTTGTCACTCCTTTGAGTTGTCCATGAAAAATCCGATCATTGTACCTTGGGGTGTTCTGTTACTGTATGTTGATATAGAATGTAGGCGTACACTCATCATTTGATTTGTCAAAAAAAAAATCTATTTCACTGCAGGAATAAAGAGCTTAATAAGTGTTCCGTACAAAAAACTACAGTTTCACAGTTTCTTACTGTTATTATTGGCCTTTAAGACCAGCAGGTACTCTCTACTCAATTAATTTTGTAGAAAATCACTTAGCAGGCACCATTTTATCACCACTTGACAACAAAATAATGTTTTGCTTATATCAGTACGGTATTTTGTTGCTATTGCTTTATAAAAAGAAAACATAATCAGAACTGTTCCTGAAACCAGTTTTATTCAAAATACAGAAAGCCTTAATATACTGTGTTAAACTGTTGTACAATACAGAAGCTTGTGTGGATGCTTATTAACACAAGAAATCATGCACAAAGTTCATCCCTGTAGAGAAATGTTGTGCTATGTGAGGAATAAAGTTTTTTTAAAATAATGGAAATCATTGTAAACAGAGAGAAGTTAGAAATGTAAAGCAAATTGTATATGTTTGCTGTTGAGATTGATTCATTCTAAATATTTTCCTTTTGTTCAATGGATATCCTTGTAGAAGGTAAACGTGTAAGTTTTATTCTGACAGTACGTTGAGTGGATTGAACACTCTAGAGTCTGAAAAAAGAATTCTGTACATATTTTATTGATTTAACATATATTGTACACATGTAATTCTATTCAATACAGTTCAATTCCTTTTGTAAACTATGTTAATGGGGAAAAAATTACTGCCATTTGTTTTCCTATATTTGAAATTTTCTTGTTTTTATGAACTCAGTCTAGAGAATAATTTCTTTAGTTTGCTGCTGACATTTGTTATTTTTCTCTTACTTAAGCCCTTAATGCTTACTGGTCAACTTGTGGAGTTTGTTCGAATGTAAAGCCAGAGTGTACACGAGCAGTAATTTGAAATTCCTTTTGACACTAAGCATGGCTACAGGAGCATATCAATCTATAGTCAAGAGAACTGCATTGCTTCTTCGTCTCCTTTTGTTACTATGACTTATTTCTTCCCTCTGGCTTTTCAGCTTTCTCCCAAGTTAATGGGTTCTCAACTCTGAGATACCTGATATCTTGTCTTGTCATTAATCACTCTGAAGTTAACAGATCGTACACCTTTGAGCACTATCTCCACTTTAACTTTGTCCACATAGTAACAAATCAAGGTCATGAAAATATAGGATAGTACCATTTGAAAGCAAAGCCTCTTTTCTTTTTATATCAGGCAGTCTTTCATTTTAAGAAAATCTTTTTATATTGTTTCAAAAGAACAGCAGCCTAATTGAAGTTTATGTGTTAAAAAAGCTAATTTCACATACAGTTGGAGAGACCAGCATTTCCTGTAAGTAAATTTGAATGAAAGCAATTCAATTTATTATTTCTAGAAATGTAAGATGTTAAAGCAGCATTGTATAATTAAAGAATATAATACATTCAGGTCTTTTACCATGCCATTTCAATGTAGAATTTTCATGTTTTGTCCATTACTATGTAGACAAATTATTGGTCTGTACATTCATGGTTATACATTTCATTTATGTACAGTAGTTCAGGTCAGGAGCTCCAAATAAAGAAGTTTAAATTGTTTGCAAATTACTTTTAACCCACGGTTCATTTGGGATCAATCCTGGACGTTGGTGGCCTTGCCTGAAAAATAGGCAGAAAGTTCAATGCAGAGCAGAGAATGATTGTTGATCGATTATTTAGTTTACTTTCCAGAATAATTCTTCTAATTCTGAACAAGTTATTGACACAAAAGAGCTTTTGTCACTCTTCAGGGAGAGGGAGTTGGACCCTGGGAGTTTTGACGTAGTTCAGAGTTCAGTTCTTGTTTTAATTTTGACTCACAATGATTTATAAATATAATAGGCCAGTGTTCTGAGAATGCAAATCCCTTGAAAACCTTCCAGCACACTGACCGTAATCACACAAAAGCGACTATAGCTTATGTGCATTGAACCTAGAGCCCAATAACCAAAACATATAAAGTGTATTCACATTAGAAGAAATGTTTCAAAATTTTATCTACCTAGTCAAAACCAGTCAAAAAATCACAATATATTAAATATTTATAAATATAAGCCTCCAATCACAATTATATGCCTCCAAATGCATAAATAGATCATAATATTCTATATACTTCATTGTTGGACTACATCAATAACTATAGCCCTTTTACAGCTTTGCTTTATGGTATGTCTTAAAAGCAGCCTCTGTACACAAATGCACACACACATCTCTTACAGGTATAAGAGATTTAGAGAGATTAAGAGAATATCCTTTTAAAAATATCTTCCATATGCAAATTAATAGTAATAGTAGTAACAGTAAACATATATCATGACTCAAGATCAGCAGTACCTTCATAATTTTTGTAGGAATATTCAAAGTATTTATTGATACTATGCCATAAGACAGTAAATTAAGAAGAATATAAGGCTGTACAGTCACAGGCCAGGTAGAAGAGAGAGGACTATAAATGAGTCAGAGTTACTGACACCAGTAGCATCATTTTAAAATAACAAAAATGAGCAGTATGGAGTAATGCCACCCATCCTTCAGAGCACTTAAAAAATATAGGTAATGAAAAGAATCCCTGTTGTTTGACAGTCTCAGTTGGTATGTCCTGTCCCTTTTCAAAAAAAGAAAAGACAAAAGAAGATTGCTTCTTCCCTAGTGAACAACTGAGCAGACTTAGGGGAGAAGCCTCCACACAGCAGTGTAGCAAACAGGAGAAAAAGGCAGTGAGAAAAGAGACTGCAGCTTATGCAGAAGACTACTGGAGAGGAGTAAGGATCAGACAGCCAGGAGTCAGCGGTGTTGAAAAGAGCTTCCCAGGGACTTGGGTGACTGTGCAGTTAGCCAAGAAACCAAGCCCAAAACCAAGAACTAATCTGCAGAGAAACCATGTAGGAGGAAAAAGCTATGTAGGAATTCCTTTTATTCTTACTGGCTGGGTCACATTGAGTTCTTTTTGTTTAAAAAACTAATTGTTCTAGCTCAATCTCTAGTAAAATCTGGCCCTTTTTTTTTTAATTTTAAAACCTTTCAGATGTTAATTAGGAACTCACTGTAAAGAAGATGTCCACCTCAAAGGGGTGGCTGACTTGGTTATCTGTTCCAGTATATTTATATACTACTGAAAAAAATAGAATATAAATACATGTGTGTGTACTTTGCATAATTTTTTTTCCCTTGCTAAATCAATTCCAAAGACAATTCTAAAAAATCCCAACTCATTAATATCTCCTTCAGCTTATCTCATAACTTAATCCATCCAGATGGCTTTCCATTTCTTTGAGGAAATCTGAAGGAAATCAAGATTTAAACCAAGCCAAAACCAGCTACACCAAAATCAGAACAAATTTGGTAGGAAAAAGCAAACCAAACCAAATCAAACCAAACAAAACCAAACCAAAACTGTCAATTATAGTATTTTAAGACCTCAATTTACTTCAAGAGACAATGATGTAATTTGTTCCTGAGGTCAAATTACCCAAAAAAGGTACAGACACATTCTAATATTACTTCAAAACAAAGAAATTTGCAGATACATAGTGTGACTCAACTTGGGGAAACTTAAACAATACAACAACTTCTACTGGAAAAAATACTTAGTGGAAAGGTAAAAAAGGAATATGGAAGTAAGCTTTCAGTCACATTACAGCACCGTTCTACATAGTTCTCCAAATGGTTGTTGTGGGTTAACCCCGGGGGGCAGCTAAGCCCCACACAGCCGCTCACTTACTCCCCGCCAGTGGGACGGGGGAGTGAGTACCTTAATAAGTAAACCAAAAGCCACGCATGCAAACAAAGCAAAACAAGGAATTCATTTACCACTTCCCATCAGCAGGCAGGTGTTCAGCTGGTTCCAGAAAAGTAGGGCTCCATCATGTATCACAGTTACTTTGGAAGACAAACTACGTAACTCCAAATGTCCCCCCACTTCCTCCTTCTTCCCCGCAGGTCTTCTTGCTGAGTACAATGTCACGTGGTATGGGATATCACTGGGGTCAGCTGGGGTCAGCTGTCCCAGCTGTGTCCCCTCCCAGCTTCTCATGCATCCCCAGCCTACTCACTGGTGGGGCGTTGTGAAAAGTAGAAAAGGCCTTGACTCTGTGCAAGCACTGCTCAGCAATAACTAAAACATAGATATGTTATCAACATTGTTTTCAGCACAAATCCAAAACACCACCTCACACAAGCTTTCTATGAAGAAAATCAACTCTATCCCAGCCAAAACCAGTACAAAAAATAAGTATAGTATATTTATAAGTCAGTAAAAATCAAGGATATGAAGAGAGAACAGAAGACAGAATTTGAAAATATGGCAGAATGAAGGGAAAGGATTAAAAAACCCAACTTTTTTGATTTATTGGATCAGGTGGGCTTTGAGGATGGATGAAACTTTACAAGGTTCTTTACACTTTATCTTGTAAATCCGTGTTCTGAATAAAATGACAGCAGAGTATTTTTCCATAACAGAATAAGTAAAATCAACAAGATATAAATTTGGATAGCAAGGCAATAGGTTGACGCATAATCTGAAGTGCTTTCTAAAGTGGGTATCATAAGTCCTTCAGTATATATACACCAGATTGCCTTTTTCTTTGCCAGTTAGAGGGTAAAAATGCTACTGATTAGCTGGCTGGCAGTATCATGCACCTGTGAGAGAGCGTAATACTTGTGTAGTGCATTGAATATGTGATTTTTACTATTAACAGTAGAAGCCTTCAGTCTGTGCACTGATCTGGCAGTGCAGGGGCTCAGCCGCACCTTGGCCTGAGCTGGGTTTCACAAGTTTAACAGCTGCTTGGGGACACAGTGACTGCTGCCTCCCCTGCTCCAGCTTCAGCTCTGGGGATGGCCCCTCTGAAGAGCGGGGGACACCACCCATCCCACCCCCCTGCAGTCAGTGCCAGACAAAAAATAGTCTTTTGGGGGGGGGGGGGGCTAGGGGGGGCTAGGGGCCGAGGCTTTATCTGGCAGCCCATGAGAAGGAAGTGGTCTGTGATTAGAAAATATATTAGAAAAAACTCAAAAAAACACACACACACACAAACCCTAGACTTGAGACAGAGGAGTAAGAAAACCCTTCCATGAACATCATACCTTTCATCAAGAAGGCATCAAGATGCCCATAAGTCTCATAACTAAGGCTTGAACATTTACCCCCTTCTTATTGAAAAGAAAGAAACTGTCAACCTTGTGCTTGAGAGAGACACTGGAAGGGTGAACATAACACCAGAGAAAGGGAGTATTAGTAAACTTTATTCTATAGATATTTTAGGGCTTTTAGGTGTTTCTATATTAAGTAGAGAGTATGGACTATTACAGTTAAAACACTAATTGAACTAACAGTAAATTATTGGATCATATGGTGTGTTTCCTTTTGCCCACAATATTTTGTGCATAATATGTAGCTCTCAGTTTCTACCAAATTCATAACACAGGCAAGCAGAATTGATTTTTCTCCAGTCAAAATCTGCACTGTATTGACCTGTGTCCTCTATGCCATTTTGTCACTTTCTCTAGTTCTTGATCTAGTTAAATCCATCCTACCTTTCCCATTTGAGATCATCCCAGTTCAGCCTCAGCCTAAACACCAGTAGAAGGGTAACACTGTTAAACAATGAGTGAGACAAGAAGGTATAGCTAGAAGCTTTCTTGCTTTTTGGTTCCATCTTCAAGAGCAGTACCTTTGGAAATGTAGCTCTAGTCATCCAGTATCAGAAACAGTGGCATTAGTGTGTAGCACTTAAATAACTCAATAAGTCATTTAGCTAATGTATACAGTTCAGATTTAGTTCCTAAGAATTCATGAATTAAGAAATAACATAGCAGATTGAATGGAGCTGTCCTGACTGATAACACTGTATATTGAATAGAGCTGAAGAGCTCTCACTCTTGAATTAATTAATTAAGATTGCATTTGTTTTTGTTCACTCTGAAACTCCATTAGTTTTAAAATCAGATAGGCAGCTATAAGCAAAGTATTTGTGAACACGTCCATTTCCTAGTGCTATCAGCATTTTGTTTTTTCTATATTCTCAAATACTTAATTTTGCTTTGTTTAAAGGTTATTCTGACCCTTCAAGTCAAGAATAGGGTAATTAGTATATTTTGTTAGTAGACCACCCAAAAACCTTTTGCTTTAGCTAACTTGTGCTGAATGCATGTGCATTTTAATGATACTCTATAATACTATAGTATACTACCATTTTCTGCTATGGAGTGGGAAAAATAAAGATAGTAACTGTGACACAAACCTGTCTCAGCCAGAGCTTTGAATTGGACCTGGCTGCACTTTCTCCTTAATACAGAAGGGCTTTGAATTACTAAAGCTATGTTTTATAAAATCATAATGAGAACAATAAACTTTTAAAGAGAGACATTATGACAAAGACAAATCAAAATAAAAAGTTCTTTGTTGTGTCTTTTCCTCCAATTTTGCTATCAGTTCCCCAGTTCTTTTGTCAATCCAGTTCTCTGGTTTGAAACAATTTCTACACTTTACTTCCCGGGACCACAGGAAAAATGTCTCTCTCCCTTCACCATGGTGCTTTAGCTCCCTATCTGTTTTCTTTGCTTCTCACAAATCCTTCGCTTTGTGCTCAAGTTGCTCACCCTGTTGCTCGCAGCTCTGCCTGGATTCCTGCAGCTTCAGTTGTACTCAGGAGTGATTTCACACAGCAGCTTTCTTCTAATCCATAGTGCAGTAGACAGGAAAAGTTAAAACAGACAGCATTCTTTTATGCTGCTCACTCACATGCTTTTAAAAAGAATTTAACATATACTAATTTATACTGTCATTTTATATGTAGTAAAAAAAATGACCTAACAAGTACCTAAATTTTTCATTTGGAACTCTCTCCAACAGAAATACACACTTCCTTTAAGAATTAAAGTGAAGTTTCTTGCATAATGACATGCCACCAGAAGTTTGTGCTCTGGGAAATATTTCCAGACAAAGTCACAGGATTGATAACACCACTATTCAGTATACTAATCTTTCTCCCCGGGCTAGTAATTAATTACCACTGATGGAGAAAGGATGCTAGAACTCATTGCACAGTTTTCTTTATTCTTCAGAATAAGTATAGGAAGACTGACATGTTTAAAATCTCAAAATATTTGTTTTAGTACAAGATATTAACCGAAGTATTATAAAATAAGGTTGATTTTCCTAGAAACAACAAATTAATTTATTATTCACTGTTATGGCTTTTGATACAATTTACTGTTACCATTTACAAATGACACCTTTAAGATCCTCAGGATTTCTTGTAGTTTTATGTCTGAAATTTAACACCTTAGGGTCCTGGCTCAAGATCTGATCCTATGGCAGGAGCTAAGAGCATCCATCTATACCTACAAGGTAGGTTATTGAGAAGATGGAGTCAGGTTTGCCACAGTAGTTCATGGTGGGAGAATGAGAGACAGCAGGCATAAGTTGAAACAGGAGAGGGTCAAACAATATTAGGAAAATGTTTTTCACTGTGTGGGCAGTCAAGGACTGGAACAAGTTACCCAGAGACATTATACAGTCTCTATCTTTGGTGGTTTAGGAGACTAAACTAGATAAAGCCCTGACTACCCTGGTCTGACCTTAAAGTTTATCTTGCTTTGAGCAGGAGGTTGGACTACAGACATCCTAATGTCCCTGCCCTTACACCCTATGATAACAGTGGTGAAATTATCTTAAACTAAGTATGAATAACAATATTTAGAACCACTTTTAATTTCAAATTAGAAATAATCCCAGAAGTAAAACACATGCCAAATCTATGTAATTAAGAGCAACCTATAGTTTATATACGGTTATAACGGTTGGACTCGATGATCTTAGAGGTCTTTTCCAACCTTAATGATTCTATGATTCTATAAAGTGAGAGTGTTTTTACATGTTTTCAATTTTTTCTTTTTCCGTGGAATTCATTAGTCCAGAATGAGAGACAGATAAGTCTGACTCTGGACACCAGGACAGGACCCTCATCCTTATCTGTGAAAGGGATAAGAATCTTGAACATATTATGCATTTCATAGCTGCTAGATAAGTTCCCTAACCTCTAGACAACAAAGCCATATTCACTCATATCTTATCCTTCTTCTCTCTTGCTCAGTAAATATGTAAATAAGGAATCTGTGATTTTTCCTAATAGAGTAAACACACTGAACAGTTGCAGACTTAGATACTTTTAATAATAACAGATACTGAATACACATAATAGGGCCTTATATTTGCATACAAATAAATTATGGCTATACAGACTATTAAATAAACAAAAGCCAAATTTATCTTACAAGGGGATAATGACAACCTGTGAATTATGACAAAAAGTCACTATTTCAAAAGCTTTTCAAAGCTTTCAGAAAGCTTTGAGAATTCCTTTGTTCATTTTGTTGATAGATTTAAATCCTTTTAAAATTAATTTAAGTCCTAAAACTTCTTATTTGCTGAACTGTTCAAACATAATACCAATAAAAGCAATCTTGTATCTCTTAAATTTAGGGCATTTTCAAAATGAATGGAGATTATAGATGAAAATAAAAATACTGTATAGGAAAAATTAAAAGACTATGTTAACAATGTCCATTTTAATTTATTAGTTAGTATATGTGTGAATGAAATCCCTCAATGCATAGTTAGGAATACATCATATTTGAAGTTGCTTTTCTTCCAAGATGCAGAGCATCGTTTCACTGGCTTTTTTCCAAACAATAATCAGTCATTTCAAAACATGTTTTACCACCTTGGCAATAAAACCAACAGGCTAAAAAAGATTATTTTTATCAATTAGTCTTTGCAGCTTGCTGTAAAGTGAATGCTTCTAAAGATAAATCTGTGGTAAAACTATATTCTCTGATTAGCTTTAATCCGTTCATTTGGCAAACTTTCAGATATTTTTCATTGACTGGCTGCATGTTATTCAACATCAGCTGTCTAGAGTTTGGTGTCTAACCTGAAATATTTGTTCAGTTTTCTCTGTTTAGTTAGAAGAAAAACAGGTATCCAAGGAACAATTCATTGCATTTGTCCTAGATATCTTTTTTTGGAGGGAATGAACCATCTTCTAGAGGTGTCCAGTTCAAACTGTTGGTGCTAACAGGGGTTAGAGTGAACATCTAGTTTTTATATGACCCAAGTTAGGTCGTATAAACTTGCATTTTATATATTACAGAGTGCAGACGTCCCAAATGGTGAGAGAAAATACAGTCTTCTGATTCTGTAGAGTTCTCACTTACTACTGAAGGGGTCTTTTTATTAACGCAGCAAGTTCTTCAATATTAAATTAATGATTTTTTTTTCACTTTCCCTACCTTTCTTTTCATTTTGTTTTGTTATCTTGCTGCCATTATATTTGTCAGTATGTATTGATATTTAAACACAGGATTCTGGAAAAAACACTGCATAAATAAAGCCAAAAAATTATAATATAATTGAAATCTTGAGTCATCTGTGCAGCAAATGTTTCAATAATAATACAGGTAAAGTTCTTATATATATACTTCTTGGTTTCTAACACTTTTCCAGATGCTATGCTCACCCTTTCCCTGCTCCTTTTACTGCTGTTGGCAGCAGGGGTGTTATGGTGAGTGTTATTGTGAAAATTTGGAGTCCTTCACCAGGAGGAATACAATGTTTGTGCTGATGATTTCATCTTCCTTGCTCTAGGATCTACTTAGGATCAGGTCTGCATTTCTTTAACTGTTAACTCATGAGTTGTTTACAGCTGAGGGGTCTCCAATACCAAGCCTGTGCCTCACCTCTTATTATTCCATACCTGTACTGCCCTATGCTGCATGCTGTGTCTACAATTTTCAAGGCCTCTTTTACCATACCAGGCCTGTATTTCTTTATATTACATCACTATGTTAGAGCCATAAACCCATGGTGGCACTATCAGCTTTTGAGGATGACTATTCTTTTTATAAGAGACCCCCAGACCCCATTCTTCTCTCAATATTAGTGCCCTGGCATGTAGTCAGGCACTGAGTACTTTCTACGTCTACAGTACTTCCAGAATTGTCAAGTGCTGCCAGGCTCTGTCCAGTATCCAAGGGTTCGAATACTCCCAGTTTGTCCCACTAAATAATGCTGATGGATGTCAAATTTGGCCCCAGGAAATGGAAATATACCCAAAGGTCATTGGAGACTAAAAGTTACAGTTCTAAGAAGCTTTGAATATTCAGAAGCTGATTTTCTTGCAAAGGGTATAATACTCTGTTGTTTCTCAGAGTTTAACAATGTTATCAACTGCTACAATAAGCAGACCTTTTCATTCTCACCACAATTCTAATTGAATGTACAGATGTACAAAAATTAGTTATCTAATTTTAATTAATATTTATTTTGTTTTTCTGGTTTTCTTCTATAGTTACTCCTAGGGATACTTTTTTTCTCAAGATTAATTCATTACAATAAATTAATGCATAGTCTAGAAGATAACTTTGGATTATGAGATGATGTGATGTGGTCACTTGACAATGTGTCACACATTTTATCCATATGAACAGCCTTCATTTTAGGCATTAACACAACTGAGTCCTCTTGGGATTTTTTGTGACAGTCAGTATTCTTAAAATTTAGTAGCTAGGATAAAAAAATCAGCAGTATGGAAATACTTAAGTTAAAAACAGCATCTTTTTCTCACCAACAACATAAAGGTTACAAACTGTTTTTTTAAACAGCTATTCTCAACTTTTTTTTCTTCTTCTGCCTCCTAGGATACAGGAGGTATCAAAACAGGGCTATTGGTAGCTACTCAGCCCACCCTACTACTTTTGTGTTACTGTGATGGGCTCCTCTATTCCTGAGATTCAGGGGCTCTTTTCGCTCTCACTTTCTATACCACCTGCTCTCTCCTCCTCCTCCTCCTCCTCCTCCTCCTCCTCCTTCTAAATATACTCAATCCCCATTGCTGCCTCAGGCTTCCCCTTATTTAGCACACACCCCTGGTCTCTGCAGTTGCCTAAGGGCACACCTTCCCAGAATATATTCCTATCATTTACATCTCTTCCTCAACCCTTACCTTGCTTGTTGAATTTCAGGTGGATATGCCTCCTGAAGATCTGCTTCCCAGGTCTTTAGTAGTTGTCTCAAATCTACAGTCATGTTTCTGAACATTGTTAAGTAATTTAGTAGGAATTTGTCTCAACCAAAATCCTCTTTCACTGTAATAGAAGGATTTTGTCATTTAGACTTGTGATTTCTGAGGACCATGGAAAAAAAAAAGTATATATCTTGAACAATCAATTATCTTTCGATAAGATTATTCCCCATATCAGGTTCTTTCTTCTTGATTAATTGTAAACCTGCTTCTACACTACTACAGATTAGAAAAAGAAGATATATATCTTTAACAATAATTATCAATTAACTGCAAAACTATAGAGACAAATGAATTGCTGGCTTCAGATATTTATATCTGTCAAACTCACTTTGAAAAGAATTTTGTTAAGGGATTCATAAGAATTAGTGAGTTCTAAAGGTTGAAGCTGTTTCGGGAAATTAAAGGGTTTAAACAACTGTATATCGTTGAGGACTCCATCTGAGAACTTGACAGTAGTGAAAATATGTCAACATTTTTGTCAAGTTCAATATTTACAGCTGTGTGTAATATACTAGTGTTGTGAGCTGCATTTGACTGCAGGTGTATTTTGTTGATTTAGAGTTGATGTACAAAGATGTAAGTGGCTTGGTACCTGCTTACCCAAGCTTTTTTGTCTTCTCACACAATACAGTTTTGACTGCAAATGAGAGAAGGCCAAGCTACACGTGATATAATTTGTTATGGAGGAAAGTACTCAAGTATTCTAATGAATCCATTTGATTTTTCAGCCCATACATATCTTTCATCACCAGTCAGCTGGCTGTGGTAACTTTGAGGAGAGAGGACAAAGTTAATCACCTGTCATGTGCTTCTAGAAAGTCTGTATACTAGCAGAGAAATACCAAAATGCCAACTTTTCAGTTGCTGCTTTATTTAAGGCTCTTCTTCCTGGATTCATATAACTAACTGAATTGCTTACTATCAATATTTAAACTATTGCATCTTTAATTTATCCTAGTTTCAGAGGAATTCTTGAAAATATTAGTCAAAAGAATGGAGGATAATAATAATAATAATAATAATAATAATAATAATAATAATAATAACCAACTAAAAAACCCTGAATAGTTTTACAGTTCTTAAAGGTTTACATTTATTATGTTGTAGTCACGATTGCTGAATATCAGGATACATAGTACAGGCATATTAGAGTCAATTTTTTAAAGTCTTTTAGGGAACTTCCAGTTGCAGGTCAGTTTCTTTATTTGGATCTCAATAGGTATTAGCCTAAAGTTTTTGATGTCCAAATATCTAAAATCTACTATTGATCTGATGACTTCTATTCTGTAGGAAAGAAAGCTGAGGAATTTGCTGAATCTACTTATTGTATCTACTGATGCATTTGTTCAATATCAGTTCATCAGGTTTTATAGGATTTCTTCTGATTTACACCAGATTATGTGAGATGATACTGAGATAAGTTAGCAAATAAACACAATTATGACTGCCCAAAAACTAGGAATGTGTCATTCTGCATGTTTGCATAAGTGAATTAAAAATAATCCAAGAAATCTAACCTATATCACTTTACCAAAAGAAATGTGTCAAGAAGGCGGTCAGAATAAATTATTATGTAGACTACAGTAAGCCTGTTAGCATAGAGCTAACAATCACTTTTGAAAAATATATGGTTGACTTATGTGTTCCATCTTCTAAAGTTGTCATTTATCAGCATATTTTACAGTGCCAGCAATAGAATTCCATTGTAAAGTTGCCTAGATCATTTTTGAAAATGGGACTTCATAAGATATCAAAGTATCTAAGTCACCTCAAAAATGAAATATAAAATTAAATACGGAGTTGCCAACACTACTTCATACAAGATATTTTAAGATGTGAAATAGTCTAGCTATACTAGAAGAGACCTCTAAATGAGATATCTCACACAGTACATTTATTTTGTATGTCAGGTTATTTAGAAGTTTTCAAAAATGTCACTCAGGCTCTTTATGTGTTCTTTAAAATCTCATCTAGTTTTACGGTGCTAGAAAGGTAAGTGCTAACAATCATAAATAACCAGATTGTACATAACATGGCTAAAATTGTTATTTGTGTTGTGAACACTTATAAAGTAGAATGTCCCAAAGTGTTTTGAGTGGTTGGGAGTAATTCTGGCCCATGCATACATAATTTTAGGCATCTCGTCAAAACCTCTGTGCATTCAATGCCTTCTGAAGGGGTTTTGCTCTTTCTAGTCCTTTGTCGGTCTCCATTTTAAAGAAAAATAAAAAGTCTAGAAGAAAATTAATTTATTTGTTTAATTTTAAAAATATTGATTTTCCACATTGTAGTCATAGGGTTTTTAGCTGTGAGGAACAAAATCTACAAGTAAATCAAGACTGGTGGAAGCAAAAATACATTTATTAATTTAATTTATTTCATCCATGAAGTTACTGCTTTTCAAGATAGTTGATAGTGAATTTAAAAAAGAAATAATTAAACATGAGTGTAGGAGCCAAAGTTACACTTTAAGTTGGGGAAAAACACTACTCAGTCATTTAATATAGTCTTGAAAACATACACCAGTGTGACTCTGCATGCTGTTGAAGGTGTGGTCTTTCTATATCTTTTATATAAATTTCAAATATTGCTACTGAATTTTTCCACTACAGATATCAAACATATGTTTACAACATTTATCTGACCTCATAACAGACCAAAAATCATGTTCAAATGGTTAGAATCTCATATTAAACTAGAAGAGAACTATTTCTAGGTTTCATGCTTTATAATACATCTTTTGTTTATTTTACCTGTGATGCAAGCAGACTGGCTGTTTGAACAGAGTAGGTAGAGCTGCAATTATTTAGACACAAGTTTATATTGTGCTTGCTTTTTTTTTTTTTTTTACCTTCCCCGGCAATAATGTCTCCATCATCAGTTTTTCTTGTTTTTAAACTCATCCATTTATTAATCACAACATTTTCCCCTCTTTTTCCTACTCAGTACATTTACACAAGCCTTTAAAATGTAATTTCTCCATTTTGGGATGCTATTGTTGTATGTACATTGGCTTTCCCACTAAATTGTAGTTTCTTCTTTCTTTCTTTCTTTTTCATTATATCACATTTCTCACTTTGTGTGTTGTTTGGAGATAAAAGATCCAAATATTGATGTAGTCTTTTTAGTAATAGACTGTTAAATAGAATTGTAATCTTATTGTTACCATGATTATATCAAAATATGTACAAGGTTTGCTCATTTTTTTAACTGCTATTCTATTTATTTTGTTGATCTACATTGAGTCCTTTCAATTAATATAATGGATAACTTCCCTGTAATCCTGCATTGGCTGGCAAGTGGGCAAATATGAACAGAAGAATTATAAAAAAGATACATTTTTTTACTTGTAATAGTGTCTAAATTTACCTATGTGAAGACAAATAAGCTTCATTGATAAATATATAACAGAAAATTAAAATATATTAAGGTCTGGACCTTTCTCTTACTAAGTTTTTAGTGTATCAGTTCTGGAATAAATTGAGAATCTATTTATTTTTGCAGATAATAATTTTGATATAATTTAGAAACTAAAAGCCTTTAAAATACACTGAATTACAGATTAGACTGCTTTGTCATCTAATGAAGTATTTTGTTTAGTCTATGCAGGTGTCTATCATGCTTGATCTGAAGAATGTTAGAGATTACAGCTGCCCCACTAGGAAATCTCTACCTCCCGCCCTTCCTCCCTCCCTTCCTCCCTCCCTTCCTCTCTTAGGTGAGTGAAATACCAGGAAAATATTACACGCTTTAATTCTTCTTTACAGAACAAAGAGTTAAGAACATTTTACTCTCATTATGCATAATGATCAAGTTATCTCAGTTTCAGAAAAACATTTATTCAAAGTTTCAGCTAAAAATTGCTGTTCAAAGATTCAAGAGAGAAGGCCTAAGTTCTAAATATACCTATGGGACATGGAGCAACCTTATTTTAGTGTTTCCTTTGACATGAAATAGATATCTAAACTAAAGAGCTTCCAAAGGTTTGACCTTTGGAAAAGAGGCAAGCTGAGAAAACAACTGAACAACTCAGACCCTAAGGAGAAGCAGAAGCCCTAAGGAGAAGCAAAAGCCCTAAGGAGATGCAGAAAACCTAAGGACTCCACCACTAAAAAAAATAAAAACGGTAGGATTTCAACAGGCAGCTAATCATTGCCACTAAGAAGTATTGAAGCTACCACTCATTACTCCACTAAACAGAAGAGAAGGAAATATGGTTTGCCTGCTTCACAAAGAACAGAAAGGTTCAGGACCTTTCAGTTTCCAATGGGATTTTTATAGACGTCCATAGAAGTCTTAAGTAACACCTTGCCCATTGAGAATTTAATAGACTTACAGTGTTCCTTGAGGCGTGTTCCCTTTCTCATATTATTAAGCTCTTCAGGAGGGATGTTGCTTTTCAATTCTAGCTGGCCGTAAACACACAGGCAATAAAGCAGAAAAGGCTGGATCATATTTGTTCTGAATATAAGTTTGTTTTCGTCTTTAAGGATTTTGCACTATCGTTTACTAATAAATGCTTTTCTTTTCTGCAACAGCTCTTGATAATCAGGAAATACATATCCCTGTATTAGTAATATTAACAGCTAAAGATAGATGCCCTTTTGGTCATTTTACCCCTTTCTCTTTTCTGTGAAACTTTTTTCTGTTCAATTTATTCTTGCTGCTTTACCCACAATTTTTTATAACTGAAATGGTTTCTATCTGTTTCCACAAGAGACTTCTCAAATATCCCTAAATAACTTTTTCTGCTCCATGGTTCTACCTTGATTCCCATCCATTCTAGATTAATCAACCATTATCTACACATTACAAACCCAGGGAGAACTTGCACTTCTTGGGTTCTCTGTTCTTCCTCCTCTGTTCCAGCTGCATCCTTAGGTTTTGCCCAGCCCAGCACGGCATGCCTTTGCACAGCCTGCCTACCTTCACTTGGGAAACACATTCTGGTATTAAATTTCCTTGAATCGTCTCTGTCATTTACTCAGAATGGTATGAAGTATTTAATTTTAGTCTCACTAGTGATGTATATAAAACAGCACTTTCAAATTTCTCACCAATGATTATGATGTTTTATTTCCTGTGAACAATGAGAAAGTATTTGGTTCTCCACTGAAAAGTGAGCAAATAAAACCTAGTTTCACTGCCCAATAGAGTTTCTTCTGTTTTGGTTCACAAAGCATTTGCTACTGTGTTGGTGTCTGGTATCCATTTATGTACAGTTATATACTTAATATTTTTGTGCAGGTTTATTTTCATATTTTGTACTTTTGCAGTTTGAAATCACACAGACTTTTGTATTTTAATGAAGAAAATTTCTGTCCTGCTCAGTATATTGATTTGATCTATTATCATTTATGATTTAAATAAAAAATGTATCATCTCCCATTCATACCTTTAGAAACCACACTGAATAATGTCAGGCACTATGCTAGTCCATGAATGCCAGGAGAGACCTCCTCATCTCCAAGAGGTGGAATACTTCAGAAATCAGAAGTACTGAGCCTCTCACAGAAGTATGTGAGCCATCAGTAACATACCTTGCATTTGAGCATAAGAAAGGTCTTGTTACCTGAGGGGCAGCTGCGGAACTGAACTAATATTATCTGGAGAAACTGTTGCCTTAGAGAAAGGAGCGATTAATCAATGCATTTTTAAAAACACCTTCCCAAAAGATGGATAAGTAATCAAATCATTTTACTGTAGTAAAAACTGTGGAGTATTAGTGAATTCACTGTTAATGGATACACTTAGATTTTCTTCTGTACCTGGTGTGTGGTAAACACCAGCAGCTGGCTGCAAGAAGAAAGGCAATTTTAAATCCAGACTTTCTGTGAGTGGGCAGCATTGGTGTTCTTGATAAAAGTCATAGCTGTCAATTTGAACATTATGGCTATTCTTCCTGCTGTTCCTAGCAGCGATTTGAACACCCCTTTCTGCAACAAACTGAGGCACTAGGAAGTGATTTTAGGCTAGGAATAGTATACTGATCTGTTATAACTAAGGTGATGCCCTGCTCTTGCCCCAGGGAATAGTAGCCTTCCAGAAGCAGTGCTAGCCCATGCACGCTACCTTAGCAGTGGCCAGGGTAGCATCGGCTCAGAATCAGCCCAGCTCTATTTGCTTCGGCTATTTTAGAATTTCTGAACACTGTGGTTAGTCAAGATAAGAAGTAAAACTAAAAGTTTACAAGGACTTCTGATGAGTTTTTCCAGCAGTACTGTAATTTTCTCTCTAATAGGCTTTCCTCTGATGGAAGCTAATGTTCTTCTCATTCATTTACTTCCAAAATGTCTATTTTCAAGTGTGCTGATTGGAGCTTTTGTATAAAGCACATCAGTGAGCTTTGATACTGCCTATTTGGTCTAAAATTAAGATTGTAGCCCTTATAATCTTTCATGGAGATTTGCACTCACTCTCTTCTGAGACGTAGATTTACAGTGCCTTAAGTAGATTTCATTTTGATTCAAACTACTGAAACTTCATATGCAGAAAAAAAAAATGTCATTCATTGGTTTTGATTAGAAATTTATATGAAGATGCAAATACTCTATTCATATTTCAAATATTAATGCTTTTAGTGCACCAGTAGAAATGTTGGTATATTTCAGGGCCTAATTATATAGACAAGCTTGTGATTCAGTGATGCTTTTAAACAGAAAAAATATATTCTTTCTACAAAGAGAACTTAAAAATATTTTTCAGTTTTGCATTTAAAAGGAAGGGCAGCTGACGAAACTCAGGAAAGTAAAAACAAGGAGCGAACTGGATTGGACTAATTATAATAAATTTTTAACTAAGCTATGCAGATAGGGATTAGTTTAATTGCAGAAATACTTCCACTTAATCAACTGAAATCTGATGTTCCTCAGATTAAAAGAGCCTTATTTTGAAATTAGTTTTAAAGTGAACAAGAGTTCTAAATATTAATAATGGCATGATGTAAGGAGGACATGATGTAAGAGGTGGGTTTCTATAATTTCAGTTGTGAAACTGAACAGATGAAAATATTAACAATATTTTTAACAATTGAATTATCATACTTGTCTTCATTCCCGGTCTTTATTCTGTTTACTGCCTACTGTGCATCTCGGTCCTTGATTGTAACTCCTAGCAACCACTTGTTTCATTTAAACTGAAAATAAATCTCTCTCCCACTAAATAGTTCATTTTTATGTTAACCCTGAAATATTATTGCTTCATGCTAACTAAAGTACAGATAAGTGAATGTATATGGGTGTAACATATGCTGTTTCCTGAAATAGTCTACTGTGCCTTATACATAACCGCTCTAGGAAATATTGATTTTTCATTAGAGGAATAACAAAACAAAAGTACTGAAAACATATTAAAGCATAGTATGCTAACATGATCTTTCACATATTTTACTTCTTGGAAAGAGAAATGGTTGTATAAATGTGAAGCCCAGAAAGTTTTTATTTATTTAAAAATAAAAACTATTTATTTTAATCAGTAACCCCAGATATTTATGTAAATAGCACTATGTGGTAACTCTAACGAACTGACTGATGCTTATCAAAGGTGTCAGGAATGTCCGTTGACTTTTAATGGATTATCATTATAACATGGTAGTGAAACTAATGAAGACTAGAAGGGATACAGTTAAATCAAACAAGGAAGGACTGAGGTATTTTTGTCATGTTTGGTTTTGGTGAAGGGTTTTATTCTCTTCACATGTAAAAGCAATAGAAAATGCTGGAAATAAGGTTCAGTTCCTTAAACTAAAAATCATTAGCTTTCATACTGGTCTATAGGATAATCTTTACTCACTCATTCCTGCTTTTTAATATTCCACAATTTTTATTTTATTGAAGTAAACCAAACAAGAATTCACTGTACTGAAAAACCATGGTGAACTGATCCTACTGATGATGTCTTTAATTTCTTGAATTTTCCTTTTTAATCAGGATATTCAATCAAGCTAACTATTTTTTTTCATACTGAATTTTCTTGAATCACCTGTCTCCCATTAGAACATGGTTTCTGCACTTATTTTCCTGAGAATTTGAACAATATATCATAGCTTTGAGTAGCTAATCATTCATCAGTGAACACTAAAGGGACTTCAGTATTTTCAGCGAATGTCTTTCTTTGGGTCTGACTGAGGGAAGAAGTACTTCTGTTGAAATTGTTGACAACAGAAATACACAACACCTATGTCAAATACTATGCCTATACTATGTTATTGATATCAAAATAGAATAAAAGGTTATCTATGCAGTTAAAAGAAATTGCCTTGCATTTTTTTTAATTTAAATCTCAGGTCTCCAGAATTTGTACAAACATTTTCAATATGCACTTGCAAGTTGGACTGATGTGTTGTTCCCAGCTGCATTGTTCATTGCTTAAATATCCTCCTCCTTCAGGGGTTTACATTTGACTTCAGATTATACAGATATATTTTTATCCTGTTCCCTCTTTACCTTGCTTCTAACAACAGCATTCAAGAGGTCAATAAATGTTAGCATGGCTATGAAGTTAAGTATTTATTTAAACATACCTAAACAAGAGGCACTGATGATGACAAAAACATGTAAATTTTTAAATGGGCATTTGGAATGAATTCCTAATTTTACATAACCATTAAGAGGTTTTGTATAGATTTTGAGTCAAAGTAGATAAGTACATTTGCAAGTTTAGAGGACCAGTTGTTCATCTGTTCTGACCAAAGGTTGTTATATTGCTTACCTATATATTAAGGCTTCTGTTTTGTATATGGTTAAAGTAGTATCTTTCAAAAAGCATTGATGTGAAGACATCAGCAACTGTAGAATCCAGTTCTTTCATGGTAGTCTGGTACAGAAACCTCACTGGTAAAAATATGTGAGGTGTTTCTAACTTTATTTTGGTTTGCTTCTCTCTTCAGTCATTTGCTTTTGTTACGCTTTTCTCCACTGAATTAACGATCCCTTTAGTACTTGATATTTTCCCCATCCAAGGGCTGTAATCAAGTCACCGTTCAATCTTCTTTAGAAAATAGATTGAGTGTGACATCAGGTTTGGGAATGATAGAATAAAAAGCTCAAAACACCAATTCTCCAGAATTCCTTTTATTGACTTGATTTGTCAAACTCATCAGGCATGGATGTTCAGGTAAAAGAGCACTGCTCTTCCTTTTCACATAAGATGCTGAATACAAGATATTATAAAGTAGAGAAATGTCAAAGACATAAGTAGCGTCAATGATTAAGGAAACATTTCTGCTCAAGACTGAATTCTTCCTAAAACACATTAGGCAGTTGGCAGTTTTTTATTGAATTCACTCTAGATAGACCTATGAAAGATGTGACTTGTGTTTTAGACCATGAGTGCAGTTGCTGCCTCAGTATCTTCATTTAAAATGATCCCCCTTGACCTGGTTAGGTAATTGGCTCCCAATTCACACTAAACGTACTGTTTTTTCCAAATTAACAAAAAGAAAAATATAATTTTTTGCACTTTGCAAGGAGATGCCAAGGAGAAAAGAAGTAAAACACCTTTTTTGCCATCCTTGAACCATACATTTTTTCCTTGATACATCTCCCATTCTGTGATTAACAGTATTTCCTTATCTCATCTCAGGCTATTCTTTATTCCTCTCCTAGCTACTTTTAGTCTTCCCTAAAAGAAAGTTGCACTATGTCTTTTTTTTTTTAGCAGAACAATGCCCTTTTCCTAGTTTTGCTACAAATTAGTATAACATTACCAAAAAGGTACCTCTTTCATCTGGTTTTCCCAACTGACCTTCATTGTTCTGTGTTATTTTGTTCATTTAGTCTTTCCCTGTTCCAATAATTCCATCCAGTGCCATTTCTTAATGAAAAGCTAAGAATATCTTAGTAATGGTGACAGAAAAAATGGTGAGGACTGAATGGATTCAGGGGTAGAAACAATGTCAGGAACAACTCATTAATCCATTTGGCTTGTGGACTTACACTTTCCTGCTTCCTCTACCTTTTTGGGTGGAGCAGTTGGAGTCACTGTTTTGCTGATTTGCCTTCTCCCGTTTAGTAATGTGGGTGGGTCAGGAGCACCCATTCTTGTCAAATGTGCCCAATCAACGGAAAAAAAAATAGGATAAGCATTGATATATAACCTCATCTATGAGTACTGCCAGAGTGCAATATTGTACTGAGGTACAACAGGACAGCTAAATAAAAAATTGAATAATAAGAAACAATTAACCAATCCACGTCAGTTCATGTTGCAAATATTCTCTTATATATGCACTAATACCAGTCAATGGCCTGGTTCTGAGGAATGGCCTTCCTGGCTTTTCCTATTAGCAAACCCTAACATCTGCAAGTTGCAATATATTTTTACTGTAATTTGGTTACTATGGTGATGAGGGATAGCAACAAATTCATGAAAGATTCTTTGAATGTCTTCTGACGCTAAAGAGAAGTGAATAATATGTCCTAAAAGATAGATCCAATTCATTTTGCCTTATTGGAACAACTATTTCCAATGAACTGAGTGATAAAAAGGAAATTGTGTTTTAACCCTTTTTCTGCTAATGGAATTTTCTTGTATAGTGTTTGTTGCATCAGCTGTTCTGGTATATAATAGAGACGGAGTGTGATATTTGGATCTCCTGGTAAATATTGTTCCATATACTTACAGTTGCTCTATATAGCTAGTCTGTGTTGGTAAGGAAATTATTAGAGGCTTGCATACTTATCTATTAATTGGTTTAGAATGAATTAGCTATGTTTACCTGGCAGTTTACAATTCTGAGTTAAAAGTATTCTGTTTACCATTTCAAAAGTATACATCTTTTTGTAAAGTATAATTTATTGTTTTATGAATGTTTATTTTTAATTCAGTTGATTCAAGTGACTAACAAAATGTGGAATCAATACATACTACTACTTCAGAATAGATTTCTTATGAAGTTATTGTTATTGCTACAGCAAATTATTGAAAAATGCTTCTGATGTAACCTGTAAGTATGTGTTAGGAAGGTGTTTAAATCAGAGTACCAAAGTACAGGTAAAAAGCATATTTACTACATAATTTTCCAGAAGTAAATGGAAGTAAATTCTTAGCTGCTATAATTCTGCTGTATCTTTGATGTTGCACAATTAAAAAGAGTTAATTGTCCAAAATACTTAGGCAGTACATAACTGTTGAGGTATGCAGGCAGATCAGTAAACCCCTGCCTGGGGTTACAATAACTGAACAGAACATGGGAAACTACTGGACATAATATGAGAAGCTGCTGAGCTTAACAAATAACTGAGTGAGTGGCTGACAAAAGTTACAGATAGTACCATGAGCGATGACTGGATTCCACAGACAGTTAAGGGAGAATTTTGTGAGAAACAGGAAAACTTCACAGATAATTAAAGGGGGGAAACTGGGGACTTTTCAGGGATTATTTTCTTGCAAGGCCAACAGAGCCTGGGTAACCACATCAGTAATCCCACATAAAGCCAAGATTATCTAGGTAACCATATCAGAAATACTGAATTTGTGTATGGAGGTGACAAAACTGGGGCCAATGGGGACAAACACTTAGGTAAGGGTTGTTTATCTGGGAGAAGAAAAGGGTGAAGAAATGTAGGGATCAAGGTGGACGGGAGAAGTACAAATATGGAAAAATGCAGAGAAAAGGTGATAAAAGGGCTGGCTGAGTGTAAGTGGACTGTGGCTCATTATGCTTGTCTGGCTGAGCCCTGCATCTGATCACTGCAGTCTCTTTTCTTTACTATTTCTGTGTTACCACCTTTCCTAGTGGGCAGGGGTTAAGATGGACTAGCGAGCAGCTAGAATGATACCCAGATCTGGAATGACTCAAGGTCTGAGCCAGCAAGTTGGCAAGAGGTCCAGGATCCGGGTATGGTTATCGGACAGACTTAAAACCTGTGCTAATATTTGAGGGATCCATTAATGTGGGTTTATTTGTGCATTTAGAAAGTGAGGGAGTGTGTATGTTTGCTGGTGAACTTCAATACTGACTAGCCAGAGAGGAGGAAAAAGTTTGAGCCATCATTGCTGTTCATGCTCACGAGTGCTGTTTGTGTTTATGTGGTGCAGGGAAGAACACTGCTTTCCATGTTGATCCATGTGGTCACTGTGTCCGTATTTTGTCTGTGTGTGTGTGTGCGCGCGTGATTGTGTGTGCACCTACTGAGAGTACATTCAGCTTCACTACTGGTTGGATCTATAAACAGGAAAGGGAACAACCTCCCCTAATAATAATCACTGTGAAAGAGATGTTCAGTGACTCTTCAGTGTCTCCTGGGACTATGGTTCCAGTTCTCATCCTCCCTTTGCTACAGATGAGTTTACTCACTCTCACATATTTCTCCTATGATTATTCACCAAAATAAATAAAACATACAGGAATATTTTAAGTTCTTTGCTTTTTAAATGGTGATAGTTTACAGGTGTCCCAGTCAGTAAATGGAGCTTCACAGTGTAGGCAATTTAAGAAAAACACGATAAATAAAAGCCTCTCAATCCCGCCTAAAATTAAAAAAATAGAATTAATGAGAAATAATAGGGAAACACAACATAGTGACAAGGTAATGTTTATGGGCAGCATATCAAGAAGCATCATTCACTCAAACACTCCCTAATTTTTTATACTTATTTCTTTTAGGTCCATTTTGTGAGGAACCTGTTGATCCTTGTGCATCTCAGCCATGCCTGAATGGGGGCATATGCCAATATAATCAGTCTGGCTATGTTTGTGATTGTCCTGCTGGTTTTCTCGGTCACAGTTGTGAAATTGATATCAATGAATGTTCTTCAAGGCCATGTCAGAACAGAGGTACATGTATCGATTTGCCAAATGTAAGTATAAACTTCAGAGATCCCTATTTGAACATAGAATCACAGAATCATAGAATGATTTGGATTGGAAGGGGCCCTTAAAGGTCATCTAGTTCCAGCCTTCCTGCTGTGGGCAGAGACATCTTCCACTAGATCAGGTTGCCTAAAGCCCCATCCAACCTGACCTTGAACACTTTTATTGATAGGGTATCCACAACTTCTCTAGGCAACCTGTTCCACTGTCTCACCACCCTCATCGTAAAAAATTTCTTCCTTTTACCAAATCTAAACCTACCCTCTTTCAGTTTAAAACCTTTGCCCCTTGTCCTGTCACTAAAGGCCTTGGTAGAAAGTCTTTTTCCATCTTTCTTATAGGCTGCCTTTATATATTGAAAGGCCATAATTTGGTGTCCCCAGAGCCGCCTTTTCTCCAGGCTGAACAACCCCAATTCTCTCAGCCTTTCTCTATATCCATTTTCATGGCACTCTTCTGGAATTACTCTAACAGGTCCATGTCTTTCTTGTGCTGGGTTCCCAGAGCTGGACACAGTACTCCAGGTGGGGCCTCATGAGAGCAGAGTGGGAGAATCACCTCCCTTGACCTGCTGGCCACACTTCTTTTTATGCAGCCCAGGATACAGTTGGCTTTCTGGGCTGCAAGCACACATTGCCAGCTCATGTCCAAATGTTAATACACCAATATCACCAAGTCCTTCTCCACAGAACTGCTCTTAATCCATTCATCACCCAGTCTGCACTGATACTGGTGACTGCCCTGACCCGGGTGCAGGACCTTACACTTGTCCTTGTTGAACTTCATGAGATTCACATGGGTCCACTGCTCAAGCCTGTCAAGGTCCCTCTGGATGACATCCCTTCCATTTAATGAATCAGCTGCAGCACTCAGCTTAGTATCATCCGCAAATTTGCTGAGGGTTCACACAATCCCACTATCTATATTATTAATAAAGATATTGACCAGTACTGGTCCCGGTATGGGCCCCTGAGGGATATCACTTGTTGTTACTGATCTCCACTTGGACATTGAGCTGTTGATTGCAACTCTTTGGACTTGGCCATCCAGCCAATTCCTTATCCAATGAATAGTCCATCCATCAAATCCATATCTCTCTGATTTGGCAACAATGATGCTGTGTGGGACGATGTCAAAGGCCTTACAGAAGTAAAGGTAGATAACATCAGTTATTCTTCCCTTAACCGTCAACACAGTCACTCCATCATAGAAAGCCACCAGATTAGTCAGGCATGATTTTCCCTTTGTGAAGCCATGTTGGCTGTTTCTAATCACCTCCCTGTTGTCCATACACCTTGACATAATTTCCAGGAGGATCTGTTCCATGAAAGTGCCAAAACATTTAATTCTAATGTAACTTTTAAAATTAGCTTTTCATGTTTCATGAAGAAACACAGCATTGTCTGAATGTGAAGTATTTCTAATATTTCTATGGTTAAAAAGCCCAAATTCCACATTTTCAGTTCAGTTGCTTGGAGGTCACTTAAGAAACTACTGATGCTGTTTCATTTTTTTTTTCCTCTCTCTAATAAAATCTGATATAAACCATGATACATTTGTCATCTTTATTACCTAGTGGTTGTTTCCTATTGTTGCTTTTCCTGTGGTATCTGTTTTTAATTCCTTTTTTTATTCTTTCTTTTTTCTTTTTGTAAAATAGAATAAATTCATGCAGAGTCACAAAGGTTTGATAATAGAGTCATATCTGGTAGTATTTCAAACTGCACTGTTGATGTTCTTTCATTAGCATGACTATTGCAAATAGCAGCGATTATACAGAAACAAAATAGTGAAAGAAGAGTTCAAAAGCTCAGTTATCATATATCAGTGATACATAATCACTCACAGAGAGAGAAAAAAACAGATATCTAAATTGCCAAAATGATAGATTTCTAAATTATGCAATCTGTCTAAATATTTTGTCTGGTAGATAAACTAGCACATACTATTTTGTACGATCATTTCCATAGATAAACAGATGTAGTAGTTTGTTTCACACATATAGAAATCTCTCAGCATATGTTAAAATAAAGTTCCCTGACCATGCCTTTAAGACCGATTCTGAAAAAAACACCTGAATACTTCCAATTTCACTGGGGGAATAAACCCCTATATATTTTTCCTTTATTTTCTGTTGTCAAAAAACATTACTTTATGTAGAAAAATAAGGATGAGAGTGTCAGTTCTAATAAATATTTTGTTTTGTAAAATAACTTACTGTTCTTACTGTGTAAATTACAGATTGCTGTAACTGACATGTCTTTCACCATCATAGAGAAGTACAGTCTCTGTGTTTCATATTGAAGGGGGAAAAGGATACAAACCATTTTCCTTCCTACTCTAGTTAGTGAATACTGTTTGGTATCTGAGGTACCTTGTGCACTGTTACTGTTTGATAGATGCAAACATTACATTGGAACAAATTCAGAAATAAGGAAAAGTCATAAATGAATTATAAAGCTCTTTCCTGATTCAGTTATGAAATCTCAAAGCCAGCCAAATTTAGAGCTGATATATATATACATATATATATATATATATAGCTAGCAAACCCAGCTCTGGTATAATCTGTGCTGGAAGGCCTATTCTACTTGTCCTGAATTATATTCGTATCCTATTTGGGGCTAGGACTGCTTTTTGTTCTGCCTTTGTAAACTGTTTAATATGATGAGACCCTGTCCTAGTTAGGGTCTCTAGAGTAATGGAAGTAAACACTAATTTCTGTATTGCCTTGGTTACAACAAATAATTATTTCTAATTTCCTTCTTTTCTATAGGATGTGGCATGTATCTGCCTGCCAATATTCACTGGCAAGTTCTGTGAGAGAATACTGAATCCATGTGAATTGTTGCCTTGCTTAAATAATGCGACTTGTGTAGCTCAACAGCAGAACTATAACTGCCGGTAAGATTAGAAATTAATTTATTTTAGTACTTCGTTGGATCACTTGATGATATCCCACTGATTGCAGAAAGAAAAGACATCATCAGTCACAGAGAACACAGAAAACTATGAACTTTTAACAAATCTTTATTTAATTTCAGTGCCCTACTGTGTTAGTCTTCTTGAAAACTCTTGAAGTGCTACAAAAAAATTTAAAACATTTAAGGAGTTATAAATTGTTTCATCATTACTTCTGTAAGATAAAATATATAAATCCTGACACAGAGAGAATTAAACTACAGGTACCACTCCCATTCAGGGTGTATGATGTTTATGCTACATTTCTGAAAGGATAAGACAATTGTGTTAATTTCTAATTCACAGACATGCATTAGTAGGTTTTAGATTGATCCTTCAAGCAGCATAGTAAAAAGTGCTTCATTCAGAAAGACCATGCTAAAATCATCCATTTGAAACTAACAGAAGTGACCCAGTAGGTATATAATTTCATTCCATTTTAAACAGCTGTTTAGATATTTTCTTACACCAGTAAAGAGTACAATTTGTACTCTTCACATTTGCTTGGCTTTTATCTGGCTGCCTGAAGTAAGTTCTGCTAAGCATTGCTGAAGTGCAGTAAACAACTTTTAAATTTTAGGATATTCATAAAAGCAGAAAATTGAAAGCTGTGGTACACAAAAGCCTGAAAACACATTATGAATGAACTTAGAAACTGTAAATACATAACAGAAGTATAAAACATAAAGTTACAGTCCATCAAAAGACATCCAGTTGAGAAGTCTGGAAATTAAAATATAAGTAGAACTATGTTTACAATTTTCTCAAAGAAGAAAAAAAGACATAAAATTTTATTTATACGTACACCTAAATACATATATATACATACATGCACACACATACAAACACATACACAGTTAGATCTTCCCATATAGGTATGCATAGCACAGAACAGCAGTGTTATCTTTTATTTTCCAATACTTTAAACCAAGATATAAGCTACTAATAATTTACTATTATATAGCCAGTATTTTATACAGTATGTTGGTGCATGAATTAGTATGAAATTATGCCTGAAGCTTACATTTTAAAATATGCTTAAATATGTTTAAATATGTTTAAATATGTTTAAAATATAACATGAACAATTAATATGAAGATGTAAATTGTCTTTCTTTTAAAAAAAAAAAAAAAAATCCTGGCCCTGTGTGCAATGCAGATTGAATAATTTACAATTTCACAAAGCACTGGTAGAAATGGTCAGTACCATGAACCTCATATTAACATGGAAATTGGTTAATAAAAATAGCTATGGAAAGGCATGGTGATTTAACAGTCTTTCCATTGATATACTATGTGAGAATAAGAGTCATTATTTAGATCAATATAACAGAAAGTAAAAATGGGCAATTAACAACCCAACTGTGCGTCCAAAGAAGGGCAATGAAGATGGTGAGAGGTCTAGAGCACAAGTGTTATGAGGAGCGGCTGAGGGAACTGGGGTTGTTTAGCCTGGAGAAGAGGAGGCTCAGGGGAGACCTCATCGCTCTCTACAACTACCTGAAAGGAGGTTGTAGCGAGGTGGGTGTTGGTCTCTTCTCCCAAGAAACAAGTGATAGGACAAGAGGAAATGGCCTCAAGTTGCACCTGGGGAGGTTTAGTTTGAATATTAGGAAAAATTCTTCACCAAAAGGGTTGTCAAGCATTGGAACGGGCTGCCCAGGGAAGTGGTTGAGTCACCATCCCTGAAGGTATTTAAAAGACATGTAGATGTGGTGCTTAGGGACATGGTTTAGTGGTGGACTTGACAGAGTTAGGTTTACAATTGGACTTGATGAACTTAAAGGACTTTTCCAACCTACATGATTCTATGATTCTGTGATTCTATGATTTATATTGATTACCAAGAGAATCACTTCAATTATGTGGTAAAGCTAGGTACTAGAGGTTTTAGTTTTGGGCTCAGATGGTACAATCCTGTTTACTACTAATATCAAGCATTAAGATCCTATTAATATCAGTGGTGCTTAGATTTTACTTTTAATATTTGTGTATTACTCATGCATTCAGTTGTGCTATCTGTAAAATATACATATTTGCTGAGACAGGCAAGACACATTTGCGGAGAGCTAGTTTGAGACATGGGATAGGTTATAAACTTACTATTTTTAACACTAAGAACATTCTAAAAAAGGGAAATAACATACTAGAGAGAACACTATGAATAGAGTAATGAAGAGTGCATCCTTCAACTTCATACAATGTCGAGTGCTTGGCCCTGTACCTACTGTTTAAGTAAAAACTTTGGATAGTATTCAATTCACATGGTTTTCCCTAGCATCTAAGCTGCACACCAGACTTTCTTGGTGAAGTCACTCCAGTGACTCACCTTTTCCAAAGAGAAATATCCAGGACAGGTGAGATGAAACATCTTCTGGAAGTTCTGAATTTTCTCTGTACAGAGGTAGAGAGAAAGCCTGGACTGCTGTCCTAAACCAGATACTAAAACTGCAGACTTTTAATGTTAGATAAATATGGCAGCATTGGAACTTAGTTTCGATACTCAGTCTTAGTTTTGCCATTCAGTCCCTGAAGGCTCCAATTAGTGTTTGCAATATTTTTGAGTGTTTATTGTTAATAAATTGAAATTTATTTCCTAATTTTTTGTGAAAATAAAATCAGTTTTCTATCACTTAATCCCAAATATTTAATAAATGTAAATTATGTGTATATTTATGCCTGTATACTTGGAAAGAGTCATTTAGGTGAGAGAAAACATTTTGAGGAAGTATGAATCACATTCATAAAGAGATTATCATAAAGAGACCAGATTCAGTAATTCGGTTGTGAGAGCTGTGGTCTTGTCAAAGTCAGAGTGCTGAAATGTAGAGGAGGTGCTGAGTTTTAGAGAGGGCCAACAGTCAGCAGGTTTTAAGATTCAAAGTTATGTCTTGCATTAGCTACTTGAATAACAGAGGATGTTGGAAGGCCTATAGGAACAGTGGTTTAACAGTTTCAGTTTCTTTAAGTCACAGACTTGGAAGCTTTCTGGCTGTGAGTCATGTTTTAATTCATTTTACCCAAAGGAAACCTGCCATTAACAATGTTGCTTTATTCAGGAGGTTTGGAGCTGCTCATTCAAAGTTTTAAGTGGAGGTTTTGTTTCATTTTTGGTAATCATTGTCAAATACTGTAGGTTATGACTATGTTTAATTACTCTACAAAAAATTGCATGTGTTTCCTTCGGTGTAATACCTGATCCACTTTTACAGCATTTTAACATTTTAAATAAATGTAATGATGTTTAGTTCACATACATATACAAATTCAAATAATAGCTGAATTGACCTTTTAATCCTTTTTGTTTTGGTTTGGTTGCCCCTGTTTTGTCTGCTTCTGCTTATGCCCAAACTGCATTCTGCTTATATCTATCACCATCTCAGCTTCTATCTACTTATCCTTTCTTTTTTGGGAAACCAGTTGTTTTCCATTCTAACCATTCCATTCCATATAACCAAACAGACTCAATATAATTTTCTTCACTTCAGTTATGATGTATGACTATACTGTATCCTCATTCCATCCTTTCAGTCTTGATATCATATACAACTTTGTGCTAAGAATCTAATAGTAGCATTTTTTCTTAAATGTCAAAATTTAAGGTGAATTCAAATAGGCAGTGAACAAGGATATCCATCACAATAAATTGTGATTGTTTACTTTGTATCTTCTTCTATTATCCTTGTTCTTTAGGACAATAAAAAGTCACAAAAAATGTGAAATGGTGTTCTGAGAAAAATTGTTATGCTAGTGTCATCTTTAGAACTTTACTGTCAACTTTCTTGCTGTTAATTTACCCTCTCTGACATTGGTATGTCTATTGCAAAACAACAACAAAAACAAAAATAAGAAAAATGATCAAATACAAAAATTAGAAGCAGTTTCTAAAATTGGCTTAGTAATTTATCTATTTTATGAAACAGTCATAGATTACCTAAATAAATTGGACCAAGAAAGCTAGGAGCTCTTTCACCTGATTTTGGATCATAGGTAAAAAAAAATCAGTAAAACAAACATTGTAATTGAGTTGCTCTGATTTGATTTTAAGTGTTATTTCAATATGTAATACAGATAGATAAAAGATATTTATTTTTTTTTACTTTACATTCCTTTTATATATATAAAAATATAATGTACGGATGAATGATGCTATAATATAAAGGACAACAAATATGCTATCTGTTGATATGAGTACTTTTGTTTAGAGGGAAAAATAAGTATGTGACTATCTGATATCTTTGAACATGCTGAAATAAAAGGAGCTAAGTATTATGAAAAACTCCTTTAAGCTACAATAAGTGAACTGGAAATTTGTTAAGAATAGACTTTGCAAGAATTTTGATTCCAAGTATTTGAAATTGTAGTGATATAGTTATAGGATTTACATACAACAATTTTTTCAAGAGGAGGGTGAGGAGTGTGAGGAGAGTGCAGTTCATTGTTATTTGCATAGAGTGTCCTCCTGCAGTTGTATCGATACTAGCCTAAAAGAATATAGCTATTTAGAGAAGGTTTTCCCATATCCACCTACCTCTGTCCTAATGATCCTATGCATGGACTGTGTGGATGCTCTCCAGGGGTTTCTGGTGAAATCCAGCCTGTTTAACACTTCACCAAAGGCTAATAAGTGACTTAAGCTTCTGGACATGATAGATGCCTCTGTGCATCCCTCAGAGGCATAGCCATACCCACTGATTAGGCATCTTTAACAGATTTCGAAAATACAGTTAACTCAGTTTATATTGAAAATATATCCTTTACTTTTGTATGCTACATAACTGTGAGAGGCTTCATGCATTCTGAAACGAGGGATGGTGTAATTTTTTTAAATGGGGAAACATGAGCAACATGACTGAATCTCATATCCATCAGGATATGAGATATAGAAGATATAGAAAAACCAGAAGCAATTCTGTATCACCTTCATGATTTCCAGCTTCTGGGCTGAGTCATTAGACAAAGTACCCCTCAGAAAAAGCTAAAGAAACTTCCCATCTATTACTTCTGTGTTCCTTCACAAACACAAATTTTCAGCTAACTGGCCATTTTCTTTCTCATCTACTTAAATCTTTTCTTTCCATGCTACCAGAAAGAGCCTTTAGACAGAGGAACATGCTAAGCATGTCTGTAAGAACATATCAAGTGAATTTGACAGGGATTATGTATCTATCAAAACACAAAAGAGAGTTTTTGCAGTTTGGATTTTACTTTTTGCACATTTTGAGCAGAATATAAATATTCAAATATTTTTCTACGCTATTCCATTACTGCTTTTGAATAAGACCTGTTTATTATTCGTTTTAATCTCATTTACTAATGACAAGTGCTGACATGAAGCAGAAGAAATGTCTGCAGTTCCTTTTACCATAGAAGAGTTATCCACGGCTCCATTGGCATCACATGAAACTAACAAACTGTCACAAAATAGAATGCTAGTTTTCTCCTTTAAAGAAAATACCGAATTACAATTAAGCGAACACAAATACAACCATGTATTGTCCTTTCCACAGGTTCCTTACATTGTTCCTTACATACCTAAGCATGCCATTATTGACTATTCTTTGTTAATCACTAGTAATGATTGATGCTATTTTAAAACTCATTTATCATCATATTTCTAATTTTCCTCTCTGATGGTTTAATTGACCCATCCTTTCTAATAGATTTCCAAAACCTCATTTGAGATTGTTTTTTGTTTCCAGAAGATTGTATGAAGTATTGGTATGAAAATGCTTTAATCAATGAAAAAAATTATTTTATGGAGAAGCAAAAATATCCAGAATCATGCAACTGATTTTTAATTGCTTGAAAACATGTTCTGTTTATTTATTTTAAATACCATATGAGGTCTGTTTTGTTACCACAAGAACATTATTTAATAGAATTATGGAATATAATTAAAAACAATTAAATTTTAAAATGCAAGTCCTCTAAAATACACTGGTGTATTTGCAGCTGCATGCCAGGATTCACTGGAAAGAACTGTGAGGAAGTAATTGACTACTGCAGGCTGCTCAGCATCAACTGTCTGAATGAAGGATTGTGTCTTAATATAATTGGAGGATTCACTGTAAGTAATTTAATACGTTAAACCAATTCAGTGCTCCAAAGTATAAAAGCTTCAGACAAGCAGAAATGCATTCATTACTCTAAGAGACAAGAGGGACATACATTTATGTGTTTGCTGTTTACTTAAATCAATAACACAAGGACAATTCACTTGGGTAATATGGATTTTTTTATTACTTTTCTACTGAGACCGTGTTTTGTACTATATCAAGTAAGAGAACTGAAGAGTATTTTTATAGTAAAAAGAATATATAACTAATTGTGGTCCAGTGCTATTATCCACACAGATGATAATCACAGCTATGTTGCAGCCTTTAAAAATACATTACTTGAATTGAGTACATCTGTTGCCATTGTTTTAACCAGAATCAAATTAGTAATTTAAACGTATGCACATTTAGTCTTAATACAAACTTAGAAGTTTGATGATGAAACCGCAGTGCGGTGAGGTTGATTTGAAAATTTGAAAAAATGTAATTCCACTTGTTTTAACTCTCAAAATAGCTCCTGAAAATGTTGAGCAAGATCCATCATGAACCAAGATTCTTCTGGCCATAGCTTGTCAAAATAGAGGAAATAGTTTCTCCAACATCAGTAACTGGGAACAACTTAAAGGTTATTCTAAACAACCACTTGTTTTGCAAATAACAGGAGAAGATCACAGAATCACAGAATGGTTGAGGTTGGAAAGGACTTCTGGAGGTCATTTTGTCCACCACCCTGCATGAGCAGGGCCACCTAGAGCCATTTATCTAGTCCTAGTCCACTTATCCATTTGAGTGTTCAACCAAAATGTATTAGGATTACTGTTACTCCTTGCTTCAGGGAGTAGGAAGACTAAAGGAAGGAGAACTGGAACCAAGGATGACAGCAAGGTTGGCAGGGACAGTGTCCTCACCAACAAGGGGCACAATCCCTCAATACCTACAAGAACACAACAGATCCACACATTCAGCCAAAAGTCCGGTGATCACCAGACAAGTCCTTAGTTATGAAGCAGGTTTGCAGTCAAGCTGGGTAGTCAAGTCAACAGATCAGAATCAGCAAGATACAAAGCTGGATACAGGCATACTGACAAAATAGCTCAGGAAAGGATCTAGTGCAAAGGCCTGAGCTTAAATGCAGCTCATGAGTAAATGAAAGAAAGTGTGGACATCTCAAAGGCAAGTTCTGTTTTCACAGTAGGGTGATCCAAGGTGACAGTGTTGGGCCACATCAGTGCTGACCTTGAACACAGGCAGTTAAACCTGTGAGAGAAGGGAAAGAGGTCACCAAGGAAGAGTGCACAGAAAAATTATTATAGGCTGGTCAGGCCAATTAGAGCCTGTTGATGCATTCAAGGTCCTGAGAGTTTCTCTGAATATTCCTTACATGTAATTATTCATTCAGCCCAAATATCGTTGCCTTTCTTATAGTCACAAAAGCTAAAGAGGCGTTGATATTTTCTCTCCAACGCTTTCTACCTGACTCCATGTGTTCGCTCATGTTCCTTGAGTCTTACCTGATCTGATAACTGCTATATACAGGTGACCAAGGATTGTTTCTCCTATTTACTTATGGGAACAAAGAGAAAAGAAGCTTCCAGTCATCTATTCAAAGTGGCCAGACCATTTTGTTGTACCTAGTTCTGTTTGCACATTCTAAGCCAGATACTGGTGTGGACTTCTCAAGTGTCACTAAGAAATAAATTCATACCACTGTTGACTGCATCACAGTCTCCCAGTTGCTGCATCTTGTCATAGAATCATAGAATCATTAAGGTTGGGAAAGACCTCTAAGATCATCGAGTCCAACCGTCAACCCAACACCACCATGCCCACTAAACCATGCCCCTAAGTGCCTCATCTACTCGTCTTTTAAATACCTCCAGGGATGGGGACTCAGCCACTTCCCTGGGCAGCCTCTTCCAATGTTTAACCACTCTTTCAGGAAAGACATTTTTCCTTACATCCAATCTAAACCTCCCCAGGTGCAACTTGAGGCCATTTCCTCTCGTCCTATCGCTAGTTACTTGGGAGAAGAGACCCACACCCACCTCGCTACAACTTCCTTTCAGGTAGTTGTAGAGAGCGATGAGGTCTCCCCTCAGCCTCCTTTTCTGCAGGCTAAACAACCCCAGTTCCCTCAGCCGCTCCTCAGAAGACTTGTTCTCCAGACCCCTCACCAGCCTCGTTGCCCTTCTCTGGACACGCTCCAGCACCTCAACGTCCTTCTTGTAGTGAGGGGCCCAAAACTGAACACAGTATTCGAGGTGCGGCCTCACCAGGGCCGAGTACAGGGGCACGATCACTTCCCTCCTCCTGCTGGCCACACTAGTTCTGATACAGGCCAGGATGCCATTGGCCTTCTTGGCCGCCTGGGCACACTGCCGGCTCATGTTCAGCCGGCTGTCAACCAGCACCCCCAGGTCCGTTTCCGACAGGCAGCTTTCCAGCCACTCTTCCCCAAGCCTGTAGCGCTGCATGGGGTTGTTGTGGCCCAAGTGCAGGACCCGGCACTTGGCCTTGTTGAACCTCATACGATTGGTCTGGGCCCATCGGTCCAGCCTGTCCAGGTCCCTCTGCAGAGCCTTCCTACCCTCGAGCACATCAACACTCCCGCCCAACTTGGTGTCGTCTGCAAACTTACTGAGGGTGCACTCAATCCCCTCATCCAGGTCGTTGATAAAGATATTAAACAGAACTGGCCCCAGTACTGAGCCCTGGGGAACACCGCTCGTGACTGGCCGCCAACTGGATTGAACTCCATTCACCACAACTCTCTGGGCACGGCCGTCCAGCCAGTTTTTGACCCAGCACAGAGTCCACCTGTCTAAGCCATGAGCCGCCAGCGTCTCTAGGAGAATGCTGTGGGAGACGGTGTCAAAGGCCTTCCTGAAGTCCAGGTAGACCACATCCACAGCCTTTCCCTCGTCCACTAGGCAGGTCACCTGGTCATAGAAGGAGATCAGGTTGATCAAGCAGGATCTGCCTCTCATGAATGCGTGCTGGCTAGGCCTGATCCCCTGGTTGTCCCGCTCATGCCTTGTGAGCGCCCTCAAGATGAACTGCTCCATAATCTTCCCTGGCACCGAGGTCAGGCTGACAGGCCTGAAGTTCCCCGGATCCTCCTTCCGGCCCTTCTTGTAGATGGGCGTCACATTGGCAAGCCTCCAGTCGTCTGGGACCTCCCCCGTTAACCAGGACTGCTGATAAATGATGGAGAGTGGCTTGGCAAGCTCCTCCGCCAGCTCCCTCAGCACTCTCGGGTGGATCTCATCTGGCCCCATAGACCTGTGAGTGTCCAGGTGGTGTAGCAGGCCACTGACTGCTTCCTCTTGGATTATGGGGGGTTTATCCTGCTCGCCGTCCCTGTCTTCCAGCTCAGGGGGCTGAACACCCTGAGGATGAGTGGTCTGACTATTAAAGACTGAGGCAAAGAAGGCATTGAGTACCTCAGCCTTTTCCTCATCCTCGGTGACAATGTTTCCCCCCGCATCCAATAAAGGATGGAGATTCTCCTTGACTCTCTTCCTGTCGTTATATATTTGTAAAAACTTTTTTTGTTCTCTCTAACGACAGCGGCCAGATTGCGTTCTAGCTGGGCTTTTGCCTTTCTCATTTCTTCTCTGCACAACCTAACGAGATCCCTGTACTCTTCTTGAGTCGCCTGCCCCTTCTTCCACAAGTGGTAAACTCTCCTTTTTTTCCTGAGTCCCAGCAAGAGCTCCCCGTTCAGCCAGACCAGTCGTCTTCCCCACCCGTTCTTCTTATGGCATATGGGGACAGCCTGCTCCTGCGCCTTTAAGACTTCCTTCTTGAAGATTGTCCAGCCTTCCTGGACCCCTTTGCCTTTCAGGACTGTCTCCCAAGGGACTCTCTCAACCAGCGTCCTGAACAGGCCAAAGTCCGCCCTCCGGAAGCCCATGGTTGCGGTTTTGCTGGCCCCCCTCCTTACTTCACCAAGAATGGAGAATTCTACCATTTCATGGTCGCTAAGCCCAAGACGGCCTCCGACCACCACATCTCCCACCAGTCCTTCTCTGTTAGTAAACAGCAGGTCGAGCGAGGCACCTCCCCTGGTAGGCTCACTTACCAGCTGTGTCAGGAAGTTGTCTTCCACACACTCCAGGAACCTCCTAGACTGCTTCCTCTCTGTCATGTTGTATTTCCAGCAGACGTCCGGGAAGTTGAAGTCCCCCATGAGAACAAGGGCTAGCGATTGAGAGACTTCTGCCAGCCGCTTGTGGAATGTTTCATCCGCCCCTTCATCCTGGTTGGGTGGTCTATAACAGACTCCCAGCAGGATATCTGCCTTGTTGGCCTTCCCCCTCATCCTTACCCATAAACACTCAACTGTACCATCATCACAGTCATTGAGCTCTATATAATCAAAACACTCCCTAACATGCAGGGCCACCCCACCGCCTCTCCTTCCTCGCCTGTCCCTTCTGAAGAGTCTATAGCCATCCATTGCAGCACTCCAGTCGTGGGAGTCACCCCACCATGTTTCTGTGATGGCGACTAAGTCATATCTCTCCCACTGCACAATGGCTTCCAGCTCCTCCAGTTTGCCGCCCATGCTGCGTGCATTGCTGTAGATGCACTTGAGCTGGGCTATCGATTTCACCCCCGGTATTGGCATGCCACCCCTAGTGAAAAAAAAAATAATAATCTCAAAAAAACTAGGCTCATCTCTAGTGAGCCTAGTTTTATCCCCTTCCCCCTTCAAACCTAATTTAAAGTCTTTTCAATGAGCCCCGTCAATTCATGAGTGAGAATCCTTTTCCCCCTGTGAGATAGCTGGACTCCATCTGTCGCCAGCAGGCCCGGTGCCATGTAAACCTCCCATTGATCAAAAAAGCCAAAATTCCACCGATGGCACCAACCCCTGAGTCACGTGTTGATCCGGTGTGTTTTCCTGCTCCTTTCAGTATCCTTCCCTGCCACTGTAGAGATTGAGGAAAATACTACTTGTGCTCCCGATCCTTCAACCAGTCACCCCAGTGCCCTGAAGTCCCTTTTGATCAC
The DNA here is from genome assembly GCF_965638725.1 of Aptenodytes patagonicus. Taxonomy (NCBI): domain Eukaryota; kingdom Metazoa; phylum Chordata; class Aves; order Sphenisciformes; family Spheniscidae; genus Aptenodytes; species Aptenodytes patagonicus. The sequence continues at coordinate 32,328,629 of NC_134951.1, read as the reverse complement.
TGCAGGACTTCTCTCTGCAACCTCATCACTGCCAGCCTGTATAACCAATAGCGGGTAGTAATCAGAAGGCTGTACCAGACCAGGGAGGTTCCTTGTAATATCTCTGACCCGGGCCCCAGGGAGGCAGCAGACTTCCCTGTAGGATGGGTCTGGTCAGCATATTGGGCCCTCTGTTCCCCTCAGAAGGGAATCGTCCTTTCCAAGGAATTGTCCTTTCCCTTAGTCCCTGATCTTAATTGCCAGGAGCAGCTGTTTAGGTTGACCTGTTACTCATTCAAATACTTGCACTTCCACAGATATGTAATCAGATCTATAACAGATCTGTAACAAGAATTTTATTTAAAACCATGGTAAAGTTAGTGAAGTAAATACATGTAAATGGTAATTTCAGAAATTAATGAATACTGTATTACTGAAAGAGATAAGTATGTTGTACCTGCTAAATTCTTAACTCTGATCAAAATTCTTTTAATTTTTTGTTTTAAGAACATTTTTAATACTACCTATAAATATATATTAACTAGAGCAATAATATATAAATGGACTTTAACACAAATTCTGAAGTAACTTGCAAAATATTGCAAATCAGAGATTTATGTTAATAGAGTACTAAAACATGCATACTTATAAGAACATAATTCTTGCTTTGTTGAGTATGCTGTATATAATATACCCACAGAAGAATAAAATAGATGGCGAGGAATTCTCTCTGAGAATTTGCCTCTTCTCGTTGTTGATAGCAGACGTAACAAAAAAATACTGAGTCCAGTTCTGTTGCACTGAAATAAAAGGGTTCATGAAAACATATACTTATTTTAAAATGATTGTGTCTCCCAGTTAACTTACCTACATGATAGAAATATTAGATTCAAAACAGAAACATTGTTTTTAGCTCTTTTCAGCTACTCGTCCACTTATATCAAGCAATAGCAAAAACTACAGTATAATGATTAGAATACAAAAGTGATATAATTAATCAGTGAGTACAATGTGTACAACATATGCAGACATCAAACTGAATACTAATCAAACACAAAAAGAAATTAAATGGCAAAGTTTTAGGAAAGCAAACAAAAATTGGCTACCAAATTAGTTAGGAAGTGTGCTAACGCTTATTGTTAGACACAAGCAAAGTAGTTGTATAACAGTAAATGTTTTCATAAAATAATCCTTGAAAAAATACACTTCCATGACCAGTATAAGATTTGATACTTTCTTAGCAGACACTGAATTAGGCTATAAGATGGAGCTAAATGACCTGGCACAGCAAAGGTTGGATTTTTTTTGTTTAAACTTTGATGCCTACAGAAGTGAATGGTATGGGTAGTACCTGATAGAAAACTAGTGTGGCAGGCATTTGGGACTGACATATAAGATTGAGCAGACAAATGGAGGCAAGGATGAAGAATACTAAACAGCCAGATACAAATCACTGGAATTTTTGTTGAAAATATACATTATACTGAACCGCATTTGAAAATCATTGCACTTTTCCTTGACAGTCAGTCTGTGGTGTGGCATCTTTATTTGGAAGATAAGCAGTTGTACTTCAAGTATAGGTTAACTTCTCTTTGAAGACACAAACAACTATAGATTCCGTCCAGTCTTTTTTTTTTGCTTCTCCTGGTTGTAACTTTCTTGATCATAATTCATTTTTTCCCCATAGAAAATATGTATTTTCAGTATTATCAGAAAATCAAATGCTGGCGAATAATTTGAGAATTCCAGCTGAGAGAAATTTGGCTGTTAGATTTTCTTTTTTTTCAAAAGCAGATTTGGAAGTACTGAAATATTTAATGCATTTTTATAAGTGGCACTAAGTATTCCATCTCAAAAAAAACCTCCCAAAACCACAACAAAATAATTTTTAAAAAATCAAGGTGTTGAATCTTGAAATCTAATTTAAAAATTCATTTTTGTTTTGAAATTAATCTCTGGTTTAATTTCAAAGAGTAGTAAATACTTAGAATTGAAACAGTATAGTTTTATTTTTCAGTATTGTTGTAACAGTTATTAGCACAAGTCCTTGATCGCTAATTAGTATTAATTATAAGTAATTGTAATATTAATAGTTACTCTGCTTACATTTATTATATTCAGTAATTAACTATATGTTTCTAAAATTATTTCTGCCTCAAGAAATCCCTCTGACTAATGTATGTTAACTTTATGGTAGATAATAATGCTTAGTTATAGGAAGCATTTATTGATGATGATGTGTCAGATAAACATGGGAATTGTTGCTTCTTAGGAAATGGAACCTCTCTTTGCATTTCATATTCTTATATTTCATATTTTTATATCTCAATTCTCATACCTCATATTTCAGAGTACAGCTGTAGTAATAACAAATAATTTCCTTTGTTCTTTCCATTATTGCCCATCATCCTGGGAACCAAAGTCATGATGTATATATTGAGATAGGATTTATCAATAGAAAAATAGTGGGTAGTTGCATAATTAATTCCAGTTAACATAGCTTAATGAAAACAGATCACATCAGACAAAGCAGATTTAATGAGATGACCTGACAGATAGTGACAGAGAAATATTTTCTGCTGCAATTCACTTATTAAGCAAAATAAATCATTTAATGGAGCAACTTCAATTCTAAGGAAAAAAAAATCTAGATCTTGATGACACTTTAATAGGTATAGCCAATAAGATGTATTGACACAGGAAAGTTGTTTTGTTTCCAAGTAGTTGCATGTTCTGCTTTTTGTAGCATCCACACCACACATCCCCCTGCCCCCCATCCAGATGAAGCAGAAGATATCACAGTTTGTGTAACTAGATGTGCATGTTATGGCCAACTGCCAAGATGACTGTAAAAGAGCTAGACTTCTGTCTAAGATAAATTTTGGATTTTTTTTTTTTTCAAAATTAAAAACAGTACAAACTGATTAAAATATTATTACTATATTATTGGGCTTATAGGCTTGAAGATCTATGAAGTAGTTGTTTTTCTAATTTTAAAATTTTACTTAGATTTTTTTGTAAATCATGTTAAATTAACTAAAAACTGAGTGAATAGTCAAAAAGGAAAATAGTTATAAATTAGGAATTATTGTCCCATGAGTGTTTTTAATGGACCTCATGGCAATTTGGTTTTGGACTAGTGATTTGAAGTATTTTGACATAGTAGAAAATACAAAACTCTTTCTGTTGAAATGTGCAGATGACCACAGAAAATGGTAGTATAGTTAATAATAAGCAAATCTGATCAGGATTTCTTGGTAGGCTATAGTACTTAGAAAAAATGTATTCTCAGGGAGGCAAATGCAATGCTGTATGCATAGGAAAAAGAATGTGACTTACACAGTAGCAACTGTTTCCTGATAGTGACAAAGAAGACAACTTTGAGCTCAAGGTGGATATTAAATTTGACACCACACTATTGATGAAGACAGAAAGACAATCCCTGTAGTCATAAATAGAGCATTTGTATATAGAAGCATTTGTAAGTGGTCATACTTCTGTGACTGTCAGTGGAGGGTGCATCGTAGGCAGTTCTATCATCTAAATTGTTTCAACAAGGCTGAAAAACTGGAAAACTCTATTAACAATGAGTTTTACGGAAAAACAGCACTTTAAAACTATATTCTCAAACGTATGTACAGATTCACAAAATTAAGCCAGTCCATGGCTATCAGTTTTCCTCAGAAGAAAAACAAAAATTACCAAAAAATGTTGAAGCCACATTAGCAAGAAAGTGCTAAAAGTATCGTGCATAGTTCTGTGCAGCTGCTTCTTCCATACAGTACTGATTATACCAGGAGCATTTTCAAAAATTGTTAGGTAATAGGATATGGTGTAATGCAGTGTATTAGCAGTTTTTCATCAGATCAACAAGGCCAGGTCACATCTGTCCTGTCCTAGTGAATAACTTCACCAGACATTAAATTTCATGAGGATCTACTACTGTGGCATTCAAAACCCAAAATTCCCACAGAAGGCTGAAGGCTGGAAAACTTATTGTGGATTGCTTCTAGTAGTCAATGCAGCAGACTCATTCCACTGATATTAAAAGGTTGGGAAAAGGATTATATTTCTCAGAGTTGCCATAAATAGACAAAACATAAAAAAAACCCACTTTATTTTGGCTCTGTAGAAGGTCAAAGATATGACATCTACTTTGTTAGCTAGTTTCTAAAATACAGAAAGGTAAGATTGCAGCCTTGCTTCAGTTTAAGAAATCTGGATATCATTTGAACATATCATTTTAACAGGTGGCAAAGAGAGTGTTTGAACATTACAGATCTTCCTCTTTCAAAAAAATCCTGCTGTGTAAAATTCTATTATTTGCTATTGATTTGTCAATTATTGCAAGAATGCTGCTATTGAATTTCTCCTGTTTTGCAGCTGCAATGTTGGAATAACTTTTTTAAATCTGTATAATCACTGTTAAACTTCTGAAGAAAATAAAATATAGCTTATTTTTCTTTGATGTTCATCACATCGGAAAATTTTTAATTAATACTGTCCTGATTTGGCAACTTTATCCTAAACACCTCCATCTACCCAGTATTAGAAGACAGGGGCCACTGTTTTAAGGAAAAATTTAAATTAAAACAGGTTTAACATAAACCATATTTTTACAGTTACTAAAGTGTGAACTAATTGCAGATTTCAGCAGAAGCTTATTCAATAAAACTATTCATCTACATTATATTGACAGTATGATAACCTGCTTCTTAAAAACCTTTTTAAAAAAATCTGCCCAGAGACACATTTCAATAGACATTTCTATTCTTATGGCAACTTTTATTTTTCTTAAATGGATTTTATAAATGAAAAGTCAGTGTTCTTAATTTGCAGTTGATAGTATTTCCTCAGTGCTTTTAATCTGAGTATCTAAAGCAATTCATGACTATAGGTATCCGTTATCCTCATCTTTATGTGAAGATGGGGAAAAGATGAACGGTTCCCAAAGGACAGCTGACAGGGAAGAAAGAGCTGTTGTTTTTCATGCTAATCATACTGCTGCCACATGCTAACCACCTAGGGGCATGTAGTGGTTTGGGAAGAGTTCTCCCAGTCAATTAGACTGGCTCCAGCAACACCTCTAGCACAAGGAGAATGGGCAGTAAAAACAGGTAAAGAGGGAATGCAAACAAGGAATCACCTGGGGACTGTAAAACTTTCCTCTAGGTCCCAAGGGGGAACTGGTTATCCCAGCAACTGGCTTAGATCAAGGCAAAATAATTATCCCTGCTTAAGATCCCCTGTTTTTTTCCTAAATCATTGGTATTAAAGTAAAAAAAAAAAATAATAAAAAAAAAAAAAAAAAACAGATACTGGGAAAAAAAGATTAAACTAATTTAGTGTAATTTATGATAACAGAACTGTCAATTATCAAATTTTGGAAGATGAACAGTTTCTAAAACACAATATTGGGAAAGTCAAAGGTATGAAAACTGTCAAGTTTCTGGCATACCAGCTGTCTTTACTCTCTAGGGAGAGACAAGAGATTGTGTTCTTTGGGTTCAACCACTGAATTGCATAGAATTTACAGAATTCATAGGCCAATTATGACTACCTGCATTGAGGGAAAAGAAGGTGCAGCACTACAGCAGTTGCAAGCAGGAGATTTGGAATAGCTACACGCTCTTTCCTATTTCTGCTCTGCCACACACTGCTTATGGAAGGGCATACAGATTAAAAATGTATTCCACTTTCTTTAGGGTATAAAAATGCTCATTTATAACATGTTTTTTTCCTAACAGATCCCTACTATGTTACGAGCAACTATCTTTCCACTTATATGGTTTGCATAGTGTATCCAAGCCTATTTTGCGCATATGCCTTTCTCCCATCATCCTGACAAACCACTGATTCGTTCAAGGTGATGTGCTTACAGTTAACAAAGGAATTGAGTTATATAGGCACAAAAACTGAAGCTAAAAGATGAAGTGAAAGCAATGCCATTGTAAGGTCCATTTCCATTTGCATTCACTACACTTGAGACAAGGACTAAGCAAATCATACATATAGCTTGAATAGCAGGGCTGTGTTGGCAAGCAAATAAACACTAGAGCAGCATTAGAGACAAAAATCTGTGCTGTCATTATGGGTTTTACAATTACACCTACTCTTGGTCATTCAAAGCAAGTATTTAAATTTTCTTTGAGAAGCTGTACTGACACTTAAATGTGAAATTTTATGTTGGAATCATTGTCAATGGATGTCCTGGTGCCTTCCAAAAGAGCAGCAGGGATTGCTACCAATTTCTGGCTAGCGTTCATACAGTGCAGTGGAAGTAGATCGTGCTGTTAAGGGAGAGTGAAGCTAAGCAAAAAGAAGTAATGTTTTTCACTTCTATAAGTAATTTGCAGAATATGTGTTCTGTAAACATCAGGTGTTTGCATATGCCTGGGGCATACTGATTAATAAAACTTGTATGTATAAACCAGAACCAAACCAGAAAACACCTAATTACGTACCAACATGCATACCTTTCAGACAATTGCTCTGCAGTCACTGAATTTTTGCTTTTGTATATGGACATGCATTTAATAGTATATAACAAATAGTATGATGAACTGTAACAGAAAAATTAATATAATAAAAATTAATATAATAGAAATTAATATAATAGAAAAGGTTGGTATCTAAAATCTTGCCCTGCAGATGGCTCTGTGGCTGTTCATGTTATATTCTTTTGATCCTTTTCCTCACAACCATATATCAAATCCATCACTGTTATATTTGGAGTTTTATGATGAACCTGAGATATTTCAATAACAAAGTATAAACCAAGACGGTATATGCTTAATAAAGTAAAATTGTGAGTACAAATGAATAATCATGTTCTCTGGTAAAGCAGAAGCGGCTTACATAGTAATATAAAGAAAAAAAAAAATATATATATATATGCAATATGTTCCCTCAGGGGGGATGAGGGAGAGAGGAGAGAGGAGGGAACCTCTCTTTTTCCTGTGTTTTTTTCCCATATCAGAAAACTGGTACGTGGTATGCATTCAACAGTGCTTGTGCAGAAATTACAATCGGGCAGAAAAAGCTCCAAGTTTTGTCCCTAACCAGATGAGGTTTGCCCTTGTGGGTGCAGAACCAGACCCGTCAGCCAGCTGTCAGGCTGGGAATCAATCTGCTTCTTTTCAGAAGAGTGGCAAGCAGTGCCAAGCCCCGCAGGTCTGTGGTACACCCTACATCAGCTTGAACAGCCTCTGTGCAAACTCTGCTGCCACTGCTCCCCTTTGCCACTTTGTAAGTTCTTCCCTGAGGAGCCACTCTCAGTCCTAATGCTTTTTGATAATACTTTATCCCCAGAAGTCTGGCTAAATTTATAACCCAGAAGTAAAGCATCCGTATGCAGAATTAGCAATAATCTCCAGAACTAAGCTACATCAGTCACACTGCTTAGATCTCATAGCCCTAAGATGGCCTCAGACTTATTCTTAGAGAAGCCGTTTGTACTTATTGCATGAGAGGAGAAATAAGTTCTAGATAACATATCCAGAATGAAGAGGAAGTATAGCTGAGAGAAAAATTACCTTGTTTAACAAATGTAGTTCTTTAAAAAAAAAACACTAGGGTTTTTTAAGGCCCTCTGCACTGTATCAATCAACATTTGTTTTCTGAGTATAAAAAAGCTGTAAAGAAAGAAACATTTAATATGTTTGGCATACTATATATTAAAGTAGTTGGTTGAAGTGATAAAATTGTTATGAATATTTATAACAGCTCTACTAGCAATGCTAGAAGCAATGAAAATTGGCACTGCAAAATCTACTGCTCTCAGATGCAACTTTTATACTTAAGTACAACATATAAAATGGATTATTGTCATTTTCCTTTTTAAAAAAACCTAGACTCTCTCCTATTATTTTCTCCCCATGGACTATCTGAGTAATACAGTTTCATCTCTGTGAAGCCACTTTGCCACCATCATTAATTCTACTGATGTCTCTTCCGTATTTGTCCTTCCAGCTGACTGTTCAAACAGCAGTAGTTCAAAGTCAGATACTTCCATTAGGGGATAGTTTTGCACAAGTTAATTAGTCTATTTTCTTCTACACAGAAACAATAATTCTACAGAAGAGTTCACATAAATTTTAAAATGTCCTATACAGTTTTGTGCTTCTTCAGTATTTAATTTGAACTTTATCAAAAAAACCTTTTCCTGCTTTTCTTATTCTATTGAAATAAACAGCATCAAAGAACCCTAGGTACATTTCATACATGCTGTTAAGTATCTCTGAGCAGTATAGAAGTTAATGAACAGTAGAATGTTTCATGTAATAAACTAAATATCTTGCTTTCCAAGAGTTAATTTAATTGAAAAATATTTAGTTAAAGCTCTGATCACGTGATACCTTTACATATCTTTATACAATGTATCTTAATTGATCCACTAGAATAGCATATAATATAAATACACAGTAAAATACACCAGAAATAACCAATAAGAATGTTTTGGTTTGTTTTTAAAAAGTATGAGAAGTTGACATAGAAATTTTAACCCATTGTCAGTAAAGTAAACAAAAGCATAAGCCAGCAAAAAAAAGGAAAAATAAAATACACAAAATCAGTAAATATTACAGTGAAAGATGTGCTACATGACCAGTGTGAAACATTGTTTTTTATTGATAAAATGCAATGCCATTTCTATTAATTGTATGCAGAGGAAAAATAATTAGATGATCTTGAGATGATGAAAGAGACAAATAATATGAGTTTTAGATAATAGGAATGGAAAGACAAAAATACCTCACAAATTTCAAGGAGAAAGGAAAAATAATCTTAAGAAAACAGTGTTCAAATAAGAATGGTATCATTATTTCTTATTACTTTTGTACTATGAAATAGTTTCTAAACCAAAGACCATGCAACCTATGGTCCAGATGCTTCAATTTTATATGGAAAGAGATTAAATATATAAAGGGAGATGAAAACCTGTACCTGGGTGGAATGTCATGTTCATTAAAAAGGGACCATATGCAAACATAAGTTTTTGTAATGTACTTCCATGTTGTAGAAACACAGAAAGGACAATGTTAACAAGCAACTATATAATTTCTTTGTTTTTCAGTAAAGAATTATAATTTTTACTGCATATAGTGGAGGCAGAATTAATGTATGTAAAAGTTTAACATGTTGGATACTAAATAGCTGCAATGTTAATAACCACAGCTTTTTTAAAAATTCTTTATTAAGTAAACTTTCAATGAGCTAAGGTCCTATATATTCAACCATATAGAATTATAAAAAATAATATGTTATTGCCTAACATAGCAGCTGGGCAATTCAAGTATTAAAGAGAACAGAAAAGATTAACTTCATCTGGTATGAAGAAGTTCTCCAGCCAGAAGCATATTTTATTTTCTTTAGATAAGATTTTTAGTCTGTTTGCATCAATATGTATCAACGGACACAAATTGATAAAAGAGACGTTCCTACTGGATATAAGGAAAAATGTTTTCACTGTGCAGTCAGTCAAAAACTGGAACAGGTTGCCCAGAGATGTTGTGCAGACTCCAAACTTGGATATTTTCAAGGCTCAAATGAATAAAGTCCTGAGCAACCTGGTCTGATCTCATACTTGACCATACTTTGAGCAGGAGATATTGCTAGTGACCTCTTGATGTTGCTTCCCACCTGAATTATTCTATGTACTATAGTGTACACTAAATAACTAATAAGGTGATCTACAAACAACAAAACAGAGCAACTTACAGATGATGTCCAATTTTAATGTTTTGAATGAAATAATGCTATTATTGAATAATATGATCTTATTGCATAATATAATGTTCTTTCTTAAAATATTCATGTGATTCCTAAATATTATTTTACCATTTCCCTTGCCAGTGCATGTGTTGACTTCTTATATCCTCAATGCTTGAGTCAAAACTTCACTAAATTTTTCTGTCCTAAAACTATGTTAGGCAACAGTAGAGTACATAGGTATTTAAATGGGAGCTATACTAGAACTGGAAATACAGAGTTTACACAAAATGCACAGATTAATCAACTATTCCCCACAGTTACTTAGTTCTGGTAAGTAACACACAGAATCATAGAATCATAGAATATCTCAAGTTGGAAGGGATCTATAAGGATCGAGTCCAACTCCCTGCTCCACACAGGACTACCTAAAACTAAATCATATAACTGAGAGCATCGTCCAGATGCTCCTTGAACTTCGACAGGCTTGGTGACTGACCATTCCCTCAGTGAAGAACCTTTTCCTTATGATAATATATAACAATGTACATTGAAAATGTATTGAGTACATTTCAGTGTCAACTACCTCAAGCTCATAGTTAAGCCTCTCAATGTTTGTTTTTTTTTTTTCTATAGCTATACCTTCATTGTTAGGAGACAATCATAAACGTGCAATGTTATATCAGATTATGATATATCAGTGCCCTTTAGTCTCTCCCGAATAAGGTGTACGATCAAAATATTAAACAGTCATCACAATGATAGGTTGTAATCAGAATTCCCTTGTTCATCTTGACACTTCAGCTGAATATGTCTAAAGTCATTAGGCAGCTATGCAAAATTAAAAATAAAGTTTTTATCTGGAATTTTCTGGTTTATGAATTACCTTTTCCAGTGTAGAAACTGGTGGTTCAGAATCACCAGACATTTTTCATATCTTAACAGAATCACAAAAAGCCTCCACAAAACCTCAAAAGCTTTATACAAAGAATTATTTTTTAAGGAAGCAATGAATCACATGGCAACAACTATCCCCAAAACAGAAATAACAAGTAGAGTGAAAGCAGCATCTAATGTTTCTTTTATGTTGGTTGCATAGACCAACGAAAACAACAGTTAGAATATTTTTGAATATTTTTCACATTGAAAAATAATTACACTGAATTTCCAAATAAGATGCCCTGATGATTGAATGATCTTCAGCCAACAGGAATTAAACTGGCATCCCAGAGTAGCAAAGGATCGTGATAACAGGCATACTCACTGAAAACTAGAAAACTCCAGCTTTGATTATTCACAGTTAGGAGCAAATTAAGCAAACAAACAAAACAAGCTTATGTAACATGAGTTTATGAGAAATACGAAAAGGAAGTAGTGGTTGGGTCTTTCACAATTTCAAATTTTTTTTTGAAAAAAAAATCCTGACTCAACTAATCTAAAAGATTAGTTGCTTTTGGGTAAAAGCCCTGGACCCTATGAGACCTAAGAATAATCAATAACCTAAGAAAGAAATCTGGACTGAATTTTACTACTGTACTACTTTACTTTTATTAAGAGCGTAGGTTACATTTTCACTATAAATAGAACAACATGTACCTTTCATATCAGCTGAATCATGATGGTTAATAGCAGAAGAGGTGAGCTCCTCCCCCGTCAGTCCCCATATTTTACAATTTTGTAACAAAACAGTACTGTATAAGACCATTGCACCTTCACACATTTGCACTGTGTATATGAAAGCTGTTTGCTCAGCCCCACATCTTGCATAGGAAAGTATGAATTTAATAATATGGAACTGACAACTTTATGCAACATTGAAACAAGTTCTTTTCCCATGTCTCATGAAAAAGTTCAAGGAATGGGCAAGCTAGCTGAGTTTGAATTATTTTTTAACAAAATCAGTTAAAATCAAGCCTGTGCTCAAGTTTAAACCACTTTTCAAAGATACAGAAATTACCCAAACTTCTTCTTTTCTGACTTCCCTATCTAATAAGGAGCTGGCCTCTTGAGATAAGGAGGATGGTTGTAGAAAGATTCCATAAAAGTTCAGCCAGCCAACTCAGCACTGTGTATTTCTGAAGTTGCTAACTTATAATAAAATTCTTTAACCTGTTTATTAATGCCAGTAAGATCACACACACATTCTCCATGTGCTGTATAAATTTTGTGGTGCCTTCAGCAGCTGTTTCCAATACTGCACAATAAGTTTCTAGTACATGCTACAGCTTCTTGCTGATTATTTTTCATCCTTCAATATCTGCCCTTTCTTCCACTACTAGCAAACACTCAAAAAATGCACATTCTTAATTTCCCTTTCTAGGGTAGAATTAAATATTAATAAAATTTCATTATTTTATAAAGTCTGATGAAAAGAGAGGTGGCACCTGCTTGAGCTATGCAAAAGTCAAGTTCATCTTCCCCCTCACTAAATGAGATGCGCATGGATAGAATTCTACTTCATCAGAGGGCAGAGGGATACTTGTCACTGTAAAAAAGTAGTTTCTCTTTTCCCCCCACCTGAAAAATGAAAGAATATAATCTTTATTAAAACCAATTAATTAATTCAAGCTATGCTATTTTTCTGCCCAGACCCCTAATAGTTTTACCTGAAATCAGGGGTTCACATGAATGAGCATATCGTATTAGAGATGATGTACCTCATCTCCTAATATCACTGGATATGAATCAGTGGCAAAGGCTCTGGCCCAAGTTCAGAGCGATGAACTTCTCATAACATCTGTTGATGTGAGAGGTTAAACTCCAGTGGAATAGTAGCCTTGCTTACCTTTTTTTACAATTGCTATATATCTATATGCACGTTTGTTATACATCATAAAAGAAGGCTCATTCTAATAAAAATTCTAGATCATTCAAGGTCTGGATAGGGTGAGAGAGGAAGGGGAAAGTAGGTGACTCTTCTTGGTAGAGTACTCCCCTGAAGGGACTCTGGGCTTCCTAAAGAAGTTTGATGAATCTGCAGAGCTAGACTGTCACCTGAGAGATCCCCGCTGAAAAAATTGACCTCTTCATAAACTGCACTGCCAACACATGAAAGAAAATCCATTCTGGACTATGTATGCCAGAGCAGCTGAAGAGGTGCAGGAGTCACTATTATCATAGTAGACAGGATACTACAGCTGTACTAACAGAAAGCTGAGCCTCCTTTGTGGGTCCCTTAGCAACTCAGATCTGGGACTGAATGAGTAACAGAGATCAGCCGCTTCAGCAGCTATCAAGAGCCAACAGGGTCATAATGGCTCATATAACATAAGCAAGATGTGGGGAACTGAATACCTCCACGTACATACTTTGCTAGCTCCAATATACTCTGAGACAACATTGTTAAAGGAGAAGACTAACCAAAGCATTTTCACTGAATCCTTGCAGTCTGTGAAATGGGAGAAGAAATCAGATATTTCCACACCAGCGTCACTTAAGAGCTATGAAGATGAAATTTCTGCCCTTGGAGTTTCCAAACTTCTAACAGTGTGGAATTTGTTAGGCAGGATATCCACGTGACAAAGCAATGTACTGCCACTATGATTCAGCTCCAGGAGTTTGAAACAGCATGTGTTGCAGTAGTATTTTATATAAATGTGGAAGCAGCCTTAAAAAAACTTTCAGTAAATAATTGTACCTTTCTTTCTTCTTCCCCCCCCCCCGAATAATTTGCAAGAGAGTAATGTAATGCTTGGGGAAAAAAAAAAAACATTCACCCTGTGCAATGACAGATATAGTAAGTTAGGACCAACTCATTTTCTCTTTTTATGCTAAAAAGTCATTCACATGTCCTGGTGTATTTACAACATCAATGTTGTAAAGTTTTAAGTCCTTAGCTATTCCAGGCATGGCAGAATTTATTGACAGCTACAGAATTATCCTCATTTAAATTTTTGTACACAGTTTGAAGGAAAAAGATCATAACCTTCTCTTTCATAAAAAGACATGTATTCCAATTGGAAGCAGGACGTGATTAAAAAGATCTCCCCAAATAAGCCCCTCAATCCAGTTCACTAAATAGCAATGTTTGTTATCTATGTATTAAATTTCTTTATGTTCTTTGCAGTTATTATCTTCCTAGTTTAAGTAACTTCTGCAGCTTCACTTAGGCATGCATTTTACATACAAAAAAATTGTAAGATTTTTTTTTTCCTGATATTAAGCTAAGGATTTAATTTTCTTTATTTTAAAATTTTTCATAGCTGCATCAACATAGAAAAATAATAATATTCCTTCTTTTTTGTCATTTAGCCAAACAACATGTGCTGAGTTCTTTAAATCTTTTGTCATAAACTGGTCACTCAAGTTCCTAATGTTGAGCATACCTGTAGGAAAAATTGAGAAAATAAATAGTAAGGATATGCACATTACTCCTACTGTATTTGTGGAATGGGGCGGGGGGGGGAAGAAGTAAATCAGAAAATGTGAGGGTAAGGAAAAACAACGGAAAAGAATACGTAAGACAAAACAAAAATTGAAAGCATTCATACCCAGTTTGTTCTCTAAATTTTGGGTTGAATTGGGGTTTTCTCCATGTATTTTAAAAGTAGCAGAGAACCCTATACACATGAACAACGTCATTTTGCAAGTCATCTTACCAGGCACTTGAAAACTGAGAAGAAAAAAAACAGGTTATTTTGCCACTTTTCAACAAAACTACCAGTATGCTGTTGGGGTGATTTCAATTCAGCTTAAAAAAATGACTTAATATTGATGGAAAGTGCTGGCTTAAGCATCCCTGAGACTTGTCCTTTAATTATCCTCAAAACAATATAGGTATATTCTGGAAATAGTGATTTAATTCCTGAATGCTGTCTTGCAAGTCATACATTTCACCCCAGGTGCAGAAAAACCACTTTGCTAGATGAAAAGTAAATGTAGTTTTCACAACAACTCAGTCTCTGGCATTTTTTCCCCACTCTGAGAACAGATTTTTTAAATGAACATGTATCCACCAGGAAGAGGGTTAAACTTAAGTAAACTTAGTTGAAGAAGCTCTTTCTTGCATAATGGACTTAATAAGATATTTAAAGGAAGAAAATACTGGTTAAACAGTTTTAATATTGTAAATAGTAATGTTTAGTAACTGAGCAGATAAAAAGTTGAGTCTAGTCAATGAGAATTTCCAAATAAATACTGTCCTTATGAAAATCATAGAATCATAGAAACATAGAATCATTAAGGTTGGAAAAGACCTCTAAGATCATCGAGTCCAACCGTCAACCCAACACCACCGTGCCCACTAAACCATGTCCCTAAGCACCATATCTACACGTCTTTTAAATTCCTCCAGGGATGGGGACTCAACCACTTCCCTGGGCAGCCTGGTCCAATGTTTAACCACTCTTTCAGTAAAGAAATAAAAGCAATCATAAAGGAGAAGCTATCCTATAAACTCCATTTTTATAGGTACAGCAGCAGAAAAAAAGGAGACCAAGGATAATGTAAGCCTAATACTGAATGAGATGGCTGACATTCAATGCCTTTGCCCTGTTTTTTACTGGATATATCTGCTTTCAATGTTCCCAAGTCCCTAAGCCGAGTGGCAAAATTTGGAGGAAAGAGGTACTATCAATGATAGAGGAATGCCAAACTAGGAACTACTTAGTGAGTATATATATATCCAAAGGGCTCAACAGGATGCGTCTAAGGCAGATGAGGGAGTGGATCAATGTAATTAGAAGGTGGTAAAGGCTAGCTTCATCTAATACTGGCTTGCATTAGTAAAAGCATAGTCAGCAGATCAAGTGAAGTCATTAGTCCCTTCTGCTCAGCAATTGTGAGGCCACCCCTAGACTACCATTTGCAGTTTTGGGCTTCAATGTACAAAAAAAAAAAAAAAAAGACTGACAAAATTGGAACAAGTCCAGCAGAGAGCCATCAACATTGTGAAAGGATATTAGCACATGATGTTTGACGAAAGGCTGAAGGATCTGGGTTTCTTTAGCCTTGAAAACAGAAAGCTGAATGGGGATGGAATTCTTTTCTTCAGCTCCCTATTGGGTGATCATAGACAAGACGGAGCCAAACTTTTCTTAGAAGTGCACAGCAAGGGAGTGAGAGGCATCTGGCACAAGTTGCAACAAGGGAAATGCTGACTAGGTATTAAGTAGAAATGGTTCACAATGTGGTGTGAGTGTAATTAAGCATTGTAACAGGTTGCCCAGAAAGGCTGTGGAATTGCCAACCTTGGAGATATTCAGACCTCAACTAGACAAGATCCTGAGCAACCAGCTTGGACTCTAAAGTTGATCTGCCCTGAGCAAGGAGTAGGACTACATGACCTCGAAAGGTGTCTCTCAACCTAAATTATTCTGGGTTTCTATGAATGTAAAATATACTGACATAAAGAATAAACTATATTTTTATAGTTTTGTTTGGGGGAAGCTTTGTATACTGAATGACAAAAGTAGATGTACCCATAGATACAGTTACCTAAACAGGTCACTTTTTTTTTTACATTTTTATAGTAGTGTGAAATTTAACCAAACATAACATCAGGGAGAAGGACAGTACCTAGGGAGTGGTAGATGTTTCTGGAGATTGAGGGGAATGAAATCAGGAAATGTCAGTCATGTCTGGGTATTGTCACAACAGAGTGATGCAGGGATAAGAATTCGGGAAATAAGGACTAAGGAATATACAGCTGCTGGAGAACGTTATATTCTTCCAGACCCTGGGAATGCAAGTCACACTAATGCTGTTGCATATCATGCTCTGCTTATATCTGGGTCAGTCAGAAGATGACAGTCCACTTTAGCTATCTGCTGTTTCATCAGTTCAACTCAGAGATTCACAATGTGGGATTCCCATCACTGCAGTTCTCTTAAAGGTTTCACTTGGCCACTTGAATACTGTTCATATTTACAAAACTTGTATATCAGTTAGGGAATCAGAGATCACTGTAGTGGGAATGTTTAGAAGACTGATAGGTTGGGCCAGTTTTAAACTTTAAAACAAAACTTTACCTTATTAATTCATAAACAGCATACTTCATGCTAAAAGTTTTTACACATTATTAGTCATTCTCACTATGCCTACATGCTGTTATTCTGTAGCACTTACATTCTAAATTATCTGTGATTATACAATACTATGGAGCTGTTTACTAACAGAGAAGGACTGGTGGGAGATGTGGTAGTCGGAGGCCGTCTTGGGCTTAGCGACCATGAAATGGTAGAATTCTCCATTCTTGGTGAAGTAAGGAGGGGGGGCAGCAAAACCGCAACCATGGACTTCCGGAGGGTGGACTTTGGCCTGTTCAGGATGCTGGTTGAGAGAGTCCCTTGGGAGACAGTCCTGAAAGGCAAAGGGGTCCAGGAAGGCTGGACAATCTTCAAGAAGGAAGTCTTAAAGGCACAGGAGCAGGCTGTCCCTGTACGCCGTAAGAAGAACGGGTGGGGAAGACGACTGGTCTGGCTGAACAGGGAGCTCTTGCTGGGACTCAGGAAAAAAAGGAGAGTTTACCGCTTGTGGAAGAAGGGGCAGGCGACTCAAGAAGAGTACAGGGATCTCGTTAGGTCGTGCAGAGAAGAAATGAGAAAGGCAAAAGCCCAGCTAGAACGCAATCTGGCCGCTGTCGTTAGAGAGAACAAAAAAAGTTTTTACAAATATATTAATGACAAGAAGAGAGCCAAGGAAAATCTCCATCCCTTATTGGATTAAGGGGGGAACATTGTCACCGAGGATGAGGAAAAGGCTGAGGTACTCAATGCCGCCTTTGCCTCAGTCTTTAACAGGCAGAGCAGTTATCCTCAGGGTACTCGGCCCCCCGAGCTGGAAGACAGGGACGGCGAGAAAGATAAACCCCCCATAATCCAAGAGGAAGCAGTCAATGACCTGCTACGCCACCTGGACACTCACAAGTCTATGGGGCCGGATAGGATCCACCTGAGAGTGCTGAGGGAGCTGGCGGAGGAGCTTGCCAAGCCACTCTCCATCATTTATCAGCAGTCCTGGTTAACGGGGGAGGTCCCGGATGACTGGAGGCTTGCCAATGTGACGCCCATCTACAAGAAGGGCCGGAAGGAGGATCCGGGGAACTACAGGCCTGTCAGCCTGACCTCGGTGCCAGGGAAGATTATGGAGTGGTTCATCTTGAGGGCGCTCACAAGGCCTGAGCGGGACAGCCAGGGGATCAGGCCCAGCCAGCACGGGTTCATGAGAGGCAGGTCCTGCTTGACCAACCTGATCTCCTTCTATGACCAGGTGACCCGCCTAGTGGATGAGGGAAAGGCTGTGGATGTGGTCTACCTGGACTTCAGCAAGGCCTTTGACACCGTCTCCCACAGCATTCTCCTAGAGAAGCTGTCGGCTCACGGCTTAGACAGGTGGACTCTGCGCTGGGTCAAAAACTGGCTGGACGGCCGGGCCCAGAGAGTGGTGGTGAATGGAGTTCAATCCAGTTGGCGGCCGGTCACGAGCGGTGTTCCCCAGGGCTCAGTTTTGGGGCCAGTTCTGTTTAATATCTTTATCAACGATCTGGATGAGGGGATCGAGTGCACCCTCAGTAAGTTTGCAGACGACACCAAGTTGGGCGGGAGTGTTGATCTGCTCGAGGGTAGGAAGGCTCTGCAGAGGGACCTGGACAGGCTGGATCGATGGGCCCAGGCCAACTGTATGAGGTTCAACAAGGCCAAGTGCCGGGTCCTGCACTTGGGCCACAACAACCCCATGCAGCACTACAGGCTTGGGGAAGAGTGGCTGGAAAGCTGCCTGTCGGAAACGGACCTGGGGGGTGCTGGTTGACAGCCGGCTGAACATGAGCCGGCAGTGTGCCCAGGCGGCCATGAAGGCCAATGGCATCCTGGCCTGTATCAGAAATAGCGTGGCCAGCAGGAGTAGGGAAGTGATCGTGCCCCTGTACTCGGCACTGGTGAGGCCACACCTCGAGTACTGTGTTCAGTTTTGGGTTTTTCACTCCAAGAAGGACATTGAGGTGCTGGAGCGTGTCCAGAGAAGGGCAACGAGGCTGGTGAGGGGTCTGGAGAACAAGTCTTCTGAGGAGCGGCTGAGGGAACTGGGACTGTTTAGCCTGGAGAAAAGGAGGCTGAGGGGAGACCTCATCGCTCTCTACAACTACCTGAAAGGAAGTTGTAGTGAGGTGGGTGTGGGTCTCTTCTCCCAAGTAACTAGCAATAGGACGAGAGGAAATGGCCTCAAGTTGCGCCAGGGGAGGTTTAGATTGGATGTAAGGAAAAATGTCTTTACTGAAAGAGTGGTTAAAGATTGGAAGAGGCTGCCCAGGGAAGTGGTTGAGTCCCCATCCCTGGAGGTATTTAAAAGACGAGTAGATGAGGCACTTAGGGACATGGTTTAGTGGACGTGGTGTTGTTGGGTCGACGGTTGGACTCGATGATCTTAGAGGTCTTTCCCAACCTCAATGATTCTATGATTCTATGATGCCATATAGTTAGTGCTGATGGCTATGGTCCTTGATGGTTCTTAGTTCCCAAGGTCAAAGTAATCTGTCTTGTGAGCTCTTTGATGTCATTACTGAAGTGAGCTTGTCTTCGTTTTTCTCCATGCTTCCTCTTCAGACTTGATGTTTTATGTTATTTTACCCCCTCCCCCCCTTAAAAAAGGAGGGTCTCTTCTTCTCTTGATATTACTTGCCTTGGGGCTTTTTTGTGTCTTGCCAGCCATTCTTCTTCAGCAATATGTCCTTGCCTATTTTACATGCCTTATGCTACTCTTGTCCTTTGGCAACTTTTTGTTACTTGGATGATGTGCAGCTACACCCATCTCTACACCTTTGGTGGTCACATTGTACACATACTCATGTAAAATGCTTATACATTGTGCCTGGCTACACTCTCACAGTGTTCTAAAATACTTTTATGCTACTGTTGGCTATACTGTTTTATTCCCCTTATAATTGGATTCACGGCAAGCTCCTATTAATTATATGCTGATCAGGGCACTTGTCATTTATAGGTTTCACAGGACATTTCTTTTGAGAAGTTAATATAAGCTTGTATTCCAATAGAATATTTTCAGTATCTTTTTTGTTTGTTTATGGTTATAAGCAGTGCCTTCCATTTTTTTTAATGGTGTGTCTTAGTCCTTGAAGGATATTGAAGTAAAGACTCTGCCAACATGTTTCTGTCATAGTAATGCTTAATAATAATTCTGTCATAACAATGGAATAATAATGTTACATGTTTGTTCCTATGTTTTAGTTCCATTTTTTTGTAAATGAAACTCTTTTTTCCAGTGAGTTATGATTGTGTTGTCATTGTCCCAAAATGAAAGACATGTAATTTGTGAAGACTACCAAAGATATCTCTATTACTCCAGAAATTTATTTTTAATTAAAGGAGCAGCTCTAGCCTTGTACTAAAAGACTTCACTAGACAGCTTCAAATCTTCCCCATTCCTCTGAAGAAATTACTTTTGTGTATTTTAGTTAACAGATAAGGTCAGAATGTATAACAGAAGCTCCATATTATGTTTTCTCATTACTGGTTGGCCACTGTCTATCTTGCAGGCTGTTTTAGTATCACTGCCTGGTTTGTCCCTCACCTCCAGGCCTTTTAAATCCTTTTTTCACACTCAGTTCTTTTCCTGCGGGCAGCTCCATCCCTCACAGCCAGTAATTATCTTTGCCATTTCCTCCTACTCATCTGTCCTCTTTTCCCACACGTTTTCAACAGACATGGTAGATGAGTTCTGCCTCTCTCAACTGTTTTATCATCTGCAAATACAGGCATGAAGAATAGTCTCAGCTGGATGTAACACTCTGCATTCTACTGTACTTTTACTCAGTAGTAAAATACAAGACCAAAGAAATTTCTACAAACTTTCACATTACATTTTCATTTCCTGTTTTCTTTCTTGTTGTTTTTTGTTTGTTTGTTATACGCAGTGTCTCTGTGCACCTGGATGGACAGGAGAATTTTGCCAATTTGCTGAAAATGCATGTTTAATTTACCCAAATAATTGTTCTGATGGAGCAACCTGCATTGATATGAGCCAGCTAAGAGAGCAACCTTTATTTCAGTGTTTGTGTCCTCATGATTTCACAGGTAAGGCATACACAAATCATATAGAAGCTTGTAGTTTTATTTTGTTTTAAATATTCAAGTATAGGAATGCTGAATTTTCAAAAATAAGGAATAGAAAAGTGTTTGAAGGAGTAATCACATCTCTTTGCATTTTCTGCCCTTTGCTCCGATGCCTACAAAATCTAAATCAAACTTACAGGTTACTTTTGAAGCTTCCACATGAAGGTTATAGTAAGAATAGACCCAGAGTAGGCTTCAGCTTCAGTTTAAGAGACTAAGTGTATGTCTACATGTAGAAGTTTTGCATGTGAGCTAGACATCTGCCTTCTCATTACAGTTCCTGGAGATCTAATTATTGAAAGCAATAGAGCCCAGGGAGTTTGTTAGTTTGTATCAGCCTGTATTTGTTCAGATAACTTTAGTTATCTTTCCAATAACTAAACTCCTATTTTAATTCCTTGGTGGACCACCAATGACTTACGCAACTTAATTTGGGGCTGTGTTAACTGATTCACTTTACTTGACTTTAGAAGTCTAAAGTAATATGAGACCTCGTAAACAAGTCTTCAAGGCTCTGTGTATCATCAATGAGTAAGCATTTTCAGAGGGAAATTAAGACCACCTGTGTTAGATATGTTAGTGGTTGGAACACTTTCTTCAGGAGTGTTTCTCTTGTATTGGCTACAAAAGAAACCTAGAAAAATAGCTTAAACACATTGGTTTTTAGTTGGCAAGGAAAATAATTTCTGATTTCCTCTCCAGCCTTACCCTTTAAATAGAAGCTCATTTAAGTTGGATT
Source organism: Aptenodytes patagonicus (assembly GCF_965638725.1). Taxonomy (NCBI): domain Eukaryota; kingdom Metazoa; phylum Chordata; class Aves; order Sphenisciformes; family Spheniscidae; genus Aptenodytes; species Aptenodytes patagonicus. The sequence continues at coordinate 32,307,137 of NC_134951.1, read as the reverse complement.
CTACAATCCTTCACTAGTCTTTGGTCAGAGAGGGTACTGAAAGAGAAGCATTGAATGTGATTCTCTCCAGTTTTAGGTAACATTAAGGAAACAGATATTAGCCATATGTATATCAATTTAAAGATAAGTGTCAAAAAGATTAACACAGTTTAAAAAATAACCAATTGAAAGATAGAAACTTAATATTTATTACCTAAAGAATGAAATTAAATTACTTTAAAGAAATGCTATTAATACACAGAGGAAATGGACTTTAAATCTACTGCCATTGAAAAAGAAACCCCAGACAATATTGACTAGCTCTCTTTTCACTTCCATCTTACCACCTTTTTCTTTTTTCAATCTAATTTTGGGTTATTTTTTACTGATGTGACAACCAAAACTATGGATTTGTTAATAAAAACAATGTTTCACTACAATACTTCAAGGCTTTTGAGATACTAGTAAGGTCTGTGCAATACAACATAATCATAAAACAAAAGTGTGACAGGCTATAGTAAACAGCAATAAATGTATGCAATTAATACAATTTAACCTTACTAAACACTGAGTTATGACTGAGTTCAAGTGGAAGTGACTTCAGTCTTCAGGGACATCTTACTATAAGGTCAAGATTCTTTCCTTTGTGGGATCTCATTGTAAGAGGTTCTTTATACTGTAATTTTTTTTTTTTTTTTTACTTCTTTCTATTTTTAAACAATAACTTACTCCTTCATTCTTGTTCCATATCATTTTTCATTTATACCTGTTTATTGTTTCATTTATGTGTCTGGGAAGGGAGAGAGGGAAGGACAATACAGTGGGAATTTTGGTATGTTTACTTGACTCTGAATTAAATACATCTGCAAGTAAAAAGGTTATTGCAGTTTCACATCTAATTGTTCTTAATTGTGTTTATAAATTATAAACACTACAGCTGCAGCCTTTGCATTAACATTTAAATCATATTGGAGTGGACTTATCTTAAGGAAAAGAAAATAAGATGTAACATTCTCAACTGTGAAAAGCAGAACTTTGATTTAAAAATTAATAAAACCATTTCATTTTGGTTTCATCCTCTTTAATGAAACCTTGGAGAAGCTTAGCATATACACACAAATGCAATTTTAAACTACATTTATTTCTGTTTATATGTAAAATACATTTTGGATAATTGACTTAGAAAAAAAATCCATGTGCTTGGTTTAAAGTCTTAAAGGAGACAATAAAAAGGTTATAAAATATAGTTATTTTTGTTGAATAGATGTCATGACTTCTGTGGTTTTGATTTCCTTCTACAGTTAGTTCCTTATTTTCCTTTTCCTTTTTCTCTTCTCTGAAAGTAGATAAAAACCTTTGTATCTATAACAGTGCATATAAGTAACATGGCTTATGACATTGAAATGAAACAATCCATGTTAACGATTTCTCAGGTTTTGCACAGTAGACCAATTGTCCTTGAAGAAGATTCCTCTAATTAATTACTATCTTTTCTTGTGTGTAGAGCAATCATATTGGCAGGAATCGATTGGGCATGTTAGACACTTCATTTAGTTGGTAGAAAAGTCCTTTAATTAAAATAATCTTACAGCTGCTAAAATGAACTGCACCCCAAGCAAACTCACCAACCAGAATTTAAAGTACTATTTGTTACATGCTTTTTCTTCATCTTCAAACTTTCCTTTTAGAAGATCATTCACAGGTTTATCCACAATTAATTTTTTCTCTTTCTCTCTGTTTTAATGAGTTGAGACAGGGCTGCTAATTTCTATGGGTACATGGGAAATGAATATAAACAGATTTGGATGAAGCTTGCACTATTGAACTATGTAAGTGGTTTGAAACAGTCTTCTGTAGAAAGAATCTCTGATGTAGAATAGCTAATGTCCCAGAGAAGATGATATAGGATATAAAAGTTCCTATATCTTTCACAATCTAGTTAAGACAATGTTTATAGCAGTGAACAAAACAATGACACGGCCTAATTTAAACCATTCTATCTGGTCAAATCCACATTTTTAAATTCTTTTGCTCTCCAGAATACAGTTGTGTCATGGCTTAACCCCGGTGGACAGCTAAGCACCACACAGCCGGTCGCTCACTCTCCCCAAGTGGGGTGGGGGAGAGAATCAGAAGGGTAAAAGTAAGAAAACTTTTGAAAGTTGAGGTAAAAACAGTTTAATAGGTAAAGCAAAAACTGTGTGCACAAGGAAAGCAAAATAAGGAATTCATCCACTACTTCCTATTTGCAGGCAGGTCTTCAGCCATCTCCAGAATATTTGGGAAGGTCTCTATTTCATGTTGAAGTACAGTGGAAGACTTATAAGTCTCAAAACTTAAATAGATAAAAAGAACAATAACATTTCTTCCACAGCTCTATTCCCTGTACTAAAGGTAAAGGAATTTTCATAGTCATGGGAGGTCCCTATATCACAGGAGTGTCACTGGAATTACACAGCAGTATGTGTCTCAGCAACACATGCTGTCATTTTAAGCTTTGTTCATTGCACTTTATGTGTTATTACTGTTGTCGCCTTTGAAAAAGAAATTGTTAGTGCACACAGATTCCAAACATCAATGACCATGGACTGAAATAATGGAATAAAGAAGTCACCTGCTAAGTATTACTAGAGGAGTTCACTCAGAATACTTATCTTCATTAAATGAAGAAAAAAGGAACAGCTAGCTGCTTCGCAGAGGATTCAATTTTCTGTTAAAGAACTTTCAGTGATAACTGACAGAAAGCAAAAATAACAACCAAAGTAATTCAATCTCTAATACTCTTCAGCAGATGTCTAGAAATGTTTCCTGCTGTTTAAAATGCCTTTTAGAATAGGGCATGGCTGAATAGCTTTAGTTAGGGTGAAAGGCAAATTGTTTTAGCTAGGGCACTGGTTGTTACAAAGATCTCTTACCTAAGAAGGTACCAAGCTGAGTTACCTGAAAACACAATGGTTCCACTCCATCTGGAGCATTCCACTGGACTAATTGAGATAAAAGGATAGAGAAGTATGCAGTCCAAAAATAAAAATAACACATTAAAACATGCTGGCATAATATTTAATTTGAAGCAGATAAACTCTAGAACACTAAGCGAGGGCTAATGACTGATGTTGTACCATGCTTGTGGGAACTCCAGGAAGACTGGGACCTACAGCAGTTTAAGTCAACAATTTTTCTCAGGTCTTGATTTCCACAAGAAATAGTAAGACTACGGAAATTTTTATGCTGGAAGTACTACTTTTTCTTTGGCATACGGCAATTAAATGAAAAGCCAAAAGACTGTGAAAATATTCTACCTGATATTTCAAAGAGAAATATAATATCAGTATTTAAGTTCTGGTTGCTTTTAAAATGGAACAAAGTGTTCCCAATGCACAGGGTTATTTATGAGTATGTTAATATTTCTTAGTATTTCAGTTTTCAGTCTAAGTCACTGTACAGTGAATATATTTGTCCCATATGAATAAGAAAGGATTTTGAAAGAATTCTTGTCCATTGAGAATAACTATATATTACATGGCTAACTTAAAGATGCTGTAGTTTGTTAAGCATATATATTATCAGCCTATGGATTTCTAAGTAAATAATTGAGTAAAGTTCTTGACTAAAAGAGATGCTTAAAAATGTGCCCTTAAACTTGACATATAAAATACTCTAATCTGCTCATGAACTCCAAAAATTACTTTCACCCACCCTGTATTTTTTTTTTTTTTAAGTGAAGTACAAAACCCTTGTCCTTTTACCTTCTGGGACTATTAGACCAGCACTCAAACCAGAGTGGTGTTCTACATCACTGACTGAATATTTAAAAAGTAGCAAAGTTTCAGAGACATAGTGGGAGTGTTTCCTAATCACAATGTGTTCACGTGAAAGTCTGACCTCCAAGTCAGGTGCATGCAAAACAAACTACTCACTTTACCACTTTCTTCTCCTGCTTTCCAATTCCTACCAGCCTTCCATGGCTCATTTTATTAAGGCACACAACTTTCAGATTTACTCTCAGGGAGTTTCCAGAACTCTGCTGATTTGCTTTAGCTTGTCTGTCTCTTCTGGCTTTACATTCATTGATGTCTATTCTTTCCTTGTTTACTCATTCAGAGTAAAACATAAAAGGAACCTAAGATCTTTTCTCCATGGATAGTTTCATAAGTCTTTTCTAGAGAACAGCAGTGTATTGTTCATTCTCATTACCCAACATCTAAATCTGTTGTAAGTGTTAAGGGCAACTGGGAATTTGCAGCTTGCTTTAAGCATCCAGATAGGCAGCTGGAGAGAGAGTGTACGTTCAAACAGCTGTATAACACCCCAAAAAAGTAATCAAATCATCAATAAGAAACAGAAGTATGCCTTTTATGTAAATTCAGTCAGAAAGCCTTCAGAACAAGTTGTCTGAAGTGGTTTAAAAAGTTGATGATCAGCTTCTCAGCTGAGCCTGTGTTGATTAGCTCAACTGAGTACAGCATTTCAGATCTTACCTAGGTACAAAAATTGTCGACAGCACTATAAAATCACCTATCACACTAACGGGTTTAAAACATGATAAGGTGTGTAGTGTAGATGCAAATATAGCATGTTTAAAAATAGAAAATGCATTGGAGAGATGAACAACACTATCATGTAGACCTACTTACACAGCTGATCTTTGTAGCTCTATTTTATTTCTTTAAAAGGTCTTAGTCTTATACCTTTCAGCTCCTGAAGTCTTTCTGTGTAGTGGAAGCATTCAAGTTGGGATTTAGTGTTTCTGAAGAAATTATCATGAATGAAACTATGTAGAAAACATGATTAAGCAAAACAGTTACCTGTTTTACCACATTCAAGTAAACTAGTCCACCACAGTATTCTTATACTAACCTGGACATCGACTTTCCTCTTTAAGGTATGGATAATCATGCTTAGCCACGTATTGCTTACTTTTTCTCAGACACAATATACCATATCATTAGCTGACATAGTCCACTGTATCTCCACTGAAGCTGGAATTATGCTAACATATGAACTAAATCTTGAAGGCTTTCTTATGCTATTTCTCAAGCTCTGTGTTCAGTAGTTGTTCTTTTAAAAAAAAAAAAAATTCTGTTGAAATACTATATACAACACTACAATGTGACAGACTGAAGGCATAGTTTAATCTGTGTTATTGATGTCAGTTAATGATGTATATTTTTCCTGTGACATAAACAGTCTTCATAGGCACTGTAAGACCTATCCACTTTCTTTTTAACCTGTATTACATCAGAAACTTACCTTCAGCAACAACTTCTATATTTTGGTCTTCACTCCGGGACTCTCTCTCTCTGAATAGCTCAGGTTTACGTTTTCTTTTTCTGAAATATACTTGCTTCCATTTCTATTTCCTGAGGCATATCTCACTTTTAAAACATGTTCCTTTAAAATATTTAACCTCTTTAGATTTGTTTGTATTATACCTTTCTCCTCAGTATTTGGCACTAATTTAGTACAAACGCTGTATGTGATTAAAGTTTTGTTTTATCTACTTTCCAGTTCATTACTAATATTAATAACATCATTAATAACAACATTAAATAACATTAGAACTAACATCAACTTTTGTGGCAAATTTGGACTGCCATCCCAGTACACTGACATTCTCTTTACTCCAGGTTTATAACCCATCTCATCCTGTTCTTAATCCAGAATTCTTGTATCTAAATAATTAGAGTCAATTTGCCAAGGAATTTTTATAGAACTTAAAACCACCACCTTTCTGGAACTCCAAGTGTGATATTCATGCCTCCTATTGCAAAGTATTCTTCCTCTTAGCCAATACAAATCAGGGAATAGAATGTTTTAGGAGCAAAAAGTTTGGCTGTGCAACTAAGGCTGGCAGGTTTGGTATCCACAATAGCCTGTTGTTGGCCATATCACAGTTGTACTAATTACAAGCAATATCCTGATTCTACGCATTCTTTAGGCAACTTCAAGCAGTCTTCAATCAGGAGTTATTTCTTACTGGACTGTATGATCTCTGGCACCTGAAGAACAATCTGTACAATGCTGCGCAAGGTAGTGTAGCCAAATATTTCAGTATAACTTCAGTACAGTAAAATATTATTTCTAAAAAGGATAAACTTTATTTCACCTGGCTTGTTGAAGAAAGTTTAGTGTATAGCGAGAAATGAATAGAACACAGATTCTTTTGTATGAGAAGCATCTGTGAGGGTGATACTGAGTCCAGAAGTAGACTAGAGCACAGAAGTTAAGGGGAGACTGATAGATAGTATATGGGAGTAAAGAGAAAAGTATAAGAATGACTGACACTGTGAAATCAACAGCAAATTCTGTCATCATCTAGCACCGTTAGTCTGTAATCTCATGACAGTCCTCTGAGTAAGGGAGTACCATTATCCTTTTCTCACAGAGGGGTCATTGATATGCAGAGAGATTAAAATCCTAATTAGCTTTGCCTAATTTTAGGTGGCCTCAGCTGCAGATTGAAAATGTCTAATGAAGCCAGGAGCTAAACTTACTTGTATCCTCACATTAAAAAAAATAATAAACTATTCAAAAGATCTTTGACAGTGTCCTGGTTTCGGCAGGGATAGAGTTAATTTCCTTCCTAGTAGCTGGTACAGTGCTGTGTTTTGGATTTAGGACCAGAACAAAGTTGATAACGCACCCATGTTTTAGTTGTTGCTAGGTAATGCTTACACTAGTCAAGGACTTTTTAGTTTTCCATGCTCTACCGACTGAGAAGGCTGGAGGTGCACAAGAAGCTGGGAAGGGGGCACAGCCAAACTGGCCAAAGGGACATTCCATACCATGTGACGTCATGCTCAGTACATAAACTGGGGAAAGCTGGCCGGGGGGGCCGCTGCTCGGGGACTGGCTGGGCATCGGTCGGCAGGTGGTGAGCAATTGTACTGTGCATCACTTGCTTTGTGTATTATTATTATTATTATTATATTATTATTATTATTATTATTTTATTTCAATTATTAAACTGTTTTTATCTCAACCCACGAGTTTTCTCACATTGACTCTTCCAGTTCTCTCCCCCATCCCACCAGGGACAGGGGGGAGTGAGCGAGCGGCTGTGTAGTGCTCAGTTGCCGGCTGAGGTTAAACCACAACAGACAGATAGGCCTGTGTTTGATCTGCTTCCACTGCAAGAAAGCTAGATGCAAGTTCCAGTTTGATGGGGTTTTTAAATGGAAAGTATAGAAGAACTCTCTGAGAACAGAGCATGTTTTGATTACATTTTACCCTGACTTTTTATGTCAAGGTGTGGAGTAAGTGCACCGAAATGTGCATATATGAATGTAAATGATCTATCAATATATTTATACTAGAAATGAAACAAACAAACAAACAAACCCCCTTCTAACTATTAAAGGTATCAGTCTTTCAGATTCCCAAATGAGAGGAAAAAATCTTAGCTAAGATGGAAGTTAATCAGTTTATATAATTAACTTATGTGGGATGACTACATACGTGGTCAGGGGGGGATGTATTCAGTGAGGCATATGCAATTTTACTTCTGTTCTAGGAATGAAAGTCTGAATGTTTGGATGTTTGACATTCATCTTGTTAAAAGCTATTTTCCCTTTCAACATTTCACCTGACGTGCTGGAACTGAATATTGTTCAATCTTTCAAGCATACTTGAAGTTATTCAAGGAAAATTTTAAGGGGAGGGAGGGGGGAGAGAGAGAGAGAAGTGTTTGCATTGATAATGCATTCATCTGCATTTTTCAGGTAAACAAAAATAAGAGCCAAGGTAAATGTTTTCTTGCTGATCTTAGTTGGATTGTTTCTTTGCTAATGACCTTCATGTAGAGGCTACTGGCCAGCCAACCATTTGAGAACTCTCTTTCCATTTGCATGCTTAGCAAAGTAGGTTCACTCAAATTTGAGAGAACAGTAATGTCTCAGAGCATTTTATCTACCTCTGCAAATGCACAGGTAGATATGTTTATGCTTTTTTTTAAACATAAACTTAATTTTTATGAATACTATTGAGAAGACCTTATTTCAACAATGTAAACATAAGTTGGGCAGTGTGCCTTCTTAAATAGACTTACCCTGTAGGTGATTTGAGGTAGCTGAATATGTTCTGCTGAATTTTTTATGAAAACTCAAATGCAAGTGAAAAAATATTATTTTTTGAGATTTTTATGGTTAGACAAAAAAATTATAAAGCAGAGATAATTTTGGCAAATGGGAAAATGTGAAAAACTGCAAAACTATTTTTTTTTTTTTTTAAATTGGAAATGTGTATAATGTTCCATCACCTGTGACAGTTTTTCTTGGGCTTATATGAAGGCTCATACAAACCACTCATTATTTTAAAAATCTGAAGTTTTAATGAAGTACCCTACTACACTATCTGGGCTCATAGCAAGGGCAGAGGAAGAATAATGACATCCAGAGCAGGTATCTGGCTGAAGAAGAGACCCAGCTAGGAGAGTTACAGGTTTGAGATAGCTGTTGGTACAGCTGTGAGCACACTGCCTTCCTGCAATACCCAATTCTTTGCTCCTCTTGTCAACACTGAAATTAATCCAATAAGCATCCGTACAGAAATATTAGTGCTCTACTAGTTGTATCCTTGCCATCTGGCTCAGGTAGGTGGAGCACCTTCACGTCTCTTGGAGAGTTTCTGTGGGACAGTTAGGGGATCTGTGGGATCCAGATGGTAGAGGAACCTGCAAGGATGGTGTTGTTTATCCAGGCTGGGTAGGATGCTCATTCTGGAAGGTTCCCTATCTCTGTGAGTGGCTCTGTGAGTGGTTGTTCTGGATTTCTTCATATTTCACATATGATGATTGACTGATTCCCTTCAGACAAGGAAGAGTTTAAAAGAGAGTGAAAGGGGATAAAACTAGAGGAAATTTCTCTGTTCCAAGCATGCAAAATGTTTTGCATAGTCTTCTAGTATCCTGGGTTTGGTTTTTTTTATGAACAAGATTTTTTAGTGAGACATATAAAGGGCACTTTGACTGGCAACAAAGCAAACAAGCAAGCAACCCCCCACAAGAGAATAAGAGACTATTTGAAACAGAGGTCTACAAAAGACTTTGCCAAGGGCTGAATCTTTAAGGCCAGATTGCCAGCTAAATTCTGGAGGCAGCTAAGAGAAAGGACAGATAATCTATGAGATGGTCAAAAGTCAAATTGTATGTTACCGAATAATTAGTTCATTTAAGAGCCAAGGTTAATAAAATACATCTCAAACAAATTTAAAGACATTCTGTAAAAAGTAGCTCAGCTAAAAAACTCTGTGCTAAAACAACAGTTACAAAAGAACTTTCAGGAAGGACTATTCCTAAGAGTCCTCGAATGATTCATTTCATTCTAAACCAGGAGAGGTGAAATTTTAACTGCATATTTAACATTTGAGAATATGTGCCCATGTTTATAATTCATGCAGCAGTAGACAACACGGCTAAGTCATAAGCTGACTGTGGCCAGTGGAAGTCTTTTTGATCTTTTCAAAAAGCTGTAAATAAAAAGATGTTCGCTGGTAAAATTTGAGAATAAGCGTACTAATACTCACTTGAACTTGAAAATGTTTGTATTAAAGTTTAGATCCCCTTAGTCTGTGAAACTGGAACAGTATTTAGTGAACATATGTGTTTCACTTTGGCTACTCTCACTTATTGGGACATGTGTGTCTCTATGTTAAAAAGCTTATGTTGCTTTCATAAGAGGAGAAATAACTTTCTAGAACACTGGTCCACTGTATGGTATAAATGTGCCTAATATCTTTCACTTAATCAGATTTAGTAAACGATGAGTTCCAATCTCATAACTGTTATCTCCAACCCCAGCAAATTCTTGTTTTTCAGAAGCTAATGGAAACTATTCCCTTTAGATCTTAATTAGGAAAACTGTGTCATTAGAAAATTAATATAACTTTTTCCTTGGGTTTACCTTCTATAATCCCTTCCTCTCAGAAGAATAAACCTCCTTCACAAGGGTTTGTGAAACACCATCCTAAAATGGAGATACAAGGAATTTTGGAAGTAAAGTAAGTGAGAAATTATCATTAAAACTGCAAATTTTGACAGAAATGGTATTCATAGATTATTTTCCAAACACCACTGTAGATAAATATGTACACTCTGAAGCCAACTACCTTTTCAGATGGCTGTATCATTCATTCATTTTTTCTTTTTATTAAATATTGAGATAGAGGTAGTGATAGTCAATGAATGAAATAATTCAGTATGTTGTATCTTTAGCAATCTAAAAGTTAATAGTTTAGTCTAAACAGGTTGTCTAGAATCCATCTATAGTCAGTGGAGATTATCCAGTTGCAAGCATCCTCAATCCATCTATAGTAGAAATCTCTCCACCAATGGGATGAATTATATGTTCCTGCTTTTCAAATGTAGCTGTAGAGACAGTCAAGACAATTTTTTTTTTTTTTTTGTCAGTATACATTTATATTTTATTCTAAGAGGACTGAAAAGCTACCTATATTGGTCTTAAATAAATTTTCATTTTAAGATTTATGATAACTAGTTTATTAAAGACAGATTTTTCATGAAGCCTATAATAGGTTTATTGGTCTTAAATAAATTTTCGTTTTAAGATTTATGATAACTAGTTTATTAAAGACAGATTTTTCATGAAGCCTATAATACAATTTTCAAATTCTAATGCTAAAACCAAGTCATTTAAACTTGATTGCTCAACTGTCCGAGTTATAGTCAGGCAGATGCTTTTAACACCTACATGTGTGAATTGTCAGATCAATTCTTTATTTCTGGGTTTTTTTATTCTTTTCCCATTCACTGAAACTACTTTACTTAGAAAAGCACAAAGATTAATTACTATATCTAGACTTCTCTAAGATCACATTTACTACACAGTTCTACACAACTCCAAATGAAAATGAGGAAATATTCAGAATCCGTGAAAACCTATTTTCCAACTTCTAGTGGGTCCAATAAAGATTATTGTAAGTGGATTTATTGTCTTTTAAAATAATTAAATGTAAAGTTCCTGGAAGTGGAATAAATCATGGCTAACTTTTAAGTGCCTACAATGTAAACATCTGTACCAGGCTTGTACTCTGTGCTCTCTGCAGGTTCTGTAGAAAGAAATGAGAATTGTAAAGACTCCAATCATCTGACCTATTTTGGACATAGAGTTCAGGATGAGACAAATCATGCTTCAAAAGTTAAGAGTTTTTCATGGCCTGTAAATGCAATAGCATGGACGTAAAGGCCCACATTTAGAAGGTGAATCTTAACTGCCCATGCTCTGCCAAATAACATTTTTTTTAATGTTCCTACTAGCTCCTTGGTTTAAATGGTCAAAAAGTAATGGGTCTGTGTGTATGTCTGCGTACGTGTGCACATATGCACTATATCTAACTGGGTGTTATAACATAACTACATTCAAAAACAGAAAAAAGAAAAAAATACTCTTAAGCTGTAGCTTGCTAAAATTACTTTCATTTTAGAGAAAAGAAAAAAAAAAAAATTATGCAGTCCCAGTACTTGTGTACTGAAGAAAAGTATTAGGTCATGTAATATATTTTGTTTGATAAGCTTGTTGCTATATAAAATAGGGAATGGGAAATGCTTAGTGTAGATTATCTTTATATGCTCTTTATTAGCATATTGGTTGTTACATAGTTTCTGCAAAAATAGTGATAATGTTAAATTGAGAGCAGAAGTGCAAAAATAGACCAAAGCAGATCACATAAACCTAAAAATATCTCTAGCAACTACAAGTTCAGCTAAATTCCTAAGGAATGCAAATTCTGATTTTAAAGCTTAAAAAGTTTAGGTGGGTTAAAAATTAAACACTCTTATTAGAAGTGCTGACTTTTCTACGCTGCAATATGGAAGGCAACTGCGAGTTATATTCTTTATAAGGACATTCAGGAAGTTATTTGTTAAAATCAGACTTTCTAGTACATATAACTCTAGCTAATTCTGTTATGCTCAAAATCTTGGTTATGGGCAAGGGATAAGCACACCTTGTATACACATAAAGCCAAGAATTTATTGGTAATATAACTGCAAAGTTAAAAATATAATCATATTGGGCCAGATCTAATTGCTACAGAAAATGAATAAAAATGCAGTTTAAATTGGGACTCACCATTTTTAGTTTCTGCCCATTTTCATGACATTATACTCACCCTTTTCCCTCCTCCTCTGGGTCTTAAGGTCAATGGTTTCATAGTGGTGGTGTTGGGGTCAGTGTTACAGAATCTATAGTCCTTCACTGGGAGGAATATGATGTTCATACTGGTGGTTTCTTCATCTCTCCAGGATCCACCTGGGGTCATTTCTTTATGTCTGTTAAAATACTTTTACACTTTTTCTTCATTGGGCTGCAGTTCTATTTTGTATCTGAATTTACTTTTTATGGTGGCTCTAACGTATATTAAATACTATTTCTTTGTTCTTTTTGTTACCCTTAAGACCAGTTTTGTCCAGCTCCAGGTCTGCATTCTTTAACTGACCACTGGTGAGTTGTTTATAGCCATGGGGTCTTCAATGCCGAATCTATGCCCCATCTCTCAACATCCCATGCCTGTGTTCCTCACATTGCATCCTGTGCCTCCACTTTTCAAGGCCTCTGTTATCATACCAGCCCCGCATTTCTTTACAGCATTGCATTAGAGCTGTAAATCTCATTCTACACAGAATAACTACTTGTTGTTATTATCTATATAAAACTATGGTTGTACCATACAAAGGTAAACAAAAGTAAAGCAAATTAGAAGAAAAAACCTGCTGTCACAGTTAAGCCAAGTAAAACATCACTGCAGGAAAGACAGAGCAAGCCTGATGAGGCTCAGTCCTGAGGCCTTGCAAATTCAGCGCAAAGCTTATGGCCTAGTGCTAGCAGTGGCAGTATCATATTGCAGGGTTACATGGTAAAACCCCTCATGTTTCCTTTTAGAATTTGTGTTGCATTTGCCACCTTTCCTTTTTCTGGTCCCAAAGTCAATTTAAATGATTGATCCCATGTTACTGATAGTACTTCAGCAATATCATATTTTAGTCTCTTTAGAATTCTTAGGTGAATATCACCTGGATTTGGTTATTTGTTATTGTTTATTTAAATGCACTGGTAAGTTTATAATCAGGTACAGACATAAGTATGCTAGTTTATCTGTTTCTTAGCTGGCTGGTACCAACCCCAGAGCTATGTAGTTGCTTTAGTGCATCATGGATTCCAAGCTAACAAACAGATGAGAAGCAAGGTATATTCTTTCATGTTTAGTATGCTAATGTAGTTAAATGTCTTATCCCATAGTACACAGAAAGTGGAAGTGGGGATGAGCTGCTTGAGAGGAATATAAAGACATCACCTGAGTGTGCATGGATGGAGTCAGAAAAGCTAAAGCTCAGCTGGAGATGAAACTAGCAAGAAGCAGGGAGGACAAGAAAGTTTTCTCTAAGTATATTGGTAACAAAAGACAAGACAAGGAAAATAAGGGCCCTCTGCTCAATAGGACAGTGGGTACAATGCAAAGTAAATTGCTTTTTATACCTCAGTTTCCACAGGTATGTTCTCAGGTGTCTTCCAGTTCCTTGAGCTTAATAGCAGACAAAGTCTGGGAATGTAGCATCACCCACAGTAGAGGAAGATACTGTTAGGATGCACATGTACATCAGACATGTACAGGTCCATGGGATGGGACCAGAAGAGACATACCAAAGGGTGCTGAGGAACCTGGCCAATGCATTGTCAGGTCACTATTGTCTTTGAAAAGTCATGGTAAGCTGATGAGGTTCTTGACTGGAAAAACTTAAATGCCAACCCCATCTTCAAGAACTAAAGTGTATTGAATTGCCAGATTCTCCACCTGGGATGGGGTAATCCTGGTTATATGTACAAACTGGGGAATAACAGGCTGGAGAGCAGCCCTGCAGAAAAAGATCTGGGGATCTGGGTTGATGGCAAGTTGAACATGAGTCAACAGTGTGCCCTGGCAACCAAAAGGGCCAACCGTGTCCTGGGGTGCATCAAGCACAGCATAACTAGCCGGTCGAGGGAGGTGATTGTCCCACTCTACACTGCACTGGTGTGGCCCCACCTCAAGTATTGTGTGCAGTTTAGGGCGCCTCAATATAAGAAGGACATCAAACTATTAGAGTGTGTCCAGAGGAGGGCAACCAAGATGGTGAAAGGCCTCGAGGGCAAGACTTATGAGAAGCAGCTGAGGTAACTTGGTTTGTTCAGCTTGGAGAAGAGAAGGCTGAAGGGTGACCTCATCACAGTCTATAACTTCCTCAAGAGGGACAACGGAGGGGGAAGTGCTGATCTCTTCTCTCTGGTGACCAGCAATAAGACAGTAGTTCTCAGGGTACCAAGGCCCCTGAGCTGGAAGACAGGGACAGGGAGCAGAATGAAGCCTCCATAATCCAAGGGCAAATGGTGAACGACCTGCTACACCACTTAGACACACACAGGTCTATGGGGCCGGATGGGATCCACCCAAGGGTACTGAGGGAGCTGGTGGAAGTGCTCACCAAGCCACTTTCAGTCATTTATCAGCAGTCCTGGCTAACCAGGGAGGTCCCAGTTGACTGGAAGTTAGCAAATGCAACACCCATCTACAAGAAGGGCTGGAAGGAGGATCCGGGGAACTACAGGCCTGTCAGCCTGACCTCGGTGCTGGGGAAGATTATGGAGTGGTTCATCTTGAGGGCACTCACAAGGCATGAGCGGGACAACCAGGGGATCAGGCTAGCCAGCACGGGTTCATGAGAGGCAGGTCCTGCTTGATCAACCTGATCTCCTTCGATGACCAGGTGACCCACCTAGTGGATGAGGGAAAGGCTGTGGATGTGGTCTACCTGGACTTTAGTAAAGCCTTTGACACCGTGTCCCACAGCATTCTCCTTGAGAAACTGGCTGCTCATGGCTTGGATGGGCATATTCTTCACTGGGTCAAAAACTGGCTGGACGGCCGGGCCCAGAGAGTGGTGGTGAATGGAGTTCAATCCAGTTGGCAGCCAGTCATGAGCGGTGTTCCCCAGGGCTCAGTTTTGGGGCCAGTTCTGTTCAATATCTTTATCAATGATCTGGACAAGGGGATGGAGTGCACCCTCAGTAAGTTTGCAGTCGACACCAAGTTGGGCGGGAGCGTTGATCTGCTTGAGGGTAGGAAGGCTCTGCAGAGGGACCTGGACAGGCTGGATCGATGGGCCAAGGCCAGCTGTATGAGGTTCAACAAGGCCAAGTGCCGGGTCCTGCACTTCGGCCACAACAACCCCATGCAGCGCTACAGGCTTGGGGAAGAGTGGCTGGAAAGCTGCCTGTCGGAAAAGGACCTGGGGGGTGCTGGTTGACAGCCGGCTGAACATGAGCCGGCAGTGTGCCCAGGCGGCCAAGAAGGCCAATGGCATCCTGGCCTGTATCAGAAATAGCGTGGCCAGCAGGAGTAGGGAAGTGACTGTGCCCCTGTACTCGGCCCTGGTGAGGCCGCACCTCGAATACTGTGTTCAGTTTTGGGTCCCTCACTACAAGAAGGACATTGAGGTGCTGGAGCACATCCAAAGAAGGGCAACGAAGCTGGTGAGGGGTCTGGAGAACAAGTCTTCTGAGGAGCGGCTGAGGGAACTGGGACTGTTTAGCCTGGAGAAAAGGAGGCTGAGGGGAGACCTCATCGCTCTCTACAGCTACCTGCAAGGAGGTTGTAGCGAGGTGGGTGTTGGTCTCTTCTCCCAAGTAACTAGCGATAGGACGAGAGGAAATGGCCTCAAGTTGCGGCAGGGGAGGTTTAGATTGGATGTAAGGAAAAATGTCTTCACCAAAAGGGTTGTCAAGCATTGGACCAGGCTGCCCAGGGAAGTGGTTGAGTCACCGTCCCTGGAGGTATTTAAAAGACGTGTAGATGTGGTGCTTAGGGACATGGTTTAGTGGTAGACTTGGCAATGTTAGGTTAACAGTTGGACTCAATGACCTTAAAGGTCTTTTTCAGCCTAAACAATTCTATGATTCTATGGTTGGTGCTCAGTTGCCAGCTGAAGTTAAACCACATCATGACATGATTAAATGAAATGAAGCTGTGTCAGGGGAAGTTCAGATTGGACATTAGGAAAAGGTTCTTCACTGAGAGGGTGGTTGGTCACTGGAACAGACTCCCCAGGGAAGTGGTCACGTCACCAAGTCTGTCAAAGTTCAAGGAGCATCTGGATGATGCTTAGTCGTATGTTTTAGTTTTAGGCAGTCCTGCAAGGAGCAGGGAGTTGGACTCAATGATCCTTATGGGTCCCTTTCAACTTGAGATATACTACGATTTTATGAATCACAGAATCACAGAATGGTTGAGGTTGGAAAGGGACCTCTGGAGGTCCTCTTGTCCAACTCCCTTGCTCAAGCAGGGTCACCTAGGGCAGGTTGCGCAGGACTATGTCCAGATGTCTTTTTAATATCTCCAAGGATGGAGACTCCACCACCTCTCTGGGCAACCTGTTCTAGTGCTTGGTCACTTGCAGTAAAAAAATGTTTCCTGATGTTCATGCGTAACCTCAGTTTGTGCCCGTTTGTGGTCACACTTTATTTCACTGATATCTTGGGCATAGAATTTGTAATTAAACAATTTAACTTGTAAGAACACATGCTTAGCTAAAAAATGTGTAAGGTCTTTTTTAAAAATAAACAGTACAACAGTAAACTCTTTAATCAAATTATTTTCCCTCCCTCTTATGTTTTATAATTTCTTTATTTTTTCCTTTGTTCCTTGTACCTGCTGAACTTATTCCTGATAGAAGAATAACATGCTTAATTGCACACAAAAATCTTGTTTGAGTTCTCTAAGTATTGCATTTCTCAATTATTCAGCCCTCACTCACTATGAAGTGATAATTAGGCATTAAAAGCTAAGTGGATTACTGTGGAGATCTCTCCTGACATCCATTTAACACTTAATCAGATCTTAATACCATAAATTATGCATTTCTCAGCAGTATTCAGATTCTAATAAATTTTATAACAGTTTGGAGTTACTAGGCTTTCTTGACCTCATTGTGGCAAGGAAAAGTTGTAAAGTTCGCTTAAAGGATACAGCCATTATAAGGATTTCAGATTTATAGCAAAAATAATTCTTTAAGCCAGTTTGATTATACTAATATTTATTCATAAGGATTTCTTGGACAAGACAATTCCACCCTCATGAATAAATATGAAAAAATGGATCCAAAATACATATTGACTTGAAGTTTATTCCCAGATTTTTTTTCCCAATTTTGCCTTCCAGACCTCATTAAGGAAAAAAAAAAAACAAACCCACATTTCCTAGGAGAGAGCAACTTCCTCAATACATTCAGTTGATTCTGCAATTAAAATATTCATTTATTTTTTAGCATGTCTTTTTGACAACCAATATTACACAAAGTTACATTTTATAACTCTTGTCCTGGCTTGTAGCATGGCTTTCTAAAAGTATTAATCACAAAGGTATCTCCCCAGAGATACAGATACGTATAGTTACCATTAGTGTTAATACAAAGTGAGCAAATGAAAGTCTTGTAGTCCATAGTTGCCCCTGTAATATTACATATTATATTATAATAATAAACAGCAAGAAGTATATAGTTTCCTGTTTTCTCTATTTTTAAAATTTTACAGTAATAATATACTTTAAAAAATATTTCTAACTCAGTAAGCTTTATAACTTACAGTAAAATATACTCTTGGCTGTTGAAAAAATTGATATATGTTAATACTGGGCTATTTTTGACTAAGGAGCAAAGGGACAAAATAAACATTAAAAGTCTGTATAGCGTGCTGGTCAACCTCTCTGTAAATACAGGAGATTGTACATGTGGTTTAGCACCTGTTGGCCCAAGATAACGATTTCTGGCCAACAAATCACAGCATTAAGGCCTTAATAAGTATATTCCTGTTTACATTTATAGCAGTCCATTAAAAGCAATCTTTAGGTCTCAGTTTGACACTCCATTCCAGCATATTAAAAGATGCAGTGAGTTTCTCGAAGCTTAAGTGTTTTATATTAGGAATGGACTAAATTGAATGAAATTGGTAGAAATGCTTTGCTGAAACAGAGAAACAATCATTTCTTACCAAATTTTATACTATTAGTTCATGTTCTCCTGATGTCTCTGGCTTTAGATCAAAAGGAGAGCTGATTAAAAATTTAAAAACAATTTCTTTATTTGAAGTAAAATTATTTCCTTTTTTTTTTGCCATATGAAGAATTTCAAATAGAATACTTACTTTTGACACAACATTTTACAGAATATATTGTCTGATTAAAGAAATTATCCCAATTTCTTGTACACCTCTCCCAAACATTTTTCTCCTGTACAGCTTTTCTGTTTTTTCTGCTTAAGCCACTGAGTGAAGTAACACTGATTACAAACAAGTTGGTGGTAAAAACATCAGTAATCTACTCTTACTTTCTTTTCTGAAGTTTTCCTCTTCGAAACTTTTCAAAACTCCCCCACCTTCTTCTAGTTTTCTCAATAGTAAAGATTGTTTCACTTTTCATTTCTCTATTCTTTATCTTTTCTAAAATTAAAAAAAAAAAAGGAACTCCTGCTGTAGAAATAGTAAATTACAAATAAAAAAAAAAAACATGGAAAAAAGAACAATAGCACAGCAATAACAAGAAAGAAAATCTCAAGAACCTTTACACAGAATTCATTATATTGTTTTCAGTACCAAAAATAATGAGAAAACCTTAATGTGTTTTCTTTTTTGTCAAATCTACCGGTTTTCCAAGACTAATGGTAAAGTTGATGGTCTTCCTTATTGACTCTTATCACATTGCCAGTGATGTATTTCTCTCCAGTACATTTTTTTTAGAATTGGCCAGTTACAAGTTCAGTTATTTCTTCCTGCTGAGCAAAAAAAAAAAGTCTTCAGCTAAATGAGCAAGTAATTGTTCAGTGGAATGACACTAAAGGTTACCTCAGACAAATGTGGACTAGCTTCTTCCTAGCCAAAATAGAGCCCAGAAAAGGCATAATGAAATATATACATAATAGAATCAAAAGTCTTGAGTAGAGATCAGGGATGACTCATGCAGCAGTAAAAAGTATAAGAAAATGCAAAGGTATTACCTCCATTTCAAATTATTTTTTCCAGTGAAAATCCTCCCTCTTCAGCTCCGTATCCCCATTTGGATCACATCTAAAATTGTTTTTTAATGCTGAAAGAGTTGGTTTTGACCTTTTTTTTTAAGACCCTGAGATTTTTTTTATATAAATGGAGAGAAAGGATTCTGAAAAGTTACACAAGGTCTTTAAATTCTAGCCAATATTCCAGAAAGATTATTTAAAGCAATAGTTATTTTACCAATATTACTAATATGGTTCATGGTTTTTTTCCAAGAACATGATATTAATTCTTAACCTTTTTAGGATTTTTTTTCAACCCCAGGAGAATTCTGCGAGGTGCAAATTGATAACTGTGGTTCCAATTCATGTGAAAATGGAGGAACATGTGTTGACTATGAAGATCATTTTAAGTGCACTTGCCCTATAGGTAAGTCATTGGAAATTTATTGTATTTTCTAAACAGAACAAAGAAAATGTCATCCAAATATTTAAGTTTAAGAAATAGCAACATAAAAATAGCAATATATCTCAATGTATGCAATGAACATTTTTATGAAGAATCCCAGTTTTTCACTTTGTTTAGGAAATAAAACTGCCAAATTACTGCCGTAGAGTGGTGTTAACTAAGACCCTGAACAGACATAATGTCAATATTCTGAATGAACAGCGATTAAACATTCTTTTTGTGGTGCAGGTTTTGAAGGTGAAAGATGTGAACTGGATATTGACGCCTGCCTATTCTACAATACAAGCTGTGCCCCAGGAGCACTGTGTATGGATAAATCTCATGGATTTAATTACACGTGTTTATCACCATGTGTTGGAAACACAGAGGTAGGATAAAGTGATATATTCCACCCAGTGTTTTTTGGGAAAACAAACAAGTTATTCTAAGAGCAGTGAGCTGATGAAGCCTTATTTCCCATGGGTTTCCCTAAACACAGTACTCGTTCTTGATATATTCTCATGCTAACCTTCCTCTTTCCTGTGTAACACGCACATCCAAAAGTGCATGATGTGACTAGTCTGGTCATTGTCCAACAAACTGTGTAATGTCTGAGCTCTGCCTTTCTTGCTCTTTATAGATTTACTCACTGATGTTTCCTTCTATCCCCTACTTGCTGTTGCTATGTTGTGAAACTTGTAGAAACGTAAGACAAAATTTCCTTGAAATGTTTGATGTGTTTAAAAGTTACTAGAGAGAAGGCTGATAGTACATCAATGCACAGAAAGAATGACAAAAGCTTCATTTCCATTAAAAACAAAAATAAACACCATAATCAACCAAACAACAAAAAAACTAAAGCAAAACTAACTATACTGCAATGAGAACTGAAAATGCAGTTAGAAAAAATCAAAATTATCCTTGCAAGTTACTCTTAAATGCTCACAGAATATAGTAATAAATTTGATTTTTGTACATTCAAAGTGTTCTAGAAATCTTTAAGTTAGATGCTGACAATGCTTAGGCCAAAATAACATCCATTGTGTACCCAGATCTCTTTAAGAAATGTACTTGCTGTATCCTTCTCACTTTTCTTTAGTGATCTGTTCAATTAAATTACTGGTCTGGGTAGTATTCATTCACATCAGGGTGGACTACAGACCGAGGCCCTTGAGTTACCGAGATTTCAATATGGGATAAAGTGAAATACTGTTGCAGTTTTTTATTATGATAGTTATTTTAAAAGCTATGTACACAATGCTATATAGCCCTTTCAAACAGCTGCTCAAACATGATAACCAGTGTTTCAAAGGTTTAATCAATTCTTTTATTGAAATATATTCACCATAAAAATACACTATGCAGAGCAGGCAATGTGTTTACAAAGAAGCAATCAACATTTATGTCACCTTGAAGTCCATGGGTACACAATCACCAAAGAATATGAAATGTAACACTGAAATACTCACTGGCTCAAAGGTTTATATTTAAATTGTTCAGCATCTGGTAAATTTTAACATTTTTATGATTTAAAGTGTCATACTGAGTGCAAATCTATTGTACATGGCATAACACCATAATGATGCAATAATCATTATGGTTAGTTAGGATGGGAAGTGATGGTGTGCCAAGGATGCTGATGGGAGCTACTAAAACATTTTACTGTAATATTTGCTTAAAAGCCCTCAGACATAAATAATTTATTCATACAAACATTTCATAGACCATCATAAATGTCATGTGGGAAAAAATGTAATAATATATATATGTATCTATATACACTCACTGTATGAGACACCTAATTTGGGCATAATGTGAATAATAAGTAGATTTTCAAATGGGAAAGGGAATAGAAACTAAAATAAAAGAGTGATATGTTTGGGTTTTACTTCTTTTCTTAGCCTACAGATCATTAAAGTAGTATCATTTGCTTATTGGAAAAAATAAAGGCCTTATTCAAACAAATGAATATTTGAATACTTTTTGAAGTAGTGTAAGTAATAATTTGAAATTAAAGGTTTGTATTATTCAGTAAATTACATAATTCAGCACTTAATTCTTTATTTATTCTTTGTGGATGGAAAGTAAGTTTATATTTTTGCATTCTTTCATTTCTTTTCCATTTCCAATGGTACCTTAGTTGTCCTGAACTGCTTTACCTCTGTGTATCCAACACAATAAACTGAAAAGAATGGTACTATTTTAAATATTTTCTTAATAAACAAAAAGTAAATTTAAGTCATTGGGGATCTTTTATCTCTATATAAATGTATAACGATACTAATGTGTTGGGTGGGTTTGTTTGTTTTTTTTTTCTTTCACAGCACAACACTTAAAACACTAAGGTTGGTTTTAATATTATTTTAATTATAATTTATTTTAAAATAAATATTAAAAAGAAAGTGAATGTATTAGAACAGGAGATATCTTCCTTTTAAATTTCAAAATCTAATCTTAACTTTGTAACCAGGATAAAGCCTGCCTGCCCTGTACCTAGAATTATGAAGGACCTCCAAATAAGTTAAAATTTTGGCATCTTTAAGTTAATGACTTCCAACAAGACCAAATTTAGCCACTTCGTATTATAATATCTTGTCTTCTCTCATCTACTCAGGAAGACGTTGAAAGAAATAAAGAAAATATCCTTGTCCCATTTCAATATAGGATGTATGTTACAAACCCCAATATTTTTATTAACTGGAGTTCATAGAGAATTGATAAGAGAAATAGTAATAACAAATAGCCGTAGTGCAACACACTAGGTGTAGATCATAGAGCTATAGAATCACAGAACAGCCCAGGCTGGAAGGGACCTTGAAAGAACATCTAGTCCAACCTTTTGTGGGAAAGGGAGCCTACGTGAGATTATCTAGCACTCTGTCCAATCACATCCAGAAAACCTCCAGTGATGGGAAATCCACTACATCCCTGGAGAGGTTATTCACTTCAAAAGCCCACCTGTGACCCAAGCAATCACAAATGTGGAGGCATCCTAAGATGTGTGATTTTTTTTAGTGGCCATGGCTAAGTCCTATCAAGCCATTTTATTGCTTCCTTCAAAACACTAGTTTTTCAAAATTCTGACTGCAAGCTTACAGAATCATAGGTTCCATTAGCATCTCCTAAGAAAAGATTTGAAATTGTAGCAGTAGCTATGGGAACTTCACAATGTTGGCCAATGGTTATTGTTTTTGAAAAAGAATCATAGCATTTAGAAAGTAGTTTTCAGGGGGGTTTTATTCTATTTTCAGTTTTAAAACATAAACAGACACACAGTGGGTATCAACTTGGTTTGTCAAAAATAATTCCCATATGATTTAGGAACTGAACCATCTCTGAAAAGTCCTCTCAGTGTCTATCTACATCTTTACTGTACTAAAGTTGTGTCTAACTGAATTACTGAGCTCCACTTGCCTAAGCTACTTGGAAGTGGTTTCCTCTTTTTATGAGCCAAATGATCCCAAGTTACCCTATTACATTTGCAGTCAGGATCACAGTTCCAACCTTCTGAATGGAAATATTTATGTGCTCAATGCATACTTAGTGTTTAGAGGAGCTGCCACTTTCATGCTTGTCCTGGTCCTTACCTGCTTTGCAAGTTTATACAGTTTCTTCATCTGTAAAAATAAGGCAATCAACATAAATCACGGAAGAGTGATATAAATAAAGTAAAAGATGCTCATGTTGTTTTCTTTGTGCTTGATGTATTAGGAGGAAAAAAACCACCTAAAAGATCTTGAAAGCTAGAAAATTTTCAATAAGGCTTTTTTGGTTAACCTCAAAGTTGTACCTGCAAATAACACTCTTTTCAGCAAATCTGTGTTGCTTATGATGCATGTAACGTGATGCGATGCTTGACTTTCAGATTAGAGGATGACTCTGCAGTTCTGACATATTGCAAATACTGCACCAATAGTTTGATTTAAACAGATTTTAAAATGCCTTCATGAAAACAATTTGTGTGTGTGTGTTTTTGTCAACCTGTTTAATGAATTTATACATAAGGAGAGGTAAAATCTTGGTTGTGTTTTCAAGGTATGCCTTCTTGGTTTAAGGTAAACTTCAACATTCAAACAAGAAAGAAATTACTTAGATGTTTTAATAGAGCATTGCACTGGGGAACTTCACAAAAAAAAATTTGGAGGAGGCTGTCTTTGAATCACTAGGTGTTTATCTTTGAGAACCTGCACAGCATAGTGAAGACATGTAAAGTAGGAAAAGGCAGACATTATTTTATATCTTATATGATTATATACATTCATATATTCAGAAATAAAGCCTTTTTTATTTATCCAAGGGAAATTAATGATTATCAATCCATTTAAAGTTTCTGGAAAAAGTGTTATTTGTAAGAAAGTAAAAAAAAAAGAAAAAAAAAAAAAGGCAAAGGGAGAAAGGGAGGGGTAGTTAGCCAAAAATTGCCAGAAGTGAATAATTTCAAGCCAATTTATTTTATTTCTATAACAAGAATAGAAGTGGCAAAAATAAAAAAAACTTTTACAGAAGTTGAAACAGATTAGCTTCTCATGTAGTAACCTCATAAGCAAGCTAGTGAAACAATGCACCTGCTCCAGCTTGAATTAAAGGAGATAAGATAATTACAGTAAATTATTCTAGCAGTAGTTTCCTAGTTGAAATTCTGATATTTTTGTTTTGAGGAGGGATTTTTTTGTTTTTTATTTGTTTTAAGGAAAAAAATTAATCTACTTGCTTAATGTACCGCTAGTCCAGGAAATAACAAAGGGCAGATTAACTAAAATTAACTTTTGGAAAATTTTGAATATCCAGGTACAATCGATTTTACAGTAATAAAACGTGAAGACTGCAGTAAAATTATATGCGCGGGGGGGGGGGGGAAACGAGAGTGTGTGTGTGTGTGTGTGTGTGTGCGTGTGTATAAAAAGTAGTTTCCTTCAAACTGCAGAGAATTCCAGGAAAAGTAAGATGGAAGAAGTGTTAGGAAATAATGATTGCACTGAGTGAGATCCTTCTAGCACAGTGTTTTGTCTCGAACAGTGGACAACAGATGATGTGTAGAGAAGAGACAGAGATATAGCAGGGTTACTTCCCTCAATTACTGCAGAGTGAAGAAAGGAGAAGAATAAAATGTAATCATCTAGGGACTAATTTTCTTTCCTTGCTGTAATAACATTTCCTGGTTGATATTAGAAGGAAGTGATTCTTCTGTTTTTATCAAGACTACGTAATAAGGTAGATTTGTTTTAAAGTTCTTGCCATAGACAGAAATGTAATGAGACTGACCAGAAAAGCCCTTGTTTATGGTCTGTTAAATCATAAGATTTGTGTTTAATCCTAACTATGAGCAAGATTTACTTTGGGAAAAAGAAAAAGCTGACCAATGGGAGGATGCTGCTCTTTCCAAAAGTCTGTTTGTCTCTTTATTTTCATTTAAAAGTATTTCATCTATTAAAAAAATTAACAAACAAATCTTTGTAGTAACTTTAGAAAACCACAATGCTGTGGTATTTAGTTTGACTTTAGTAATAGATTAATAAATGTATTTAGCCTTAATTTCTTATAAAATCCTTAATCACTCTAACTCAGTTTTCAATATTTAAACTGATAGATAATATCAAATAATATAGAGATAAAAATCTATCTGATAGAGAAAACTACTAACTAGATTTGATGCTAAAAATATCTTCCGTAGCTTTAATTTTAATTTAAAGCTGCTTTAGATTGCACTAACATCTTAAAGGGTAACACCTTTCCTCACAGTATAGTGTCAAAACAACATAAAAATATAATGAATACAATATTGTGGCAATATTGAAATATAACTTTTGTCTTAATTGTTTAAGTTTTTTCTAGATGGTTTTCTCGAGTGTAAGCTTATTTGATCTATTTGAGCTTTGACAAAATAGTCAGTCTCAGGACAAAATCCTGCAGAAATGTTTAAATAAAAAGGTAAGAAGACACATAAAAATCAAAACAGAGAAAATTTCCAAAACTATACACACAGGAGTTTTCTTTGCATTTACATTGAGCCGTGCTTTTCTTCAAGAAGTTGTCCTATTGAAAAAGGACCCTAAGTCTGAAATTCAGTACTGAGAGCATAGCAAAAATCTCTTAATTTTAAGGTCAATTTAAAACTCAATCAAAGACAAAGGAATATTAGAGGATTTCTGCCAAGAACTGTTATTATTACAAATCTTAATGACTTTATAAAGAGATTCAGACTCAATCAAACTGAAGTACTAGTGCATTAGCTCATCCTCTAGACACCATTTTCTTTATAAACCAATTGATTAGAAGGAGAGGTCTTAATTGCTTTGAAATGAAAATGTAATTATGCTTTTTTACACTGGTAAAATTTTCATGGAAATGAAATGGTACCCTAAAAATAAAATTAAGAAAGGAGCATTCATTCCAACCTAGAACTTTCTGTAATTTTGAAGAATATGGGAAATACACTGTTTTAGTAAGTAATATTAGCAAATAAAAGCTAAAAGAAAAAATGCTGTTCCAGTCTAGGTTTATTAATTTTTCAATATCTGCAGGTTGAAAAGAAAGAAGGTTCTGGTCTTTCCAGAGCATAGATGTTATATATATATATAAAAAAAAGATAGATAGATAGATATATAAAATATATATAAAAAGATATATTTATAAGATATATATAAAAAATAAAAAAGTTTCAAGGATAGGTTGTGAATCAGAATTAAGATTAAAATTAAAAAAAATATTCAGTCTTTTTTCCTGATAGCCACAAATTTGATTAAATTATATGTAGATTTTAAGCATAGGAACAGCTGTTCTACTCTTTCAATGAAAAAATATCAGACTAGTTCACTATCATCCCTCCTAAAACAAGCACATTTTAAGGTCAGTTATGAAAATGGCACTGTTAAATTGAATCATAAATGCCTCTTTCCAAACAAACAATGAATTGATATATTGATTTAATGACATTCAGTATTTTAGATTCTTCGAGATCTGTCTTTTGCAATATTACAACATAAAAACATTAAATAACCATATTTATTACCAATGGCTTATTCAGTTAAAATCTTTGGGGAAAAAAAAACAACATGTAGAGAAAAACCTCTTTATGTATTTGTACTTCACATCTTCAGGTATGTGCAAATGGAGGTAGCTGTTTCTATGATGAAGAAAACCAGAGATCTCACTGTGTCTGTGCTCTTGGATGGACAGGACAAACATGCCTGGAGAATATTAATGACTGTGAGGTAAACCAGTGCCAACATGGTGCCACATGTGAAGATGAAATTAATAAATACAGGTACTAACATGATGCTTTCCATACAAGCCTTCATAAAGAAGTTTATGCCGTATGAAGATATTTTTCCTTTCAACAAAAACTACAAAGGGAGTTGCTATTGCAGCAATATTTTTCTCAGATTATAAAATGCCATAGATACTAACTTTCAATAAGCATGCTCATTCAGTAAGACTGTGTAGTCTGAACTATTGCACAGGAAGGCCTCACAAATATTCCTCTTTGCTGGACAAAGAAGTTAAACCAACTATGCAAAATCTTACATAAAAAAATCATCTACTTTAGTAAATGGTAAACACCTTATGAGCCTGGAGTGTGACGTGGAGTGAATTTTCTTATTAAAACTTGAATTATAATTTTCAAGTGAATAGTTGAAATGCTGAGTTACTTGTGGCCTTTTTTTTTTTTTAGGTATTGACAAAACTGTCAAGTATGTGCTTTCCTTAGTGAGCTGTTACATGCTGTAGATATTTGAAAATGAGATTCTATAAAAGTATGGGGAAAAAATAAATGGAAAAGGATTTCTTCAATAAGCAGAGTTCAGCTGTTCTTACCAGACTTGAACTATTTATTTTTCCTCTACAAAAAACAGAATAACTAAAATCTCTCTATAATGTCTGTGAATGTATTTTGAAAGGCTTTAATTTTATACTGTGTCCTGTACTTAGAAGTATTGTAATTAATATGCTTTAATGTATCTATTTAGAAAAGGTTGCAATAGTGGAAAAAATTAAAATAGAAGTAATTAAAAATTTCTTCCACTCCACCTCTTTTTTTATAGGATCTTCTGTAATAATAACTGAAATCCCCAAATAAGCACACAAATACAGATAAGTATATGATTCTCAATATACCAGAGTTAAAAGGAATTTTTGCCACAGAGTCCTTACGATGTATACATCCTTCCTTTTTGCCAGCTTGCAGTCAACTCTCATATCAAATTACTGGACCATATTTTGACATTTTATTTGACTGATAAATCTGTGGTTTTCCTGTCTGTATCAGGAAAAGAATGCTGATAGAAGAACAAAGCCATGTTTACCTTACAAAATCCACTAGCATTTACCAAGAAATGAGTAGGTCTGAAGACTTCTGGTAAAACAAGACCTTTTGAATTTAGCTCACTAATCCAGACTCAGGCTACTGACACAAAATATAGAATCTTACTTTTTCAGTCTTTAAAAGACAAATTAAGTTGACAGATCAGTCTGTTTATTTAAGGAACAAGAAAACATACCATTAAGATCCTGACTCTAGATGAGTTAGCGAACAGTTTTGTTATCAGAGAACCTGACCCCACAGAAACACAACTGGTTATTTTGCAAAGACAATGTGTGGAGTGTTTACTGTATAATACCTGCTCTGTCAACAGAGGATTGTTGTTTCTCAGTGACAGTGAAGCATTTTTTAAAAGAACTGAACTATTTTATTTCTTCCTTAAAAATAATGATATTTCCCAAGTTATTTATTGTCAGCAGGTGAAACAATTGCCATTTCCCCTTTCCAATACACCATTAAAACCAAAAGAATAGGAGAGGAAATGCTGAATGTAACTACTGTAGTCACCCAAGTTTTTCAAAAGACTCTTGCAATTTGCATTTCTATCCTAAAATGGGTATCACTTTTGGTAAGACAGTTATCAAGAGCTGTATTTGATGCAAAGTAGTTTCAGGAAGACATAAGAAAACTGTCAGCAGAATATATGGAGAATTAGATGTGTAAGTGCCATTAACAGCCCTACTGAGATCCATTTTTAAAGCTATTATAGTCATGCAAAATATCACTTACCTTTATCTCCTCCACTTATTAAGTAAGCCAAAATGTTATGTATTAGTTTTTTATTTATAGAAAATTAGTGTAAAACTCTAGACTTTTCTCCTAGTTAAGAAATCTTAACTTCTAATTATTAAAACTTTGGTCATAATGTATTGTTCCAGTTGTGGCTTGTTATAGTAACGCTAAGACTAGGAAAGCATGGAAAGTATCCAGCTTAGCTTCAAGAACATCCCCTTCTTCTAAGCTCTCGCATTCCACAAGCTGTCAGGTTTTTCCAGACTGGAAATAAGCACTCAGCTGTATGTAATTTTTCTAACTTTCTATCTCCTTACCATGGCATATTCTGTTTCTCCTCCCATTTTGAAATTCCTGTTCAGACAGTAGTGTCACATAGGTGTATATTTAATATATGCAGAGAATTTCCTTTGAGTTCAGGATGGGGAATTGCTCTGGGTGAAGGAGGGGGACTTTAAAACTATGATATAGTATAACGCCTAGTAAGGCTACATAATAAGAACAATATAATCACAATAATAAGTCAGGAGTTTTACTCCTTTGGTTTAGTGAGCCTTCTCTTACAACTAAAGTGGCCTCAATCACACTGACACAAAACCTCTTATTAATTCAAATGAATTATTGCACTTCCAGCTGAGTCTGGGTTGTTTGAGATATCATAACATAAGTTAATCAGCATGTATTTAAAGTGATAACTTCTCCACAGAATTACTGCTCCTGCCACTGGGTTGATGGTGTAGCTGTTGATATGATGAATCTGGCAGATACCATGCAATAGACCAATTGCATCCACATGCCAAAAGAATCTCTTGACCTTTGGTCACATATATCTGGGAGAAAAAACAGAGAAGATTCGTTACCTCAATAAATAGACAGTGTTGCTACGTAAAAAAGTGTTGAATTTTCCTTTCAAAAGAACCTCTACTGTTTCATTATGTTCTCTGTAGGAGAAAAGAGAGAAGAACTGATTTAACATGGCCCAATAAGAAGCATTTAATGAATAATTAAAGTGAAAGAACCCTTCAAGGAGTTGATCCTCCTGTTTTAAAATCCAAGGGGGGGTTTATTACTCTGTTTTCTTCACCCTTGTAAATTTATTCCTTGCCGACATTACGTATCAGACAACCAAGATCCTAACTGAAATAAGTCCTAATAGATATTTTGCTGTAGTCTATTTAGTGAAGGGAAGCAACAGAGGGAAAAGACAGAATTTAAAATTCAATGTACTTTCTATTACCTGTCCTGTTTCTCCTGTTTCTTCAGTCCAATCTGTTCAGATGAAGTTCTACACTTACAATAGCCCCAGGAAAGCCTGGCAGGAAGGACTGAGAACCATTAGATTAAGACATTTGAAGAAGCTGTACTGTAGGATTTACCACTGTTTAAAACATCATGATAAACTAATATGTTTTTAAAATGTATTTTAGTCTGTAGATATAGCTCTGAGATCAGCATTTCATGAGTTTTTATGCAGGAAAACTTCCAATTAAGAAGTTAGATTTGGTGTACAGTAAAGCTTGAATTACCAACTCATTTTTCAATATTCAGTATATAAATTTCAGCATGTATAATTTAGTCTTGAATTAATCTCACTAGGAAAGAGTAAAGTCTTACCTAGTGACACATTGTTAAATAAAATGCTTTAGAATATGAAACACTTTTTTGCATGATGACAGCAAGATTATGAAAAGTAAACATAATTTAGAAAACTTTTGAGTATCTGTCCTGGTTTTGGCTAGGATAGAGTTAATTTTCTTCCTAGTAGCTGGTACAGTGCTGTCTTTTGGATTTAGTATAAGAATAGTGTTGATAACACACTGATGTTTTACTTGTTGCTAAGTAGTGCTCACACTAAATCAAGGACTTTTCAGCTTCCTGTGCTCTGCCAGGTACACAAGAAGCTGGGAGGGAGCATAGCTAGGACAGCTGACCCCAACTGGCCAAAGGGATATTCCATACCATGTGATGTCATGCTCAGTACATAAACTGGGGGGAGTTGGCCAGGGAGCAGCAACTGCTGCTCGGGAACTAGCTGGGCATTGGTCAGCGGGTGGTGAGCAATTGCATTGTGTATCGCTTATTGTGTATATTCTTTTATCATTATTATTATTACCCCTTCCTTTTCTGTCCTATTAAACTGTCTTTATCTCAACCCACAAATTTTACTTTTTTTTTCCCTGATTCTCTCCCCAGTCCCCCTGGGGGGGGGTGGGGAGCGGGGGGAAGTGAGGAAACGGCTGAGTGGTGTTTTAGCTGCCTGCTGGGTTAAACCACAACACTATCACAAAATTTAAAGCTTCTGTTACTCTATTCATCCTTGACTTTTTCCATTTTCTGCCAGCTGGATAAATTAAGCTGTTTGATTATATTTTTTTAATATATCTAATTTTCCCTTTTCAAGTTTATTCATTCTATACCATATATGCAATTTGACTGCAGGACCTAGTTGGCAGTGCCATATAAAGTTAGTACTATGATATACTCAGTTTTCTGTAGCAATAATAGGCTTCTTCCACTAGAGAAAGAGAAAAAATACTTTTCGTCACTTTGCTACAAGTCCAGAAGGTAGGTGAATATATGCCACAATTTCTTAGGGAATATCTCTGTAATAAGTTATACAACAGCTTTTCTGCAGAGAATGCAGATGCTTACAAAAAGCCAGAGTGAAACTAGATAACCTTTTAGTCCATTTATGAATGTGTGTGCAGTTCATATTTCAACTAGAAAACAAAATAATTAATACTGAGTAAATGCAGTTAATCTGCTTGGACTACTATAATAATAATAAATAAATAAACCCAAAACATTTATTAAAAAACAAAGCAGAGAGATACTGGGATGCCTTTGCTAATGCCAAGCTTCAGTGCTCCTGTGTGCCTTCTGTCTCAAGATAGAAAATAGCTGGGTCGCCTCCTAGCACAGATCAGCATAACGACATCTTCAGTCTGGTCTTTGGCTTTTTTCAGTCATTTTGAATATTCATCCGTTGTACACAGTTATTTACTCAATGGCACAAGTCGTACTACATTTCTTTAGCGTAGGCAGTCTGTGGTGACATTGTGACAGGTGCCCTGCCTGGACTAACTAGTACCAACTTGCTTACCTGCACACCTGCTGTTCTAGACCTTCGGTAATAAAAAGTTATATCTTATTGCATATTGGTAGGAAGAAATTGCAGCTATGCCATACCATCAGCACTTGAGTAACATGTTCCTCCTTAGACTAAATTCTGTGCCTGACTTACCTGCATCTCCATTTAACATTTATTTCACAGTCATATCAAATTGTTGTGCAATGTTAACTAGATTTAGGCAGTGGAGTAGCAATGTACAGTCATCTCCATGATATTTGTGGGAGCAAAGCAATCCACAATAGGGTAACTGTGGCTTGAGTTTGGTATCCACTACTAAAATCCATGTTTGTAGCAAAACCATTGAGGTATTGGTTTTCCCTCCTAGGATCTGTTACACTCAAAATCTTGCTATGGACAAAAGAGGATATATGTGAAGCTAAGAAATTATTGTTATACCCATTAATGTTAATACAAAACTTATTCATATTTATCTTTTCTTTGGTGTCATGCTCATCCTTTCAACATTCCCCCAGTTTGTAAGGTTGACATTTTAGTCTTCCTTAAGAAAGTAGTTAAGGGGTGTCATTAGCATCTCCTAGTCTTTGCTGGGAAGCGTCCCCCCCCTCCCCAGGGGGGCCATTCCCAGAGCTGAAGCAGGAGCAGGGAAGGCGGTAGTCACTGGGCCTCAGAGCAGGGGTCATATCATTGAAACCCAGCTCAGGCCATGGCAAGTCTGATCCCCTGCACTGATGTGTCAGCACACAGCTGAGGCATCCCTCTGATAAGGGCAAAAAACATGTTTCCTGAGCTAGAGATTCACTCACAAATAAAAATTCTGGTATCGTATATATCTGTATACAAATTATTTTTTAATTTATTGTAGAGAAGAATTTTAGCTTTGCAGCAAATGAAAACTGAAAGTCAATCCATGATTCAAAACTTTTGATAATCATGTTCAGTATTTTAGTGCTGCTGAAGTATTAATGCAAGGTCATATTCATTAAAATCTAATGTGGTGATGGTATTTTTCCTACTACAGGTGTAAAAGACTTAATTACTTAGAGATCATTGGTCCTGATATGATTTCAAAGACAGACAGGAAAAGATATTTGAAGTTCAGCTATGTCAGTGTTATACCAGCACAGTTTTTAACGAAACTGTGTTCAAGACCCATTTCATAGATTGACTTAGAGATGAAATGATAACATCTATTAAACATCTTGGATCATTTAGAATCTTACAAATATGTTAAAGCTACAAATAAATGCAGTCAGATGCTGATATCCAAAGCCCATAGAACTGCACTTACACTATCATACATTAAATTTAAGAAATATGCACAGTGCAATCCGTATCTGCTTTGTACATAATACTGTTGAATATATAGTGCATTAAAGTAAGTGGTAACTGTTATATGTTAATGCTGTTAAATTCACAAAAAATGCACCAAACTTAGACCTGACTAGTTTAGACTTTTACCGTGTAAAAATGGCCCATTTTTATTGAAAAGTAGACTGATTATAAAGTACAGATTTTAAATAAAGACTATTACTAACTTATTTATTTAAATATTTTAGCCTTGTACTAAAGTTATTTGTAAACCTGCCATTAAATTTGATGTAGATCATTATAAATTATGTTTATAAGGAATTTATTGAACTTCTGGATCCTATCATCTTTTAACCTCAGTCTGGATTATAAACAATAAATGAATGATTCTTAGATGTTTTAATCCTCAACACACAA
Source organism: Aptenodytes patagonicus (assembly GCF_965638725.1). Lineage (NCBI taxonomy): Eukaryota > Metazoa > Chordata > Aves > Sphenisciformes > Spheniscidae > Aptenodytes > Aptenodytes patagonicus. Next base: position 32,273,812 of record NC_134951.1, on the reverse strand, counting down.
TAAGAAATTAACTTGTTATTAAGAGGACTAGAATACTCCTATTTGCATTAATGTATGTGTTTGGCAAACACTAACAGAAAAAAACCTCTTTCTGCACCATTAGCTTGTAGTTTTACATTGTTTTAGGCCACTGCCACAGATTTGGGCTTGACTAGGTGTGTAAATCAGCCACTTTGTTTCACATGACATGAAGATCCAGTTTCAAAGTCATTTTCTAATCATGTTTACACTGAAGAAAAAAACCCACAACAGCTTCTGTATATTCAAGAAAGCAGTAACCTATACTTAGTAGTTAAACCAAGCAAACTTTTCACACTGAAGTGACAAAAGAAATCTTCATGATTTTGTTTTATTTTTCCTGAGCAATAATATGAAATGAAGAGTCTAAAAAAACCAAGAGCTTAATTTATCTGCTGCAGGAGATGAGCCATATTAAATTGAAATTCATCCAGTTATAATTTCATCAGGAAAAAAAAAGGACATTCCATTCTTAGTTATTTTAGATTTCTTCAGACACTGAAACACTGAAAAATATGATACTCATAACATCATTGCTTGTAGTATGGAATCAGAAGCGTAAAACTGAAACTATAAGATTCTCCATTACATCTGTTTCTGTATAGTTCTCCTGTGGTCTCTGAAGATAAGCTACACAACCAGTAATAATAAGGAAATGATAGAAAATGCCTTCTCTTTATCCTCTCTTTCCTGTTAAGGAGAGCTGTAAGTTAAATATTCTATTCAATATTAATTGTAAGAGCCACGTTTTCAAAGAATGATTGAATAGCTGTATTTTCACAATGCACAGAGTAATCATTACTGTGAAAAAAAAAAAAAAATTGACTACATAATAGTTAACCAAGGAAATAAAATTATTAACTGCACCAGAAAAATTAGTATGACTGTTTGCTGTTTCCATACTGAAGTTTTACTGTTGGTGGATTCAGAAACTGTGCAGCAAAAGGTAACTAAAAGTGCATGTGCTTTACATGTTTATGCATAATGAAATTTGATGTAAATCAACATTTACATTTAGCTGTAAAGCAAATGTATGAGATGATTTGTGTGAACTTCATTCCTTTAAAAAGCGAGAAACAGAATCAGCTGGAGCTCTCAAGAAGAGGGGAAGATTTCTCCTTTCCGAAGGAGTGACTGAGGTTGGAAGAGAGAATACAGTAGCTATACCTACTTGAGTAGGTACTGCAGTACACTAGCAATGAATCTGTAAAGCAAAAATGGTGGTGCTGCAGAACTCACAACCACACTATACAAGATATGGAGGGCTTACTTCAAGCAAGCTCTATTTTGGTCCATTGACTAAAAGCCCATTAGCAGTTGGTGTGCATTAGCTGTACTCCAAGGACCACATCTACTGATTTAGTTTTAACTGAAATAAATCAATTTTACATGCTCTGATACTGCTCTGCAACATGATAAAAAACACTGCTGTTTGGAACAGCCAGGAAATTAATCATAAAACTTTTCTCCTCATTCGAACTAAAACTGTTGTACAGATGCACCTTGAGACATGAAGGAGCACAAAGCCAGGCCTCAGGTATTATGAAAAAATTTCCTAGGGATCAAGAAGACACAAAGTTGACAAAAGTCTGACTGGGAAGCCTGGACCTTCCTACAAGGAGCCAGTGGAAAGGAAAGCAGCTGACTGTTGTTTATACACATATAAAAAGTAAAGATTGTGGCTCAATCACTTGGTGATTTTGATGTTTAAAGAATTAACCATTTTATTTTCTAATAGTACCTGGCTTTTCCATAGATTAAAAGCTTTTTAATTATAAGAAAATGACTAAACCACCTCCAAACTCAGTCCACTGTAGAGTTCCACATAACAACCAACACTATCTCCTTATAAAGATAGCTTCTTTACTGTAGGTTTCTTTTTGTCACAACATGAAAGGGAAAAATCACCTAATATTCTATGTGCTCTGAAGCTACTTTTGAACTCTCAGAGTAGTACTAATGTCCAAAGATTACCTTGGGAGGAAAAAAAATATTTAATTGGATTAAACACTAGGAGCTATTCATTTTATACATATCCTTTTTCCCTCTTCCTTTTTCTTCAGAAGTATTTCATTAGTATTATGATAGATGGAGCTCCCACAGTATTCTGCCCTTCACGATCTCTAGTTTGTACATAGACAAAGTTCTTTGGTCTTTCAAATTCTTGCTTGCCAAGAAGAATTGCAGGTAAAATTAGAGCCTAACTGAACAGAGAAAGTATACCAGTGATAGATATGGTTATAACTTCCTTAGTCCAAAAGTTATATTGCAAAAAGCTTTTCTGAAATGACATTCAAAATAGCTACCATCATGCTAACTTTTATAGGATCCTTTCTGTACACAGATTCTTACATGTTTTTTTTTCCTACTGACTTACAATTATCCCATTGGAAATTTGATAGGGATACGAAAATATCTAAGTGGAAATTTCCATGGGTCTAACATAAAAATGCAGGAATAATAATCAAGGAATGAAACAAACAGCCACATGAACATTCACTTCTGTTAAAAATAAAGAAAAAAATATCCTTTCTACCAGATGGATCAGTAGGGAAAATTGCTATAATCAGGGCTTCCTTAACATGTTAGTTCTTTCCAGCTTCTAGATAACATCTCTATGGATCAAGAATATGTAAGATTATTGTAAGATTATCTCCTCCCATGTGAGGAGACCTCTCGATATGATAAGGAGAGGATCAATCAAAGAAAATATTGCCAAGTACAAGGGATTTTCTAATTTTATGAGATGTGGATCAATAATGAGATAATTCAGGTTTGTTTTCATTCACACATTAAAAAAAAAAGAAAATTGGGAGAAAGGGAAGCATGAAAAAGTCATCTCCAGTTTATACAATTTATATGTCATCCTACATTGTGGGAAAAAAAATATCCTGCATGATTTCTTTAAAATTGTATAGATTGTTATTTTTTTCAGTTACAGACAGAAATTGCAACCTTTGTTTCTAATAATAAAGCATTTTTATACTGATTTTATGTCCAGAGCAAGCAGGATGTAATACTATTTTTTCTTTTAGTGATATTGTAGCAAGCAAGTAAAAATTTTCAGAAAATAAATTCTTAAAATACATAATACTCATAGTTTATACCAATTTTCTATGTGAATACTGTCACTGAAAGCTTGATATTAAAAGCTGTATAGCTATTAGTTTGTCCCATATAAATAGCTAGAATTTTGATTATTGTGCAGTTCCATTTAATTATTGCAAGCAGTCTATGTGAAACAAAGTTACTTAGTGACTAATTAAAGGTAAAGAAAGAAGACTGGAAAAAATTGCAATCCATTTATGTGTGAGTAATTCAAAGTAAAAATATTGTTAACATCATTAGTCATTATTGACCTATATATTCAAGACACTGTTTTGTGTTTTGTTTTGTTTTTTTTCTCCTCTTATTTCAATAACAGGTGCATATGTCCCCTTGGTTACACTGGCACATTTTGTGAACTTGATATAGACAATTGCATTGGAAACCAGTGCTCTGAACATGGTTTCTGCCAGGACCACTTGCATAATTACAGCTGTAACTGTGTGCCTGGATATGAAGGACCCTTCTGTGAAGTTGAAATTAATGAATGCTCAAGTTCACCTTGCAAAAATGGAGCTACCTGTATGGATTTAATTGGCCACTTTTCATGTCATTGTGCTGCTGGGTTCAAAGGTAAGTTTTTTTGTTTTGAAGTGCCTTGTACTACAGGTGTTGTTGTCCAATTCTATGTAAGCGATGTTTATATGATCATTTAATAACAATTTTATATATATACAAAAATATGTCTATATTTGTGTGTTTGTATGACTTACAAGAGTTTTAACTGAATTAGCATGGAAACTCAGATTGTGTCTCCTAATTGTTCCTCAGCTGACCTTCTCTCCACTAAATGTACAATTCTGAGCATGAGCTTTGATGCCGTTGGCAAAAAAAATTGATCAAGTTCCAAAACACAATTTTAATTGTATTATTTTTATTTTCATTGTTATGCAGTCTTATGTGTCATGGATTTAGTCATACACAGGCTGATAAGAACAAATGTTTTGGTACAGAACAGGAAAATCTAAGCATGAGATCAGCAGTATCATCTCTCTGCATGTATGTAATATAAACAGCTATATTTGAGTGAGTTATTCAGACTCCCCTTCTACTCAGTGGAGATAGGGCATCTGCCTATCATAGACATCTGTTCTAGGATGAGATGGGCTGCAGATTTCTGCATTGGGTTAGATGAATCCCACACAAGCTGACAACGTGATTCCTTTTTGTTCTAATTTTCTGTTTTGTGTGAATACCCTGATACTCAGACTATGTGTGGGAGGCAGAAAATCATTTTGGATTCAGCAATACTGAAGTGTTGCATTCCCAGCCTTTAGTCTATATCACTGAGCACAAGCATTAATGCTCTGAAAGCTTCTCTATCTTCATTGACAATCTGTGGTATGCTACCACTAACAAAGACAAAAATAAATAGTATAGCATGCAACAGTGTCATCTGTACTAAGTAATCATTAATTAGCAGCTTATTCTTCTAAGTTGCTGAGGGTTCTTGCTCCAATTCAGGGAGCATGCGTAGTAATAGATTTGTAAGTCCCAGTTAAACCACTGAGATAACACCTGTATTTGGATCTTTCTAGGTCACTGCCAAAGTGCTGAGCTATTAAGTAATTATAACTTCAGTGCTATTTTTTCATTATAAATTCTGGCTAGCTACACTTACTTTTAACATTTCAGCACTAACATTTTTAATTTCAAATATGTTTATATTCATTTGCATATATACATACACTTATGTATGTGATATACAGCTGCAGATTTGTTGTCCTCAATTTGAGTATATAATTTCTTGGTCATTTGAATACACATTTAATAAAAGATGATATTTCCTCTTCATGCTCATTTATTAATAAATGTGTAACAAAACAGAGGATTGTCCCTCAGGTAGCCTAAATTCCATTAAGATAGCAGAACTAAATGTCTGACTACAAGCGAAGAGAAAAAAAAGACTTGGCTCACCTGTACAAAATCTAACATGATATATTTCCATTTTGCTGCTGAAACGTCAACCCTTATTTTGTACTTTGCTGGTCTTCATGGGGGACTTCAACCACCCCAATATCTCCTGCAGGGACAATACAGTGGGGTATAAGATCTACTTGGAAGAGTCCCATGGGTTAGAACCCTGGAGGGAAGAGGGGCCCAAGAAAGCCTATAACCTCCCCCAAGCTCAAGAGCGGTTCATCTCAAAGAGCAGGAAGTCAGACAAAAATGCCAGGAGGCCTGCATGGATGATCAAGGAGCTCCTGGACAAACTCAAACACAAAAAAGAAAACATACAGAGGATGGAAGCAAGGACAGGTAACCTGGGAGGAGATACAGAGACGTTATCTGAGCATGCAGTGATAAGGTTAGGAAAGCCAAAGCCCAAATGCAGTTGAATCTGATAAGGGATGTGAAAGACAACAAGAAGGGCTTCTACAAGGACACAGGTGACAAAGGGAAGAGTAGGGAAAATATGGGCCTATTGCTCAATGAGATAGGAACCTGATGCCACCAGACATGGAAAAGTTTGAGGTACTGAATGCCACCTTTGCCTGAGGGGTTGGATAAGATGACCTCCAGAGGTCACTTCCAACTTGAACCATTCTGTGACTGTGAACATGAGGACTTGATTATATAAATGATATAATGATATATTACTAGAAAATACTTTTTTTAATTTTATCACCCAATGACATATTGTATAATAGCATTCCCATAGAAGCAAATTCAAAGAAAAATTAAATTTCACAATATCAGTCATTTAGTGTAACTCATTATCACATGTACTGAATATACTGAATTCTGATTTTTCAGAGAGTATAAACCACAAACAATTAATAACAGGCTGTTTAAACTTATAAAAATGTTATCACTACCCTAGCAATTCCATTTTCATATAGTCTCCAACATTTTATGATCCTGGGATATTTTCCAGCACAGAACAGATTTGAAGTTCGGTCATAACTGCACGTTATGAATCAGTGAAGAGTATCTCAGTGTAATACTAAAGAAACACATTTATTCTTATTTCTTTTCTTTTTTTGTGTGTGTTTGTTATGTCATTTCTCTGTAATTCAACTTTATTACATATCCAGATGTACTTCATTTTTCTTCATAAATAGTAAATTCACTTTCAGATGAAATATCAAAGGCAATAGTAAATAAACTAAAGGGTAAAACAGAACTTATTTTGCTCAGGACTCTGTACGTATTTGGGGAACTATCATACTTTGTGTACTAGGATTCATTGATTTGTAAATAAGCCATGAGTTCCCAGTCACCAACTTGATTTCTCTCCTGCTAATAAACAAATCCCTGGGTACTCTTTGATATAACATTAGAATCAGTTTTTATTTCAGAAGCAAAATTTTACGTGGACAACACATAGCTGTCTCCTCTGTCTAGATGATTGATCGATCTGATGTCTATCAGCATTTCTCAAATTCTTTACATTCTATTAGGTAGGGACCCCTCAGGCACTGTAATGGGATTTGTCAACATGAAAAGCATGATCTGATTTGGTAAAAAACAAGTTCATAAAAAATCCAAGTCTTGGGTATTTGCACAGTAAAAACAAATACTTTGTAACATCATGTACCACAGTCTTTCCTTTTGAACTGTAAACTGTACTTGTGATGGAAACTGTAATATGGAGACATTTTGTAGATGTCTGGAGTACTCTCCACTGCCTACAAGAGAAATTGGCCTATGTCAAACTTGGAATTTTGCAGTATGATCTTTAAATTTGAGTAAATAATTTTTTCAACAAAATTATCCCTTCCTTCTGACCATGTGACGACCCTCTATATTGCCCTCTCCTGGCTCAGTTCTTCAAACATAATGTAATTCTGTTCAGCTTCAAAGTCATTCCCAGTCTATCCCTTCTTCCATATCTTTGTGTTAACTCTATCTCAAAACATGAGAGTTCAGCATTAACTGATTCCAACTCTCATGATGACTGGTATTTCTAAACAAATAGCACTGTGCTTCATTTCTGGTTTAAAAGAAGCTCTTCTTGGAAGTATTTGAAAAAAGGTTATCTTTATCCAAACACATCCTTCATTAAAGCTCTTGTTTGTTTAGATGCCTACAAAAATGTGAAGACAGCTGCTGAGAATTCTAAGTAGATAGGCAATATTGCCTCATTGGTTTCTCTTGAGGGTTTGTATCTATATGATATTGATTGCATAGTTAAGATTTGGAAAATCTTTTTATTCTGAATATATACTGTATCTCACATAGCAAGATACTGATCCATCATTGCTTTACTTATGCGTATGTAACAAATAACAGTATTAAGGCTCATCACCAATGTAGGCCTTCCAGTGGCTTTTTGAGTTTGACATTAATATAGTCTATATATGATGCTCTTCAGTATTCTCTCGTTTTGTCCAAAAGAGGAAAGTGGCATGTGGGCATTTTTAATATCATTCTATTACTTTAAAATTCTGTGCTTTGTTTTTACTTTTTTTCTTGCACAAATACATCAGACAAGTCCACTTAACATTTGGAGTCTATTTGAGGAAGTATTTAAGTGTTTGTACTTTCAGTAAGTTATTCATTGGTTTTAAATTGTTTGGATGTTTTTTAAAATATTTTCACCCTTCTGTGATACATGTGAAGAGTATATCCTTGATGCCATTAAGAAAAATTAATCTTGAAGGAAAAAACATGAAGTTGTGTGAAAACCAATCCTTTTCAACACAGGAAGTTTAGAAACACTTAACCCCTTGTACAAATAAAGTCTAGAACAGCTGATGGACACCCTAATAAGTAATGAAGATTGACACTGTTAACAGGGAGCAGCAAGAGCAAGGCTGCTCCATGAGGGGAGCCGCAAACCAGGATCCAAGGGTAACCCCAGTGCAGGCAGTGCCATCACTAAGCAAGGCACAGTCCTGCAGCATCTAAACAGGGTGGGCAGAGCCAGGGGCTGGTAACAGGGTACCTCACAAGCCCCAGGCATCGCAAGCAATGGAACAGGTCCAGGGTCCATCCGTGGAAGCAAGTTAGAAGCAGTAGGAAACAGGATCAGAGGCAAAGCTACAATGTATGTACATTGGGGTCCATCCAAAGAGAAAAATTACTTACAGTGTGGGCTGAAGTCCATTCTTGAGACAGGGCCAGAAGCAGGACTGGAAACAGGCACATCTATGGAATAGCTCAGGCCAGATCTGGGTGCCTACAGCTGAGTAGAGCTGAGCTGAAACAGAGTTCATTGGACAATGGGCAGGGTGTGTGGGAAGGTTCCACGTGAGGCTGCTTACGGCAATTGGGGCCTATTAGTGTTCTCAGGGCCCTGATATCTGCTTATCTTAGCAGCATCACTGGAAATTATGAAATTATTATTTCTGCTGCACAAAGGAAGGCAACTGGCTTCAGCTGGTTTGTTCACATGCCCTTTCTCCATTACCTGCTTCCATTTCCATTCATACAGTTACTATTTTAATGGGGCAAAGCCATCTTGTGAGTACAGTTCATATCTGCTCCCACATCTCCAGCACCAAACAAGGCTGGGTTGGGTGTGCGACTCAGGGCATCAGGTAGTGCAGCCTCCGTGGGGGCTCTGCCTGGCTTTTTCTGCTAGGGGAGACTGATTATCCTTGGCACCCTGTGCCAATGCAACCTGCCTGTCAGATATACAGTGTAAGCCCCTGGAAAGAGATGAGCTGGGCTTTTGGCAATTTACAGTTGAAGAGCCACAGACTTTCTCCGAGTTAAAACTCTTTCAAAGAAGCTAAGCCAGTGAAGTGGTTTAAGACAACATCATATAAATCACTTTCAATCTAGAATAAGTGTTCATAGAAAGGTTTAGACTGTATGAAGTAAATAAATAAAAAATAAAATTGTTTTGGATTTTTAACTACTGCAATTTCTTACACAGAAAAGACCTTGAATAAAAGAAAAAAATGACCAAGTGTGTAGAGCAACAAAGTTGAGAAAGGGAAATGTCAGTTAAGCTCACTAAGGCCACACCTGGACAGTCTGTCTTGTTTTTTCATAACTGTATTTTCTGCAAAGTAAGCATAAATGTTACTCAGGCTGATACCTTTCATTTAACACAATAACTTATGTTGCTTAGAAAGCAACAAAATTACACCATTTGTTCTCAGGTATGTGACTTGAATGATTTACATTTATATATATTTTACAGAATGGTGGACAGTAAGGCAGGAGTGTTGTGAAGACAACCTTCAAATATATTGTTACTGTTTTGGATATTAGTTGAACTTTAAAAACCCCTCTTGTTTTTTCAGCAGTACTTCATTAAGATTACATTAAGTAGAATTTTAAATCATTTGCTTTTCATCTGATCTGGGAATAGAAAGATTCAGCTTATGTCTTGAAGTAATATTTCCTCAAGTAAGGAGTTTTAGTTTAAAAAAAATATTCTTAGACATCTTTTTATTAATTGTGGTCATTCTGTCTGCCTTTGCATTGTCAAACTTTATATTCCATCATGCCTATAAAACAAAGGTTGGTATAAACAGTATGCTAATGAAACTTTGTATTTTGACATTTTTGCATGTGTTTTGTAATTCAGACAGAGGTGTTAATAATAGTGGTTGCAATTAATAAGAGATACTTATATATAATGTGTATTACATTGAGAAAATAAGCTCTCAAATCAATTCCAGTTTTATTCTAATGTCTGAATATTATATTTGAGAATGATATGAAGTTAAACTTATTCTGATAACAAACCAAAAATGAGTTTTGTGGATATTCTGCAAAATCTAAAAATAGTTCAATTAGTTCAGATAAAGTGTGAAGTTAAGCTCTTTAAGTTAAACAGAAATAAAACATCCAAAGTTTGAACAACTGAAAGGTGCAAACTTTCAATCTAGTGATCTTACAGAGTTGCTCTTGCTTTTGGAGTGAAGGAATATTCAGTGAAGCTTCATTCATTATACTTATGAAAAGGAATATTTCTTTGTTGTCTTTGATCTCCAGTTTTATTTACCTGAAAACTTCAGAACCTCTCCATTTGCTAAAATAGTATGATTTTTTTAAACAGAGTAAGTTACATCAGTAACGCTGGTGGAGGGTTAAATACCTTTGCCAAATCTTTTAGCATGCACCTACTCAGGTCCTTAGGCTCTTCTCAAGACTTTTATGCTCCTGCAGAATAATCTGTCCCTTGCGTATCATCAATGTGCCTGTCAAAAATGTTACTATTAAACATCAGGCCATGCAATTTGCAAAAGTGACAGACTTTCCTAAGCAACTGCAATTATTTGTTATATATTTTAAGAACACTGTAAATTTATACAGGGTAAAACACACTATAGAGTTAATAGAAGTAGAATCGGCTCATGATCAGTTTTAACATTCTCTTTGTACTTCAGAATTTGGTGACATGATCCCTAGAAATGTTTAGGAATTCAGACCCTAAGCTATGATTTATTAAATAACTAATTAAATATTACATTTTACTACTAATTATGTTTGGATGTGTTGTATTAATATTAACCTTAAAAATGTAAACCCAGAAAATATTTATATTAACATACTTTGATGTTGAAAGTAATTTGTAGCCAATTAGTGATTTTTATCTGATGTTCAAAGAAGGTTCTCATCATCCATTTCAAAGATTAGCTGCATACTGAAAAAAAAAGTCTTCTCTGTACATGTCCAGCATATTCATGTCTCGAATACTCAGAAAATATGGTCTCACAGTAGTTTCATCGATTCTTTGATTCTTTCTGAAACATTTAAAAAAATACTGTCCATATATTGCCTTTGTACTCTGAGGACATGAATTCTTAAATTACCCTAGCAACTGTTTGCAAGAAGTTTTGGGACATGCCTTTTGTCAGGTGCAACTACCAGTTTAAAGGCACTCCATGTTATGCACATAACCAGAAGAGCTAGTTATTGTCTACAGTACACAAAAAATCAATTGCCTTTCTTTTCACTACATATGCATTTGATTGGCAGAAATTGCACTAAAACATGAAGGCGTTTCCAAGTTTTAACATGATTCATAGGAAAAAAATGTTATTCTCCTAGCCTTTTTGGAGATGTACAGAATTACCAAAACTGCACTGTTAACTTTTAGATGAAAAATAATATAATTTTTTCATATCTGTAAATAGTATATTTTTCAGTGGCTAGATAGCAAAAAAAGTGATCTTGAAGGAATGGTAACAGAGATGCATAGAAACTAAAGTCTTATCTGTGTATGTCAAGAGTACGGCAAGTTTGTCAGGAAAAAAAAGAGTGAACTATCTGTATTTAATGTGTTAACAGCATTTTCAACTGAAATATTTCAGAAAGTTTGATATCTTTCTAAATCATTCTGCAAGTACTGTTAGCTAACACAACTTGTAAATCAGTCAGTGTTTTTCGCAAATATTTTCATCAGTTATGAGAAAGGTATTCTCAGTGCTTGATAACTCAGATGAGGCTGAGTGGCATGTAATTGTTTCTTTGTCAACTGAAGTAATTTAGTTGTAATAACAGCCTTCAGCATAAAATCAGCACTTTTGTTTTCAGAGTAGGGATTTTTTTCCCATTTCCTTGTTCTCCTAAATAAAGAATGGAATTCATACACATCTAACATGGCCATAGGTAAATAAAAGCAAAATACCTGAAACCAGATAGTTTTCTGTTAAAGAAGTGTAGCTTGTATATCTCTACTGTACAGCATTAATTTAGACATTTGGGATTAATTGTCTAAATTAGAACTAAATCTTTTAATCTATGGAGTGTTGCAATATAGATTAATACATTAAGAAAAACTGTATTCATTGAAGTCTTAAAATAAGGTGGGTTAGTGACATGATATCAGAAATGAAATTCGTTTTCTGATGCCACTGGTGAGAATTTCCTAGCTATACATTATAGCAGATACTTCTTTTCTTCCAAATGAAGATGCAAAATAAACTACCTTTTTCTGCATCCTTTCTCATATTGATAGAATCATTATGCTTCCTGTCAGACTTGGAATGGGAGAATGGCTTTGACTCCTGTCTCACCTTTTCTACACACAATCACTGTGTCACTTGTCACTACTCCTCAACACAGCTAAAGCTCCAATGTTCATCTCATGTCCCAAATTCCTCTAGCCTTCATTATTTCATCATCTTCTCAGGACTCCCCAGGTGTTGTATCATTTCATATAGTTCAGTCAAAACATGGCCACAGAATTAACCTTTTGGTCAGGTGTCATTTTGCTTTTGAATTCCTCAAAGTGTTCACCTTGCCCAGTACATGCTAATTTTTGTTCCTTTTTGGAAATAGTCCTCAGTTGAAAGCTGCCCTCTGTGTCTTTGTTCTTTTCTCTTGTTTCCTACCATCCCATCAGGATTTCCAGCCTGAACGACCAATTTATGTTACCGTTATAAAACCATTGCAACTGTCTCTGCTTATTGTCCATTTCATCACCTAAGGACTATTTTCCTGAGACTGAGTATCGGATATCCTATATTGCATTAGATACTGACATTTAGGGAACTTAATTTCACCCTAAATGCTCAGTTTTAAAGTATAGCTCTGTAGTCAGAAGCCTACATGTAGTTGACTCATTTTCCTGCTGAATGCCACACCCAATTTCCTACCCCAAAAAGAAAAGAAATTCAAAGAAGATGGATAAGAACAGTTCACAAGGAATTGTAGTTACACCTGTTACAGCCATGTCTTAAAATTATGGTACTACCCAGTTCAGTAAGATACCTTTGCTGCTTCAAGAGCAAAACAGAGCCATCTTCATCTTCACAAAAAGGCAGTAAGAAGTTCACAAATCTTGGATATCGTGAGTAAATGAAGATGATCTCATTCCCTTATTTCCCTTAGAATTTGGGGAATAAATAAAGCATTTGCTTTATTTTAACCTTTTATCTATTAGGAGTACACAACAGCTCAAGGGAGGTGAAAGAATCTGTTTCAAGGAGTTTTTCTTGTACATGCTACAGTTTTACCCATGGATTGTGGCCAGATAATTTACTTCTAGAAGAAACTCTGCGCTACTCTCCACTTGTCTATGCAGAAGAAGAAAACAGATGCCAGTGCGTTTCCATTTATCTTCCTCAAGAGAGACCTACGATAATCAGGGACTTAACTGTGGAAACGGATCTGAACTAGAAAACATAAGGAAAGCAAAATATCAGAATTAGATCAGAAAGGTTGCACATAGTGCTGTTACCTTATCAGCACTTCAAAGAAAATTTAAAAAAATTAAAAGAACTTAGAAAAGGATTTATATTTTGGCCAGTCCTGACTGTCTGTATTCCTCACTGGTGCCACAGCACACTCTAAGCAGCACTCAGCAGCTGCTGCTAGTAGATAGCTTTTTAGTTTACTGAGTTGCCTGAACTCTCCCTGGTATCTTCTTGTGCCTCGCCCTTTTCATCCAGATATCTTGAAGTCTTATGAAAAATGCAGAGCATGTTTAGAGGCAGGAAAAAGCCCTAATAGGAGCCACTCTGTCATAAGTTTATGTGTGGAAGAGAACCTTAGTCTTGCTATGGGCTTCTCCAATGAAGGTCTTTTATATCTAGTAGATTCACAAAATACAGGTTTTGAGAGCTGACTGTCTTGGTTCATATGATTGTATGAGAGGGCATGTATGTGTGCTGCAGATAAGAGACCAAATATTTTCCACAGTGCAAAGAATTCAGAGGAATTTCAGCATTCATTTTGGTTTTATCTTCTTCTGTGAGGTTCACAGAAAGCCTAGCATGCTTTGTACACTGCTGACCTGTGATAAGTACTGCACATATGATTTGCCTCCATATTCCTGTGGCTGGAAATAGCTTTTCCTGTTACAAATCAAAGCAACCCCTACTGTAGATTACAAATCTAAATTTCACTATACTTCTTACCTTTGCTCTTAATTATTTCATTCCCTGTCATCTGTATTTTGCCTCATTAAATATTCTTCAGTGACTTGATCGTCCTCCTCTTTTGTATTACATGGAGAAAGAGAAACATCCGGTATCATAGTACTGACAACTTTCTGTAGAACATAAGCTGAACTCTACCGTTACACATAACTGTCTGTAAATTAGTGTTGGCCTGATTTTCATATGAAATGATACTTTGCCATTCTTTTTCAAAGGAGACAGTGAGTGAAATGAAAGAAAACGATTGACACAACTCAACAAAAATTGCCTGAATATAGTAATTTTGTATAATGGAAAAAAGCTCCAGGATTATGCATACCCTCAGTAGGAAAGCTTTCTATTTTCCTGATTGTCATGCTTCCAACATTGCCTGTCAAAATGGACTGTCTTGTAACCAATGAAGCAGAAAAATTCATGACAGGATATCTATCAGTATCCCTGTGTACTCAGTAAGTGCACCTTAGACAGTGGGGTCAGCATTTAGACTGTGACAATCCCATAGTCTTTTTTCATTACAAATATGTCTCTCTGATTTGAACACATCAGCACATTTGTCTTTTTTTTTTTTAATCTAAAATTTCAGGAGAAACATGTTCTGTTCGCATGAATGAGTGTCTAGATAGACCCTGTTGGAACAGAGGAACCTGTGAGGAGGAGATAAATGGCTTCAAATGCAATTGCCCCTTTGGTAAGCATTTATAGTTTTTATACAATTGCTAGTTTGGCATAGTGTGTGAGTTCTATATTTGTTACTTGGGTGCTATAAAGTCTTGTATGGTGAAAACATTATTCTTACATTTTGAAAGGTAGTTATTTAGACTAATAAAAAAGAAAATTTTCTCGATGAGTGTCCATGACAATTTGCCTATGACTAATTTTTATAAATAACAGATTTCTTGTATTAAAAAGTACTTGTAGTACTGGAACATACTGGTAAAGAAATATGACAGAACTGGAGATTTCCAATTATTTAGTGTCTATTTCTATAGACATCTTATAGCAACACATTCCTTCAAAAAAGTGTAGGTTTTAGGCAGCAAAATATATTGAAATTGAGCAAACATCCAAAATTCCAGTCTTTGGAATCCTGTTCTGCTGGCCACATTACTCACACCTAAAAGAATTGAAAACTGCTCTAAAGTATGTATGACCTCAAACTGGTGCCTGAGCATGTGCACTTTGTGCCATCTGAAGTGCCCTTAAGTATCCAAGATATCAGGTATCAGGCTGGAAGATATGGTACATGATATAAGGGACATCCAAGATGGATCAGGCCAGGTGGCAACTGAACTAAGCACATGGTGTAAAAAGACCCAGCAAAATAAAGGGAGAAAGAAATACAACATTGAAGATTTTGCTTTGCTAATTATATACACATTGTATAATTTGGGATTTTGCATGTTATCGTATGTTGACTAAGAAAACATAGAAAAGGGTGGCCTAGAAATTTCTGACCTTAGAAATCCTTTGACCAAGAGGTTTTCTCCATTTTTTATAATCATTGTTGCCAAAGGAGGCTGGGATAGAGATTTAACAACTGGTAAGTTCATTCATAAATATGGATAAGAAATTACTGATAAATTCTAAAAAGGTTTTTGTTTTTGACACGTGCATTTACGAGCTCATTGTTACTATGGAAAATAAGGTCAGAAAAACTAATTTTATACAGTCATGGTCTAAGAAGGCTTACACTACAGGGGTGTTTAGAAGAGAAACTGATAGTGATCAGTAAAACCTGGAAATGTCAGAGTAGTGAAACACAAGTGTCCAGCCATCCCTCTCAAGCAAAGCAACTGATTTCAAGAGGAATTTAATGTACTTAATATCAAGAGATCCTTAAATGCTGTAAGGATGGTATCCTGCTGAGCTGGGAACTGAAGACAATACTGAGTTATAACTTCAAAGGTAAGATGATGTTTTCATGTTTGTTGCTTCTTTGGGACAAATGAAGGCATGTGTTCAAGTGTTTTACTGAATAAGGGCTGTAGCTAAACATTAACACAAACGTTATCTCCTTTGTTCTTCTGAGATGGAGATTCTCACATTCAAGGCACTGCTTTGCTATCCCATGTTTAACTCCCATTGGTGTTCCCTAACACTTACATACAGTGGATTTTAGACACAAAGATCCTGCACCTCCTTCCACAGATCTGAAAGAAGATCTCTTTCACACAGCAAAATGTGTGTCAGTGATAGGAAAGAAAATTGTTGTGACGTTGTCTTAGTAGGTCGTTTGTGCCTCTTTCTTTAAAGAAAAGTTAGTTACTCTCTAGAGAGGCCTTATCCAATTAATTTTTATTATCATTCTTGGTGTGTGTGTGCATGTATGGTTTGAGTGTCTGTGACTATTCATTCCTTTGTGTTGTGCCTCTGAGGTTAATCCAGGTATTCATCTGGAACAATGAGGTTTATGTAATGGACACACATACACTATGAGTTTCATTCTATTGACTCTACTAAAATACTGTGGATAGCAGTGATTCTTCATCATCATCAGTCAAAGGATCAAGTAACTCACAGTGAACCAGAGGTTATCTGTAGAAATGACTAGTTATTTTTGAAAAGAGTTACGACTTTCTATATTACTATTTGCAGCTACATATTAATATGATGGCAAGCTGAATTAGAGAGGGGGAAAATTGTGTAGTGGTGTGCATACCTAACAATGAGCTGAAAAGAGGAGGATTTTAATCTAAATGCGATACAGATTCCCTTTGTGCCCTTGGGTAAATTAATTAATATCCCAGTTCATATTCTCTAGGTGAAGGTGTAAATAAACAAATGTAACCATCTCACAAAGATATTGCAATGATTAAATAGATAATGTCTGTAAATTGCCTGAAAACAAAGTCGCTACATTACTAGATATTTTTACTGCTAGCTTCATTCTAACAAGAGTATCACTTCAAAAGATAAGGCAGCTAACTCAAGCTAATCCTTAAGTGAAAAATGACAATTTATGCCTCCATACTTTAAACTGACAACCAGTGTCATATTGGATTTCTGAAAAAAATAAGTTTTGCTTATCAGAGGATCTGTAGTTGCTGGTTTTTAGCAAGTAAGTAAAAGTAAATAAATAAATAATAAAAACATTTAATAAATCACATGTATTCAATAACAAAATACAAGGAAGCACAGAGAATTTGGATATACCCTAATGATCAAGTTCTTGTAAATTAAAATACTTGTATCTGTAACTCTGTCTGACTAGACCACCAACAACTTGTTTTTCACTGCCTGTTTTCCTTTGTAATACATTTTTATTCATTAAGTAGGTGGCTGTTATCTTTCCACTTTTCTGCTTTGCCTGCTGTTGTCTGAAACAGTCTCTGGCTGCATCTTATTTTTAAGTGCATGGTGATGTCTTCCTGAATTAGACTTTTCATATTATCAAATAATGAACATAAAGAGCTTTCCTCTATATGCAGTGGAGGTTCTATTTCTATTTTTATTTAAATTATTATTTTATGAGGAATTGTAACTCTATTTTACTAGATACAGCTTAAGATACCTTTGCTGAGCAAGAAATATGTCAGTATCACCTCTGCCATGTCAAAAGTGAGCAGCACTATTTTGTAACTTCGACTAAAATATTTAAAGGTGATCATAGTTAGGAGTTACATACATTAAAATTTAATGAGTTTTTTCTTCAAATTAAGCCATAACAGAAACGCCATTTATTTGGGGATATGAGAGCATAAGTTATCTTGACATTCAATTTAGAAGGAAAAGGATTAATTTCCTTTTAGTTTTCCCTTCAGAAACTCTCAATGTTAAGCTAAGATAAATCTGGAAGGACTCCTAAAGAGTTTTGTATTAGCAGTGGGTGAAGATAGCTTAATGAAGGATCTTGGCATGGTTTAATAGTGAAGAGATGCTGCATAAAGAGTAAACCTATATATTTTGAAAGGAAAGAGTGTTTTGTATCTTCTTTTATCTTATACAGTTTCTTTATGCAAAGTGGATGTAATAGTAGGAATTTTTATTATTAAGATATATATTTTTTCAAAAGCTCATGCGGTTACACATGATATATAGTGTTGTGTCTGGAAATGCATAACTGCCCCAATGAGAATGCGAACATGTTGGATGAAAGGCTGGATTCTTCACTGTACTGTGTGGTGTAGCCATTTGGTTGGATCTGAAGAAAGCAAGCTAATTAGCCTGATTAACAAGCAAGGTTCATTAACCCGACAAGAAAGCTATGTTAACAGTTATGCTGTTTCTGATACTGAAGTAAGCTCTTTCAGATATTGTGTCTTTATAAAGTACTATATTTAAGAAGTGAAGAGCTACTAACACATTGCTGTTGGCTGGAGTTAAGAGAATTCTGTTGTCAGAGAAGATTTATAGACTGATCAAACTGTTTTTGATTGAGACTTGTGGTCTTCCATTTTTATTTTATTTAAAAAAAGAGTTTAAAGTGGGAAATGCATGTAGAATGAACAAGGGGACCTCTGCTTTACCAGGGCAATCCTTCAACTACCAGGGCAATCCTCCAACAGACCAAGTTCCAGTCTGCCATGTTTATGTCTGTATGAACTTTCCAAGAAAGTCTCTATTTTTAGAAATTGTCATAAATGTAAGTGTGAAGATTTCAGTATTTTCTCCACTGGAAATTCCAAAATTGTTGGGCTTTTTCCATCACCAATAGTCACTGTGTTATTAGAAACCAAGGCACACTAACATTGCACACTTATGTGTAATTATAGTAATTACTTATAGTAATTACTATATAGACTATATAGTAATATACATTTATAGTAATTACTATATAGAAAATACTGAACACACACTGTTGGATGCAGCCAAAATGAGAATTTTCTTACAATGCTGATGTTCTTCAGTGTATTAAATATGTTTATATTATGTTTCAAAAGACAGAAGTATTTTAATTTAGCACAGCACCTGCACTTTTCCATAAGAGTGCAGATTTTTTTCATTTTGAGAAAAAAATAAAATATTGATTTAAAAATAGATGCATTAAAGTTTTTAATAAGCATGTAAAGTATATTTCCTATTTTTTAATGTTTTATGATGCTGCTATCTCATTTTCAATTACTCTATAGAATATTAGTGAAAAAACTTATTTACATCAGTCATAACAATAAGAGATCTTGATGCCATGCAAAATTGCAAGCATTTTCTTCATTTCTTTCACTACTAAATAAAGCGTAAATCAATAGGAAACTTCAGTAGGAACCTTCCAAAATAAAATCTAATTGCTGGAATATTTGTGCTATATATGATCATTAAAACAACAGTGAATAATGCCAGAATAATTTTTGTTTATCTAAAACAAAATAATTATTTTTGTTACCCTTAGAAAAGTAAGATACACATCACAAAAATTTCAATATAGCTGTGGAAAATAATTTATCACATAAAAATATTTAAGTAAATAAGATACATTGATAGATTTAAAGCATTACAGTAATGAATAACAAAATTGTTAAAATATGCTTCTTATTTTTAGAGATCCAATTCTGCCCTCTTTATAGAAAAAATTTCCTGTTACTGAAATTTGAAATTTTCATTATTTTTACTGAATTCTTACTTTACTGATTCACATTTCATATATCATATGTGCAGAAAACATTCTCTCTACAATATGAGTAGGTGTGTCTTCTCTACCTAAATGCCAGGAAACTAGATTACCTCTGAAAACTGTTAGCTGAACCTCAGTATTAATCCTTCTGATGGCTCAGCAGATTAGCCTAGCTTGGATTCAGTGATGCACTAAAAAGTTCTACAGTCACAACAGTAACACAAATACCAAAGTACTACTTTTATTCATTGGCAGTTCATATAGTACGTCTTTTGTCAAAACATGTTTTAACCTTCATACGAAAATGCAAAATCATATTTATCCGCAAACTTTTCTCAAAAAAAAAAAAAATCTTTGAACAAATTTACATTTTTCAAAGATAAATATTTATAATGAAGGACGTGTTCTCTTCAGCTATACAAACTCAACCTTACTCTTTTAATGTAAGAAATTATAATAAAGTGCAAAGTAAGAGAAAAATTAGCACATCAGTCTTCATATCTGTTCTGTTTCAATTGAAATTAGGCAAACTCGTAAGTCTGTGCATGTGAACATAAACTAATAAAGAATGGTGAAGAACTTAGAGATACATTTTAGCTATTTATGATGCCAAAACAAGAAGTATTAGTAATTTGAAATTTTTAGTAAGGAATGTATAGTGTTGTATTGTATGAAATCCATTCATTGTTTTCCACTGAGCATCCTATAAACACATTCAATTTAGTCTTAGAAGAAGAACCTTGGGGGAATATAAGAACAATTTTAAAAGTGAAAAAAAGACATTTCAAAAAATTGTATTCTTTTTTTGAATATATATGTCTGTATTTCTCTATCTTCAGAGTACATTTAAGGCTGTAATAAAACAAAACTTTTAAAAAATGTCATGGTGTAGACATTCCTAGTCCAAGACCTGCAATAATTTGTAATGAATATTTACATACTTTTAATAAGGATGTAGCTGGAATAAATACCTGATGACTTCAGACTGCTGAAATATTTAAATATAATGGATAAGAATTCAATACTGAGTAATAGAGGAGTGCATAAACACTTGAAAAGAACTCTCACTTCTGGAAAACTTTAAATTTGGGAAGAGTATGCTGGATTCCTTTTTCATCCACCTATCCAGTGTCAAAAATGCAACTGACTTGGTAGGGTTAAACATGACAGCAAACTCTTTTTTTTATTCCAGAAAGAAAACCCACATTTTAGAAACTAAATTCTTCATCTATAAAAGCTGAAAGGAAGGATGGCCTGAGGGCTAAAGCAATGAACTTTGATTTAGGAAATCTGCTGCAAGTTCTACATTGCTCCAGAGTGATTTTTTACACAATATATTTAATACCACAAGTTAGTCAAATAATTGGTTCTGTTAATATGAACTGCAGAATGATGCTGACGGCAGAAAGTTTTGAGCTGAGGTTTCTGATCACTGGCTTCTGCTCTTCCAAATCTGAATTCTAACTCTAACTTTCACCTGGATCCTTGGTGCTAGTTTAGGTGTGCCTTCTCTCTCTAGATAGCTACCCAGATTTACCCAAAATGCTTCCTACGCAGCCAGTTAAAATTACCAAAAAATGACCTTTTTTATTTAGTTTTCAAACTTACATATACAGTTCCTCCATCCTTGGGAAGCAGGATTGCTCTTCCTTGTTAAGAAATCAGAAGAACTATATGTATTTAGCAAATCTAAAATATACACATTTAACTTGTATGTGCTAATTTTATGGAAATACACTTTATGCTTTATTAGTTACTGTCAGGCAGTTCATTGTCTTAATATGTTGTCAATTTTAACACTAAAACTATTATTTTCATATGACGTCTCCTTTCAGCAGCTTTAAAATAATCCATTAAAATTATCTATGGTACAGCTGAGATATTTCTTACAAATTATTCTAGTACTCCATCCTGCTGTTGATAAGATATTGTCACTAAATAGGATGAAATCAGGTCATTTAATCATACAGATCATTAATTCACATAAATATATTTCAGCATTGCTGGAAATCTGACATAACTAGAGTTTTAACTTTTAAAAATGCATAACTAGAGAAAACTCTTGCCTTTTAAGCATTTGGGTTTGGTTGTTATCAGCTTTTTTTTTCCATTTTTTTTTAATTTCCCTGTACTATAGTCTAACTTTGTATCACAACATAAGAACCCCATTCATCAAAAGGTATAGGTTACTTTAAGTAATGGGCTCTTGTAAGACTCTGCTTTTGTGATAGAGTACAAATTTTTTTGCATTTCAAGATAAGAAATAAGACAAAGAGTAACATAACGTTGAGGGTGGTGAAACACTGGAACAGGTTGCCCAGAGAGGTGGTGGATGCCCCATCCCTGGAAACATTCAAGGACGGGGCTCTAGGCAACCTGATTTAGTTGAAGACATCCCTGCCCATGGCAGGGAGGTTGGACTAGTTGACCTTTAGAGGTCCCTTCCAACCCAAACTATTCTATGATTCTATGATTCTATAATAAAATGGATAAAATGGAATCAGACAATGTCTTTAGATATTGTACAACTTCATTACTTAGTTCCTTTTCTCTCTGTGTAGAAGACATTCATGGCTTTCAGACGAACACTGTAACACATCTTTCGAAAGTGTTTAACAGGAAAGTAATTTTATAATAATATAGCTTGGATGACTGGTTACTGCTAGTATGGCTTTTGGTATACTCTGATGACCTTACACAGGAGATTTTACAAGCATTATATTTGAACTTCAGCATTTTAGATAATAGTATTTCCATTTAGCTGATTAATGATATTGGTTAATTATGGAGTATGATTATCAACAGTGAATTTCTTCAAGGGAATTTTTTTTATAATGCTAAGACTGCATCCTTTTATAGGGATTTCTTTTCAGGGGCATAGAATATACCATCTGAACACTATCTGTCTATCTATATAGCTTTATTTATATATGTATAACTTTCCAAAAGGTATATATTTCTATATCTATACCTTTCTAAAAGAGTCGCTTCTGGAAAAGTGATCTCTGCCTTCCACTCGATATGTGGACCATTGTGGACAGACTGGATGACATTGGCACGGTGTGACTGGCATCTCCAGGCACATGAGTTTCTTGTACACAGGCAAATTTCCAGTCTTCATAGAGGAAGGGTCATGACTTTGGAACTTATCATTAAACACACACTGAAAAAGCTAAAACCAAAAAAATTGAGGCACACCAAATTCACTAGTCATGTTTTAGATATCTAAGACAGAGTGGTTTAGAGGATTTGGTTGTGCAGAGTGTGTTGGGTGTCCATAGCAAGGTGCTGGCAGTGGGGGCTGCAGGGGCAGCCCCTGTGAGAAGAGGCCAGGGCTGTCCCATGTCAGACACAGCCAGTTCCAGCCAACTCCAACCACCCCACCGCAGGGCACAACTGAGCCCCCCAGCCAAGATGGTGGCACCTCAGGGAAAACATATTTAAGAAAGGGTAAAACACTACACAGAAGTTAGTGAGAGAGAGCAGTACAGAAAAAATATGTGAGAAACAGCCCTGCAGACACCGAAGTCAGAGAAGAAGGAGAGGAAGGAGGTATTCCAGGTGCCAGAGCAGAAATTCCTCTTCAATCCCATGGAGAAGACCATGGTGACCCAGGCTGTCCCTCTGCAGCCCATGGAGGAGCACAGTGGAGCAGATATCCACGCTGCAGCCTGTGGAGGACCCCATGCCAGAGCAGGTGTATGTGCCCGAAGGAAGCTGCAGCCTATGGAGATCCCACACTGGAGCAGGCTCCTGACAGGATCTGGGGAATGTGGAGAGGAAACCCATGCAGTAGCAGTCTGTTCCTGAAGGACTGCAGCCCTGGAGAGGACCCATACTGGAGCAGGTTTATCGTGAAGGACTGCAGCCTGTGGGAAAGACCCACACTGGAGCAGGGAAAGTGTGAGAGGGAAGGAGCAACAGAGAGGAGCTGTTATGGACTGACTGCAATCCTCCATTCCCCATCCCCCTGTGCCGTTTGGTGGGAGGAAGTAGACAAGTTAGGAATAAAAGAGTGAAGTTGAGACTGGGAAAAAAAAGCGGGGGGGAGGATTTAGGTGGAAGACAGTTTATTTTTTGACTTTGTTTCTCACCATCCTACTCTATTTTTAATTAGCAATAAATTAAGTTAATTTTTTCCAAGTTGAGTCTGTTCTGTTCATGATGCTCACTGGTAAGTGATCTCCCTGCCCTTATCTCAACCCACGAGATTTTTCATCTTATTTTCTCCCCCCATCCTGTTGAGGAGCGGGAGTGAGAAAGCAGCTGGGTGGGGGTCTGGCAGCCATCCAAAGTGAACCGACCACACACCCTCAAGCACCAGTCTTGGGGATCAGCAGATTTAATAAAAAGAAAAGTAAAAATAGGATCCTTCAGTATTTTAACCTCCTCAAGTATGTCTTGCACCTAAGGACAAAGTTTGTAGCAAGAAAGTTCTAAAATATTTAAGTGCAGGTTGGCCAGTGATATAATTAACATGAGGAATTCTGTTTAAGATTCTTGAAATATGGTGAAAGCTCCATAAGAATAAGCCCTATAAACAGGGTGGAAAGGCCCTACACAAACCTTCTGCTCAGTACTTTGACAGAAGCAAGTGCTGTGCCTATGACAGTTATGCCTGGAAGATGGCACTGGAAAAGCAAGGAATTCCAAGGAGTCTGAAATCTGTGTTCCAACACAGCAAGAAGTCTTGCATTGTTAAATAATACCTTCTGGAAAGATGTTTTCCATCAATTCTACAGGAAGAAACTCCTGTCTCTTTCATCGGAGCAGAAAAAACCTCCAGCCAGAACTAAAAGTACTAAGGAAAACATGATAGGCACTAGCAGCATGTCTCTTTCCATCACTCACTGTCCCCATGTGATCTTTTTCATCAGAAACATAAGGACTGATCAGTATTGATTAATTTGTATTCCAAATTCAGCATAATAAAAGCACAACATAATGCCATCTTCATCAATGGAAGGAGTGACAGAGGAAATTTCAGTGATGATATATATGCAGCCAGTATATGATATTTGATTTAGTATGTGATATTGGAGCTAATATGGTGTTGGTTCAATACAGAGTGAATGTAATTCTTCACATGGTCTGTCAAGAAAACTGAAGGGCAGATAACTGATGAGGAAGCCCTAAAGGACACTATTTGAACCTATGTTGTGCTCCAAGATTCCCAAAAATTCCAGTATTCGAGGCCGCACCTTGAATACTGTGTTCAGTTTTGGGCCCCTCACTACAAGAAGGACGTTGAGGTGCTGGAGCGTGTCCAGAGAAGGGCAACGAGGCTGGTGAAGGGTCTGGAGAACAAGTCTTATGAGGAGCAGCTGAGGGAACTGGGGTTGTTGAGCCTGCAGAAAAGGAGGCTGAGGGGAGACCTCATCGCTCTCTACAACTACCTGCAAGGAGGTTGTAGCGAGGTGGGTGTGGGTCTCTTCTCCCAAGTAACAAGCGATAGGACGAGAGGAAATGGCCTCAAGTTGCGCCAGGGGAGGTTTAGATTGGATGTAAGGAAAAATGTCTTTCCTGAAAGAGTGGTGAAACATTGGACCAGGCTGCCCAGGGAAGTGGTGGAGTCCCCATCCCTAGAGGTATTTAAAAGACGTGTAGATGAGGCACTTAGGGACATGGTTTAGTGGACGTGGTGGTGTTGGGTCGACAGTTGGACTTGTTGATCTTAGAGGTCTTTTCCAACCTTAATGATTCTATGATTCTATGATTCTAAGATTTGTTAAGACTAATGTGTCCACAAAACATTTTAGCTATCAGTGAATCAGCATTTTTAGCAGGAAAAAAAATGTCAGTGGAGAGTGTTAGATCTGTTCTTGTTCCAAAAAATAACATGCACACTTTCAAAACCCATGGATTCATTGCCTTGTAGCTTCATTGTATATTCTCCTTCTTTTATGTGGCTCAGCCTTCAGATTGTTTTTATTTGTCCCTCATGTTTTTTGTCATTTTGACAATTTATATTGCTCATTGAAACACTATTATTTTTTTTTGCTTTGAAATTTGTTTTATATTCATTGTTTCAGTTTGTTTTCTGAAGATGTGCCACTTTTTACCCTTTCCATTCTTCTCCAGATGGTATTTAACACTTCTTTTGTTTGATGATAATTAATACTTAGAAACTCTTATTTGTTGCAGGTATGCTCATACAGACTAATTAAAGGTCTGTTTCTTGCAGGCAGGCTAGTTAGCAAGCTTTTTTTTTTTCACTTTGTCACCTGAATATTTGTGTTCCTTTTCTGATTAACCTGGTACTTATTTTATTTACTTGTTTTAATTTTAAACCTTGGGATTTTTTTACTTTTATAGATGAGCTCTATTAGTTGATCTTTTCAGTTCATAAGTTACATTCATGTAGAATAAATAATTTAAACATTTCAAATTTTGGGGGACTGTTTATACATGTTTTCTTCTTCCTTTAGTTCACTTTAGGTAAAACATTGTTTAGAATGCTATGATAGAGCCTTTTATGGAGAGTTACTAACTCTTTTACTCACCCTTCTCTTTTAATCTTTCAGCTAGATGAGTGTAGGAGTAAAATGGAAGTTTTCATTTTTGCATGTTTCAGTATAGGTGAATATGCCATTAGTTATTACCTGCATCTGAAAAGTTCTTAACGTAGCATCTTGTTTTGAGAAAAATAAAATCATGAATGACTTGAGGAAGATTAATTTATTAAAATAACATAAAGACTAAGCAGCAGCTGAATAAAACTGTAGCAACAAAAAGATTTCTAACCCCACTGTTTCCATGACAACCTCCCTTCTTGGAGTTTCAAAAACCATTTCCGCATTACTCCCGTGCTACTCATCACCTTCATTGTATGCTATTTCAATGAATAGATATTTCTATTTTATCCATATAAAAAAGTCAGGTGAAATACATGATAGAAGATATTTCTTTATTTGTATTATAATAGTGTCTGTGATGCCTGATTTATATTAGGGACAATTATACAATGTGCTTTATGTATGTGTTTTCATTTTACAGTAGCATAGGCATTAATCTGATCCAGAAAGTTCAATAGGTTTAATTTGTCTGTTTGTTTTTTAAGTGCAATCATCTTTGTTGTGAACAAAATAGGAAATGGTTGGATATATTAAGTATTGCTTTCCCTTTTTTGTAGTTGTAGAGACAACATGAATACAGGTGGGATGAACATTTTGCTAGAGGTACCAGTCTCTCATACCAGAGCTTAAACTGAGAGCGCTTAGATTTAGAAAACTAAGTTTTAGATAGCTGAAGGTAGATGAGATGAATCCCAGATGAAGTGATTTTCTCTGTGACTAGAGACACTGCAGTAAAAGTGGACAGAGGTCTCCTTAGCCTTATTCTGATGCCTTTCTTCCATCTTTACAACTGAATTTTGGGGATTTTTTTTTTTTATTTTTTTTTTATTCACACAGTTTTCTTCTCTGTTATTCTCATTATACCTTTAAGGTTCCAAAAAGGGTTCATCTACTTTAATAAAGCACAATTTTTTGCTTTAATCCACTGACCGGATCTGAAAAGGACAAGTGGAAAATGTGTATGTATTATAACTAAATGTGAATCATCAAAGAAATAACATGAGGAAAGTTATGTGCAGCAGGATGATAAGGGCAGAATTGCAGTCCCTATACGACAGTGAAAATAAGCTATAATAAGGCACCATTAAAAAGTTCAGTAAAATGAAACCTCACAAAAGCTACCACACAATTTTATTAAGTTCAAAATAATTGGCAGTCCTTTTTAAAGAATAACTCAGGACTGAAATAGTAAAGCTACTGCCTGAATTGTTGAAGTACACTGACAATGTCTGAGACAAACTGCATACTATCTGCATATGTTATGCCTCCCACAATTGAAAATAAATATTTAAACTAATTAATAGCATGGTTTTGCTGCAGCCAAATTACAGTCTAGGCTGCCCACATTATTCATCAGTTGTTGTATCCAGCCTTAACAGGCCGTCCTCAAAGTCAGGTACTCAGGCGAAACACAACCACAGAAGCCTTAGACCAGATTCACACAGTTCACTTTAATGACAATAAAACAATGCTGATGTAATTAGCAATCAAAAAAGTTTATCAGTGATCAATTTGGCATAGCCGTTTCTTAAGAAAAGAGCACCTGAACAACTCACTGGGGTTTACTACAGTATTATGTAGCCATACTAGGGGCAGCTCTACCAACGCTACTAGTTATGCTCAACTTTAATGATTATCTACATGATTAAATTTGGATCCCTTTACAAGATTAATTGATTTTTACAGAAAAGATTTCACTTTTCTTTAATTTGAGAACCAGTTATGTCAACTACCCTTCATTATGTATTTTCTTAAATAGCCTCTACATCTTAGACAACCTGTTCATCTATGCACCATCTACCTAGGTATATTTTTTTTTGGTTGCAGACTGACTTTTTTAAAGACATAGTATCTTACTGATGTTTTCCTAAATAAGGTTCAATATAGCCTTAAAACATTCCTGGTCACGTGTACAGTTTCAGTTGGGGTTTGTAGATTTCTTATGATCCCTAGAAATTTAAGTTACATATCAATAATAAAAACATATTTGTATAAACACAAACTCATTTGTAAAATATACATGTAATATATCTCTAACTACCTGTTATTAATATCTATTTATGACTTAATGTAAGTAATCAAACTTGTTTATGGAAATTTATTTGATTTCACAAGCAAAACCATAGGTTGATGAAAAAGGTCTGTATGTACTTTCTCAGGGAAATATTTAAAAAGAAAGCATACTGACTTTTTTCTTTTCTATAGGTGATTAATTTTTCTCATTGGAAGCAACTTTATGAGATGTTTCTTTCACTAAATTCTACATAAATTTATTTACTTACTCTGCCCATAGTTTTCTTCTATCTTCCTTAATATTTTTTTTTTTTAATTGAGTGAAAACTATATTTTTATTTGTTTGATCCCGGATGATAAACCATGCTGAACTTCATGGGTATATGTCATCACTCTGCAACATTTCTATGCCTTCTTTTATTAAAATGCTTATACTCTCGTATGACAATGCAGCCCTGACACATTTTTTGACTTCTTAACTGTCTATGACTTGAAATCGGTAACAGGACTCGGAAAAGATACTTCATATCCTCACAGACCAACTTTCAATGGCAAATTTATCGTTGTTGGACAGTGTCACACGATGAAAAATTAATCCGTGGCAGTTAGCAGTGCAGAATATCTGTTTGGACTTCCAGTTTGTCATCATAACTGGGCATGGTTATTCTCTCCAGCCTATTTTGGATAACTGTGGTTAGAGAGGAAATTGGCTGTCTGGTTATTCTTTCTGCTTACCAGGCGGGAATCCAGTGCACAACCCATCTGCAAGTTCTCCCTGAGAGGACTCGGCAGCTTGCTTCCTCCAGCTTGTAACTCAGCCTGTGCCAGCTGTGTCAGCTGGACTTCCAGAGAATAAAGAGCATGCTTCTGACAGCTGGATGGGGAGGTTGTACATCAGCCAACAGAGAAACAGAGCACAGTACAGATTGCATATAATCCCAAAAGAATTATTCAGCTTTGTTAACTGGGATTTAGTTAAAAAGTGCTGTTCTTTGGACTTCTTGGCCCAATTCAAGTTTCTTTTTTCAAGCAAGTCCATTTAACTTCCTCCTCATGGAATTAACTTCCTTGTCACCCAAAAGAAACCTTTACATTGTTTTTTATCTATATTGGTTTTGGCTGGGAGGGAGGTAATGATGTTCTTCATAGCACCTCATATGGTGCAGTGTTTTGGATGATGGATGTTTTTGTGACAAAAACAGTGTTGATAACATACCAGTGTTTTAGTAATTGCTAGGCAGTGCTTGCATAACATCAAGGCCTTTTCTATTTCTCACACTGCCGTGCCAGTGAGTAGGCTGGGCGTGGGCAAGAAGTTGGGAGGCGACACAGCTGGGACAGCTGACCCCAACTGACCAAAGGGATATTTCATACCATATGAAGATGTGCTCAGCAATAAAAGCTGTGGGGAAGGAAAAAGAAGGGGAGGACGTTCGGACTGATGGCATTTATCTTCCCAAGTAACCGTTACGCATGATGGAGCCCTGCTTTCCTGGAGATGGCTGAACACCTGCCTGCTGATGGGAAGTAGTAAACAAATTCCTTATTTTGCTTTGCTTGCATGCACAGCTTTGCTTTACCTATTAAACTGTCTTTATCTCAACCCATGAGTTTTTCTCGCTTTGCCCTTTCAATTCTCTCCTTCATCCCACTGTGGGGGAGTCAGTGAGCGGCTGTGTCAGGCTTAGCTGCCCACTGGGGTTAACCAACAACATTACCATATCCTTTTCTCCCTGTTTTCATTCCCTAAAATGAGATGTGATGGTATACTAAAGATTATTAAAAGCATTAATATATTATCATTGATCAATGTATATTTTAGTTAAACAGATTTGTTACATATTCTTGTATGCTTTGAGATAAAATTAGCTCGTCTGTTGCCTAGCTCTAACAGCACAACAAACAGTTAATCTCACCAGTCATTTCCATTCTTCAGGTATATGTAGGAAGTTATCAGTGAATAATTTATTCTTTCACCCACCTACATCTTTATAGTTACCTTTTTTTACTTCAAATATTCAGTCTTTCAACACAAATTATCTTCTCAAGCCTTTATATCAACAACTTTTTTGGTGCCAGTGTACATGGATTAGAATGGCATGTTTGGGTGTGATACCACATGAGCTGTACAGCATGACAACTGTCTTCATCCTCCATGACTTTGCTGAATTGCACTGACCTGTCTTCTGTCATGTTACACTGCAAACCCATATCTAATTTGCCACCCATAGTCACTCACAGTCTCCACTGAGAGAGAGTCTATCTCTTGAAGTTTCTCCTGTTTCCAAGATTTTATACTCATTTCATTCCTGTGGACCACTGCTGTAATACAAGGACTTTAAGTACTCTTCAGAGTGAAAGGAGAATTACCTTTATCCAGTGCTGTGGTAAAGGTACATAGCCATAGCTTCCTAAAAGACAGAAGGAAAAGAATGAATTAAATAAGACCTTTAAAAGGTTTGTTTCATTTTTCCAGAATAAAAAGCCCATGACAGAGCTATACTCTGTCTTCAGAAAGAAAATTAATCTAGGATAAAAATAATGTACAAATAATACTTTAAAGTACAATTGTTATGTCGATATTTTGTTGCAGAATATCTCAGAATGTAAAGATCCTGTTTCAAACCAAAGCTATAAAAAATGCAAACCAAAGAAAAACATGGCCAGTGTGATTCATACTGAATATGTATTTTTCTTCTAGTATCAAGTGCTAGAAGGTTTTTGGTGGGGTTTTTTTTGCTTCTGAAGGACCTAATGATTTAGATTTATTGTGCCTGTTTTGCCAAAGACTTGCTAGTAAGAACTATGACACATTAAATCTGGATTCACAAAAACTGGCAATTTAGTGTAAATGTTATCTTTCCTACCTTCCTTTGTAGGGATAGAAAGAATGAGAGGCTTTTCCAGTGGGCAGTTCAGATCAGGAATTAAATTTCATTGCTCTGAATAATCCTCTGGAGTGTTTTCTAATCATATTAACTGAACACTGGGAGATTAGCATCACTGGCTACAGTTAGCTTTTTTGGAAACTTTTATTCCCCTTATTCTCATTTAACTGAGAAAACTGAACACAACATCTTAATCTTATTTGCACTCTTTTAGTGCAGTGCTAGAATCTGCAAGAATTTTCTGTCTATAATCTAAAATTTATTGAATAGCTCTGAAGTCCTGTGAATAAAAGCTTCTTCCTTCAGGACATGTAGAATTTAAGGCAATAGCTGTATAATCTGGTACAAGGGTTTTAACTAAATGAGATTTTAATGTATTTTCCTTTTGTACTTTTTCCTCGTAATTTTAGAGTTTGCAAATTATTTGTGAATAATAATTAAAAAAATAACTATTTATGAATAATAATTTTGCCTTTACTAGGTGTTCACTCTGGCTAAGCCAAGTCTTTTAAAAGTGCTTCATATTGACCAGACTTTGCCATGGGATGACTGAGCATACACCCCTGCCACAAACATCCTTGTATTTACCTAAATTCCTTGTCTATGGGGGAAAAAATCCTGCCTATTAACTTCAGTGGTTGTTGTATGTATAACGTTACAGCTTTGAAACAAAACAGTTCCAGTTAGGTGACTAATGTAAAGAGGCTGAAAATCTTTTTATTTTTAATATTTAATATTTAATATTTAATTAATTTAATTTAATTTTAAGAATTCTTACTTAATATTTGCTTAATATCATTTGATATACTTAATATCACTTTCCTTTTCTCTGAGACATGAAATACAGTACATATGAAAACATGATTTTAACAAGTTTTTCTGTTCAATAAGCCAAAATGATGTAGGGTCTTCACCACATATAATTCCAGCTGACTACAATAAAAGTGGGTTACATTTGTTCTCTGGCCTTTATATTCAGAAGCACCTTTTTTTTTTCTCTTTTAGTTTTCAGTATTTATCCAATACGACCCTTCTTTTGGGGGCTGGGGAGAGAGGAGCTCGTACTAGTTCAGTGGCTGAGAATGGAAGACCAAATGGGGGTGACTGTTGCTACAATATTTGAAAGAACATGACATCTGTAATGGCAAATATTTAACAAATTTCTAAAAAATTTAGCATAGTGACAAACCTCCCTCTGTTTTTCATTGGTATTCAGTTCAAAATCTATTGTGGCTTTTTCTTAGTAAATGAGTTGCAATTTATGATTTACATTTATTACTACATCTTTGAGATTTTAAAAAAAGTAAATTTAAGGATGGCCTAGCTCAGGCAAATTGGGCCTTAAAGAATGCTTGGAAATATATAGCTTTTCTTTAATCTCAAGTCTTTATATGCCTGAATTTTCTTCTCTAACATTTATGTAAGATTTTATCCAAAACTTCCTGAATTTAGATCAAACATAGCATCTTTCTCACTTCCTCATCCTTTCTCACAAGTTTTAATAATGTAACAAATCCAGTGCAACATTACTTTAACTAAATTAACTTTAATTTAACTTTTTTTTTTTTACATCTCTAGGTACACTAAAAACCACCTTCTCAACCAGTACCAGTTCTTTTATTCAGTCCTGCAATACAGCTCAGCAGGGATAGAAATGCAAAAAACTGCTAAAAATATCCACTTTTCCTTGCTAGTTTAATTCTAGGAGTAGCAATCCCCTCCATAATGTCCAAAGTGTCAATATGAATGCTTCAAATGAAGTTGCCACAAAACTATATTGTAGCAACACATGACCATAATCATGTTCACTCAGTTACTAGATATGTATGTTAGTGATGGCTTCTTCTAATGTTTTATTTTGTTTTGTTTTTTCTCCTAATGCTCATTACCAACAGTTCCTTTCTAGGATCTACAGTCATGGTACCAGAAAAAAAAAAAAAAAAAAGCATAAATCCATCCACAACTCTTTATCTACCATGAATAAAAGGAGATTTGGGAGGGGGGGGGGGGCTTTCATTAGGCATTTACAATCTGTGAACTTCATCCTGAGGGCTTAATGCTTTACACACAGACATTACTGAAGTCACCCAGGAACTGAAGGTGTCTGCCTGAAAGTAAAATTCTATTCTGGTCTCTTTAATTAAATGCTGCATTCATAGTGCTAGGATTTATTTATCTTGGCAAAATATGGAAGTTTAAACTGTCCTTGCTGTAACTGGCACATTATTTGGGGAAGGTATTATTTATAAAATCTTTAATGCTTGTCCTTGTTGTATACTCTATCTTTTAGAATGCCCCATTAGTGGAGGCTTAAGTCATCAAAATACACCAGTTTTTTCTCATTCTTATGCTTATGTTATACTTTATTTCGTTCCAAGAGATTCTCAATTCCTTCTTCAAAAACATACTAATCCT
Organism: Aptenodytes patagonicus; assembly: GCF_965638725.1. Lineage (NCBI taxonomy): Eukaryota > Metazoa > Chordata > Aves > Sphenisciformes > Spheniscidae > Aptenodytes > Aptenodytes patagonicus. The sequence continues at coordinate 32,240,460 of NC_134951.1, read as the reverse complement.
TTGTCATTGCATACTTGGTTATCTTAGTCTGCCACATGCATTAGTCAGTTGTTAACAAAAGCAGTTCTTGTATTTTAGAAATTCTTCTTTGTGGAAGAAGGCATGCTTAGATTTCATAAGCAATTCTCTTTGGCTCTTATATAGCCCAATCAAAAAATGAATCTCAAACAAAAGTCTTGTTTATTCCTTCCTCCCTCCTTTCCACTCTGGGTCGAAACTTACGATACAGTATTTACATTCTTAGCTACTGTAGTCAACGGAATAGAGATGTGACTTGATGAGGACTGAGGCAGAAGTTTAATCCTTCATGCTGTAAATTCCACCAAAAATTTAGTCATCCAGCTCTTTTGAGCTAGTCCTGCGATTTCTAGCTCTACGTTAAGCATGAGGAGAAAGACCCTTGCCAGCAACTCGTTTGACTGTTTTACCTGGGACAGACAAAGATTCAGGAGTTGAATCTATATATTCACAACACACATTAAAATCTTATCCTGCAAATGGAAAGAAATTAAAATTTTTAGGGCTCATTTCATGTTTTAAATGTTTATCAAGTGATGATTCACAATCCAGAAATTCCTGTTTTTTCATCACTGATGTAAAAGTAATTAGGAAGACTAGATCAGCTGTATGATGTAAATCTGCACTGTAAATATTTATGGTTAGTAACACAAATCCCATTCTTCATTGTTAATTATCCAAATTTTGCTCTTGTCTCTCACTTCTCTGAGTTGGTTGTCCTTTTTTTTTTAAGAACAGTTGGAAAAGTATATTTATGAAATAGCTTTCTTTTCCCACCCTTTTTGCTTGGAATTAAACAACGTATATAAGATAGAGAAGCATGGGACAGATAATATCCTGTATCACTGAGATCTGAAAGACTGATAACAGTATTTGCATATTTGGGCATTATCACTTCCTTATCATAGACTGTAATTTTTTGACGTTTAAGATAACATGCCTAATTTTAGCCACATGAAGGCCGAAATCCCTCATGAATTCTCCACTGTGTTAGAAGAGGAGAGCTAATGGTAAAGATTTTCAGTCATTAGAAGCATCAGAACTCAACTTTCACTTTCATGGAATATGTAGAAATAGCTTTTTTAGATTTGTGACTTTTTGGAATTTGAAATTATTCTGTGAATTTAATGGGCTTTTTTCGTGCATACAAGCAAAAAACATCATTACATAAAGTTTATTTTATAAAGAACATCATCACATAATGTTTATTTTATCAAGATATCAGGATAAACATAATAAACTATTTAAATGCTTAAGATATTATTTCTTAGTCTCCATTTTCTAATTTTAATTATCTGACAAATTTATAACAAAGAGAATTTTGTAACAAGTTAAAAAGAACGGATTTTTGTATACATTCTAGCATATGAAATACTATCTTGCTTTGGAAGGAGATATTAACAGCCAAGACTTTCAAGAACTAATGTGACTTGACATTTCATAAAGAGCTCTGTTAGAATTTAAAGAAAAAAATGGAATAATCTTACATTTCAGGAAGATTTATACCTAATACAAAAGATAGGCTATCAGGACATGTATTAAGTTGAATACACTAGCTATATTGTTACCTTTTATAAAGGCAGCTGGTTTTCAGGACATCTGAAGGAATATCAGCAAAAAGTGCCAATATCTATAATGCTGCTGTCATTTATGAAAGTTTATTGATCAGATAATCACAGTTGTTAGCTGTGCATGTGATGAATCAAATAATTATTTATTCTACTTAATGAAATCCACAGAAATCATTAGTATACTAAATGTCTTTATTATTCATTTTCTGTGGAAGAATTAATGTATTTAAAAAAGACCAGTCATTACCAACCAAACTTGGTTACTCAGTGAAATGTACATGAGATGCCTCCAGAAGAACAATCCTAAAAGCAGTGGAAGGAATATTATGAATGAGTTAATTAGGTTTCTTGAGGAAGTACCTGCTGTCATGTTGAAACTGGTATTGAGTTTTTATTCTTTATGCCTAAAATACCATATGGTTTAGCTGATTTTCAAATTAATATGACAAAAGTCAGAAAGGTCTTAGCAGCTTTTCACTTCTATACTCTGAGACACTTGAAACCTATTTAAAAGTCTGCTTTTCTCAAAGTATTGCTCCAAAAGAATAGCCCATAGAAAATAATGAAGATTATCACTATTCTGCAATATGTGCTTCCCTCCTCCTTCCTGCCCCCCAAAATGCCACCAGCCCTAGTAATATTAGAGGGAGGTTGCTTGGTCACAAAAGACCAAGTAACACAGTAGTGCTCCTAAATGTTGGGGTTTTTTTGTATTTTAGGTAACTGGTTTTATTGCAATATGTATTTACATGGGAAAAAAATAGAATAACAGTGTTCAACAACTAGGTGTAGCTACAGAAGTGGGGTCTTACTAGAAAGTCTTCAGAAAGCCAAGGTAAATTCTTGACTCTGTTGAAATGATATGGACTTTGCTGGTTGTTTACAGTGAATCATGTATTTTCCAAGGTGACTATAGCTTTGAAAAAGAGCATACTTTATGAACTGCTAGCTTTGGAAGCACTGGAAAAATATCAGAATGTTAAAATGTTGCCTTGGCTGTCAAACTGCATTCAGTTGCTGTATATTTGTTTTTCGGGGGGGGGGGGGGGGGGGGGGGGGGGGAAGAAAAATTTGGTTTGGAAGAAAAATACCTTTTAGCTAAAACTAAAACAAACAAAAAAGTGGTATTGCCATGGTGCTTCATTTTCTTTATTTCATAAACTACAATCTGTGATTGTATTTCCATGATAAATCACAGTCTTATAGCTACATCCTGGAAGCTGAAGTCAAGCTTTCTCAACCATTTAGGCTGTTTTGATAAAATGATTGAAAGTTAAAATTTAAATGCTAGCTCTGACAAAATGACAGAAGTAAATGGGAACCATGTATCATAGAAGGGTGAACACTTGTCTGGCTAAACAGTACAGAACAATTGAGAAAAGAGGTCTGGGAAAAGTGAAGAGAGCATGAATACTACCTGTAAAGCCTGGGGTATAGAGCTGACTGAAGTGACGTTGAGTTAGCTCTATAAACAGCAGAGAGCTGAATCAGAGAATGGATATGAGAGTCTGCAGCCATCAGCAGATAGATGTGGCGTAGCTGAAGCTTGCTAACACTGGAAACACATTCAACTAGAAAAGGTACTAGAGCCAGGGAACCAATACAATAACTTTCTTCCTCAGTAATAAACAAGAGAAGAAATATGATATTCTGACAATCTCTGGCAACAAATCAGGTGCACAGAGTTCTGAAACTAGGGAAAATAGCAATTTGTCAAATACATTGTCTTAGTAGTTATCTATGTGTGTGACAGCTTGGTTAGAGTTTTTGTTCCGATCAGTCCAATACATCTAATTGGATCCTTTTTACTGACGTCCTTTTCCCCCCTCTCTGCCAGTAATCTTCTCTTTAATTTAAATGTTTAAACTCTTTTTTTTTTTTTCAATTGGGAAATTATTGCCATTTAAGAACACCCAAAATTCATTATTTAGGACATCTCTAGACACATGCAATATGTTGTGTCATGTAACTAGCTCTATATGTCACTCAAGTTTCTGCCACTCTATTTTCTTCATTATTATTTTTTAAATTTTTACTTTTTTAAAAATTCAAAGTAATAATAACAATTGAGTGCAAAACATTTTTATAAAGAAATATAAGACTATGAGCCAGATAACATTGCTGTACTAGGGTTTCTCTGCATTAAGGGGACTGTAATAGGCTTGGTGGATGAGTACACCAACTAGATGCAGGTCAGAAGTTTCCATGTATTAGCAGGAAAGATCAACTCACCTTATAACATTTAAAATCAGTTGAATTCTATATTGTTTGCAGCTTGCAGACAGAACTGTTGCTATTTCTGTAGTCTTTTTGCCCCAGAACACCCTCTCTCATTTCCTCGGAATGCTCTGTCTTGTTATTCAGTTTTACTGGTAAATATACTGGAGCTTGTTTCTTTTTGTCCAAATGGCAGACAGAAGAGCCTGACTACAAAAACTTTATTGTCATTCAAGTGATTGTTCCTCATATCTATATCAACTCCATATACTTTCTTTTAATAAATATAGCTAATAAACATAACAAACATACTTATAATGAGTTATAATATAGGTGCATGCTCTCTGCAAAAATAAAATACCTGAAAATAGAAATACTATGAGGAAAACCATAAACCTCCCCCAAAATTCTAATTTTTATATTTTTTAGTTGTGTATTTTGGTGCTTATCCTTATTAAGACCAGTTTAAAATAAATTTATTTCCATCCTGCTTTATGGTGTCCTGCACATTAACAGATTAATCAAGCTGTTCATTAGACATGATGAAAAAGCTAAAATAACCTAGTGCTGCAGTATTTCCTTACAATTGGGTGCTACATACATTTTTGAAAGGGCGTTTCATATATTCTTAATGCTAAGAGCATTCATCAAAATGGATTTTATGCTATTACTGAATTTTGTTCTTTTAGTTGAATTTCAATGATTTCTTAATCACAGTGTATAATTACCAGCCTGTTTAGTAGTCTATCACTCATAAATGATATCAATATTCAAAGAATTCAACTGCTATTTGAAAATATGGGAAGTAACCTCAAGATTTGGTTGCCTAGCATACAGATAGGGACTGTAGGATCAATACTCTGACCCTTAATTATTATGTAAGATACCTTTATTTGAACACGACGAATTATGTTTCAATGAAATTGAAGTTCTAAGGACATATGCCTCAGAACAAAGACCTGAATTCCCAAGGAAGATGCAGGCTTGGACATGGAGCGATACAGGAATGTACGAAAATGCTATGCAAAACATGGCATGACATTGCTTTAATAACCACTTTCTAACTAAGTGAATCCTCTCTTTGCTCTCTTTTTTTAAACTTTTAAGTTTATAGTAACTGCAGTTATGATTCAATTAAGACCAAATTCAGCCATATTTAGAAAGGAAAGTTAAAGCCTTGATTTCTGCCTCAAAAATGAGTGTTAGTATCACAAGGCAAGAAACTTCTGTAGAGCCCCAATATGATTCTCAGAAGTATAAGAGAAATTGAGGTACAGGATAGGGCTAAATTATTTCCACACTACAGTGAAAGTGGAGACCTGTAATTTAGAGTTTAAAAAAAAAAAAAGTCATACTGTGTGTATGATTATATGGCGTTTTGAAAGAATCCTTGAGGCCACTTCCAACACTTTCATTATACTTGTTGTCCACACAGACTGAGAACCACAGCCTTTAACCTTGCTGGAAACATCACGGCTGTTTGTAGACAGACTGACTACTGGGCGGTATAGTTTTGCATTCTTATGTGGCAGATTCATTGGCAAAAGCTGATACAGATTTACCAAACATAAATTGGGTTTAACCGACCTGATTGCTTTTAATGATGAAATAGTTTGCTCACTAGATGAGGGAAGAGCTATGGATATTATCTACCTTGATTTCAGTAAAGCATTTGACGTAGTATCCCACAACATCCTTGTTGACAAACTGGTTAAGAAATGGACTGGACAGATGGAGCACAATTGGTGGAAAACAACCTACACTACTGAGCTCAAAGGATGGTGGATAATGGCTTGAATTCAAACTGGCACCTATTCATGAGTGGGTTTGCTCAGGATTGGATGCTATTCAATATCTTTCTAGATTATATGTATGATGGGACTGAATGCGTCATCACCAAGTTTGTGGATGGCACCAAACTGAGTGGAGAAGTAGATAAGTCAGAAGGAAGAGCATCCATACAGAGAGACCTCAACAGGCTAGAAAACTGAGCCAACAAGAATCACACAAAGTTCAACAAGGATAAATGTAAAGTTCTGTAACTGGAATAACCCCAAAGAGCAGCACAAGCTGGGATCTTAATTCGTACAAGCAGGTAGGGGTATATCTCTGCCAGGAAGGCCCTGGGGTCATGGTGGGTAGCAAGCTGAACTTGAGCCAGTGGTATGTATCTCAGCAGCAAGAAAGACAAACCACATCCTGGGCTGCAACATCTAGCGTATAGTGAGCAGATCAAGGGAGGTGGTTACTCATCCCTATTTGGCACTTTTTAAGCAACACCTGGAATACTGTGTCCAGTTGTGTTCCTCCCAGCTGAAGAGAGACACAGGAAAGTTGGAGAGTGTCCCACAGAGGGCCCCAAAATGATCAGAGGGTTGGAGAACTGGACATATGAAGAAAGGTTGAAGGAATTGGGTCTGTTCAGCTTAGAGAAGAGACATCTTAAGGGGAATCTAGTCACAGTTTTCCAATACCTAAAAGGTATTTACAGAGAACATGAAGGTACTCTCTTCACAAGCATGCCCAGGGACAGAAGAGACAATGGGTATAAGTAGCTTCAGGGCAAATTCTGTCTGGATTCAAGAAAAGAAGTCTTCATCATAAGAACAATTCAACATTGGAATAAATTGTCCAGAGAAGTGGTGAAATGTCCCTTGCTGGAAATATCCAAAACTTGGCTTGTCAGAGCCCTGGATAACCTAATTTAAGGCCTTGCTTTCAACAGAAAATTGGACCAGATGGTCTCCAGAGGTCTTTTCTGACCTAGACTTTTCTATTATTCTATACCACTAGTTGCGTCTAGACATGCTGGTTGTAGGTTGCTTACATGTAGGATTTGGGCTACTTCTGCATATCAAGGCCTCACAAAAGTGGGCTGATCTGTGAGTATACATTAATTCCAACTTCCCTATAACTTGATTTTATAGAGTAGCATAGACGTATCAGATTATTTCAGTATCATTAACTGTATAAATAAGGACTTTCTTTCAAGATTAATTGGGTGAGGAGATCCTCAAAGGGAGACATAGCATTCTTCATCAGCTCTGGTAGCTGTTTTCTGATGTGAAAGTAATGTAATACAGCACATCAGTTCTGACATCTGTGATACTCTATATCTTTTTGAATTTATTGTCATATGGACTTGCTTCGTATCTTACATCTAACTTGATGTGTCTGATATAACATTACTAAATTTATAATTTCTGAAAGTAATAGCAAGTTTTTGTCATGTCAGAATAGAAGCAGAATAAACACAATGGAATGTTGGAATTGCACAAAACTTGCAACTTGCTTAGCTTTGGTCAAAATGACAGGAGTGTTTACAAATAATATTTTCATTACTATTGTTTCACAAAGCAGATGGTTGTTTGGTAATATCTCACTAACAGGTGTGGAGGTTGTTTCTTTCCAAATATAGTTGTTCAGAATGGATTGAATACCAGTTATCCTTTTAAATATGACCCTTTGTTTCCTGGAGCTGCAGTACCATTCATTATTCATAACCAGTCCTGCAGTCTGAGTACTTTCTGAATATCCTCTGAGAAGTCAGCGCTTGTATAGAGGTGGACTGACACTGGTATGCACAGCTTCTCCTATGTTAGTTCTTAAAAGATGTTTTGTCTGAGCATATCAACATATGCAGATACCACTATATCCAGTTATGTTCTAAATATATCCCCAGATAGAGTTCATTACTCAAAACATTATACAAAAAAATTTACTGTATAAAAATAATGAAAGAGAAACATTACTTGCAACAGGGCAATAGACCTTGCAATAACTGCAGTATCATAATTCATAGTACTTCATACAATGTACTTAATTACATTTTTATTCACTCAGTAAATAAATATCCAGGACTCCATTTTCATGAAAGCATTAATAAAATGATGAAGTTACTTTGCAGAATCATGTATACACTTAACACTTATACAATATATAAAAATATTTTTTTCCAGTGTACTGTAATATTTGCAAAAAACATGCTAGAAAGTTATTATAGAGGTACAGAATATTATGTAGAAATACAAGAAATTATTTGTTGTGAATTTTTAGTAGAACTGGATACCAAATCCATTGGCAATATTTTGTTTGCTGCTCTGATCATCTAATTATAGTTATTACATATTTTAAAATACATGGACTGGGTCATTGTCTCACCGATATCTAAATATAAAATAATTTTATTAATTTACCTCGCTTCACCATACAGAATCAATTACTCTGGTCTCCAGCCAATCTCACTGTAAAAATGTCCTCTTGTTGCAGGGATGCTTGTATATAGACAGTTGGAAGGTGTTATCTTGACCTTTTAAGTATGATATTGACTATTTTATGAAGAAAGAGACTAATTACAATATTTGGTTAGTCTGATAGCACTGTCATCTTGCATGTATACACCTATAAATTTTGTAATTCGGTCAATCATTACACATGACCTAAAAATAATAATTCCATGGGTTTATCACATTATATTGTATTTAAAGTCTGCCAGAATAAACCTAAGTTGAAAATATAAGATTTCATCTCATAATAGGGATAATGAAACTCTCAGCCCAGCTGTTCAGTTTCATTCTCTGTTTGAAAGAAATCTCTGTTTTCAGAAGATAAAAGGTAGAAAAGGTATTTTTAGAAGTCAGTTATTGAAATTCAATCTATTAACTAAAAGATTTTATTTAAAATAAAATTCCAAACATTTTGCCTAGCTAAGCAGTGTGAAAAATATCTAAAGGCAAGGTGAAATTTCTCACAGAATGCCCTGTAGGCTATATTTGAAAATCAATTTTATTTAAGTTCATTGATTTTTTAATAGTGAGCATGTTAAAGACAGTACAAATATTATGCGATAATTCAATACTACAAATAAAGGATGGAGGAGGAGGACCAGGCATAAAGGATAAGCATCATCAACGTGAATAAATCATTTGGTGCATTCTACACCAAGCCATTTCCTAGTGAGGGTCTGGTGATCTGACTGTACATCTTATAAAGTATGTGAGTACGTGCATTTCATACAAGTATGAATGAAGAAATATATCCAATAGATAAGCTAATAGAGTAGCAATATTCTCCATTGCATTAGCTGGGAAATACATTCCCTATAAAAAGAAATGATTGAGTTGCAGAAGGTTTTCTCTTTTTTAATATTCCAGAGAGAGAGACATTTCTCCCCCTTCCCTGTGCCCCAGCCCTCATTTTCCAAAGTGCTAATAAAGGAAGGACCCAAAATAACTCCTCAGTTGAAAAGGCAAAGCAAAATAGATGCAACAGTTATACTGAAGTGGATTATTTTTTTTTTTTTTAAATAATAAACAAAGGAAAACAGAAGGGAATGCTATAACTGATCTGAAAAAAAACAGGTAAGGTGAGTATTTGTTCTAAGTACAAGATTGGCTTTTATAGTAGTTTACCAGGTGGGTTATATCTGTTATCATTATTTATACTGCAACCTCTGCCCCAGGGCTGTCTCTCGGCAGAAAGCCATCATGCACTTGCCAGGAATTCTCTGTGCAAGTAACAGTTCGGGTGTAGCCAGGCCAGTATGCACTCCCAGTTCTCTCTACACTGCCTCTCTCATCCCAGCATCTCAGCTCTGACCATTTGCCCGCTCTGACCAGAAGGGCCTTTTCAGCCCTCATACGGAAATAGAGAATCAGCTAAAGACTACAAACCAAACCCAATCCCGTCTCCTATTCATAGATGTGCAATAAATTTATAGTACAGAGGGGTCTTTTTGAGGTTGGGTGTGTGTGTTTTGATTTAGGTTGGGTTTTTTTGCATTGAATCTTGTACTTCTAAGCTTTTCTTTCCATTGGCCTCTAGTCTTGGGAGTGCAAGCAAATAAGAATAGAAACCAATGTATCCAAACTTGTACACTATTAACATATGTATAGGCTGTTATGGTAATATTAGTCCATATGGCTTTCTTAATCTTGCCAAGAAAAATAAAAGTTATGTGCATAAATCTATTAATGTTTGGGCTCTTGCTCTTAGTTTTACTGATAATTAATTATGTCAGGGCAATTCAGAGGTAAGTCACAATACTTGAACTTCTTACTGCAAATTTCATTCTCAGGCAACTTGACTGTAAAATAATTTTTTGTTTTGAGTTGGAGAAAGATACTTAGATCTTTCAAGTACTACACTGAAGAAAAGGTGATCAAATACTTGGCTATGTCAATATTAACTTCAGTGTATTAACTTAGATGTATGCATGAACTGTGTACTCTTTCACTCAGTCTTTTTACATTATATAAAATAGGAATTCTTTTTTCTTTCACATTAAGAGTTAACAAGTTTTTGGTTTTTTAATCAGATTCTGGGGAAGCATGTGTTTAAGTGACAGTGAGAACTGTGAGTATCAAGCTCCATGGCATCTTTTTTGCCTCACAGTGTACTGGAAATGAAATTGTTTGTATTACAGATTCACTCATGAAACAACAGGTGTTTTAGCTGCTACTGGAATTCCATGACATGGTAATGATAATATTGCAGACACCTTCAGTAAGATGAAGTGAATCCCACACTGAAGCTTTCATCCCAGTAATATCCCAAAGAACACCACACCTTGATAAAATTTCAGAAACCGGAAGCACATGGAGAGTCCCTAATAGCAATCTTGTCAGTTTCCAATATGAAGTCCTTAGCCAGAGACGGCATTAATTTCACTCAGCTTGAGCTATCTTTCTCTGAAATAGTCATGGATAAATGACATAGCTGCATAGTAAGCAGGGGAAAAGAGGTACTTTTAGTGAATGATTCATTTCATCATTTTTAGATGTCTATTTTGGATTAAATCAATCACATTCAAAAACTTCCCGAACAGGTTCCTCTCAGAAAATGTCTGCAAGCAAATAATTTTATCTCCTGGTATCTATCTGAACTCTGTCCTAAGGCTTTGTGTGTGTTTGTTTGTGCACATAGATATGAAATTATACTTCAGCTTGGACTGCTCTGGGTTTCTAGTGCACTGGAATAGGACTGCAAAGATAAGAGAGTGTGCAATTTAGCCAATTAATTCAGAGAGTTACAGGGATTGAGAATGGCTATTCTAAGGCATTTCAAAGGATATCCTTTGAGCTATAAGTACCCTTCCTTCATGAATACAACCATAAGTCTAACATCTCTGAGTAGTGGGAGAGGAATAAGAATTTATACACATGCCTTTGGGTATGATTTTAAACTATCCTGTAAAGGAAAGTTTGAATTGAAAAGGTTGTTTCACAATAAGAACACACAAAGAGGCTTAAAAACTTCTGGTATACCAGTGGCAGTTGTATCCAGTATATATTAATCTTTTGGATCAACTTAGGAAGAGATTACAGGAATGAAAGGCTGCTGACAGCAACGTGTAAATAACATAATTTGGTTTACTGTGTGGTGTTCATCATTACCATGTAATGGAATTCCAGTAGCATTTGAAATATCTGGTGTTTCTCAAATGATTATGGAGTCTTACTTTTATCTTCCTATTAGAAAGCACTTACATTTTTTCTCACAGAAAAAACAGGGATTTGCCAGGTCTTACCTCTTTTAAATCACTTGTATATTAATGCAACCAATTTGAGGTGTAATCAAAGAATGGGAAGAGTTGATTATTCTTTCTGGAAATACTTAATTGTTCCTTCTGTAAGTAGTACTCTGATGTGATTTAATAAATTGAGAAAATGTAGGCTTCCTCCTGCATTTTCTGTTTGTACCAATAATTTAGGTTGGAAGGACCTTGAGAAGGTCATCTATGTCAGCCTCCTTCTCAAAGCACGTCTAACTTGAAAGTTAGATCAGGTTGCTGAGGGGCTTGTCCAGACAAGATCTGAAAATCTCCTCTGACGGAGACGCCACAGCCTCTCTGAGTGACCTGTTCCAGTAACTCAGGGATCAGTACTGCCTCTGACATATGCAGCTGATATGCTGGAGGGAAGGGTTTCCAGTAAGGGTGAGCTAACCAAGTTGGAGAAATGAGCCAATGGAGCTTCATGAAGTTCAACAAAGACAGATGGAAGTTCAGCCCCTGGGACAGAACAACCTCATGCATCAGTGCTGGGACTGATGTGCTGGAGAAGAACGCTGTAGCAAAGGTCCTGACTGGGTGTCTTGATGAACAAACTAACATGAGCAAGGGCTGCACTCTTGTGGTGATAAAGGCTAAACACACAGAAGGCTGCTGTGGTGGCATGACCCCAGGTGGCAGGTGAGTCCCCACACATCTGCTAGCTCACTCCCCTGCAGGAGGATGGGGGAGAGAATCAGGAGGGCAAAACTGAGAAAAAACTTGCTTTGTGCAAGCAAAGCAAAATAAGGAATTCGTTCACTACATCCCATCGGCAGGCAGATGTTTAGCCACTTCCAGGAAAGCAAGGCCTCAGCACACATAATGGTTAATTGGGAAGACAAACACCATGACCACAAATGTCCCCCCCTTCCTCCTTCTTTTCCTGAGTTTTTATTGCTGAGCACGATGTCATATGGTATGAAATATCTCTTTGGTCAGTTGGGATCAGTTGTCCCAGCTGTGTCCCCTCCTAGCTTCTTGTGCACCCCCAGCCTACTCTCTGTGGAGGCATAGTGCGAAAAAGAAAAGGTCTTGACACTGTGAAAGCACTCCTCAGCAATAGCTAAAGCACCAGTGGGTTATCAACACTGTTTTGGTCAGAAATTCAAAACAGCACCAGATGCTGTGAAGAAAATTAACTCCATCCTAGCCAGACCCAGTACAGCTGTGTTAGCAAGATCATTGCCAGCTGGCTGGGGGAAGCCGTTATTGCACCAGGGAGGCCACATCTGAAGTAGTATGTCTCATTCTGGGCCCCAGTACAAGAAACATGTTAATAAAGTAAAGCAAATCCAGCAGAGGATCACTAAGGCAGTTAGAGAGCTGGAACACATAACTTGGGAGGAGACACACAGGGGCTTTGTTTGTTTAGCCCAGGGAAGAGAAGTCAAACAGGGGAGGCTTTAATTCCATTCTAATGGGAGGTAATGGAGAAGACGGAGCAGACTTTTCTCTGACATGTACAACAAAAGGGCAGGGGTTGATGGTCAAAAGTTGTAGCAGAGCTTCCAGAGAAGTTGTGGAATCTCCATCCTTGGAGATTTTCAGAATGTAACTGGACACAGTCCTGAGCAACCTCATCTGCCTTTGAAGGTAGACCTGCTTTGAGCAGGAGGCTGAAGTAGATGACCCCTCTCCTTACAAGCTAAATTACTCCACAATTCAACAGACTGGCTATTTCATCTCACTATTGCCCACCAGACCAGTTTGGAAGAAAATACATTATTTATTTATCTGCATAATCCTACACAACACAGATTTATTTTTTTTTTCTTCTTTATTTTAAAGACTGTCTCCTCTGAATTATTTAGAACATGAATGTAAATACATGAACTCAGAGTCTCTTGTGAAACTTTCTGAACTGTTTCTGATACTATTTCCATAATGGATCTCCTTCTTACAATTAGTGCAAAACTCCGTGGTTTCATGCAGTATCCCAGATAGAGTTAACAAACAGTTGTTTTCTGTCTGATACAGAGTTCATTTACCTGCACTGATACCTCTTCAGGGAACATGTTTTTGTTAGTAGTTTTCTGCAGTTACATTTAAAGATACTATTTTTTTTTAGAAGGGAAGAAAGGAAGGTTTTTTAAGCTCCTTGAAAGGGAGCTAAGAGAATAAAAGAACGCTCCTTGTCATTTTATCTTTGAAGTGAAACCTTTGTGTAAGTAAATACGAGTCATTCGGATTTGCTGCCTGCTGAAGTACTTGCATGCTGTAATACTGCAGATATATATTGTTTGAATTACAATTTCTGTAAAATTCAGCTTCTGTAAAGGTCTAAACCAGTGAGAGGAATTGAAGATGTTTTAATGTGTCCTTTCCTGAGGCACCTTCTAAATGATGACAAATAGTGATAGGATGAAGCCTCTATTAGACTGCATTTCATAGAGTATGAAGCTGTAGTCCAGGGATACTGCAAAAGAGTAATGAAAAATCATTACGAACTTTAAAAAAGAATATCAGTTTTCTTTTATATATCAAGAAGCCATTATGCACTATTGCTGTGTTCAAGTGTCTTTGCATGGTTTCATTATTAACCTTCATTTTCAAGAACTTTATAACTCAGCCATTTTAAATCATATTACAAATACAACTTATCTGTCCAAATGCATACATGCTAATTTTGTTTAAAAAAATTGAATACACTTAGTCTAAATATATTGACATTATTGGCTGAGGGTCATACAGTTGCTCTTTAAAGATCATGTGCTGAACTGGTGATGTTAATTCAGCTAAGGTCAAATTTGAACAAAGCTTAGTTAAAATAATGGGTTCGACTCTCCTGTCAGCCAATTCAGTCTGTGAAATAACCAGGAGTTCAAAAAACAACCTAGACAGAAGGGGTAATGAGAAGAAAAACTCCGAAAAAATGAAATGTCAAGGCCTAAAAATGCAAAGAAATGTAGCTGTGAGCTCTGCAAGTATCCCAGAGACTGAAGTCAATTATGGCTTCACTTAAAATTGTGCTGAGTAATTCAGGCCACTGATTAAGTTAAAACTGGATTGCCCACGAGCTTCATCATTGCATATATGGGTCTATTTTTCAGAATTAACATATTTTTCACCATCTTGAAACCATTTTCTTTTTGCCTACACACAACATGAAGTTGGGAACTTGTTTCACTGCCTCCATTTTCTCATTTCGTGAGTTAATTGCTAACCAATGTTCTTTTGAAAACCAGTAATGTAGGGAAAAGTTGTACAAAAAATGCATAAAATTGTTTGAAATTTTAAAATATTTTTTTTTTTTTTTAACTAGAAAAACAATCACTGTTAACAGTAAAATTAACTATACATTCTCCTTCCCTCTTCATCCATCCAGTATCAGCATTCACACCTAGACATAAAAGTTGACTGTAGAACTAAGTGGTCTTTCAGTTGCTGATTAGTACATTTGACCTCAAGATATTGTTAAAGCTCATTGTATGAATCACTAAATGATAAGCTACTGTGTTGAGAATCCTTTTAACAGTGTTTACTAGAAACCTAGCAGGAAAATTTAGTGTGTATACTTATTTATAGATGTGCTGGGTTACCAAAAATTCATTTGAGAGTAATTGATTGTCAAAATCTGCAGGTATCTTCTCATTCCACATGCAATTTGACTGGCTACTCAGTAACCAGCTACCTTAAACATTCCATAAAAACAAGTTCCTCTGAAGTAAAACAAGTTCCTATGAAGTAATACAGTATCAGAAAGTGCCTTCTGGGTCTGAACTTGGTTTCCTGCTATTGCAGATGAGTACATTTTATAATTCTTTTCACAAACCAATGAAGTTCCATTTAAAAGTAGTAAAGTTTTTTTTTTTCCATGACTTGTGTAAAGTTATTCTGGAAACTCAATCACTTTGATGGCTTGCAACCTTATTTCTATTCAATCACAACCTGTTTATACCAGTTTATTTCTCTGCCAATATTATTCTTTTCATGCAAATATATTTTAAGGAGAAAAGATAAGCATATTTATGCCTCTTTTGTGCTACAAATGCATAGTTAGATCCTTCCAACCCCTGTTAAAAAAAAAAATCCTTTTTTCTGTCCTGTTGTACTGATACACATAATATGAAAAGATTCATATATGAATATGAAAATATTATTTATATTAGTACAACAGACATGATATTTTATACATATGCTTTTTTACATATAGATATATTTTTTGTGGGTCACAAGGCATCATATGAAGAGCAGAATTGTTTGTAAAATGGATGTGAATAAAGATATAATAATTCATGGGTGACAAAGGGATAAGATGTGTGTTGATTTGGGCCTCCTAAGAAAAAGCCTGATATGTAACATTATTTGTAAAAAACAACTATCCTCACCAGAGCCATAGCTATGCATCCTGACCAAATCCTATCCAATTGTTCTGCTGATGTACAGACTCAGCCCTGGGCTTGCCAGGTCTCTAGGAGATGACAAGTTTCACATGCCAATACCAGGCTAATACATTCCTGATTTTACTAGGCAGCTTTTATTCATTCTGTAATCGAACCACTGTAAGTGAATTTGAGTTCCTCTGAATTCTTGTCTAAGCATGAACTATATATTCTTTGTATATATTTAATATGTTAATTACCTGCTTATGCATTGCATAATTCTGTAGCTTACCAAATTCTTGGAAGCAAATAAGTATCATACTTCATGAAGCTTCTGTTTTATTTATTTGCCATCAAATACTCAACTTCAGACTTTTCTGAGATAAAAACTTGTTAAATGCAGCTTACAGCTATTTTTTCCACACAGTGCTGCCACTTATATACTTTATAAATGTGTTATTTTGCATCTGATAAACACTGAGTTGTACTTCACAGCACTCAAAACATATTTATTTTGCTCTATGTCAGAATAACTGCATATTGGGTGCTCCAACATTTCATTTACAGCTTCCATTGACTTTGCATTTCAGCATGACATTTACTGTTGCCAGGTTTATCAGCATATTCTGAAATGAAAGTTTGGCCTTCTAGTCAGAATAAGAAAGTGGTATCTTGTAATATAAGTTGCATTGAAATATATTCCTATATTCATAAAAATACATTTTATCGTCCTTTTCCACCTGTCTGCTTTGACAAATTTCACACAAATGACCATTTTTCTCATAATCAATTTCAAGGAGAATGTAAATATTCATGAATTCATCTCACCACTAATTTGCTGGGTTTTTCTTCACATAATAGGGAGTCTCTGATGCATCTATTATAATCTCACATACCCTTTCAACTTGACAATGGTAAATGAGATCCAGGAAACACACGCTTCTTCCATTCATAGAATTTAAAGAGTGATAATAAATTATTAGAATGTCATAATAAGTTTATAACTATATAGGAGAAAATAATCCACACAGGAGGAAGTCACAAATATATCCCTTTTTAATTCCTCTTTTTAGTATGTTCAGAATACATGCATTAAAAGATCTGTGTATTCAGTTCTGTGTGCTTAAGAATTCTGATATTTTTAATATTGTTTGTTTATTTCTCAACATTGTGTATATGCCCATATACAGTAAAGTTTAAGGCTAGACCTCTAAGTTGAGTGAGTGAGGGGAAGAAGGGAAGGGAAGGGAAGGGAAAGGAAGGGAAGGGAAGGGAAGAGGAAGGGGAAGGGAAGGGAAGGGAAGGGAAGGGAAGGGAAGGGAAGGGAAGGGAAGGGAAGGGAAGGGAAGGGAAGGGAAGGGAAGGGAAGGGAAGGGAAGGGAAGGGAAGGGAAGGGAAGGGAAGGGGAAGGGAAGGGAAGGGGAAGGGAAGGGGAAGGGAAGGGAGGGGAGGGGAGGGGAGGGGAGGGGAGGGGAGGGGAGGGGAGGGGAAGGGAAGGGAAAAATCTTGTATTCCTCTTACATTCCAAATCAGCAGCATGGTTGGCTTTTACTTCTACACACAGTGCTGCCAAACAAAGATTGTGAGCCTGAGGTAGTCAATGACAGTCCAGCAACATTATGCAAAGGGATTGTGCAGTCTGGAAAAAAGCCCTGTACAGAAGAACAAGGCTTAGTGGAAAATGTTCCTCATAGGAAATGTGTATCTGTCAATAATGTCTGTCCATGTTCAGTTGCTATGATAATATCAGTATGGATTAGTTTGCTAGTAATCTATTTTATTTCACTAAAGTTATTTTAATAAACATACAGATTTCTATCTTAGTAAAAATAGATATAAAACTCCAATATTTATGTTCTGAAGTGAATGAATGTCCCACTTAAAAGTTCCCCAAACCTTGTTTCTTACCAAATTCACAAGTATATTGGTCTTGTCAGGATAGGGGAAGCATAAGCTAAACATTGAGCAAAGCCCAGTATGGATTCATAGAGTTCTCATTCTTAAGTTTATTTCTCAAAATGAATGTTGGCTCATATGTATTCTTAAAAGGCACCTGTCACATGGAATTGTACACAAAATAAAAGGTAGGTTTTGCTTTCTTTAAAGATGTTCTAATATTGTCATCATAATCTTTATTAATAGTGCGGTGGTAACAATAGTTGCCCAGTTTTCTCTTCTTCATTGACACCTGAGCATTGGAGAAGTATCTTTCCATTGTCATTATGCTTTTTTTTTTGATGTTCCATATCCAGAAGTCTGGTGAAGGGAGGGCACAGACTTGTCATTACAAGATAATGAGTTGTTCAGCTGGCATTAGACAATAAAATGAACATTCTTTTTACTAGCAGTCAGAGTTCTACATGGCTGTTGTTTCAATCAATACAGAGCCCCCAGTGGTCTTAATATATTTTCATTATGTCCATGCATGACTGAACCCAGAAAGCTTCTTTGTAAAGAATAATCCCAAAACAGGAACATAGAAAGTGAGACAAGGATATGCATGAACTTAGGTAAAAGAAAGAAGTGCTGTGTAGTGATCTACTGGTTTTGCTTCATTTGGCACCATAAGATAGTACTATTTCACAGACACCCAGAGCAGGTAGACTTGGATTCACCTCATTGGTACTCTCCTTAGATCCAGATCAGAGATGACTGTAGCTGATGCACGTGGCTGAGTGGAGGCTGGCTTGGGCCAGGCACAGCCTACCTGCTCCCCTGGAGCGCTAGAACAGAATGTAGTAGCACTTCTGTGCAAATATGTGAGATTGCATTGTCTCTGTGACTTGTTGGATCCTAACATTTCAGACCATACCTAGCTCACAGATTTCTTCATTTCTTTACCATGCTCCAACATGTGTTATAGATATGTCCTTGCATTTATTTTTTTTAACATGCTCATATATTCTTTCTTCAGAATTACTTGTTTTTTTATTTGGGTGTGCTACAGCAAGAAAACATTGTGTATGCTTTAATCTTCCTGCATACAGTAAATTTTCAGGAACTGGATATTGGTGTTTGGATTTAGATTTCAGCAAGAAAGGCTTGTCTATGCTACAGCATACCTATGCATCCACTTATGTATCCATGTAAATGTAAATAAACAAGTTACACTGAGGACATATACAGATGCTACCTCACAGACTATTCCTTCCAGTAGAAACTAGTTTATAGGGTCCTTATTTCAATTACCATTCAGCAGAAGAGCAGTAAGATGAAGAAATGTTCATTCTCATAGCGTTTATTCTGCATACAGGAAAATCAAACTACAGATTATTTCTTAGGGTTACATTTCTGGATATTTAGGGAATGTACCTCCCCTGTGTTTACTCTTCAAAAGGCATTCACTCCCAGGCACAGAATGAGGCAAGTGGCTCTGCCATCACACAGCCCCTTCAATCTATACTTTATTCAGTCATACGATACCCAACTGATTTCTTGAAGCCTACATAAGGCTAACCACAGTATGACGGGTCTTTTCCTAGTAGTAAATTCTATACATTGCTTTATACAGTCTTGAGAGTCTGGATCAGTACGTCCTAAATTAAGTTATAGATATGTAACAATTCTTGCTTTGAAAACTCCGTATAGAAAACTAGGTCAGAATGCATTCATAAATGCTGAATCCTGTAATAAGATGTACAGTCATATTGTGAGCAGCTTCCATGAATGTATAAGTAATTTTCTTTACATTCAAATAGCAAACAATTATATTAGCATCTCTCTAGGCTCCCTGTAAAGAACCATTTCAAATCAGACCTATGAGGAGTGTTAGAAGAGAACAATGTAAGTACAAAGATATTCTGCTTCTGTGTGTCTGGTGATAAGGAGCCATACTAGATAGTTGGCCATTTGCTGGGTATAATTAAGATATAGTTAGGTAACAGAAACTGAAAATGCAGTACTAGATGAATGATTGCAATTTAACACATTCTGTGGTAGAAAACTAGCACAGTACACAGATGAAGTAGAAGTAGTTTCCCTCTGGTACAAAGTGTCTCTGACAGGAATGTGACACATGTAGAAGCAAAGCCTATAAACAAAGGCAAAAAGAATAAAGAAACAACAACTGCTGCCAGTTTTGGAATAGGATATGTCTAGTGATTTATTGAGTGAATCACTGCACTGTATTTCTCAGTATTTACTGTATAAAACTGTAGCTCTGGGTGGTGAAAATTTATTCCTTTCATGGTTCTTTATACATTTCTGTATTTGGTATTTGTTGCAAGTTGATGCAGAAATTAATAGCAAGAAAGAAATTAATAAAAACCATGTTTCAGCTGTGCAGTCTTTATATTGGTAAAAATATTATTGTACAAATATCCTTCTTATCATCCTATTAAGCAGATATATGTTCCACCAAACATTCTTGTTCCTATCAGAAAGACTAAGCCATAGATTTCTAAGCCAAGTCACTGCTTAGCATTTCAGTTCTTTTAATGTCTATAGGCATTTATTTGTTTACATCAAACAAACAAAACTGGCATCTTCCATTGTTGTTTAATAAAAAACAGCGAAATAGTGCATTTGTTTTTCTGTAACAGCACTATTTACTAGAACAATCGTACAGGAAGAAGGGTACAAAGTTTTGGTTTCCTGTTCAGCTTACATCTCCGACCACTGAGAACAATGCCAAGCCTTACTTATTGGACTAGCATATGACTTGGGCAAGATGTGTAAACCCTTTCTGTAGTAACCAGACTACTACACAGTGAGGGTTTCAGGGTTCACAGATGTGAGAAAAAGCACACAAGAGTGTTTGTGCTCCTCAGCAGCCTAACGCTGACATATTCCCACTGAGAGTATAAACTTGCCTTCAGCCCTTGTTCCCAGAAATGTTTCTGTACTCTACTTGAAACAGGTCTGAGCTAAAACAAGTATAGTCAAAACCCTGTGTGAACTGCCAGCCACAAGCCTGTACTTTCCATTTTTCTTTCCCAAATGCTGCATTTATTGCTGCTTATTCCCAGAATGAAGCTGAGTACAGGGACCTCAGAGTACACCCTGTGGTACAGGGCTTGCTACTGCAACAGTCAAGCTTAAATATCTTTAGCTGAGAACAGACACGATGCTGTATCTTCACCTTGCCCCATGAGTGCTCCATTGAAAAACTGTATAATGCATACACATAATATATACTTTACTTTAAAAAAGGAGATTACTTCAGTATTTGTCTTGCACATTCTGGTATGCACATCCCAGTTCAACACAGGCACCTTTAAATCCAAAGAGAAATTGCTTCCCTGTTTCCTACTGACTTGTTTTCATAGCTTGCTGCCTGGTGCTCTGATAGCTACAGGCTGTCTGATTCCCACTTACAGAGAGAGACACAGCTTTGAGCAGTAGATTTCGTTGTGTCACTCAGGCAGGTCAGATATCCAACAACTAGGCCTAGTAAATAATTTTATGGTTGTACCTGTAAAAAAAAGACTTGAGTAAATAATCACTGAACATCATCTTTTGAAAAAAAAAGACACAGAGATAAATGACATTCAGTCCACATGTGCAGGGTTATTTATGCGGAAGTTATAACCTGTGGTTATTGAAAGCTCTAATAGATATTATGAATACTGTAATTAATGAACTATGCTTAGTGTAAAGTATACATATTTATCACCATAAACAAGAGGAACATAATTTGAGGAGAATTCTATGAGTGTGTGTGTGTGCATGCGTGTGAGAGAGGGAGAGAGGAAGTTACACTGATTTGGTTTAAACCAATGTTGATTTATTGGAATTACACTATTTTTACACTATTGGATCCCAGATTTTACAATAAAGTCTACCAGGAAACATATTGAAGACATAGGAATTGGAAGCCAGATGGAAGAATCTTTTTTGTTGCTATATTTCATAAAGACATCATGAAATGTACTGTTTATTTGACCTTTTCAGTTCTGACATTGCTAATACAGGATTATAAATGTCTCAATCATCTGTAACTCATAAAATTTCTGGCTTTGTTATAAACTAAAATATATGTAAGGCAAATGAGAAAAGTGAGAGACAGTCTTACAAACATGAATTTATGGGTCTGCCCACTACAGTGTCTTCTTCAAACTTTATGTAGTCTTTTTTGCAAATGAATTTCATAGCTGTCATTCTGATATATTGATTTGTGCAAAATATACCTCAGGGCTCTGTGGCATTCTTCCTCACCAAAAATAACAACACAGTGGGAGGAAAAAATTGCAGCAAATTGACATTAAGGATAGCAAAAATGTGTCAGTAGAATGACAAATTTAGTTTGATTGGGCTTCTCATGCAGTCTGTATAGGAAATTATGCATCTAATTATCTTTCAAAATGGCTTGTATTATACCATGCAGTATTCAATGTAGCTTGAAATGATGTCCTTACCACTGCATCTTAGGTGGATGATTTGCTAGCTGATGTTGCTTAGAGCTAGTGTCTGTGTTTGGTAATTTTTATTCCACACTTCTCTATCTGCAGATATACATATTGCACGATTTATAATTTCACAGGGGATTTTTTGAGAAAAGGAGCACCTTTCTCCATAAATCTTTATTTTTTCCGATGCATTAAAAAAAGAAAAGATTGCACCTATATGGCTGTGTATGCATGAATAGCAGATACAGATGTATTTTGCTCTGTTCCTTGACTTGTGAGTACCTCATGCCTATCAGCGTATCAGCAAACACTAACACATCCACTGTTCTGAACCAAATGCCTTATAAAAACTGTGGCATTAGCATTCATGCTCTCTTTCTCCCTCTCACTCTTTCTGGCTTTGTAATGTATGTCTTCTCAACTTTCTGTAAGTTTACTGATACAGAGTTCTCAGACCATTATAGTTCACATATAAGTGCACAGAAAACAATTTAAAATGACAATATGATACAGCTATACTCTAAGCTGTTTTGAACTTGTTATACCATATACATGTAGTGGCTGACCTGTTGGCAGAGGTGGTAATTTATACTGCATGTTAAAACTAGTATATTTTTATTAACTTCTTACATTGAAGGACACTGTAATAGGTAGTATTTTGAATGTTCATCGTAGGTGTAAACTGGCAAGAGGCTTACTTGGAAGACTTCAAACGTGTTTAGGCAAGAGAAAACCTTTAAGCTTGGTCTTAAAATTGCTCCAGCTTGAGTGTTCAGTTAGTGTGCAAAACAGTCTTTTGCATTTATTATAATTCCATTCCTTTATTACTTAAAATTTATGGTATCACTGGGAGATAGGTGCCAAGTATTGCCCATATAAGGAACTGGCTCAAGGCTTAAATTCTGTAACAAGCTTAATGCAAAACTCAGCCAGAATAGGGGCACATCAGACCCAAAATGCGATTCCAAAGTCTTCTGCCTAGAGATTGCATAGCCTGAGAAACAAAGTGAAAATTTTGTCAAAACCGTTAGAGAGTTCTCTCTAATGAGTTTTTTAACCATTAGGCTAAAATGTCTAAGTATTTTTGCCTCTATCTCCACATTTTCTTTGCCCATTGTATGTATTCTTTCTTCACTGAGGAAGAGAAAAAATGAAGGTTGAATCTTTTGCAAAAAGATATCTGATGACCTTGAGGCTAGGACACTCTCCTGGTAATAGAAGATGTCAGTGCAAATAATTTCAGGGTCTGAAACTCTCTGAATCAAGTTTTTTTCACGTCATTGGTTAGGATTCAAGTCATAAAACTATAAAGTAATAGGAACACTCTGTCAGAGAGCAGTGAGGATGACCCCAGCACAGACAGTGCTCCACAAATAGGGGCTGAACATTGTGGGCAGAGCAACGGGCTGGTAGCAGGGGACAAGTCAGACACAGTGCGCAATGAACCAGGTCCAGGGTCCGTCGACAAAGCCCAGCCAGGAACGAAAGGAAACGGGGCCAGAGGCGAGACTGGAGACAAGGCTACAAGGTGGGTCTGAAGGGTCCATCTACCTACAGTGTAGGGCTGAAGTCCATCCAGGAGACAGGGCAGAGACAGAGCTGGAAACTGACTCTCCTACAGCATTGCTGCAACAGGGATTGGGATGAAATGGAGTTCTTGGGCCCATGCGAAGGGGACAGAGGAAGCAGCAGGGAGTCCGGGCAGGGCCATAGAGGCCTGTTGGTGCCCTCCAGGTCTGGACACATGCCTGTCAAACTCTTGTGTCTTATCACTTACAACCTGAAAGAAGAGTAGAGGTATTGATTCTCAGTAAAGGATTCGAGGCTTTACTCTTGAAAGGGATGGAGGCAGATAGCTAGAGATGAAATAGATTCAAGGCACGGCATTTCTTATCAGCCAGATCCAGGTGGTTCCCCATTCGGCATATGATTTTTGCCATTTCACAGTACCAGTGTCACCCCAAATCCTGGTGGGGGAACCTCAGTATTTCACTTCAGAAGTTAAACATCAAGGCCATCTATTGGACTGTGTGACAGACGACTTTCTGAAGATGTGCAGGTCTAAGAAGAAAGCATGAGCATTTTGAAGATAAGCACAAATTGTCACACTGAATCAAGGACAGAATGAAGATAGTCAACAACATCCTGCAGTACCTCTGTTTCACAGTTGTCCTTAATTACAGTACAGAACATGACTTTTAAAAGCTAAAGATTCAAGAATAAAATATTCTAATTTGATTTGGGAAGAAATATACTAGTCATTTGTTTTGGTTTGACTTTTTAACTTCCAATAAGCCAGCGCAGTCTCCAGATCTTAATAAAGCTCTTTTGCATTGAGGTATTGAAATTCAGCAGTTCAATAGGAGTTCAGTATCTTGCAAATTTAAAATCGTGACCATATGTTCTCCCGTAACATTTACTCAGCTGTAAAGTATCAAAAGCATTTTTCTAGTTTCAAATAAATATGGTAAAAAGAAAAAAATAAGACTAAGATTTCCATTCACTTAAACAAAACAGTGTTACTTTAGTTGATAAAGTAAATGTGCAATATTAGTGACAGCAGCAAACATTTCACTGAATTTTAAATAGTTTGCAATTAGTTTGAATTTCAAATATTGGAAAGGTTTTGTAAAGTTAAGTATAGAAAACATATTTTAAAAAAGCATTCATAGCAACCTATGCTAAGTTAAAAAGCTGCCTTTGTGCCAGTATTCAGAGGTATTTGCTTTTTAATTAGTATGCTCATCTGATTGCATATGGATTGTGGAAGAATTGAGTGATGTGATAAAACAACAGATCATAAAAGGTTTTTAATTACCACTGCCTCAAAATTAGGAATTTAGATTATTTTTTTCATATTCTATGCCAAACACAAATTTATTAAATGGATATTGCATTTAGCTCTGTTTCATGCCTGCACAGTCAAGAAAAGATATCTAGTAAAGAAAAGGCTATGGTCAGATAAAATGTCATAGTATGTGCAAAGGACCAAAGTCTGCTTGAGATGCAAAACTATCAAGTTTTTATAAATGCCAAATGTTCTTTTCAATATAATCTCTGTTTGCAACACTGCTTTGTCTCTTTTGCTCTCTCTGCTCAGTACACTTTTTTTTTTTCTTTTTACTATGAACCCATTATGTGGTTGTCATTATTCATCATGGTTATGAGCTACCTCCACAATTAGCTTTTTTTTGTTTTGGCAGAATGGTCTATATAGTGAAGAATTTTTTTAATATGAGTATAAGGTTATTAATAACACCTCTTGGGATTTTTGCCTACAGGGGTAATTTTTAGTAATAAAACTCTTAATTTTGTTTGCTGGCATGGTCTCACTGCATCTTAATATATAAAGATCTAGATATTTCAGAACAAGGTCAAATATCTCAGGCTAAAAGTGATAAAATTACCATGATTAAGCCAAACATCAGTAAATACCTAAAGGGCTATATCAACCTTTTATAGAAATGAGGGAAGTTCTTCCAAGATTTGTAAGAGACTGCATTATCTATCTCTAAACATTTTCATCTCTTGTAGTGCCAGATCTATATGTTAGAATTGGTCTTGCTATATAATTTCCTGGAAAGTACCTTATGCCTCTAAGCCTCTGTTCAATCATGCCAGGGAGTTGAAATTGAGTACAATGACCTCTATTATTTTGATTGTTACTAAATGAAATGGAATTTCGCTTGCCTTCCTTCTGTTCTAATGCAAGGGCTATGTTTTCAGAGGGGTTTAGGTCAAGCCATAAC
This sequence comes from Aptenodytes patagonicus, assembly GCF_965638725.1. Lineage (NCBI taxonomy): Eukaryota > Metazoa > Chordata > Aves > Sphenisciformes > Spheniscidae > Aptenodytes > Aptenodytes patagonicus. Next base: position 32,214,684 of record NC_134951.1, on the reverse strand, counting down.
TCATTTAAGAAAAGTAAATGTTTCAAGAATAGAAAAGTCTACTGTACACCAATCAATGAAAAAGAAGAATAGGAAATTAAAACACCATTTATTCCTTATTCTATTCATACAATCATTAACCAAAAACTTATTTTAGTAAAAAGTGGATTATCCAAAGTCAACAGCAAGCTAGTCTGAACTCCTAGCCATCAGTAGAACTAGATCTCTTAAATGTAACACAAAGATTCACTAGTTTCAATATACATGACATTTGTAACTGAAAACAGAGAATTAATACATCTGAAGTGATATGTACTGACATATGAGGCTGACCTCCCTGTCACAACAGTCTTTTCCTCTATTTTTTCCTGCAGTGTCAAAACTCATTTAAAAGAAAGTTGACGATAGATTTGTTGTTTGGTTGTTTTTTTTTTTCATTATAGATGCAATGTAGCTTTCTCCTTATACAGTTTAACAATGTTGTCCTAGAAAGAACAATAAGAAGAATGGGAACAAAGAGAATTAGGAAGGACCTTGATCTCATCCACCAGTGATCTCATAACCTGTAGAGGTGGTGGTTAGAGCTGGAGGGCTGGGGTTATCTGTGAGAACACATAGCCAGCTAAAAGTATCTATGAAAGAAACAGCATAAACTATTTAAAGTATTTCTGATAACTAGTAGGCAGGATAATCCAAAGTTTAGAAAGCTGTACATTTACATTTCCAATACTGTAGTTTTATGAATTGTAATTTACTTGAGAAGTATTGCTTAATTGTTCTGTCAGAAACTAAACAATAAAGATGTAAAATGTCTGGTTTATCTCCATTTTGGGGCCTCAGGACGCACAGTTTTTCTCCTTTCTGTTTCTGTTGTTACCTGCACCTTTGAGGAGTTCCCCAGTCTTTAAAAGCTTCAAGCTAGATTTTAATGGAAAGGATCAAAAATAATCACTTCATCACATTAAAAATCCACATAGTCTAGTTTGAGTCAGAAGAGGGTATGTCTAGAATTTTGTATGGGGATGCACAATAATTTAGTCATTGGAGTATGGTCCCCTATCAGTGACACTTTTAAAAATAAAATTGTTAAAAATAAAACCTTTAGATATTAGATACCTGAAAGAAAACTGAAGTTTTGCTGTCTGCCAAATGTTCCTAGTCTTTACGTGCACAATCCAGTTTTAACCTGTACGTGAGGAAAATTATAAGAAAAAGCAGCCCATGTTAAAGGGAGAAAGGACAAGAAAATTTTATTTAAGTGACTATTTTAAAATTTGACACTTGAAAATACTTTGCTTCATATTTTCAGAAGAGCTTTTAGCTTATTTATGAAGTCTCTGAATTATAATTTTGTATTCATTTAACTACCCTGTATTTCACTTTGTTACTTGTATTCATCTACTTTTAGTACTTTGGGAAGAAACATTAGGATTAAACCCTGACACATGTTAAAAGCGGTACTGGAAAAAAACCCAATCTACAACCAAGATATCCATTTTCTTTTGTAGGTGCTTCAAAGTTCTTCAGAATTAATAAGATTTCTCCTTTCCTCTCTTCCTATATGGATTCTTTGGAAACTAGGTCTTTTTTTTCCCTCGTTTTTTAGGGAGGGGAGAGTGGCATTTGTGGAATTATGGCCTAAACACTTTTGGGGTAACAACAATCCTAATAGAGCAATCTATCTTCTCATAGGCAAAGTTCTCTTTACCATGAATAATTTATTAACAGATTAATCCCTAGGTGTTTAAAAAGGTAATTGTCAAAAGTACTTAAGTAATTTAGAAGCCCAAGTCTCATAGTTATATCCAGGCAAATATATTTTAGAAATTTAACTTTAGAATATATATTTTTGATGTGTGATCCAAAGCTCTATTTTATCTCATTTTTTTTAAAAGAAACTATAACTTATGTTATCATTAAAAATGTTAGTCCATCTGCTTCAAAACTTGAAGTTTACAACAACTTCTTTCCCCTTATTTAGTCTCTATAATGAAAGGGGACAGGCTAAAACTATAATGTCATATCAAAACTTGCATAATGCCAGTAGCCAATGCTAAAGATGGATTTAGCATGGTTAAAGGAAGTTATTGGCATTGCGTCTACATTACGTAGTCATATTGTAATGAAATTCTCCAGTCTACTAGAAATATGTTTATTAGCCTAGACAAGATAGGTAAGCTAATGCCTTTTTAGTATGGACATTCAATTTCCCTCACCCTTGAGATATTGACAGGATACCACTCATTTTAAAAAGTCTGATGGAAAGTTGGAGTGGACAATGCTGAATGTCTAAAATTGATTAAACAATTTATAGTGAAAGATGTAAGAGCTTGGTTTATCAGGAAGAAATAATGGAGGGTTGTGCCATAGCTCATAAGAAAATTTCCATGATGTAGAAAACAGGCAGCAAAGGTCTCTTTAGTGATAAAGATATAAGAAAGTCCTCCATGAACCTATGTATTCTCTAGCTCTGTAGCTGTAAATCAGGCTACATGTCTTTCTAGAAAGACCAAGTGAACTATAATGCCCTTTTGTCTACAGAAAGTCAGACCAGGTTGAAGTCCCTTCTGTCTTTAAAGTCTACACATAACATACTTTACTCATCACTATCCTTGCAAAAGTTCTAAACAATCAATAATCAAACTGTTGACTGCACATATGTAGTTTTGTATTAGTAGTAAACAGAAGGAAGTTCTGAATGTTGCTAAGTGGACATTGAAAGTTTGCATAATAGAAAATGACACAATTAGCAGGGACAATTATTTTCATTCTTTTACTCCTCTGATTGTTAAGGAAGAAAAAAATAAATTAAAATATTGAAAGGTACTTAGTGATCTTCCCTGTCAGTCATACCATCTGACAGCTGTCATTACATTTTATGAAAATTTGAGAAGCTAATTGAAATTTTTATTGTGGAAGAAAGAGACTACACTCTAAAAGTTCCAAGTATAAATTTTTTACGGAAGCTACTCGATGTTTAAAAAGCAGGTAAATGGAAGGTCTAACAAAAATATGTGTGCTTTTACACTAAATAAGTTAAAAAGCTTAAAAAAAAAAAAAATCTAAGCCAAAGCTTAATGTTTTAAATTATAAGACTTGTTTTCTAAATGATGTCATTAGGAAAATCATTAAATTACCTGGCTGAAGTGTATTGGTCTCCAGTGAGTTATCAAAACTCAGATAAAATAGAAAGAACAGTTCTGCAGATATGTGTGAATAAGAGTTAATATTTCATATGTCTGTGGTTTTTTGTTTGTGTGTGTTTACTTCTGCTTTTTACTATAGCACCTGTTAACTTTGCAGTTAAAGGAATAACATAATTCTTAATGTATTTCAAAAAAAAATCTGGGATTTATTCTCTCCTTGGAATGAAAATTTTGATAGGTTATTTCTTTAATATTGTCTAGTTTGTAAATGTCCATGATGGAGGATTTTTATTAAAAATTGTTAAGTAGTTAAGAGTTCAATATCTGAAGTGTAAAACTGATTATAAAAAAATCACAGAAAGATTTGGTTTGAAAGGACCTTCTGAAGATTATCTTGTCTAACTTCTGCTCAAAACAGAGCTACATTCAAGTTGTTCAGAGGCTTATGCAGTAAATTTTTGAAAATCTCTAAAAATAGAACATCCCTAACTTCTCTGGGCAACCTTTTCTCTGTCTTTGCCATCTTAAACAGTCCTTCCAAAGTGCTATTTTAAGCTATTAAACTCAAATCGGTGCTTTAAATGAAGTCCTGTCCTCTTTTTAGAAGAATAGCTTAAATCACTTTTTTATTTGTTTCTGCTCTTCCTCAATGGGCAAAATCGTGACATTTGCTTTTTAACTGCTCTGGTAATACAGGCTAATATGGCTATGGAGCTTCCATGTTTTTTCCTAATTGAATACCTCAGTTTACTCATCTGTAAAATATCTATAATAAAGCACTTTCCTCCCTCACAGGGGTGTTGTAAGGTTTAATGAGATAATAATGGGCAGTACTCAAGATCTTCAGATAATAGATCATGTGTAAGTGCAAAGCATTAATTATTATTATTCCTGTCCCTTAGAGCCTACTTTAAATTCAAAATCTATCAGCATGAGGAGGTTTAGATTATTTTTCACCAACTTTGGTTTGTAACTTTTGTTCAGCAGTGTACTATGGGTCTCATATATTTCTCACCTAGATTTATTTGGTTTTCTAGAGTTCATGCTTCCCAAATCCATGGTTTATAATAAATTAGGAAAAAAAAAAAAAAAGCCAAAATTCTCATTATAAATTTACCACATTTAAGTGTAGTATTCCATTTAGGAGGTAGGAGAATTTCCATTCAATAAAAATTGAAAAATTGTTTCCTCCTACTTTGAAAGTGTAGGGATTGATTCAGAGAAAGGGTCTATGAAAACAAGTCTGCCTTTATTAATTTGATGTTCCACTACCATAACAAAAGTCCAGAACTAGGTTCCTAATCTTACATGTAGGCATCTCTAACATCTTCAAAAAAGATGACCATCTTGTAATATCCAGAATTCTAATTATGCAGATAAATTGAATGAAATTTCACCTGTCAGTCAGTGCCAGGACACAGGCTGTAGCCCAGTAAATATGATTTCTGCCCTCAGCAGGGGGGAGTGCAGACTGTGTGTTGGCCCGGCAGTGCAGGGGCTCAGCCTCACCGTGGCCTGAGCTGGGTGTCACTGGTTTAACCCCAGATAGTGACTGCTGCCTCCCCTGATCCAGCTTCAGCTCTGGGGCTATTGTATATACCACAGATTGTCTTGTATCCACTCTGTATCCAACAGACTGGCTGTTTCCACAGAAACAGCCCTGTACTCGGCACTGGTAAGGCCGCACCTCGAATACTGTGTTCAGTTTTGGGCCCCTCACTACAAGAAGGACGTTGAGGTGCTGGAGCGTGTCCAGAGAAGGGCAACGAAGCTGGTGAAGGGTCTGGAGAACAAGTCTTCTGAGGAGCGGCTGAGGGAACTGGGGTTGTTGAGCCTGGAGAAGAGGAGGCTGAGGGGAGACCTCATCGCTCTCTACAACTACCTGAAAGGAGGTTGTAGCGAGGTGGGTGTCGGTCTCTTCTCCCAAGTAACTAGCGATAGGACGAGAGGAAATGGCCTCAAGTTGCGCCAGGGGAGGTTCAGATTGGACATGAGGAAAAACTTCTTTACTGAAAGAGTGGTTAAACATTGGAAGAGGCTGCCCAGGGAAGTGGTTGAGTCCCCATCCCTGGAAGTATTTAAAAGATGAGTAGATGAGGCACTTAGGGACATGGTTTAGTGGGTGGTGGTGTTGGGTCAACAGCTGGACTCGATGATCTTAGAGGTCTTTTCCAACCTCAGTGATTCTATGATTCTAACTTGGACATGTTTTCTTGAACTCCATGTACGGGAGCTATTTTTCAGTTCGAAGTGTCTAAAAGGCATGAAAGCTGCATTGTAGCCCAACAAAATTTTGTAGCCTAAATGCAGCACAAGAGCTTGAAATTGGAAATATGTTAGAATAGAATACAATACGAAGGCATGTGGCAATGTTTGAGAGCACAGTCTTCTGGTATAGTCACAGAGGACTATGTAGGGCTGAAAGAGCCAAACCTCGTTCAGTCTTATCAGCTTTGCTTCTTGGGACCAGTCCCTGCAATAAACTGCCCCAAGCATCAGGACTGAGCCTTGGTTTGGAGACACCCTGCTGGAGACAGCCAGGCAACAAACCAAGGACCTGCAGACAGGTCCTATCAAACTCTAGATGTCCTGTAAACCTCTCCTACTTTCCCAAGGACATGTCCTAGCCACCAGAGGAGCTGGAATGGGAACCTCTTCAGCCTCAGCTGTCACTGGGAAGAAGAGTTCAAGGAAAGGGAGTAAAATGAGATCGATGGGAATATGACTGCTAGTATAAAGATTAGGACATTTAATAGATCTTTTGGGTCTTGTGCCCCTGTTTCTCATTAAATGCTTTTTAGATGAAAAGGAAAGAGGCAAAAGGCATGATAATTAAAAAGTCACATTGGTAATAACAATGAAGTTCATCAGAATAACATCTAAAGGTGTGTTGACTTTGAAGGCTGCTAAAAGTGGTTGAGTATAAAGGCACTGCTGGCTTTTCAGTTTATATTCCTAATGTAGCTGAAGGATGGCAGACTCTTCAAAAGCTTTGTACAATTTACTTCTGGAAGAAGACTGGAAGAGATTCAGCAATATTCTGGAGGGGACGGAGCTCAGGAAGTGACAGCAGTTTCATGTTGAAGTGTTCAGTCAACAGTGACTCTCATGTCCTGATCTCAAGACATGCAGGCAGGGCAGCAGGAAAGGCCATTTATTCAACTTGTTGAAACTCAGCTTGTATGAAATAAATTATAAAAACAGGGAGAACAAAACACAACTATATTGGATTTTTTTTTCTAAATTACTTTTTATCTTGGCTTTATCATTTCCCTTTACTTCATCTTTTTTTTTTTTTTCCAAATTAAGATAGAATTTTATTTTGAAAAAAAATACCAAATGTACTGCTACCTATTAATAAATGAAATGAGTACCTGAAAGTAAATATAAAGGCATTAAAAAAGGAACACTTTGTTTTCAAAGTGTCCTTATTGTTGTTATACATTGTAGCTATCAAGAATCCTGTTCTTGTGCTTGAATGCTTTCTCTCTCTCTCTCTCCACCTCCCTCCCCAGCCCTTGTCAACCAAAGTGTTAATTATACTGTATGACATAGAGGGTGCTGTTGTCAAATACAGCTGAAGAATTGGTACTTAAAATAATTCTATCTATTAAACATATTATTTGTTCCATTAAGAAGGTTGCATGCCTATTATCAATCCCAAGCATTTCATTTCTGCTGAAGTTGCTTATAAAATCTTTTTGTATTAAATCATATTCAATGCATTTAATATACGCAAAACAAATTCTAACTGTTAAAGAATATATACCAGTGTGCAGCAATACATAATATTTATGAGCAGAGCTTGTAGAAGACAGCACTATTCTTATGGGATTTATGTTCACTCTTCCTTTCTTTTTTGTAGTTGTTTAAAGCGTTTTTTTGTAATTAAGCAGTGAAAAGTATTTCCATCATTTTCATGATCTTTCATATCTCCAAAGCAAAACAAGAGACATTTAGAAAATGGATCTTCTGAAGCAAAGAAAATTACAAGAATATTATATGGACCAAAAAACAAATTGCACGGTATAAGCAATACCATATTTGGAGACTCATTCACATGTTCACAGCATGAACAAGTCATGATAACGAAGGCAGTTAACCATCCTTCCCTTTTTCTCAGAATCCATAGCTTAAATACATTTTTAAAACAAAGTTTTGAGCAGTTCTTCTGAACTGCCTGTCACCATTATAATTAAAATACTAGAAATTCACCAGCCATTATCAAGTATATAGATGTCATGAAAACACACATATTTTTACACATATTGTTGCATATATTTTGTACTAAAATGCTGAATTCCAAAACCTTTACAGTTGTTCTATTTTTGTAAAAGTCTACTCAAGATTTTCTGCTTTCTCTCTATCCCAGCTTTCCTAAATCTTTCTATCCACCAAAAAAATCAAGCCTCTCCACCTACTCATATTTGTCACTCCAAGCACTTCGGAACAGTCTGATTAATTACACATTTTGCCAGGCAGCCCAGAATTATGCACCCCTTCAGTAAGCTGCTGCTTTTATTTTTAGGCATTGTACAGGGACGAGCATTTTACTAATATTTTATATAGCAGAGTGAGTCAGACAAACTGGACTCTGATGAAGTCAAATAAGCATCACTCTCACGGAAAGATGTTTTTATTTTATACCTTGACCCAACTTACAGATTAAACTAAAAGGCTGTCAAATTAGCACTATAACAAATACATTGATTTTGCACAAGGCGAGGACTGTTCTCTATCCTTGTCATACCCTAATCACATAGAACTTTAAAACTAAAAAATATTTTCCTCATTTTTTATGAGAAAAACAACTGTAAGTCAGGATGAGCAAATGGACTGTTTGATTTTACACAATTCTTGTGTAGCTGTTTTTAGCTACCAAGGTTTCCTATTGTGTTTTCTTCTTTCAGATTCAATGAATCTCAACTAAATTGACTTCATAACTGCACCCCATGAGTAGAGTAAGTGTTCATTGGGCTATTAAAACGCCTATTGCCCTGGAGATTTTCTGAAGTGGATATAAAGTCCAAATAGCAGCTGGAAGATACACAGGGAAACTAACTTTGAAACAAAGCTAGCTGCTGCTTCTCTAAGCTTCTGATCATGTTTACAGTACAGTGTGAAGAGTAGACCCGAGGGCAAAATGAAATTGTTTATAGTTTCCAAGTGGCCTTTCTCTTATTCATTCTGTTGGATATATATTAGGAAAACCTCTCTCGGTTATGAGAGGCTGAGCCTTTTCTACAGAGAGGAAGCTGTTTGAGCATGATCTCTGGGCTTTCTGGAACGTCTGAGCTCTCTTGGCTTTCTGTATCTTGGGACAAAGCATAAGTATTTCAGATGTGGAATTAATTTTCTACTTAAAACTACTACAGAAGCATGTAATGAATGAAATTTCAGTGTAATGTATTGCAAGAAAATGTAGGACTAACTGTATCTGACCTGCTATGAATCAGATGCAACTTCTATTTCACCTTGAATTGTAGACATAGCGGGCTAGATTCTGCTGCTCTTATACATATATGTGTTTAGAATCATAGAATCATAGAAACACAGAATCATTAAGGTTGGAAAAGACCTCTAAGATCATTGACTCCAACCGTCGACCCAACACCACCATGTCCACTAAACCCTTTAGCTTCATGTGGCATTTGAAACAGGAAGTTCTTTACTGTAGGTGTAATAAAGTGTATAAGATATGAGTAAAAATGTAACCACTGTTTTTCCTTTTTTTTTTAAATTAAAAAAAAAAAAAAACTTGCAGGGCTACTTTGTAAACTCTTTTTCAAATTATGCATTTCACCTGCTAAAGCTTCTAATATTTCACCGGTGGACCAAACACCAAGGCTATTCAAAGTAAAAGCATAGATTTCTAAAGATGTTAACTGGTATCAGCTACTTATTTCTCTAGGGTAACTTAATATTATCCTCTGACCCTGAAAAGTGACTGTGATTCATCATTCTTCGGTAAGCAGTCAAAGCTTCAGAATATGTACCTGGTTTTCTCTCATGAAGGAATGGCTTTCAGATTAATCTTAGAAAAAAATAGGAAACCTCATTAAGAGAAATCTGCCTTGATTGATTTAGTATTATCCTGAGGTAAGTCGACATATATTTATCTGCTTGTACCATTGTACAAGATAAAATATTTTTTGTTTGTTTGGGCAGGGGGCATTTAAATGACTCTTCATGTCAGTGATACAATTTCTAAAATTTTCCTATTGACTTTGCTTAATTTTTCTGCTTGTAATTCAATTCTTACTTTGCTGTAGTTTTAATGTTTGAAGACAATCGTACTAAATCAGATCTATGCTGCTTTATACTTTGTGCTGTCTCCCACAGGATAAACTTGGGGATAAATTCTGACTTACACAGGTTCCAGTAAAGAAAATTTAACTAATAATCTGATCAAGGTTTAAAAAAAAAAAAAAAAATTCAGACTTAAACTGTGTTTTTTACATTTAAATTATTAAATGGTCAAGATTATCATTTATCTTTTCTTAGAATCTTCAGCTGAATTTTGAAGTGAAAAATACCATTTATCAGCAATATAGGTCCTCTCCAGGAAGTTCAATAATACCACATAAAATGAAAAGGTTAATTTCAAACACAATTTGAAGCGTATGATGGCAAGGAGTACTCTCACTGTGTGAGCTTTCAGAATGATGCACCTTGCAGATTGGATTAATTTTTTCTATAACTCTTTCACAGGAAGCCCAAGAGCAGTTCATAAGATGAGAACATTTAACACAAAAAAGAAAGCTGCAATTATAAAGTAAGGATTAAAGTTTATTTCTACTAGGTAGAATGTATATATATATAGAACTATATCCAAGGAATGCTGAACTTTTCTTCTAGCATTTTCTTTCTTTCAATTTAGTTCAAAGACAATGGAATTAGACAATGGAGCGCTCTCTAGTTGTGGGTCTCATTGCCATGAGCACAATCTATCTGGAAATTTCCTGGCAAAACTCTATTTATGAATACTGTTGTGGTTTGTAGAAGCCAAACATTTCATAGAAACCTCTTGAATTCAACAAACTTCTGTCTAATCGTTGTGAAATTCACCTGGGTTTCTAAATACTCTGCTGGGATCCAAATCTTTCAAAGCCTGTGACTTGAAGTGAACTTTCAGGGCTTCCAGGAGCCCTAACAAAGATCCCAAGGTCTGGTAGCTCTGGATGCCCTTGGAAAATCCCATCTGTCACTGAGTATCCAGTGGAGTGGCTTTGCAGTGGAGTGGAAAGCTACATCCTCTAATAATTGTTAGTCTGGAATGAAAAAGAATATAAATTTCATTTGAAAATGTTCACAGAACAGGGGTGTATATTATCTTGTCAACATCATGGACAGTTATTTCCCAAATTATTATTTTTCAGGCTTTCTATTCCATAGGAAGTTTTAAAATTCATTCATATTCCAAGATCATCTAAGATATAATGTGACGTAACTCTCAGCTTATCAGCTCTCAACCTGTGAAGTCCGTATCAGCAGGTTGAAACAGAAGCTGTTAAACTGGCTCAGGAAGCCATCCTGATGACTTCTTCAAGTCCTTGGCTCATTTCTCCCTGCTCAGGTCTTCTGACCCCCCCAAATGCTGCCTGGAACTTCAGCTACTTGTCCAGAACACAGCAGGTTTGTACAGGCAAACGGCCCCATTTCAATGACTAAGATCCTTATTATTATTTTCTAATAGCACATAAATAATGTCTGTGGCTGCTATTGTATCATTAGACATTTTCCTTATGGCTAGAGGCCTCAGTTGTATTTGGGAACACACTGACTTACATGTGAGGGCAAACAAATAAAAATGAGGGAGAAAAAGAATGAGAATGATTTTGCCAAGTCACACGACAGCTCAGAAGTAACATCTGTACAGTACTTAGCCCTGCTCTGTGGCCCATCCTAGGGTTGTGTGACTGTGCTTTCTGCAGTTCTCCTTCTCATGTGAAACTCCAGGTTTGTAATTCTCCTGAACTAGAAATTGGAGGTTAAACTAACTAACCTACGATTTCAGGGAATTCACCAGAACAAATGGTGTCCAGCTTGGGCTTTTCAGTGCTGCTTGATTTTCACAACTATTACTAACTTGGCAAGCCTTGTGACTGTAACTATTGAAGTTGACAGCTGACATTTGTTCTCAGCATGAATGAGAAACAAACTTTCTCTGGCATATTATTGACAAATTTTTCTTCTTGAACTTTTTCTCTTTTTGGAAGCCTCTTGCAAATTGAGCTTACTTAGTACCCACTAGATAAATTAAAATGAGTTAATGCATATTAAATAAAAAATAACAGCCTCCATACCTGCTGCAGCAGTGGTACAGTTAATTTTCAAGTTTAATGAGATGGATTAATTTTAAGGAAAAAAGTACATTATCTCTTCATGGCACATGTCCTGTATTCTGTTCAAAATTTGTCATATGTGGTATTGTTGAAATTTTTATAGCCAAGCATAAGTAATTCTATGCATATCAACAAGTATAAAGGGTGTTGTATTTCCTTTTAAAGAACAGAAGATTTTTTTTATCCTGGAAATAGTTGTAAAAGTATCAATACTGTTATGTTATTATACCCACTATAGATGGTTATTTTCAATAATGCAATTATAGAGCTAGCATTATAAAAGGATGTTAATGAATATCAGTATTTATATCTATTCTGATATTCTTCCTTGTTTTCTCTTTGGTGTTCCTGTGTGATACAACACAACTTCCCTATGGATGTTTTGGCCTATATTCTGTTCTCAGCTATGGACTAAGTCAGTGGAATAATTTTATTAAAATCATTGGATTATCTGTTGAAACTGATTGAAAATTGGTTTGCATGAAATATTTAATTTTAAGACAATCTTGATCCAAAGATTTGGTGTAACCTCCCATACCACTTAGATGAAATAATGTGGCATTAAGTAATGAAGGGGAAAATTTCATGTTTAACTTCTTGAAAATGAAAAGGAAGAGCATACATTATAAAAAGAAGGAACTGTTCAAAAATCAATGGTCTTTTCCCTAAGTGAAGACTGAGTAAGCAAATCAGGCTTAAATTGCATACCTACAAAATTATTTCAAAATCTGTTTTTTAAACTTTCATCAAGAAAATAATATGATAAGGAAAGAGTTTCAACTTTTATACACAAAGATGGAAATGGTCTATGTCTTCTTTGGATATAGCAACATACTACAGTGGACACCAAATGAGCGTGTTCAGGAATTTGAAGTATGGATACCATCACGATGATGTTCCTTACAGCTTAGTTTAGTCTTCCTAGAAATCTCTCCATGGGTCTTTGTGCAGTGTGTGTGTGTGCATGAGTGTGTGTATATATATGTGAGCAAGTATGCATACATACAAATTATACATATTGTCCTGGTTTCGGCAGGGATAGAGTTAATTTCCTTTCTAGTAGCTGGTACAGCGTTTTGGATTTAGGATGAGAACAAAGTTGATAACGCACCGATGTTTTAGTTGTTGCTAGGTAATGCTTACACTAGCCAAGGACTTTTCAGCTTCCCATGCTCTACTGACTGAGAAGGCTGGAGGTGCACAAGAAGCTGGGAGGGGGCACAGCCAAACTGGCCAAAGGGACATTCCATACCATGTGACATCATGCGCAGTACATAAACTGGGGGAAAGCTGGACCGGGGGGGCCGCTGCTCGGGGACTGGCTGGGCATCGGTTGGCGGGTGGTTAGCAACTGCACTGTGCATCACTTGCTTTGTGTATTATTATTATTATTATCATATTATTATTATCATTTTATTTCAATTATTAAACTGTTTTTGTCTCAACCCACGAGTTTTTCTCACTTGTGCTCTTCCAATTCTCTCCCCCATCCCACCGGGTGGGGGGGAGTGAGCGAGCGGCTGCGTGGTGCTTAGTTGCCGACTGAAGTTAAACCACGACAGTCCTTTTTGGCGCCCAACGTGGGGCTCGAAGGGTTTGAGATAATAACAGATTAACCGGAGTGTATTAAGGAACTTATATCTGTTAGTAGTTGTGGGTCACAATGTTGGTTTCTCTGTTCTCGATTTTAATTTGTATAATCTGCATCACGCTCTTTTTCCTGCTGTACATGTTAAAGATTGGTGTTGGGTTTTGCAGTTTGCTGTGGTCTGCAGTGAATAGTAATGTCTCGCTTGTGAGGTTTGTTTTTAGAACATTGACCTTGACGTTTCTGTGGTATGTAAACTTCGCAATGAAGCCGTTACTGTACCATGGATACCATTTCGTGGAGACAACTAGCAATTACAGTGACTTTTCTGAGAGTTTTTTTACGGAGGAAATACAGAATGGCAGTGTCACTACCTTCTTCTATGATGTTTCCTCCTTCATTACAGTAATTTTTCAGTATTTTGAACATCCTTGGGCAGTTAAGATACTTCTATTAATACTTCTTGGGAATATTGTTTCGGTTTTGTCTAAAGTTGGTAAGCAATTTAAGAATATCATCCAGAGATCTGCCCCAAGGCTGAATAATTATGAGTGGCAGGGTGTGTGGGACAAGATGGGCAAGTACCTAGGCCAATGGGCACCCCCAGTGTTTTGGAACTTCACCCCTGAGCAAGTGCGGAATCCTGAAAAGTTAGTAGAATATTTGGAAAAAGTATGCTGTCACCCTGGCAACTCCAGAGAGATGCAGCTCATTGCAACGTGCTGGGGCCTGGCCCATGCCTACCGAGCCCTGTTCTACACCATTCAGTACCCTCAAAGGGAAGAGAAGGTCTCTGGCTCTGACAGTAAAACGACACGCACTGCGGCCACTCAGACCCGGGCAACAGGCCCTGCGGCCACTCAAACCTGGGCAACACGCACTACGGCCACTCCAACCCAGGCGACAGGCCCTGCGGCCACTCCAACCCCGGCGACAGGCCCTGCGGCCACTCAGACCCCGGCGACAGGCCCTGCGGCCACTCCAACCCCGGCGACATGTACTGCGGCCACTCCAACCCCGGCGACATGCACTGCAGCCACTCCAACCCCAGCGACAGGCCCTGCGGCCACTCAGACTCCAGTGACATGCACTTGCACTGCGGCCACTCCAACCCCGGCGACATGCACTGCGACCACTCCAACCCCGGCAACAGGCCCTGTGGCTGAACCAAAGAACCAGCCTGTGCCGGTATCAGTCGCCCCTGTACACAAGAAGAAATTTTGGAAGCGGAAGTCGGCTCGTTTAGTAAGGGAGGAAGAAGCTTCTTCTAAAAGGGAACCGGAGGAAGAAGTATACGAGACAGATGACCCTAGAGAAGGACCATCACGAGAACGGGAGGAGGAAAGCCGGCCGCTGATCGGGGAGGAGGAAGAGGAAGAACTCATAAACGAGGCAGTGACCACCCGATCTCTATCCCTGAGTGAGCTGCGAGATATACGAAAAGATTTCAGCCGTCGTCCAGGTGAGCATATTGTCACCTGGCTGCTCCGATGCTGGGATAATGGGGCCAGTAGCCTGGAATTAGAGGGTAGGGAAGCCAAGCAGCTGGGATCCCTTTCTAGGGAAGGGGGCATTGACAAAGCAATTGGAAAAGGGACACGTATCCTCAGCCTTTGGAGGCGACTCCTGTCAAGCATGAAGGAAAGGTATCCCTTTAAAGAAGATGTCATATGTCGCCCAAGCAAGTGGGCCACCATGGAGAAGGGTATCCAGTTTCTGAGAGAATTAGCTGTGCTGGAGGTGATTTATGATGACCTGAACAATGAACAACTATCCAAAGATCCAGACGAAGTCAAGTGCACACGACCCATGTGGCGGAAGTTTATAAGGAGCTCACCATCGTCATACGCCAATTCATTGGCAGTGATAACCTGGAAAGATGGAGAGGAACAAACAGTGGATAAATTGGCTAGTCAACTCCAGCAATACGAGGAAAGTCTTTCTTCCTCCATCGTCTCGGCTGTGGAGAAACTGTCCCGGGAGATCCAGCAACTCAGAGAGGATAGGTCCTACTCCTCACCTATACGGACCAGTATCTCGGCTATTAGAAGTAAGCGTTCTTTTGCTCAAGAGAGAGAATATAAAGGGTACACACCACGGGGCACCCTATGGTTTTACCTGCGTGACCACGGAGAGGACATGAGGAAGTGGGATGGGAAACCTACCGCAGCCCTAGGGGCACGGGTACGCGAATTGCAAGGGAAAACAATCACAGAAAGAGGTTCTTCCAGGAAAATTGCTGCTCCAGTTTCCAGCGGGCAGTTCCCCAGAGAGAGTAGAAGGGCTGATCTTACTCCTGATGTTAATGAAGAAACTTCTGACTCATACGTACAAGAAATGAGAAACGAGTACTGTGATGAGGATTAGAGGGGCCCTGCCTCCAGCCAGGGGGAGGAAAGGGACAACCGGGTTTACTGGACTGTGTGGATTCGATGGCCTGGCACATCAGACCCACAGGAGTATAAGGCTCTGGTAGACACCGGTGCACAGTGTACCCTAATGCCATCAAGATATATAGGAACAGAACCCATCTATATTTCTGGGGTGACGGGGGGATCCCAACAGCTATCTGTATTGGAAGCCGAAGTGAGTCTAACTGGGAATGGGTGGCAGAAGCACCCCATTGTGACTGGCCCAGAGGCTCCGTGCATCCTTGGCATAGACTACCTCAGGAGAGGGTATTTCAAGGACCCAAAAGGGTACCGGTGGGCTTTTGGTATAGCTGCCTTGGAGACGGAGGAAATTAAACAGCTGTCCACCTTGCCTGGTCTCTCGGAGGACCCTTCTGTTGTGGGGTTGCTGAAGGTCGAAGACCAACAAGTGCCAATCGCTACCACCACAGTGTACCGGCGGCAATATTGCACCAACCGAGACTCCCTGATTCCCATTCATGAGCTGATTCGTCGACTGGAGAGCCAAGGAGTGATCAGCAAGACCCGCTCACCCTTTAACAGTCCCATATGGCCAGTGCGGAAGTCTAATGGAGAGTGGAGACTAACAGTAGACTATCGTGCCCTAAATGAAGTCACGCCACCGCTGAGTGCTGCTGTGCCAGACATGCTAGAACTTCAATACGAACTGGAGTCAAAGGCAGCCAAGTGGTATGCCACAATTGATATTGCTAATGCGTTTTTCTCAATCCCTTTGGCAGCAGAGTGCAGGCCACAATTTGCTTTCACTTGGAGGGGCGTTCAGTACACCTGGAACCGACTGCCCCAGGGGTGGAAACACAGCCCTACCATTTGCCATGGACTGATCCAGACTGCATTAGAACAGGGTGGAGCTCCAGAACACCTGCAATACATTGATGACATCATCGTGTGGGGCAACACAGCAGGAGAAGTTTTTGAAAAAGGGAAGGAAATAGTCCAAATCCTGCTGAAGGCCAGGTTTGCCATAAAACAAAGTAAGGCCAAGGGACCTGCACAGGAGATCCAATTTTTAGGAATCAAATGGCAAGATGGACGTCGTCAGATCCCAATGGATGTGATCAACAAAATAACAGCCATGTCTCCACCAACTAGCAAAAAGGAAACACAAGCTTTCTTAGGCGTTGTGGGTTTTTGGAGAATGCACATTCCAAATTACAGTCTGATTGTAAACCCTCTCTATCAAGTGACCCGAAAGAAGAACGATTTCAAATGGGGCCCTGAGCAACGACAAGCTTTTGAACAAATTAAACGGGAGATAGTTCATGCAGTAGCCCCGGGGCCAGTCCGGGCAGGGCAAGATGTACAAAATGTGCTCTATACCGCAGCCGGGGAGAATGGCCCTACCTGGAGCCTCTGGCAGAAAGCACCAGGGGAGACTCGAGGTCGACCCCTAGGGTTTTGGAGTCGGGGATACAGAGGATCCGAGGCCCACTATACTCCAACCGAAAAAGAGATATTAGCAGCATATGAAGGGGTTCGAGCTGCTTCAGAAGTGATCGGCACTGAAGCACAGCTCCTCCTGGCACCCCGACTGCCAGTGCTGGGCTGGATGTTCAGAGGGAGGATCCCCTGTACACATCATGCAACTGATGCTACATGGAGTAAGTGGGTCGCACTGATCACACAACGGGCTCGAATAGGAAACCCCAGTCGCCCAGGAATTCTGGAAGTGATCATGGATTGGCCAGAGGGCAAAGATTTTGGAATATTGCCAGAGGAGGAGGTAACGCGTGCTGAAGAGGCCCCAATGTATAATGAACTACCAGAAAATGAGAAGCAATATGCCCTGTTCACTGATGGGTCCTGTCGTCTTGTGGGAAAGCATCAGAGGTGGAAAGCTGCTGTATGGAGTCCTATGCAACAAGTTGTAGAAACGGCTGAAGGAGAAGGTGAATCGAGCTAATCTGCAGAAGTAAAGGCCATCCAGCTGGCTTTAGACATTGCTGACCAAGAAAAGTGGCCAGTGCTCTATCTCTATACTGACTCATGGATGGTGGCAAATGCCCTGTGGGGGTGGTTGCAGCAATGGAAGCAGAGCAACTGGCAGCACAGAGGCAAACCCATCCGGGCTGCCGCATTGTGGCAAGATATTGCTGCCCGGGTGGAGAACCTGGTTGTAAAAGTCCGTCACGTAGATGCTCACGTACCCAAGAGTCGGGCCACTGAAGAACACCAAAGCAACCAGCAGGTGGATCAGGCTGCTAAGATTGAAGTGGCTCAGGTGGATCTGGACCGGCAATATAAGGGTGAATTATTTCTAGCTCGGTGGGCCCAGGACACCTCAGGTCACCAAGGAAGAGATGCAACATACAGATGGGCTCGTGATCGAGGGGTGGACTTGACCATGGACACTATAGCCCAGGTTATCCATGAATGCGAAACATGTGCTGCAATCAAGCAAGCCAAGCGGTTAAAGCCTTTTTGGTATGGAGGACGATGGCTGAAATACAAATATGGGGAGGCCTGGCAGATCGATTATATCACACTCCCACAAACCCGCCAAGGCAAGCGCCACGTGTTTACAATGGTGGAGGCAACCACCGGATGGCTGGAAACATATCCCGTGCCCCATGCCACTGCCCGCAACACTATCCTGGGCCTTGAAAAGCAAGTCCTATGGCGACATGGCACCCCAGAAAGAATTGAGTCAGACAATGGGACTCATTTCCAAAACAACCTCATAGACACCTGGGCCAAAGAGCACGGCATTGAGTGGGTGTATCACATCCCCTGTCATGCACCAGCTTCTGGGAAAATTGAACGATACAATGGACTGTTAAAGACTACGCTGAGAGCAATGGGTGGTGGGACGTTTAAACATTGGGATACGCATTTAGCAAAGGCCACCTGGTTAGTCAACACTCGGGGATCTGCCAATCGAGCAGGCCCTGCCCAGTCAGAACTTTTACGTACTGTAGATGGGAATAAAGTCCCTGTACTGCACATAAAAACTATGCTGGGGAGGACAGTCTGGGTTATTGCTGCCTCGGGCAGAGGCAAACCCATCCGTGGGATTGCTTTTGCTCAGGGACCTGGGTGCACTTGGTGGGTGATGCGGGAGGATGGGGAAGTCCGATGTGTACCTCAAGGGGATTTGATTTTGGGTGAGAATAGCCAATGATCTGAATTATGTGATGTTAAATACTAATTATAGTTATAATAGTTATACTAATAATACACAGATACACTAATAATACTATTATATGCCATACTAATGTTATTATAATAAGAATCACCCAGACTAATGAAGAATAACTTCAGTGAAACCAAGCAAAGCACAGTGATGATGGTACCAGAACTGACTTCAACATGGAACAATCCAACACCACATACCATCTCCATTTTTCCTGCCCTGAAAGATTATTATGACAGATGGAGCCTGAAGTCATGGACTAAATGAACTCACCGAACATTTTAGAGGGATGGCCCACAGATGAAGGGAATGATATCTGTGTATGTGTGTGTATATATATATATAAAAGGGGGTGGTGATTAATGAAAATGTACTGGAAAATGTGAGCATGACGCAGATGGTATAGAATAAGGGGTGGATATTGTCCTGGTTTCGGCAGGGATAGAGTTAATTTCCTTTCTAGTAGCTGGTACAGCGTTTTGGATTTAGGATGAGAACAAAGTTGATAACGCACCGATGTTTTAGTTGTTGCTAGGTAATGCTTACACTAGCCAAGGACTTTTCAGCTTCCCATGTTCTACCAACTGAGAAGGCTGGAGGTGCACAAGAAGCTGGGAGGGGGCACAGCCAAACTGGCCAAAGGGACATTCCATACCATGTGACATCATGCGCAGTACATAAACTGGGAAAGCTGGACCGGGGGGGCCGCTGCTCGGGGACTGGCTGGGCATCGGTTGGTGGGTGGTGAGCAATTGTACTGTGCATCACTTGCTTTGTGTATTATTATTATTATTATCATATTATTATTATCATTTTATTTCAATTATTAAACTGTTTTTATCTCAACCCACGAGTTTTTCTAACTTGTGCTCTTCCAATTCTCTCCCCCATCCCACCGGGTGGGGGGGAGTGAGCGAGCGGCTGCGTGGTGCTTAGTTGCCGACTGAAATTAAACCACGACACATATATATTTGTACATCCTTCATATTTGTCACAAATGGAAAATCAGAAAATGGGTGTGTTATGAGTTACAGCTCAACATCAGTAATTCCTTTATCCCTGCAGGGAGTTGATCCCCCTCAGTCCTTTGTAAAGAAAGTGTTTTGGTTTTCTACTCAGTTACACTAAAAACCTGCATGGAATTAATAATAATTTTTTTAGGATTTTTTTAAATTTTTCTATTAAATGATATAGATTATTTTCATAACAGTATACATTTTTATAATTACTACTACTTGGTGCATAATTTGACTAATATCCTCTTCATTAAAAAGGTGGAAGCTTAATTAAATGTTTATTAGTTGTAAAGGTATTTTGAAGCTATGCAGTCTTTGTATTCTTCATACCTCATGTAACAGTGTTGAGTGTAGATCTTGAACTAATTCAGAAGATACTTGTTAATCAGTGCAGTTGACAATAAAAATTACTGATCTTGACATATCTAGATGAAAATGTATTATTGATTGTCCATGTAAATAACAATGAGCTATGACCAAACCTTTATCCTAATAAAATATTCAACATATCAAGAACAAGAAAGAGATCTTCACATTTTCTATTTTTCTAAGTGTTTTTTAATGTATTATTGTAATAAATGAAAGACTAAGGATTCTGGTTTTATCAATCTTGGGGTCATTGCAGCAGAAAAACACTGGATAAACTAGTTTTCTTTTTTAAAAAGCTGCACAGATAATATCTATGAGTGATTTAAGATAAGTTTTCATGGTTTCTAAAGAAGATTATATTATTTTTACTAGAAGTAGTAGAACAGAGAAACAAACTAGTGAGTACTGAAATATAGCTTGTTCAAGGTCAAGTATCTACCAGTAAAAATATTTTTCAAATATGTAGATTTCTTTAGAGCCATAGGTTATTTTATTAGATCTGTACCAGTACAGTCTGTGTGATGAATGGATTAACAGCAGCCCTGCAGAGAAGGACTTGAGGGTACTGGCAGATGAAAAATTGGACATGAGCCAGCAATGTGCACTTGCAGCCCAGAAAGCCAATTGTATCCTTAAGGGTGGTGAAACACTGGCACAGGTTGCCCAGACAGGTGGTGGATGCCCCATCCCTGGAAGTGTTCAAGGTCAGGTTGGACAGGGCTCTGAGCAACCTGATACGGGGAACTACAGGCCTGTCAGCCTGACCTCGGTGCCGGGGAAGATTAAGGAGCAGTTCATCTTGAGGGCGCTCACAAGGCATGTGTGGGACAACCAGGGGATCAGGCCCAGCCAGCACGGATTCATGAGAGGCAGGTCCTGCTTGACCAACCTGATCTCCTTCTATGACCAGGTGACTCGCCTAGTGGATGAGGGAAAGGCTGTGGCTGTGGTCTACCTGGACTTCAGCAAGGCCTTTGACACCGTCTCCCACAGCATTCTCCTCGAGAAGCTGGCGGATCATGGCTTAGACAGGTGTACTCTGCGCTGGGTCAAAAACTGGCTGGACGGCCGGGCCCAGAGAGTTGTGGTGAATGGAGTTCAATCCAGTTGGCAGCCGGTCACAAATGGTGTTCCCCAGGGCTCAGTTTTGGGGATGGTCTTGTTCAAGATCTTTATCAATGATCTGGATGAGGGGATGGAGTGCACCCTCAGTAAGTTTGCAGATGACACCAAGTTGGGCGGGAGTGTTGATGTGCTCGAGGGTAGGAAGGCTCTGCAGAGGGACCTGGACAGGCTGGATCGATGGGCCCAGGCCAATTGTATGAGGTTCAACAAGGCCAAGTGCCGGGTCCTGCACTTCGGCCACAACAACTCCATGCAGCACTACAGGCTTGGGGAAGAGTGGCTGGAAAGCTGCCTGGCGGAAAAGGACCTGGGGGTG
This sequence comes from Aptenodytes patagonicus, assembly GCF_965638725.1. NCBI lineage: Eukaryota > Metazoa > Chordata > Aves > Sphenisciformes > Spheniscidae > Aptenodytes > Aptenodytes patagonicus. The sequence continues at coordinate 32,193,235 of NC_134951.1, read as the reverse complement.
CTGGTCGACAGCCGGCTGAACATGAGCCGGCAGTGTGCCCAGGCGGCCAAGAAGGCCAATGGCCTCCTGGCCTGTATCAGAAATAGTGTGGCCAGCAGGAGGAGGGAAGTGATCGTGCCCCTGTACTCGGCCCTGGTGAGGCCGCACCTCGAATACTGTGTTCAGTTTTGGGCCCCTCACTACAAGAAGGACATTGAGGTGCTGGAGCGTGTCCAGAGAAGGGCAACGAGGCTGGTGAGGGGTCTGGAGAACAAGTCTTATGAGGAGCAGCTGAGGGAACTGGGGTTGTTGAGCCTGCAGAAAAGGAGGCTGAGGGGAGACCTCATCGCTCTCTACAACTACCTGCAAGGAGGTTGTAGTGAGGTGGGTGTCGGTCTCTTCTCCCAAGCAACTAGCGATAGGACGAGAGGAAATGGCCTCAAGTTGCACCAGGAGAGGTTTAGATTGGACGTGAGGAAAAATGTCTTTCCTGAAAGAGTGGTTAAACATTGGAAGAGGCTGCCCAGGGAAGTGGTTGAGTCCCCATCCCTGGAGGTATTTAAAAGACGTGTAGATGAGGCACTTAGGGACATGGTTTAGTGGGCCTGGTGGTGTTGGGTTGACGGTTGGACTCGATGATCTTAGAGGTCTTTTCCAACCTTAATGATTCTATGATTCTATGATTCTATAGTGGAAGATGTCCCTGCCCATGGCAGGGGTGTTCAACTAGATGGCCTTTAAAGGTCCCTTCCAACCCAAACCATTCTATGATTCTGTGATTCTATGATACTATCTATAGCTAGGTAAAGTATTAATAGTTTATTATTATCAATTATTAGAATATTCTTTTCTTCCATTCAATTTTTTCCTTCTTTTTCTTTCTTTTCCAATTGCATTTGAATTTTTAATGCTTAGGGTTAAACACACAAATTTTCTACTTCATGTACTAAATGTATTTTATCCGTGATACAATCATCTCTTCTTCTCTGTGTGAATATAGTCCCTGTAAAGCTATGTAAAACAATTCAGGACATCACACACACTTTGCCGAGGTAGAAATTATTATAAAAGCTTTTAAGAAATAGATAATGAAGTTCCCTTTGTGCTGAATAACACTTTGCATGCAGAGACCTTGCCAAGGAGCACTCAAGCTTTGTTAGAGGAAAAAGCAAGATTGTGCACAATAGTAATTGCTACATATCCTGGTATCTGTGGCAGCAAACAAGTTTGCATGATTCTGAATTCAGGACAAAGAGGTAAGGAATGAAGATTAATCCTTATTGAAATGAATTCATTTCTGATAAAGGCAAATTTAAATGTTTCTATAGAGTATTTATGCAGATTAAGATATCTGCAATTATAGCTGAACTGAAAGAAATTAACTCAATTATTCTTTTCAAGATAAATTATAGGCAGATTATCAGTCTTAAATTTTGCCATCATTATTTTTGATGACTTTTACAGCTACAAAAAAACCCACTTTATTTTCTTGTCAAAAATATTGGTAGTAGGCAGTTGAGGCACAAAATGTATATATTAAAATTAGGTTTACTTACTGTTAGCATAGTTATTTCCAGATTAGAAGTTTTATCATATATCTGTGATAAAGAATAATTTAAGAGGTCATTATAGGGCAAAATAGTCCTTATTATACATCTGTGTTCATAATACTGAAGTAGATGATTAACTACTTTTTAAGATGTCAATATTACTTTAATTCTCACTGAAGCATAACATACATTTCCTGAAAATATGTATGCAGTATTGCTGTGAATATGATTTTGCTAACATGGGAATACCCTGAATCATATAAGTAGCTTTTTAAAGATGGATTCTCTCTCAATGCATTTGCTATTTGTATAATAGAAGTTATTTCATGCACACAGAGAAAAGCAGTGCCTGCCTCACATTTGCACTTCTGCCATGTAACTCTGCACTCTAGTAAAGTTTTGAATGTCATAGGTAGCACAGTTTATGGGAAAACTATTTTTGGAAGCATGGAGGATTTATTGGCATTAGTGTTATAATTCCTTGCTTAAGAATGGATTAAGTCAAGGGGCTGAGAGTGTAGCTTGATCATGAGTGCAGACCAGTGGGCCATGTGTTCCTACATCATGTGACGTTGGTAATGCTGAGTAGTGCTACTCCTAATTCAGATGTCAGCTGTATCTCTTTTTGCCATAAATGCCTGTTTATGATCACTGTACTATGTCCCATATCCTGACTATTTTAAAATTGGGGATAGGATTGAATCTGATAAATTGCATACCTAAAGTTAGGTAAACAAATTGTCTTGATAGAACCTTTCAAGAAAAACCACTTATTTTCAATGACTATACTACAAATGTAGGCACTAACTTATAAGGGCTGCTTCATTACAGACACTAAAAATTTAAGTGCAGTCTAGATTCCACTTTGTTTTGTAACAGAGTCTCTTCTCAGTCACTCATAATTTAAAGACTTAATTAAGAGATTATTCCAAGCCATAGTGTGCAAAACTGATGTACCGAGTGCTACATTCAGCACCAACAATTGTAATCTCAGCCTTCATTTTACTACTTCTTTTTTTTTAATAAAAAAAAGATTTTATCTTGTGATGAGACTTTGTGTTACTTCTCCTTGAGGAACCAAAGCTTTCATAGAGTGTACACTGATCTGACTTTTGTGTCGCTCCAGAATTATTTCTGGTTGTGTGCTCTCTCTTAGCTTTCCATATAGACTGCAGTACAATTTGGCAACTCACAGATTTTTCTGAAAATAGTGCTAATTTGGTTCCTATTTTTACGTATTTACACCTTCACAGACTTAATATGCAAAATATCAGTGATCATCAATGTAGATAAAGGCAAAAACCACATTGTAAATAAAAGTACCTAGAATCCATATTTCCAGTGAAAAAAAATTTCTCTGCATTACTTATTTTTTTTCTGATAAAGGGAAATGCTATAAAATGCTATAGATATCAGATATATAAAAAGAATAAAAGAAGAAGAAAAAGAAAACAAATGTTTCAGGAGTAATAAAAGATATTGCCAGAGCAACTCAGAAAGAGTTAAAGAACTTAAGCTTAAAGAAGGAGTCTGGAAGGTGTGCACATAGCCACTTACATGAGAACTATTTAAATGAGAAGAATAAACTTACCCAGAACAGCAGATAAGTATAAGTCAAGTGGGAGTGATGATCTAAGAGATTAATTTCTGCCAAATGTTCCTGATGGTGCCTTGCTGTCTGTTAATAATCCCTAGAAATTCTTCATCATATATGAATATAAACTCTACTTTCTATTTTATTCTGTTTTTAATTGTGGGAGGAAGTGGTGAAGAAGAAATGCTATGCAGAGTTTTATGCCAGAAGGTATCATCAAAACATCTGTTCCCATTTTCATATTACAGGCTCTTATTTTCCTCCCACCTCTCTGTATTAATCACTAAGATTTAACATATCAGTCCTCTGGTACAGTTACAGGGCACAGCTTATGAAAAGGAAATTTAAAGATAAAAAAAAGTCTTAGGCCCCTGCAATGGTATAAACAGGTTAAAAGGTATATATTAATTTGATGTCATTAAAAAAAAAAAAATGCTAGTATAAAAGAGAATTGCCAAAATTTGAGTTCCCTGGCAATCTAGCACAGAGCAAAATTCCTTCCCAAAGATAAATCCAGTGATCAACCTGACCACTAGTATGTAAATAGGATATACTTGTTGGGTACAGAAACAGAGTATTTTGGTGCGCTCTGTTCCACATCCTGTCTAGCCTGTACTGTATCCAGTTTCAGTTAACATAAATTTCTGTAGATGTTTTAATCATAGCTAGAGAACAGAAGAGTATGAATGAGCCCTTTGCAGGTGATCAGCAAATTAGTGGTTTTGGCTGGATGGGTATTTTGATGCTACCCTTCTTCCCACCAGCTTGCAGAGCAATCTGTATCAGATAAGATGGCCAGTACCACTTCCTGAAACAAAGTCCGTGGAAGACAGAACTATCACAGCAGGTTGCCTGTCTCACTACGCAAAAACTTAAATGTTTCAGTAAAGGAGTTACAGAGCAGTCAGATATGAAGCTCCTTCAGAAGACGGAGTGGAATGGTGTTGGAGGAGCCTGGCAAATTGTTTCACTATAAACATACCACTTGGATGATTACATGAAGTGAAGATTTTGTGGCAGTAAGTTTTAGCCTTAGTTCTGACACTGCATCTTCCTGGAAACCTGGGTCACTTACTCTCAGTTTTGATTTCCCCAGCAGTAAAATAGAGACTGTATGGTTTCAAGACAGTCTGCTAATTCTTAGTTCTGACAAAAACACATAGGAAGGACTCAATCCAGAAACCTCTAGAAGACAATATCTGCCTATACAAGGCTTTCCCTTAAACAAAAATTCTGAGAATATAAAGAAAATCTGATGGTAGTCGATCCTTTTGACAGCTTATTCTGTGTCATCAACTATTTCTTTATTCTTTTTATGATTTCCTCCCCCAGCTTATAATTAATCTAAATGAATCTGACTGAAGAATATCTGATTCATTGGAAGGATTGTCTGGTATTCAGACAGTAAAATGGTAGGAAGGATGTCAAACTGTAACTATGGCTGAGATCATATATTAAAGGTGATGTCTGTCAGTGATCATTTATGTGAGAAAATGATATACACATAGCTCTTGGTGTTACTCTGGATTTCATGTTTTCAACAAGTTTGGCATGGCTGGCCCTTAGCAATCTGGACCTTATTTTCAGAAAGGTTTTTTTGCTTTAATATTTTAAAAATATTATGAAGTGGATTTCTCTTGCAAGTCTTTGTAATATAACCAAACATGAATTACCATGCCTTTAACTCATTACCCATGGATTTATGGAAAATTCAGTGAACTTATGGAGTAACAGCATGTAAATAAATATTTTCTCTCTTTTGAAAATAATCTAACTCTATTGAAGTATTCCTATAAATGGGGTTTGTCTATCAGAATATGCTTCAAGAAAAAATTGATTCACAGATACTGTCCTCACTAAGACAGTTTTAACTGCCTTGGCTTACAATTTCAGTATAATTTTTCCTTAGTACATTGTAAATCAGTAAGAAGAATCATTTCTCTATAAAGAAAAAAATCCCAAGGTTCCTTTCTGTCCTTGCTCCTGATTATGTTCAGTCACTCCCTGCTTTGAAGCATTCAACAGAAACAACCAGATGTTGGCTCCAAGGCATCAACTGTTCTCCCTTGGGTTTATGTTCAAGATTCCTGATGCTCAGTTTGTCCAACGGTGTTGTGGGTCTTTTTCTGATGACATGGAGGACTTTCTGCTCAGTTCTGTAGACACTATCATTCTGTGCAGTTCTGAGGCATGAACAAATCCTGGAAAAAAATCTCAAAAAGAAAATTATATAAATATGTTCTATTAATCTAATGGTAAACAGAAGACTACAATTCAGGTGAAAATGACAATTCAGGCTGAATTGAATAAATCTACATAAGAGATTTGATGTATTCCCTACTGTTCTTGATGATATCATGCTTTTTAGATTTCGTTTCTTCTTTATTGTAATAATTTGGCCAAAGTCAAACAATCTGTATGTTAACAATCCATATTACTTTCCCTTTTATGTTCAAACTCCTCAAGCCCATGGTGGGCTGACATTAATGGTGTCTAACCCAAACATCTGTCCTTCCTCCCAGACTTCCAGACTTCCAGCAGAGATTCCCTGCACTGCCTCACTGCCTACGAAGTATCTTGTGTGCCTCATTTGAACATTTCCAGAGTCTTTGCTTTGTAGGTGTCATCCTCCCCAATGCCAGACCTTGCCCATGATATCTTCAACGATCCTTAAAAAATCTCTTATCTTCACAAGGAGTGATACTTGCTGCCTTAATCAGCATTGCATTAAGGTGGTCTAGAGCCTGCCCGTTATGTTGCCTTAAGAGCAAGTTTTTCTCCACCCTGTTCAGTTCACCTCCTGGTATGAAGGAGAAAAGCAGGGGAGAAAGTGCAGATAGCCCTGTTTAATCAGTTTGGACTGCTGAACACAGACATTGTCTTAGCCCAAGCCATTGCTTTTGGTGTGGTCTGACCTCAATGGCTGGAACAGGATTGAGAGAAACAGAAGAGGTGAGAGAAGGACTGAATGACATTTTTGCATAGTTCCTCATTTTTTCATGATGTTTTTCTATACTTCTTACCATTACAGCAAAAGGAGGGGGGAGGAATGTGAGGGGTCTGCCTTGCCTGCCCCCACCTTGACAGCTGTTGGTGATGATACAGTATGCTTTCTACTAGCCTTTTTTTTTTATCAATAAGGTAGAACTGATTTGTATCTTATGCATATTTTCTTTATGTAGGAACAAACAGATCTGGACTATCTGCAGAGAGGTAACCTGCAAACAGTGAAACTAACATTTCTCATTCACAATTGTACATTGACATAAATGAAATTCCATATAATTTATCCCAGCATAAGTGAGCACAGACCTCTTTTTTAAGCTCATCATGTCTGGAGCCATCTCTTCCAATTAGATGCTCACAAGTTAATGGCCATTGCGGCTCTTGATGAGTCACAATGCTGTTTGTGTAGGGAAAGTGCACTTGACAGCAGCACAGACACGTTCCCATCCTGTGACCTAGGCACAAAGTGATGTCGGCAGGGATAGCAGGACACTGTACCACTGTAAATTGCTTAGCCTGCCTAATAATAACTTGCGTAATTTGTAATTTGTCAAATTAATTTATGCCACAGTACCTACTTATCACAATTTTGGCAAAGTTGCAATCACCTCTGTTCCTGATTGCAGCAGATCAGTTCCTGTTTACACCGGGACGACCTTTGCCAGACCTTTGCCCCAAAGCAGCCTTTTGAAATCAGTGATGTTCCACACACATGCTCTTGGGATTTGTTCATGACTGATCTCTGTTGTTAAACTTTGTTCTGTTGCACAGCTTACCCAGATGTACAAAGACATTTGACATTATATGAGAGCCCCCAGCCAACTTTAAATTCAGATCAGGTCTGTTAATCAAATGCAGATTTTCTTTTTCAAACTGGTGAAAGGCATATACACCTATTTTTATAGTTGCCAGTTATAACAACGATGTCAAGATAGAATACATGCTGACAATTAGTAGAATGCTAAATATTTGGTTAATATGAGATGAAAATTTAAATGCAATGAGAATTAAAAAAAAATCAAAAGGTATTTGTTTAAAACAGGCAGAAGAACATTATTTATCAAAAAAGAATATAGATATCTATTGACTTTAAGCAGTGGAGGGTTTTTTAGAATACTTATGTCTTTCATGGATTGATAATAATGTTTGCTTTGATTGCCTATTAGATAAAGATCCCCGACCCTAAACATTAAAAGTTTGAAAGTTTGGTATCTGATGTGTTAAATAATTGCAGTAGACAAGTCATTAGTCATATGGTTTACATAATTATCCACACAAATTTTAGTGCAGCATATTAGAAACATTTAGTGTATTGTAACTCCTGATTTACTGTTAGATCAACAAAATTCATAAATAATGCTTCAGTGCATTTATGATTGTAAGTATTTTGCTTGAGGCAAATCTGACAGCCTGCATATCCATACTGCAGTCATCTATTCTCTCTCCTCATATAAACAATTAAATGAAGATACATGCTCCTAGCACCCAGTGAAGGAGAATAGTCATAGGTTTCTATTTTCTTTATTTTCTTCCCTTTTTATCTTAGCATGCACATATTTTAACTGTCAGTTTTTACTCTCACTTGCACCTGATGCAGTCCACTTTTTAGTTAATTTCCTGGATATTTTTTATTTTCTAATATAAAACTCTTCATGAAATGTTTTTCACCCTTGATTAAGCACATTCAGTGTAGAAATAAAATTAAATGAGGAAAAAAGAATTCCTGGCAAAGTATTTAATTACCTGTTTTTACAGTCATTATACAATGGGGACTTAAACTGACTTGAATGTGAACGGGGAATGCAGAACAGTGCCCTAAAACACAAAAAGCTGTGATTATTCCAGATACTTACCTGTTACTGAGTTTTCAGAAGGAATTAAGATGAATTCCTATAGTCTTAACATGTTGATAAGAGTACAGAAGAGACTAAAATAATTGAACCACTGTAACTGAAGAAATTATTGGCTTAAACATAAAATATCAGATAAGATATATTATAATACAAAGCCTTACATTGTTGCTATTTTAATTTTTAAGGTAATTATCTTACAAAAGTAGTCATAAATAGAGTGTTGAAGTGTCATTTTCTTCACATAACTAATATTCTAAACACCAGTGAATTTATACTTGTGTAAGTATTCTGAGTATATCTTGTTCAAATAGAAGCAAAACTGTATACAACAGAAAATATTGACCTTCCCTACAAGTTTTGCGAATGAAGAATAAACCCGTTCTTTCTATTACAAATCTTTTTACTTTGATGTCATTATTAATTTAATTGCTGACTTCCTTATATCTTCCGTACATAGTCTTCACTACATTCTGCCTAATGAGTCATGAGAAGTTATCACAAAAAGTGTCATAAATATGAAAATGTGTGAAAAGCATTAAAAATCTAGCAGATGTGGTTGGATAAGTCATCTTTTAACATTTAATTACGGAAATATCTGATTGTCTGCCAGATGATTTTATGCACAGTTATAACTATTCTTATTATAATGCGGAACAATTCAAATTGAAAACAGTCCTTATTATCCAAAGTTTAACAAATACCTCTCAATGAAGTGCTGTGTCTTCTTCCTGAGCTTTGGTTATGTATCGGACTAGGAGGTGAAATCCTCACTATGGAGGTCTTGGCTTGGGGAAGTTAAGATCTGAGCCAAAGACAATTTAAATCAACTGAGAGAATCCTATTGACTTCAGTGGGATCAAGCCTTTGGAGAGCAGCCTGGAGGACCCCAAAGCCAGCCAGCTTACCTACAGCTATCCACTTCTCTCCAGGCTGGAGGTGTTGTTTTCCTGCAGAACCGTCTAGCTAGCACTCTCGAGCCAGCTGGCACTGGAACTGCCTGACAGGGTATTTTTTAACTCTTCTTGCATAGAGAATAAAAAGAAATATATCAAAAACCTGCTGGATTTCTTGTCTGACTTGTCATGCGTCAAGTTATAAAGGTTTTTCAGTTATCTGAAACCTTCAGATAGTTGGACCTTACTCTTTTTTGTCTTTGTTTAAGAGATTTGTTCTGGTCATCTAAAATTTCTTAATTCTTAGACATAATGTATAGATTAAAATAACTTAGTAGCATACCTGGAAAAAGGTATGCTAGCCACAGTTAAAATACGTGGTAGCATAAATAGTTTATTTGGGAATGTTCCTGGAATCAGGCCAAGATTATGATTTCTGCACTTATAAAACATGTTATCAAATAGCAATAATCTTAATTTTATAGCTGTTCTGGAGTATAAGGAAAAGTGCCCTAAATCCAACATTACAGGGTAAGTAGCTTATGTCAGCTATTGTTGTGTGACTGGAACAAAAGTACAGAGGGCGATTTGCTTTGTAGATATTGTAAATTATCCTGTATAAATAATTATCTCAAACTGTACAGTATTATAGCAAGATAAAAGTATAAGTCTTCTTTCTATAAAGAGTTTAAGGTCTTTAAGCATTTAAAACTTGAAGTTCCTCTCTTTGCTGTAGCCTGCATCTCCTTCTGTCTATATTCTGATTTTTAACATAACAAAATATAGTTACAAGGAATGTTAAAAGCAAATTTACAAATGGAAAGGGAGTAAACATAGTGACAGATCTGGCAAGAGCAATAGCTATATTCAGAATTTGCAATGTACAATATGTTGAGAGTAAATATTTCAGTAGAAGCAGTAAGGCTCCATTGTAAAGCAATGTACAGAAAATATATGCCATAGAAGTCCCTATAAATTTTCAGAAAACCCAAACATGCCACTCATTTACAACATAAAAAGTAAAATGAAGAAAGGTAATTGTATTGTAGTTAATCAGCATTAAGCAAGGATGTAGCTAGAAGAGAAAGCACTGTAAAATAAAGCTGTGAAAATCTTGGAATGAGGTAAATTACATACAGGTCAATGAACTGAATAAAGCTATCATCGGTGTTTACTTTCATAATATTTACATTTTTAAGCTTTTTTTTTTTCTGTGCAATGATTTTATACATTTGGTTCAGCTATGCTACATCTGCAGGAGTACATGCTGTAAACACTATGAAAAATCTGGCCCTGTACTCAATGCATTCCTTGTTTAATAGCATATAGCCACAGTTCACATACAATATAATATGTCCTACCTTTCTTCTTTTCTTCAAATAAAAAATAACTATAGCACGTTATATATCTGGGTGTGTTATCTGTTGATAAATGTTGATTTTTGCTGGACACTGTTTATATCAGCACTTGCATAAAGCTGTGAGCCACAATCCAGCTAGCCCAGAGTCCAGCTGCAAATGGCTAGGTATTAAATACTGCCTGGCTGAACAACTCTGACATGGAAAACAATATTTGAACTATTTCTCATTCATCTTCAGGTTACAGCAATTGCAAAGCACTTCTGTTTCCTCTTTGTTTATGCATCTTGCAGAGAGATTCAGCTGCATCACTTTCATCAGTGGTTAATGAGCTGCAGTGCAGCCTGCTGGCTTTTAGATTCCTCTTTTCTCTCTGAAGGCATTGTACTGCATTTCTCATTTTCTTTTCTCATTTGTAAAAACAAGAACTAACACAGTCAGAACTATGAATGATGTAGGTGAAAGTGGATTGCCTTTTCAAATCTGCTCAAGATATGAGAAATTCATTTTCTTGTTTGTGTGCCTGTTTCCATTTCCCTACTTTGTGGGTTCTAAGCTACCAGAACAGCCATATTTGTATGGGCCATACATATACCAGCATTTAGGCCAATGAATTTAAACATCTGAACAAACTGGAATCTGCAACACATTTAACTAATAGTGAAAAATCAATAAGTGTAAGAGAAAGAAAGGTTAAATATGGACACAACTTAGAAATCTCTTATCAATAAGCTTATTTCTTTTTAGCCGAAGGCCTATTTTCTTTTCATAGAATTTATTTACTGTTGTTTTTAAGTTGATATGAAAACTGCCTAGAAGAATATTAAAAATACTTCTCCAGTTTTGACAGTTATAAAACAAAAACAATAGAAATAAAAGATTCATGGTGCAAAACTGAGAAAAAAGAAAAAGGAAAAGTGAATGGACTGTAGTCAATCCTTGAGTGATTGCACTTTGAATAAAACTTCATGAAAATTATTTCAGATAACTATTCTAACACCAAAATAATCAACATAAAGATCTAAAAATTCAAGCATGAAATGGCTAAACTCCAAAAGTAAGTATAGACAATTAAGTCCTATAGTGACTGACTGGTTGTAAACTCACAAGAGGAAATACATGTTGACAAGATGAGAGTAATTGCAGCCTAGTGATGGTGTAGTTGATATGTCTGCATTCCAAAGCCATAGATGTTTTAAATACTGGTTTAAAGGAGTAGTGTGGAGTAATTTTCTCATATAATTAATTATGTGGTTATGTAAATTAGTTGTAATAACAGGAATCAAAAATATCAGAACAATTTAATTGCTACATTGGGAAGCATATCTTTACTATAAATGAATGTCTCATCAAACTGCTTCAGCAATTGTTTGGCTTTGTAAAGTATTCAGTGAGTGTTTCTGCAAAAAGAAAAAAAAAAAGGAGTCATTTGAGGTTGAATCAGATTGGAAAAAAAACCCAATACTCTAGATTTTCTGGTAATCTCAGAGAGAAGCTTGTTGGATAAATTCCACACACATATGCTGATGTCATTTACTTGTAAGTCCTATAAGCAGGTGTGTGCTAAAATGCTATGGCATTCTAATTTAATACCACTAATAATGTTTATGTAAACCCTTTGATCTGTTTTTAGCATACATTTTTGACACAGAGCTTTAGAGACCTAGGACCCAGATGGTCTCTTGCCTGTTTTCACCAATGCCAAATAACAGTAAAATGCTATAATGTCTACCTTATAGCTCTATCTCCCACTTTGAATCAACACGAAGAATATTAGATGAGGAGAAATGGTGACCAACACTAGGATGGAGTAAGTCACACAGTGCAAATGAGGTTTGCATAACCAGCTCCTGCCCCAGACCACCCCGCTGCTAGTCCGGTGTCTTGCTGTTATGCACAGTGTTACACCATGTCCTCCCTTCCACTCTGCGATGCCATGTAGGATTTCTGGCCCCATTTCTGAGCGGCATACTGTCTCTATTTGGTAGGAGTCTGCAGCACTGTGCTGCTGCCTAACTGAACCTCAGAGAACCCTCCTAGAAATAGGTGGGTGCACCCAAGGGGACCCATCTGTGGACAGGTTTCTGGTCTTCAACCTACCCACTCACCCACTGACAGCTTCTCCCAGCACACAACCCACAAAGTGTCCCACCTTGGAATATAATAAATCAGTTTCCCACACTTGTTTGGTGTCTTCTGCAAGTTCAGTGGCAGATTATTCCCTGGGTTACACTGGGCATACCTGAAGTGGCCTGCTCCTGTTTGAAAAATGACTGTAGAGGAAACGATTGTTTTAAAAGAAAAATAAGAGAGGCTACTCAGCCACATCATTCTTTGGCCATGTGATTTGTTTTATAACTGGGCTGGTGTTCTGTTTTCAAAAAATGAAAAGTTTGAGTGTAAACCCACACTGGAGTCACTATTTTGAAAGTTTTATTAGAATTTTTTTCCATTCTGCTGACTCTGCATTTCTTTGTAATTTTATGCCATGCCAATGGGGTCCAAGTCCAGTAGAGTATTTAATCACCTGAGTAACTCTAATTATATAAGTGCCTCCACTGAAATCAATACCATTCCTCACATGCTTAAATAGTACCCCTACTTAAGTGCTTTCTTGGATTCAGGCCTAAAATACCGTCATTAGAAAACGTGTTTCTTTGTATTTCAGAGAAATGTAACAATAAAGGGGTATTTCTAGAAAACTTTCATATCTCAGATGCATGCTCATTTGATAAGGTCAGATTGAGTCAATGGATCACATTAATACAAATTATAAACAAACAACATGTAATTTACTATGTCTATTGATTCCCTTTAAATAATTTGCAAAGCCTGTTTTCGTTATAAATGTGGACACATTTAATGAATATTTTTTCTACGTAGTCCTGTATGAATTAAGATTAATTAGACTAGAGTTTTATACAGATTTCATTCAGACCAGAACAGAATGATACAGTTTACTGTTATTGCCAGTAAATAACAAAACTGCTGTTTGGCTAAAAGGCAGCATTACAAATTTCCTTCTGAGAAGTAAATATCTAAAAGTAAACAGAATCATTAATAATCACAAGCTATTCTGACTACTGGAATGGACAAAAAGTATACATGATATGAAGTCTGCTGATAAAGCAGGTACATCTCTGTATTCTATGCAATATTTCGTATTTGTTCAGACAAATTACATTGACTGGGGCTCTTAATATTGTCTTTGCAAGACAAAGTTTTGAAGACCTGAAGCTTTCCCAAATTATTTTAGAAATGCCAGCCCAAGGACTAGGTAGAGGATTGCCATAATGGTCTCACTGGTACTGTTCTTCCTATTCATATTTAACCTCTCTGACTTACATACAACATCGTATTTTTTGCATCAGGTGAGATGTTACTGTGATCCATAAGCCCTTTGCCAGTATCTCTGAATGACAGTTTAATCCTTACCTGCAAGCGTGGCCCATTTTCTTAGTTTAACCATTTGATTTTGGAACAGTTTGTCCAAACACCCATCTTACAAAGCCATGTAGTTTTTATAACTTGCATGTATCCATCAATATTTATTATTCTTTCAGCCTTACTTCCAAGTGCAAATTTTGCTAATAGTTATTTATATTTTTATTATTAAAATACTGAACATCTTTAGACCAAGAACAGATATCTTCCATATCCAACTAAAAATTTCCTGCTCTGCAGAGGTTGTGTAGTCAAAATTACTTATGTTTCAGTTAGCTAATTTTAATTTCAGCAAATCTGGGGACCCCTTATTTTGCATAGCATTGATGTGTTATTCAGCATATTTTATGATACCAAGACAAAATATATATAGAAATGTATTTTTTTTGTGTCAGCATGCTTTCTCTTAACTGTAATTGTGATCATGCCATAAATGTCAATTTTATTTAATATTGCCTGTTTTCCTAAAATAGTGATCATTGATGTCAATTATATTGTTGTCCTTCAATTAATCTCTAAGTTCTATCCAAATCTTACTATAATTTTTTTCTGGAAATACTGTCAAGCTAACAATTCTAAATCTCTAAGAGCCCTCTCATTGGGACTTTTAACGTAGCGGTAAAATGTGTGCCTCTCCCCTCCAATCTTAGAACGTTTTCTGTTATTCCAAGTTCTGTTATAATTAATATTAATTATCAGAGATGACTCAGTTAATGCTTTTAATAATCTTGAATGAGAATTCTGTGCCCCCTAGACTGAAAATGTGGTAAATTGAATACTCGTCTTTTAGTGTTATCCGTAACACTGATGAAATAGAAAATATTTCATGATCACTGTAAAAATAAGAATAGTTCCTAAGTTAAAAGGAAAACCTGGTCTTGTCTCTTTAGTTTAGATTCACAGTATTTTAAACAAATGTTTTAACAATGATAGGAAAAAAGAAGTTTTTATGCATTAATGAAAATTTTGTAACATGTCCATATGTAAAATATTTTTCTTTTCAGTATTTTACTAATCTCACTAAGTATTTTACTTATTACTAATTTAAATCTTAATCTTAGTTGTGCTCCTTCATAATTGCATTTAACCTAGATGACATAAAATTGATATATCAGTAAATTCTAAAGTAAGGGATTTTTAACATTATTTCCTTATATTTGCAGTGACATAAGTAATACTGTCTCTTTTATGCTCTCAAGGTGTGACACTCTATGGAAGAATGACCTTCAGTACTTATAGTAAGATATTGAGGTATGCTATGGTATAAACATCGGATGAGGAAGGATTACTCTGAGATTTTAACAGATTGACAACATCTTATCTTATAGCTGCACACATGCTTCCTGAAAGCAGGAAAGCCAATTTACCCTCCACTGTGACTATTTATTAGCTTTTTAATTGTCTTGGACTAGTTCTGTACAAGAAACCATTAAATCATTGTTAAAAAGAAAGAATGTGCGTGGTGGGTGAGAGCATCTGTGTTGTTAATTTCTAAGTAAATAAATTGCACCTATTCAAACACTATTTCTAACACCTGTTCAAGAGCAATTTAAGCTAATATTATATTCTTGGTCAGTTACTTTTTAAGCAGTTGTTGCTAGAATGGATTAGTGAGACAGAAAAAGCAGCAATCCTATAATCACAACTGTCCTCAAGTTTGTGGCAGGAATACTCAGAGATGGGCATTTAGATTTGATTCCCTAGAAATAAATTTTGGTTTTGAATGAAAAAATACAGCTTTTGAGGAAAAGTTCATTAAAAATAGTAGGTTCTCATGTTTTGTTTCAGTAGGTACAAGAAGACTTTATAATAAACCTGATATCACAAGAAAAGGTTATTGAAATGTATGTGCTAAAAGTAGTTTGAAGCATACACTCTTTGAATAAAAATTTAAGAATCAGAAATACAAACTTGTCCTGGTTTCAGCAGGGATAGAGTTAATTTCCTTTCTAGTAGCTGGTACAGTGCTGTGTTTTGGATTTAGGATGAGAACAATGTTGATAACGCAACGATGTTTTAGTTGTTGCTAGGTAATGCTTACACTAGTCAAGGACTTTTCAGCTTCCCGTGCTCTACTGACTGAGAAGGCTGGAGGTGCACAAGAAGCTGGGAGGGGGCACAGCCAAACTGGCCAAAGGGACATTCCATACCATGTGACGTCATGCTCAGTACATAAACTGGGGGAAAGCTGGCCAGGGGAGGCCGCTGCTGGGGGACTGGCTGGGCATCGGTTGGTGGGTGGTGAGCAATTGTACTGTGCATCACTTGCTTTGTGTAGTACTATTATTATTATTATTATTATTATTATTATTATTATTATTATTATTATTATATTGTTATTATTATTTTATTTCAGTCATTAAACTGTTTTTATCTCAACCCACAAGTTTTCTCACTTCTACTCTTCCAATTCTCTCCCCCATCCCACCTGGGGGGAGGGGGGAGAAGTGAGCAAGCGGCTGTGGGGTACTCGGTTGCCAACTGAGGTTAAACCACGACAAAACTTTATGCCTGAACCAATGCTCATGGAAATCAGCTCCCTGTAAGGGATTTGGTTTAAGTCCTTATACAACAAGCTGAATTCCTACATCCCATTAGACTATGGAAGTACAAAAGAAATGTAGCAGATCTCGGTATCTCACAGAGTGTTTTTCCACTTTGTGTGCCTATCAGGCTGACACCGGGTTTTGAGAAGAACAGTGGCAGGAAGTGAAATTTAATATGGACCAAACCCTGTGTGAAAGGTGCAATATATAAATTGCCTGCCTGGGCATCTCCTGTGTTTCCATTTGGACGGGTTCTAGTTCCTGACATGACCTCGGACTTTATTTGCTTTTTTAATGTTTCATTTATTTTCAAATACACCATAGTGAAGGTTCCCAAAATAAAATTTGTGATCTTAAAAGCGTGTGGATAATATACATTAGCTATATCCTGGGCAGCTGATCCTTGCTGCTTCTCATGGTCTTAATATTAAGTTTAACCCTGTGAATTTACCTTATCAAAAATGCTTTAATGAAATCTCAACTATAAGAAAGTGCAGAACTACTCTTTTCTCAGTTTCTGTCTTCAAGGAGACAGTTTCCAAAGCACCTTAAGGACATAGGTGCCTGATTTCCACTGACTGCTAATTGCAGTTAAACACCTAACTTCCCCTGACAGAGTAGGTGGGGAATAACTTCCACAGGTACCTTTCATTTAGTCTTACTGAAAGTAACACCACAGGTCACATATCTAAGTACCTTAGCTTATTAATTGCACTCAAGATTTCTTCCCTGTCAGGTTCTTTTATAAATATTAAATATTTTTAGCTTTCTTCTGTAGCACAGGCCATTCTCAGATCCTAAGATAATCAGGAAGTTTTATCTAACAAATTCGCTGTTGTTACTGTATCTAAGACTTTCGTCAATCTCTTGATCTTTAATTTTTTCCCCCATATAATTGAATTTTGGCACAGGTCTTAATTTTATGACAGTGCACTGAAAACATTTCTGAAGGAGATGTGAAGTAAATGTTAACTCTTCTGAAAGAAGCATTTATTTTATGATCAGCAGCTTTCAGGTGTGAGAAAGGAGGAGGTAACTGATTCAATGACTTCAGTAGTTCCTGCCAGTTATACGTTCCTGTGACTTATGCTGCTTCTAAAATTAACTGATTCACACAACATTTCCCTGGAGAAATACCTACTGTCTTTCTAAGATCTGTTATCACTTTTGATCTGTTTTTTAATTTTTAAATCAAAGAATACTGTTAGTTTAATCAGAAGCATACGCTCAAAAAACTTTAAGCAACTGATAGGAATCCATGTTCAGTTTGGAAAGGCCAAAATTGGTTACAATCTTTGACCTTTTATTATTTCCATTATGGATTATATATTTTATGAAGAATTCACCTAGAATGCTAAACCTAAAGTGAAAGTTAGTTGTAGGATGTGTGTCGACAGTAATATGCTAAGTTTGATCTGTCACATCCTAAACCTATATTAGCGTTCAAGTGACCCTTTTCTCCCTGATACTCAAATGACTGTAGCGCTATTTCTTTTGGTTTGCTTCTTAATTTACCATGTCATGTTTTCCCACTAGGTATTTTGAATAATAAAGTATAACAGATATTGGAAAATAAAATTCATTTAAACTCTCAGAGGAGGTCACTCCAAAGCCTGAATGAGTCACATTGTTTAGGATACCTGTGGGATGTCATTGTACTTGTTTTAAGTGCCTGTACTTAAGGACAATGCTTGTTCAATATTTTCACCAGCACTATGCTGACTTTTTAAATGAAACATTTCTAACTACATAGCTAAGAGAATACAGAAGTCTTGGCTTTTCAAACTCCAGTGCTTTGTGCCATGGAACAACATGCTTGAGACACTCTTTAACTGTTCCCATACCTATTGGGGAAACAAGCATCCTTGCAGACAATATCAGAAAGTTCTTTTGTTACATGGCACAAGAGATGTGAAACAATGCTGAGTAAGTTTTTAATGCTGTGTAAATTTATCTTGAACAGACAGACTTCTTCCCATTTTCTTCTTAGTTGTTCAGTAAATAAGGAAGTTCAGGCTAGCGTTTCTCTAAAAAAAGAAAGCAGAAATACATTTGGCTAAATAGGGATTATGCAAAGAGGTGAAATTTAATAAAATCTCTAGGAAAACGGAAACGGACAGAGGAGTGAACAAGAAAATTCACAATTTAGAAATAGCATGAAACATATTTTTGAATTGAAAGTCCAAGAAAAGTTGGGTCTATTAATAAATTGAATAAAAATAATGTTGACTAAAAAATACTTCAGATAAGTGAGGCTTTTATGAGAAAAAAGAAAATAGCTTTTGATCAGCGAGTAAGGAAAAACTACTTCCGTAAAGAAAATCACTGATCATGAAGGGCAAATAATGAAATATTGGGAAATAGACACATAAATAGATATGTTAGTACACTTGAAAGAGCAAGCTCAAAATGATTTTGTTAACAAAAGAACTCCAAGTTGGCAGGCACGTAAGAATAATCGGATTGGAGAAAGCAAATGGAAATTTGAGTAAGTGAGGAGCAGATATTCTATTTTTTAGATTATGGGGGCACAGATAATTCATTTCTAGTTACGTGGTTTTGTTTGTGTATTTTATCTGTACAAGGTGAATTTCTGTTGAGCGTAAATTTGCAAAGAAATATCTTGATTTAGCCTAAAAGCAGAATTTTTACACTGAGTAGAGAAGACTACATGATTAACTGAAGGTAATTCTGATAATTTAATTTTATATCAAGTTCTCTTACACTACATGTGAATCAAAACTTTGTGGTTAGGCAGAGTTCTATTCAGAATACAGGAAAAAAAATGCTTGCATTTCAGTTGCTATATATCATTAACTCGTGCTGGAACAACATTGTCACGCGGTACAAATTTGAATGATTTTTTTTCCCCATCATAATTTCACACTGTAGTGCCAGCATGATAGACTCATAATGGTCTCCCTATAGACACATACAGAAATCATTTTGTCATGCTTATCTCACCTTGTAACAGCATTGAAAGCAGTTGGTCTCCATGGTCTTGCATTAAACTGTCACATCATTTTTAAAATTCTCTGTTTCAGGAAATGGTGATGGTACATCTTGAGTGTTGTGAAAAATAACTACTTTATTGCCCATACTCAGTGGTTCTGTAAAACCAGATTACTCTCTTGTTCATGAATGGGAGGGGAAAACATTTTTCAATAGTAAGTGGTGATTGAGATTAACCATTTTCTTTGCTTGTTTAGCTGTCTCAAAACAATCACGCCAACATTTTACCACCCCAGCACTAAATCTTGTGGCAATATTTATGTTTCTAAGTACCCTTACTTTGGTTTGCCCTGATTTTTAAGCCATTTTAAATATACTCCATACATGCAATTTTTCCTTACGGTTATTTAATTTCTCATACTAAATACAGCTCAGCTACTCCCCTCAGAGGACACTTACTTGATTTTTTAATTTCTGGGTATTCATTTCTCAGTGTTTTTTTCTGCTTCTATCCCGACCATAGCTTCACACCAGTTCACTGAGATCCTAGATGGAAGAGAAATTTATTATCCTGTTGCTGCAAGAGAAGAAATTAAACTGACTCAAATTGTTTGGCTCTAAGGTCAAATCTTTTTTATTTAATAAAAATTCCCATTTTAATCATGCAACTAGAAAGCAGTATCTGTTTAGCTGTACCAGCAAGGTATATTAATGAGATGGACTACTCTTTGAGTACTTAGCAGACAAAATATATCTGGTATACCAAGAGAACAGCTAAGAATGTTCAAGCAGTTGTCACAGCGGGGGTACAGAGTGGACCAGGAGAGGCCTCTGCTGAAGCCTATGCAGCAATGGTGGTGAGGCATCATGTGGCATGGACTACAATCTGGGATGGAGCACAGTCCCCAGAATACCAGGAGCCTCAACCCAGACAGAGCTCCAGGGCAAGATGCTGCCGTCCAGGTCTCGGGTGGCAGGCAGTGCCCAGTGGCTCCCCCGGTGCTGGAGCAGGGGACAGCAGTGGGGAGTTGCCTCCACCCTGCAAGGGATGGCAGTACCTATTTGCTCACCTGGTTTAATGTCCATGGAGGTGCACTGCTGTCCAGACACTTGGATACAGAATGTTGTGAAGAGACTGCTGAGACTTGACTGGGCCTCAGGACATCGCATCTGCTGCTCTTCCACATGGGCACCAGCAATGTCAGGGAGACCTTGAGGGTATTAAGAGCAACTATGTGGCTCTGGAGGAGAGCATCCAGGGCATAGGGGCACCAGTGGCGGTCTCCTTGATCCTGCTGGTGAAGGGGCAAGTCTTGAGGAGGAGCAGATGGAACTAAGAGAGGTTCTGACTGGATATAAGGAAAAACTTTTCAACATGAGGACAGTCAGGAAGTGGAACAGGCTGCCCAGACAGGTCATGCATTCTCCATCCTTGGAGGTTTTCAAGACAAGACTGGATAAAGCCCTGAGGAACCTTATCTGATTTCGTAATTGACCCTGATCTGAACAGGCAGTTGGACTAGGTGATTGCCTGAAATCTACTCCCTTATGATTTATTCGATGATTTTGTGATTCTATGATAATTGGGTTAAAGACAGATGATAATTCCGTTTTCCTGTTTTATTTCAATACAATTATTTTGTTTTACAAATACAGAAAAATACATGTCTGAACTATCATCTTCATATTTCTATATGATCTAAATTTGTAGTACTTAAAATATTTCTGCCATTTATTAATTTACCGGATTTTGAACCATCACTGTATATGCTCTCTCTTTCATTTTTGATATCCCATTGTCTCACTTTAGGCTTAGACTGTAAATTATTTGGGATGCTGATGGTATCTTTGGCTTGTAAGTCTTTAATGCAGTTAGTTGCAGGACTGTACATCAACTGGCATATAACTAGTAGAAGAAATTAAAACATAATAAACTACATTTCTGTCTGATAAATGCATTTCTAACACTTCAAAACCACTCAACAAGAATGCCCTTCAACCACCTCCTCAATTCTTCTGGAAAACCACAATGAATCGTTGAGTTTACTCAAACTGTTAGCCACTTTGATTTCTTAAGGACCCAAAAGAGAACAAATTATGAATTCAGTATTAGAGTACCCTCTAGAATAAAATAACTAATATATTATTATGTTTCTTAGAATTACTTTATCAGCACTCAAGTTTAATTAGAACTAGTAATATAGCTGGAAATATAATTGGTGGTTCTTTGTACTTGTAAAACCATTACTTAATTGTTGTGGTTGGCAAAATTCTATTCACAGTAAAAGTAGTAAGGATTCATTAGAAAATAGATAAAGAATGTTTTTATAATTATTATTTTTGAAATCTTATCATTTATAGCTCTTCCGCTACACTATTTATTTGGGAATTTAATGAAATTCCTAAATATGAATCTGAACTTGTTGATGTCAACAGCTCTTTCAGTGATGGAAACACAAAATACAGAGCACAAGAAATAATTGGTTCAAAAATGAGATCTGCCACTACAGTGAAATGTAGTGGAACTTACCTTGTTTAGTACACAGCAGTCAATATTCTATCACAAGTGTCTGCCTCTGTGGGTCCATCACCACTAACTAGTATGACTCTCTACTTCTATTATGAAGTAATATTGAGATCAGGGTGAGATAAGAATTTCAAGAAGACCTTATTCTTGTCACATGCTCAGGAGGACAATAAGAGAAGCACATCCATCAGAGACCTTGTTGCCACTTTTCCGTATTTAAAGGGGGTTTATAAGACAGACAGAGAGAGACTTTTTCCAAGGCCTGTAGTGACAGGACAAGGGGCAACAGTTTTAAACCGGAAGAGGGTAGGTTTAGACTGGACAAAAGGAAGAAATTTTTTACAATGAGGGTGGTGAGACACTGGAACAGTTTACCCAGAGAAGTTGTGGATGCTCCATAGTTGGAAGTGTTCAAGGTCAGATTGGATGGGGCTTTGAGCAACCCAATCTAATGAAAGATGTCCGCCCATGGCAGGGGAATTGGACTAGATGAACTTTAAAGGTTCTTTCCAACCCAAACCATTCTACAATTCTGTGATTCTTTGATTCTATGATCCAAACATGGGGTAATACCCATCAAGACCAATGATAACAGCAGTAAAAACAGCAGAACAGTTTATGACCAGTTTATGTTGATAAGTAGCTGTATTCTGGGTGGTCTGTTTTATCAGTATGGAAATGAATGTGTCTCATGTGACACAGTCCCCAAAACCTTGCAAAGAATACTTCTCTAATCAGCCTGATATAGGCTTTTAGTTATAAGTTTGCCATCTAGTATACTCCCTGTTTATTGTAAGTAAAGTGACATTCTCTGTCAAGGGAAGTCACTTATTTTTAATCTCTTCAAAATGACATCTTTGGTGCCAATGAAGCCATTGTCATGGGCAACAGTGTAAATGACAGTCCATAGTGGATCTGAATACTGGGGTTTATTTATAAACAAACCAGATTAGAGCTCTTACCATACTTGCTTATTCCACACACTCACCCACTTGCACCCATTCAGCACTACATTTACCATGATTTGATTTTGTGGGAAGCTCAAGCAGAAAGTCATGCTGGTTCATGCTGAGCCACTGCTCACAGTTATCAGTCTTGGGCATTACCGACCATGGTCCCTGTGCATCCCCTGGTATTTGCTTCCACACATCTCTCTGATCTGAAGGCTCTTCCCACACTTCCAGGATCTTTCCTCCACCCAAGATCTCCACCTCCTTCTTTACCAACCCACTTCTCTAAAACATCACTTCTTGTTTTCAGGACCTCATATTTTTCAGCACCAGCTCTTCTCTCTTAAAGCCCAACCCCCCAGTTCTCCCAGTCTAAACAGTCTTTGTGCAGAAGCACAACAGCTGATCAGATGGGTGATGTTCTTTCATGTCTCTCCATTAACTGAAATATTCAAGACATGCAACTTTTATTTGGTCCAGGTGTTATCAAAATTTACAATAAGGCCACACAATGACTGCAGCTAACAAGTTGCAGGCTTCTGCTTGAGATGTTTACCCACACCCACATCCACAACTATCTGCTCTCTGCTAGCATTTACAATTTAAGCTTTTTTTTTTTTTTAACTCTGACAGTCACATTAAGGATTTCTACATGTGATGAAAGGTTATCAAATTTCAAGGATGTCAATTCAACCAGTTTCACTGGGAGTCATATTCAGCATCTTTGCCTCTATAAAGTATGGCAAATTAGGAAGCCTTCATTAATTCTTTATATGATAGAATTTGTGCAGGCTGTCATGGTTTAACCCCAGCCAGCAACTAAGCACCACACAGCCGCTCACTCACTGGGGGAGAGAATCAGAAGAGTAAAGGTGAGAAAACACGTGGGTTGAGATAAAGACAGTTTAATAAGTGAAGCAAAAGCTGTGCACGCAAGCAAAGCAAAACAAGGAATTTATTCACTTTCCGTCGGCAGGCAGGTGTTCAGCCATCTCCAGGAAAACAGTGCTTCATTACGTGTAATGGTTACTTGGGAAAACAAACACTATAACTCTGAATGTCTGCCCTTCCTTCTTCTTCCCCCAGCTTTATATGCTGAGCATGACATCATATGGTATGGAATATCCCTTTGGTCAGTTGGGGTCAGCTGTCCCAGCCGTGTCCCCTCCCAGCTTCTTGTGCACCCCCAGCCCACTCGCTGGTGGGGTGGTGTGAGGAGCAGAAAAGGCCTTGACTCTGTGGAAGCCCTGCTCAGCAATAACGAAAACATCCCTGTATTATCAACACTGTTTCCAGCACAAATCCAAAACATAGCCCCATACTAGCTACTCTGAAGAAAATTAACTCTATCCCAGCCAAAACCAACACAAGGCTTTACCAGCAAGAGGAAAAAATTAACATTCAATTTCTAGTTCAAATGCTACATACTCCAAACTATTTGTCATTTAGATTTAAGGTTAGTCTCCAGACTATTTCTAAACTTATGTTTGAGTTTTTCCTAGGGTAAGATTGTGTTCTGAATACTTTGCTTATAAGGACAGCTAATTTAAACAGACTTATGAGTCTAAGGAGTTGTGAAATTATTAATATTCTGTTGAATTATTTAAAAGAAATTAACAATGCTCCATATCCCCTGAGATATTTATCTGGAAAAAAAGGCATCCGTGTTCTGCATCTGCTGGGCAACGAGCATATCACAGTTATATGCATGAGAATTTTAGTCTCTTGGACAGAAAAGTTCCCATCTGGTTATTAAAGTCCAGACACACAATTATTATTTTTAATACCATTTTTCCAGTCTTTTTCTTTTACAGTGAATTAATCAAGAATAATTTTGTTTTATTTCAGTTTAAAATCAGTTAGAAAAATAAATCTAGAATAAGACATCACTACAAAAAACCAGAACAGCCACAATAAGAAAGGAAATCAGAAACCCAAACAAACGAATGCCAAGCAAAAACAGTTGTTTAAATCCTTGTAAATATATTGCCTTTAATACATTTACACCAGGGAAAATTTTGGCTATATAGATGTGTTTTATTTTTTTACATCTGTGTGCACTTCATAAGTTATTCCTTACATTCGAGCTGTAAATCCTGTTATCCTTTTCACTCAAGCTGTAAGTCCTGAAAATCACAAGTGCAGGAAGAGGTTCCTCAGGCCTAGACATATAAATTAAACAATAGTTGTCCCTGTGCTGGCTGTGGTAACAGGTATGTTCAGCATCTTGCTTGGAATAGAGCTCTTTGTGCTGGCATCTGTAGCTTTTTATCCATGGGAGGTACCCAGGTGCTGTTCACGTGTCCTTAGTTTTGATGTGGCTTTATAAATTTGTCTGCAGTAATGACATCCTCTCAAAAAGTCAGATACTAATGTTAAAAAAAAAAAAAATGCTGTTCTTAGCAGGAGTGGAAGAAACCATTGTGATGCTTTTTGTCTTTAAACAAAAATTTCACAGGGCATTTGAAAATTAGAATAGGTTGAAAGAAAAGCCTGGAAGATCTCCTGCTGTAGCACAAGTAAAATCAGTAAGCCTCAGCTTGCACAGTTTTTATACAATCATCCTGTCAGGGGGCATGGTTTTCTATGCAGGCCCATGTTACGGTTGTGTGACTAGCATCTCCCACATGCAAGTCTGTCTTTTTTTTTGTCTGCAAGGGCAAATCATACAGGGCAAATTTTAAATAATTGAATACATGTACTCTCTGCTATATGTTTGTTCTTAATTCCTATTGAAATTTGTTCAGCAGTTTTGAACTGGCTGTCAAGAAAGCTTTATCTCCTGTACGAATAATTCTAACCCTTGTACTAGACAATTCTAATGTGTCTGTTCTCTCCTTGTTCTGAAGTTTTCTGATACTTTGGTATCCTAGGCTCAGAGTACTGAGTGCTTAAAAAATAAAAATATGACATGAAATCCCATAGGGATGCAGCGTGGTTTGCAGAAGACAACATAGCTAAGTTATGGATGTCCCCTTTCCCCTCCTAACCCCATGGAGTTAGTAATGGCTTAACCCTGAACAGCCAGAGATGTAAAACAAATCATCTGGATGCAGATTTAGAAAACTGAAACATCTGGGAGATGAGATTCTGTTCTTTAATGCTTATAGATTAATCTCCAGTATTCCAATTATTTGTTTTAGATTAGTACTGTAACCGGAAAGTTAAGTATGTTTGTTGGGAACACCCTCAGCTGGAATAATTCATCCTATAAAGGTCAGTGAAATTTTGTAGAAGCAGAATAGTTTGCCCATATCATATCCCTTGCACAAATGGGGACTTTATTCTTTCCTTGTTAATACTTGAATGTGCCTATTATGTATATGCCCACAAACTCTATTAAAAGAATGATTAAGGTTTCAAAATCTGAAAAAGCCAGAATTAAAGTTGCCAGTGTGATTTCCTATACCCTCTGTCTTCCTCTCTGTGCAAATCCATTATAATCTGAAGTTACATAATTTCTTTTTCTTACAGTATGCACAATACATTTAACCCAAGAGTAGATGTTCCTACACATATACTGCAATATTCTTAGGTGTCAGTTAAATTCCAGAATACTATGGATGTCTTCTGTTTACAGGATTATTTAAAATTTTGGATTAAGAGGTAATAGTTACTTTCTCTGCTTTTTCCTGGATTCTAACAGTTAAGGAGACTTCTATATTATGAATAATATTTGGTGCAGTGCTAATTCAATCATAAATGCAATCTTGATTTTTGGAAAAATATTTTCTTCTATCACATTCAGGCTGCTCTTATATGTGGTTAATACAAAGCTGGTATGTTATCATATGAAAATTGTCATGTAAGCAATTTTATCCTCTCATTAATACCCAATACTATCACAATTCATTTATGCAAATTTAAGAAGCTCATAAGAGATGATGAGTACTTCTGTGAAAAGATCTAATGAATACATGTATACAGCAAGTAGCAGTAGCAAATCCAATTTTTACCTTCCTACAATATTTTGGATGCATTTTAATCTGAAACAAACGCTAATATTCTTTTAGGTAATTTAATAACATTGGTGAATAAGGAAATAAGTTTTGTTTCCCTGACTGTGTTGTTATATTTGCTTCCCAGTACAAAAAAGACAGTGACATAGTAGAGCGAGTCCAACAGAGAGCCAGCAAGATGGTTAAGGGACTGGTGCAGTTTGTACACAAAGAGACTGGGAGAACTGGGTCTGTTCAACCTTAAGAGGAAAAGAGTAAGGGGGATTTTATTGCTGTCTACAAGTACCTAATGGGAAGCTATAGAGAAGGCAGAGCCAGAGACTTCTCAGAAGTGGTCAATGATTGGAGAAGAGGCAATAGACCTCTCCAATCACAAAATGCTGATTAGATTTTTAAATTATTTTTACCATGAGAATGGTTAAAAACTGGGCCAGGTTTCCTAGGGTAGTTGTGGAATCAATATGCTTGGATAAACTCAAAGCTCGACTGAGCCATGTCATGAGCAAACTGGTCTAATTGGATCTGCTTTGAGCAGAGGGCTGGACGTGATGACCTCCAGGGGTTCCTTCCAAACTAAATTATTTAACAATTCTGTGATGTTTGACTTTAAGATTGACAACTTGTCAAATTTACATCTACACAGGTGCTCCAAATGAGGGATTCAGTTGCCTAAATATAGGCATCTACTAACAATTTGGACCCCAAGACACCCCAAGACATCTATCCTTTGCAGATGTCTTTAACACACCAGAACATAGCAGAAATCTGCACCACTGACGCTGGTATGGAACTCTCTGAAAAAAACATAAATAGCACAAACACGTTGTCGTGGTTTAACCTCAGCCGGCAACTAAGCACCACGCAGCCGCTCGCTCACTCCCCCCCGGTGGGATGGGGGAGAGAATCGGAAGGGTAAAAGTGAGAAAACTCATGGGTTGAGATAAAGACAGTTTAATAGGTAAAGCAAAAGCCACACACGCAAGCAAAGCAAAACAAGGAATTCATTCACTACTTCCCATGGGCAGGCAGGTGTTCAGCCATCTCCAGGAAAGCAGGGCTCCATCACGCGTAACGGTTACTTGGGAAGACAAACGCCATCACTCCAAACGTCCCCCCCCTTCCTTCTTCTTCCCCCAGCTTTATATACTGAGCATGACGTCACATGGTATGGAATATCCCTTTGGCCAGTTTGGGTCAGCTGTCCTGGCTGTGCCCCCTCCCAGCTTCTTGTGCACCTCCAGCCTTCTCAGTCAGTAGAGCATGGGAAGCTGAAAAGTCCTTGACTAGTGTAAACACTACCTAGCAACAACTAAAACATCGGTGTGTTATCAACATTGTTCTCACCCTAAATCCAAAACACAGCACTGTACCAGCTACTAGGAAGGAAATTAACTCTATCCCTGCTGAAACCAGGACAGTATCCACCCCTTATTCTATACCATCTACGTCATGCTCAAGTCCCATATTTTCCAGTGCAACCTCATTAACCACCCACCCCGCTTTCCATCCTTTGATATAACACACAGATATCATTCCCTTAGTCTATGGACCACCCTTGTGGAATGTCTGTAAAATGTCCATGAAATATCCATTGAGTTCATTTAGTCCGTGACTTTGGGCTCCATCTGTGATGGTGGTCACTCAGGACAGGAGAGGTGGTGTGTTGCGTGGAGTTACTGGGTACCAAAGCCAGCTCAGGTCAGGTCACTGCTGCACTTGCACTGCTTCTTGTAAGGCTTGTCCTCCACTTGTTCGGGTGGTTCCTGCTATAGTAATTCCTATAACACGCAACTCAAATCATGGGTTACAACAATTTAAAGGTATTTCCATTACAATCTCCACCCCTGGTCCCTTTGGGCCAGGTTATAGGGTTTAACATTGCAATGAACTCCTCCCCTTGCTCCTAGCCTGGCTAGCAACAAGGGGTTTCTGCTATAGTAATTCCTATAACATGCAACTCAAATCATGGGTTACAACAATTTAAAGGTGTTTCCATTACAATCTCCACCCCTGGTCCCTTCAGATCAAACCATAGGGTTTAACATTGCAATGAACTCCTCCCCTTGCCCCTGCTCTGGCTTGGACTTATCCACAGACTGCAGTCCCTTAGGGTAGTACCTGCTCCAAGTGGAGCCTTATCTATGAGCCACAGTCTCTCCAGGGGTACGCCTGCTGCGGCATAGACTTATCCACAGTCACTTTGAGATGCACCTGTTCCAGCACAGCCTTCTCCATGGGCCACAATGTCTTCAGAGATATACCTGCTCCAGCGTGGCCTTACTCGCAGCCACAGTCCCTTCAGAAGTAAACCTGCTGTAGCACAAACGTAACCGCGGCCACAGACGCTTCGAGATGTACCTGCTCTGGCATGGGCTTATCCACGGCCACAGACGCTTTGGGGTGTCCTGCTCCCGCATGGACTCATCCACAGGTCACAGTCCCTTCGACTCGAGTTCACACTGGAGTTCCAGCCTGTCCAGTACAGCAGCACAGAAACAGCAGCGATGCCCTGGCCATCTGCCAGCCCAGGCACATCGCCATTGCTGTTATCAAAATGTTCCCAGGCACAGCAGAATACAATGATAAGCAGTACAGCAGTACAGCAAGCAGTGAAAGCAAAAAACAGCCACTAACGAGCATTGGACTCTAATATACAGTAAGGCAAGCCAGCCCCATGGCAAGCACAGGAGCCTGCCAATTAATAGCTAAACAGCTATAACAGGTATGAATTCGATCTAGCACATTCCAATCAAACCTGTCATTATCTCGAACCCTTCGTGCCCCACGTTGGGCGCCAAAAAGGACTGTCGTGGTTTAACCTCAGCCGGCAACTAAGCACCACGCAGCCGCTCGCTCACTCCCCCCCGGTGGGATGGGGGAGAGAATCGGAAGGGTAAAAGTGAGAAAACTCATGGGTTGAGATAAAGACAGTTTAATAGGTAAAGCAAAAGCCACACACGCAAGCAAAGCAAAACAAGGAATTCATTCACTACTTCCCATGGGCAGGCAGGTGTTCAGCCATCTCCAGGAAAGCAGGGCTCCATCACGCGTAACGGTTACTTGGGAAGACAAACGCCATCACTCCAAACGTCCCCCCCCTTCCTTCTTCTTCCCCCAGCTTTATATACTGAGCATGACGTCACATGGTATGGAATATCCCTTTGGCCAGTTTGGGTCAGCTGTCCTGGCTGTGCCCCCTCCCAGCTTCTTGTGCACCTCCAGCCTTCTCAGTCAGTAGAGCATGGGAAGCTGAAAAGTCCTTGACTAGTGTAAACACTACCTAGCAACAACTAAAACATCGGTGTGTTATCAACATTGTTCTCACCCTAAATCCAAAACACAGCACTGTACCAGCTACTAGGAAGGAAATTAACTCTATCCCTGCTGAAACCAGGACACACGTACAGATATTTCCTGTTGTTCACTTGCAATCCAAATTTTATAACCTACCATTTCTACAAAAAAAAAAAAAGAAAAGAAAAAGGAAGAAAGAAAGCAGCAAACCAAACCTCAGTGACCAGACAAATTTGCCAAATTTCTTGTGGTAAAACTGTTGAACTGCTCTATTTATCTATTATTGTTGTTGTCATTATTATTATTATTATTATATTTTTGCTCTCATTTTCATGCTGGTTATACTCCCAGACTTTTCAGTAAAACATTCATTTAGTTGAACTTTGTTAAAATAGAATTAGAAAAAAGAAATCTCAAGAATGCATGGCTAGAAGGGACTTTCTGAACTAATAATTCCAGTCTCTGGTGATGATAACCAACCTTCTCACAATCTGTTTTCCTACACTAATCAAGTTTTGACTTTCTGCAACTATTACTGTAAAAATAACTTTTCAGAGTCAGTGAGCTTTCATCCTAACCATTCCAGCTGGAAGATTATTCCAGAATCTCACTGCTCTCTGCTGATTAAGGTTTTCTACTATGTAATTTAAATTTGTGAAAAATCAGTATCACTTTGTACCTGTGATACTTATCCTTTAGCTTAGATAGTTGTTCACCTTTTTTTGGTGATTTTTCTCATTGACAGATTTAGAAGAAACACTCATATCTCCTTTCAGCCTACATTTTGCTACACTAGACAACCTAAACTTTCTGAGTCCTCTGTTGTGTGACAAGCTCTTTATTTCCCTCGTCATTCTACTAGCCTTCTTTACATGCTTTTTTATTATAGAATCACAGAACAGCACAGGTTGGAAGGGACCTCGAAAGATCATTTGGTCCAACATTTCATGGGAAACAGAGCCTAGATGAGATTATCTAGCACCCTGTCCAGTCACATCTTGAAAACCTCCAGTGATGGGGGCTTTACCACATCCCTGGGGAGGTTGTTCCAGTGAATGGTCTCACTGTAAAAAAATTCTTTCTTACATCTTCTTGAAAAGCAGTGTTTTCCTCTAATGAGACCCTTCCTTTATTTTGCCAATATGCATCTGAAGTAGAAAATACTGTGCCATTCCTCTGGCTTTCTATCCAACCAGTTCTGTGGATTGAATTATTGTTTCTTTGTTCTCAGAGGCAGCTTTTAATAAAGTAATGATCGTGCTTTGGAACCAAGACATAAAAAAATGTGCTCTCAACAAGGAGAGTTCACACATCATTGCTGGAGGTGTAGCCAGTTCAGTTTCCAAATGCACCTTATTTTTCAGTGCATAACCTGTGTGCAAGAGATTCACATATAACCTGCTTAGTATCTGGCTTAGTTTGACATTTTAAGAGTTGAGACTTTAAAGACTGCAACATAAAATATTTTTCATCCTTGGAAAATGTCTAGGAGTCTTACCACTTTATAAAACTGTTACTTTGATGTAAAGTGTCTAAATTCAAACTCATGTGAAGTTGATCCTAGACCACATTAGTATTAGTGTAATTTTGTAGAAACTAATGGAGTTATGCAAAAGACAGACATACATTGTTTCCTTTTAACAAATAGGTGCATTATTAAAAATAAAATTTAATAGCAAAGATTTCTTGCCTTTAGTGAGTAAGGATGTGATCTAATAGATTTAAGCATCCAGGGAGTTTTTGTTAAGCAGGATGCCTATAGGGTTCAGGAAGTCTCCCTCATTTCTCTGACATATTCATAATGCAGATTATTTTTTCTGTGGTTGTGGCCTTTCTGCTAAGAATGAGAAGACATTATTTAGACCTATCTTTTAGGTGGAATCATAATTATCAAGTACTAAATATTAGAAACATATTTTCATTCCATATTTTCTATTGAAACAACTGCATTTTTTAGTTTGACCCACAGTTTCTTGGATTATTTATGATACACTGAAAATATTTTTCCTTTTATGATTTATTCCTTAACATTAGTCTCTGAAAAACAAAATAATACTGAGGTTTTGACATATGAAACATGATTATGAGTCAGCTGACTGCATATATGTCCTCACAGAATATCTACAATTCTATAAAAATTACTCTATTTTTTAAATAACTTTATATATGTAAAAGACTCTTTCAAGAAATGTTGCTTTCACAAAATTGCTTCCCAGTGAACCTTGTTCCTTTTCTTTACTATTTATGCTTTATTTTACCTTTCCATTAGCTGAGAAAACTATGGCTAGCACCAGTGGAAACACAGATCTCATCCCCATCTTGAGGATGAAGTCTAAATAAAGAGTTATAAAGCCTGAGAGCCAAAACTAATTACTTTGGTGTAAGAGAGTGTTGGCAAAAAAAATTATGAAACTATATCCTTAGTAAATAATTATGCTATATTTTTCCAGACCTGCAGCCCCAGAAACTGTCAGTTACCAATTCCTTCCTTGCAATAACTGAAGTAAGTTAATTTAATATTTTTAATTCATCTTTCAGATGTATTTCACCTTTGAGTTTTCAATGTAGAGAAAAGTTGTGTAGCAGCTGCATCATCTGTTACATGCTCTGAGGATAGCTATTTGCCGCTCAGTGAAGGCAATGTCAAAATATTTATGTAGATCATAATTTGTTTACCTACTTTTTATGCTAATAAAACCCCACAATTTTATGATCAAGCTCTGAATTACAGTGTGTATTATACTATATTATAATTGTATATTATATTATATTATATTAATTATATTATATTTTGGGCGGGTATTATAAATTAAGCCACAAATTACATCAATACATTTTTACATAAAAGATTCCCATAAATGTGCTCTCAACTGCATGAAAGTATTTACTAATGGGACATATGCTTTTTCACTGGACTGCATGGAAATATTTATTCATGGGGCAGGTGTCTCTTTGATAGCACTTATCATTGGCTGATGGAGAGAGGAGTTGGATGGATGGATGAAGCAACAGAATTGTTTCCTAGTTCATAGAGCATAATGTTGGGGCTGCCAAAGTCATCATATGGGATAAGAGGGTGGAGGAGAAAGGTTTGGAGTACTCACATAGAGGAAAGGCAAATGTTTGTTACAGCAGCATGTGTGAGGAGGGAAAAGAAATATGCATTCTGCATCTGCATGTGAACCAATAAACAGCTGGTACTTACTGCCAGTGCCACTGGTACATGTGATATTTGAATAAATGAATTTTTATTTTATAACTTCCTTAATACAATGTGGTCATTGCTACTGCAGTATTGATGTTTGATAACACTAAAAAGCACTCTTTAAAATACAGCAATAAACTTGTAACCACTGCAAGAATTAAAATTATGTTTGATTCCCTAAAGTCAGGTAATCTGAATACAAAGTTACTTTGGCTTTGTGCTTGTAAATTCTGTCTTTTTCATATTCATGACTTATGGTTTTGTGGAGTTTTTTGGTAAAGAAACATCATGTTGACTACTAAGTGCTGGTAAGGCCACTCCTGGAGTACTGTGTCCAGTTCCGGGCTCCCCAGTATAAGAGAGACATGGAACTACTGGAGAGAGAGCAATAAAGGGCCACAAAGATGACTAAGGGACTGGAGCACCTCTCCTGTGAGGAAAGGCTGAGAGAGCTGGGGTCGTTCAGTCTGGAGAAGAGAAGGCTCGGAGGGATCTCATGAGTGTATATAAATACCTGAAGGGAGGGTGCAAAGACAGAGCCAGCCTCTTTTCAGTGGTGCCCAGTGACAGGACCAGAGGCAACGGGCACAAACTGAAACAAAGGAGGTGTCATCTGAACATCAGGAAACACTCTTTTACTGTGAGGATAACTGAACACTGGCACAGGTTGCCCAGGGAGGTTGTGGAGTCTCTGTCCTTGGAGACATTCAAAAGCTGTCTAAACATGATCCTGGGCAACTGGATCTAGGTGACCAGAGGTCTCTTACAACCTCAACCTTTCTGTGATTCTGTGATTTTGACTGTGAAGTCATAGCCTCGCATACTCTTGAAAGACTTTGCTGACACAGTTGTACAGCAAAGCACTGGCGTGGATGCATTCAAATCACAAAGCTGCATGCTTTGTTCCTGTGGCCTTTACAAGTGGGAAGAAAAGGGGGTTGATCTCAACTGTCTCAAATTTGATTGTTATCGTTCCTTGCATTTTGCACAGAGTAAATTTCTCTTTCTCTTTCCATATTTCCTCTTGTAGTAGTCTTATGTCCATTATCAAATTACCTTAGTTTTCCATATCTGAATTGTTTGGCAATACTCATAAAATGTAAAATAGGAATATTTTATACACATGATCATCTTTGAATTATCATTTATATTCTTATACCTACAAACTTTAACTAGATATTTAGTTTTACAGTTTCATTACCATAAACTGATTAAATAAAAATATACTATTTCCCCTCACACAGCGTTTTGTCTACTATCCCACTAGCAATAATTTTATGTTCTATGTTAACATTCACGTCAATTTCTTTTCATATTTTCATGTGTATGGAATTAATGACACTTGTATGGTATCCCAGTTAAAATCATATCAAGCTGGTAGAATTTCAAGCGTGCAGATATGTTTATATTTTAGTTGACTAATTTCTTCTGTTTTCTTGTCTAACAATTTTATTATGTTAAAAGCAGGTAATTAAGTGTGAATACATGGATTATAATGTAGTTAAAAACACCCCTCAACTCATTCTTGATTTAAAAATAATGTAAATTAAACTTTCTCTTCCTCATGTTCTTCCAGCACATTAAGATAGCTAATTGATGTTTGTGAAAGAAGCATCATTTGTCAGCATTCTGATCAGCAAGAAATAAACATAATCAAAGTATATGATATTATATTGAAAATGAATAATCTACTTCAGCAGAAACAAATTAAGATAAATACAAATTGCATTTAAATTGTTTTTTGTCTGCAGGACAAATTCTCTTAAAAATGTGATAAGGAAGAGACAAATAAAAATCTATCAATATGTTTACCTTTCAAATCTTTCAGAGTGGATAATTCACACCGTGTACACCAAATAATTCTATTAAAGACAGATTCAGCTTATGCCTTTAATTTCTTCCCTCCCAATCCTTAGCTTTGTAATATACCAAAGGCGTATCCGAACAGCTGCAACAGCATGAAGTGAACTCTATAATGAAAACCTTTAAAAAACAGTTTCTGCTATCTGCAGCTCTGTATTTGCCCCTATGATATTTCCCCTTGCCTACTAGTCCTTCTGTAACAAATATCCTCTGAATGTAAGGAACAGACGCTGGACATTTACATCCCTCCTGAGGAAGGGTGTCCCTGCCATGACTTGTCACAGGGTGTTGTTGTAACATCCCAACCAGACGTGTTGAGGGCTGAGAGCTCTTGAGGCACTGTAATTTTCTCAGATTTCAGACTGTCTCCAGTGGTAGGACTGTTGTTGATGGTAGGATCAAAAGGTGTGGGTTTTTTCTGATTCTGAAAGGGCAGCAGTAGTGCCTAAAACATTTTCACTCTATTAGCAAAACCTGTAAGAATGTTAAGTATTTATTTCAAAAATGACCTAATACGCTTGTCGGTAGCTCTGTTAAGAAGCTCTCTACAAAGTGTTGTTTCCGGGAGATAATTTCTGAAATAGGGAATGCTAAGAAAGAGGAGAGTAGCATTGAAAAGCATTTTTTTCCATTTTTAAGAATGAGGTGCTTTTCTCTGTGCTTGTTAATTTTCTGTCCTCTTGGGGGGGGGGGGGGGGGGGGAAGGTTGTTTGGGCCAGATTACAGATAACTAAGGTTTCAACCTGAATTAGTTTCTGCTTAGTTAGCTAGTTCTCAGTTAACTTTAGGGAAGTGTCAGAAGCTAACATTTTCAAAAGAACAGAACTGCTAGGAGAAAGCAATTCTAACTAGTTAAAACTTTAAAAAATGGCCTGTAACAACTACATTAAGGTAGGTTGGCAGCTATGCCTAACTACCATTTTTTCCCTAAAGGTCAAAATGCTAAAAAGCACAGGCAAAAGGAATTTGTACTGTAGTTTTTTAATATATTCACATGCAAAACAGCTTTTTATTTGTATTTTCTTCTGCTCTACATTTTACATTTTAAATTTATAAAGTATCAGCTCATTTCAGTGGTTTTAGTATTTTGCTTTTTTTTTTCCGAGTTTCTTCAGTGTTGAGTATCATCAAAACAAATTAAAATATATAGGTCTTGGTTCACACTATAGGCCCTTTAGAACACTTCTTCATTATACTTCAGATTAAATCTTGCACCTTTGGTTGCTATTTATGTGAAAACCAATTTATCTTGTCTTCATCTGGCATATGTAAGTTAGGAGCAAGTGGATTAGCTCTGCCCTGTTTTCCCACAGTGAAAGCTAATTTAAATTTCTTGTTGTTTTGTAGATCTGCCAAACTGAAAATCTGGCTCCGTGTTCCTAGGCTAAACAGTAAGGCAGTTTAATGCCTTCCACTGTTTCCAGCTTTAGCCATGCAGCCATATACTTAAAATTGTCACAAAGTGGAATATGAGCTAAGTTAAAGCTTGAGTGACTCAAAGCTTACACGATAATATCCATGGTTTAAACTTTGTATTTCTACGTCCAAGAACACAGATCTTGTGCTGTTGTGGTTTGCTGAAAAGTGCTGAAGTTTAAAACAAATTGCTGTTTCCTAAGGAGACAGGTCTGATCTGTTACGAGCTGCTGAAGCCACTAGCCCAACAGTGGTGACACTGCCACAGTCCCATGCTCCCAGGTCCAACCAGTAGCGAGGCTGGGAGGGTTTTCCCAACAGGCGCACGCACACACAAATACAGTATGTATATATGTACACTCACAGGCAGCCACACAGACCTACACAGACAAGAAACATAGCACTTGCACAAACACAAACAGTACCAACAGCCTCATCTTATTCCCTTCTCTGGCCAACCAGGATTAAAGTTAGTTAGGGGACAATATATATACATATATGTACATACATACAATGTGGATCCCCGTAGCAGCTGGGCTCAGACACACAGTCTGTGCAGTAGCTGCCCCTGGATCCCATTCTCCCCTGCTGCTGGTACCTGGGCATAAAAGCCCAAGGCTACACCCCCGGAAGCTCCTGGTACTCAGACCTATACACACACGCAGACAAATGCTCAGACTGCATGCATGCGCACGCACGCACACCCACCATGGATGTCTCCACTAACCGGCTTTAGACTACCCAGCAGCCAGCCCCAGGATCCCCTGGTCTCCCAGGTGCACAGACACATGCAAACACGTCTCTCCAGTAGCTGGCCCAGACCTACGGCCTCATCAGGAGCCGGCCCCCAGATCTCGTGGTCTCCTCAATCACTCACTAGGACCTCCTGGTCTCTCCAGTAGCCAACTTGCAGACCTTCTGGTCTCTCCAGTATCCAGCCCAGAATTAGGGCAGCTCCAATAACTGGCTCCCAACTCTCTTAACCTGCTCACTGGGTACTACAGTCTGATGTTTGCACACACTGACATAAGCACACACAACATGTGCATGCATCCCGGTCTCTCCAGTTGCTGACCCCCAGACACATGGCCCCTCTGACCCACAGTCCCAATCCCACTGCTGGCACTCAGACCAACACACACACATGGGCACAGAGTAGAGAGTCCCTCAGCCAGGAAATTAGAAATGGAGTTTAATAAGAAGAAAAGACAGACTGGTCAGGCAAAGGACATGGTCAGACACACACACTGACCAGCACCTGTTTACAGGTCACCAGCACTTTTTATACCCTTATCCCTCTATTTTTCTGCTTTTTCTCCTCCTCTGAACATCCCATAACTAGTCTTGTACAAT
Source organism: Aptenodytes patagonicus (assembly GCF_965638725.1). NCBI lineage: Eukaryota > Metazoa > Chordata > Aves > Sphenisciformes > Spheniscidae > Aptenodytes > Aptenodytes patagonicus. Next base: position 32,155,493 of record NC_134951.1, on the reverse strand, counting down.
CTCCAAATGTTCTTCCCCTGCACCTCACAATGAACCCTGGACCCCTGGGCAGTGACCCCCTGCAGTCTGTGAAGTGCCTGGAGTGCTGCCCCTGCTGACTCCTGGTATGAGGTGTCCCCCGGCCCCTGGGGCTGAGGCTCCCCTGGAACAGCTCAGGCAGGGGGCCGAGGCAAGCGTTGGTATCCCTGGCTGGGGCATTGGGGTGCCCCCACCTGCCATCGTACCTCTGTGCTACTTTGTGTGTGTGGAGACGAGCCTCTAATCACATAACATAATCCATAAAACAATTTCACATGTTCAATTGTTTCAAATGTTTCCAGGTCCTGCACTTTGGCCACAACAACCTCATGCAGCGCTACAGGCTTGGGGAAGAGTGGCTGGAAAGCTGCCTGGCAGAAAAGGACCTGGGGGTGCTGGCTGACAGCCGGCTGAACACGAGCCGGCAGTGTGCCCAGGCGGCCAAGAAGGCCAATGGCATCCTGGCCTGTATCAGAAATAGTGTGGCCAGCAGGAGGAGGGAAGTGATCGTGCCCCTGTACTCGGCACTGGTGAGGCCGCACCTCGAATACTGTGTTCAGTTTTGGGCCCCTCACTACAAGAAGGACATTGAGGTGCTGGAGCGTGTCCAGAGAAGGGCAACGAGGCTGGTGAGGGATCTGGAGAACAAGTCTTATGAGGAGCGGCTGAGGGAACTGGGGTTGTTTAGCCTGCAGAAAAGGAGGCTGAGGGGAGACCTCATCGCTCTCTACAACTACCTGGAAGGAGGTTGTAGCGAGGTGGGTGTGGGTCTCTTCTCCCAAGTAACAAGCGATAGGACGAGAGGAAATGGCCTCCAGTTGCGCCAGGGGAGGTTTAGATTGGACATGAGGAAAAATGTCTTTACTGAAAGAGTGGTTAAACATTGGAAGAGGCTGCCCAGGGAAGTGGTTGAGTCCCCATCCCGGGAAGTATTTAAAAGACGTGTAGGTGAGGCGCTTAGGGACATGGTTTAGTGGGCATGGTGGTGTTGGGTTGACGGTTGGACTCGATGATATTAGAGGTCTTTTCCAACCTTAATAATTCTATGATTCTATGATTCTATGATAATAATTGTACCTGAAAGCAAAATGATTTTTTACATTGTGATGTGTTCCTGCAAAATTATTTCCACCTATTCATTCTCCTCTACAAGACAGTCTATTGAGGAAAGCTGTTACCAGCATAGACTTCAGTTATTTACTTTTATGGGCCACATTTAAAGAATTCTTTAAAAAAATCCTTAGAGATGGATTAAAGGGAGGTTATTTAGAGGGAAAAAGCCATTGAACAAGTCATTTAAGAGTAACAGCTTAGTAAAACAGAGAAATAAGGCAAAAGCTAATAAGGAGGCTAATTGTGGCAGGCAACTGGAGGAACCAGGTGTGGGATACAGTAAACAGGGCAGGAGATTGTTTACTTGAAAGAATTTGTCCTCATTCCTATCTTCCTTTAACATTGCATCATAGTAATCTCTTTACTGCCTTCTTTCCTCAAATTTCCTTGACGATTTGTCATGTCTCTGCTGGTCAGCAGTACAGGTGCAGGTCTGAAAGAACAGGGACTTGGAAGGCAGGAGGCAGGGTGAGTGGGAGAATTTTCTTGTTTTCTCCAATTTTATAGCTCCTCCCTGACGGAGAGGAAAAAAGGAAGAAAGTAACACTTGAAAGAAAAGGAGTGCTCAAACCCAATTTTCTCTCCTGCCCCACTATTTCTTTGCTGCCTAATCCTCACCTGAAAAATCCTTTACGAAGATGTTATCACTGCTTGCAACCATTTTGTACTCTGAACATAGGGTGGTCAAACTCTCAGATCCCATGCCTTAGAAGGATGGTGTTTTGGGATGTCCTGGGTGATGATGTTTCCATATTTATTCCTTGATGTTTGGACTAAATTGCACCATTGGTACAAGAACAGACAGCCACAGACTCAGCTACTATGGAGTTAAGCATTATAAATTTGGGAAAATGGGATTCAAGCCTGTGAGGCAGTGGCCAGGAAGTGTAGATATATAGGGAAGGGGGAAAAAAAAACATATATATATATACATATATACGTTTCGGAGGGATCTTTTCCCTGAAGAATTAATACACTATACTACTACTACTGAGAAATCTTCTGACTTAATACAAATTGTATTGTATTTAGAATTATTTTTTGGATATTAGACATATGCTGATATGAGCAAATTAGCTATCAAAATCCTTTTATCACATCCTAATGCCCTTATTATTTTCATAGGTTCCAAGGACAGCATTTTTAAGACTTTGTAACAAAGAAAATATTGCCAAACCCTTGAATTTTTTGAACGTTGTGTTTGGCTCAGAAACACTGTGCTGTCTGAAGGAACATAGGGCACAGTTTAATACACCACTTTTACAGCAGTATTAGGAAACTGCACTGAACTTCAGCTGCATTGCTCTGATTTACAATGGCATAAGTGAGGGCAAAAATCAATCTTATGGGTTTTTTAAGTGGTTCAATTTTTAGCAATGTGAGTTATCTTATGATTCTGTATATCATCAAAGTACCATGATCTATACACAATAAACCTGTCGCATCCCATTATATCTATAAGGTAGTGAATTCATAAGTTATTACCCTATACAATATACTTTTGTTTACTTTAGAAGTGCAGCAATACAAAGATTAACTGAGATAAATGCAGGTTTAATCAAATGGATCATGTAGGAGGCTACAGGACCATGTGCTGGAACCAGCTACTGTTTGTGGAGATGACAATGATGAAGATCCATCCCTTTTCTTCTTTTTTCTCCCAATATTCTCTAGGGAAATCCATACCCAAATAAAGATTTCTAATAGAAATGAAGAAGTTTTAGTTTGATTTGGCATGTTTTTATGTTTTCAAGCAATTGAAAAATTTCTAGTTCTTAGAAAAATTTTCAAACGGAGAATATAAAATTTAAAGTGTGTGGAGAAGGACCTTCACAGTTGATGTGATCAGTGCAACCCTGTTATTTATTGAAAATTAAAAATTAAAGAAAGAACCACATTTTTACTATTGCAGTTTGGTCATTTCACTAATGCCTGTTAATAGGTGAGGATACAGACCCAAGTAATATATAAAGAACTCAATAAAATAAATAAAGGAGTTAAATAATAAAATAAATCATAAGAGAAGTAAATGAGGACGACCTATGACATGAGAAGAATTATTTTCTGTCACAAATAATTTTCCCCATCTTAATATTGTTCACAGGATTGAAAAAGTACACTTCCATAAATACAATACTGCACATTCAATCAGTAGGTGAGTTGAACACTGGATTGAGATGTGCTGAAGATTGTCTGCTCCTGTCAGCTTGGCAATGGTTGCCAAAACCAGACAGTCATAATGCAGTATGATTCTATCTCCTGAAAAATTAGAAACATGAGCAGACTCACCTCAGTTTATGTTCTCGGTGGCTTAAAAGTTAAAGCTTGGTTAGTGTGCTGGTTTTGGCTAGGATAGAATTAATTTTCTTCAGACTAGCTAGAATGGGGCTATGTTTTGGATTTGTGCTGGAAACAGTGTTGATAATACAGGGATGTTTTGGTTATTGCTGAGCAGCGCTTACACAGAGTCAAGGCCTTTTCTGCTCCTCACCCCACCCCACCAGCGAGTGGGCTGGGGGTGCACAAGAAGCTGGGAGGGGACACAGCTGGGACAGCTGACCACAACTGACCAAAGGGATATTCCATACCATATGACATCATGCTCAGCATATAAAGCTGGGGGAAGAAGGAGGAAGAGGGGGACGTTTGGAGTGATGGTGTTTGTTTTCCAAGTAACCATTACACGTGATGGAGCCCTGTTTTCCTGGAGATGGCTGAACACCTGCCTGCCGACGGAAAGTGAATAAATTCCTTGTTTTGCTTTGCTTGTGTGTGCAGCTTTTGCTTTACCTATTAAACTGTCTTTATTTCAACCCACGAGTTTTCTCACTTTTACTCTTCTGATTCTCTCCCCCATCCCACCGGGGGGAGTGAGCGAGCAGCTGTGTGGGGTTTAGTTGCCGGCCAGGGTCAAACCACAACAGCTAGGTCTTCTAGTATATTGATTTGATTCCTTTGGTGATGCAGAACTTTTGTTCTATTTCTTTCCTTTTTTAATGCTTGTCTAAGCCAAATATATATATATATATATACTTCGGGAAGACCTTATTGCAGCCTATCAGTACTTAAAGTACTTATCAGATGACCTTTAGACGTCCCTTCCAACCCAAACTATTCTATGATTCTATGATTCTATATAGGAACCTTTTGTGAAATTATGGGATTTCCATTTCATGTCTTCAAAATTAACTACACTTTCAAGCTCTTTTCCCTTCTTCTCCTGTAACTTCCTCCCCTTTGATGAAAGTCTGAATATATTTTCTATTTTACTCCTATCTGCAGATTCCTATTTTGTTATTATTATTCCTTAAGTGTAGCTAGTGTTATGATTAGGATAAGGTCATCCTGGTCATAACTTAGAACAATATAAATGTAAGATATGAACATATTTTACCTTCCTTTAGGGATTTCTTTTAACTTTCTCCCATACTTCAACTGTACTTTTCTTGTGCTTCTCTGAATTCTTAGAAATTTCCTATCACTCTGAAAATAAAACAACAAGCATAGCAACTTCTCTTGCCATAAATTTTGCCAATACCTATCCAATATCCAACTTTAATTCCAATCCATTGTCTGTTTATACTGGGATGATACTCCAGAGATGGCAACCTTCAGATTGCATTTCTAAGAAAAAAAATATTTTTTACCAGTTTTTCTGACTGGTATTTTTAAGTCTTTCTTTGTCTTTGGCGTTTTATTCATTCTGAGGGAAGCAGATGGTCTTCTTTTCAATCTTTATTTAAAGAAATCTAACAAGACATCTCAGCTGCCTAATCTTTGGAGGTATACTGTGCTCTGCATCTTCTTGTGAGCTGTATGGAAGTGATAGTACAGAATACCTTTGTAGGGAAGAAAATTGTCAATCACAGTTTAACAGGATTGCTTTCCAAATTAGGCCTTCTCAGAAAGTGAGATATTTTTTCCCCTGTGATTTGTGGGCATCTCTTGTTAGTCTGAAAAAACTCTTTTTTTTTCTTTTTTTTTCTTTTTTTTTTTCTGAGATGTAATGCCAGGTGCTAGAAAAATGTTGTGAGATCTTCAATACCTTTTCTTTTTTCTTCCATTATTGAGCACTTCTAATAAATTGGTATATCTATTTTTTTTCTTTTACTTGGGTGACCCCCCTTTGTTGGACACAGGATAAAAGATGGCTACTGTTACTGTGAAAGATGAGAAATTATCAGAACAGTAGTGTTCTCTCATCTTTTCCATACAGAATTGTTCAAAGAGGCCAAATCATGAAGATTCTTTATTATAAGAAATAAAAGTGATGGTAACTTGACATTTTGGTGGCTAACAACAGCAGCTAACATACTGAAGAATTTATCTCTCGCTGTGTTAAAGGAATATCTCTTTTCATTACAGCTTTGTTTCCCATCCCACCTCTTTTGCTCTATGACATCAGGAAATTCTTACCTTCCTCCTAGCAGGAAAGAAAAGCAGCAAGAAGTTGTGACAATAACAATTGTTAGTTAATAATTTATAATATTTAACTTAAAGAGAATAAGTGGTAAAAGTTTCATTTCTCCTCATTTCAAGCGTAGCGTATGGAAAGTTACTAAGGTTTAGGTCAAACTTCATAGAAAATGCAGAAGGAAATGCAAAAGATACTAAACATGCACTTGCTAAAGAAATAATGCTTTATTCTATCTATCAATGAATATAATAAAACAAGAAAGATTTGAGAAATCAGGTGTTGGATATTTGTTCTCTACCAGTCCCGTGAGAAAAGATTTTTGAAATGGTTTCTGATAAAGCTGTATATCTATAAAAGGAGTAAATAAAGGTTCCCATCTGTCTTTAACAATCTAACTTCTTGAACATTTATTCTATCATCTGAAGCCAGCAGGAGTTATCTTGTTAGAACTCCTCCTGAATGTCTGATTGTGCATCTGCAGAGCAATCAGATACAAATAACCAAACATTGAAGTTATATATTTGCTGCTTGAGAAAGAAATAACTTTCTCATTATTATTTTGAGAAAGGTTCTGGTCTCAGAGTTTTGCAGTTTCTGCAGTACCAACTTGATGTCGTAGCAAAACTTGAAATATTAAATTTTAGCATGTCACGATTGGCACTATGTGTGCCTCCAAACTCACTCTTCTGGGCTTTTAAATTAGGAACTTTGATGAGACCTGTGAAACAACTAATAACTTCCCTGGGAATCTGATATGTACTTCAAAGCTCCCAGTTTACCATACATTAAAGAAATAATTCTATATTAATTAAAGAAAAACTAAACTTGTGACAATTCTTGCATGTAGTCTGATAGAATTTATAATAAAGGATTTATATTAATTAATTTTGCCTCTCAGCTTTTCATTTTCATGATGTTTACTCTCATAGTACATTGGTAAATGATTGTTTCTGTTTAAAATATAAAGAATCATTTTACATGTCTTCACTCATTAGGAAGTTAAATAGGTCATGTAAAACAGATTTAAACCTAATTCATTTTGTCATGTTTTCCACTGGAAGTTTGAAACCACAGCACCCATCTAGTAGTTTGTGAATCGATTCCAATTTTACAATTCTTTTTTTTTTTTATTTTTTTTTTTACGGCAAATTTCTTCGTATACCGAACTGCATATAAAATATTCAGGCTGAGTGCTTGAGCACATTCCCATCATTGCACAGATAAAGTTGCTATCAGCTACCACTTTACATCATGAGGGGTTTTATTTACATTCTTACTATAGAGCTGTTCCCCGAGTATGTTCTGATGATAAAAATGTAAGGAATAAACAAATATGCAGTTCTGCATTTGGATCTGCTGTGGAACAGTTATATTAATGGACATTGCTGTTAAACTTACTAGTTTGTGAAACTCTCAAAATCTCCTTTCAATAGCAATTAATCTCATTCTTCTTTTATTATTTTCCACTTTCTTTTGACATGAGGTTATCAGCTGACACAGATCAGAATAGGCAATTTGTGTATTCTGAATTCCCAAGTGGAAGAGAGTCAGATTGGGTAGGACTAGCCTTGGAAGTAAATGTGACAATGTGTGTCTATGAGATCATGGTATCTTTAAACCAGGTAGATAGCAAACTGTGTTATCACAGCATAGAGCTCAGCCTATGTTCTACACTTGCTCAGACACTTCATATAAGCAGCTATCCCATTAAGACGTGTGAGCTGCTGTAGCTATGCTGTGTGCCATCCATATCAGGTCTAGTAAGTTCAAAGCTAGCTCAAAAGCGTAGTCAATGTATATTGAAACATATACAAACTCTTCTGTAGCTACTTTTTTTTTTTTTTAAATATAGGATCTTCAGGAAAGAAAATGCAATTTCAGAGTTGTTACTGTTTATGTAATGACCCATTCGTGGCCTGTATTCCTAAGGAATCTGAGGAAATTTCCTAAGCAATCTTCAGTTTTGTAGAAATGACACATTGGTCACCTGCTGACTGTTGTGTTTCTTTCCAACTAGTGATCATTACTAGAAGGGGTTTGGAGATACACACTTCCTAACATTAGTGCTTACATATGAAATCACTTGTGACTACAAATGGACTGGGATATTTGGTTGTTTTGAGTTTCTTCTAGTTTTCTTTCCTTTACAATGGCCAGTGATAGTGGCCAAGCATTAAAACAGCAATTATCTCGGCAATTAGATCATCAAAAATGTTACATATAATTCCTGATTTTAGCAGTTTAAACAAGTTTAAGTTTGTGATATTCAAAGCTCTATTTCTGGAAGAATGCAAAGTTGTTATGATAAATGACATAAAAAAAAAAAAAGTAGGTCAATATGGAATATGCAAAAAACAACCCTTCAAAATCACCAACTATGCAATCATAAGTTGGACAATGACTAGCAAAGCCTCAGTTAAACAAAAAAGGTTCTGTGTTTTAGAAGACCACAAAACAAACATTAGTCAATGGGATCATACTAAAAATACTTCAGAAGAAGATATCAACATTTGTTGGACTATTTCAAGCGATGAGAATTTGCAATTCTCTTTGGGTTTTGAGTGATATAATCTCACTAAGAGATTTAAGAATCTACAATCTAAGAATATATATGGGTGTAAAGACTATACCTATGGAGGAATAAACTGCACAAATAAAAAAAATGTGAAACTATTTAGATTGTAGTTCTGCAGAGGGCAGTTTGGGAGCTATAAGTTATTTAAGCTAGACATGATTCACAAACATCACACAGTTGTAAAAATATAACAAATATTGTTCTGAGAAGTGTAATATGTAAGGATACACTGCAAATTATGGCCTGAGTTAGAATACTGTATTGTACATGAGTACAGGAACAGAAAAGACAGGAACTTGATTCATCAGAGATCTAATGAACAAGACCTATGAGGAAATGTGGAAGAAATTGTTTGCTTGGGGTTTTTTAAGCAACAGAAGACTGAGTGGAAACATCAGTCATGATATGCACATTAAAAAATCAGGATATGTAAAAATCTACAAAGAGAAGGGAAATCAGTTCCACATCCCTTGCAAATAAGCCAGAAGGGTTAACTGAGGTAAGTCTAATTTAAAGAAAACCTGCAGCAACAGTGAAGACAGAAGCTACTGGCATGTAGGGACAGTGGACCCTGTCCCCAGGAAAACTTTGCCAAAGATCAATTTGGTTAAATCTCTACAAGTTATTTTCTTCTTGAGCTAAGGATGGACTATGGTGCCAAGGTCAATATCATAACACACAGGGACAACAAGCAGCCCAGGTGATAGATCAAAGAGAGAGGCAGAAACATCATGTTATGTCGATTCCTGGTTCTGCAGGAGGTGTCACATGCAGCATTTTGTCTCCATGACCATAGGACCCTGTTTGAGTAATGAGACTGCTGGGAGTCAGGTTTATCTGAAAGAGTGGTTCAAGGACATCTTTGCCAACAGACGTGTTAGTGAGGAGGACATTAAAAAGGTGACCACAACTTTTCATGCTGGAACCTTGAGTATTTTATGCTCCAAACATTCATGTTACAAGTATCTACACTGGTAGACCCTGCAGTTTGGCAGTCTGTATTTCATAATACCTTGCAGTAGGCTTTTCATCTTCAAGAAAGATAACCAGGCTGGCAATTTTTATATTGAAGCAATGCATGTAGGGTGGGCTCGGTGTGGGAAAGCTAACCTACTCTCAACTGAATTGAACTGGACATAGATGTGTACTTGAGCCTGCATGAAGGGTTAGTGCAATATTTAGCTTGCTCCCATGCTGTGTTCTTCCTGGGAGCACAGTATTTCAGATCTTAGTTTATTTTTGATCTTGAATATGGGCTTCAAGGCTAGATTTAAAATATCATATAAAATGGAATCAACAGTAAAGATATGTATGAATAAAGATAATCAATTAATGAGGAAGCTTGATTAGTAGTGAAAGCTAAATTAGACAAATTTATTTCAGGACTTGAATGCTCTGTAATAATCCTACGATACTTCCACTTCTTGGAAAATGAAGTCTGTTATCAAATATCCAAGTGGTGGGAAAATAAAGTTCAGTGGAACTTAGGACAAGTGAGGACATCCTAGGTTACTGAGGCCAGTTCCACAATGCAACAGAGTGACAGAATAAACTAACCTGGAAGGGACATCATGGAGTTCCCTGGTTTGACCTTAACAATGCTTCAACCTGAACAGCTCTACTGTTTTTTCTTTTATTACATCTGCAAGTGGAAAAAATGTTTCACTTCAGGAAGAAAGCCTGTGGGAAAAATGATGTGTTCTTAACCAAAAATCTATTCCCTGGATAATACTTCTATCATTAATGTTTAGTAATGTATCCTCTCAAAAAGTAAGGACTAATCATATTTCCAAATATAACAGCATGGCTAGCAATGCTGGTAAATTATAACACCTGTGAAATGAACACAGGAATTACAGTTTACATCATATTAATCTGCATGATTTGTACCTTCTACCATCATTATATTAACTACTACAGATTATCTACATTTTCTTTGATAGTTAGGCAGAATCATGGGAAATATATGATACCAAATAATCCAGAATAATCCATATAGTGATGATTGTGTGGTGCCTTCTAAAAAAATTCAGTCTAAGGCAAGACTGAAAGGGAGATTCTTTGAAAGCATGCCTGACATCTGACTTCTCTTGTATTCTGTGCAGGTTGTGCTCTGTATCATATGTGAGAACCCAACTGTATATTAGAATTCATAAATGAATTCTGCAAGAAAGAGGGAAAAGAACTCACAGTATTTATCTGCATTTGTTGTTATTTTGCTGACACAAATATCAACTTTATAGAAATTGTTTTTTCTGGCATTCACAAATGCATCATAGATTGACATTTCATGATGATTCTGAAGGCTTTTGAATTTGTTTTCTAAATGAGATAATGTTGAGGGACTTTAAAGATTATATAAAAATAGGAAGGAAAGATGTAAAATCATCTGTCTTTCCTAACATATACAATTGTTTTAATTTACTGATTTATTTTTATTTGGTAGTTTTAAAAATCATTTTTTAAGAAAATAAAAAAAATGGGAACTTTTTGCTTTACATAAATAAACATCTGTTTAACAGTGTGGCATGCTTTCACTATACATCTTTTGCAATTCATGTCCTGGGAACCTAATATAAAAAAGAATGGTTTTTCTCCATTTGAATAATTACACTAAGTTACATGGAAAGAAACTGAACAGAAGAAAGAAGAAAACCATTCAACAGGAACACTTTCATTTTATAGATGGATGATTTTTTTTATTTTAATAACAAGGAAGGTATGATTTATTTTGTTCTTCCAATCAAACTGAATGTGCTAATGATTGTGCAAAAATTAGTAGTAATATTTGGAATGAACATAGAACAAAGCTATAGATGTGTGGTGGGTTGACCTTGGCTGGCTGTCAGACCCCACCCAGCCACGCTCTCACTCTGCCTTCTCACCAACATGGGGGGCAGAAGAAAAGATGAAAAAGCCTACAGGTTGAGATAAAGACAGGGAGATCACTTACCAGTTACTGTCACAGGTAAAACAGACTCAAATTGGGGAAAATCAGTTTAATTTATTGCCAATTAATGTAGGTTTGCATAGTGAGAAACAAAGATAAATTAAAATAACATCTTCCCCATCCCCGTTTTTTTCCCGAGGCTCAACTTCACTCCTTCATTCCCTACTCCTCTACCTCCTCCCCACCCCAAGCAGCTCAGGGGGATGGGGAATGGGGGTTGTGGTCAGTCCAGAACAGCTCCTCTCTGCTGCTCCTTCCTCCTCACACTTTTCCCCTCCTCCTGTGTGGGCTTTCCATGGGCCACAGTTCCTTCAGGGCACATCCACCTGCTCCAGCATGGGGTCCTCCACAGGCAGCAGTGTGGATATCTGCTTTGGAGCGGTCCTCTCCACAGTCACTTGGAGCACCTCCTCCCCTCCTTCTTCTCTGAGCTTTGTGCTCACAGGATTATTTCTCACTCTTTTTCCACCCTTACTCCTCACTCTACCTGTGCAGCGTTTTGCCCTTTCCTAAATACGCTTTCCCAGAGGCACCACCACCTTGGCTGCTGGGCTCAGCTGTGCCTTGCGGTGGGTCAGTTGGAGCCGGCTGGAACTGGCTGTCCCCTGCACGGGGCAACCCCAGCCTCTCCTCACAGAGGCCACCCTGCAGCCTGGGCACCTGCACCCCATACAGTGTGTCAAAGTACCTGTAAGAAATGAGAAAATTGAGTTACCCTTTCCTTTTGTAAGTTTCATTAGTCTTTGAATTTTTGTTTTAATGATGTCTACTTTCCTTCTTTTAACAACATATACAGCATCCTCATCTATTGTAATTAAGCTATGCACTTTACACGTGCTGAAGACCTGACTCGTGTGGCATGTGTTGTTATACCTCAATGTATTTGTACTCTATTTTTTTACTGCTCCTCTCCACAGTAGAAAACACCAGACAATGGATGGCAGATAACTGATGTACTCTTTCTTATATTAACATGGCAAAATTCAAAAAAGGTATCATAAAAATACTAAAGTGACTCTAATACAAGCAAAACACTTGAAAATCTGTAGATTGTTTGCATACTGCTATGAATGTCTTCTTACTTTCTCGAAGTATTTCCTACTTCATTTATTGCTTTATTCCAGCAATAAAGATATGTATATGTAATATTGAATAAGAAATGAGTGAAATTTAATTCTTTGTAAATAAAACACAGAAGCTCCGACTTCCAGCTTCCTTTTTCAGGGGAATATGGATCATAACACCTCTTGGTTTTAATTACAGAACAACACTTGGAATAAAAGTTTCATGTTAATAGCACACATAAAGATGAAGAAAATCAAAGTTTACCGTGCTTCCTTTGCAGGTTTTTCAGGCCAGTACTGTGAAATAGAAATGAATGAGTGTGATTCAGCTCCCTGCTTGAATGGTGCTGTCTGTCAGAATGATGTCAACAGCTATGATTGCTTTTGCCCTGAGGGTAAGTTGTTCAAAATAATTTATTTTTATTACCTTTGAAAATTTTCAAAATTGCCTGCAGTCTGCAAAGCATCTTCTTGACAGTCTTCAAAACCATTGTTAAAATTTCCTTTCTGTGAAAGTAAGTTATTCATTCTTTACTGAAGTCTCATTTGCATCTGTGTCCACCAAAGCATCCAATAAAACAAGCATGCTCATTAAGAATGGAAACAGACATACTTGTAAGTGCTACTTTTTTCAGACAGAACCTCATGATTTTAGCAAAGTCTGAAGGAGTGGAGAAAACACAAATAAGCAGTACGTGAAATCCACAGAAAATGTAATCAATAAACTTACAGAGAAAATATTTTATCCTGTTGTACTAACTTGCAGCTTTATGACTGAGCATAGCAAGCAAATTACAATGGCCATAATAATGATTGTAATATATCTTCAGTACAAAAATCTATTAAAACTTTCATAGACAAAAATAATGTGATTTTCAGCACTTTTGGTCTGTTTCTTTAAAAATGCCTATTGCTCAGTGTTATCAGAAGTGTATGAACAAATAAGTGGTTTCAAGAAAAAAGAAGTTAAAAGAAAAACTGAAATGCTTTAAAACATTTAAAATTACAGTGTCTTTCTGAAATACTTTCACAAATGGGTTTCTTCTGAAAATTTGTATGTTTTTTTAAAATTGGATTTTTAGTTAAAAATAAACTCAATGTTGTGATTTGTAACCTGGTACTTTGTTTCTGCATTTCTTACACTTGTTTGATTTTAATCTTCAAATAGTACTCTTTTGTAAGTACGAACTGATCATGAGTGGATTTCATAGCTTACAATATTTCAGGTATTTATATATTAATACAAGCATTCTAGTGGTGATGATAAGTTCAGAAACTCATCACAAAAGATGAAATTGCTACAAATAATTCTCATAAGTACAGCCTCCGGCGTTAGTTAGCTTAAATTAGAAGCCAAAACAGATATTGGAAGGCAGTTGAAAATTAAGCTTGGAAAAGATCATTCTGCTGTTTAGTCTGATAATTTTGTGGCTTACTTGTTACCTGTGAGACATGGGTCTGATTAAACCCTGAATGCAAATGAGAACTGTTACTGTATACATTATTAATGAACTAAGGGTAATTCTGAAGTTTTATGACTTAGGGATCACTGGAAATTGGTTCCATGGTCAGTTTGAGAAATTATGGGAATATGCCTTGCACTGAGGGTGC